>NW_022146254.1:13650478-15032063 GCF_002938485.1 Sitophilus oryzae
AATACTCTCTGCACTGCCTGCCTCCGATCGGTTTTTACCTTTTGGAACGTGGCTAAGGGGAAACTTGAGAAAACTCGGGGAAAAGGAATTAAAGAAAATTTTTGAGATGTGTTTATTGAAAACAATGAAAAAAAGTGAAAAAGAAAAATTCTCGAAACAGGAAAATAAATAAATTATAAACATTGTCTATACTTCCTAATAAATCCCGAGTATGTTGCCACTGAGGCAAAAATGTAAAAAATAAAAAATGAATAAAACTCGACTACGTAAACCCAACGTACTTTTTATGTTATAATGAGGAAGATGCATATATTTTATTTTTCGCCAGAAACTGTTCAATTTATTAGAATAAAGTAAATGCAAAAAAAAACTTTTTTCTTGAAAGCAGTACCACAATTTTATAAAACGGGCCATTAAAATACTATGGATAACGCAAACGACCCCTCGCGAATTGAAACGATATTCTATTGGTCTGACGTCACCCGCCGTTCTCGTCAACGCGCGATGGCCAGCAGCAGCCAGACGTGTTCTGTACGTATTTATGTACGTATGTACGTACCGTTTATGTACGTATTTAGGTGGCGTACTAAGACATTTTTGTTGCTTTTTAGCGTTGATTGAAGGAGCTTTTTATGCTTTTTTATGCAGTTATTATTTGTATATGTTGTGTTTCATTTTCAAATGAAAACCCATTTTTTTTATTTCCCTAGTGAAAACATTTTACAATTCGTTACTTTTCAACTATACATGTTCCTATACCAAAAATAAATCGTTTTTAAAGATTTAGTTTGAAAACGTTTATTTTTCTTGATTTTATCTAGCTTCCTTTGACATTAAGTGTCAAAAAGTCAGACAATTTATTTCCATCTGTCAGAAAACAAATTATTTGAATTTCTTATATTGTAAATACTGTTGCTTAAAAGTTTAAAAAGTGTATTTATAAAAATATATCTCGTATTTTCGCTCCAGAGTGATATCTAGTAGTTGATATTATTAATTATATTAATAATGTACTGTATTAACCCTGAAAAAAAAACAACGCAAAGTTGGCTAGGTTAGCATCGATCATCATTTGCAAGATGATCGATAACATACTGCTTTTAGAACAAAGTGTCACAATATGACATGGCCATCTATTGTTTTACATCACTTGACGTTTAAAGTCATAGGCTACTTGTTAAAATCAAGAAAAATATACGCTTTAAAACTAAATTTTAAATAACTTAAAAACGATTTATTTTAGCTAAAGGAACATGTATAGTCAAAAAGTAACGAATTGAAAAACCTTTTCACTAGTGAAGTGGGTTTCCATTTGAAAAAAATGATTTGTGATACTTTTTTAATCGCTCAATTCCATGACAGCTGCAGCCATTATTGTATGACATTTAAACAATTTAATTTTTGAAATAGATAGCCACATATCTTCTCTTATTTGACGTTTAGACTATACACATATTTTTGACAGGCAGTTTTTTTCCTCCAAAAATTTTAAATATTTTTTTTCTCAAAAACGGTTAATGTTAGGTATAGAGTGTTTGATATCAAAATTCATAAAATTTTACAGAGAATTTAAGTATGTAATAAAAAATAGGGGCACCCATTTAAAATAAGAAAGTTGTCGTCAACTTCCGGTATTTCCGGAAGTGCCGCCATATTGAAAATATGTTTAATCGATAAATCTCGTTGTGAAACAATGATGTGCAAAAAATCTCCGGTCTAGATATTGTGGTTCTCTACGAACTTCTAATGCACGCTCAGCCTGGGACACCCTGTATTTTTACGTAGAAACCAGCTCATCAGTGGCTATTACTCGTAAAAAAAATTACCTGATCAACAAAAATGATTAACGTTTTTTTTTCTAATATTACATAAAAATCAAACTTCAAATTAATAATTATCACCTGATGACAATCATAGATAAAGGAAATAAATTTAGATTGTATTGTTCGGCCTTCCGCCAAAATTTGTAATTGTTTTGGATCGCCGGCGCCGTCAAAATCTTTAAAAATAGTAAGAATCTTTAAAAATTATAAAATTTTGCAAAATTTAAACCGTTTTTATTGGAAAAATACCGAAAAGTGTTTAAAGTGTCTTTTTTCAAAGTTGCTATCTTATGAGTTTAACTGTGGTCTGCAAAAACCATTCTTGCATAACATCGATTTCCAAAAAATGATCCTCATATTTTTTATCTATAAATTAATATTGTTAAACCTGGTGGATATGAGTGTTCAACTGTGGATCAGCTTTATAATAAATATTGTGGGTATTATGGTAATTATTTTTTTGCTAATTGATAATTTCCTAATATCATGGCCACATCTTAAATTTGGCTTTCTTGTAGGTCTCTTAATTTCTCGTGGGTTCCATGCTGTAGTTTTTTAGTCCACCTGTTGTTCGTCCTTCTTGCCAGGTGTCTTGTCCATTGTCACTTGAGGGATTTGATTCTGTAAATTACATCTATTACCTGAATTTTTCGTCATACTACTTTTTTTCTTGTTATTCCCAGCATATTTCGTTCCATTGAACGTTGTGCGACTTGTAGTTTCTTTATAATGTCCATTTTAAATGTCCAGGTTCAATAACATATTATATATATATATATATATATATATATATATATATATATATATATATATATATATATATATATATATATATAAAAGGCCCATGGCTTGATTGGTTGTCTTTCTCCATTTGTTCCTATCTTTCGTCTTTATTCTCCACCCATCCACTCATATCCTTCTCAAGTCCTCTTCTACATCCTTTTTCCATCTGATTCTCGGTCTACCCCTCCTTCTCTTTCCACCTATTTCACGTTTCATACGACTAGGAATTCTTGCTTCAGCCATTCTTTCAATGTGTCCCAGCCATCACAGTCTTTGTGCTCTTGCTACTCACGTTATACTCGGTGCCCGATATAGTTGCTTTAATTCTTCGTTTGTTCTTCTGGTCCATATGTTGTCTATCTTCTTTCCTCCAAAAATCTTCCTCAGTATTTTTCTTTCCCAAATCTCTAGCCTCGAACTTTCCGTTGCATCTTAGTTATCTTAGATAGGAACTATCGGAAACAAGAAATAGCCATCTTATCTGATAGTCAAGCAGCGTTAAAAGCGATCAACTCAGTATCAATCAATTCGAAATTGGTCGAAATGCATAGAGAAGCTGAATAAATTTGGCAAAGAAAACAAAGTCCTCCTATTGTGGTCGCCTGCTCACCAAGGGATAGAAGGCAATGAAAAAGCAAATAATCTAGCTAAAAAAGAGCGAACACTCCATTAACTGGACCAGAACTCTTCTGTTTTCCAAGTGGTAACCAACTCAAGGCGGAACTCAAGAACTTGGAAGATTCCATCCGCAACCTGGAATGGGAATATAGCAACGGTCTAAGACACTCGAAGAAGTTTGTGAGGGCTTACGATCAAGAAAAATCACAGATCTTCCTGGGTTTAAGTAAGAACAATCTTCGGATTCACGGGGTTTTTAACAGGACGTTTCACATGCATACAGCATGATTGGTCGTATCATTGTTTGGTGCATTCTGATTTTTAAACTTCTAGAAATGTTCTTACTCTTAATAATTTTCTGTAGTGCGCTGATACATTTATTTCCTGCCATTATTCAATAATATACCTCAACAAAAATATTCGTATGCAGAATCGAACTGCAATAAACCTGCATCTCTAGTTGCATTTTTTAATGCTTCTATACGTTTAAGACTCTCCTATTACCCTCGCGTTTCTCCTACTCCATCTTGTTTAATTAGAGGCGAGCGAGCTCAAAGTTCAGACCGAGCGAGGGTTAGAAACTTCATAGGCAGCGGCGGCGGCTGCTGCTGTTGCAGCATCAGACAGTGCTGCCGTTGCGGCTGACAGTTAAAGCAGAAGCGCGGGATGTGTGCAGGAAGAAACGAACTAGCGGAAACGTTGTTTTTGGGAGGCCAAAATGGCTTATTATAAGGACGGATAATTTCGAATTAGGAGTATGTAGTTGGAGATAGTTCGAGTGTGAGATGCTGGAACTTGGGGGGAATAATGAGAGAAAAGGGAAACAGGAAGGGGAAATAGTTACGACCCGGCGCGTTGACATCGTGTTAGAGGGTGAAAGTTTTTATTGGGGTTTAAAACCAAACATAATACAACTGTGTGTGATAGTCGTTTAGTTGTTGAAATTTCGTAACCTTCATTATTATAGCTAAATTCAATTAACTCATATATGTCGAGAATTAATGACCTTTAATTTACGTAACTCTCTGTAAATTATTATTATAATATGCGTTATCTGCAGTTTTGTCCAAGTAACGAGCTACTTAGACATTTCTCCCCATAGATTATTAATTACAATGCCCTTTTACATAAAAACATGTTCTCTTACACATTTTAATTATTAAGCGTTTATTATTAGTAATATACAAGTTCCACTGACTTGCACCCATGTCCATCAATCAAGTCTGATCAAGAAATCAGAAGATGTAAATAGGTATCAGAAGGTTCCCAGCAGTGCAGTGGTGCAAAAGCGGCTAAAGAAGAAGTAAACAAAAATTCTAATAGTTGAAAATACAGGTGAATTGTTAAATTTTGCTACCTTCCCGTTTGGGAGGTGGGTTCAAAATTGTACCTATATAAAACACCAAATTTTAGTTCAATGTAATTACACAATAAAACACAGATTAACAAGACAGACGTTTATTCAGAGTAGGGTAGCTCATCATTTGAAACAATACAATTTAAAATGGTTTAAATAATTATAACAATAATATAGGGAAATTAAAATGACTATATTATAAATTAAATATTTGCAACAATTGATAATACTGGTTACCCGTTAGATGACCAGTTAGTGTAACCTAGACAAAAAAAATTACCTACTCTACTAAAATTTAATATAAATGAAAAACGGGGTACCCACGATATAAATGATACTTAAATTACTAAATAAATGGTCTTTAACTAAAACTAATCAGAAGCAACAAAAAAAATAGGTACAATATTTATTAAGTACGCAGGAACGAGAGGGAGCTAATAAAGAGTTTGGTACTTAGCTTTTATTCGTAAGGGTCCCAAAAAAATCCCTACGCCAGGATCTGCCGCACAACCAGAAGGCCCAACCACGTGGCTTCCCCTTAGATTATATGTTGGTTTGGAACGTCTAAGGTTTGAACAGGAACCTCGCTAGCTAGTCGTGAAAACCCTCGTGGAATCAAGTTGGTGCGTAAAAAGAAAAACCAAACCAAGGTGCCCAAACTGTGGGCGATTTCCTTGGAAATAATACAAAAGATGCAACGCTATTAGTTTCGTCTCAATCCAGCCGTAGCTGTATGATATATATAATATCAATTAAACGTAGAGAATTATTAACCTTTCCCAAAATCAAATGAAAGGATTTTTCCAACTCAAAACGTGACTTCACTGCCAGCGTGCCGAAAAGAAAAGAAAGGAAATCACCAGACAGGTGGGCGCTTGGAATTTTAATATCGATACCCCTTCCTGATATAAATTTAGCTATAAAATCCCTAGGTACATCCGCAACCAGTTAAGTACCAATGTTGCCAGGAGTAATCCGATAATAAAAGAAACTTAATAATAAATCAAACAATAATAATAAGTTAAATGCAATTACAACTAGATACAATTGATAAGAGTTTAAGATCATTAATAAATAAAAGTATTAAAATAAGTTAAATGCTAAAATTAATTATTTAGAGACTAAATATGAATGAGGTGAAATATGATTTAAGAAAACTTCAAGAAGCTGGCAACACCGTTAGACCCGTTGATGATTTGACGTTTCTGCCCTAACCACAAATTAATTAATCTAAACAAAAATCACAATCAGATTATTTATTAATAATAATTATTGAAGGTATTATTGTTATTAAAAAGGTATGTACATCGTTTCGTATAATATAATTAATATAATATGGTTTCCCTTTGTAGCAACCAAACAACTAACAAAATGCAATGAATATTTCCACTTGAACAGAAGTAAACAAATACCAAAAGTAAGTATATAAAGTGGTTATTATTAATATTACTTTAATTAACGTTATTTTAGATAAATAAGAAGTCTTTACACGATGCATTTACCCTTCCATAACCTGAAGAATAATACCTCAAGATCGAGTCAAAGATATTATTTACAAAATATTACATTTGGCTAAAAATACAACAATATGAAGTTAAATTATGATTTAAAGTTAATGCACATTTACTTTACTTGTAAATAGAAATAAATAATTAATATGTATTAAGAAATGTATTGTTATATTTTATTAACGTGCCATCTTCAAGGTTATAAACAAAATAATAAATCACCACATTCACCATTTTGTCAAGATATATCAATTAAAATAAATATAAGAAAATTAATTCCCCTTTAAAATATATAACCGTAACAATTTAGTTTTGACCACTAACTAGGAATTAAATATAAAATATTTTCTGTACTTTTGTCAATAATATTCTGGAGATATAGGCAAATATTTGGTTTCAAAAGACATAATCACATATATTTAATTTAAAATTTCTATAATAATTTTCTTACAATAATATATACGCAGATGAGACCCTAGCATGAAGTGTATATGATTTCTCTAACATAAATTGGAATGTCTTTCTTACATTTATTCAAAATCAAAATTAAAAAAAAAATTAAAAAAAAATCTTGTTAATTATCTAGAAATGAAAATTGCTAATAACTTAAAATGGGACACACATAAACATTAAAAAAAGAAAATAGTAAAACAATTGCCACACTATTAAAACTAAAAAAAACATAATACCAACAAACATGAAGAAACCAATATAGCATGCGTCCTTTTCATTTAAGAATATATATTTAATTACTACCTTGAGCATTACAACAGAAAACTTAAACATGCTACAAAGACAACAAAATAAAATACTAAAAATAATGTTAAACCTAGATAGACTAACACCAACAGAAGAACTATACCAAAAAACAAAACAACTAAACATAAGAAAATTAATAAAATATTATAATATATTACATCGATACATAATCAAAAATCAGTTAATAAAAACAACTGTTTAAAAAATTAATGAACAAATACAGACAGAACTAGAAGAAAATCAGAAATCAACAGCCAAAAGAACTCAAAAAAAATGTAAAACTAAAAAAAAATAACTTAAAATGAGACACACATATAAACATATTAAAAAAAGAAAATAGTAAAAGAATTGCCACACTATTAAAACTAAAAAACAACATAATACCAACAAACATGAAAAAACCAATATAGCATGCGTTCTTTTCATTTAAGAATATATATTTAATTACTACCTTGAGCATTACAACAGAAAACTTAAACATGCTACAAAGACAACAAAATAAAATACTAAAAATAATGTTAAATCTAGATAGACTAACACCAACAGAAGAACTATACCAAAAAACAAAACAACTAAACATAAGAAAATTAATAAAATATTATAATATATTACATCGATACATAATCAAAAATAAGTTAATAAAAACAACTGTTTAAAAATTAACGAACAAATACAGAGAGAACTAGAAGAAAATCAGAAACCAATAGCCAAAAGAACTCAAAAAAAATGTAAAAAAATAGAAACGACCATATAATACAAAAAGTTACCTAAAGAAATAATACAATTAAAATATAAAAACTTTAAGAAGAAAATCAAAAACATGATCAGCAGTCGTGATGAAGGATGTAATCGACAACTGCGACGAAGAAAAACTGCAATAAATATAATTATAAAAATGTATATATATATATATTACACAGTTGTATTATAGTTTAGTTAATAAATTATTATTATTAATGGAAAGTTCAAATGTAAGATGCTAGATTTTCCGGAAAATAATGTGAGCAAAGAAGATAATAAAAAGGAAAAATAATTACTACACACTGTGTTGACATCATGTTAGGCACCAAAAGTTTTCATTGAAGTTTCTAACTAAACATAACACAGCTGGGTACGACCATTATTTAGTTGACAAACCTTATATGGCTAATAATTATAGTTAAACTTAATTAACCCATAAATTCTAAAATGTAAAATTAATGCCGTTTAGTCCTATAATTTGATCTGAATTATTATTATAATTTATGTTGTAGATAATGTTGAACGTTATAAAATATACAATTATATGCGAAATTATTAACGAGAATATTAATAATTTAGATTAGGAAAAAATAATTAGTGCAATATAAACAAATGTTTCGGTAGTTTTAACGTTCAAATATTTATAAAATACGGTTAATATTAAATAATTATTAATTGATAATATTAAATAATGTTAAGAATCGTTTACAATATTGTCGAAATTATGATTTAGATTGTAATGACAAAAGACAGTAAATTGTTTTTATCTCGTCTATATATAAAATAAAACATTCTAAAAATATAACTCATGAATTCCCGCCATCGCCAGAATCAGGAAAAAAAGAAAACTGGAAAAATAAAACGGTCTGACCATTTTCTTTCACTTAAAAAATCAATCGAGTGTGCTGCTGTTTTCTATGGGGCCCAGGTAGGCCCCATTTGTCATGAAATTTCGTTTCATCTCACGTGTGCCCGATATGTTATTCTCTGGATACGCACCGGGCAACTACGTATCCAGTATTAAGGACGGAACAACTCATAGGCGTACATAACAGTTTTTTAAAAGGAATTTTTTGGTTTGGCACACATTTTACAATTTTTTTTTAAACCAGGTTTTTTGTGATGTTTTTAGAACTTAATTATAATTATTTTTCAGAATCTGGTTCCAGGACATCAGTTGATTATTTACTATGTAGTCCGCCCCTGGCGCGTGTGCTCACACATGTTTAAAGTATTTTCTCCTGTCGCTCCCTTCCTCCGCGATCCGTCTTCATTCGTTTCTGTGTGCATGTGCAGTGCGGAAGTGTCGCTTTTTATGCTTGTTTACGAACGCCGAAATTAAAACAGTAAGTAATTATTTCTATAATCTTACAATACAAGCTTGTTACCTTGTCGTTGATCGAGAATTATCATCCTCCATCAACGCTTTTCTCTTTTCTCTTTAGCTAGATATTATGGGGAAAACAAAGGAAAAAGCCGGTCTTCTTCTCGAGAACGCCATGTTTCACGGAAGGAGCTTTTGAGAAGGCTAGAGAGACTTGAGAAAGAGAGGGCAACATCACGAGCGAGGTCGCGATCGCCACGGCGTCAGCGGCGTTCCCCCTCTCAGTCATCTCATCGCGCGCGCTCGTTTAGCGGGCGCGTGGGCCGTACTGGCCCAATAGCCAACACTATTAATGCAAACGTCGATGGCGGTGGATCCTCGGTGGATTCAAGGTCAAGCAGTCATCGTCGACGGTCTGGTTCTGGTTATGACGATCGCAGTCCGCGCGGCTCGGCGTCTTATTATGGTACACCCGATAGGCGGCGATCGCCTAGCGTAGACCATAGTCTGTACGGCGTGGCTACCAATGCAATGGATGTGGATCGCGGCCCGGGCGGCGCGACAAACATTCTGAATGATAAGAATAATTTAAAGGATCAAACGGCTGGCACCCCTCCGTTAATTATTCATAACGACGTCTCCTTGCCGACTGAAGTGTTAGACCTACTCGGTGAGGATCCGGATAAAACTAAGGCTAATGGATACACTTTGCATCAGGCCCTTACAGCTAGGTGGTCAAAAATCTTAACATCCGGCCTATCTAGGGAAAAAAAGGAACAATTAATGAATACTAGCTGCGTCCCAGAAAATTGTAAGGCCTTGATACCTCCCTTGGTCAACAAGGAAATTTTACCTTGTCTTTCCGCGGCTTATATAAAAAGGGATTCATGTCATGCTGATTTTCAAGACCAGCTGGGCAGGGGCCTGTCGTCATTGGGCAAAGGTCTTAACGCGGTCTTGGAAGAGGGTCAGAATATTTCGCCAACTATGCGTGAAAAGATTTTGCCATTCCTTACGGAAGCTGGACAAATTTTTTCAAATTTATTTTTTGACATTTCTCAGACTAGACGTACCTTGATTTTACCCATGTTAAGCAAATCACTAAAGGATGTAGTAGAGACTAGTGTTCCAGGGGTGTACTTGTTTGGGAACGAATTAGCTGAAAAGGTCAAGGAAGCTAAAACATTGGAAAGGACGGCCAAGGACCTTCGTCCCCAAACGCAGAGTTTTACCTTTTCCGCTTCTAAAAAAGGGGGAGGGATGGCTACCAGCCGATCACAGACATCCAGACCATACACTAGCCCAGGTGGCTCATCCGGTCCTTTAAACCGGGGGCGCCCGGTCCGTCCAAAGCGGGAAACGAGACCACACAAAGGGCATGTCCCGATACGGAGGAGTCAATACCCTCATCAGAAGCGCTGATTTCACAGATGAGTCATATTAAGTCAGCAGGAAGGCTAAAGTTATTTTATAAACAATGGCAAAATATCACCCAAAACCCATCTGTCTTGTCTTGCATAAGTGGTTATGTCATTCCATTTAAATGTACTCCCTCACAGTTTTTGTCTCCGAAATCAAGGCATCTTTCTTCAGAGGAACGAAGCCAAATGGCTATGGCAATTAAAGAATTGCTTAGTAAGGGTGCAGTCGTTAAATGCCAGCCCCAGCCAAACCAATTTTTATCTGGTATTTTTCTTACCAATAAATCTAATGGTGAAAAACGGTTTATATTAAACCTAAAACAACTAAATCAATTTATAACACCTCCTCACTTTAAGATGGAAGACTATCGGACAGCAACAAAATTGATTTCTAGTAATAGCTTTATGACTACAATAGATATAAAAGACGCTTATTTCTTAATTTCTATAGATAAGCGACATAGAAAATATTTAAGATTTAGTTTTGAGGGAGATTTGTTTGAATTTGGTTGTTTGCCATTTGGTTTGTCAGTAGCACCATTCTGTTTCACAAAGCTTTTAAAACCAGTCATTACGATTCTTAGAGAACATGGAATTTTTTGTGTCAATTATCTTGACGATTTTTTAATTATAGCCGATACTTTTGATGATTGTCAAAAGAACACTGTATTTACAGTTCAGCTTCTTCAGAGTTTGGGTTTCTTAATTAACTATGAAAAATGCAGGCTAACACCAAATACGAGCCAGAAGTTTTTAGGTTTTATGTTTGACAGCCAGACTTTAAGGTTGGAACTTCCAATGGAAAAAAGATTAAAAATAAAATCGTTAATTCAGATTTTTACATGCAAAAAACAATGTAAAATCAGGGAATTTGCTAAGTTCATTGGAGTTTTAACCTCGGCATGCCCTGCAGTAAAATATGGTTGGCTGTATGTCAAACAGTTTGAGAGGGAAAAATTTCTGGCTCTGCTACAAAATCATGGTAATTATAATGCCACCATGTCGGTCCCACACGCTACTTTATCTGACGACCTGTATTGGTGGGATAATAACATTTTGACAACCTACAACGATATTAGGCATGACACTTTTCCTATTGAAATATATACCGATGCAAGCACAACTGGATGGGGCGCCTGCTGTGGAACAGATCGGACTCACGGATTCTGGTCAGAGCGGGATAAAAAACACCACATTAATTATTTAGAGCTTCAGGCCATATTTTTCGGACTAAAATGCTTTGCGCAGGATCTATCGAACTGTAACATTTTAGTACGGGCAGACAATACAACCGCCGTATCATACATTAATCGCATGGGCAGCGTCAGTATCCGAATTTAAGCAAATTAGCCAGAAAAATATGGTCGTGGTGTGAAGAACGAAACATTTGGCTTCTTGCGTCGTATATACCTTCAGAGGAAAATTGTGAAGCAGACTCTGAATCACGGAGAACTGCTATGGAAACAGAGTGGGAGCTATCAGCAGAGGCATTTGAGTGTATCGTAAATACTCTGGGAAAACCGGAGGTAGATCTTTTCGCCTCTAGAATTAATAATAAATGTGCAAACTATGTGTCTTGGAAGAAAGATCCAGGATCCATAGCAGTTGACGCCTTTACCGTGAACTGGAACCGGTGGTCTTTTTATGCATTTCCACCTTTTTCGTTAATCCTACGCACGCTTCAGAAGATTATCCAAGACAAGGCAGAGGGTATCGTGGTAGTACCATACTGGACAGTACAGCCTTGGTACCCGTTGTTTAAAAAACTATTAATAGGTGATATAATCACTTTCAACCCCAATGATAATCTTTTGTTGTCTCCTTTTAGGAAAGAGCATCCACTCCGGAGGCAGCTTACCCTGGTTGCCGGCAGATTGTCAGCACGGCACTTGTAAAAAAGGGGGTTCCCGAATCAGCAGTGGAAACGACATTGTCCTCAATTTCGGAGGCCACAATGAGGCAGTATAACGCATCCTATAAATTATGGTGGGATTTTTGCCACAAAAGAAATGTTTCTGTTTTCAAGGCTGTTCCTAGCGAAGTTATTCTCTTTTTACAAGAACTTCTTGATAATCACCCGTTTAAATATGGTACGTTTAATTCCCACCGGTCAGCCCTCTCTCTGATTCTCCCAAACAATATAGCATCGGACACTAATTTGAAGCGATTTCTTAAAGGGGCCTCTCGATTAAGGCCGGCTAGACCCAAGTATGATTCCACTTGGGATCCCAAACCTTTGCTGAATTATCTAAGCGGTATATCCACACAAAACCTAAAACTCTTATCGATAAAGCTGGTTAGTCTTTTGGCCCTTGTGACTGGTGGACGTCTCCAAACAATTTCGCTAATTAGACTTTCAAACATTATTATCGACGAGGAAAAAATCCAAATTTTTATCTCGGACCAGATTAAGACGTCTGGTACTCTTAAAACACAGCCTTGCCTACACATTCCATTTTTTAAGGAAAATTCGTTTCTTTGTGCGGCTTCGGCATTGTTAAGTTATGTAGAAATAACTAAGCCTCTTCGGGAAAATCAAGATTTTCTCTTCATTACTTCTACAAAACCTCACCAAAAAGCATCCAAGCAAACCCTAAGTCGGTGGGTTAAAGAGGCGCTAAAAGCTTCAGGAATTGACACAAGTCAATTTCAACCACATTCTACTCGTCATGCATCGAATTCAGCGGCTTTTAGAGCAGGGGTTTCTCTAGAGCTAATTTGTCGTACTGCTGGGTGGTCTGAAAAAACCGCAACATTTGCTAGGCACTATAACCGACCATTAACCAAGAAGACTGATTTTGCCAAAGCAATCTTAAGATTAACAGACTAGATTAAGATTCGTTTCGTTTTTTGTTATGTACTTCTGTACTTATTAGGATTTAGAAGTTTTATGTTCAGTTACCAAATGTTAACTTCTGCTTATTATTGTTAAAAATCTAGGGCCACTCGATACCTAACCGTTTAGTATATTTGCACTTTTATATTGAAGTAGGTCCTAGTTAAGAAAATATATTTCTTTACGTTCTTTTAGCCTGCGGTGTTTTATTTTAATAATTAGAACAAAATCCTAATTAAAAATAGAGAAAATCGCAACAACTTTAAACAACTACATAGTAAATAATCAACTGATGTCCTGGGACCAGATTCTGAAAAATAATTAAACGATCAAACGAACTTACCTGAAGTTCGATCGTAATTATTTGATGAATCTGGTCCCAGGACATCAGTTCCCACCCATTACCCATCGCCATTTTTTGGCTGACCCCTTTTAGTTGCGATTTTTCACGCATCATTTAAACAATATGAAGACGGATCGCGGAGGAAGGGAGCGACAGGAGAAAATACTTTAAACATGTGTGAGCACACGCGCCAGGGGCGGACTACATAGTAAATAATCAACTGATGTCCTGGGACCAGATTCATCAAATAATTACGATCGAACTTCAGGTAAGTTCGTTTGATCGTTTAATTATTGATAGTAAACTAAAAAGTATAAAGTGTAATTAAAACCATTAATTTATTCCACTAATTGCGATTTTAATTAGCCCCTCCTCGCATTCCATCGCTCTATCCAGCTGGAAACCGCTTGCGCATTACTTCAGCTGGAAGGCTGTCTATGCGGTTAGGCCCCGCATTCTATTTCCTTTGGTTTCTATTATTTCTCGAATGCATCTATATGTAATTTTCCATGACGTTTCACCACTTAGTAGCCTTTGCATGATATTTTTGGCATTAAAGACTTGTCCACCACTGTCACGTTGGAATGACTCTCTAAACTGCTTCCATTCATTGCAGAGGAATAGTGTGTGTTCGACACTGTCAACTTCCTTGCAATACATACACAAATTTGAGGTGGATCTCTCCCTTCTATGCAAATAGTTGTTAAAGCATCCGTGCCCTGTCAATGCCTGAGTTAGGAAATAGTCCGTCTCTCCAAAGCTTCTGTCTAACCAGATATTAATGTCTGGTATGAGATCAAGTGTCCATCTGCCATATCTATCTAGATCCCACTCCTTTTGCCATTCAATCATCAGTATGCTTCTTGCCTCCAGTTTTGATGTCCCTTTGTATCTCTCTCTTCTCTCCTCTACAAGTAGGTGAATAGGCGGCACCCCGGATATGACATTTAATGCTTCAGCGGAGACGGTTCTATATGCACTGCAGATCTTGAGGTTCAGTTTACGGTGTATAGCTTTAAGTTTTTGCCTTATATATCCTTTTGATATTGCGAAGTGCCCCACTGGGGCGGCATATAACAGTTGAGAGTGTGCTACACAGGCTAGGATTCTACGTTTGGAAGCAAGTGGCCCTCCTATATTAGGCATCAGCCTACCCAGTGCGGTCAAAGTTCGTTCCGCCTTTCGTATAACTTGATTTATATGCTCGCCGAATGTAAGCTTTGAATCAAGCCAAACCCCAAGATATCTTATTGCATTCTTTGGTGAAATTGTTGTACCGAGAAGCTCAAATGATATATGAGAGAGTTTCCTCTTGGTGGTTAATAAAACCGCTTCAGTTTTGTTCGGTGCTAGTTTTAAACCTTTGCGCTCGATCCAGTTGGCCATTCTTTGTAGCCCTGCATTAGCAACACTCATGAGTGTCTTTTTGTTTTTGGCCGTTACCACCATCGCTACGTCATCGGCAAAGCCGATTAGTGTTACTCCTTCGGGCATTGCCGTTTCCAGTAGGTCGTTGTACTGGATGGTGTTGGGCCAAGTACTGATCCCTGTGAAAGGATAGTGGTTACGTTAATCTGCCTTTTAGCAGTATCGTCTTCAATTAAAATTGTCCTTTCAGAGAGATAAGATGCCACCATGTTAGTCAGAGACGAACTTATAACTCATTTTTGCATTTCGTCCAGAATGATCTGCCACGAAGCACTGTTGAACGCATTTTGCACATCTAGAGTAATTACTGCGCATAATTTTCTATTATTTGGTGCATAATCTGCTGGTTATCTGGCAATAAGAAGTACATGTTCGATCGCATGTATTGTTTGTCTACCTTTTCGAAAACCATATTTAGCCGCGTCACCTAGTATACTATTTAAGTACTAAAAATTCATCGCCTGAATCTTTCTTGAATAGAGAAAATAGCACCACAGAGAATAGTTCCTTCTCTTATAGAAACACTTTTACCATCTAAAGTACGTCAGACTTTCGGCAACGATACGTAAACAGTTAGGGCTTCCTTTTGAAATCTGGAGCGTCATTAGGTCGCCATTGTTGCCATATTGACCCGCTCTTTCAATCCACAGTCCTCGCCGGCTTTAAACTTGCATAAGGCCTCTGGAAGGGGGGAAAGCAACTCCCGAGGGACGTAGTCGACAAAACGGGAGAACAAGGAATCGGCGGAAGTTACCTTCAGTGTCAGTGCACGTTCCGGGATTCCATTGTCGGAACTGTTGAGTTCAGTCTGAATAGGTTCGCTCTAAGCTTAATTTGGCTTCGAGTGTGTTCAAGTTAATTCTTGGGTTTGAAAAATAGTCTATCTGGATTTTTTGTTGGTGATTTAAGATTAAAATCGAGTTAGTAAATATGTAAAGGATGAATCTTAATTTAATTTAAGATATTTACATAGACAAACAAATAAAAAGAAACTGACAAATCCCATGGTAAAGAGTGGGACCGCGTTCCCGTAGCGCAACTCAGAATAACAATTTTGAAACCAATTAGCAGGACCATGGCAGGACGTACGTCTTTATTGCTATCTTTCTTTATTATGTGTACTTTATATGAAAAAGAAAGAGATAGGTATAAAACGTATCGTAAGACATTATCGCACATTCTGGCTGGCGGAAAATTTAAATTAGCCATTATTAGTAGTATTCTTTCATTCTGAAACTGAAAATTTTCACTTGAACTGATTTATATTCCCTATACCACGTAAAGAGAACGTGGTGTAGGGAATAAATCAGTTTAAGTGAAAATTTGCAGTTTCTTTCAGTACGAAAGAATACTACTATTATACGGGAAATTATAAAAAAAAGCAGAAATTGTACTGTTTTATAAACATATTTATTTATACATAAAAATAAATAAACTTTTTATAATATAATAACAAAAAATAACAGTGTTTATTCCACCCACCTACCAATTTTAAATGCAGAAGAAGACTGTTGCAGGAAACGATCGGGCAATTTTTTTAAAGGGCATTAAAAATCTCATTCTCGAAAAAACTGCCCAATTGTAATAACAAAGTGAATATCCAAGCAAAGAAGACTTTACGAGAATCATGATCCTGAACCATTTTCAAGTCCAGTTTTAATCCTAAAACAAAAGTAAAATAGGTATATTAACACAGATATTAATAAAGTTTCTGGTTACTATAAACTAGCTATAAATTACCTACCCAAAAAATGAAAAAAAATAATTGTATTAATTTGTTATGTTAAGAGAGGTTCGAAATATTTTTGACACTACTACTTCTACTTTTTTCTTAATAAGATGATAAATATAACTATATACTTACTTTTATTTTACCGGGGGTCTTTAACATATCTATCAGAGAAAGGGGGCACCAATACATATAGAAAATAGATGATACTGGCTCCTGCAGCAAATAAAATAGCAAATAGTATAACCTAAAATTATAAGTAACAAAATATAAATACCTATATGGAACAAAGGAATTTGTTCTCTATCCATATTCAGAAGTCAATAAAATGGAGAGTTTAGAAAAAAAGGTAAATCACCAAAAGAAAAATTAACAAACATGACGAATTGTCATGATGTTGTCATCTTGGTTGTCATGATGACGAAAACGAAAGGCGATTGTTCTAATTTCTATTTAGAAATTACGTTTTATATGGCTGCTTCTTTCTCTCTTGTTATATTAGAATGAGATAGTGGGCCCAATAGACGCAATGCGCAGATCACCATAAATAGAACGAAATTTTGCATTCTGAGTTGCGCTACGGGAACGTTGTCCCACTCTTTGGCCATTTAATTTGCCAGACTCTTTTTATTTGTTTGTTTATGGGTATTTACCTGAAACGTCTCGTATTTTTTTATTTATAAAATTTGTTTTTCAAACGTTACAAAAGTACGATTTTTTGCGACGTGATTGACAAATTGACAATATTAAAAAGTCATTTAAACACCTAGGCATAAAAGTAAAGTTCTTTTACGCCTAAGCATAAAAGTACGAAAATATATTATTAAACTGACATAAATTGTCAAATTCAATGAGTGTAACCATAGTTTCTCGATATATAATTACCTTTGAATAAGAAGACTAAGAAAGGAGCATAATGCTATCCATGTATTCATGCATGGTGGGCGGAAAAAGCTCTCTAGAGTGGGGATCCTTGACAGTTCGCTGTTTGACGATTCATTTGACACATTTGAATTTGATTTGAAATTTTGTGGATTTGTCAGTTTTACGGAGCTTATTTTATGTTATTTATTATTTATTCTACTACTGATAGTTGTATAAAGGTAGTAAATCCAGATGGAAATTGTGGCAAAACTTAAATTAACAGTGACACTATCGCGATTTATCGACAAAGACTCTAAAATAGTTGGTTGTGTAGCGTGCGGTAGATCTCGGCAAAAATTGAGTGAAATAATGGAACAACTTTTCGCTAGTAAGTGACTATATAATATACATACGTGTAGTAAACCGATCATTTATGAAATTCACTTAAATTAACTAAATTATATATTTTTCTTGCATTTTAGCTTTTATTTACTACTTGTCAAATATCAGATGTCAAAGAATTTAGATACGTTAATTTGACTTACCTGCTTCAGTAGCGTATCGGATGTTGTGTTAATAAATACTTATTATAACTTATCTATTTTTATTAGAATTATATATTTTTATAACGATTTTAATAACTACAAACATTTATTCACAACGTAAAATAAAATAACAAATTATTGAGTCTACCCCACGTCTACCCTACATCATAGTTTTACATTTTTTAAATAAAATTAGAACGGCACTGATAAACCGGAATTTAAGTCGGCCATATTTGAGGCCCATCGCGGTGTACCTAAGATTTTTGATATGCTTCTTCCTTAGTCTTTTTATTCAAAGATAATTACATACAAAGTATGACTATTAAACCTTTTTATATTATTTAGAACGTTTCAAATTGTTTAAAAAATTATTTGTGGCGTTTGAAAAAAATAGCATGTTCCATTCGAAGTAAAAATATCTTTTTGTGCCTTGGCTGTATGTCAGACATACATACAGCCGTATGCCCTCGCCACAAATAGTGTCATTTTTACTCCTAATAAATCAATATACTGTTTTTTTTCTTTATTGGCAAATTATTAATGAAAAAGCTTAATTCAGAACTTCGCAATTATTGGAATAAATTAGTGGTTAGAATTAGCATAGAAGCTGGTTCTTTTAATTTCAATGTAAGCATTCAGAACGTCAAAATTAGTGGTGGACATTTTCAATTAGTAGAAAAAGTTATCAAACTTTTAACTTTTCCACTAATTATACTTCAAAATTTGCGAGAAATGTCATTTTGGCCTTTGATTATCTTCCGTCAAGAGAAATTTTCGTTAGAAATCAAAAGTTGATTGTTTATAAGCTAAATATTAGGCTTTCTCTATGGATACAACTGATTAACGCACACTTTTGATAGGATATTCTATTAATTTCAACGTAGCGAAATTTCAGGTGTGTGATACCAAATCATTAGTAAAAAAATGATGCCCTAACGGTCAAACAAAACACTTTTTTGTTTCCAATGAACTTATTTTGGTTCCCAAAATACGCAGTAGTTCTATGTCCACGGAAAATTGGAACACCCTGCATACAAGTAAACAATACAAACTTCTATAAGGCATCAGACTTATTGTTTGCGATTACCAATTCTTTTATTTCATTTTCTTTTTGCAAGCCCAAACGGAAATTTGTAAAAGCGTTTCCGCCATCCAATGCGATGCTACCGTAAGTTGTTGTTCGTCTGTCTGTCCGTCAAAAAGTGAATATTTTCCGGAAGATATGCAAAGTACGAATGTCAGAGGTGTCAAAATTTACGGATGGAAGCGAATAGGCAAAGAAATCGAACTCGTAGAGTAGCACAATAGAAAGTAAATCGAAATGGAAATATACAATCCCTCTTATCCATTTTTTTTAAATCGGAAAATGCTTTTGCAACTAAGCTCATACACAAGAGAAAATGTTGTTTCGAATTTAGAAATTTAGAGGTTAAAGTGGTTTGCTATACAGGAATGATATTCTTCTTCTTCCTGTGCCTATTGCTTAGCCGCACGTTGGCGATTGTCTGTACTCTTCATACAATGTGTAGAATGCCGTTTTCGGCTCTTCGAAATATGGTGGCTGCGTCGCTGATGTTACACCAATCCCGTATGTTTCTTAGCCAGGAATGTTGTTTTCTTCCTGGGCCTCGCCGTTCCTCTATTTTTCCTTGTAGAATCAGCTTAGGAATGTAATATTTGTCTCCTCTAAGTATATGGCCGAGGTATGAGACTTTCCTTTCTTTAACTATATTAAGCATTTCTCGTTCATAGCCTGCAGTTCTTAAAACTTCTTCGTTGGTGGCATGTGCGGTCCATGGCACACGTAAGAGTCTCCGGAGAGTCCACATTTCGAAAGCCTCGATGCGGTTCAGGGTTCTAGCCTTGAGTGACCAGGTTTCTGCGCCGTATAGTAAGATGGGCCATATATAGCATTTTACTACCCGTAGTCTAAGTGTTAGCGGGAGACTGCGTGCTAATAGGAAGTTTTTAAGTTTAGAAAATGTTGACTTTGCATAATTCGTTCTAAGTTTAACTTCCTCATCGCAGTCCCATCGTTCATTGATCATGGCACCCAGATATTTAAATCGTGGAACTCGCTCTACAATATTTCCATCCACGGTCAATGCGGTGTTGATTGCAGGCTGGCGTCCTATTACCATAAGTTTGGTTTTGGCAGCGTTGATTTTAAGACCGAAACGATTTCCCATATACCCATGTACATATTCCCATGTCCCCTATCTTATTTATTATTTGCTGGAGATCCTCTAAAATTGGTGCTAGTATTGCCGTATCATCTGCATATCTTATATTTTTAATTGGAACTCCGTTAACCTTAATTCCTCCATTTTCTCCTTCCAGGGCCATTTGAAATATTTTTTTGGACGTATATATTAAAAAGTATTGGTGACAGTATACAGCCCTGGCGGACTCCTTGACACACACTGAAGGTGTCTGTGAATAAATTTTTGTTAACTCTTATCTCCGCGTTTGGTTCCAATATAGTTCCTGTATGATTCTAATGTCTTTGGCGTCTATTCCTATCTCGAGCAGTCTGTTTAGGAATGATGATTTACGAATGATATTACAATAATAAAATTTATTATTTCTTGTAGTATTTTTAATAAGAAACTTGTAAAAATAAGATATTTTTACATAGTTTTACAGAAAAATGTAATTTTGCAAAATAGTTTATTAATATTAAATGATTATTACAAAACGATATTATTTTCACAATGAGTTTTGTGAGTTTGAAAATGAAATTTAAATCAGAAATACAATCTTGTAGTGAAATTGCATGTGTCTAGACAATCTTATATTAGCATGTGCCTAGACAATCTTATTATAGACAAACTTATGTAAATTTACCATAATATATCTAATAAAAAATTATGCGACGTCACGTGACTTCTTGTAAAGCTAATGCGTATTAAGTATTTAAGTAGTTGAAGGAAAGACGAAGAACAGTTCAGGAGAAAGTCTCAGAGCGTGGGTGAATAGCGTTTTGATAACTTAAGAGGTATATTATATTAATTATGTTTATATGTAGTTTCTGTAAATATAAAGCCAGCCCTCTTAGAAAATAAAATCTCCATTTATTATATTGCATTTTAATTTTAGCAATTTTTTTATGTAAACATAATTGTTCCATGATCTCTCTATATCAACATATCTCTAAGTATTATTTATTCTTTCTGACTGTGTTTTGGAGAACAAATTTAATAGAAGACCGGAGGAGAGGACTCTATACATCCCCATAGTCTCTAAGTTGGTAAGTTGGCTGTTTGGATTGATTTTTAAAGTTTTGTATCTAATGGCAATTTTATTCCTATTTTGGTTAGGCTCAGAATTCCAGTAAGGTTCAAGACAAGAATAGATGGCAATGAGTATCTTACATACATAAGTTCTGTTTTGTGACTTTTTATTAACCTTTATAATCAATATTATAATTATAAACAGGTGCTACTAAAATTATTGATATTTACTAACGCTTTGTGAATTTACAAAAGAAATTGTAAATTCACTATAATAAAATATTTAAATTTGTTGTTACTCTATACTCTATAGTAATAGTACAAGTTGGCGATTTTAAAAGATAAATTTACTACTACTAATGAATAAGTGAATTTACTATGAGATACAGATTTTTTACATAAATTCACATAAAATATTGGTGAATATAAAGATATATTATAACATATTTACATACATGCCGCAAATTAGCAATACAGCGATTTTACAAACGAGTTGTAAAATTAAAGAACGGATGGTAAATTTGCTACAATAATCTTTGGCAAGAAATGACCCTCAATATTGTTATTAAATTCACAAATTATTTTTTTCAGTGTGCTCTCTAATGTTCTATAATTTAAAAATTCCCAAAAATAAATTACTGATACTATTTACAAGAAATTCAACAATGTAAAACTACTTTATTACACTTTTTTGTGATGGAATATTTTTTAGTCACTGCTTACTTCTTATTATGGCCAAAAGATTTTTAATACTTTCCTCAAGCAGCGATTGATAAACACCTGTTACTCTCCATGTCTTAAAAAGCAACTCTGGCCATTTAGATAGCCTCTATTGTCTCCTTTTAAAAACTAATCTAAATATTATTAAAATTCTATCTGGCACCACCTGGGGGTCAGATCATGTTTCTCTTTTGAGGGTGTACAATGCTTGTGTTTTATCCAAAATCAATTACGGGTCTCAAGTTTACGCGTCTGCACCGCGGTCTTAAGGCTGATTCATGGTACACCGTGACGGGCCGGGGCCGTGCGACGGTGAAGGCACGGCCAAACATTGTCAAATGGTATTTATACCTATGCATTCATGCTAAGCCGAGCACGGGCCGAGCTTCGCCGGAACCCGTCCGTGCCCCGTCCGAGAAATGTCGGTGTACATTTTTCCTCGGATCCGCTACGGTCCGGCCCCGTTGCGGCAAACATAAATGAGTCGCCCGGGCTAAATACTTCGTTCATCTACGGGCCTATAGCGGCTGTTTTCTAGCAGTGTTGCCGCACCCAACTTTTAGCGCGTACCACATTATAAACTAAAAATGTACCACTTTGGTACAATTTTTTAAAGCACAACAAAATACATCTGCATATGACTTTAACCGGTTTGGTCGCTGTGAATTTCTTCATAAATTTCTACATAAAAAAACTTCCTGGAGAAAGACACAAATCGAGACGAAAAACATGAAATAGAAATTCAGAAAACCCAATTATAAGTATGTATAGGTTGAAGAATTCTAAGTAATTCTAATACTACACACAATACTTGGAAAACTTAAATTTTATTTAAAAAAAACGCAAATATAGAAGCATGTTAGAAACAGTAAATTTTCAAGTTTTTTCTTCGGGTTATTTAATATAGGCAACGCTATAGACATTACAACGTTTATAATACGTCGTTAATTAATGCGGATTTTCTCCGAATGGTATCGGTAAGCGCGTTTAATGCAATATCAACGACAATAATTATTAAATATCTATTCAATTTCGGTGCGCGTGGGAAATAATTATTGTACCAAATTATCCTGGATTTGAAAATGTAGTACCACTGTACCAAATAGAATTAAAAGTATCAAATTTGGTACAAATGTACCACTGCGGCAACACTGTTTTCTAGAATATAATCGGCACGGACATGATCCCCGTTGTCCACTCGGTGTAGCATATATTGAAGGCCCGGACGTGGCTGGGTGTCTATTTTACGGAACGTGCCCGGCTCGGGTACGGCCCGGTGTACCATGATTCAGCCTTTATTTAAATAAGCTGAACGCGGTACATAACACGGGAATCAGGAAATCACTGGGCGCTTTTCACACGAGTCCCATACCAAGCTTAATGTGTGAATCAGAACAACTCACACTAAATTATATTAGAGAACGACACCTATTAGCATATGCGTTTGGTCTACATGTTAATCTGGAACACCCTAATCACAAAAAATTCTTCAAAATTATTTACCCCCAAATCAAACATAGATACAAACAGTATCAATCAGCATCATACCACCGTTATGTAGATATAAAGGAAAGACTGTCAATCGATTTGCCTCCTCCTTTCAATATTGCGCCATTCTCCCGTATGTTTCCCCCATGGAGTCTGCACCCACTCTCGCTTGACCTATCACTCAAAGTCCACAACAAAAAGGAATGCTCACATCTCACTATAAGAGCACAATTCAAAGATCTCATCAACTCGAAGTAGAAGAGTCATCGACTGGTTTACACCGATGGCTCGAAAACTGATAGGCACACTGGAGCGGCTTTTCATACGTTTGATAAATAAATGTGTTTCTCACTAAGTCCCATAACGGAAATATTCTCAGCAGAACTTTTTGCAATATTTAAGGCCATTCAACATATATTGACCTCCAGCTATAAGAGATGGGTCGTGGCTACCGATTCATTGAGTTCCATTTCAAGTATCTCCTCTTTCTACTCCAACCATCCACTAGTTATAGCAATCAAAATGCTTCTACAGAAGGCCAATATCAACCACTACAGCGTCACTTTCCTTTGGCTTCCGAGCCACATAGGAATTCCTGGCAATGACAGAGCTGACTACTTGGCTGCAAAAACTCTCAACCCTCATAAAACCAACCTTGTTTTCTCCAAGCAAGATCTAAAGAATTATGGCAAACATATGATCGATAATATAATCCAACTAGAATGGGACTTAGACATGAATGATAATAAGCTTCATGAAATCAAAAGGGACTATTTTGAAAATAATGTAGTTAACTTACCTAGAAGAGATTTTGTTATGCTCACTAGAATTTTCGTTTAGGACACACGAAACTTACCCATGAACACCTCCTTAAAGGACAGAATCAGCCCATTTGTGAAACATCTAATCTTCCAATATCTGTCAAACACATTACTTTGAATGCCCAAAGAACGTGTTAAAACGAAGACAACACGGTATCGTGGATAACCCTGAGGTAGCCCTTTCCTACCAAAATAACAAGGCTATGTTGGATTATATAAAGGATATCGACATATATAAAAATATATAAATAATGGGATAAAGTGACGCTAAAAGACTCTACAGTCGATGCGTCTTTAACACATATCTCTCTCTCTCTCTCTCTCTCTGTCTCCTTTTAGGTAACCACTTTTTCAAACAAAGTCTTATATGAAATGATTCTCCTTACCATAGTATAAAATGAAAAAGTCATCATCAATCGGCCACTCTAACCCATAGAACTCGTCGATCCCGATCCAAACAAAGGGCGAGCCTTCGAAACGTCAGGAAACTTACGGCGCACAGACGACGTTTAATAAACGGCGCCGTCAGGGGGTTGGGATGGGAAAAGTGGGGGGAAGGACGGCCTAAACCCATTTTAAAAATTGAAACGTGTCAAAAGAAAGATCGTGTGCATGTTTTCGAAACACGCATCTTTGCTTTCTTTCGTTCTCGTCCGACGCCGACATATATTGTGCGGAATAATCGTTGTTTAAACGGTAACTCGTTGGTTTGGAAATTAAATCAAATACGTTTTTTTCTTGTGTACTACCGGTCATATTAGAATATAAAATAATATAGATATGTGCTTTTTGAAATAAAGGTGAAACATAATACATCTAGTTTTTAGGCCTCCCCTGCATATAACATGGCGTGTTGTATATTTTAGTTTATAATTACATAGTTTTAAAAAGACACAACTACAAATATTTGGGAGAGCTATAAACACGCAGAAAATTTATTCTGAAGGAATTTATTCGAATTAGGGTGGCTGCAACGACCTCCCGTAATCCTGCTGTTAAAACATAACAGCTGGTTTTTATATATAAAAACCAATTGTTTTGTTTTAACAGCAGGATGACCTGACGTCGCACAGTGGTTCAGATTGCCAAAAAGTGGCGCATAGGATATTTTTAATTTTATTACAAATTCTAGACTTATTAGGTTTAATGGCGGATTTATTAACATGACAAAGATAGTCCAAGGAATAAACAAAATATATTTCAGACTATGTTTGTTTAGTATAAAAATATTAAAAAGGGGGATTTTCTATGAATTTTATTCAAAAATTATAGTTTTTAAAAAGGTTTGAAAAATGCTTCGAAACTAGTCAAAAAAAGAATACCCATTAGGTTATCTGGTCTAAATTAAAGAAAAAAAAACATAAATTGCAATATGCGTTAAATGGAGTCTTGAAACTCATTTTCTTCATGACATGATTCACCACCACTTTCTTCTGCTTCTTCTTCACTATCGGATTGACAATAATATTCTGTTGCCATATGAGTGTCATCTGCGGGTAAATCTTCACCTATTTTTAGTGGCGACTACTTTCTCTGGAAATTCAAAAAAAAAATAATCTTAAATTAGAAACTGTAGCATATGCCAGAACTTCCGAGGTGTAGAATCTCTAATTTCTAGAAATAAAATGATTTTTAATCTTTGCCATTAATTAAAAGCAATAATGCAATATTTGCAGCATTATGTAGATAAAAAACATGTTTTTTTCTGTAAGATATTATAAATTAATTCCTTGGCAATGGTCTCCACCTTTGGTCTCTTTATTTTTTTGGGACTTGGACAATTCTGAAAAAAAATTTCTTCTTGAAGGGCCAGGGTCATCAAAAGATTGATTCTCTTCCATTTGAAGTAAATTTTTATTCAGCCAGAGACAACTGTTGGAAATAAAACTGCTCCAAGTAAATTACATTTCCTCCACTTTTCTGACCATTTATAAACAAGATTTTCAATTTGCTTTTTTTCGATAATATGTTAGGAATATTGTTATCACATAAAAATTAAATAATTTCATCAATAATATCCGCTTCTGACCTATTATTAAAACCCATTTTCAAAAACCTCTCACATATTGATCTGCGGCTTATTGTTAGAGTACGGGAGGAACATGTGAGTCTCTATAGTTACACTTTTACCACTCCAGAGTTACTCAAAAAATATTAGTATAATAATTTAAGAAATTATCCATGGAACAAAAATCAGACTACTGGTCAATTTAAAATTCTAATTTATATATCATCTACCTCAGGGTCTCTTGGGGTAAGATACTTGTGGTAAATTAAACTTGGTATAATACCTTTTAAAAATTATAAAATACAGAAGCGGAGATCTGCGGAGTTCTAAAGATACGCAATTTCAAAGTTTATTTTTTATTGTTACAAACAAAAAAAGGCTCTGCTATGTTTGTGGTAACTTACTAGCTTCATAAAAAAATATTTAAGTTAAAAAAATTCTCTTAAAAAGTACTTACCTTGGTCTTCAAAATCCATTATAATTTAATTTATTTCCAAGTCTCTGAACTAAGAACCAAAATATATTAGCAACACTAAACCATTATCAGCAAATAACTGATATATTTAAACTACAAAATCTAACGAAAACAACATTCCTGTACGCTTTTTTATTACGATTAAAAAGTGGATCGTGATAAATTTGAATAAATGGACCCATCATCTGTTGAAAATAATATCATTGTTGAAATTTTCTTGATCCCTATGCGTCGATTTTTTTGAATCTGAACCAATGTGCGTCATTGCAGCCACACTTAAATGGATAAAAAATTGGTTTATTGGCCGAGTTTTGAATAAATTTATTTGATTTTTTTTTAATCTTTACTCTATATTTAAGTAAATACTAAATTTTTATTAATCCAAAAATACCTTTTTTATAAATGATATACTTAAATAATAAATCTACAAATTTTCATCCCAAAAAAATCCCATTCCAGAATCCACCCAATAATAACCAAACTTTTGTCGTTTACAAGGGTTTTCAGCATACGCTTTCGTAACAGTTTCCAAATACCCTCCACTCTTTAATTCGCAAACTTCGCGAAAGTCTCACACTTGAACTATTTCCAACTACATATTCCTAATTTGGAATTGTTCGACCGTGTAATTTGCCATTTCTAACCATGAAAACGATGTTTTTACTGTGAAATTCGGTCTGGTTTACTCTTTTTATTATATTAATAAATTATCTGGTTAATTATACTAATGTACTGAACGATGTATAAGTTTCTTGAAACGAGTGTGTGTTTAAATGATATACATACTTTCATTTTAATTCAATTATAAATAATAATTATAGCATTAAGTTTTACTTCAAATTTTCACTATATTATAAAATTTGTCAGTTTGTGAAAAATGTCAAATTTTACAAAATAATAAATTAAAAAAAGAAAAAGAATATATATGAATAAACTAACCAGGGTTGGCATGATATATATATCAATGATATATGTATATCGGATATATATATCATTGATATATATCATGATATTTATACCTTGATATACAGGGTGTTTCAAAACAAATGCGAAAAAGTTCAGAGGGTGATTCCTTGTTCAAAATAAAGGGTAGTTTGCTTCATAAACGTTGGGTCAAAAGTCAACCATTAGGGAGATATTGCGGTACAAAGATGGCGGAAAAATAATGTTTTTATTTTGTATCTTGAAAATGAAAAGCCATAGACTAATAAAATTTTATGGAAGCATTACTGTTATGAAAACACACTTTCTGGTAATTTTTTCACTTTTTTAAAATGAGTGGAAGGGGTTGAAATAAACTACCCCTATCATTCTTGTTAACGCAATTTAAAGAAAAATCTTATCAAACACATGCAAAAAAAATTAATTTGGATAGTTTAGTTTGTTTAGAAACTTTTTATCTCTTGTATTTTTTGATACAACTCACCGATTTGAAATTAAAAATAAAATGTAAAGCATTACATGGCAGGACAAAAACATTTTCTGATAAAGAATCTAGTGGGCTGCTGTAATTTTTTAGGGAAAAATCTAGTCGGCCGCTGTTACTTTTTAGGATGTTCCTAATATTATTTTATTTGACATTACTCTACTGCAATACGTTATTATCTAGATGATTATTATTATCGTTATTATCACTAGATTCTTAATCTAAAAAATGTTTTTGTCCTGACATGTAATGCTTTACATTTTATTTTTAATTCCAATCGGTGAGTTTTATCAAAAAAACACAAGAGGTAAAAAAGTTTCTAAACAAACTAACTATCCAAATTAAAGCATTTGCATGTGTTTGATAAGATTTTTCTTTAAATTTCGTTAACAAGAATGATAGGGGTAGTTTATTTCAACCCCTTCCACTCATTTTAAAAAAATGAAAAAATTACCAGAAAGTGTGTTTTCATAACAGTAATGCTTCAATAAAATTTCATTAGTCTATCTCTTTTCGTTTTCAAGATAAAAAATAAAAACATTATTTTTCCGCCATTTTTGTACCGCGATATCTCCCTAATGGTTGACTTTTGACCCAACGTTTATAAAGCAAACTACCCTTTATTTTGAACAAGGAATCACCCCCTAAAGTTTTTCGCATTTGTTTTTAAACACCCTGTATATCATGATATTTATAAAAAAATAAAACTCAACTATTTTCTTGAATTTCTACGTTAAAAAAGTCAGCATGGAACGAAAAAGCTGGAAAATTGACCTTTTTATTTAAATACAACAATCCGAACGAAAAAAAAACAAAATAGATAATATTGATTGGATCTGGGACAATTCAAATGTACCAAAAACTTTGCCAGAAACAGTATCAGTTGATTCTGACTCTGACGAATCTGACGATGATTTACCATTAATAAAATTAATAATTTTTCTAACATTTTTTAAAAGATAAATGTAGGATTCTAAAAAGCAAAGCAAAAATAGAGACATTTTAAAAAACATATGCTATGTCCGCCCCACTTTTCTGAAGCACCCAGTATACTCAAAGATAACTTTAAATTGTGTGTCTTAACATTAATGTTTCGTAATATTTTTCAAAACAACCGATATAATAAACTTTACTCTATCTTTGACTCACCCTGTAGAAGAATTAGAAGAATAATAAGTGTTTTCTAACATTTTTTAGAAGATAAATGTAGGATTCTAAAAATCAAAGCAAAAATAGAGGTACACATTTAAAAAAACATATTTTATGTCCACCACACTTTTCTGAAGCACCCTGTATACTCAAAAATTATTTTCAACTGTGTATCTTAACACTTCTTTTTCCTAATTCTCAAAATTAAAGATAATAAACTTTATTCTGTCGTTGATTCACCCTTACAAGAATATAGTTAATTAAAATTAAATAAAAGATAAGAATATTTTTGTTTCAACTCTCTAGACCACCCAGTATAACAGATGGATTTTTATAACATGCGTTATACCTACATCTCTTAACTGAAAATAGTAGCTATGTAATATAAGATTTTTTTTAAATTATTTGTAATCTTTTAAACGCAATTGGGGCCTTATTAGCTTTATTGGCCCACCCTGTACAATTATATTGCAATAAATATAATACCCTTATATGCTGAATTAATTAAATTAACTATTTATTAAATATCTTAAGTTCGATATTTGCATAGCTCTATTTATAAATAAATATTTTAATATCATTGGTCTGGTAACATAATATGTAATCTGTGGTAATATTTATGTAAAAATAAAATATATTATGACAATATAAAAACACATAAAAATTAAGCTCGTATTCTAAAACCTACTAAAATAATGTTATTGTTCATTTGTACCAAAAAATAAGGCACTGTTAAAACCAATTTAATCCAGATATCACTAATGCCCAGAATCTCTTGATTTGTTCATTAAATACTTTTTTAACAAATTTTACCAAAATTATATGCATCCAAATGACTAAAACTATAAAATGAACTATATTGAAACCAATACTAAATCGATATAATCATAATTTAATCAAATAATCCCTTTATAGAAGCTTTGACGACAATATAACTGACGCTTCCACCGATAACATGAAGCGATGTAATAAAGAAATCATAATAAATACGTGAAAAATCAAATTTAGAAAAACTTACGGGTTTATACAGCCACAGAAACTGTTCAGGAAACTATTTTCACTAGTTATATCACTTCCGTACCGATTTTTTCGAAATTTTTAGCAAAACTACGCGAAAAGAACCGAAAATCATGAACGGAACGCGCTTGGCTTGACAAGAAATCCGCGTGATCGATAGAGCGATCGAAAATTTGGGGAGGCTGTGAATTGACAAACTGACATTTCGATATTAAGCCTAGTTTAGACTAAATTTCAAGATTAAGGGTTGATTTACATTACTTGCGTTACAATTAATATTGTATTTTTATTATTTTTTTAAATATAATTGAATAGTTTTGGTTATTAAGCTTTTTTATGAATAAATAAATGTTTTTCCAACTAAAATAACATGATATGTTAATTCATTTACATTTATTTTGTAATTGTTTATTAAAATAAAATAAAATAAGGTAGGTATTTAGTTGTTTCATATTGATATTGATATTGATTCCTAAGAAAATCTTATTTATCTGCAAGTATAGTTAAATAAATTGCATTTTTTTGTTAATATAAAACAATTAATTAACTTAAAAGTTATTTAATTTCATAAATTAATTAAAAGTTTGCTAAATTTGTATGTAATAATTGATCGGTTGTCTAAAATAGATGCGAATTTTGGTAATGTTTGGTATTTTATGAGCAATAAACTTGTGTCTAGTAGTAAAAATTTTAAATTTCCGAAAACTTCCGAAGATGTACGGAATAAAACGAAGTATTTTAAAATCGTTTTTATTTTTTTCTGATGGCTTTATTTGAACCTTTGAATAAGAAGACTAAGGAAGGAGCATAATGCTATCCATGTATTCATGCATGGTGGGCGGAAAAGGCACCATAAAAGCTCTCTAGGGTGGGGATCCTTGACAGGTCTGTTTGACGATTCATTTGACACATTTGAATTTGATTTGAAATTTTGTGGATTTGTCAGTCTTTATGGAGCTTATTTTATGTTATTTATTATTTATTCTACTACTGATAGTTGTATAAAGGTAGTAAATCTAGATGGAAATTGTGGCAGAACTTAAATTAACAGTGACACTATCGCGATTTATCGAAAAAGACTCTAAAATAGTTGGTTGTGTAGCGTGCGGTACATCTCGGCAAAAATTGAGTGAAATAATGGAACAACTTTTCACTAGTAAGTGACTATATAATATACATACGTGTAGTAAACCGATCATTTATGAAATTCACTTAAATTAACTAAATTATATATTTTTCTTGCATTTTAGCTTTTATTTATTACTTGTCAAAGATTAGATGTCAAAGAATTTAGATACGTTAATTTGACTTACCTGCTTCAGTAGCGTATCGGATGTTTGTGTTAATAAATACTTATTATAACTTATCTATTTTTATTAGAATTATATATTTTTATAACAATTTTAATAACTACCAACATTTATTCAGAACGTAAAATAAAACAACAAATTATTGAGTCTATCCCACGTCTACCCTACATCATAGTTTTACATTTTTTAAATAAAATTAGAACGACACTGATAAACCGGAATTTAAGTCGGCCATATTTGAGGCCCATCGCGGTGTACCTAAGATTTTTGATATGCTCCTTCCTTAGTCTCCTTATTCAAAGATTTGAACAGATATTTAAAAAAAATTACATTTCATCATTGTCACATTTTTCTCTTTATAAGATGATGCTATTAAATGTAAAATCCGACGTTTTTTTTCGAAGTGCAATCATCAACTATATTTTTTTTAAATATGAAGTTTGATTTTTTATTTAATGTTTACAGAACTTGTAACATAAGACATAACCATAAGTGGCAATGTGTTGACAATGCGTCGCCCAAAGCTGGGTGTAGAAATCATTTTTTTAATGTACCCAGTGTGATTTTAAAATCGCAATCACAACCTGCGATTGGCTCTCATAAGAGACTGCGACTGTGATTTTTCCTATTTGCGAGTTTTCATTTAGGCAAACAATACTACTAAAGTTGCGATTTGCGGTTTTGTTGTAGTTAGGTTAGGTTAGTTTGTAAACTAGTGCCGTGATAACCTTCTAGCTGGGAGTCTTAATTTTTAGGAGTTGCGATTTGCGATGTTGTTGCGAACGTAATTTTGTGGTCCATTGAAGCATTTTATAACTGCGCTTGAATGTTTTCTCTCATTTTATTTATTTATTTATAGAGAAGGTATTATTTTTCCAAGGACCAAGAACATAATATACCGGGTGTTTCTTAAGAGTGGTTCGCCTCTATAACTGTTTTATTTTTTCTGATAAAAACGAGATTTGGTATGTAGGCATATGACATAAATTAGGATTGATTGATGTATTCAATTCGTTTCGATCACTTCCTGTTTTACCGGAAATGACTACAACTTCTGATTTTTATATGGCACTTTCGGTATTTTGTTACTTTATTCGATAGAAAATGACACTCTGAATAGAATGCCTAGTACAATATTTAAATATTAAAATCGCAATCGCAGGTTACTGTAGCAGCGATTTAAAAATCGCAATAGCAGTTTCACTTGCGATTGGAGTCTCTACTAGATAGTGTAAAAAATAACCACTTTTTGCACGATCGTAGAAAATAGTTATTTATGGTACTACTGTGTTATCTTACATACCGGGTGTTGCATTGTCGGACGGGACATAGGAAATCCCATGTAAATTTTAATGGGGTCAATTATTGGCTTCCCTAATTATTTTAGAGAATAATTCTATTTAGGTTTATTGAAGAGCACTAAAACCCACATTCAAAAGAATAACTTTGGATATTTTTGATTAGCTCGTTTACGAGTTATCGCCGATTTCTTTTCAAATATTTCTCCTTTCTTATGGCCCTGTATTTACTTATGAGCACCAGTCAAGGTAAAAGATAACTGTCAAATGAAGTTGTCATTTCAGAAATTTACCTATTTAGTGCTTTATTATTATTGAAAACGCATTCCTACATCGGAAATCTTAAAGATGTATTTATAAATACAAATTTATATGAATTATAGTAAAATAAAGTAATCAATTACAAGGTTAATTATAGTATTATTACAATAACTTAATAATTTAGGTACTATCAAATTGTTAGAACTTTAGGATTTAAGAAGATGTTCAAATATTCCTCCATCGACTGATATAGACAATAACCCAGGCCATCATAAAATCCTCTTCTTATATTCGCTAGTTGATAAACTGAAATTCTATTGCATTCGACAGAAATAGCATTTTTTAACTCGTCTAGATCTGGAACATTGGGTTCATTATTTAAGGTAAACGTGCATTCGTCAGTAAAACATATGTTTTTTAAAAATTTCCTATCCGTGTTTGCTCTTTCCATCATATCAAAACAAAACGCCTGCCACTGTATTCCCCATCTCGTAGCTCTTGGTGCTTTTCATAATTGAAGGAATAGTATTTATGTTGTTTCAAAATTCGAAACGCTGTAGTGTGATCTACCTTGTGCTGATCTTTCCATCGTTCTCTTCCACGCACAATAAAACTTCCAAGTCGGTATCATTTCTTGCATCTTCTCTTTGTTCCTGCCTTGCTTCACATCTGCAGTTATTTATTAGGGTACCTTTGGTCTTAAATCTCTGGATATTCCTTGCGATTGTAGATTTTCCGGGTATCGGTATATTCGGTTACAGAGCAGCAAACATGCCCGACACATTTTGATAACTATTTCCTTGATAATACCATTTAATCATCAATACTTTTTCTTCGGTAGTGTAATTCATGGCTTATATTTTCGATGTAGGTATGAGTTTTTAATAATAATAATAAAGCACTAAATAGATAAATTTCTGAAATGACAACTTCATTTGACAGTTATCTTTTATCTTGACTGGTGCTCATAAGTAAATACAGGGCCATAAGAAAGGAGAAATATTTAGAAAGAAATCGGCGATAACTCGTAAACGGGGTAATCAAAAATATCTAAAGTTATTCTTTTGAATGTGAGTTTTAGTGCTCTTCAATAAACCTAAATAGAACTATTCTCTAAAATAATTAGGGAAGCCAATAATTGACCCGTGTGTTATTATTTATTGTATATGCATGTCTACATGTGAGTAATGTCTGTACTTATACAGACTTACTCTATACAGACACTACTTATAGTGGCTGTTGGATAGAATATATTTTTTTTTGTTTCTTTCACATGAGCAAGAACCAACTTTGAACCTCTTTTTCATTTCCCAATTAAGACGCCAATCTCTCGACTACTCCGCCCATTGAAAGACTACTGGAGGGGGCGCTTACCCCCCCAAACCTCCTATATATCCGCCTCTCACACCCTGTATATATCCGAAACAAATGATCGGCCTTTATAGGGCGCCGTCGTTCGACGACCGCAAAAAATTATCCGCTGAAGAACGTGCTTAGCGCAAATCATTAGCAAAAGAGGGATTAGATCTTGGAGCGAGGACGGACGTCTCGGTTCATCCCAGTGATTGATCGCTTTGCCTGGGTACTCTCTTTTTTCCGCTCCGGTTTCAAGGAGAAACGCCCGATATTAGTTGGGCCTTTCCACCAAAATTACCAACTATATGTCACCGTTAGAATAATGTTTCTACATTTATGGCTGGTGTTCTTTGATCCTCCATGATTCGAACAGACTATAGCTGAAGTGAGAGTCTTTTATCAATCTTGTGGTACGTATTACTGAGTGAGTTTCTATTCAAGTATTATTTATATATTTCAATATCTTTCTAGATTTGATATGCTATTTTCCCACTATTTTTTGTTGAATTTATATTCATGGCGGAGCTTCAAATCTAATTTTAAAGCGTTTTGTTGTATTGTGGTAAATAGGGAAACCATATAATAATATCATTATCGCAATTAACCCTCGAGCGGGCGCATCTTAAATGTTTTACCGCAACTTTAATAATTTCGTTAAAATATTCATTGGACGTAAACGGTGGTACCATTAAATATTCTTATCTAGGGACGTTTGACACCCTGTGTCGTAGTAGTTGCGTGTCCAGAAATTTTGGTTCAGTAGCAATTCTGTCGTAAACCCAACAACTACAGAAGTTGCGGCAGGGGCGAATCCCCCTTGAATGCAACGCATGCACTACATGCCTAAGAATACTTTAAAAATCTACTATTTATTATCAATATTTTCTATTCGTATAGGAAAATAATATATTGTTTCACATAATCCCATAATCGGTATCAAAATACGGAAATACTTAATTTTAAATTACTGCATACATTATTATTATGTGCATTCAACCACAACAGATACAGTACGTCTGCTGGATCTGTGTCTATGAAAGGAATGCGGACAAAAAACATTTAAATAAACAACAATATATTTTATACGTCGACTTGACGAGTACGTCACCGCAAATCGCTCCACCCACTCATTTTATTGGCTACTTGCAAATTTGTCGAATTTTTATTGATGGGACGCGTCGTCTAATTTTTTACGAAGAACATCGAGAGAATATTGTTTCCCCTCTCACGGATACCCCGTAGCTACAGAACGGACAGACGTACTGTACGCGTATACTAAGCGCGTCGACGGCACTGAAGGCGGGTTCTCACTTGTCAGTTTCGCTGACGCAGTCTGACTAATTCATTATCAATGAAAAATAAAAATCAACGATTGTATTCACACGTTTCATGTTTTGCTACATTCAGTATTCAGTTGGTCCAAACATTTTAACGTGGTGATTTCGCAGACATGAAAATGGTTAAAACAAAATTGAAACCAGGTGTTCGCAAAGTTTGTTTACAATTAGCAAATGAATTACAGAATATTCTGGTGAATCAGAAAAGAAGAAAACGTTTTTTTAAAGCAGATACGTCTACAAGAACCCGTTGACGTTCTATTTTAACAGAACGTCAACGGTTTCTTGTAGACGTATCTGCTTTAAAAAAAGGCGTGTTCTCATAATAGTTTGAATTTAAATATTTTAATAGTTTTTTTTCTTTATTCTTTGAATTTTTTTGCTTCCGACGATAAACTTTCCGAAACGTTAAGCATTTTTTTCTTTGTTAAGCCAATTTGTATAACTGTAAACATAATTTCTGACAAGCAGTGTCCGTTTATGTTTAACGCAGAAGTATTTACAAAAAATAACTATTTTATTTTGTAGATTTTCTTGCAGTGCAGTGGCGAAATACCCATAAAGGATTTTTTTGGAGATATATATTAAAATAATTAATTAACTTTAACTTGTAAACTGAACAAATCACGAAAATGTAGTTCTCACGCTTCAGTTTCTATTCACTATTCGATAATGATCAGTCAAAAATGAAAAAAGTAGAACTGGTTTTCACTTTAACTGAAAGTACGAATTCACTGATCATTTAACATGAAAATGTGTTCTGACGTTCATTATTTGTTCAGTATCACTGAATCAGTCAGACTGCGTCAGCGAAACTGACAAGTGAGAACCCGCCTTTACCCACACATCGATTCGGCAGGATTCGGCAGCTGCTTTCCCGGCAAATGCATGCACGGAACATTATGCATGCTCGCATAATAATTGTTTTGTTATAGTCGCAGGTTGCAGATCAGGAAAGTTTTTGGCGTCTCTGTTTCGCTGACGAATACTGTTGATTTTATTTCCAGTTTCCAAACTAGAAGAATGGAGTTTAATCTATACTAATATATAAAATCCTTAAGTGACTGACTCACTGATTAATCACGCGATCCTGCTCAAACCACTCAACGAAGAAGCTCAATTTTGGCATACAGGTTGATTCTAGGGTGTAGAGGTTCGATAAGAAGGGATTTTTCGAAATTCCAGTTCCAAAGGAGTGAAACCACACCTCAAATATTACAATATTTTTTATTTAAAAAACGGCCAAGTTTCCGAAAAAAAACGCTTAAATACGTAAATATTTTATTTTGTTTTTTTGCATATTTTAAGATTTTTTAAAAATGTATACAGGGTGTTTCGAAAAATCTGGTCATTGTTTAATCACGATCCTGCTTAAAGCGCTTGACGTAAAAAGCTGAGTTTTGGAAAACGGATTGACTTTAGGGTGTAGAGGTTCGATAAGAAGGGATTTTTCGAAACTCGAATTCTAAGGGGGTGAAACTAGCCCTCAAATATTAGAATATTTTTTTTTAAAGTGTTCCAAAAAGTTGGGTAATTGATTAACCACGATTCTGCTTAAACTGTCTGACGTAAAAAACTTATTTTTGGCAAACGGATTTTTCGAAAGTCAAATTCCAACGAGATGAAACTGCCCCTCAAATATTACCAAGTTATATAATAATATCGCCATATTGTTTTTTTCTCATGCTGACATAAATGTGAGAAAATTTTATCCAATTTATATGTTAATGGAAATTCTTGCTTTGCTTTATCATCACCATTACAAATGATTAATTCGACGCGAATGAACTCGCGGGTATACACGCTAGTATTTTTATAAAAAATTGCCAATTTTATGACTTCTTAACTGTTTTAAGAGAATTTCCCGTAGAAGACGCTTCTAGCCTTATCACAGTGATCGACCATTAAGCACTGAAGGATCTTGTTACATTTAATTTGTGTGAGAGTCTTCGAACCATTGAATTAATTTAATACGAGGATGCACTTCAATTAATTCTTTTTCTATCGTTTTGCCCTTACGACCTCGCCGACGCTTTGCAATACGTTGGTTTCGTTCCATTTTGTTACTTTTGCTCGTCTAACGGGGTTGAAGTTTAAGGGATGTGTCGTTAATAAGTCATGACATTAAGACAAGCAGTGTTGTAACTTCGTTTTATTTAAGCTTCATTCAGAACTTCGCAATTAGTGGAAAAAATTAGAGGTTTCAATTAGAGTAAAAGTTTGTTCCTTTAATTTCAATGTAAGCATTCAGAACGTCAAAAGTAGTGGTAGACATTTTCAATTAGTAGAAAAAGTTATCAAACTTTTAACTTTTTCTAAGCCTAACTATGCTGCCTGCATAGTTCATATTTCATATTTTCAAATAGACAAACAATAAAAAATGTCATAAAAATATTTTCTCCGGCAAAATAAAAGCAAAATACAAACTTGAGTTTAAAACCAAACTACACAAAAAAGAAGTAAAATAAAACCAGCACTTAATGGGGAATAATCTGTACAGATTAAATTTATATTTTTCAACCGTATCTTTATAGAGTTCGTTCAGAAAAAACGGCTCATTAACCCAAATCCGCTTTAACTTAATCTTTAGCGAATCCACAATGAACCATTTAAAATCGCTTAATATTCATGAAACCGTCCACAGATGTGAAACAAACGAGCGACGCCGAAAAGTAAACGAAAACATGGCATTATCCGCGAAAAAAACGTTCCCAACATCAAAGAAATAAGTAAAGACAGAGGCACCATAACCTAGATTACATTTTGATTTTATTAGATGGGGCTTTTGGTCTATTACACTATGACCTTTTCAGATCTTCCATTCTTTCGTTCGAAGGACGCACCTAAAAGATATCAGTCTCACAAAAGCCAGAGTAAATGCCGAATGCGGCACTGACCACTGACTTTTAATCTCAAAAATGAAAATCCAGTTAAAACCCAATCATCCACACTGTAAAAAGCAAAACTACATGACCAGATTGAACGTACGGGGTATAGAGAACAACGATACCGCCGACGCCCTCCGGAAAACCATCAAAGAATCACTTCCACCGATAACTTCAATCTCAATCGTGGATGCTGAACATGGCTGGACACAACTAAGAGATTCGATTCACAAAACCAGCGAAGCAGTACTGGGAAAATCCAACACAAAGAAAAACAGATTGGTTTAACAAAAATCAACCGCATATACAGGCTTTGTTGGAACAAAAGCATAGAGCACATCAAGCCGTCACTGCAAATCCACACAATCCAAGACTAGCAGACAACTTTAAGGCAGCCAACAACACGCTCCGAAGAAACCTGCGCCAACTAAAGGATAACTGGTGGTCGCAAAAAGCTAGTCAGATTCAGGAGTATGCCAAGCATCACGACTATCGTAAATTCTTCGAGGCTGTAAAAGAAGTATACGGTCCAACTAAGAACTTCTAAAAGAGGAAGAGCAAATCAGAAACCGCTGGAAAGAGCATTACAGCCATATCCTTAACCAAGAAAACAACCCCAATATAGAAGCACTCAACATAATACCTCAGTATAACAGCCTCGATGTATTAGACATTCCAATAACAGAACAGGAAATAAAGGACTCCATAAAACAGCTTAAAAACAACAAATCAGCTGGCTGTGACGCGATTCCGGCGGAAATCTATAAGTGTACAAGTAAAGAACTTATTGGTCATCTTAAGGCTCTCTTTGATGTCATATGGGAAAGCGGAGAGGTGCCTCAGGACTTTTGCAACGCAAATATAGTGAATATATTTAAGAACAAAGGAAGTGCATCAGACTGCGGAAACTACCGAGGAATTTCACTACTGGCTATCGGAGGAAAAATTCTTGCAAAAATTATGTCAAACCGCCTGCACCCACATATAGAAAAAATCTTCCCAGAATCGCAAACGGGTTTTCGCACCAACCGCGGTAGCGTCGATTCCATATTCTCCATCCGGCAACTACAGGAAAAAGTAAAAGAGCAGCAGTCTAAAGTTTACGTTGCATTCATCGATCTAACAAAAGCCTTCGACTCTGTGAACAGAGATGCACTTTGGGCAATTATGAAAATGTTCGGAGTACCCATCAAATTTCTTACAGTGTGTAAGAGCCTCCATAACAACAACAAATCAAGAGTGTCATATCATGGATCACTGAGCGATCCCTTCCTAACAAACACAGGCGTTAAGCAGGGATGTGTCTTAGCGCCTCTCCTATTCAATATATTCATGGCAGCGCTCTCCATTATAGTTGACAGCAAACTGCAGGAGAGAGGTTTGGGCATTAGATACAGATACGACGGCGGTCTGTTCAACGTAAAAAGACTCAGGGCAAAAACACGTACAAAATTCATCGCAGAACTTCAATACGCTGATGACTGTGCTCTAGTTGCAAATACGGTACAGCAATTGCAAAAAATGTTGAACACATATACATGGGCATACGAGGCCTTGGGACTTAAGCTGAACATCGATAAAACTAAAATCATATGCACTCCCCCGGAAGATCACAACAATACTATAAAAATCGGAGATGAGCTGTTGGAATATGTAGCGGAATTCAATTACCTCGGCAGTTTCATTTCAGAAATGGCCAATATCGACTCTGAAATTCAGCACAGGATTAGCAGCGCGTTAAGAGCATTCTGTCATGACTTCAGCACAAAAACGAAACTTGCGGTGTACCGAGCGATAATAATTCCTACCATGTTATATGGAAGCGGGTGCTTATATGGACCTGGGTGCCGTACCGCCGACACATGAACGCATTAAACAAGTTGCAACTGAGACATCTTAGACAACTCTTAAGAATAAAATGGTTCCATCAAGTCTAAAACGTATCGGTCCTTTAAAAAAGCTGACTGCGAGAGTATTGAAGTCACGATTACAAAGTCCCGCTTAAGATGGGCTGGTTACGTATGCAGAATGCAAGAAAACCGCATACCAAAATCTCTGCTTTACGGTGAGCTTGTAGACGGTAAGAGGAGGCCGGGTGGACAACTCAAAAGGTTCAAGGATATTTTCCACGAAAACTTAAAGGGAATTAACAAGCAGAATGAGTGGGAAGAGGCAGCTCACAATAGAACGGAATGGAGAAGAATTGTAAAGTCAGTTAAGAGCGACAACCAAAAAGTAAAGAGGCAACAAAGCAATGAGATTTTGGAATGTCTGGAGTACGGTAGACAGATAACATCACGTATCGGGCTTTTCAGTCACAGAAAAGTTCATGAAAGAAAACGCCTTGCGTGACCATCTTCTGATGCGTGTCAAATACTCGTCAGCGAGTAATGGCGGTATGGTATGTATGTATTTTCAGATCTATAGTGTCGAGATTTTTAGATAAAATGTTCGTGTTCCTTTTACAATTATTATTGATTCGGAAACGGCTTCAAATAGCTTAGTTCTGTCGTATGTTCTTCTGATGGCCTATTGATAGTCTCTCCAACAAATCAGGGAAGACTTTGATAGAAGACATTCAAAAGTGACTGTAACTCTGGACTAGTTAATGGACCTCACCATAGTTTTGCAAGTATTATTGTCTCTACTTATCAGGTCAGCCATAATTGCTAGAAATACTATGAACTATTTTGCTTCACTCTTAGTAGAGTGCTTTAAGGCCGTATGGGATACAAACCTCGGAATTCGTTTACTGTGAACGAATTTTTATAAAGCTTTTTGCATTGTATTGTAAATAAGATATATTACAAAGTTTACCCATTTAAATTCGTTGCTTCATTTTCGTATTTAAATAAACACATATAATATACAAATGCATACGTACAAGATGGCTCCGTGTTCCGAAAAAATTCTGTGTCAGAATTCCTATTTGATATTTTCACTCCAAACCTTTTACAAAATATGTGTTTAATGGTATATTTTTATAGATATACAGGGCGAGTCAAATATAGTTTTACACTTAAGTTTTAGTTTTTCAAATGAAATACTTTATATTTGTGCAATGAATTTGCTATAAAATTCCGGTTCCAAAAATACCTTAATACCATAGAGTATACTGAGTGGTTTTTGAATTATGACCACGTCCATGAGAACGTCAATCTAGACATCCAGGAACCTTCGTATGAGAACTTCTAATCGAGACGATCGACTTATTGTAAGTTTATCGCTAAGAAACCGCTGCTTGCCAGCTTTTTTTAATGAATTGCTCCTAAGGAACGTAAATATTAACTAAGGGACTATAAGAAGAAGACTAAAAATGAAGCAAATCTTATGTCAAGAAGGCCTGCTCCGGGACCAGAACTTAGTAGATCTGTTGATTGGAACTAAAAGCAGTGGCATGGTTTTCATGTAAAAATTACGAAAAAATGTTAGTGTCTTCTTCAAAAGCGAAGATCTCCAACAAGAATAAAGCTAATGAGATGAACCAAAAAGCAAATTATCGAGAAAGGACGCGTCTATCTAGTCATATACTTTAAAGCTCACAAAATTTCACTTCAATATAAACTTTTGTTCTTTTTACAAAAACTGCGTCATATATGACGCGCCACCCTGTATAATTCAATTTCAATCAAAATTTCAACGATTAGAATATAAGCAGAATAGGTATAGATTATGCATTAGATTCATTTTTTTCAATAAATTTATTTAAAAAAAAGAAATTAAAAAAATCAAAATATTAAGAAGGAAATAACTAAGAATTGACTCAAATTACTAAAATAAAAAATTAAAAGCCACGAAAAAAAATGAGTAAATATTTTAGTATTTTATCTATAAAACGCAATACAGAAGGTTTCATTAATACATTCACAGTAATTGAATTCCGAGGTAAAAGTTTCTGGACACTCAACTCTAGTCTAGTAAATGTTACCATCTTTCTAGAGATTTTTTGGTCAATCACTGTTTTGTAACCATTTTTGTGATTATATTTGCAGCATTGATTACACGAATAGCATTGATGAACATTGTTGAGGCCATTTCACCTGCCTTTATGTTGTTCTTGTGATCGTCGTGCCCCAATACACAAAAATGTGGCAACATTAGATGCACAACAAAAACGTGACGCATTGCCTGTTAAGAGCATTTTAATACCCCTCTAAGTTAAGTTATTTCTCTGAGTTTCCAAATGAACTTTGTTAAGTTAAGAGGCCTCAAAGGGCCCATTTAAACAGGTTTTATATCTCTAACTAACTAATAAAAAGACAGATTACTGAGAAAATACGGTTTCTTATCTGTTTAAGGGCTAACTGTAAAATTTACAAAAAATGCTAAACATTCTAATTTACTAGAAACATCATTAACAAATGTTTAACATTAATATATGTCCTTTATAGACTTTCCTTTTATATTGTTTAAATACTTTCATTAGGCACATATAGTTAAATCTTTGCGGCAGAATTTACAGCACTTAAATTCACTTTTTGCACCAGAATACTCTTGAAAAAGCCTGGGTTGCTGCAAAAATTGCAACATTGTTAAAAATATCTATTGTCAGACCATTAATGGTCTGAAAGCGCACGCATGCCTTTGTCAGTGCTTTTCTTCGCATGACGTAAACACACATGAGTTGAGAGCGCACACATGCGTGCTCAACACATTCGGGCTCAAATCTCTACGCGGCTCTAGAGAATTGTTTTTTCGATAAAATACATGCTTGGTTGCTCTGGTGAAAATAAAGGTGTGGTTAAAAAGTATTAGTATTACATTTTCAAGCAAACTGAATAGAAGTTCTAAGCTTCATGAAATGAAGTAGATGAAAAATGTGTTTGCAAAACATGAAATGGATCACTTACACACGAGCGATCCAAGATAAATAAAAGTTTGTCAGCGAAGAATATTTTGGCAAGGAAAATATGTTATTCCAAAATGTCTTAAGACGGCAATAATCATTCCTCTGGAATATATAATAGAGGAGACAAAGATCAAGCTAATCTAACTATCGCCCAAATGCACTCCTTCCAACGCTATCTAAGATCATAGAAAGGTTGGTTAAAAGAAGGCTGGTATCTTTTCTGTTTAAGTACAAAATACTTACTGAACATCAATTTGGATTTCTAAGCCACAATTGCACAAATGACGCTATGTTTTCGCTCCTTAATAAAGTTTACTCCAGCCTAAATAACCATCATTCCACAGCAACAATTTTCTGTGATTTTTCTAAGACGTTCGACTGTGTAAATCATAAGATCCTAATTAATAAACTGCAGCACTATGGATTCAGGGGAACATCTCTCGAATGGTTTAAGTCGTATCTGAGAAACGCAGAAGTCAACTTGTGAGGATGGATACCACGTTGTCTTCTAGCAAGCCAATAGAATGTGGAGTACCTCAAGGCTCAGTACTAGGCCCTATTTTGTTTCTTCTTTTTATTAACGACATTGCTAACATAAACATCAGTGGTAAAATATGTCTTTTTGCGGACGACACTAACTTCACTTGGAGCAACAAAGACGTAACGGCACTTCATAGGATTCTATCAAAAATGACTTAATCACCATTAAATATTGGTGCGATTCGAACCTCCTGAGTCTCAACATTTCTAAAACTAAAGCTTTGTCGTATAAAAACTCGCTGCAGCCTTTTGTTCTTAACAACACCACCATTGACGTAAAATCTGTAAAATTCTTAGGGCTTGTTGTAGACAATTCTATGAAATGGGACTTGCATATCGACGCTTTGTCGAAAAAATTAAGCTCTGCCTGTTTTGCATTAAGATCTGTTTCTATAAGGAGCTTAACTTAGAACTGTTTATTATGCACTTTTTGAGTCGCACCTCAGATATGCCCTTCCATTCTGGGATACGTGTTGTGCGACTGCATTTTAAAGCTCCAGAAGAGCTGTTCGATATTGAGGGGACTAAACAGCAGAACTCATTGCCAGGGTTTTTTTAAAAAATTAAAAATATTAACTCTTCCTTCCTTATTTATATTTGAATCCGTTTGCCTAATACGTAAGCATGAATCAGCTTCTCAAGAAAGGCCATCTCACACTTATCCACTCAGGAACGCGGAGCAACATCTTTATCTACCTGCCCCACGCTCAGAGTTAGTTAAAAGTTCAATATTATACAACTCGAAAAAAATGCACAATCACCTGCCATTTGAAATCAAATCCATAACATCATTTTCTTCATATCGCAAAGCATTGAAATCTTATTTACTAGACAAGGCTTTCTACGCCGTAAATGACTTATATTTTGATAATCGAATTTGATCTTGTAAACACTGGTATTTACTAGTGATGGTTTGTTATTTAACTATCTGTTATTTTATAACAATTATTTATAAATAACGTAACGCAACCGTTACTACTTCTAAAATATAACAGATATAAAATAACGACACGTAGAGATCGGCCGCTCGTGAAACGAAAAACGAAGTCAGCGCTCTGCACCGCCACGAAATTCTGTGCTGCTCGAAGCAATTCCAAAAAACAACTAGTATGGATGGAAAACATGTTATTTCGTTAACCATCGATACAGACGGCGAGATGGAGTGGGGAATGCGCTACGGCGAACGTAGCTGCTTCGGTCGATACCGTCGATGGTCGTATTGGGTTTGCAATAGCTTAAAAATAATAGTATATAAAAGAAGCAGGTTTTTTGAAACAGTTGCGGGCATAACGCCTGGCGGTCGAGATAACAGGAGTGGGAAAGGAACGCTGCTGCATCGGTCGATTGTCGATGGAGGTTCGAAACAGGTTGGAGAATAACGCATCAGTTGTTTTAGATACATTGTTTTTCAACCTGTTACGAGCATAACGGGCGTAGGTCGAGATATTATGGCGATGTATGTTTCAGTACTTACTTATTAAGTTTCAATATTTAGGTATTTATTTATTCTGAAAAATTTTCAGAATAATATTTTAAGATTTTTTAAAAATGTATACAGGGTGTTTTGAAAAATCTGGTCATTGATTAATCACGATCCTGCTTAAAGCCCTTGACGTAAAAAGCTGATTTTTGGAAAAGAGATTGACTTTAGGGTGTAGAGGTTCGATAAGAAGGGATTTTTCGAAACTCGAATTCTAAGGGGGTGAAACTACCTTCAAATATTAGAATATTTTTTATTTAAAAACCGGTGAGTTTTTCGGAAAAAACTCTTAAAACACGTATATTTTATTATGTTGTTTTACATATTTTAAGATTTTTTAAAAATATATACAGGGTGTTTCATAAAATATGACCATTGAGTAATCTGCTTAAACTGCTTGACGTTTAAAGCTGATTTTTGGCAAACGGATTGACTGTGGGGTTGAAGTTCGATAAGGAGGGGTTTCTCGAATCTCAAATTCCAACAGGATGAAAACGCCCCTCAAATATTACAATATTTGTTATTTAAAAAACGATTAGTCTTTCGGGAAAACACCTGGACACGCATAATTTATTTCGTTTTTTACATATTTTGAAATTTTTTAAAAAATCATACAGGGTGTTCCAAAAAGTTGAGTTATTGATTAACCACGATTCTGCTTAAACTGCTCGACGTTTAAAGCTTATTTTTGGCAAATGTGAGAAAATTTTATCCAATTTGTATGTTAATGGAAATTCTTGTTTTGCTTTATCATCACCATTAGAAATTATTAATTCGACGCAAACGAAGTCACGGTACACGCTAGTTTAAGTGTAAAATTAATTCGAACTCTAGTGTGTAGTTGGTTTACTTATGAAGAATATACTACACATTTTCTCATATTGCTCTTTTTTGACCGCAAATGGTAAAATCATAACTAAGAGCTTCTCGCCCGTTGAGTGAGATGCACCCTGTACACTGCTACGCAATTCAGGATCTACGCGGATCGAGGGGCAGGGCGTAGGTAGTTCGGAATGTATAGCGCTTATTTGTAAACAACCACCGTTTTTAGAGAGGTATTTTAGATAACAATCGCTATTTAGAAATGTTTTGACATCCTGGAAATACTACCACCGAGCACGTCATTGTGGCAACTTGCAAATGCGTTAATACGCCTGGCGGTGACCGCCTCATACTCTTTCAGATATTTAGCAGTAAAATAAAGAAACCTGTTATTTTTAAGCTGTTATTTTAAGCTGTTTTTTATAAATAACTATAACAGTTTCAACTGTTATCTAAAAATAACAGTTTTGCCCATCACTAGTATTTACTATAAACTTACTAAATATTTTTGAATCTTATTTTTATTCTTTGATATTGTAAACATTTATAAATGTTTATTTTAAACAATAAGACTGACAATGTAATTTGTATACTTGTTTTGTATTCTTTTGTTTGTTTACTTTACCTTTGTCTACAAATTTTTTGACAATAAAGCCATTTATTTATTTTATAATACAAATCTTATATTATACCCATACGGATAACGATGACACCATAACTTTAGCAACAAGAAATATTTGATAAACTCTAAGTAAACGAACGGTCAAACACATCGCCTCCCGTTGCTTGAAACTTTCGAACAAAAAGCTTTTCGAACAGAACGACGACCGGCCGGAAAAAGAAAGACGGCAGCGGGCATCGTATCGGTCTCTCCAGAAACTGGAACTCCTTCGAGCGTAAAGTCAACTTTCTCGGATATCCTGTCAGAAAGTCCTGTCGCAAACTCCCGAGGGATAATCACAATCTTTTGTTGGAAAGATGGCGGGGGGTGGATTCTGATCCAAGGCCCGGCAAGCAGTGTCCGGCCGCCCCGATAACAATGTCGATAACACGACCGAGGTTTTAGTTCTGCGGCTCGCCAAGTTTCTGTTTTCGAGTTGTACCAAGTTGAAGGGAATATTCAAATTTTGCATAAATTGAAAATACTTCGGTATACAGGGTGGTCCGAACTGTATACCGCAAATTTCGGCAGCATATTTGGCAGATAAAAATAAGTAAAAAAGTTCGTATAATTACAATATTCTACAGGGTGTAGATATTTCATTTTTATTTCGATTTTTTCCGAATAAACACCAACATTTGGATGAAAATTGGTGTCCGGAAGTTTTTTGACATGATAAATTTGATTTTGATGCCAATATGACTCCTGCTTGTAGGGGGCACCTCCTACATATTTTTTTACACTGAAAAAAATATTGTTCATAATATTAATGAACATTATTACATTAGACCATAACTAAATATGGCAACGTCGCAGGTCAAGTGTTAATGTGAATTAGAATTTTATCCGTTAAATATATTCAAAAAATGGAGTTATCTATGAAATAAATTAGAAAATTCAAATTACAAGTTATAAAGTATATTAAGATAGAACGGGTGAGTGAAAATCAGTTGATTCAGACTTCACGAAAAGTAGTTTTTGAATATCTCTAAAATACTATCACATAGAAGAATTTAAAGAATTTGCAATATTTAGCAAGCAACCTTACAAGCCATCCCAACGGTGTTGTCAAGTGTCTCAAAATTTACTGCTGTTTATCGATAAAATGACCAAAGAAATTAAATTAGGGGATTTATACACGTTCTTGAATAATATTAACGAAAATGTTTGCAATAAGATTAAGAACATTAAGACAGACTGAGATAATCTCAGCTCTAAAGTTGATGAGCAGCTTTTTTTCCTTCAAAGTAAAATTGAAGTATTAGAAACAGAAAATAAGGAATTAAAACATCAAGTATATCTTACGCAAAAACTTTTAAAGAAAAACAATTTGATAATAAATGGAATGCCAGAGAGAAATAGTGAACATCTTGTGGAATCCATAATAGATCTTGTAAAAGAAAAACTCGATATAAATTTGAAGATAGAAGAGTTATCGGAGCGTTTTAGACTTGGAAAAAATATAACCAAAGATCAACCTATCCTTATAAGCTTAGTGTCTTGTTTAAAAAGGACGGAACTCCTTAAAAATAAGGGAAAACTCAGAGGAACAAATATATTTATAGACGAAGATTTAGTAGCAGAAGACAGAGTGAACAAAAAGGTTTTAGTCGAAAAATTGAAAGAAGCAAAAGCTCAAAACAGAAACGCTAAGCTAAAAGGAAATAAATTAGTAATTGATGGTATTAGTTATACTATTGACAATTTTAAAGAAAAGTATTATCAAGAAGCATCCGGATCCAGAACGTTGTCATTACTCCAAGAAATGAATCCATACAATTATCCACAATCGAAGACTGAGGTAGAAAAACTGCAAACTAAAAAAACTGGAAAATTACTAAATCATAATAATATTGGAAATAACGAAGATCTGCCAAGAGAAGATATACCGGGTTCCGAAAGAAAACGCAAGGTGCCCCCAAGACATATCTAATATATTTCCTGAAACGAATGTGAAACGAGCACCTCCGTATCGGACGCGAGCGAATTCCAACAAATCTTCATAAATTATTTTTTTGTGAAACCGTTGTAAAAAGATTAGGATATTTTTAAGTATAGATTAAGATTAATATGTTTTTATTTATATTTTTTTTTTGTTGATAATTATTCTGTGAATTATTTTTATTGAGTATTATAGAAAAATGTTAATAAAGATAGCAATAGCAAGTTATAGAAAAATAAGAAAAAATAAGTAGTGGTCAGAATTATGTTATGGAAACGATTAACATATTGTATTTTAGTTATATTTTTAGGGTGTATGTATGAATGTAAACTGAATTTGTATTTGTTGATCACATAGAAAACCTCGCACAAAAAACTTTTAGTTTTTTCAGAGGTAAATTTATGTTTATTGTATATTTATTGATACATTGTAATTTATTGAGTATATAAATAAAATAAACATCATATATATTGATTATTAACTGTTGTTTCATTGGAACAATGATTTTTTTCATTAATATAATGATTTGGTAATCATAGATCGATGTCCGATTTATTAATACTATAAATCTAATTTCATCAATATAATGAAAATCTGGTTATTAAATTAATGTAAGATTTTCATTAATATAATGATCGCGTTCATTGTCCCAATGAACGCGTTCTTTATTTTAGTGCTGAAACTTTAATAAACACATATTCACTATATTAATGTACTAAATCATTGATTAATGAGTTGTACATTGTGACAATGAACAATGTTATTAATACAACGAACACACTACATTATATTAATGTACGCGGTTATTAATATCATGAATAAAATATTAGCGCTTAAATGTCCGCCATGTTGATCGGTTACTTTGGCACTTTAATAACGTCTCTCTGTTTGAGTTGTTCAGTGAGGCTTTAGTTTCATTAGAGCGGTAAGTATTCTCTTCAATATTTTAAATATTTTAAATAAAAGTCCTATCGTATTGTTGTTAATTTGTTCTGTTGTCAAATCAAATTCCGCTGTGTGAGATCTCTGGTATGGGTATTCATTAAAACAGCGGTTTCCAAATATGTTTCAGAAGATAAAAAACAAAAAGAAGAAAAACATAGTAACAAGTCGAGGCATGGAACTGATTATGGTAAATTCAAATGTTCTTTTAATATTTGGCATTTTAATTATTTTGATATACGTCTTTTAGAACCGGAAGAAGATGTTGAGACCTGCCTTCAAGCCCTCAAATTCGACAATTTAACATCGGACCCACTTGAAGCGACTTGGAAAGCCTGTTGCAAATTCGTCTAGACGTTACCAAGTCTAAGGATACAGCCCTTGTATATGAATTTTTAAAGTAGCTCAACCTAAGACGTTTATGGATGTAAAGCACCAGATGGCGGGGCGTATTTCACAGTCTTTTACTACAGAAAAATATTTTTTGTTACTCTGAATTTTGAAGCGACCAATAAAAACAGAGAAAATGAAAATCGATAATTTTCGGACTGTGCCAATTGGTTACTAATCGACCAGATACTTTTGTCTATTAGATATGCTATAAAAGCTGGTAATTATACAATTCGACCATTGTAAATACCCGACAAATTTCGCAAGGCCGACGAGGCCGATGCTTTTCACTGATAAGAAAAAAAAATGTTTGTTTAGATAATTTTCGAGATATTTTTCTTTCTGAATGCACATTTTAAAGTATTTTATATTCTTTGTCCGCTTGATCTATTATGCTGGTTGCACGTATCGAGGTTCTGTTTTTTCTAGTTTTAAAAAATGTTCTTATTTCTTTGTAGTTGTAGTGTAAAATTAGATTAATTTTATTAAGTTTAATTATAATGTTTAGTGTAGAATACCAGAAATAGTTTAGTAGTGTTTTTATAGTTTATTATTTTGCAGTTAAGTAGTAGGTGAAGGGATAATTTGGTTATTTTTTTTTTGTTTGGTTAATTAGTAAGTTTGATAATTTTTTCAGTGTAGAAGTGGTTGAAGTAGTGAAGAAGTAGTTGTGTAGTGTTTTTATAAGAGATTATATTAGTTTATTTTGTAGATGAGTAGTAGGTGAAGGTATTTGGGTATTTTTTCTTTTTGTTATTCTTCTAATTGTTGTAATTCTATTAAGTATTGTGATAGATACACTATATCTCATCATATAATTTTGGTTTTCTGGTAGTAGAATATACAAAAAAAAATCTGATCAAATTTATTTTAAATTAAACTAATCGAGTTTTATTAATCAAATTAATCTAGTCAAATAATAATAATAGTTAGTTTCTAAATAATATACAGGGTGAGTTTTCTACGATGTTCTCTATGGGTATCTCGTAAACTACTGGAGATAGAGAGTCGGTTAAATGGGGAAAAAATTGCAGTTTTGTGGGGTCATAAATATGCGCCTTTCGGATTTTTAGGAGAAATTCAAGGCTTACTAGATATTTGGAAAAAAACAAATTTTGGCTATTTTAAAACTTTGTCTCTAATTCCGGTAAATTCCATTATAATCTACCGTATGGTCGAATAAAAACGGCGTCAACGATGGCTATGAAATAAAGATCGCTGTCATTTTATATCTATGTAAAATTATATGGGAAATATCATCAATCGTCATTGCATAGCCATCGCTGAAGCCGTTTTTATTCGATCATACGGTATTTTAGACAAAAAGTTTTCAGATAAAAGTTGTAGATAATCACATACCTAATGAGTTTGTGTTTTCTGTTTTTTTTCTTTCTAAAGCCTGTCATTTTTGACATATGACACAAACATTATGTTTTTTTTAAATGGAAACCATAGTTGACCATGACTTCATAAAAAGCGCCATTTTTAAGCTTTTCAGCGATATAGGTATAATGTTTTTTTCGAAAAATTACAAGTTATAGCCAATTCTTTTCTTTCTTGGCCATTTCCAATTAGTTGGCATCAAAAATGTAAAAAGTTTCATGTTTTCAAAAAAAAAAATATCACAAAATTCGTAAAGCACTCAATTTAGAATAAAATAATCTAAGAATGAAATGATTCTTTTATAAACCTGCATTAAATCAAATTAAAATAGGTATGTAACTTTTTTTTAAATATTAATTAACAGCAATTAGCATTATCATAAATTATAAATAATGTACCAACATATCGAAATAATAATTTCTTTGTTAATACGATTTAGAATTCTTCAAATAACAGGCAAAAATAATCCACAATTTACAATAAAATAAAAGTTTCGTTTAAATTTCTTAATCAGCTGATCACTATGAAAGTTCGCGGAAACCCTGGGCTATATTATTACATTACTCTGAGGAAAATAACGAAAATAATCGATATTTTTGACTCCGTCCCGAAAGGTTCACGATTTGTCCTCCAGTTGGCAGCACATTTTGTCTAGTCGGTTGGGCAACTTTAAGAATATATAAACAAGGATACAGCTAATATAATGAAAAAATGGTCTTTTTATAGAAATCCCTCAGGATATCAACTGGTAAATTAATTTTCTTATTATAATTTACCCTAAAATTAATAATAACATTACTATTCTCTTCGTCGATTCGATTTTTTTTATTTTTAATTTGTATATGCTATATCGAGTTTAATAAATTATTATTAGTTTATTGCACTTGTTTTTTATTAACAATCCCTAACGCAAAAATTTACTGTGGTCGTAAGTAAGTCGACACTATTGGTAATTTTGTTACCTTTGTAGCTAAGGGCTTGTTCAAATGGAAATCTATTTATAGTAGAATTATATCAGGTAGTTGGCTGGGAAATGACTATCAATGACATTTCATATCAATGACAGCGATCTTCATCATCGATTATACGGTGTAACAAGAGTTACTAATAGTGTCGACTTTTAAATGTATAACTAAATAGGTTATGAAATTATTTAATTGTATTAATGATAACGGTTCATTAATACAATGAAATAAATTTCATTGTATTAATGATACGGTTCATTAATACGATGAAATTATTTCATTGTATTAATGATAGGGTTCATTCATATATGGATTTAGGTACATTATATTAATGAAATCTGTTCATTGTACCCATGAATGTGTTCTTCAAATTAATGAACACTGTTCATTGATTTAATGAACTTAAAGTTCATAGAGTTAATGAATTACTTTTCATTGTGCCAATGAAATCGTTCATCGGCTCAAAATTAATGAGCATTAATTTAATTCATTATATTAATGAACTTTTTCATTATATTTATGTCGACTTTTGGTTCAGTGTAACTGGTGTGAAGAGTAATAACTTTTCGTCCGTACCTGTATAAAACTTCTGGGTAAAAAATATACATTTACGACATTTTTTACGTAAAAAAGGTATGTTGGTAAAACTTGCTACGAGTAATGGTTTTCGAGATATTTGAAATCAATAGTATCAATACCTGTCATCATTGATATAAATTAAACTTGATGACTAAATAGTTATTAGACTGAAATCATAAATTTGAAATGTTTTTGTGCCAAAAGTTCAACTGAAACTGTTTTATCATTATTTTTTCGAAAAAAAAGGAAGAAATATTTTTAGATATTAACCTCCCTACAATAATAACCACGAGCCGTCACTGATCTTCAAAGCAATAAATTAGACCGCCCGAAGTTAAATTTTTCATATTTCCACCGATTATCTAGAAATTTCTCCACTGTAAACTTCCCAACTTAAGATCTCGCGGTTTTCCCACCAAAAACTAGAGCGGAAACTTTGTAACGAGAGCGCTCCACTAGATGGCGCTCCAAGCCCGCTTCCCGTTTATCCTGCTCGAAAAAAAACCGTTCTCTTCTATCTGGGGTGCTCTCTCTAATGATTAATACGGCGTCAAAAGTTATATAAGCGATATAAATCTTCGCCGTTTGTTGTTTTAGAGACGCGCTAGCCGAACTTTTCCACTTATTATACGTTTTTAGTTATTTAGAGGGCGGCGGTAGAGGGCTCCGATAGAGAAGAGAGATGTGTTTTTACTCTGTTACTCGTTCTTGTACGAGGTTCGGGTCCAGGTTTTGATTAACGACCAGACTTTGGTCCGTAGAGGCCGCGAGGAAGGTCTTGTAAGGTATATGGGAGAAGGAGAATAAAAAAGTTGAATAGGATTATCCTATATGGTGGAATACATTTTATTTAATATTATAATATACCGTGTGATGCATAGGAACACGGGACATATAAAATCCCACGTAAATTTTGAACAGGTCAAAATTATCTCCCCGGATGATTTTGTGGGATACTGGCAGGAGAGGAAATTAAAGAGTTTATAAATTTAACTATTTATTTAAACAAAATAAAATAAAGGAAATAGATTAATAATCGCGTCGTATTTTCGTCGTAATTTCGTCGTTCGTCGTGCGCCAGCTCCCGACATGGTAAATCACCATCAAACTCAAACTCAACTGACTTCTTTTCGCGTCGGCGCGGCGCTGCACTCGTCGTCGTCGGCTTGACCTTGCGCGCGCGGTCTACGCCAGGGGCGTATTCAGGCGCGATCCCACAATTTTATGAAAAAATTGTATTAGGTTTTTTTAAAGAGACTTTAAAGTTTGTCATTGTCAAATTTGATGTCACATTGATGTCACATTTTTTTTACTAATATCATTTTATCAGAATCGGCAGAACTTCCCCTTAATATTAGACGTAATTTTTTGGCCACTAAATTGCTTTTAAAAGCATTCTCTATTCAGGATAATCCCATTATTCAGTCTGTTACAGAAGCTTATGGGGCATATAATCAATCATTTGGTTTTTGGTCAAGATATTATCATGTTCCTCCTCTTATTGAAGGCATTGATCAAATTTTTCCTCATGTTCAAGATGTTGATGTTGTTAATATGCATCATTATTATAAGTTTCCTCTTTATTTTAGTAAAAATGAATATTTAAGATTGGATTTAAATAAGAGTGATAATAATTCTATTAAATTTAGAGAAATTATTGAGTTAAAATTTAAGCAAAAAATAAAGTTTTTTACGGACGCTTCTAAGGAAGTAAATAAAAATGTTGGAGTGGGTATATTTTGCCCGGATTTAAATTTGGAAGCCACCTATATGATTCCTGGATATGCTTCCATATTTGTTGGAGAAATGTTTGCTATTATGATGGCATTGAATGTAATTGAAAGCAAAGAATTGGAGGATTCTGTAATTTTTAGTGATAGTGAAAGTGCTTTACGAGCATTAGCAGCTTATCCTAATTTTAAGGACAGTCAAATTACATTTGCTACAAAACGTAAACTATTTGAGTTAAGAGAAAAACAATTTCGAATTTCATTGGTATGGCTACCCAGTCACACGAATATTTTAGGCAACGATAAAGCTGATCAATTAGCAAATATTGGAAAGACAGATGGTCGAGATGCTGAGATTAAATGTTGGTTTACTGATTTTATTCCAATTCTTAAGGAAAAGTTTTGGTCGTTATGGAAAGGCAGATGGAAGGAGATTTCTTGTACAAAAGGGACAAATTATGCAGAAATTGTTACTTTTCCCTACAAAAGCATATGGTTTAGATCATGTAAAGATTTTACAAAGAAAAGATTGACAACCTTCTTCAGATTAAGAAGCGGATATTGTCTAATTCCGTCCCATTTACATCGTATAGGTGTAAATGCAGATTCCTTATGTGAGTGAGGAGAAATTGGAACGTTAAACCACATCTTTTTTGAATGCAATAAATTTCCCGCTTTAGTAGATAAACTATATAAATCACTTATTGGCTTTTACAAAACATCCCCTCATAATTTTACCTCCGCTTTGCATACTCATCCAATTGTAGTTATATTATAGGCGAATTCTTAGATAGTTGTGGAATTAATCTTTGACATTTTAAATGAAATTGTTATTAAATTTGTTTATTTTGCAGGATCTTCCTTTGCCAACATTTTCTTTAACTCAACAGTCGGGGTATGGGATTTCCCAGGCTCGCTTTATAGCGATCCTCGTCTGTGTGTCATCTATATAAACGCTCAACCGTAGGTAGTTAATTCTACCATCCGGCCGGATAGCCCTGGCAGCTGTGGCCATTAAACTAATATACTACTAGAAGAATATTCACATACAATATACAGCGTGGTCCGAACTGTGTATTCCGGAAACTTCGGCAGCATATTCTGCAGATAAAAATAAGTATAAAAGTTCGTATAAATGTATGTCCCAAAACGCTTAGTTTCGGAGGTTTCAACTACTGGGTGTTAAAGTTTTATTTTTATTTTAATTTTTTCCAAATAATTTCTCAAGTAACGTCTATATTTGGATGAAAATTGATGTCTGGCAGTTTTTTGACATAGTGAATTTGATTTTGATGTCAATATGACTCTTACTTGTAGAGGTCGCCACCTACATGTTTTTTAACTTGTTTGAAGAGTAATTTTTCGTCCGTACCTGTATAAAACTACCGAGTAAAAAACATACATTTACGACGTTTTTTACGTAAAAAACTCTCTTTGTAAAAATAGCTACGAGTTATGGTTATCGAGATATTTGGAATCGAAGTTATCAATACCTGTCATCATTTACAGCCCTACGTCATTTACAGCCTCTACGTGAATTAAACATGTTGACTATCTAGGGATATCATTTTATTAAAGTTAAAAATAAATGTTTTGAATAAACAACCACATAGCTGTAGGCCGGTTCCTTCTACTTCGATTGAAACGAAGTAGTCACACTTTTTATTTCTAAATTTGGGATATTTGCAAAAGTGTTTGTGCATTTTTTGTCAAATGTATAAAAAGCACCTAGCATCAGTTGTTCGAATTTAACCTGTACTGGCTATGTTTTTATGATAACTGGCCAGAATTCATTCAAATAACTCTGTTTAGTATTAAACGACATTACGGAGCGTAGACATCTTAACAGAGACGAAATGATCAGGGCCATGGGCATGCTCGAAGCTGGATTGCGCCAAATCGACGTAGCTAGAGCATTAAATGCAACGCAAAGTGTAATATCGCGATTAAGTGCACGCTGTATGCTAAGTATCGCGATTAAGTTCACCGTGAAAGTGGTGATGTTGCTGAAAGGCACACAGGGCGACATCGCATTACTACCCCTCAGCAAGATCATTTTTTACAATTAAATGCTCGATGCCGACCGACTCTTACAGCACCAGAGCTTAGTTTAATTCTCCAGGAAACACATAATGTAACCGTTAGTCCTGACACTGTTCGCAATAGATTAAGAGAGGTCAACTTAAGAAGCAGACGCCCCTGGAGAGCTCAGCCCTTAACGAGAGAAAATCGAGAGGTACGATATTTGTGGGCTCAAGATCATGTTCAGAGGTCGAATGAACAATGGGCCAATGTTCCCTTCAGGGATGAGTCACGCTTTGGAATTCATCCGGATTCGAGAAGGCTTAGGGTATGGAGAGAACCGGGAAATCTTATTCGGTTGGATCGTGTTCAGGAAGTGCACCCTTATCAAGGTGGAACAGTTATGGTCTGGGGAGAAGTCCAGTTAGGCCGAAAAACCTATCTCGTTTTTCTTGAAAGGTTTCTAACAGGAATCACATATCGTGATTTAATTCTTAAGCCTGTCGTGTTACCATATGCCAATGATTTTGGGAGAAAATTCATTCTCATCCATGACAATGCACGGCTTCATACAGCCAGAGTGGTAAGTGAGTTTATCAATGCTCATCAATTAAACATCTTACCCTGGCCGGCACAATCTCCTGACCTCAACCCCATCGAGCACGTATGGGACGCGGTCCAAAGAAGAATTTTAAGAATGGGTATGCCTCGTGGAACTCATAGGGATCTGGTTCGGGCCGTGAATGCAGCGTGGCAGACTGTACCTCAAGAAGAGATCGACAACCTGATCAGGAGCATGGAGAGACGACGTAGGGCTGTAATGGACAGTAGAGGAGGCCATACCCTTTATTAAGTAAAATTGGTTTTATCTTTTTTTTTTTTAATTCACAGTTTAGAATTAAAAAAAATGTGTGTATTTTTTTGAGTTCAATAAAAATCAAGGTAAATTTGAAAAATTCGGTAAATTTCGCATTTTTATTTCCAATACGTCCTGTAAACTATATATGTTCATTTTAATTTTATTATATCAGAAATGCAAATAATAAAATTACTGACGATGGTTGGATAAAACTGTAATATCCCTAGACTTTTCCGGTGTGTGTAGTTATTATAGACTGAAATCATAAATTTCAACTGTTTTGGTGCCAAAAGTTCAACAGAAACTGTTTTATCATCATTTTTTCGAAGAAAAATTTATAAATAATTTTATATTTCGTCGTGATTGGTTGTTTGTTTTTTATTGTTAATCTGGGTAAAATAAAAAACAAACAACCAATCACGGCGCGTCTCGATCAATTTCAGGAAACGTGGGAACTAGTTTTTATGAAACGGGCTTATATTTGAGTTTACTTCTGAAAGTATTTCGAGAAATGTGGAATCAGTGGTAGATTTTTTTTTGAGTATTAGGATTTTTACATCAAGGCAACTGTTCCAACTGTCTAAATTATTTTCAGCTTACTGTGTATTGCCGCTTCATGTTAAAAGTAGTATCATATTTCTTATTTTAATTGAAACACTATTACATTCTTCGAAACTACTTCCATTTCAAAGTTACTGAGATAAAAAATTAAACATGTATAAAATATTAACAAAAATATGATCTTCAATAAGCACTGGTACAATAATAATACAATATAAAAATCTACCTACGAAAAACAAACGGCGTTAGCGATGGCTAAGAAATGGAGATGTCTGTCATTATATATGTAAAATTATATGGGGGATATCATCGATCGTCATTTCCAAGAAAACTGGACGCCGTTTTTTTTCAATCATACGGTATTATTTTATGAATTTTTATTATATTTATTTATAAATACAAATAATTAATTTCACCAATACAAACATAAACAAAACATTAACACCGGTTGAAGTGGCAGAACTGTAAACAGCATAGCATGACTGCGTTGTAATTCCACACAGGTTGTCACCTAATTTTACTCGAAAGTAACCATTCTCTCCCCAATTGGTGCCCCAAGAATTTTTCATGATCCAATAAGACTCTCCGGTTGTCTCGTTCTGCACATAACCCACAGCTATGACAGCATGGTTTAAACTACCGTTACAGACATCACTAAAGATGCCTTCTTCGTAGAGTTGAAATGAATCTGCCTTGATCGCCACAGAGACTGGACCTAGAAATACAAATTATTTTTTTAATATATTGTGAACTTTATCCATTTCTTGACAAATGTTGTTATATAAAATTTGCATAAATTATATTCAAGTAATTATATACAGCGTGAGTTTCCTATGATGTCCTCTATGGGTATCTCGGAAACTACTGGAGATAGAGAGTCGGTTAAATGGGGAAAGAATTGCAGTTTTGTAGGGTCATAAATATGAGCCTTTCAGATTTTTGAAAAAGTTCATGGTTTACTAGATATTTCGAAAAAAAAATTTGGCTGTTTTACAAATTTTCCCTAATTCCATTATAATCCATCTATTTTAGACAAAAAGTTTTCAGATAAAAGTTGTAGATAATCAAATCCCTAACGAGTTTGTGTTCTCCGATTTTTTCTAAAGCCTGTCATTTTTGACATACGAAACAAATATATGTTTTTTTTAAATGGAAACCATAGTTGGCCATGACTTCATAAAAAGCGCCATTTTTTAAGCTTTTCAGCGATATAAGCTATAGTATGTTTTTTTTCAAAAAATTACTGAGTTATAGTCAATTCTTATCTTTCTTGACTAATTTCACTTAGTTGGCTTGGTGTTCTTATTTTGTTATGATTTATAACTTATAAAAAGACAAAATATAGTATTAAACGGCTCTGTACAATTTACATTACACAAACTAAAAAACTTAAAAAAATAATATCACTACATTACACTTTTAGAAAATGTTCAAAATATCCGCCATTGTTTCGAGTACATAAATGCCTCTTTTTAAAACTGAATTTCTAGCTATTCACATAGAACTCTATTAATGCGCGAGTATCTAAATTTAGCCTGTCTTGAAAACCGTTCTCTAAAAAACGTAAATAACGTTTACCGGTCAACGTATCCTCGAAACTGTATAGCCAAGAAAAGTTGAACCAATAATTAGCAACGACGATTGAACTGGTTTCCATGACTAACTAAGTGAAATTAGTCAAGAAAGATAACTCTTATCTTTCTTAGGTTATAACTAAGTAATTTTGTAAAAAAAACATATTATAGCTTATATCGCTGAAAAACTTAAAAATGGCGCTTTTTATGAAGTCATAGCCAACTACGGTTTCCGTTTAAAAAATCATATGTTCGTGTCATATGTCAAAAATGACAGGCTTTAGAAAAAATCGGAGAACACAAACTCATCAGGGATGTGATTATCTACAACTTTTATCTGAAAACTTTTTGTCTAAAATAGATTATAATGGAATTAGGGAAAATTTTTAAAATAGCCAAAATTTGTTTTTTTTTTCGAAATATCTAGTAAGCCATGAACTTTTTCAAAAATATGAAAAGCGCATATTTACGACCCCACAAAACTGCAATTCTTTCCCCATTTAACCGATACTCTATCTCCAGTAGTTTCCGATATACCCATAAATAACATTGTAGAAAACTCACCCTGTATATAAACAGTTATTATTTATATCAACAAAACTCATCTCCTTAACAGCACTTAAGAGACATAAAGGACAATGTAAAAATAATTTACTTATTAAGTTTTAATATAATTGCATACATACCAACTGTACCAACTGCGGCTTTCAGATCAGTCTCATTATTATACAGAATGTCCACGTACCCATCAATGAAAACACTACTGGAAGAAGCTTTGCAAGTGGAATTAGAAGAACCTGTATAAGGATAGCTGTCTTCGATAGTTATCCCGTTTTCTTTTATGTAGTCAAAAGCGTATTGGACTACACCACCCTCACATCCTACGTTTACTGCAGTGTCACAATCGACCAAATATTGTTCGCTGAGACTTTCTAGTTTATTTGATTTTATCGCAACTTGTGATTCGATAACTCCAGCCTAAAATAGTTGATTTAGTGTTAAATTTGGGAGTAATTAAAACAGAAATAAGTTAATATATACAGGGTCCGGCAATAGTACCTCGGGCATTTGTATCTCCAAGAATAAAAAACTTGAGCATTTTGATTAAGTGCAAATCTAAATTATGTTCTAGGATGTATTTCAGGAAATTATTTTAACTTCTATAGGGTGGCTCAAAAAAATGTGAGTGGATCGGGATGATTTTTTTTAAACAGAACACCCTGTATATTACTGCATTTTTGGCTTCCTTTAAGATCACTATACATAATTTTAAGATATGAGTAAATATATTTCGATAGTTTCAGAGATATTAATAAATAAATAAAACAAAATATTTTTTTCAGTCTTTCTTAAAAAAAATATTAAAAATACAAGAACTGTCCTGAAATCAAAAATATAATATATTAGGTATTTACTTTAGATGATCTGCACTTACTTTACTATAAATATGGTAATCGTAAATTACACAGGAAGTTCAAAATTCTACGCCAAACTTTCTAAAATAAAAAATAATTTTTCTTCCTTTTTTCAAATGGAACACCCCGTATATTATTTTTTATTAGATGGAGAATTAAAAAATGAACATTTTTGTATTTAGAGTATTTCAAAATTTTTAACGGTTTTGCAGATATTCGCGGTTATATATTTTATATGGCATTTTCCAAGGTAAATTTTTATCAAAGCTACCCAATGATTTTTCCTACGTGTTTTACCGTTGATAGTGCCATATGAAATAATACTGCGTGTATCTGCGAAACCATTAAAAAATTTGTAATACATTAAATACAAAAAATGTCAATTTTTTAGTTCTACACCTAATAAAAAAATAATATACAGTGTGTTCCATTTGAAAAAACAAAGAAGAATTCATTAAGTACAATTATTTCATATTTTAAAAATTTTGGCGTAGAATTTTGAACATCCTGTATGATTTTAGATTACGATATTTATAGCAAAGTAAGTACAGACTATCTAAAGTAAATACCTAATATAGTTTTGATTTTTGGGCAGTTTTTATGCGTATTTATAATATATTTTTTTTTTATTGAAGGTTCAAAAATATATATTTTTTATTTATTTATTAATATCTCTGAAATTATCGAAATATATTTACTCATATATTAAGATTATGTAAAGTGATCTTAAAGGAAGCCAAAAACGCAGTATATAAGTGTGTCATTTTCTGTGAAAATAAGCATTCCAATGGCATTCAATAGTAATTCAATTATTATTATGCAGAAAAATAATATAAATAAATAAACCTTAATGTAAGTAGCCATCTTCATAGACAGCCAAGCAGCGCTAAAGGCAGGTTAACCAGTAGCCTATGACTGTAAACGTCAAGTAATGTAAAACAATAGATTCAAAAAACAGTATGTCATCGATCATCATTTCCAAGCCATCTTTGCGCCGTTTTTTTTTCGATCATACGATATATTTTTAGAAATACACTTTTTAAACTCTTAAGGCATCAGTATTTATAATACAGGACATTCAAATAATTAGTTTTCTGACAGATGGAAATAAATTGTCTGATGTCAAATCACTTAATGTCCAAGGAAGCTATTTAAAATCAAGAAAAATATACGTTTTGAAAGAAACTAAATCTTAAATAGTCGAAACGCAACGAATTGAAAACCCTTTTCACTGATGAAATAAAAAAGTGGGTTTCCATTTGAAAAAAATGATTTATGATAATTTTTTAAACGATCAATTCCATGACAGCTACCGCCATTATTATATGACATTGGAAAAATTTAATTTTTGAAATAGATAGCCACATGTCTTTTCATTATGTCACAGTGGCTGTAGTAATCACCAGGGGGGTGACAGTAAACCGGAAAATTGGAAACAGTTGTGGCGCGGTTCTACCCAGGCAGAAAGCATGGCCTTCTAGACTGTCCTAGACAAAAATCTGAATATTTCTATATGATTTCTGTCAATTTCTGCTACGGAAAATTTTTTGCACGTCGGCGTCCTGTTCTTTTTTGTCTGTGTGTCAGCGTCAGCTCCCCGAGGCCTCTGGCAAGGTCGGGCGCCATTTTAATTTTTGCCGTTTAGATTTGATTGGAAGTTTGTTTCTGATATTTCGGCTGAAATTTATAAGTACAAAGATGTTTTTTGATATAAAGTTCCTTGTTAACACTTTAATAAAGTATATATGATATTAATTACATGAAGAAAATGATGAAATCGACGTTTCGGCGTGTAGCAGGTATGGGCCATATTATAGGTAAAAATAGGTAATATATTAACTGTTTTTATATTTTTTTAGCTTTAAACCCAAGGATCTTGGGATATTCTTTCAAGGATTTTTCCGTATCTCTACTTTAAAGACTGATCGGTGATTTTGAGCAATTGAAAGCAAGTTATACAAGGTAAATTATGATTATTGAACTATTATTAGCCTACGTTAAATTTCTACAAGATGAACAGAAATGCGTAATTACATATCACATAGGTACCTATTATGTATTTTCATAGCAATAATGCTATAAATCTATGTATGTAGATTATTTTTAAAATACAAATGAGGTATTAGATGTATATGTATCATATTTTTTATTCATTTTATTTTCATTCAAGTCCTGTTTGATTTAATTCACAAAAGTCTTATGTAGGTACCTATATTTATATTTTTTACATATTTTTTTTGATTCCAGGTTTTGTGTGGGTTCCGGTTGCCTTTTTCCTGCTTCCAGTTATTTATCCGTGAAGCTGTGAAAACATTTATTTATCTTCAAGTTTCTGTAAGTCAATGCACTGTTACTTTACTAATTCGCTTTAACACAGCATCTCTGATATTATTTAAATATTTAATATTGATACAGTAGTTTATTGGTTTATAGCTCTTTAATTGTGTTGATTTGCATATTTACATTGTTCTAAATTCCAAATAAATATTTTTGAGTAATTTTGTTGTATTATTTACTACTAGAAAGAGTAAAAAGTATATTAACCCTCATTTAAACCTCCTGAACAGCCCGCCATTAAAAACCGGAAACGGAAATAAATTTCATAAAATTGAAATTGTCATGTCTATGTACATGTCACATGTCCCAGCCGCCATATCTGAAAATTAGTTACCCAGGCAGCCACGCTGTTTCCATAATTTAACATTGACTTGACACTTCTTCTTGTATTTATTATTTTATGGTAATCACTAAATTTGACTTTTAGGCTATACACATTTTTTTGACAGGTAGTTGTTTTCGTCCAAAAATTTTAAATATTTTTTTTCTCAAAAACATTTAATGTTAGGTATGGAGTGTTTAACATCAATATTCATAGAATTTTACAGAGAATTTAAGTATGTAATAAAAAATGGGGGCACTCATTTAAAATAAAAAAATTGCTGTCAACCGGTATAGTAAGTGCCGCCATATTGAAAATATTTTTAATTGATAGATCTCGTTGTAAAACAATGATGAGCAAAAAACCTCCGATCTAGATATTGTAGTTATCTAGAAACTTCTAATGCACGCTCAGCCTGGGACGCCCTGTATAACCCTAAAGTAAATAATACAGCCGGATATGTTTTTATTTTAAAAGGCTTAACATAAAAACGTAATAAACTTTGATAAAAAATAATCAGATTTAATTAAGGAATTAAGTTCTTAGCACAAATATATTATAGGATTTGCTTGAGTTCCTGGCAAAATCTTAAAACTCACCGCACTAAAAGCCCAGCAGCTTCCACAAGATCCCTGATTTTTAACATCAGTCACCACTCCATATGATCTCCAATCTATGGAAGAAGGAATATCACCGACAAAACTATGACGTGCATTAGAATTATCTGTGCTAGTTTTAGTATAGGATATAGGCTGAAATAAGGCTGAAAACTCTTCTGTTGTCAGATCAGCATATTAGTTGATACCCAATTTGTAGCTGACAAGTCCTTGTGCGTATTTTGCGTTATGTGCTTCTACTTTAAGCAGATTGTCTTCGAAAATATCTTCCCTTAGTGTTTGTTCGGTTTGTGTTAAGTAAGTTTTCTTGTATTTTGACTAAAAAACAATTTAAAACAATATGTTAGATGGGGTTAGTTTTTATCACACCCTTCCCGTACTTTTTCCTGTTTTTTTTTTGTGAAAGTTAATTGTTAAAGAGCTTAGCAAAACATAAAGACCCCAAATCTCATTCAAATCGGAATAACGGTTCTTAAAATATCTTAAAAAATGTGTTTATTTTTTTAAAGTTTGACGCCCTCTAACGGACAATCGAAGCACTTTTGTATAGAGGTAAATTGTGTCCAATGTACCATTGCGATAAAAAAAAGTAGTACAAGAATTAGTAGTCCCAGATAGAACTCCTGATCTATAAGGATATAGAGAAGTGGATATCGTAGTCACTATGCAAACAATACAATTATGCCACCTAACTTTTTAGACGTTACCATGCATTTGGTAATAATTGGTAGGTATACGTGGCGAAATCTATACTATAGTCTATAAAATGAATAACTTTGAATTTTGACCGTTATTTTTTACCAACATGGCAAATATAAAATCCCTCTGTCAAAAAAGTTACTGATATTCTTTAAATTCAGTGCCTGAACTAGCCTGAACGAATCAGATAGGTAACTCTTTTTACTTTCGTGAAATAGAAAAGGAAAATAATAAAACAAGTGACAATTCTTCCTCTTCTTGCAAAAATCAACACGAAATGTCATAATTGACAAAAAGTAAAATGTCATCAGCTTTTGACATTTCTAAATATTAGACCAATGCCGTCTCTATTAGAACAGCCACGGAGCGAGATTTATGACGTCACGCTAGTTAGATAATACGGATTAATAAATATGTTGGAGAATACATGGAAACATAATTATTCCTCGTATTTTTGGTTTGTATTTCAAAAATTATATAGTTTACATGAAATATACATAATATACAGTTAATAAATACAATATGATATATACATATTTATTATAATAAATACTTTGGCTAATAAACATGAACCATACAAATGCAGCAAATGTTTTACAATATACAAATAATGAATAGGTGGAACATAAGATAATGGGTAAAATGTAAAATATATTTTAAATTTTGGGGGTCGAAAATCGATCTAATTTAACAAAAAACATTCAATATCTACTAATAGTGATGTATTATTATTTGCATTCACAAAATTTATTTATATATTATAATGTTTACTGCAATTAATAAACTAATATAAACTTGTCAAAAGATGACCACATATTTTTTTAAATTATTATTCTTAACACAAAAACTCTCTACATTAACTATGGAGTACGATTTCAGTCATATTGTAAAACATTTGCTGCATTTGTAGGGTTCATAGTTTATCTGCCAAAGTATTTATTAATATAAATAGGTATATATATATATATTGTATTTATTAACTGTATATTATGTATATTTCATGTAAACTATATAATTTTTAAAATACAAACCAACAAATCGAGGAATAATTATGTTTTCCATGTATTCTACAACATAGTTATTAATCTGTAGTATCTAACTAGTGTGACGTCATAAATCTCGTTCCTAGGCTGTTCTATTAGAGACGACATTGCGTCAGCATGGCCGCAAGTTGCTAACCTAATAAAATTAACACTAGAAAAGCCCGCGGGAACTGTCAAATTCAAAGTTATTCGTTTTATAGACTATAATATATAAAATCCTTAAGTGACACTGATTAATCACGATCCTGCTCAAACCACTCAACGTAAAAAGCTCAATTTTGGCATACAGGTTGATTCTAGGGTGTAGAAGTTCGACAAGAAGGGATTTTGCGAAATTCCAGTTCCAAGAGGGTGAAACCACCCCTCAAATATTACAATATTTTTTATTTGAAAAACGGTCAAGTTTCCGAAAAAACGCTTAAACTATGTGTATTTTATTTTGTTTTTTTACATATTTTAAGATTTTTTAAAAATGTATACAGGGTGTTTCGAAAGATCTGGTCATTGATTAATCACGATCCTGCTTAAAGCGCCTGACGTAAAAAGCTGATTTTTGGAAAACAGATTGACTTTAGGGTGTAGAGGTTCGATAAGAAGGGATTTTTCGAAACTCGAATTCTAAGGGGGTGAAACTATCCCTCAAATATTAACATATTTTTTATTCAAAAACCGGTGAGTTTTTCGGAAAAACTCTTAAACACGTATATTTTATTTTGTTGTTTTACATATTTTAAGATTTTTTATAAAGTTAACCACAGGGTTACAGGGTGTTTCATAAAATATGACCATTGAGTAATCACGATTCTGCTTAAACTGCTTGACGTTTAAAGCTGATTTTTGGCAAACGGATTGACTGTGGGGTGTAGAGGTTCGATAAGGAGGGGTTTCTCGAATCTCAAATTACAAGAGGGTGAAAACGCCCCTCAAATATTACAATATTTGTTATTTAAAAAACGGTTAGTCTTTCGGGAAAACGCTTGGACAAGCATAATTTATTTGTTTTTTTTACATATTTTGAAATTTTTTTAAAAATCATACAGGGTGTTCCAAAAAGATGGGTAATTTCTTAACCACGATTCTGCTTAAACTGCTTGACGTAAAAAGCTTATTTTTGGCAAACGGAATTTTCGAAAGTCAAATTCCAACGAGATGAAACTACCTCTCAAATATTACCAAGTTATATAATAATATCGCCATATTGTTTTTTCTCATGTTGACATAAATGTGAGAAAATTTTATCGAGTTTGTATGTTAATGGAAATTCTTGCTTTGCTTTATCATCACCATTACAAATGATTAATTCGACGCGAACGAAGTCGCTGGTACACGCTAGTAAAAGTATAATAAATTTACCTACTTTTTAATAATGGTCAATTTTTCAAATTTAAAATTTTTTTTATTATAGACCAGCAGATTAAATCATATTTTGTTGTACTACTTTTTTTTGATCGCAATGGTACTTATAATTCCAAAAATACGTAGTAGTTCTATGTCCATGGAATAATGGAACCCCCTGTATAGTATAATAATGTAGTACAGCAGTTAAATAAACTTATTATTAAATAATAATTCAATAATATTAGAAACTAACTTACCTTAAAGAGTGTCCATTCTTTCTCACTTCCGGTTGCGCCTAAAATTACTAAACAAATAACAAATATTTGCTTCATTTTTTCGACACTGCTGCTTCACCTATTTACGTCAATTCGCTACGAATTAATAATGTTAAATTTATCGATCATTCCAATTTATAGCTTTTTCAAACAGATATAATTTTTAAAATTCTTCCTAAATCCCGCAATCACTAAAATACACAGCTTAATTTTATTACCTTAAAATTGTCACCTTTGATATGGGTATTCACCAGTAACGTAAAAGATTTTTTAAGTTAAAATTTATCAAATTTAACAATGGTTAACTAGTTTTAATAATAGTAATATTAGTCTAGTAAACAATGAATTTATTTTGTTGGTTTGATATAATACAACATAAATAATGCACTCTTATATAGGGTGGCCCATCGAAAACGTTCCGCAAGGCATAACGGCCAGGATAATTTTTTTTCAAAAAATCCAAAAACACGTCAATTTTGTTTGTGAGGGGGGCATCTTTTGCCCCAAAAATTATTGCAAAATCTTCAACCTTCTAAGCGGGGGTGTCAGCCCCCAACTTTTTTCAAATGGGAAGGGGGGCAAGTGGTACCGCAATGAAAAGGGTTTTTTATTCTCTATACTTTCCCGCTTCGTTTTTGAAAATCGGTCGAGTCATTGAGAAAATATGAAGGATTGAAATTTGAAAAGATACTAGCCTTATGCCTCAAATAATATAAATTGCAAGTGAAAGTTGCTGACTGAATGAAATTCCAACCTAGTGACAGTTTTGTCTGTCATTTTCATTCACAGTTAAATTGGATTTTTTGTCATTTTTGTCAACAGCTGTACACATTAGATATAGAAAATTTAAACTTCTTTATATCTTACAAAAAACATTTATTCATACATATTTCAGTCTCACTTTACAACTTCACAATTTTAACACTTATTTAGTTGTATAATATTGTCTAGTTATAAATCTCATGGTTTTCTGTTTGGTATCTTTTAAATACTTCTTTAATTCACCGTCATTTTAAATCTTGTAAAGTAACCTGAGTGCTGCTGCGACTAGGCCAAAAACTACTAGCAAATTATTTTTTACTAAGTTATTTGAGTGTGAGTAGGTGGTGTAACAGGATTGGGTAGTAATTCCGCACAGGTTACTCCCCATTTTTAATCTGAAATAACCACTCTCCCCCCAGCTGGTACCCCAAGAATTCTTCATGATCCAGTAGTAGGTCCCGGTGGTACTGTCTTTATCGTAACCAACGGCCAAAACTCCATGATTCAAACTACCAGTGCAACTTCCTTCGAAAATTCCACTTTCATAGAATTGAATTGAATCTGCTTGCATGGCAATGGATACCGGTCCTAAAAAACAAATTACATTTAAAAAAATTAGTGTTTTATTTTGCCGATATTATTATTCTGTACAAGATGCGTCTAAAAAGTGACTCTACTCTATATTTTTTTAGATAAAAAGAACGAGATTTGGTATGTTAGTATATGACATAACTTACGATTGATTGACCTATTCAATTCTTTTCCATCGCTTTCTGTTTCACCGGAAATGATTACAACCTTAGATTTTTAAATGACACCCTTGGTATTTCTTTACGTCAGTGGATAGAAAATGACAAAGCATCTGTCAACTTTTGACATTTTCAATTAAAAAAAAAATAGCATTAAATTTTAATTTAGAGAGCCATTGCCATAAATGTAACGACAATTTGACTCGAGATATCAAGTGTGTGGTACCAAATTATTCGTAAAAAAATTATTTTTCCAAATATGCTAATAAGCCAGCCTCGTTCAATTTGAAAAAACTGGTCAAGTGCGAGTCGGACTCGGGAACGAAGGATTCCATACCATTCATTATCTATACAACATTAGACACTATATTATTATAAACTTTTTTTAACACATTACTAAAAATTGTATTAATCAATAATAAATATGTAAAAAGTAAAAATAAATATGTAAAAATTTAAAAAAACGATTAAAAAAAAGTCGCCTTGACTAGGATTCGAACCTGCATTACTACGGCTCCAACGTCATAGCAGCGGAAAGTCCTAACGCTTTAACCACGCGGCCACCGAGGCACAGTGGGGTGTTTGACACAGATAGTTGATCGAAATTTTTTTATGTAGACCTTATATAAATTATTGCTATTTTCAATTAAAGAGGAAATAATATGAACAAAATAAAGGATAATTTGTCGATTCTAAAAAATAAAGAAAATTCACTGTTCCAGTGTTTCCACGGTCAATGTTACTAATGCCAGTAGTAATATCGCAACTAATACTACTAATGCTACGACTGATCCGCGAGCAATGCCCATACCACTAAAGTCGCTACTAATGCTAAATTGTGCTATACTGCTAATGGCACTAATGCGATCGCTTTGTACACAACAATGCCATCGCGGTTTACACCTCGCATTAGTATATCACTGTCTGGCAAATTAGAGGAAACCAAGAATGTTTTTCTCATTTTATCAGCAAAGTCGCAGTATTTTATTTTACTGTATGAAAGCCCAATGTTTACTAAGTAAAACGTATATAGACAATATGCTGAATTCTTCGAAATGCGCAACTAAATCTCTAAGTATAATAGAAATGTCACAGATTTAATCAAATTTTCTGAACGCCTAACTTTTAGTTGCAAAAAAAATCGTTAGTATAGAGAATATCAAAATAAATAATAGGTACGTTTTTGTAGAATACATACCTGCAACTTGCTGAGCCATTTTCAATCAAAACAATAATATAAACGTAAAAAGAGCACAAGAACAACATCAATTTATAATTTTAAACATAAAATTTAGCCATTTATAGTCTATAAAATGAATAACTTTGAATTTTGACCGTTATTTTTTACCAACATGGCAAATATATAATCCCTCTATCAAAAAAGTTACTGATATTCTTTAAATTGAGTGCCTGAACGAATCATATAGGTAACTCTTTTTACTTTCGTGAAATAGAAAAGGAAAATAATAAAACAAGTGACAGTTCTTCATCTTCTTGCAAAAATCAACACGAAATGTCATAATTGACAAAAGTAAAATGTCATCAGCTTTTGACATTTCTAAATATTAGACCAATGCCGTCTCTAATAGAACAGCTACGGAGCGGGATTTATGACGTCACGCTAGTTAGATACTACGGATTAATAAATATGTTGTAGAATACATGGAAAACATAATTATTCCTCGTATTTTTGGTTTGTATTTTAAAAATGATATAGTTTACATGAAATATACATAATATACAGTTAATAAATACAATATAATATATACCTATTTATAGTAATAAATACTTTGGCAAATAAACTATGAACCATACAAATGCAGCAAATGTTTTACAATATACAAATAATGAATAGGCGGTGCATAAGGTAATGGGTAAAATGCAGGGTTGTTAAGTAGTTTATGAAGCAAAAACTACGTCAAAAGCTACGCGTAGTTTTTTGTATTAACTACGTTTTAAAATTTTAAAAACTACCTTCAATAACTACACAAAAACTACGTTAAAAACTACCTCCAAAAATATAGTAAAACATAAACAATTTAGACTTTAAACTAAAATCAAGCCAAATTCTTATCATGGAAGCTGATGGAAGTATGAAGTTATATTATACTTGGTATAAGTTAAACAACATCAGAAAAAAAGACAATTTTTTTTCAACAAAAGTGTATTTTCTACGAAATACAAAGTAACATTGAACACAAAATAAACTATAAATTCTTATGGACAAATTCTTCATAGACATTCTCCAGAGAATATATGATTTTTTACATCTAAAGGCACAAACTTCATAATACCCCTCTTCCCAGAAAGTATGGAGCAAGGTATGGAGACATCGACGTCTTCCAAGCATTTTTAACTACTAATAAATATCAAAAATATCAAATAATAAGGAACAAATTCACAAACTATAGATTTTTTATTTCTTTAAATTGATCAACAAACAAAGTCTTTAGGTTATGTTTTCACTGTTATTTAAAAAAACTACATTAGTTACATAAACTACACATTTACTACTCGACATTTAAAAAACTACTTGTGACATGTAGTAAATGTAGTTTATTAATTACTACGTGTAGTTTAACAAATCTGGTAAAATGTAAAATATATTTTAAATTTTGGGGTTTGAAAATCGATCTAATTTAACAAAAAACATTCAATATCTACTAATAGTGATGTATTATTATTTGCATTCATAAAATTTATTTATATATTATAATGTTTACTGCAATTAATAAACTAATATAAACTTGTCAAAAGATGACCACATATTTTTTTAAATTATTATTCTTAACACAAAATCTATCTACATTGATTATGGAGTACGATTTCAGCCATATTGTAAAACATTTGCTGCATTTGTATGGTTCATAGTTTATCTGCCAAAGTATTTATTACTATAAATAGGTATATATATATTGTATTTATTAACTGTATATTATGTATATTTTATGTAAACTATATCATTTTTAAAATACAAACCAAAAATACGAGGAATAATTATGTTATCCATGTATTCTACAACATATTTGTTAATCCGTAGTATCTAACTAGCGTGACGTCATAAATCTCGGTCCGAGGCTGTTCTATTAGAGACGGCATTGTGTCAGCATGGCCGCAAGTTGCTAACCTAATAAAATTAACACTAGAAAAGCCCGCGAGAACTGTCAAATTCAAAGTTATTCGTTTTACAGACTATACCTCTTATCTGTGAGAAGTAACAACATTGACGTTGAAACAAATGAATGCAACTAAACACACCCATAGCAACGCCATTCATGGCAGACATGATTTAACTTATCATTTATCTTTTTTTGGGAAATCTTAAACACATTTGCTTTTTCGAATTTCGTTCACCTTTTTCATACTAATACCCCACCGTGCGAGGACTTGAAAGATTTTATGTAAAATTCTTACTTAAAAGATAATGTTTAGTGAAAGTACTTTTTTATTTATAAACATTTATTTAATTCTGTTTTTAGTATTTGTTCTTAAACTTGATTGTCATGCATCCGTTATACGTTGATACGATGGTCCGACGGTGCTCTGATTGGTCAAAGTGTTTTCGCGCCACTTTTCATCCGTAAATATTTTACTTCAGCCCGTCAACGGACCCGTTCATATGATAACCGACGTTTTGGCACTTTTTTGACAAATTTTAATAACCATAATAAAAATATAAGTAAAATAGCAAAATCGTTATGGAAACGAAAATATAAAATGACACCAACGTATATCCGATAAACGGAGGCATGAAAATGCAATAAATTTAAAAACTGCGTTATTTTCTAACCAATCAGTATAATAAACGTATCAACGTATCGTCGGACAATGAATGCATGAAAATCAAGCTTTCTAGCGGCAACATAGATACAGTACGTCTGTCCGTTCTGTACCTACGGGGTATCCGTGAGAGAAATTAGAAAAAATTAGACGACGCGTCCCATCAATAAAAATTCGACAAATTTGCAAGTAGCCAATAAAATGAGTGGACGGAGCGATTTGCGGTGACGTACTCGTCAAGTCGACGTATAAAATATATTGCTATTTATTTAAATGTTTTTTGTCCGCATTCCTTTCATAGACACAGATCCAGCAAACGGACTGTACAGGGTGGGTCAAATTCGACGCTTTTAAATGGAAACATCCTTTTCTATAGGAGATAGACGAAAACTAATATTGGTGTCTGGAGCTCAATTTTCATCAAATATATAATGGTGAAAACCGCACAACAATATCTGTTACCGTTTTGGAGTTACGGGGTGTTTTTCAAAAATGTGCATTTTTAACAAATCGCTGTAACTTTTCTCCTATGGAAAATTTTGTATTTCTATGAAAACATTTCCAAATCATCTTTTTACGTAGAATTTAATGGTTTAAGTATAATTTTTTTAAAATTAATAATTTAAGAGTTATCAACAGAAAAATTGATTTTTTATTTGGGACACCCTCTATATTTTTAATTAACTGAAAAGAATTTAAAATTATCTTTCCAAAAATATAGCACACTTGATATTTTGTTATAATCCCCTTCCAAATACAGAATTTTTAAAGGTTCGCCAGTTTTAACTAGTAGGCTTTGGACCCCTTATTGATGATATGCCGTTAATGGAACTCGAAAACATATTTTTTCAGCAAGACGACGCACCGCCTCTGAACGCTGAAGTTATCAGCAAATTTTTGCAGCCAATTTCAAGAATAATTGAATAGCTAATCAAGATCCCAGCCGTTGGCCATCGAGGCCGCCTGACTTAGTGCCCGTGGATCTAATCCTATGGATATATTTGCGGAAGAATAAAGGTTCCTTATTCTTCCGTATAATCTAGACAAGAATTAGAAATACTTAGCAGTTATGAGAGGGTATCTTTCACCCCCAATGAGTTAATGAATTCCGCGAGAAATGTTCAAAAACTGTCCCGTCTGTCTATAACAGAAGACGGTCGATATGTCGAACACCTGTAGCAAAATCTCATGTCTTGGTGTGCTATTTATTTTTATTGTTATTAGATATAGTTTAAATGTGTTGATGTTGGTTAAATATATTTTAAATTGTTATAAAATTCTGCATCTTTCATAGCAAATATTATTTTCGTTTTAATTGATGCTCACAGCTAGAATTTTTTTGCATTACAGCCGGTGTCGTTCAAAGTCTACTTATTTAAAGCGGGCGAATTTTTATATACTCTATATCTCGAAGAGGAATCGAGCAAAATATCAAGTGTGTTATATTTTTGGAAAGGTAATTTTAAATTCTTTTTAATAAATTAAAAATATACAGGGTGTCCCATATAAAAAAACAAATTTTCTGTTGATAATTCTTAAAATATTAATTTAAAAAAAAATTACTTAAACCATTAAATTCTACGTAAAAAGTTGCTTTGGAAATGTTTTCATAAAAATACAAAATTTTCCATAGCAAAAAAGTTATAGCGATTTGTTAAAAATGCATATTTTTGAAAAACACCCCGTAACTCCGAAACGGTAACAGATATCGATATGCGTTTTTCACCATCATGTTTTTGACAAAAATTGAGCTCCAGACACCGATATTAGTTTTTGTCTATCTCCTATAGAAAAGGATGTTTCCATTTAAAAGCGTCGAATTTGACCCACCCTGTACATTATCTGTGAAAATTTCAACTGTCTAGCTATAACGGTTCATAAGATAGACCTTTGTGACAGACGGACGGACGAACGGACGGACGGACGGACGGACGGACGGCGAAGTCTTAGTAATAGGGTTCCCGTTTTTACCCTTTGGGTACGGAACCCTAAAAAAAATTGAGATATGACTAAAAATACGATTTGAGCATCTTTTATTCGGCCAGGACAAGACACTAAAAATACTAGACGATCAAATCTATTTTTCCAAGGCTACTTGATTAAAAATTGGTGTATTTTACTTAGTTGCACTGGCACTCTAAATTGAAATTTAGAATACGAATTTTTTAAGCAAAGAATGTCAAAAGTTGATGATATGTAATGTCAAACATGATATGTCATTCTATTCAGAGTGTCATTCTCTATCGAAAAAATTTAAAAAATTTCGAGTGTGCCATTTACAAATCAAAAATTGTGGTGATTTCCGGTGAACAGGAAGTAACCCAAAACAATTGAATACGTCAATCAATCCTAATTTATGTCATATACTAACATACTAAATCTCGTTTTTTTTTATCTAAAAAAATATAAAAGTTATAGGGGTGAGCCATTTTTGAGACGCGCCCGGTATATTCGCCGTTGGTTATCGTAGAGAGAAAAATTTTCGATGCAAGCATTGGCACGGTGCCTCTCAAAATAAACAATTTTGACGGGTTAAAAATACCGGTGTGATAGAAATTTTCAATATAAAACAAAAGGGGGTTCAAAACAAATTGGATAGCTATAGACAGACTGCAAAAAAAACATTAAGAGCAGACAAAGAACATAGCGTCCAGAAATTAACAATCAAAATCATAATCAATCTGCATTTTTTTAGTATTTGTTGCATTTCACCCAAAAATTAAGCAACCATATTACCAGGTTACAATAGACCCACCTTCAATTAGACTAGAATACGTACCAATTGACCCAACAGCTGATTTCAAATCATCCTCGCTGCCTTGCTTAATATTGACATAATCCTTCACAAATACCTTATTGGACTTTGTAGATGTGGCTTTACAGGAACTTGCAGTTTGTTTGTAGGGATAAACCTCTTCTGTCATCAGTCCATTATCTTGGACATAGAGGAAGGCAAGTTGTACAACGCCACCTGAACAACCATAATTCGTAGTGTCGCAGTCAATGAGTTGTTGTTCACTCAAGGATACCAAGTTACCAGTTTGGATAGCCACTTGTCCTTCAATCACACCGGTCTATAGTAAATAATAAAAGAAGAAATTAAATATTCCATTATTGAATAGTTATTTTTATGCAACTAACTAGTTGGGAAACAGGCTATATTTTATACCGAATGGACATGGAGTTACACAAAATAGTTGTTTGATGTCCCCCCCCCATCATGTTACGTAAAAGATTTTTTCTAATTTTGACCAACAGCATTGCTAAGTATTTCATTTGACATAATCATTCAATGAAATTTAAATATCTATTGCACGCTAATGTCATTTGTGTAGTTCGGGAAATTCGAACATCCAATACGACGCTGATAATACCAATCGCGAGTTCCCAGTGCACGGAATACATGTGCACACGGGCCAGATTAATACATCAAACGTCGCTGGAGTGTCACGGAGAACAAAGGATGCGGGCGTCAAAGGTTTCACCAATTGAATCTTCTCATATTGCGATGAGCAGTGAACGAAGCGCTCAGGCTTCGCTGTAGAATATAATACAGGGTGGTCCGAACTGTATTCCGGGAACTTCGGCAGCATATTCTGCAGATAAAAATAAGTAAAAAATTTCGTATAAAGGTATGTCCTAAAATGCTTATTTTGGGAGATACAGGGTGCAGAAGTTTCATTTTTATTTCGATTTTTTCCGAATAATTTCTGAAGTAATGTGAATATTTGGATAAAAATTGGTGCCTGGGAATTCTTTGACATGAGAAATTTGATTTTCATGTCAATATGACTCCTATTTGTAGGAGGAGAGGAAGAGAGAGCAAATCTCCTACTTTATACACACTTTCCAGGTAGCATACCTATTGATACTTATGTAGCTCCCACTGAACCTCACAATCCATGTAGGGAAGATTGGGAAGTGGCCAAGCTAGTAATAACAGAACAAAAGCTGAAATGGGCGATCGACACCTTTCAGCCCTATAAAGCAGCAGGAGTGGATGGGATCTTTCCTGCCCTTCTAAAGGAGGGTCAGCAAATAGCTACTCACCATCTACTAAGCATTACAAGAAGCAGTCTAGCGATGGGATATATACCAACCACATGGAGAAGAGGCAAAAGTAATCTTCATACCCAAAATAGGCAAAACTGACTGGACAAATCCCAAGTCATTTAGGCCTATTTGTCTCACATCGTTCATACTAAAAACGCTGGAGAAAGTAGTTGACAACCATATTGGAGAAAATCATCTAAAGGTTAAACCACTGCATGATAGTCAGCATGCATATAGAACGGGCAGATCCACAGAAACTGCTCTGTACCAATTAACGGAGCTAATACAGACAAGTCTGGATAGCAAAGAAACAGCAATTTGTGCCTTCTTGGATATTGCGGGGGCGTTTGACAATATACCACATAAGGTGGTCAGGCGATCTCTAGAAACAAGAGGGGTGAACAGAACTATTATTCGCTGGTTTTGGGAAATGCTGTAACACGAACAGCAGAGGCTCAGATGGGCACCAAAACTGTAGCTGTTAAAACAACGCAAGGAACTCCACAAGGTGGAGTAACCTCCCCTTTGCTGTGGAGCTTGGTAGTGGATGAACTACTAGACGAATTAACTCTAGCGGGAATACACTGCATTGGGTATGCAGATGACATAGTCATCATCGCTCGGGGGAAAAGGCACCCTGTGTAATATTATCCAAAGACGACTCCGTATCACTGAGAGATGGTGTAGGACTGTCGTGCTGAGTATCAACTCAGACAAAACCGCGATAGTGCCATTCACCAGAAAGCGAAGTCTGAAAAACTTGAAAAGAATTCAACTAGATGGAAAGGTAATACTGCCAACACAGGAAGTTAAATATCTGGGAATAACCCTGGACAGTAAACTCCTGTGGAACAGGCATATTAAGAACACTACCAGCAAAGCCATAAAGGCTCTCATGATATGCAGAAGACTGGCCGGAAATAGATGGGGCTGCTCCCCTAACACTTTGCGCTGGATGTATACCATGATAGTAAGACCCATGATTACTTATGGAGCAGTTGCCTGGTTCACAAAACTAGAGCAACGGACGGCAAGGCTAAACTTGTGCAAAGTCCAGAGACTAGCATGCGTTTGTATCACAGGAGCCATGAAAACCTGTCCAACAGCAGCAATGGAGGTCATTCTAGATCTAACACCACTGCACATTGTCATTGGTAGAGATGCCCATGCGAAATGATTAGAATGGTCACTAACGGAATTAGTACTGGGAGAATTGTCAGATCAGGGGCTTGGAACACCCTCAAAAAGGAAGTACCACTCCTGCAACTCCCAGTGGACGATATGCCAAGAACGTACAACTTTGACAAACATGTCAATGTAGTATTGAGCAATAAGAAGGATTGGAAGAGCGAAACGCTTGCCCATCAGTTAAAAGACCATACCATAACTTGGTATACTGATGCTTCCAAATCCAATACGGGAACAGGGATCGGAGTGTTTGGGCCGAGAGCTAATTACTCCGAACCAATGGGCCCTAGTATCCTACAGGCAGAAATCTACGCTATCGAGAGATGCGTACAACTTATCTTAGATAGGAACTATCGGAAACAAGAAATAGCCATCTTATCTGATAGTCAAGCAGCGTTAAAGGCGATCAACTCAGTCTCAATCAATTCGAAATTGGTCAAAGAATACATAGAGAAGCTGAATAAATTAGGCAAAGAAAACAAAGTCCTCCTACACTGGGTGCCTGCTCACCAAGGGATAAAAGGCAATGAAAAAGCAAATAATCTAGGTAGAAAAGGAGCGAACACTCCACTAACTGGACCAGAACCGTTCTGCTTTCCAAGTGGTAACCAACTCAAGGAGGAACTCAAGAACTTGGAAGATTCCATCCGCAACCTGGAATGGAAATCTTGCAATGGTCTAGGACACTCGAAGAAGTTTCTGAGGGCTTATGATCAATAAAAATCACAGATCTTCCTAGGTCTGAGTAAGAACAATCTTCGGATTGTCACGGGGTTTTTAACAGGACACTGTCTCCTCAATGAACACCTCAGTAGATTGAAACTAAGAAGAAACGGCGAATGCAGATTCTGTGGGGAAGATGGTGAAACACCAGTACACCTCATCACTGAGTGCGCTGAGACGACAAACCATTCGTGCCATGAATTTTGGTACGACTGATATTGGAGATGGAGAACTACCCTCTATAAAACCGTCCCAGATACTGGCTTTTGTCAAAGCCCTGGGACTGTATGATGAGTTATGATTCAAGAAAGGGGGACACAATGGATCTGTAAGGTCGAAGTGATTAACCCCCCTCCCACTCATTCTAAATTCTAAAAATTCTATTTGTAGGAGGCGCCACCTACATGTGTTTTAACTGTTTTTAAGAGTAATAACTTTTCGTCCGTACTTGTATAAATCTACTGAGTGGAAAAATATACATTGCCGTGACTTTTTACGTACAAAATGTCTCTTGGTAAAAATCGCTACGAGGAACCGTTCTCAAGATATTTAGAATGGAAATAGTCAATACATGTCATTATTGCCAACAAATAAACACGTTGAGTAGATCATTATTTGACTGAAATAATAAATTTGGGAAATTTTTATTGTTTTAAATTAATCATAAATTTTTCTACGAAGAAATGATGATAAAAACAGTTTCTGTTGAACTTTTGGCACAAAAACATTTCAAATTTATGATTTCAGTTTAATAACTATCTAGTCAACATGTTTAACTTATGTCAATGATCATAGGTATTAATAATTTCGATTCCAAATATCTGGAGAAACATTAATCGTAACGGTTTTTACCAAGAGACCTTTTTTATGTAAAAAACGTCGTAAATGTATGTTTTTTTACTAAGTAGTTTTATACAGGTCCGGACGAAAAGTTATTACTTTTCAAACTTGTTAAAAAATATGTAGGTGGCGCCCTCTACAAGTAGGAGTAACATTGACATCAAAATAAAATTTCTCATATCAAAAAACTCGTCAATTTCGTCAAATGTCAATTTTCATCCAAATATTGACGTTACTTCATAAATTATTTGAAAAAAAATCGAAATAAAAATGAGACACCCTGTATCCGAAACTAAGCATTTTAGGCACATACATTTATACGAATTAATATTATAATACGAGAAATGTTTTACTGATTTTTATCTGCAGAATATGCTGGGCCGAAGTTTCCGGAATACAGTTTGGACCACCCTGTATATTATAGATATGATCTGATAAAAGATAACCCTTGCGGAATTGGTACGGTACGTATAGCCAGCATATTATTGCAATTGAAAATTTTGTTTAGAAAGTGATAGATACATACATATGTTTAATTAATTAAATCCAGATAAGACATTCTCAGAATTTTTTATCTATTTTATTACTTTCAAGTATTTCTATATATATTACTTTCAAGTCTATGACGAACCATTTTTCATATAAATAGAATTAATAAACAATGATAAAATTTAGTTTTATCTCAAAAAGAGACATTAAATTTGGGGTTCAAGTGCACATCTGAACTTATTGAAGAACTGCCACTGCTTGGTACTGTCATTTTAGAAAATATTGTAAACGTTATTTAATAAATGTTATATAATGTGGCACTGTCAGAATCTAGAATGAATGAAAGAGGGGTGAATCACCGCGATCTTAAAGATCTATTGTGTTCCTCTTTCTTGAGTTATAACTCATCATACAGTCTAGAACTCATCATACATGGAGATCTTCCTGTTGCAGGGGAGACAGGGTATTTCCCAATCTCATCTATCAACAGTTATTGTTTCAACAACACTGTTGACAACAATGTTCATCCTACGAGGAGTCGGCATCTACCTCCTATACGAGGATATACACCCTTTCACGGTTGGGGTTTGGCTCTTCGTGACCTTCACAGTCGAGGAGCTTTGGAGGATCTGTCTTCATTGTCTCTATCTCCTTAACTTGGTCTCTCCTTAGACCTGATACCGGTGTTGTCTCAAGTTTATAATAAAGCATATATCCCTCTTTCTATATTATCTCCTAAAATCTGACCACGAACCTTGAGGGGATAACTCGCCAACTCGATATCCTTACATTAAAGTTCTGAGCCTGATTAAGACTCAACAGGTAGGTATTGCCTTTCCACTTGCTCCTCGGCAGAAAGACCGTCATGGTCGCCCCTTTGGGGATGTTTCCTCCCCTGACTGCAACCAGTATCCGGCATGTGGCAGTGTTAAGAATGCCTATCTAAATGTCTGGCCTCACTTAACAAGAAATTTCTAATAAATACGAACGCAGTTACAGACCTTAGAAATATTGAATAAAAGCTTTTGTTTAAATTAATAATACCAGGAAATTACAACCGGATTAATAATATCCGCTACGCCGACGATACGGTCTTAATTGCACACTATACACGACCTATAACAACTGGTCAACAAGGTAGGAGAACAGAGCAAAGCAATGGGTTTAAACATCAATATCAAGAATACCAAATTTAGGATAATATCCAGAAATCCAGATGTGTTTATAAACTTCATCCCAAAATTTAACACAAGACCCATAGAAAGAGTAGATAAACTTAAGTACTTGGGCATCTGGCTCTCCGAAGATTGGACATCAGACAAGGAAATTAAATGTCGCATCGAACAAGCTCGGTAGGCATTCTTTAGGTTTCGAGTAGTACTTGTCTGTTCTGATTTTGACCTTAATCATAAATTAAGATTCGTAAAGTGTTGTGTGGTCGGTGCTTCTTTATGGTATGGAAGGTTGAACATTGAAAGCAGCTACCATCAACAAATTGGAGGCTTTCGAGATGTATCGCAGAATCCTGAAGATACCTCGGACGGCTAGGTTGACAAATGAAGAAGTTCTCAGACGTGTTGACAAAGAGTGTGAATTGTTTGAAATGATTAAAAAGAAAAAAACTGCATACTTGGGGCACCTAATGCGAAACCCCAAATATCAATTCTTACATTTGTTGATCGAAGGCCGGAGGGTTATCGGAAGGAAGAAGATTTCTTGGCTGAGGAATATTAAACAGTGGAGAGGGCTACACGATGTACAGTCGTTAATACACACCGCCCGGAACAGAAAGGCAATGGAAAATGTTATTGCAAACATCCATTAATGGATCTGCACTAGCAAAACAAGAAGAAGTAAACAACCAGTTGTCATTTACTATTTAAAACAAAAAACATTGTAATATTTACCGCACTAAAAGCCCAGCAACCACCACAAAGACCTTGATTTTTGACACCTGTCACAGCTCCTTTCGTTCTCCAATCAATGGACTCTGGAACACTCAAATTCTCATTAGGTGTGTACAAAGTACCGTTAGGAAGTGATAGGCTTTCCAAACTAATGATATTCGTGGCAAGTCTGGCAGAAAACTCGTCAGCTGTTAAGTCTGCAAATTTATTGATGCCCAATTTGTAGGTTACCAAGCCTTGATCGTACTTCTTATTGTGCTCTTGAATCTTCAGTAAATTGGCTTCAAAGATGCTTTTTCTGAGAGTTGCTTCGGTAAGGTTGTACGTTTTGCTATATTTTACCTAGAAAAAATTAACATATTTTATGGCTTGAAAACAAAACTACAATTGTTTTTTATTTTTACTGTACTATACATAAAATTTTATAGTAAAATTTCACGTTTCCTTCTATTCAACTTCCCTAAACACATTGCTATAAATGTTAAAACTTAAAACAGCAGTTAAAACTTCCAATATACAGGGTGTTTCAAAAAACATGTGCCATCTCTCGTGGGGAGATTCCTCATGTAAAAATAAGGTTTATTTTTCATATCAACATAGGTCCGATTCTGGTTTGTTTCGTAGCTACAGGGTGTTAGTCTGAATATTTTTTCGATTTATTATAATTTTCTTCCAAGTACTTTTAGCGTTTCGAATGAGATTTTGAGGGTAAGAGTTACTAGAAGTGCTTTATATTTTAATGTTAAAAAAGTGTCGACATATTTACCAGGGACGTGCATATGGGTTATCACTGGAATAATTTTTTAAAAAAAGCATGTACGCCACTGACTTTTTTTTTATCTTGTTAGCGAAATAGTGTAAGCAGTTTAATGCCGATTAAAAGTTTTCTCTTGACATTTAGTCAATTTTAGTCTCCATTTTTATATCAAAAGAAAAAAATCAGTGGCGCACATGCTTTTTTTAAACATATTCCAGTGATAACCCATATGCACGTTCCTGATGAATTTATCTCCACTTTTTTAGCATTAAAATATGTAGCACTTATTGTAACTTTTACCCTCAAAATTGCATTCGAATCGCTCAAAGTATTAGGAAGGAAATTATAATAAATCCAAAGAATATTAAGACTAACACCCTGTAGCTACAAAACAAATCAAAATCGTACCCTCTGTATACGCTAGTTTTTAATCCGTCATACGTGACAGGTAAAACGACACGTATAGACGAGGCTTTAGAAATGGAATCGACGAAATCTGTCAGTCATTGTCACAGATTAACACAGATTAGTTATCGGTAAGACGGAGAAACATATGAACCTATTTAAAGCGTATACGTATGACAAATCGTTACAAGCTGTTCCACAGATTAAATATTATTTCAATTGGGAATACATTTTTTTACAAAAGGCAACAATGCATTCGGGAAAAAAACGAAGTCTGACAACGCCATAGCCTTATTAAAGGCGAGCGGCCACTGCGAGCGTAACTAAACTAAGCCAAGCGAAGATAAGATTTGTAAAAATCAGCTCCCATACTTTTAAATGTATCAGCGGTCACTTGAGCGAAACTAAACGAAAATATATGAACGAAGATTCGAATCGTAGTTTAGTTTCGCTCGTTTTAGTTCGTTACAGGTTCGAGCGAATTTTTCGCAGCGATTAGTTCTATGATAGCAGAGACACAATACGAAAACGCAGCTAACTTAGCTGACTAATGAGCGAAAATCATTCCCAGTGGCCGATGAAACTTATTTTCGTTTAGTTACCGTTTTTAGTCTAGTCTGCCTTAAATGTCCAAGTTCAGAGCGGCGTTTATCAGCAAGATGAAATAAGTGCACCATCTGTATAAAGACGAGCGGCCACTGCGAGTGAAACTAAACTAAGCTAAGAATATAAAAACAAACGGTAACTAAACGAAAATAAGTTTCATCGACCACTCGGAACGATTTTCGCTCAGTAGTCAGCTAAGTTAGCTGCGTTTTCGTACTGTATCTCTGCTATCATAGAACTAACCGCTGCGAAAAATTCGCTGGAACCTGTCACGAACTAAAACGAGCGAAACTAAACTACGATTCGAATCTTCGTTCATATATTTTCGTTTAGTTTCGCTTAAGTGGCCGCTGATGAATTTAAAAGTATGGGAGCTGATTTTTACAAATCTTATCTTCGCTTGGCTTAGTTTAGTTTCGCTCGCAATGGCGTAGACTCAATAATTTGTTGTTTTATTTTACGTTGTGAATAAATGTTGGTAGTTATTAAAATTGTTATAAAAATATTTAAGCCTAATAAAAATAGATAATTTATAATAATTATTTATTAACACAAACATCCGATACGCTACTGAAGCGGATAAGTCAAATTGACGTATCTAAATTCTTTGACATCTAATCTTTGACAAGTAGTAAAAGCAAAAATTCAAAAAAATATACAGGGTGAGTTTCCTATGATGTTCTCTATGGGTATCTCGGAAACTACTGGGGATAGAGAGTCAGTTAAATGGGGAAAGAATTGCAGTTTTGTGGGGTCATAAATATGCGTCTTTCAGATTTTTGAAAAAGTTCATGGCTTACTAGATATTTCGAAAAAAACAAATTTTGACTATTTTAAAAATTGACTATTATGATCTATTTTAGACAAAAAGTTTTCAGATAAAAGTTGTAGATAATCACATCCCTAATGAGATTGTGTTCTCCAATTTTTTCTAAAGCATGTCATTTTTGACATATGACACAAACATATGTTTTTTTCAATGGAAACCATAGTTGGCCATGACTTCATAAAAAGCGCTATTTTTTTAAGCTTTCCAGCGATATAAGCTATAATATGTTTCTTTCACAAAATTACTGAGTTATAGCCAATTCTTATCTTTCGTGACTAATTTCACTTAGTTAGCCATGGAAACAAGTTCAATCGTCGTTGCTCTCAGTAATGTGAAATTGTCACATCCAATCTTTGTAAATTAAAGTTTTTTAAAGAGTTTTTCAAATGAAGAAAAGCGTGTAGGATTATTGGTTCAACTTTTCTTGGCCATACAATTTCGAGGATACGTTGACCGGTGAACGTTACTTACGTTTTTAGAGAACGGTTTTCAAGACATGTTAGAAAAGATAAATTTAGATACTCGCGCATTAATAGAGTGGCGCCAATATGATTTTCATTATGACACACCAAACCCCCCCACAATGAAAGAAGTGTTAAAAATTATTTATATCATAATTATGTAGACTCAGGGATAGAAATAGGTGGACCAATTGCATGGGTCTCCTCGGTCATCTGACCTATCCATTTTAGATTTTTTTTATGTGGTATGGTTAACAACAACGTTTACAAAAGAACTTATGAATTAAGAGAGGCACTCGAAGAGGCGGAACAGGAGAAGTTTAATTAAGTCGACTGGCGACCGGTCGTTCTGTGAGAATAGCTAGAAATTCAGTTTTAAAAAGATGCATTTATGTACTCAAAACAATTGTGGATTTTTTGAACATTTTCTAAAATAACATAAAGTGTATGTAGTGATATAATTTTTTTAAGTTTTAGTTTGTGTAATGTAAATTGTAAAGAGCCGTTTAATAATATATTTTGTCTTTTTATAAGTTATAAGTCATAACAAAATTGAAAACCGTTCTCTAAAAAACGTAAGTAACTTTTATCGGTCAACGTATCCTCGAAACTGTATGGCCCAAAAAATTTGAACCAATAATCCTACACGCTTTTCTTCATTTGAAAAATTTTTATTTACAATTTTTGTTTATTTTAATTTAGAAAGATTTAATGTGACAATTTCACATTTCTGAGAGCAACGACGATTGAACTTGTTTCCATGGCTAACTAAGTGAAATTCTTCAAGAAAGATATGAATTGGCTATAACTCAATAATTTTGTGAAAAAACATAGTATAGCTTATATCGCTGAAAAGCTTAAAAAATGGCGCTTTTTATGAAGTCATGACCAACTATGGTTTCCATTTAAAAAAACATATGTTTGTGTCATATGTCAAAAATGACAGGCTTTAGAAAAAATCGGAGAATACGAACTCATTAGGAATGTGATTATCTACAACTTTTATCTGAACGCATTTTGTCTAAAATAGATTATAATGGAATTAGGGACAATTTTTAAAATAGCCAAAATTTGTTTTTTTCGAAATATCTAGTAAGCCATGAACTTTTTCAAAAATCTGAAAGGCGCATATTTATGACCCTTCAAAACTGCAATTCTTTCCCCATTTAATCGACTCTCTATCTCCAGTAGTTTCAGAGATGCCCATAGAGAACATCGTAGGAAACTCACTATATAATTAGTGAATTTCATACATGATCGGTTTACTACACGCATGTACGAGTATATTATATAGTCATCTACTAGCGGAAAGTTATTCCATTATTTCCCTCGATTTTTGACCGAGATCTAGCGTACGCTATACAACCAACTATTTTACAGTCTTTTTTTGATAAATCGCAATAGTGTCACTGTTAATTTAATTTCTGCCAGATTTACTACCTTTATACAACTATCAGTAGTTCAATAAATACTAAATAACATAAAATAAGATCAGTAAAGACTGACAAATCCACATAATTTTAAATTAAATTCAAATGTGTCAAACAAAACTGTCAAGGATCCCCACCCTAGGGCGCTACCTCCGTCTACCACGCATGAATACATGGATAGCATTATACTCCTTTCTTAATCTTTTTATTCATAGGTTGATATGCTTCTTCCTAAGTGCGGGTTTACATGCATCCGTCACGCATCATCCGTCGTTGATTTTATGCAATTTTATTGGCTTACTTCAAAAATGACAGCTAATACTTGAACATGATTGGAGTGACGGAAAGACGGATGCTGCTTGATGGATGCATATAAACTCACCTTTAGTAGATATTTTTATTCAAAGCTATGAGAGACATTTAAAAAAATTAACTTAATTTACCTTAAAATTTGACCAGGTATCATCATCTGCTGACACTGCAAGGACAAGCAAACAACCATATATGAATAAATTCATTTTCTGGATATAATTTCGACTTTTGTTTGTGTTCACTTCAATAAAAATTAATTAGAACAAACTAATAGAACCCACGTCTAACGTATTTATATTTAATATATGATCATATCTCCAAATCAATCCTTAATTCTATCATTTTCTTGTAATCTTTCAGAGAATTTTTTTTTCATATACTTATTTTTGTCTTACTACAAATCTGAAGTGTTTTGTCATATTTTTCTCTGAAAATTATTGAAAAAACATTAAGCATAATATGAAACGTGATATGGTTTTTCACACGACTTGTTTACTAAAAGATTTTTAATTCAGAAGTCGATGCGAATCTGATTATTTTGGATTAGCTAAGGATATTTGGAGGTGAAATGTCCCTTTTTGGAGTATTTTTCATTATCTGTGCTTCTGGAAGCCAAACCACTAGGCTTATTAACACATTTTATTATATATTATATTGCCTTTATTTAACTGTATGTGTATGCCTTTTCTAGATGTTCTTGTCAATAAAAATGGGGGATCTATTGGTACTACTATACAGGGTCGCTGTTATCTATGGAAACGGTCGATTAATTATTAGGTAAAATATAGGAGGTACCGCAAAAAGTTAAATATAAAAGTTATAGAGTATAAATATCTATTAGCGGGTAATAAATTTAAGTATACAAGGTCGGTCATAAAGTTGTGTCACATCAAACTTTATTTTTTTTAAATGAAACCCTCTGTATATTATTGCATATTTCAATTCTTTCTTCAATTTTAAGCAATAATCGTAATACACAATGTACATAAATTGAAGAATTGAAATGTTAAACGAAAATTTTGTAATTTCCACACTTCATATACTCTCATTTTATACATCTATAAATGCTAACTTGGGAACTAATGTCAAATATTATTAAGTAGCACAGTTTCGGCAGAATGACACAGTTAAATGAAACTAAACATATCGAAATTAATTAAATCAAATTGTTTAAGTGATATTTTCAAAAGTCAATAACTCGGAAACGGTTCGTTTGAAGTACATTATGTGTATTTCGATTTTTGCTTAGAATTGAAGGAAGAACCGAAATATGCAATAATATACAGGGGGTTCTATTTAAAAAATGAAACTTTGATGTGCTACGACTTTATGAACGACCCTGTATACTTAAATTAATTAAAATAACTAAAGTGTTCTCGAATTTAAATATAGTAGTAGTTATTGAATTGAAATATTTTAAACATATTTTTTTCTTTATTCTTTATATTTTTTTTGCTTCCGACGATGGAAAGAGATAAACTTTCCGAAACGTTAAGCATTTTTTTGTTCGTTAGGCAAATTTTTATATCTGTAAACCTAACTTCTGACAAGTAGTTTCCGTTTGGTATTAACGCAGAAGTGTTTACAAAAAATAACTGTTTTATTTTGTAGATTGTCTTGCATTGGCGAAATACCCATATAGGATTTTTTGGATAAAGAATGTATATGTATAGCAGTGGTGACAAGTTGCTACCTTATGGTAGCCCATATGGAGATATGCTACAATTGCTTTCTATGTCTCTAATTTTTGTTTTCTGGGGTCTGGTGTGTGGTCGAAGGAAAATATGTATTATATTTCAGAAATCTGCCTAAGGCTTAGCCCAATCCTGTCATGTTAAGCCACGCTCAGAATTCCAAACACACGTGTTTTGATTAAGGCTTGATTAAGGTTTGACGAGCTTCAACATTTGCCATAAAATAGCGAGCAATTTGTTACAAAACGATATAAATTATATATCACTGTAATCACGAAACTGCAGTATATTTCCGTATTGTAAAGGAATTTTAAATTATGTCTATTTTCGAGAAAATTTAGTCCAAACATAAGGAATATTTGGTTGATGTTTGACCATCGAAATCTTAAAAATAAAGAAGTTATCTAAAAACGTGCTACGATAGGGATATGGTATAATCCATTATCTTTAATATCCTTCTTCATTTGGTGTAATAACACCTAACCAGTTTTACATAAAACGTTAAATGCCGAACGCTTATTTTGCTACTTTTTCAGACTAGTGAAATAGACTTAAAATAATTTTTACTCTATTGATGTAACTTTCAAATCCATATGAAATAACTTTCTCTAAGAGTGTTTCTTTACTGACTGTTGGTAAACTTTTTATTACAAACAATTATTACAAATAAGCTATAAGAGGGCGTGATGTGAGCCGTCAATTGCGGCAGTTCCAAACCTGATTTATTTAGGAATTAAATTTCTGTGTATTTTTTTCCCACAAATTTTTCCAATATTTTAATAGCTATTCTAATATTTTAATAGCTATTCGAGGTGGAGACAAATGCAACAAATCAGAGATCATTAAAATTGGTCCTGCCGTTCTTGAGTTATAAAATATCGGTAGTTTTAGGATATATTAAATTAATATTATTAATACACACCTATTTTTAATTTTAAATATTGTTAAGGTGTATATAAAAAACGCTAAACTGTATTACTGGTTGCGTAACTGCATTACTGCTCCATAACCGCAACGTGCATTGAGGAACCTGGCGAATTCACCAGAAAGTAAAAGAAAATTACAGAATTCTTTAGAACGTTCCAGAAACACTCGCCAGGGGGTATATAAAGGCCCACGCTTTGGCAGTTGGCAGTTTTTCAAGTTTAAATATACCCATAATATACCGCGCTTTAAATTATTACGAATCGGACAATTTGGTGAACGAATTTTTTAAATAGTTAGTTATTGTGTGTATAAAGTGAGATAATAAATTCGTTAAGTATTTTATCATGAGTTTAAATTAGTGGACCCACGGAATCCGTAACAATTGGTGTCAGAAGTGCGATTCAAGAGGATTTTAAGAAGAAATTAAGTGGATTGGAAGATTTTTAGACCGAATTAGAGTATTTTTATGGTTGGTACAAGCACAGAATATATAGCTACGCAACAGAAGCCTCGTTACATGTATAAAATCATAGGTATCAAAAGAAGACAGGCTTTTAAAGCCTGTCTCCAAATAAGATATTTTGATGCGGTAGTTTCGCTACTACATAATAGAGGGCAATAAATTTAAAAGAAAACAGTTTTCTACAAACGAAATGTAAAAGAATTTTATGCAGTGTTGCCATTGTGTAATTTATATTGTAATACTTCCTGATAAAACCTACCTGCAAATTTGCTACATCATTTAAACATATTAAAATTGATCAGAACTCTTTTTTCATACGTTTAAGTATTTAACTTGCCATGTTAGTTGGAGTTAAATCTTTCGAGCTGAATTACAATCAGTTCCTGACTTTTGATTGTAATTAAATCCTGAATTTTGATTATAATTCGGCGACAATATAATAAGTATTGTTCTACTATTATGACACCACCAAGACACCACTTCCTGACGTTTGATTGTGTTCATACCAAAGGTTCATACCGTTCATACCGATCGAGAAAAAACGGCGTTAGCGATGGCTATGAAATGAAAATCGCTGTCATTTTATATGTAAATTTTCGGTATTTGATATATACTTGCGTAGTTTTCATGACATTGCAATATTATGGTACCACGAAGCATATCAAGTGATACCGTAATATGGCACCATATTACGATACATGGTATTCGATTGGGCTTAAACTTGGTATACTACGTATCTTCAGAGACATTATTACGTATCTTCAGAGACATTATTATTATGGTGCCATGGAGCATATAAAGTGGTTCCTTCTATAGTACCATATTATGATACCACTTCCTGACGTTTAATTGGGCTCATATTCGATATATACTTGTGTATTTTTGATGACATTGCAATATTATTGTACCACATAAGGCATATCAAGAGGTACCATAATAGTACAATATACGATACCATCTTCTGGCGTTCGATTGGGCTTAAACTTTGAATAGTAAGTATCTTCGGTGACATTGTAATATGATGGTACTATGATGCATATAAGTGGTACCTTAATAGAGTACCATATTACGATACCACTTCCTGACGTTCGATTGGGCTCATAATTGATTATACTTGCGTATTTTTGATGACATTGCAATATTATGGTACCATATCAAGAGGTACCATAATGTAGTACCATATTACGATACCATTTCCTGGCGTTCGATTGGGCTTAAACTTGGTATACTACGTATCTTTGTTGACGTTGTAATATGATGGTACTATGATGCATATAAAGTGGTACCTTCTATAGTACCATATTATGATACCAGCTCCTGACGTTTAATTGGGCTCATATTTGATATATACTTGCGTATTTTTGATGACATTGCAATATTATGGTACCATGAGGCATATCAAGAGGTACCATAATAATACCATATACGATACCATCTCCTGGCGTTCGATTGGGCTTAAACTTTGTATAGTAAGTATCTTTGGTGACATTGTAATATGATGGTACTATGATGCATATAAGTGGTAGCTTAATATAGTACCATATTACGATACCACGTCCTGACGTTCGATTTGGACTCATATTTGATTATACTTGCGTATTTTTGATGGCATTGCAATATTATGGTACCATGAAGCATATCAAGAGGTACCATAATGTAGTAGCATATTACGATACCATTTCCTGGCGTTCGATTGGGCTTAAACTTGGTATACTACGTCTTCGATGAAATTGTAATATGATGGTACTATGATGCATATAAAGTGGTACCTACCTTAATATAGTATCATATTACGATACTATTTCCTGGCGTTCGATTGTGCTTAAATTTGGTATACTACGGATCTTCGGTGACATTGCAATATTATGAAGCATATCGAGTGGTACCATAATATAGTACAATATTATATCATTTCCTATACTTGCGTTTCTTTATAAAGATTTGTTTAATCAATAATTTTAATTTATTTTACGAATTTTAATTTATTGTACGGTGTCGCGACAACAACTTTTATGCCGAACTAAGGGTACGAACATAGTGGAGGCAGGTTTCTGCTTTCCGGCAACCAGCGCCGTCTCTGGGGACCTATTCTTGACCACTCGCATCTTCAAATATCGCTCGCATCTCGCATCTCCTAAAAAGCCATATAACAATACACAGATGCGTAACTTTGCGTATATGCATCACGTGTATTGTATATGGCTATTTCGGAGAGAGAAGGATTCGGAAGTAGATAATTAAGAGGAATTTACCTGATTAACTAACCTAACCTAATCAAACCATATTCAAAGGCCGCGCCTCGCCTCCCGCCCGAGGCCACACATAGGTGTATTTGGTCCTATAAACCTGGCCAAAAGTGATATTTTTTTATTTTCATTTTTTATCTTAACTGAACACAAATCTATAAATATAAATGTAAGCACGTTTATTAGTTATTAGCTTTTTTAAGTCGTAAGTTGACTATCAAATAAATAATATATTTCAGTTAAAAGTATGAATTATCTTGAGTGTATTCTGAATATTTCTAAGATTATAAAAATAGTGGAATTGTTTGTAGTGCTTTTTTTGCAAATTGTTCATAATAACTGTCATGATGGATACAGAGCCAGCTTTGTTTGTTGGCTCTGTTCTGTTTTATGCCATATTTTTATTTTGAAACGTTTCCTTCTATCTATTTCTTTATAATGTTTTATATTTAAAAAATCAGAGGCATTTTTATAAGGTGTAAGACTATTCGGCAATATTCCGCATGGAAATTAGTATCCGTTCAATGCTTAAAGTCTCCAGCTTTGGAATATGTACAAAAATCTTGCCAATATTTGCCACTGCCAAAAAAAACATTGATTTAAATAGATTCTTAAAGGAAATAGTCTTTACCCTATAACACCCATCCTCGCTCAAATATCGTCTATAATATACAAATTACTTTCTTGTTCTAGCATCCTCATCCAATTGCTTGGTTTTGCACAGAATGGCCCTATTTGATCGGTGGAAAGGGTTTCAGAATAGAGGAAAAAATATTGTGTAGGAAAAACAAAATGAGGTTCCATATTAGCACCCTCTCCTCTAATAATTAATATTACTAGCAAAAAAGCAAAAAAATCATAAAACATAATTTTGGCCAACTTTTAGTTCTTAATACCCTCTGTGCGCCGTCGGCGCCTGCAAAAGCAGAAATAAATAAATTTTCGTTCCGGTAAAAGCGAGAACGCCGATGAACGCTGGTTGACGGCTCCTACCTGCTTTCACTGTGAACTAGCCGATTTGATAACACGCTTTAATTTTTCAAGGTTATAAGCGCGAGGCGGCGCGGCGCGGCGCTACTATGTAACCATATACAGGGTGTCCCAGAAATACGTGCAAGTATTTTAACTTAACTGGTAGTATAGTTCAACCCCAGAAACACGCCTATGAGGTTTTTTTCTAAATATTTTTTTTTGAAAATTCGGAATTTTTTGAAAATATTTTTGGAATTTTTTTGCAATTTTTTTTAGTTTTTATTTAAAAAAATAATTTCTTGATAATATGGCAACATAGGTAGTAGATTAAATTTATAAGAAAGAAAATCCAGAAAAGATCCAGTGGTTCTCAAACAAATCTCGAAGTATTGGAAAGAATATGTAAGGACCAAGAACTATTGACTACAATAAAACGACGAAAAGCAGCATATTTTGGTCATATTTTTCGAAATAACAAATATAGTTTCCTACAGCTGATCGTTGAGGGAAAGATTGAAGGACGACGAGGCATCGGGCGTAAACGGTTTTCCTGCATGCGGAATTTGCGCCAGTGCCATGGTTTAATATAGGAGAGGCAAGTGCAATTATCCGTTTGGCTCAAGACAGGGAGGAATTCCAATTGATGGTCGCCAACCTCCGATGAGGAGAAGGCACATGAAGAAGGTTCTCAAAATTTGAGCAAAAAATCATTTTTTTTGGAAATTTTCAAAGTAAAATAACTCCGTTATTTTGGACTTATTTGAAAAACGATAAAGAGAAAATATGTTTCTTTTATCGAGATCTACCACCCTTTAAAATACTTGCACTTATTTCTGGGATACCCTGTTTATAACAATACACGTGATGCGTATACGCAAAGTTGCGAACGATGTCAAGAATAGGTACCCAGATTGGCGCTGGCTACCAGAAAGCGGCAAACCTGCTTGCACTGTGTTCGCACACTAATATATTATTATTTGTAACTGTGTCACTTTTTAAAATGGAATAATATATAACTATATAAATAACGTGGCAAACGGCAAACAGAAGAAATTTGTTATTATAGTATTTTTTTAGTCAATTAACATTTTTTGTAGTGCATTTTAATAAATTATTTTCATTATTATTAACTAACGTTTCAGCATTAATAAATTTCACTATCAATCGCCCTGTATATTATTAATTTTAAAGGTAATTAAAGTTATTTTCTTAGTTAACATATCTATTAAAGTAGTGTATATTAAAAATGTATTTTGTGAGCATAAATAAAACATTCCCTAATAATATACTTAAACTTAAAACTATTTTAAAAGCCAAACAAATAATTAATATAAGTGTATCTGACAAGAAACGAAGAATAGAAAGAAACTAATATACACCAGAAAAAGAATGGGATGTCAATTAAAGTCTTTTTGAATCTAGCAACTGTGCATATTTAGCCAAGCTTCAAGGCCGTCGACGTGCAGACGATCCAAACCCGAAAGTTGAAAATTTCCAATTATATTCTGATTATGATATTGTCGCGCCATCTAGTATTTTATTTGTGCAATTTTAGCTCTTTCATTTCGAGTATTTTTCTGTTGCGTAGCTAGATATTCTGTGGTACAAGGGACCAAGCGAAGAAAATGGAGGAAGTAAGCAAATTTTATTATTTAGTTATTGGGCGATTTTATGGAGAATATGAGAAGAGAGAAAGCAGAAGAAAAAGAAGAAGAAAAATTACGCCGTCAAGAAGAACAGGACCGGCATGAGAAAATTTTTGAAGATTTGAAAATTCAACGACAACAAGAAAAACAAGAGGAACAGGACAGGCTTGAGAAAATATTAGGCAATTTGGAAATTCGTTTGGAGGAGCCACGTCAAAAAGAAAGGCAAGAAGAACAGGACCGTATTCAGAAAATTTTAGAAAATCAAGAAATTAGACAAGAACGGTTGGAGAAAATTGTTGAAGATTTAGAAGTGCATCGCCAGAAAGAAAAATTTGAAGATCAGGATCGTCTTAAGAAAACTTTGGAAAATCAGGAATTTCGACTACAGAAGAATTTTGAAGACCTGGAAAAATGGCAGGAAAATCACCTTCAAGAAGCCGTAGAAGATCTTGAGGAACGCCTTCAGCAGAAAATGGAAAAATTAGAGATGGACCTACAGAAGACCAAGGCACAAGTAAGAACACCTGGCGTTCAAGGAACTGCGAATCTTAAGGCACCGACTTACAATGGACAAACCACCTAGACAATGTACCACCGCCAATTTGAAGCAGCCGCCGCGCCGCTGCCAACGGATGGACCGATCAGGAGAAAGCAGCGGCACTTGTCATCGCGCTGCATGGCCCTGCCCTGGAACTGCTGCAAACTATTCCTGCAGCCCAACAGCAGGAGTATGAGACTTTGGTCGCTGCACTGGACAGAAGATATGGCGACCAACATCGACGTCAACTTTACCAGGCCCAGATCAAGACACACCTGCAGAGGTCCAGAGAGAGTCTGCAGGAATTCGAAGCAGACTTACGTCGGCTGGTACACCTAGCGTATCCTGAAGCACCGGAAGGATTTATGGAGGAACTCGCTGCTCAGTGCTTTATTAGTGGATTAAAGAACAACGAGTTACAGAGGGCGCTGCAAATATCCCGGTGTTCTACCAGCAGCGAAGCACTGGCCAGGGCGCTGGAAATTGAAGCTGCTTTTGGCGCCATCCCTAGACAGAAGATAAGATCGGTAACGGTCGAGGAACAGCCCGAAAGTACTCACAGTGGTCTGGAGGAGATGTATAAGAAATTCGATAAAGTATGTGAGTTACTAGTGAACAAGAGAGTCAACAACAACCAGACAGAGAATCAGAGAAGATCCCAGGATATTAGGTGCTATAGATGTGGCAGGAATGGCCATATCCAACGGGATTGTCGCATCCAAATGCCATTCCGTTCATCATTAAGAGAACATCGGCACATCGGAACATCCCAGGACATAAGTTGCTAGAGATGTGGTAGGAATGGCCACATCAAACGGGATCGCCGCGTTGAAATGCGATTCCGTTTACCCTTCAGAGAACATAGGCACCAGAAAATAAATAGTAATGAGCGAGTATTGGCTGAAGAAAATAGAGCCTCTAGGATGTTTTCCATTAGGAGTCTAGGAAAAACCGCTGACAGTTTGGTGATCAACGGGAAGGTCAATGGTAGAAGTACTCGAATGACTGTGGATACAGGCGCTGTGTGGTATCGTTGGTGCGAACTAACTCAGTGCAAGGATTGAAGATGATACCTCTTAGAAGAAGAGTGTATTTACGTACAGTTACGGGGGAAATGGCCGTTGTACAGGGAGAGGCTTTCGTGGAACTGGAGTAAGGGAATTTAAAGTTTCGGCATAGCGTTTTAGTGCATGGCAGACATTGAAGATGATTTTATCATGGGTATGGATGTGATCAGTCAATATGGTTTTTCGTTCGATCACCATAGAAACACCCTCAAAATCGGAAATGAAAAATTTGCAGTATCTAAAAAGAAGAGACCAGGAAATATGGAAGCAAGATCATCGAAAATTGTGATGATACCTGGTGATACCAAGAAGACTGTGTTCGGGAAAATAGAGAAAACCTCTGGGTGCCGTGTAGGACGGGTACAAATTATCGACACCGAGCCAGATCGACGACGGGCTAACCTGGACAAGAAAATGCAACATCTCGAAAGCACTATCAGAGTAAGGAATTTTAAACTGAGAACTGATGAACAATGGACGACGATACAATTGAGGAAACATCAAATGAAAGATCCAGACATCGGAGCAATACTACGGCTCAAGGAGAGTAACGGCGAGAGACCATCGTGGCAGGATATTGTGGACAGAGGGCTGGTTTTCAAAGCTCTCTGGGCTCAGTGGAATTTACTGGTGATTGAGAATGGATTATTAAAGCGCACGTGGGAAAGTGCGGATGGCCGAACAGTAACAACTCAGTTACTGGTACGAAGGAAGACAGTTACCCAGGTATTGGAAGAAATTTACGGTGGTAAAACTGGAGCCCATCTTGGAGTAAACAAGACTTTGAACAAGCTGAGAGACCGTTTTTACTGGGTGGATTATTTCGAAGATGTTAAGAAATGGTGTCAACGTTGTAAGATTTGCGCAGCTAGACAAAGACCAAGTACTCGATCTGAGGAAGAAGTGGAACAGGATAGTGTTGGACTGTCCTTATCGAATATTATTGGACATTCATAAGGCCGTTAGAAGGAAGATTGCGCTAGCCAGTGACCGGATGAAAGCTCGTTACGACCTCAGATCTAATTCTACGGGATTTCAACAGGACGATAGGGTATGGTTGTATAACCCACAGCGCAAGAAAGAAAAGTCCCCAAAGTTAACTCCAGCATGGGAAGGTCCTTATACAGTCATCAAGAAGATAAATGATGTTGTGTACCGGATTCAACGCAGCCCTAGAAGTAAGATGAAAGTAGTACATCTGGATCGATTGAAGAGATACCGGACAGGAAACCTTGATCGCGACGATCAAATTTGAGAAGGGGGCAATGTCAAGGTGTATGTAGCGCTAAACTGTATTACTGGTTGCATAACTGCATTACTGCTACATAACCGCAACGTGCATTGAGGAACCTGGCGAATTCGCCAGAAAGTAAAAGAAAATTACAGAATTCTTTAGAACGTTCCAGAAAAACTCGCCAGAGGGTGTATAAAGGCCCGCGCTTTAGCAGTTGGCAGTTTTTGAAGTTTGAATATACCGCGCTTTAAATTATTACGAATCGGACAATTTGGTGCAGGAATTTTTTAAATAGTTAGTTTTATTGTGTGTATAATTCGTTAAGTATTTTATCGTGAGTTTAAATTAGTGGACCCACGGAATCCGTAACAATATTATAAACAATTTCAGGGAAAACTGCGGACTTATCTCTAATGAATCATATAAAAGCATTGTTTTAATCAGTTTATTTCTATAAGAAATCGTATTATCTTATCTTAGATTTGCTATCATTGTTTGCTATCAATTTTGTCGAACAGATAGGTATTCTTTTTTCGTGTAAGATTTATTATACAACCAGTTATTTAATTTTCATATTGAACAGTAATGTATTTTTGGTTATTTATTAGATTAATATGATTAATCCAGGAGTAATACACCTTCTTGCCATTAATAGGATACAAGATATAGTGATAAAATTCATTATAACCAATAAAACAATTATTTGAATGAACTATTTTAAATTTTAATGTTAAAATTAACATTTGCAGACAAAAAGTATTGATACATTTTTAGTGTGATGTCAAATGTCACAGTTATTGATATCAACTGTTTGTTTTTTATATGGCACCCTGTATGTTAAACGTGTATTAAATAGCTCATTTTTTTCTGATTTCTGATTTCATAAATGTACCGCTCATTCGCCTCGGTTGATTATACGAAAATGGAAAGATGTAGAAATAAGTTTTTATGGGTATATGTAGAGAGGCAATGTGCATAATTTAAAATTATTTTCAAATGTACAGGACGTGTCAGAACTAAGATCCATACCAAAGTTATATTTTTTCTTATGGAAAACCCAGTATTTTATTTCATTTTTGGATTCTTGGGCATAAAATAAGGCATTTATTATAAGGGTTTAATATATTTAAATGCTTTGGTTTTTGAGATATTTAAAGATGTTTAAATATGCATGCTATAATAAAAAAGTGTACAACACCCTGTACATTACTTTTCAGAGTTAATTCTTGTGCTGACTTTGAGGCCAGAGAAATAAACTTTACTAAAAAATTGTATCGCTTCCTTAAATGTATACAGTGGTATCAAAAATTGCTGGTCTATTTTAAATATTTATTTTACATTAAAACTTCGTTATTTCAAACACAACACTATGTATTTTTTTAAATAATTCGAAGCAGATTTAAATGCTCTTTCAAACTATATTAGGATTTCCTATACCTATCTGGTTCAGATTTTTAGTAAATAGCGATTTTTCAATAAAATGGCATGACAACTTGCTAGTGACATTTAGTAGCTATTTTCAAAATCGACATTATTTTATAAACTTTATTTAAATTTTATTTATTATTTGGCAGTTTACTTTTATTTAATTTACCCACAATAGTTTAATAGGTCCCTAAGTATTTATTATTTTATCAAGAAAAATAAAGAAGTACCTAGTTCTTTGATTTATATTACTATGACTTGTAGATATGTATATTGAATTTTCTATAAAAGAACCAATTAAGACAAATTCATTTTCTTCACTTCCAAGGACAGGTTTCTGCCTAATAGGTTTTTCATATACCACACTATCAGCTCTACGAAATAGGAAAAGTAATTTTTCAAAGGAACGCTTGTCAAATTTGAAATTTCCATTTGGATATCTTTGAGCATAAACCCTTCAGGCCAACAAGCAATTGTTCCCACCATAGATTTAGGAAGAATAGATATCACATTGTGCATTTTAACCCGATCAAACAATCGGAGGTTGACTACGTACTGTAAAAACCAACTGAAATAGAGAAGGCGACATTGCCACATCTCAAATTTGCGCCTATTTACTTAGTTTGATTTGCAGAAAAGGTGACTTTAAAACCTTCACCGAATATCAATAAATCTCAATTTCTTAATTAAATTAATAGTTTATTTTTAAAGAAGCATGCGTAATAATATGTTATTAACCAGAGGATATATGCGTTACTATTAAAGGACATGTTTACTGTTTAATGTGCTGAAACGTCTAGAACTATTGGCAACGTCGCTGGAGTTATTCCAAAAAAGGACTGTCTTTTTCAAAAAAGGACAGGTGACAACCCTAGGTATTTCTGGAATGGAAATTGAATGGCAAATCTACAACTTTAGTTTGAAAATATGTTCCGGCCATCTGTGTTTACAAAAATGTCTAAAATGTGTTTTACCATTGCCTCCATATTCTGAAAAAAAAATTGAAAGAAAAGTCACCAACAACAAACCTAATATAGAACTGTTTCAGAAACTTAAGAAGTCACCCTGTAAAATTATTCAAAAGTAACACAGAGAGTTTTATATAGAAGTAACTGAAAGTTTAAGTGAAAATCGACGTTGGAGCGATTTTTGAAAACTACTACTAACGTTTCAACATAAGTATATATGGGATATTATTATATTTATTATATTTAGACCTTATAACAAAACTCATCTGACGAAAAAGTGTTAATGTAGTATATTAATATGGAGTAAAAATTTTACTAATTACTTTACTTTTACTTTACTAATTAAATTCCTTCCAAAAACGATACGCCACTGGCCATTAGAACAATCCAAATGCGCCTAGTTGCCGGGGTCGGAAATTTTAGACTTCTCTGTCTGTTCTGTCCTTGTTTGACACATTGGAATGTTTGAAACACTTCCAACGAGTATTTATGAATGAGATGTTCGGTCTATCTTTATAATGTCTTTGGTCCCCACAAAATAAAATCACTAGTAACTTATCCATTCCTTCTGCCAGCAGATACTGCTTCATTTTTCTTGATAAAATAATAAATACTTAGTTATTAACCTTATTGTAGGAAAATTAAATAAAAATAACCTGTTATAAATTTAAATAAAATCTACAAATTAAAAACGATTTTGAAAATAGCTACTAAGTGTCACTAGAAAATTGTCATAGCGACATCAGCCATCTTGATTACTATTTTATTGAAAAATCGCTTTTTATTCAAAATCTGAGTCAGATAGATATAGGAAACCCTAATATAGTTTGAAAGAGCATTTAAATCTGCTTCGACGTATCTAAAAAAATATATAGTGTTGCATTTGAAATAACGAAGTTTTTATGTAAAATCAATATTTAAAATAGACTAGCAATTTTTGTTACCCTTGTATACATTTAAGGAAGCAATCAAAATTTTTAGTAAAGTTTATTTCTCTGGCTTGAAAGTCAGCATAAGAATTAATTCTGAAAAGTTATATACAAGGTGTTGACAATTTTTTTTATTATAGCATGCATATTTAAATATTTCTAAAACCAAAGCTTTTAAACATATTAAACCCTTATAATACATACCTTATTTTAAGTCCAAGAATCCAAAAATGAAATAAAATACCGGGTGTTCAATCAGAAAAAGATTAAGATTTTTTTTTTTTATAATTTAAAACTTTAGTATGGATCTTAGTTCTGACACACCCTGTACATTTAAAAATAATTTTAAATTATGCACGTTGCTTTCCCACATATACCCATAAAATATTTTGTTTCTACATCTTTTCGTTTTCGTATAATCAACCGAGGCGAATGAGGTGCGCCACCCTGTATAATAATAATAATAATAATAATAATAATAATTAAAAAAGCGGAAAACGGCTTAGCCGGCCAACTGGGCTCTGGTACCGCTATGTGGGTTAGCAACCCATGTAGTGTGAAATATTGCTCCAAAAAATGTAAGAAGCAATCGAGGCGGGGCAGGAGGGCAAGCTGCTCCTGTTCGGAACCGTCGTGATGATCAGCTTGCAATAGATGACGACCCAGCACCGAATAATGGACTAGAACCCGCTAGAAGTGTTTTGCAGGACATACGCCCTACAACCACCCTAGCAGGTAAAGCACGACAGAGGATGAAATGGACCGACGAAATTAACAAAAACCTACTCCTCTGTTACTTCACCGTTACTAATCTCCAACAAAATACAACAGGATATAGAAGTCAGTTATATCAGGCCTTTATGAACATCTATCCAGAACTTAGGGAAATGATCACAGAACAAAGACTATCAGACCAAATTCGAGTCATAATACGAAACAACAGAATATCTCCAACAGAAAGAGAAACTATAAGAAGACAAGCGGCCGAAGCCATACAAAATGAAGACGAACCACAAGCACAACAATCAGCTTCACCTACATCACACCCACAAACAATCACACCAGAAACACCCGAAACACATACCATGCTGACTAACATACAAAGTTCATCAGCAGAATCGTCGATAAGACACCCAACACGAAACATCAATCCCGCCAACAGACACATGCAACCATCTAATCAAATTGATGAAACATTTAATGAACTATACGCCCAATACCAGGGAGCAAACCCATCATCCAGACCTTTCATTACCAGACCACAAAACACACAAAATATCAAAAACACCATTGCAATAATTAATAACATCATAGGAAAAAGGATTGAGGAATCAAACAGCTGCCTAGACATTGAAGAAATTCTCACGCTCGTATACTGTGGAGCAGCAACAACTATGCGAACCCACGAACAGAAGAATAAAAACAACGACTTAACTAAAACTAAAGCAGCAATACCCCCATGGCAGCATCGGCTCCAGAAAAAGATAGCCACACTGAGGAAAGAAATTGGAGTCATCACACAACATTTGAAAGGAAACCTAAAAAAGAGACCCCCGCAAAACATATTACCAGATATCAGCTCAGAAGAATCAGTAGTAGAAATATTAGATACTAAAAAACAACAACTACAGGCACAAGCAAAAAGACTAAAACGATACAAGAAGAGCCACCAAAGAAAACAAGAAAACAAACTTTTTAACACAAATGAAAAAAGGTTCTACAGATCTCTCGAAACAACGGAACAGCAAATAAACAATCCACCATCAATTACAGAAGTAAAAAACTTCTGGGAAAATATCTGGTCACAAGCAGTAGAACACAACAGAGAAGCTCAATGGATAACAGAAGAAGAAAACAAGCAGATAAATACAACAGCCATGCCAAATGTAACAATCACCTTAGAAGACATCAAAGCTGCCATATCCAAGACACACAACTGGAAAGCACCTGGAGACGACAAAATACAGAACTACTGGCTAAAATCATTCACAAGCATCCACAAACCACTAACGAATATATTTCAAAATTTTGTACAAGGAACGGAAGCCATCCCCTCTTTTTTAACTCAGGGAGTTACCTACCTTAAACCCAAAGGCACGGACACTGCAAACCCATCTAAGTACCGCCCTATAACATGTTTATCAACAACCTATAAATTACTAACGGCAATAATAACAACAAAGATCAACACTCACCTGCAGAATAATAACATCATATCAGAAGAGCAGAAAGGATGCTGTCAGGGATCTAGGGGCTGCAAGGAGCAACTGGTGATAGATGCAGAAATACACACTCAAGCCAAATTAAAACGTAAGTCTCTACATTTTGCATACATAGATTATCAGAAAGCTTTCGACACCGTCCCACACTCCTGGCTCATACAAGTTCTACAAATATACAAAATCCACCCCTCAAATCATACAACTTCTGCAGAGAATCATGGCAACATGGAAAACTACCCTAAACATCAAAATGAAAAAAACAACTCATTCACACAGAACCAATTCAAATTAATAGAGAATTTTTTCAAGGGTGACTCCTCAGCCGATGCACTCTGGTTCTGTATTGCGCTCAACCCCCTATCGAACCTACTCAACAAAACGCCCCCAAGATGCTTATAAAATATCCTCACTCACACATCCATCTACCATCTCGCACCAGCTATATATGGATGACCCTAAAGCTCTATGCAGCAACCAGAAAACAACTCAACAACCTTCTCAATATTACAGAAACATACAGTGAAGACATCAAATGAAACTAGGAACAGATAAATGTAAAATAAACAGCATTATAAATGGAAAACACTCGATACAGGAAGAATACATTCTACACGACTCAAATATCATACAGAATATGGAAATGGATGAGACATACAAATACCTCGGATACCTACAAAAAACAGAGTTAGAGCATGCCAACATAAAAACAGCAACTAAAAAAGCAAATACAAAAACAGAATAAAACAAATACTCAAAACAGAACTGTCCGGTCGAAACAAAGTGAAAGCAATAAATACCTATGCAGCGTCCGTCTGACGTATTCATTTGGCGTTATAAAATGGAGTGACACAGAATTAGAAGAACTAAACAGGTTAACAAGAACAACATGTAACAAGTACCGAATACACCATATACACGCGGCAACAGAAAGATTTACACTAAAAAGAAAAGAAGGAGGAAGGGGATTCATGTGGATCTAAGAACATGAACTACAAGCAAATACACACACTCAGAGAATATTTCAGAGAGAAAGCAGTTACCAGCCCACTACACCGAAGCATTGTTAACTAACAACATCAGGTACACCGTTACAATTCAACAATGAAGCATTCATACCAGTTGATGCAATTACAACAACAAACACTAAAATTGAAAAATGGAAATCAAAGCCCTACATGGAAAACATGCAAACCAACTAACACAACCACACATTGACATAGCAGCACATCAATGCATGAAAGCACTCAAGGTAACCTGTTTGGAGAAACCGAGGGTTTCATAATAGCAATCCAGGACCAGATCATCGCCACACGTAATTACCAGAAATACATAATCAAAAGACCCCAAAACACCTACAGACAAATGCAGACTATGTCACACACAAAACCGAAACAATAGAACATAACCGGGGGATGCCTATACTTGCTCCCAGACAATATACCCAAAGACACGACGATGTTTGCAGAATAATCCATCAAGAAATAGCAAAGAAATATTCACTCATCTGCCACCATACACCATACTACAAATATCAAGCAGCTAACGTTCTAGAAAATAAGACAGCCAAGCTCTACTGGAACCGGGATATAATCACAGACAAAACCACACCACACAACAAACCAGACATCACGCTCATCCACAAACCAGCAAAACGACATACTTAATAGAGATATCCATACCAAATTCACAAAATGTCAAGAAGAAACACACTGAAAAATTGAAAAAATATATACCTCTAGCAGAAGAAATAAGGCAGATGTGGCACCAGGACATTGTAAAAATTATACTAATAATAGTGTCATCAACAGGATTGATCCCAAAATCATTACATGATAGTCTGAAAAGGCCTTGAACTTCCACCAAAACTTTATATACCCATTCAAAAAACAGTTATCCTCCACACATGTAATATTACACGACAAGTCTTAAACACACAGTAAAAAGCGTTGACGCTTGACTTAAGTCCGCGACTACGTTAAATACCGGAAAGCCCGAGATTCAAGAACATAATAATAATACACAATATAATAAGGACACGACGGATCTCCATGTAAGGAGCGGTACTCCGATAGCGTCTGTACTCCATGTTAGGAGCGGCTATATATACACCTGGCAGTAGGTATAAAATGCACACCCATTTTAAATGGAGAAAAAAACTAGGAAAAAAGCCTCGGATACGCCAGGGAGAATAGGGGCTATACCTGACGTCGATCGCCAGCCCAAAATTAACGACGACTCAAGCTAATGAAAACGGACAGGATCAAACTGTTGTACTGTCTGGACCGCCAACCAATCTACAGATAAACAGGAAGGCTTCCAGAAGAGCAGAAACAAAAAAAGGATGAAATGGAGTAGAGAAATGAATCTTAATGTCATAAGGACTTACCTACTCGTAAATGAATGTAGAGATGATCCTTTACCAGGTTGGAGACAAAGCTCCATTCTGAATTTTTTAAGAGATATCCCGTATATTAAGTTACAGAACAAAATCTAGTGGACAGAAAAAGAACAATAATCAGAAATAACTACCTTACACAGACCGATATAGATCAATTACGTAGAGATGTGGGAAACGAGTTAAATTTAATGAACGAGGTCGCCGAATATCAAAATTTAGACGTAACTGAAACAGACACAACGCGACAAAGCTTGCCCAGTCAAAACAACCCAACTGATGAAGAAGAAGAGGTCACCCAAAAACTCCTAAGCAACTTTGAGCTATTCCGAGGTTCTGATCCATCAAACAGGCCTTCAATACCTAAACTAAAATTCAATAACCTCACTTCCAGGTACATAACAAATGCAAACTTTTCTCTACAAAGTAATTTGCATAGATTTGAAAATCTCACGGATATTCACACCGCTATATATGCGACAGCTGTTACTGTCATTGAGCTCAATGGCCAAAAAATACTTGAAAGAACTTCAATTCCACCAAAACCAACTAAAGTAAAACCATCCTGGCAAAGACGCCTTGAAAGTGATATTAACACTCTAAGAACACGAAATAATATAATACGAGAGTACCTTAACAATAACAATAGTAAAAAAGTCAAAATTAAAATTGAAGTCATTATCCGTACAGCAAAACTGAATAAGCAGGATCCAGAGTTTCGAGAAAAACTAATAACATATCAAGACGAATTAAGACAAAAACTTCAGGTCAAGGGAGCAAGGTTGCGTCGTTATAATGAAGCATCAAAGCGGAAACAACAGAATAGAAATTTCCAAGCAAACCAGAGGGCTTTTTATCGAAACTTTGATACCACTAACAGAATCTCAAGCGAGGAGCATGTTGACCAACAGAGATTTGAAAAATACTGGCAGGATATATGGTCTAACCCAACTCATTTCAACCAGCAAGCACCATGGATTGATCAGGTGGAAGAAAGTACCAATGACTATCAGGAAATGGTGGATATCCAAATTGAGGAAAATGACATTAAGTCATGCATCGTAAAAACTTCGAACTGGAAGGCAACAGGACTAGATAAAATACATAATTTCTGGCTAAAACATCTTACCTGTATCCATTCTCTCTTGGCCAAGTTTTTTACCAATGTTCTTCGAGATCCAGATGAATTCCCAGAATTCCTTGCGCAAGGTATCACCTACTTGTTACCAAAAAAAGGTGACATGAAGGATCCAAAAAACTACAGACCAATTACATGCCTGTCAGTATTTTATAAACTACTCACAGCAATAGTTCATAAGAAAATCTACGAGCATTGCCAATTGAACAACTTGATCGCTGTCGAGCAAAAGGGATGCATAAAAAATAGCCTTGGATGTAAGGAGCAACTCACAATTGACGCCATTATTATGAAGCAAGCCGAAACAAAATGTCGAAATCTCAGCATGGGTTACATAGACTACAGAAAAGCCTTTGATTCTGTTCCTCACGATTGGCTTTTGAAAGTCCTTGAATTATATAAAATCAACCCAAATATAATTACATTCCTTAGTCACATCATGAAGAAATGGAAATCGCAAATACTCTTAAATAACCGCTATATGACAACTATAAACATCAGAAAGGGTATATTTCAGGGTGATTCACTCAGCCCACTATGGTTCTGCTTAGCGCTAAACCCACTGTCACATCTGTTGAACCAATGTAAATCAGGATATAGACCTGACTTAAAGGATAGCATCAACATCAGCCACCTATTATTTATGGACGATATAAAGTTATACTCTGAATCCAACAACAACTTGAAATACTTACTTAAAACTGTTCAAATATTTAGCGATGACATCAGGATGGATTTTGGAATGGATAAATGCGCTGAGATACATATACGAAAGGGTAAGATTGCTGAACTACCAAATGAAGAAGTACTATTCCACCAACTGACATCAGATGAAAGCTACCATTATCTAGGGATACAACAAAACAAGAGAATCGACCATACTCGTTTAAAAAAGGAATTCAAAATCAAATACAAGAGCAGGCTTACTAAGTTACTTAATACCAAATTAAATGCAAAAAACCTTATTACTGCAATAAATACCTACGCTGTTCCTATTTTGACCTACTCTTTCGGTATACTAAAATACTCAGACACTGACCTGAGAAACCTTGATATCTTAACCAGAACCACATTCACAAAATTCAGAATACATCATCCCAAAAGTGCCACTCAGAGGTTGTATTTACCTCGAAAAGAGGGAGGTAGGGGACTAACTAATATAACTGAACTATGTAGATCACAGGAGAAAAAGATGCGAGAGTACTTCCATTGTTCTAACCACCCATTATTGAGAAAAATCGCTAAATGTGACACAAACTTTACCCCACTTAACCTTCACTGTCCCGAAGACATTATAGACGACCACAGACGAAAAGAAGAAATGCACCTAGAATGGCAAAATAAAGTGCTACATGGAAAATATCCTACGGCCTTAAACGATCCAACTGTTGACAAAGCATCATCGCTGCTGTGGTTAACTAAGGGAAATCTTCATGCAGAGACCGAAGGATTCATCATATCTGTTCAAGATGGGGTGATCCGTACCAGGAACTATGAAAGATATATTCTCAAAAATACAGAGATTGTGGATGTTTGTAGGGTATGTCATAGCTTCGGTGAAACAATAGAGCATGTAATTGGGGGATGCTCAGGATTATCAAACTCTGCATACTTGGGAAGGCATAACCAGATTGCAAAAATTATCCATAGGCAACTGGCAATTCAATACCGGCTAATAGATAACCCTCCACCATACTATAAGTATCTGCCTGCTGCAGTGCTGGAATCGGACAACACTGTTTTATACTGGGACAGGCCAATAATAACTGACAGAACAGTTGACTACAATCGCCCCGCCCAGACATCGTCATCATCGATAAAAGCAAACAAAAAATGCCATTCTTGTTGATATTGCCTGCCCGCTGAGTGCCAACTTACAAAAAACAGAAAGGGAAAAATAGCAAAATATCAAAAATTTGTCTGTGGAAATCAAACATGCCTGGAAGTTAAAAAGAAGTACGAATTATCCCCATCGTTATATCTTCAACTGGAATCGTATCAAGGTGCTTTGCGGGAAATCTAGAACGGTTGGCTCTACCTAAAGGACTTATTGTAACAATTCAGAATGCAGCTATTCTCCAGACGTGCCACATTGTGAGAAAATTTTTAAGCATTTGATAGGTTAAGTTGAATTTCTTCCTTGTTAAATGCAAAAACCGTTAGCTACCTTCTCATGTTGAGAAGTGTCTCAAAATTTAAATAATAATAATAAGTTTGTCTTTGCAGCGGAAAGCTGAGCAATTCCAACAGGAATTATACAGAATATCAGAAGATGTAGAAAACACAACAGTCGGAAGATCCGACATAAGAGAAATTTTAAACAAAAACCTAATTAAATCCTGGGAAAAAAAACCTTTGCATGGCCAACACAAGAGAGAAATAAAAAAACAGTCAGATAATATTGATGGCTGCAATAGCTGGAACTGGCTCTCAACTGGAATGCTTAAAGGTGAAACCGAGGCATTGATAGTTGCTGCACAAGACCAAGCAATAAGAACTAACTATATAAAAACAAAGATTGATAAAACGTCAACTAACCCAAAATGTCGTCTCTGTAGAGAACATAATGAAACGATAGAACACGTAATATCGGGATGCACGATTCTAGCAGGAAGAGAATATTTAAACCGTCATAACAGAGTAGCTTCCCAATTGCATTATAACATCTGTAAGTGGCTTAATATAACCATGTCGGCTGAACAATGGTATAAACACGACCCACCACCCGTATGTGACACTCCCGATGGAAAAACACGGGTACTTTGGGACTATTCAATTAACACAGACAGGACGATACCAAACAACAAACCAGACATCATAATAAGAATGCCAGATATAACTTACCTCATTGATATTGCAGTTCCGGCTGATGGAAATGTATGCAGAAAAGAAGCGGAAAAAGTTGTGAAATATCGAGACCTAGAAATAGAAATTAAAAGAATGTGGAATACCCAAACAAAAATATTACCTGTTGTTATTGGTGCTACTGGTGTAGTGTCTAAGGCTCTCCCAAAATATTTAGATATCCTTCCAGGAGAACACAGCTTGGCAAATCTACAAAAAACAGCGATATTAGGCACTGCTCATATTATAAGAAAAACAATTGCAGATTAATTTAATTTATACTTACCTTTATGTGTATTTCTTTACCTCTGTATCAATATTTCACAAAATAAGTATTACTTGATCGACTACCTGCCTGGCCCTAGGAAAGCGGAGCTATCCCGGCCAGAACAGGATAACAGCCAGTTAAAACTGAAAAAGAAATAATAAATAAATAATAATAATAATAGTGTGACCATTGAAAGAAAAGAAGGAGGTAGGGGCCTGACAGATATTCACGAAATACACAACAAACAGATTAATTCACTAAAAAAATACTTTAAAGAAAAAAATACCTCATTACACCAAGCAGTAACTATAGCGGATGCTAACTACACACCATTAAATCTTAACGCAGAAAATATTCCTGTTTCAAATATACTCACATTAGAGGAAAAGAAAAACAAATGGTCCCAAAAGCAACTACATGGATAATACTGTCATATTATGAACAACCCCGACATCGATAAAGAACTGTCATATTCATGGCTACAAAAAGGGCAACTGCAACCGGAAACGGAGGGATTCATTATAGCGATACAAGATCAAGTAATAGCAACGCGCAACTACAGGAAATACCTAATAAAAGATAGGGCCCACCAAACCTTGGATACCTGCAGGCGTTGCCACCTCAAAGTGAAACAATAGAGCATATTACAAATGGTTGTAAACTACTCACTGGTACAGAATACACTCTAAGGCATGACTTTGTTGCGCGTATTATACATCAGAAATAGCAAAACTTATATAAATTTATACAAGAAGAACAGCCCTATTACAAATACACGCCGCAATCTGTCTTTGAAAACGACATTATAAAACTCTACTGGGACAGAACGATCCATACTGACAAGACAGTAACATGCAATAGACCTGATATAACGTTAACACTAAAAAAGAGAAAGTAACATATCTAATAGAAATCAGTGTTCCGAATGACAACAACATAACAAAAGAAATATGAAGAAAAAGAAAGTACAAATACATTCCACTAACACAGGAAGTAGAACGAATATGGCAACAAAAAGAAGTTAAAATCCTACCATTTATTATATCTAGCACGGGCCTCACACACAGGAAATTTATAGAAAACCTCGATATTTTAAATTTAAAAGGTCGTATTCACACACTTGCTCAAAAAGCAGTAATTATTAAAACCACAAACATAACCCGCTCCTTCTTAAAACAATAGAAACTCTGACAGTACTTGGTAATTAACATCCGTCTGTCAGAATATACCACCAAGAGTGAGAAAAAAAAATAGTGTCTTTATTAATATTCAAAAGAAAAGTGTAACAAAAAATTCAACAAGATGGCGGCGTTCATATACCATGCTCTTCCACGCAACCATCAAACCAAAATATTCTATTGACTTGCTACAGACAGAAAACTAAACTTATAGTCTTAGATAAATTGACAATACATATAAACAAGAATTAAACTAACTTAAATCTATATACAATAATTTTTTCAATTCTAAGGTCACGCAAGCACAGAAAATTACAAAAAACCATATATTAAAAAATTGTATGGTGAATTCACACAACGTAAGAATTAGAAAGCACAAGGAGGTGTGTAACATACATCCATTTTTAAGTTAAGTATCTTACTGCCTTTTTTTAAATGTTTAATAAATTTTGATTTAAAAGTCCCCAGAGAATCGCAAGTCTTTAAATTTTTCAGGAATACTATTGAAAATTTTAACCGCTTTATAAGAAAAAGAGTGTTGAAATTGTGCTGTCGAGTGCCTGGGGATCTTATATAAAGATTGGAGTGTCTAGTCAAACGATTGTGGATATCTACATTTTTTACCAATTTTTACAGAGGTACTCTGGTATTCCAAAGCTATCTAACTTTAAACAAGACACGCCATCTGAACTTGAAATCTTTCATCCAGAGTTAACCAGTGAGATTCTCTGGGAACTGATCAGACACATGATCATATTTTCTTAAATTATAAGCAAATCAAACAGTAATTTTGTATTTTTTGTAATGAGTTTTTTATTTATTTGAGAAAGTGCGGGCCAGTAAACAACATTACAATATGCCCAATACGGCTTAAAAATTAGACTGTCAGTTAATTTTTAATTTTATCTCAAACTATCCAAATATAATTTATGCATGTACAAATGTTTAAGAATGTAGAAACAAGTTTTAACTAAGTGGTTAACATGGGTAAAAAAAACGTAAATCATTATCGATAAACAGTCCTAAATTTTTGCATACTGTATTTATTTTTAAAATATTACTATTTATACTAATACGAAAATTTGGATCACTGGCTATACTCGCTCTCTCTTTGCCAAATAGAACAACTTCAGATTTATTGTTATTGAGTGACAGTAAATGAGAATAACTAACTTCCTTAATAGAAAATAAGTCTTCATTTATATGTAGAGCCGTGATTTGAGCTTGTTCAGGTTTAAACGAAATATATATTTGTGAATCGTCCGCAAAAGTAAGAATGGAGCAATATTTAATAAAGTTATGAAAATCGGCAGTATACAGTGTATGTAAGTAGCGGGCCCAAAACAGTACTCTGAGGGACCCCTTTAGTAATTTCCAAGTAACCTGAGTGAGTGTTTCCTATGACAACCCTCTGATATCGACCTTTGAAATAATTATTGAAAAAAGTCACTGCTGATTTTGATACTCCAAAATACGAAAGCTTAGCGCAGAGAAGATCAAAGTCCACACTGTCGAACGCCTTGCTGAAGTCTAATAAGACCAGACAAGTAGCCAAGTTTTTATCATTTGAACAATAAATATCGTCTGAGAGCTTAAGCAATGCCGTAGTCGTACTGAATCCCCTTCCATAACCCGATTGATGAGGTGGTAGTAATTTATTGCTATTTAAATACTCTGTGAACTGTGCAGCCACTATCTTTTCCAGCACCTTAGATAACAAAGACAAAATACTAATAGGTCTAAATTGGTTAACGTCCGTAGGATTGGTAACTTTAGCTAAAGGTATTACGTTGGAATATTTCCAAGCCTCTGGAAATTGACCAGATTACAAAAGCTGCTAGGAAAAAAGCATAATAAAAAAATCGCTTTGGGCTACACTCAAATCTTAATTGAAAATAAAATTTTAAAAAAGTAACTGGTAAAAATTATTAATCTTAAAGGATAAACTGGTCTTTTCCCTGAAAAAACGGTTTGACTACCTCTTCGATATCGATATTTATTTCTCTATGTAGGCTTAATAGAGCAAGTCCTGTCAATCGCTCCTGACCTGTAGAGTTACGTAGGAAGTCCTTCAATCGTCTTCTGCCGCAACCGCACATGCGGCATTTAGCGAACTTCGACCGCTCGTCAACTACCGAACGCTCGTGATCGGACTTCGCCTTTCCATCCACACGTGCGGTTGCGGCATTAGGGTTGAAAAAGACCTTTCTGGTCTAGCTGTTGACACTGGTAGTGTTGCTAGGATGCGAGTTGTTGAGGGCTGAGCCGTTTAATCTTTTTCTTCTTTTTTATACATTTCCCTCACTATTTCTTTCTTGTTCATATTGGTACCACGGCTGAGGGTATTGCGGCGGGTTGCTGTTGGCTACCTCCGCGGCTGTTCTGGCGGCTGTTCTTGGCTGCAAATTGGGGCTTTAGGCTCCCGTTTGCTCCTTTTTATTTTCCATAATTTATTTTCGTTTCTTCATCATTTTTTTTCCATCTCCTGGGTTGCACACGGTGCCTCGTTGCATCGTTTGCTTCCTGGTTTTTTGTGTTTTGGGATCGGTTTCATCGCTTCCTGGTTCCTTACCGTACTGATGAAGCCTGAAGGCAGTAACATCAGTGTGCACTAGTGTAGGTGTGTGGTTGTGTGAGTGTGTGAGTGTGCGTGTCTGCACTGGTGTACACTGGTGTATACGGTTGCGAGTTGTTGAGGGCTGAGCCGTTTAATCTTTTTCTTTTTTTTTATACATTTCCCTCACTATTTCTTTCTTGTTCATGTTGCTGGGATCATTAATAAAATGTATATATTTGGAAATATACACTGGTTACACTCCGATTATCGTTTCGATTGCGTTTTTAGGTCGGTCGACTGCAGGTAGCTGCTTCCATTTTTGCCGCCACAAGTCTAGTTCTGCCACTAAAGTGTCATAGTCCAAGAATTCTTTGTCTAATAGCAGAACAATAACAAACGTTAATCACGTTAATGACCAGCAAAACACACAACATTCAAAATCTTGTCCTTGTCAAACTTTTGCTGTTTTAAACACTTGAATGTTGAAAGTCGAAAATCGAAAATGACATTTGCTTTCAAAGTGGAAAAATGAGGTTAGGATGTATAATGTATATTCATCAATGACTAAAGAATACAAGGACAAATAGCACCCGAGACAAAACTGTGACCATTCTTCCAAACAGTGCCGTAGCACCTATTTTACTTAACATTGCCGCTTGAAGGGATATTTATATTTTTGATATTATGTTTTCACTACGCTTATGGTGTATCGGGTGGTATCATACTAATTAATTACGAAAAAAACCTATTAAAATGTTGACAAAAGGTACATAACTAGTATCGACGTATAGTACATATCAAGTACATATAATATCAGAAAAATAATTATCGAATTCAATAAAAAAAAAACCGCTAAAAAGATGTAGGGGACTGTTTATTTCCCTATAAAACGTAACTTCTGGCTCTTTCTTATCATTGCGCCTTTTATACTTGAAAGCTGAACAAATTACCATTGTAATAAAGTTTATACAAAGTTCACTACACACAATCAACTATTAAAAATCGCTAAAATTGTCGCTGATGACCAGCTGATGATGTCGTTATGTCTAAAAAGTTGGCGTCTAAGGTTACAAATTCTGCTGCAGCCCGTATATGGGCGTTACATGTCCTTGTATTCTTTAGTCATTTATATTCATCCATCTTCTTCTTCTTCTTTTTTGTTTCGTTCTTACTTGCTTACTTAATGATCATTACTTTTTAAAAAATTTCGGCCATAATTTCGGGGGGGTAGGAACCCCCAAAACACCCCCCCAGATACGGCCCTGGCTATACTTGTGTTTTCCGTCAGATAACAGCTAATTAATATTATCATGTTGTTAAAAATGTATGAGAATATGTTGCCTTGTCCTGTCTTTTTTATTGTCAACTTATTATCCGGTACTTTTATTGCTGTGTCTAACTTATTATCAAATATCCAATCTTTGCGTTGTTTGATGGCGTTTAAATTAGGTTCGCTAACGAGTAGGATGGCGATGTTCATTTTTCTTCCTGTAGCATTTACAATGTACTTCTACGTATCTTTCTCCACTTGTAAAGTGGAATTTTCAGAAATCAAAAACTTATATTTTCTAATTATTTTATCAACTAGTGAAGGATAATATCCATTACACTCAGCTACATTCCTGATGAAATCTCTTTCTATTTCATATCTTTCGTTGGTAAGTGGAAAACTAAGTAATCTATGGACTAAGAAATTTAAACTAACCATCTTATATGTTCAACACTATGCTATGAATATCTGCGTGTAGTGGCATTTTTCCTATAGATATCAAATTCCAGGCAATTATTAGTATTTCTAATAACTAATAAATCTAGAAATGGTAATCTATCGTTGGTCTCAATTTCATGTGTAAATTTAATGGAAGGAAAATGATTATTTAACTTAGAACTAAAATTATCTATGGTGTCTGAATGTTTGTAAAAAACAGCAAAAATATCATTCACATACTCTTGGAAAATACTCAAACTGTTTCTTAGCCTCCATTTCAAACCTGCTCATGAATAAATTAGCCAAAAATGAAGACGATTGATTACCCATTGCCGTACCTTCCCGTTGTTCAAAAAAGTTGTTATTAAATTGAAAACAATTTTGTTTCATACATAACGATGTAAGCTCATCATCAATCAATTCAATCACAGTTTTGTTGTCGAGACCATTTGCGTTCACTAATACCTTCAAGTAGACTAAAGTATGTGGAATTAAAACACTTGGGAACAACGAAGATACATCAAAGGAGACCAAAATTTCACCTTCATGCAATGTTATGTTTTTAATTTTGTTTATGAATTCAATATTGTTTTTAATTGTGAAAGAGAGTTCATGTTTAGGTAAATTTTCGTACTCCCTTGATGACTCTTTTGTCAAATTATAAGTCGGAGAACCTACAGCCGAAACAATTGGGCGCATGTATTTATCAGATTTATGAATTTTTGGCAACGCATACAATTTTGGTAATGAAACTTGCCAGTTTTCTCTTTAAAGAAAGATTAATAATATATTATACTTTAACTAAATATACTTTTCACTAATTACAATTATACTTTTTACTAAATATGAATATTAATCTCTAACTTCCATACACTAAAATATGGAATCTTCTTAGGTACGGAACCCAGGTTTCGCTTCCATATAACATGTTAGGGATTATATTATTGCTCGGTATACTGCAAGCTTCGTTTTTGTGCTCAAGTAATTATTGTAGAAAACTACTTCCAATACATTTACAATGTACAGAGTAAAATGTGAATAACTATGACATTTGACTGCTGAAATTTTTTGTAGTAAGTATTATGACTTGCCTGAAAACCCTATAATTTGTCTTTTTAATAAATATTCCAATAAAATATCCAGCAATAAAAAACTTATTGTTAAAAATTCTTATATATTTAAGTCATAATTATTTTTATTATAATTCATCAACTACTTTTGATGTTGGTTGCATTCTGCGGTCTGTATCATCGTATGTGGCGTAAAATGGGTACTCTGTTATCCCGCACAAGTTATTTCCGATTTGCAGTCTTAAATAACCATTTTCTCCCCATTCGGGGCCAAAAGAATTCTTTATGATCCAATATTCGTCTCCGGTATCCTTATCTTTATCATAACCAACGACCAAAACCGCGTGGTTTGGTTCAGCTGTACATTTTTCATTATAAATACCTTCCCCATAAAACACTAATGAGTAATCCACGCGTAGAAGCACCGATATAGGTCCTAAAACATTTAAAAATTAATACAGAGCGGCATCTCATACAGAATTCTTTAAGGAGAAAAACAATTTATGTGGCAATGGAGTTTTTGTAATATATGTAGATTTATTTGTACATTTTAAAATTATTTAGAACTCCACAAGGTTATTCCAAAAAACGTTATACGGGATGTCCCAGAAATAAATGCAAGTATTTTAACTGGTATGGGGCTGAACTATACAACCCCAGAAACACGCCTATGAGGTTTTTTTCGCGAAATTTTTGTTTTAGTTTTTAGTTAAAAAACATAATTTCTTGATAATATGGCGATAGTATTAAATTAAATTTACAAGTGAGAAAATTCAGAAAAGTTGGACACAGACTGGTTCTCAAAATTTTAGCAAAAAATATTTTTTTTTGGAAATTTTCAAAGTAAAACTCTGTTATTTTAGACTTATTTGAAAATCGATAAAGAGAAAATATGTTTCTTTTATCGAGATCTACCACTCCTTAAAATACTTGCACTTATTTCTGGGACACCCTGTATATCAAAGTTATTTTTCTTTAAATGACATACCCTACATATTAATAGGTTTACGGTTTGCAGAAGAAATTAATGGTAATATCCTTGAAGAATTTTGTGTCTAATATGTAATAAGTAGTATACTAGCTAAAGTAGTTAAATTTATCCTGTCAAGCCTGATATGCTGATATGCATTATAGGGCTATAACGAATATTCGTATTCACATTCGCGTTTACATTAATTAGATTAAACAGAAAATAAACATTTCTTATACCTATGTTTTTATAAAATCTTTATCCTATTAATAGATAATTAATTGTAGTTATAAATAACCAACCATTGATTATAAATTACCTTACTTTAATTATTAAATTGTAATATTTTACATACTGTAACAAAAATTATATTTATTCATTATTTATCATACTTTAGATGAATCTTTTATGTACAGGGTTCGGCAATAGTGCGTCGGGCATATGTAGCTCCTAGGATAAAAATCTTGGGAATTTTGTTTAAGTGCAAACCTAAAGTATGTACTAGGATGTATTTCAGGAAATTGTTTTAACTTCTATAGGGTGGCTCAAAAAAGTGTTTGTGGATCGTGATGTTTTTTTAAGTGGAACACCCTGTATATTATTGAATTTTTATCTTCCTTTCAGATTACTTTACATATTCCTAAAATATGAGTAAATATATTTCGATAGTTTCAGAGATAATAAATAAATAAAAAAATATATATTTTTCAGCCTTTCTTAAAAAAAATATTAAGAATACAAAAAGTGTCATGAAATCAGAACTATATTAGGTACATTTTTATTTTGGACGGTCTGTACTTACTTTACTATAAATATGGTAATCGTAAATCATACAGGTTGTTCAAAATTCTACGCCAAACTTTCTAAAATATAAAATATTGTCAAGGTGTATGTGGCGCCATCTGTCGGAGAAGCGAGCAACTACTACTAGTAGATGGCGGAACCTTCCCGATAATTTTAGAACGTTCGAGAAACACTCACAACAGCTATATAAAAGGAGCGCGTACGACAGTTGGACAGTTTGAAGTTTGAATATACCGCGTTTGGAAATTGTGAATCGGACAATTTGGTGAAGGAATTTTATAAATAGTTAGTTATTGTGTGTACAAAGTGAGATAATAAATTCGTTAAGTATTTTATCGTGAGTTTAAATTAGTGGACCCACGGAATCTGTAACAGTATAAATTATTATTATTAAGTAGTTGTCATATTTAAAATCACAGTTATCTACCATGAAAAAATATTTTTAACGTTTTTTATTATTTTCTTTCTTACAACTTCTATTAATTTATACTGACAGACATGAATGTAAACGCATCTTATTTATTTATTTATTTATCTTTTTATTACATATCAAACACAATTAATGTAAATCATTAACACAGTCAAAAACTTAATTATTCATGATATACCAGAAATAATACAATTTTTTGTGTCCATTTTAGATAAACGCAGCCATCTTTAAAAATAGTTTATTAGAAATAATTTAAATATGAAAACAAGAGGAAATGAGCTTTTCTTTTAACCCTAAATATCGTACTTTTATATATCTTTGAATGATGGTACCCATTACACGCATCTATTTCCTCATACATTAACAAATTGTTACTAGGAAAGGAAAAGAGGTGGAAGGAGCTGAAGGAAATGGAGCTGTTGGTCTTGCATTTAACACCAATTCCTACTATTGTATTTATTACCTACACCATTTATTTAGTATTTAATTATAAGAGTATAATAATATGTAATAGTATAATAAATATTGTATAATTAAACGATATGAATATGTAGAATATAAAGGAATTTAAATACTACTATTTGAGTACGCTATAAACAAATCAAAAATTTAAAAATAATTTGTAACATGTTTTACTCCTCGGGCAAGATTTCCACCGCGGTAGCATAATATACATTTCTGGTTATCCCGTATTTATTGTCCATTTGTATTCTTAGATAACCATTTTCTCCCCATCGGGTGCCCCAGGAATTCTTTATAATCCAGTAGTTTGTTCCTGTGCTATCTGTATCGTAACCAACCAACAAAACTGCATGATAAAATAATTCAGTGATGCTTCCAGCAAAAAGGCCTCCCGCATAACGGAACAATTCTGCGGTTTTACTAACTTGTAGTAGTACTCCCACCGGTCCTAAAATTAGATTTAAAAAAATAGTATTTCAAACATCTGATATAGTAATAGTATTTAAAAAAATTATTTTAAAATTACTATCCCAACTTTTATGCTACCAATGTAATACTGCATTTAACGTGATACAGGTTGGTTCGAATTGTAATCGGGAAACTTCGGCAATATATTCTGCAGAAAAAATAATTAAAAAAGTTTGTATAAATTTATGTCCTAAAATGCTTCGTTTCGGAGATACACGGTGTAGAAGTTTCATTTTTATTTCGTTTTTTGCAAATAATTTCAGAACTAACGTTAATATTTGAAAGAAAATTGATATCTGGGTTTTTCTTGACATGAGAAATTCGATTTTGATGTTAATATGACACCCGCTTATAGGGGACACCACCTACATGTTTTTAACTGTTTTTATGGATAATAACTTTTTGTCTGTACCTGTATTATGCTGCTGAAAGAAAAAAAATATATATTTCTGCCTTTTTTACGTAAAAAAGTTCTTTCGGTAAAAATCGCTATCGACAACCATTCCCAAGATAAATTAGTTTCGATTCCAAAAGCGTTAGAATCGAAATAATTGTCTTTTAAATTAATCATAATTTTTTTTAGAAAAATTTATGATAAAACAGTTTGTATTAAACCTTTGCCTTTGGCACAAAAATACAAATTTATTATGTCACTCTAATAACTATCTATTCAACATGTTTATTTTTTGTCAATGATGACATGCATTGATTGACTTTTAGCAAGAGACCCCTTTTTACATAAAAAAACGTCGAAATAGAAGAAGAGATACAATGATGCGGTTTTACATTACTTCGCTACTTTTTTATGAAACTAAATATGCTACACATAGATTTGATGCACAGTAGTGAACGCAAGGTCTACCAGCACCTACCGGTCTACCAAACCAGAGGTGTCTCGTCCTAGCAGTCAACTATTAAGTTTGACCAATCAGGTTGGTTAGCGTGGTTATTTGGAGTGTGTTAATTCATTTATGTTTGTCAAAAACTCTAACGTGATTGGTCGGGCTTAACAGTTGCCTGCTAGGGCTAGACACAAGTTATCTAACCTACCGGCAGCCAGACGGCCCGCACTTTGGTCAGGAGAGCATAACAAAAGATATATTTAAAGAACCAGGGCTGGAACTCTGTAACTAATTAGCGATCTGTAGCGATAAAGAATACTGACCTTGGTCATACAAACTAAACGGCAAGCGACAGTATTCTTCATCGCTACCGATCGCTATTTCGTTACAGATTTCCACCCCAGCTTTCTTAAAATTCTCGTTTTCACGACGTTGTTAGCTCTCGTACTATTATATTTTTATTAATGTTAGATTAAATTTTTTAAAAAATTGTCATAACGTCGTTATCGTACGAAAAATTAAATTTATTTTAACTTTCTCCGATGATGGGTTGAAGTCAAAAATTTATGAATGAAAAGTGGCGCGTGTTCACATGGGAATCGAATTTCTCATTTGAAAAATATAAACGTTAAATATCGACGTTAATTCAGAAGATATTGAAAAAAACCTAAATAAAAATGACATTTCTACATCCTATATCTTCGAAACGAGGCATTTTAGGACATAAATTTTAACGAACTTTTTTACTTATCTGCAGAATATGTTGCCGAAGTTTTCCGATTACAATTCAATTGCCGATTTGAATACTGAATACATAATAATATAATAGTAATGAATATATCAGTATGAGAATGTATGAGTATGAGAAAAATTTTTTGCAATAAATTAATTAATAATTTTGAAACATTTTATATTTCAAATGGTTCAAAAAAGATTAACTTAACTAATTCGGTAATATTCGGTATATTTAGACAAAAAAGATGTTACCGTATACCGTTGATTGAAAGAAATAAGAAGATGCGCAACCTTATGGGCGATTTCGTTGCCGAAAACCTGACCGAGATGTAGCTGGCCACACCGTCGCGTCGCCGCCTGTCCAAGAATTTTAGTTTAGCTTTGCGCCGCGCGTCGCTCTGCGCTGATTCTGTACCGTACCCCGTACTCCCCGTACCCAAATTCAGTATTCTTTCAGTCGTTGGATAGGATGTCTCGCGGTGGCGTAGAAATTACTACTGCGTAGACGTGAGAGTATTACTGCGGAAAATGAATATTGTTGCGGACCGGTGTGGACTCGACCTAACCTAACTATATAGCCCGCCCTCGGATGACCTTAACATCGCATTAAAGAATAAACACCGTAATGATTCATTCGAAGATTCGAGAAGAAACGAGTTCCACTGGAATGGAGTAGTACATACGAGAACAATCGAAACCTTCTCTATGCACCTAAAGATCTATGGACTATTCTAGAGTTCTTTTAGCTGTAGGTATAAAAGCCGGCGGCTGTGGCCTAGAGAGGGCAGTTATAAATCGACAAGTGCAGTTGACGCGCTAAAATTCAAAATAAATTCTTAGTTGCGTTTAAATTGTTGCAATATAAATTCTTACTTGCGTTTGTAAATAGTTCGATAAGTCTTTTATCGTTATTGTTTTTGTTAATTAGTGTTAAATAAATAGTGTTTAAATAAATTGTGACTTTCTACGAAAAACGTAACAATATAATACGCATATTGTGTTAGTCAAAACTTTGTATTAATAAAATATTTTGTTTTATTTATTCCTGTGCAATTTTAAAACTTTTTTTATTGGTGATGGTCCAGTTTAGGTACGTCGTCAATCTTGAAGTTATTGATGTAATTTTGATATTAATATATTCTACAATTAATGTTTTAACGTTTTAAGTATGGATCGTACGGATACTCGGCTAAATGTTTGCGATTTCTGCAATAAAATTATTTATTTTTTGAGGTTAGAATTTAGCTTTCCTTATTAAGTTTAATAAGAGTGACAAGGAAGACGCAGATTTAGGTTTATTTGTCTTTTGCTCGCGTCTGCGTATATCGCTGGCGGTAACAATGAAATATTGAAAATCGGAATTTTGTTTTATTTATACTTTCCTAATTTTGAAAAATAGCGGTAGCGATATTAAGCTGATAAGAATAGATATTATATTTTGATCTGTGTTAAATGTTGAGAAGAGGATCACAATGGTAAAACCGTCCGCCGGCGCCGTAACTGAGTTTTGATTGCATTGGTTACAACATTCTTTTTGGGGGGTTTGTTTTTGATGGATGATGAATGGATTTTTACCAGGTTTTTACCTATTTATTTTTTTAATTAGATACTATGTATATAGTAGGGTGGATCAAGAAATCGACTATTTTTTTTTCACTTTATACTCTGAAAAAGGTTGGTAGACACCTCAAAAAAATCTCTCGAAGTATGAGCCCTTAATTTCTATTAACGGCATTTTAGTAGGCTACCGTTTAACGGATGTTTAAGTACATCGTAATTTTCATGGGAAGGTCCTCCGCCTTTCAGTTTTTTTAACAAAACTTTAAAAACCATGGCGTCGTGTGCTGTACGCAGTTGTAAGAAAAGGAAAGGTTCGAAATCGATTCGAAGAAACTCACCGGAGGAACATTAGTCATGACCGAATTAACGAATGAACATTACCGGTTATTAATTACGGTGCACGGCACCGTAATTAAAAAAGAATAATCTACCATTTCGATTACTAAGTAAATCTAAACAGTGCCCTTAAAAATAAACTTTTTTAATTAGTAGAGAATATCATATCGTGCAATTACCAAGTCATTATATATATAAGATAAAAATAATAAAAATTTATAACAAAATTGTTGAATAGATGCTTAAAGAGAAACCAAATAAAATAAACTGACTTGGTTTTACATGAGATCTCACAACTTTTTATAGTGGAAGAATTGTGTTGCGAGACTTGCATTTTTTACATTCTATGTTTTTGATACGATAATATATATTTAGACAACTTAATAAAACAACAACATTACATTACCAAGGTATATGTAATTTTTAAAAATGCCTCTTTGGCATAACTGAACATATTTTATGTACAAAAGATTATTATTATTATTTCGTATGCAATGTTATGCATACAAAAAATGCATAGATAAATACCTACCTATTTCTCGCACCAACGATTTTAATTTCTCAACAGAAATATTACGTGCTATGTGGTAATCTACCGGAAATACCCTTTTTTTGTTTGTTTTGGCATCTGATTTACAGCGTGATTTAGGCCCCTTATATGGATAGTCATTATCAGTTAACAATCCATGTTCCTCAGCATATCGCAAACCTTCTATTACATAACCTCCTTTTAATTCTTCATATCCTGCAGTACAATCGATAAGTTGTTGTGTACTTAAAGATTGCAATTTCTTATGTTTTATAGCCACTAGTCCTTCAAGAATACCAGCCTAAAATAATATAATGTCAGTGAAACGTGATAACCTGCTAACTCCATTTTTTTCGTTAATAAGTTTTTATACCGTTGGAAAGGGGAAAAATACTCTATAAGTATGGAAAGCAGCTAAATTATTGACAATTACAGAAAAATTGTTATTTTAACTCGTTATTTGCTAATTCCAAGTGATCTGAAATAGCCGCCGATAGCCGAAATGCTGCTATCTCCGTAATTTCCGTTACGATCACGCTAAAGAAAACAGGTCGATTCTTTACTTCTATGTTTCTTTAGTATAATACGTCGATCTCTAAATACGGGGTATCCGTAAAAGGTAAGGGGAGAAACTAAAAATTCTCTATATACGAGCAATTACTTACATTAACATTACTTACTTGTACAAAAATTTCCAAAATACCTAATCAGTTTTATTTTTTTCAACGTTTTTCCACGTAAATGAGACATAATCTTTATAAAAATTAAAAAATTAAGGAGAAAAATAATAAAAATTTAATAAAATCACGCAACTATTTTACCGTTACACTGTTCTCCAAGCTCGGCCTACTACCGTTATTACCGACCTATTACCGGCGGAGTGTGTCTTGCGGTGACATACTCGCCAATCGTTTCCGTGTTTTGCTTCTAGACCGACGATATTATAAACATATGGTTATAAATATCACTTTTTTTTTCAATTTATAGTTGTTTAGTTCTATACCCAGTACCCAGTGAACAATATTTTGTCACATTTAAGGAACTGTTACGTATCTGCGTTTTATTCATGCGACCAATTGCACACACATGTTTCGAAACTGTTACTTTTATGTACTCAGTATACATGCGAAGTGAAGCACGGTGAAAGGCGTATTTTAGGCAAAAATTCGGAATTCTGTCAATGCATGTGTGAACTAATACACAAACGGTTTGGTAACAAACAATCGATTTAAAAGGACCGAATTCAAAGCGCATCGAATGATCAATGGCTCCAACACAACAGCTGTGCGATCGTGCGACCGGATAAATAGAAATATGCCACGATTATCCTTTTTTTCTCGGAGTTCAAATGTGTTCTGTGGAGTAAAATTGTTTGGAGTGCCAAAGGACGAAACACCGTAAGTACCTACTTAACTACATTTTTATGATTGGTAGACCTAGATTTTCTACAAATTTTCTGCCTGTTTACTATAGAATGCAAAAAATGTAAAGAAACATGAAAAATGTTGGAAATTTGTCTTAATTTGTAGTTTGCTAAGTTGTGTGATGACATCACACAATGATGCTAAGTTGTGTGATGACATAGCTTCCATTTATTTTACTCCTGTATCAGAAATTATTACTACAGGCTGATTAATTTACATTTTCTACCTACTGTATAAAAAGACTATTATCTGATCAGTTGGTTGTTTTTTAGTATAAATATTATAAAAAATCTTCGTCAACCAATCTTACTTTTATAATTTTTAAACTAATACCTGTTTTGTTCCTTCATGTTTACGCTTTTACCAAGTGACAATATAAAGAAATATTGTCCCCTGCGAATTGGTACTTCCTTATAAAAATTTAAAATATGACAAAAATCTAAAAAAATGCATTCCCAATTTCAATTAGGAATAATTTTATACAAAAGGCAACAATGCATTTGTAGCAGTTTTCTGCGAAACTTGCACTACAATTACAGCGATTGCACTTGTTGCGAACGCTTATAAAATAGGGTGGATTCAGTTTGAAATGAAATAAACATTTACGGTTAAATACTAAACACTATTTAATTAAAATAAGTAGTAAAAAATGGTCAAGGTTTCTCTGCAGCAAATGCGAAGAACACTTAGTAGAAGAAGTTAATAGTCTTAGTTTTCAAGGCAATTATATAGTCTATGAAGCCTTTACTGCCAAGTCAAAATAATCAAAGTCAATAATTGTTTGTTACCAGTTCCTAGTTGCTATTGTTTTTCTGGCACCTTTCACAACACGTCACTCACAATACTGAAGAACACTCAGAAGACTTACTAACTAAACTTAGAAGAGTTACTAACTAAACAAGAAGGTACTTATTGTTGTTAACTAAATAAGGGAGAGAGCAAATATTTCTCTGTTTAACTACTAGAGAGAAAAACTATGCGGAGACAATGCGATAGAGTGAAGAGTGAAAGAGAAAAGAGAGAGAGAGAGAGCCGCGTCTCTAGCGCGAACTTAATTATACAAAAATTAGTGCGTGGCAACTTAGGCCGATGTTCAGAGAGAAGTGTCTTTGTCGCCCTTAAGCTCCTAGAAAGTTGACACAAAAAGAGCATTTTTTACGACCCGACAATTTTTGTAGTTCTGTGAAACAGATGGCCCCAAATAGACAGTACTAAAACATTTGCGGTTCAAATCGATTTTGAACAGCATTCGAGAAAAAAAAAACGAGGTCTGACAACGTCAATACTCGTGTTAAAGGCCCGAGGCGGTCCGAGGCCATGACGTCGTTTACCAGCAAAATGAAAAAAGTGCTGCATCTGAAATACATAAACTGTGATTACGCATTCCATAATAATGGTTTTGTGTCTTTTAAAGGCACAGACACAGATACGGTATTGTTTTAACACCATTCCATCTAAATATCAGTTATTATTTGCATTCGGTTAACAGTTCCTTTTGTATCAACGCAATTCCTTTTTTGTGTAATAGTACACATTATTCCTTTTTTAAGCCAGCTTAGGGCACGTCACTTTATTTTTGTGTGCTATTTAACGCAAAAGAAGGGCCTAGTAACATAACAACGACGTCACCTAGAACACATTTCCCTCGAAGGAATAAAATGCTCACTGGGTATATGTTTGGGTAATATTCTATTCCATTAGAAGAGTCCAGGGGAAAAACATGTTAAGCGCCATTTTACTAATTCTACAGGAGAGTACTGGGCTGGTGGTTATCAGGTTCTTTCTGCGTATTCTAGATTTTTACTAGGCATATATCATAGGATTTAACAACTTATTGCCCTGCAGAGTTTATACATTCTGTAGGCACGGGTTAGACCGACTATAACGCCGCGACCGCACATGTGGCATTGAGGTTGTCGCCCACTAGACCGAGGCGCGACGCGGCGCCATGTGGAAATTTCTTTTGTTTGCTTGCAATGTATTTAAATGGACCAACGCTCATTAGAGCGCGCAGCGCCGAAGCGCGCCGCGGAATTTCCGTCAAGAAGTCGGAAGACTTCTCTAGCAACTTTTTTCCTTCTCCCACGTTTTGACGCGTGGCAGTGTGCGTACTCACAGCGGAAATAATTATGCATCTCGAGTCTCTTCAGTTGGCTTTTTGACTAGAAACTAGTGATACGTATCAATGGTAGAATTGTAGGCAAACAGATTTTCATAAAGGAATATGATATTTTTTTCAGTATTCCCTTAGTAGAGACAGATGGACGAAATGTTTTTCTATCAATGATTTAATATAATTGAGGGGTGTAGAAGCAAAACCGGCAATCTCCACTTTTGACAGAAGTGAAAATCTCCAATTTTTAAATTCCAATTTCCTAAATATATAAAAAATTGGGTTTTTTCATCACATAACTAATATACACATCAGAATAAATAAGAATTATCAAAAGTCGCCAGCTATAAGCGATTCATTATTGCATTATTAGAAATTTGTCTCTTCTGAAAAAATATGATGAGTACAACCTACCCGGTGTTTTGCTTCTAAAACACTCAATTGAGGAGTTCGTAAAATGTTTCCTTTATATTTTATAATACTGAAAAAATGCTCTTGTCTTTTATTAAATCAGGAAAAAGATGGTAAAATTCCAAACTTCTTTCTTTTTTTGTTAATCTTATGAGTCAAAACTTTCCTTTTCTTCTTCACCTGTTCTTCCGCTCTTCCTCTGTTAGAAGAGCAAAAAGAGAAAAAATACGCTTTCGTCCGTACTTGAACTCATTGCTTTAAAAACTAAACTAAATTAATTTAAATGGAACACCCAGTATATTATTCCGATATTTAATGGGGAATTCATGTCTCTTCAAAATACTATTAAGGTCGCCTACCCCTCAAACAAAGATTTTCCTAGATATTTTTATTTTTATGATTTAGTGTAAGTAGATATATATTATTTGATAAAATATAGTGGCTGTGATATGTCTGACGTTACTTCTACATATCTATCTAATTAGTTCAGCTTTAGCAACTAGTTATCATTTTGTGCGATGAAATCTCAAAGATTTTCCGAAAATGCAAACTTACCCTACATTAGAGAGAGTTGATATGATTCTATTAGTTGGTGAATGCATTCACCAATTAATAGAATACCGAGTAGAATACCTAAATGCTCCTGATTTTATCTAGTCTGGGTTTTTTTATGGGGATATGTTAAAGACAGTGTTTAAAAAACTTGACCAACTATTGTCGATAACACGAGAGACATTATTGTAGCTGCTTTTCGAGGTAGAACTCCACATATGTCTTTTAAAATGAAAAGATCCTTTTGAAAAGAGAATAATTTTATGCAATTAACAGGAAAGGAAGCATTTTGAGCATTTGATTTCATCTAGCTAATTTTTGTCACATAATTATAGGTTTATACATAATTTTAATTCTGTGATAATTAAAATATGTTTTAAACGTATATTTTTATTCAGTACTTTACCCTACATTCTTCAATTTTTGTTAAATTAACACAGCCATCTAGATTTTTTCAAATAATAAATGTCTACTGACGCAAAATCATAAAAATGAAAATATCTAAGAAAATCTTTGTTTGAGAGGTAGGTAACCTTAATAATATTTAGAAGATATAAGAATTCTCCATTGAACACCAAAATAATATACTGGGTGTTCCATTTAAAATAACGGAATAACTTGCTTTTAAAAGTAACCAATGTTCAGTATTATTTTTGTCTCACCCTGTATAACGTTTAGAGTCAAATTTGAAATTGGTTTAACATACAATGGTTATTGTAATTAAATATCAGGCTATACAGGGTAAATTACAATTTATATAGCTGTTACTGAAATTTAAAGTTTATTTTTCATTTTTACAAAATGTGAAATATGTTAAAATCCTTACATTTTATGCATATGCTTCTTTAATAAAACTCACCTTTATTTTTTTCTTAGAATTCGGAAATCAATTAATATATAGAGTGTTCCATTACGAAAAACACAAGTTGGATGTGTAACTTTTTTTGGAGACACCCTGTAGAACTCTCTATATTTCTAAAAAGTGCTCTGAATTAACCGACATATGCTCACAAAATTTAATTTCAATACAAACTGTCGTTCTCCTTGGAGCCTTCGCGGCGTATGAGAGGCGATGCGCCACCCTGTATATCGGAGAGAATTATAATAGCAACAATGAACCTTAATCAAAATCATAGGCGTATATGCACCCACGGATAAACCAAGTATATAGTACACCCAACCAAGTAGTCGAAGTTCAATTCTATAATAAATTATCATCAACCTTTGAAAAAATTAAACCAGCGCAGGTTTTTATAGTAGCAGGAGATCTCAGTGCTAGAGTTGGTTCTAGTTTGAATAGCAAAATAGTAGGACAATATGGAGAGTTAACTATCAACAACTGTGGAGAAAGACTGGTGGAACTTTGTGTGAACTTTTCGGACTCAAATTAACAAATACATTTTTTAACCACAAGAATATCCACAGATTCACTTGGGAAAGACCATCTCTACAGCAAAAATATATTCTAGACTATGTAAGGCAAGCATCGAAAAACATGAAAATTAGCCATTGCAGAGTTCAACGTGGAGCGAACTGTGGGTCTGACCACTACATGGTTTTAGCGAAGCTCATTTTTCATTTCCATCGGAATTCATGTATAAGAAATCGAGAAAGAAAAAAATACACTGAAACGTCAAAAAAGCATTATATCAAGCGGCACATGAAGCTTTGGAATACAAAACTGGTAGACAAGTAAAGAAGCAACCGTCGTGACTCACTTATGAAATTAAGTACTTAACTTAACGATGTCAGACAAGCAATAAAACAAGAAAAAAACAGACCTTGGGAAAACAAATGCGTGGAGATTGAGAGCATGATAGGACGTGCCCAAAGCACAGAAGTCTGGAGAACTATTAGAGAATTATAATTAGATACTAAGGGAAGGAAAAAACACATGGATTGACCTAAAAGCCTGGACATCTCACTACAAGGTACTATTAATTGAAAGTAGGCCAGATGACTTAGTAGAAGACTAGTCAATATAGAAGAACATCAAGAAACAAAACTAAATATATCAGTGGAAGAAGTAAAAAAAGAACTTAATAAGATGAAAGATAAAAGACCTCCAGGTCCAGGTAATATCCCAGCTGAGTTACTAAAATGCGGGGGTTACGCTCTAATCGAACGCTTGATAGCCTAATGAGTAAATGCAATCAATAAAATACCCCAAGAATGGAAAATGTCTCATTTAATATTCATATTCAAAAAGAGAAATCGGAAAGACCCTGGATGTTACAGAGGACTAAGTGTCAATTGTACGGTGGGCAGGTTGTTTAGTAAAATTCTGTAATCCAAACTAAGAGTAAATATTGGCTATAAAATTGGAGAGGGCCAAAATGGATTTAGACCGGGCAGATCTTTTGCTGATAACCTTTTCATACTTCAGCAGCTTCTGCAGAAACAAATAAAGAAATATCCGTAGAACAATAAGTTCACTTGGCTTTTGTAGATCATGAAAAACCTACGATACAATAGCCCGAACTGTACAATATTAACGTATCGCTCATAAAAGTAGGAAATTGCCTTTTAAAAGCTCAAAAAAAGTAGAAAACCCCTTTGCTTTTCAACACCTCTGTACAAGTCGCGCTGGAAAAATGCAAAAGACAATGTGAACCTATGGGCATTCCTATAGGCGCACAAAAATTGTTTACTTTAAATTTTGCTGACAACCAGATATAATGTATATATTATAATTATACTTGCGTTCGCGTCGAATTAATCATTTGTAATGGTGATGATAAAGCAAAGCAAGAATTTCCATTAACATACAAACTGGATAAAATGTTCTTACATTTATATCAGCATGAGAAAAAACAATATGGCGATATTATTATATAACTTGGTAATATTTGAGGGGTAGTTTCATCTCGTTGGAATTTGACTTTCGAAAAATCCATTTGTCAAAAATAAGCTTTTTACGTCAAGCAGTTTAAGCAGAATCGTGGTTAAAAAATTACCCAACTTTTTGGAACACCCTGTATGATTTTTTAAAAAATTTCAAAATATGTAAAAAAAACAAATAAATTATGCTTGTCCTAGCGTTTTCCCGAAAGACTAACCGTTTTTAAATAACAAATATTGTAATATTTGAGGGGCGTTTTCACCCTCTTGGAATTTGAGATTCGAGAAACCCCTCCTTATCGAACCTCTACACCCCACAGTCAATCCGTTTGCCAAAAATCAGCTTTAAACGTCAAGCAGTTTAAGCAGAATCGTGGTTACTCAATGGTCATATTTTATGAAACACCCTGTATAAATTTATAAAAATCTTAAAATATGTAAAACAACAAAATAAAATATACGTGTTTAAGAGTTTTTCCGAAAAACTCACCGGTTTTTAAATAAAAAATATTTTAATATTTGAGGGATAGTTTCACCCCCTTAGAATTCGAGTTTCGAAAAATCCCTTCTTATCGAACCTCTACACCCTAGAATCAACCTGTATGCCAAAATTGAGCTTCTTACGTTGAGTGGTTTGAGCAGGATCGTGATTAATCAGTATGTCAGTCACTTAAGGATTTTATATATAGACTATAATATAATAATAAAATATAATTTATTTTTGCTAACAAATTCAATAAAAATGTTAAATACCGTGTGCGTCTCAAAAGCGGCTTACCCCTTAACTTTTTTATTTAAAAATCGAGATTTGGTATGTTGGTATTTGACATAAATTATGATTGATTAATATTTATTTAATTACATTATAAATTATGTTCAATTGTTTTCCGTCGGTTTTTGTGTCACCGAAAATGACTATAACTTTTGATTTTTAAATGGTACCCTCCGTATTTTGTTATTTTATTCAATAGAAAATGACACTCTGAATAGAATGACATATCATATGTCAACTTTTGACATTTTCAAATATGATTTATTTGAAATTGTAACATGCGATTCATAACGACAATTTGACTCGAAATACGAAGTGTGTGGTACCAAATTATTCCTAAAAAATACGTTTTCCAAATATGCTAATGAGCCACCCTCGTTCCATTTGAGAAAATTGAGATATGATTAAAAATACGATTTGGGCATCTTTTAACCGGCCAGGACAAGACACTAAAAACATTAAACGATCAAATCTATTTTTTCAAAGTTCCTTGATTAAAAATGAGTGTTTTTAACACATCCATGGCACCCTATATTTAAATTTAAAATATAATTCTGTTTTAAGCGCAAATGTCAAAAGTTGACATATAATATGTCATTCTAATTCAGATTACTGAGGGTGCCATTTAAAAATCAAAAGTTGCAGTCATTTCCGGTGAAACAGGAAGTAGCCGAAGAGAATTGAATGCGTCAATCTATCCTAATTTATGTCGTATACTAACATACTAAATTTCGTTTTTTTATCTAAAAAATTAAAAAAGTTATAGGACTGACCCACTTTTGAGAACACACCCGGTATATGAATTTTTCAGCAACTTATTAATATTTTTAAATTTCTACTATCATTCCCTAGATTCTAGACACCCAATCTCGGTTAATTTTGATCTGAGCATAAAAAGTATAGAGACCATTTATATGTAAAATTTGACGCTTCAGAACTTTTATTTGAACTTTTTTTATAGTTCTTACCGTTTCTGCGAAATTTCGAAACAATATTTTATTAATTTATTTTACCCCTTCTCGGGGGTGAATTTAAAAAAATCGTTCACAATTTGTTTTTAGATCTTTCAAAGTAACTTATGCACATAAAATTTAAGTTTTTACCAAAACTTCGTATTTTCTTGGACTATTAAGATAAGAAATTTGGCAGTCACTGCCGGGACAGGTTCCACATGTTCCACAATGTGAAAATTATTTTAAAAAGAAATTCACTAGAAAATAATCTTAACATAAAACATTCAAATTAGTATCTAAATTAGATCCCAAAAAACTTTTAACAATCCATTTATGTTAATCCATACTCTAACATGGGTCTAGCCATGATCTAATGAGAAAATATAATTTTACTAATAGAATAATGATTGACTTACAGCGCTTTAAGATGGAGCGAAGCATCCGCACTGTTTTTGTGCTGCTTGTTTTTTCAAGATAGCCGTCAGACGAAATCATCCGGACGGAGCATACGCGACCCATGTGAAATTGTTCGTTTAAACTTATGGAACTCGCGGACGGTCCGCGCGGACGCTCCGCTCCATCTGACAGCGCTGTTAAATGTTTTCAAAGCTATTAAATTTAGGCATAAACATGTGGATACAAAATTACCGTTGTTTTTATTGTCGATTAAAGAAAAAAGAAGAAAAATGTATGTTCTCTTTTAAAATAAAACTACTTTTTGTAGTTTCTTTAACGAAATATTTGTAATATTTTTATGAACTCTATAAAATTTGATAAATTATAGTAAAAATCTAAGTAGATTCAGACATTTTTTAAAAGTCAAATATCATAATTTAGGAAAAAAATGCCTGAAAAATATTTAATTTCGTTTCGACCATAAAGTCGCTTTTGACACATAAAATTGAAAAATCATTTCAAAAACGACTAAAATTGGATGTATGACATTACACAAAATGTACAGTACAGTAAAATTCAAAAATCCAAAAATATACAGGGTGGCGCACCTCATTCGCCTCGGTTGATTATACGAAAACGGAAAGATGTAGAAACAAAATATTTTATGAGTATATATGTGAAGGAAGGCAATGTGCATAATTTAAAATTATTTTGAAATATACAAGGTGTGACAGAACTAAGATCCATACCGAAGTTATTTTTTTTTTCTTATGGAACACCCGGAATTTTAACATTGAAAATGTTTCTGTTGTCCTATATAAGGGAGCCCAAATCGAATTAAAATGCTACATTTGCCACACCATGACGTCATATATACAAGGGTATAGGAAATCTCGGCGCAGCGGCGGCAGTCGGCCAGCGCGCGCAAAAACCATTACATCGCTAATTGTTTATTGATATATCTTTATTAGTTTAAAGCAAAAAATATGGGGTTTGCTTTGATACCTTGTCAAGACATAAGCGAAACTTTTAAATTGTTTCTTTTTTTCATTTAGGCCTTCGTTTTTCGTTAAATGAAAGTTATATTAAAAAAAATCTATTTTTAAACCAAATTTTCGCATGATTCAAATGATTATTCATGTTTAAAGTTTTTTTTTGTCATAAGCGCTAATGGAAATGTTTTTTTGTAAATAATTATAAAAAATTACACCCTACGAAGACTTTATTGTGTACTGGATCAAAAAATAAGTATTTGTTTTCTCTATACGGTGGTATTAATATATCGATTTTTGATGATAGTGTCCTTTTACCCGGTCTAATTTTGTACTACTTTCGGAATAAGGGTCCCCATATCATGTACTGTACTTCCATCCCTGAAAAATTCAGCTTGTGACACCGAAGTGAGAGATAACGTCAAAATAAGCTTTAATCTACCTACATCATAGGTAGGTGTAGGTTCTCTAGGTATATTCTACCTAGACAGTAGCTGAACTAGCTGACAGTGGTAATTAATTTGTTATCCGATAAGTAGTTGTCATTATATAAGTTTAATAATCTTATACCTCCTATAACGGTAGGTTTTGGATTTTTCCTGATTGGTTTGTTAAACAAAAATATACTGGGCATATAAATGTCTGTTACAGGTTAATTCGTTAAAGAAATATGTTACGATATTGGCGAGTCTGAATATTTATAAAAATTTGGAAAGTAAAATATATTGGAAAAATATTTAATCCATACATATATAAAAGCTCAAAGGTTTTTTTTGTTGCATCCATCCCGCCGAAACCGCTTTTACCAATCTTGATGATTTTTTTAAATGAAAGGTATATATGTGTAGATTTGTTATGAAGTATTTTTATAGTACTTAATGGCTATTTCTTTGTGTAAAACGACTAAATACTAAAATATACCTGAAAAACACCTACACACAATACCTCCAGAAATAAATTATTTGTCATTGTCAGTGGTGTGTCAGTTAGATTATATATTAAGTTTTTAGATATTTTAGAGTGAGTTAATATTGCCGCCAGCAAGCAATTTTAGGAAATTCATCCTCTTAGAGAGTAAAATTATCTTTGTTGAACAGTTTGTTGTATGAAAATTCCTTACTATTTGGTCTAGAAGAATGAAGTCCTACAAAAAGAATTAGAAGAAATTTTTGAAATTCATCAACCAAATGGGTAATGTTAGTAAAAATTTATATAAAACTTGGTGACCTCTGGATTATACACATAAAAATTGGCACAAAGGTAAAGCGAATTTATGAAATTTATACCCTTAGGGAGTAGAATAGGGAATGAAAGTTTGCACGAAAATGCAATACTATAACATTATAAACCAGACAGTATAAAATTTTATACAAGGGTTTATTTAGTGACATCATAACGAAATATATCTTCCTCAATTATCTTTCAAAGAATAAAAAATAACCTATAAAGAGAGTATTAGTGCTGTTAATAAATAAAAAAAAGATGAAAAATAAAAAACATCTATGCTCACTAGCTCTCTATAAAGAAGTAAAAAATCATTTAAATCAATGCATGAACGATTCGAGGTGTAACGCGAACGTAGTCGAGAGAAAAAGCTAGTAATTTATTAAATTATTTTATTTAACTCATTAATTTTCATTGAAAAGGAATTTTTGTAATTCGCCACTATATTAGTTAAAAACTAAGAAACTCATATCAAATTTAAGTTTTGCGATTTTGACTTATACTTTTCAAAATCTGAACACATTTTAAAAGAAAAAAAAGTTTTTGATAATATTTGTGTAGATTGACTACAAGTTGTATAACATAAATTTCTACGACCGGTCTACCTAGTGGTCTGCAGCATCGCCTTGTGGTGCAAACGTGGGCCTGTTAATCTGTGACGTGACGCACAACAGCCATGAAAAACAGAAGCGTGGCTAAGAATTTAGTAATTTAAAAAAAAGTCTTTTAGATACAGTAGGTATTAAAAAGTTTTGTGTTTAAATGGGGTTTGCCTTTAACAGTTAAAAAATTATATCGTAAAGTGTAACTTTCCGTAAGAATTCTTTATCTGTGATTGATCATGATCTGTCATCATGTTAACCTGATGTTTTGTATGTTATTTTGTTTTTTTCGAGGTTTTTTTGCTTGCTTGTTTTACGGATAGGTGCGATCGCATAATTATTATTGATAATGTTTTATTTAATTTTAACATTACTACTTTTTCAGCGAATCTTTAAATCTGTTGTTTTTTTTAAGTTCGTTATTTAAACATATGTATGTAATACACTCATATTAACACTAATCATATTTTTACGTTTTTATTCATCATTTTCAATGTCCCCCCGGTTGCATCTTTGTAAAGGACTGTGAATTTTTTATTTCATTTTTGGATTCTTGGGCATAAAATAAGGCATTTATTAAAAAGGTTTAATATGTTTAAAAGCTTTGGTTTTTGAGATATTTAAATATGCATGCTATAATAAAAAAGGTTGTCAACACCTTGTATATTACTTTTCAGAATTAATACTTGTGCTGACTTTCAAGCCAGAGAAATAACCTTTACTAAAAAAATTGATTGCTTTCTTAAATGTATACAGGGGTATCAAAAATTGCTGGTCTATTTTAAATATTTATTTTACGTAAGTACTTCGTTATTTCAAATACAACACTATGTATTTTTTGAATAATTCGAAGTAGATTTAAATGCTTTTCTAAACTATATTAGGGTTTCCTATACCTATATGGCTCAGATTTTGAATAAAAAGCGATTTTTCAATAAGATTGTAATCAAGATGGCTGGTGTCGCCATAGCAATTTTCTAATAACACTTATTAGCTATTTTCAAAATCGGCATTAGTTTATGGACTTTATTTAAATTTATAACAGGTTATTTTCATTTAATTTACCTACAATAAGGTTAATAAGTAAGTATTTATTATTTAATCAAGAAAAATTAAACAGTATCTTCTGGCGGTAGGAATGGATATATGTTACTAGTGATTGTATTTTGTGAGAACAAATGCCTGTTAGCCTGAAGGGTTTATGCTCAAAGTTATCCAAATAGGAATTTTCTTGACAAGCGTTCCTTTGAAAAACCACTTTTCCTATTTCGCAGAGCTGATAGTATGGTATATGATATGAAAAACCTATTAAGCAGAAACATGTCGTTGGAAGTGAAGAAAATGAATTTGCCTTAATTGGCTCTTTTATAGAAAATCCAATATATTGTTACGTTTTTCGGCGGTTCCGTGTGGATAGAAAGTCTAATTTATTTAAACACAATCTATTTTACACTAAGTAGCAAAACAATAACGATCAAACTACTTAAAGAACTATTTGCAACTTATTTACTATTTATCGAACTATTTATGTAAAAGGATTTTTTTTAATTTAGCGCGGCAATTGTATACGTCGACCGATCTGTTGTTTTTGTCCTCCTCAAGCCCAGGCATCGGGTTATATATGAGAGGAACAGACAGTTCAGATTTTGCTCCAATTTTTTTAGCCGCCTAGATTATTCCATTCGTTTCCCGAATGGGCGCGGAGCATATTAGTTAGGCCGAGTTCCGAGTCCACACTAGTCCGCAACAATATCTACAAGTCATCGTAATATAAATCAAAAAGAACTACTTGTTTATTTTCCTTAACAAAATAATAAATACTTACTTATTAAGCTATTGTATGTAAATTAAATATAAAAGTAAAATGTTAGAAATTTAAATAAAGTCCATAAACTAATGTCGATTTTGAAGTGTCACTAGAAAATTGCCATGGCGACACCAACCATCTTGATTACAATTTTATTGAAAAATTGCTTTTTTATTCAAAATCTGAGCCAGATAGGTATAGGAAACCCTAGTTTAAAGAAGCATTTAATTCTGTTTCGACTTATTTAAAAAAAATACATAGTGTTTGTTGTATTTCAAATAACGAAGTTTTTATGTAAAATAAATATTTAAAATCAATGACTAAAGAATCCAAGGACAAATAACACCCGAGAGCAAATTGTGCCGATGTCACCAAACAGTGCCGTGGCAGATATTTTTCTTAACCTAGATGTTTGAAGCAATATTTATATTTTTTTATAATTGTTTTGACTACGCCTATGGTGTATCATACTAATTAATTACGAAAAAAACGTATTAAAATATTAACAAAAGGTACAGAACTAGTATCGACGTATAGCACATATCAAGTACATATAGATGTTAATTGAAATTGAAGAATAATTATATATCGAATTCAATAAGAAAACGCTAAAAAGTTGGAGTGGGCTGTTTATTTACCTATTAAACGTAACTCCTGGCTCTTTCTTATCGCTGCTGCTTTTACACATGAAAGCTGAACAACTAATCACTATTGTAATAAAGTTTATACAAAGTTTACTACACACAAACTATTAAAAATCGCTAAAATTGTCGCTGGTGACCAAATGATGACTCATTGTTTGCCATCAAAAGAATGGCCTCTAAGGTCACAAATTCTGCTGCAGCCCGTATATGGGCGTTACATATCTTTTTATTCTTTAGTCATTGTTTAAAATAGACCAGCCATTTTTGATACCTCTGTATCAAAAATGCACATTTAAGGAAGCAATCATTTTTTTAGTAAAGTTTATTTCTCTGGCTTCAAAGGCAGCACAAAAATTAACTCTGAAAAGTAATGTACAGGGTGTTGACAATTTTTTTATTATAGCATGTAAATATGCATACGATAATATGCATGCAATAATAAAAATATCTTTAAATATAAAAATAAATAAATAAAAAATATTTTAAAATATCTAAAAACCAAAGCTTTTAAACATATTAAACCCTTATAATAAATGCCTTATTTTATGCCCAAGAATCCAAAAATGAAATAAAATACCTGGTGTTTCATAAGAAAAAATATAACTTTGGTATGGATCTTAGTTCTGACACATCCTGTACATTTGAAAATAATTTTAAATTATGCATATGGTTTCTCTACGTATACCCTTATAAAAATTTGTTTCTACATCTTTCTGTTTTCGTATAATCAAGCGAGGTGAATGAGGTGCGCCACCCTGTATAAGGGGTATACTTATTATGTAAAAAAATACACATTATATGTATTTGACGGAAGTGCCAGATAATAGATAAAATATTTAAAAAAGTACAAATGGCACAATCCCTAACTTCAAACATTAATATGATATATAATATATATACAGGGTGTCTCAGATTTTAATCGGGAAAATTTAATAGACGATAGAACTTGCAAAAATAAAACAAAAAGTTCATATCAACTTGTAAGATTTAAAGCTTTTTTTTCGAGATACAGGGTGTTAAAGTTACTTAAAAAAGAAACAAAATTTAAGATATTTGAAAAACTATTTATTCGATTTTGATATAACTTGACCCGTTTATAATACTTACTATGGGACTTAATTTGATGTAATTAGATTTAAGTTTAATGGCCAGGGGCGGCGGTGGGGCATCACTGTTAAATTATTTTAAAGGAAAAAATAGGCACGCCACTGCTTTTTTAGAAGTTTAATGTTATTTTTGGATTTAGTAATTAAAAATATAATTTTTTTGTCTATCTTGCTTACTTCTTGCGAAAAAAATTAAATTCTAATTGGTAATTAATATTATAATTAGGATTCTAATGGTACCCTGTATCTCGAAAAGGAAACTTTAAATCTTACAAGTTTATATGAACTTTTTGTTTTATTTTTGCAAGTTCTATCGTCTATTAAATTTTCCCGATTAAAATCTGAGACACCCTGTATATACATATAATATTATATTGCATAACCAAATAAAAATTCTACACAAAAATTAGATATCCTTAATGTCATCCACATACCAAATTTTAATTTTGTGTGTGGATAATACTAATGAAAGTGCAGGTAGATTTTGAAACATAATTGCTGATAACATGTATGTTTGGTCATCCTGTATGTCCTGCATCACCAAATAAATTTGTGGCAATGTTACAACATTTTATCACATTCTGAAATTTATTTGCATGGTAGAACATTTTAACATATTTACCGTAACATTTATATGAATGGTAGAAAATTTTAACATATTTACCGTAACAAATGCCCAGCAGGTTTTATATTTCTTCTGACTCTTAACACTTGTTACTGCGTTTTTTTCTCTCCAATTGATAGATTCCCGATCAGTAGAGATATCAGGACGGCTGCGGCTGGATCTAGAATGTATGCACCCTCCTGAACATACATCTTCTAAATCTTCACTAAATAAATGTTCCTCTTTTGTATCCTCGCCTGTATAATATATCTGTGAGAGCTCATCGTCTGTATAATCAGTAAACTCATTGATATCCATATTGTACGTTACTGCACCCGTCTGGTATTTGTTATTATGGTCTTGTATTTTTAATAAATTTTCTTCAAATATTTTTTTTCTCTTACTTTCCTCATCAGAGTTGTATTTTTTGTCAAATTTTTCCTAAAAGGGATATTTTGCATAATTATTCTATTATATTATATTTTGTTCTTTTTTTCAACACTTGTTTCTTTGAAAAAAAATGGGTTTATAATGTGTTGACAACCATTGGCGTAACTACAGTGGTGTCCGGGGGTGCCGGGCCCCCTCCGGCTACTGCTGGGCACCCCCCATTTAAATTATGACTCTTGTTTATGTGAAATTTATTGATAGAGAAATTCATGTAAACGTTTTATTCAAAACATATTTTTTTTTTAATTATTCTTCAGTTTTTAAAAAAACAAAAGCACTAGGCTCCCCTGAGCGAACTCCAGACCCCTCCAGGATGAATTGGTCGTCACGCTAATGTTTACAACTGCATGTAGAATTCAAAAATCAGTATACAGGGTGGTCCGAACTGTATTCCGGAAACTTCGACAGCATATTCTGCAGATAAAAATAAATAAAAAAGTTCTTATAAATGTTTATCATAAAATGCTTAGTTTCGGAGATACAGGGTGTAAAAGTTTCATTTTTATTTCGATTTTTCCAAATAATTTCTGAAGTAACGTCAATATTTGGAAGAAAATTGGAGTCTGGGAGTTTTTTGACATGAGAAATTTGATTTTGATGTCAATATGACTCATACTTCTAGAGGGCGCCACCTACACATTTTTTATCTGGTTTAAAAAGTAACAACTTTTCGTTCGTAGCTGTATAAAATTAATCAGTAAAAAATATACATTTTCGACGTTTTTTGCGTAAAAAATGTCCCTTGGTAAAAATCGCTACGAGTAATGGTTCTCCAGATATTTGGAATCGAAATTATTAAGACCTGTCATCACTGACATAAATTAAACATGTTGACTAAATAGTTATTAGACTGAAATCATAAATTTGAAGTGTTTTTGTCCCAAAAGTTCAATAGAACCGGTTTTATCTTTATTTTTTCGAAAAAAAAATTATCAATAATTTAAAAACTTAAAAAGTTCCCAAATTTATCATTTCAGTCAAGTAACTATCTATTCAACATGTTTATTTTTTGTCAATAATGACATGTATTGACTATTTTCATTCCAAATATCTTAAGAATGGTTGCTCCTAGCAATTTTTACCAAGAGACATTTTCTACGTGGAAATCACGAAAATATATATTTTTTCACTCAGTAGTTTTATGCAGGTACGGACGAAAAATTATTACTCTTCAAAACAGTTAAGATACATGTATGTGGCGCCAACTGCAAGTAAGAGTCATATTGATATCAAAATAAAATTTCTCATGTCAAAAAACTCCCATACACCAATTTTCGATTAATTATTGAGGTTACTTCAGTAATTATTTGGAAAATATCGAAATAAAAATGAAACTTCTACACCCTGTATCTCCAAAACTAAGCATTTTAGAACATACATTTATACGAACTTTTTTACTTATTTTTAACTGCAGAATATGCTGCCAAAGTTTCCAGAATACAATTCGGACCACCCTGTATATTGAGGGCGTTCTATTTAAAATAGGCAAATTGACAACTACTTCCAGTTAAACCGGATGAGCGGGAAAGTGGAAAATATTTTAAAAGGAAAGTTCACCTAGAAAAAAACCTTAACATAAAATATTGAAAGTTGTACCAGTTGCGTGAATTATTCCTGCATATGTATATAGGTACAGGGTGGGTCAAATTCGGCGCTTTTAAATGGAAACACCCTTTTCTATAGGAGATAGACGAAAACTAATATCAGTGTCTGGAGCTCAATTTTCACCAAAAATATGATGGTCAAAACCGCACATCAATATCTGCTACCGTTTCGGAGTTACGGGGTGTTTTTCAAAAATATGCATTTTTAACAAATCGCTGTAACTTTTTTGCTATGGAAAATTTTATATTTTTATGAAAACATTTGCAAAGCACCTTTTTACGTAGAATTTAGTGGTTTAACTATAATTTTTTTAAAATTAATAATTTAAGAATTATCACCAGAAAATTTGATTTTTTATATGGGACACCCTGTATATTTTTAATTTATTGAAAAGAATTTAAAATTACCTTTCCAAAAATATAGCACACTTGATATTTTGTTATAGTCCTCTTCGAAATACAGGATGTTTAAAAGTTCGCCACTTTTAACTAGTAGGCTTTGTACCCCTTATTGATGATATGCCCTTAATGGAACTCGAAAACATATTTTTCAGCAAGACGACGCACCGCCTCTGAACGCTGAAGTTATCAGCAAATTTTTGCAGCCAGTTTCAAGAATAATTGAATAGCTAACCAAGATCCCAGCGGTTGTCCGTCGAGGCCGCCTGACTTAGTGCCCATGGATCTAATCATATGGATATATTTGCGGAAGAATAAAGGTTCCTTATTCTTCCGTATAATTTAGACAAAAATTAGAAATACTTAGCAGTTATGAAAGAGTATCTTTCACCCCTACTGAGTTAATGAATTCCTCGAGAAATGTTCAAAAACTGCCCCGTCTGTCCATAACTGAACAGAAGACGGTCGATATGTCGAACACCTGTAGCAAAATCTCATGTCTTGATTTGCTATTTATTTTTATTGTTATTAGATATAGTTTAAAAGTGTTGATGTTGGTAAAATATAGTTTAAATTGTTATAAAATTCTGCATCTCTCATAGCAAATATTATTTTCGTTTTAACTGATACTCACAGCTAGAATTTTTTTGTATTACAGCCGGTGCCGTTCAAAACCTATACTTATTTAAAGCGGGCGAATTTTTATTATATTCTAGATCTCGAAGAGGAATCGAGCAAAATATCAAGAGTGTTATATTTTTGGAAAGGTAATTTTAAATTATTTTCAATAAATTAAAAATATACAGGGTGTCCCATGTAAAAAATCAAATTTTCTGTTGATAATTCTTAAATTATTAATTTTAAAAAAATTTGACTTAAACCACTAAATTCTACGTAAAAACTAAAAATTCTTCGTAAATTCTACGTGCTTTGGAAATGTTTTCATAAAAATATAAAATTTTCCCACGAAAAAGAATTTGACCCACCCTGTACATTAAATTTTATCAGAAATTGTAAAATGAAAGCGTCGTCGTAATTCGAATTAAACTGATATTTTTATTACTTTTAGATATTAGATCTGCATATTTTCTTGAAAATTATTTAGTTTATACAAAGTCAAAAAATATCTAAATTATTCTATTATGTACACGTAAAATAAATGATTTTAATATATTTTCAGCAAATATGCACTTAGTAATTTAATGAAGGTTACCTTATATTTGAACCAGTCAGCTTTATCGCTATAATCAGACACATCACCACCGTAAAGAGTTGCAGTAGCCGCCATCGTTTCTACTTCTGTGTTCACTTGATGCAAATCAATTATAAAATAGAAACACCCCTAATAACATTATTTATATGTTTCACTAAAGGATTATCTATATACATTTATTAATTTATCGGGTTTTTTTGATACCTACTTCAAAGTTTTTTTCTATATTTTCAAGCTTATCTGGTATTAAATTTTGATTTTTGTAGCAATAATTATATTATAGTTTTAATTGTCTAATTATCAATGGCATATTTTGAATTGATGATTAGAACTAATATGAACTATATTTAGCAACTTACGATGTATTCCTTAAAGTTGTTAGGAAGTTTTTTTTTAATTTTATACATAAAGTTTATATATGCGTTATACGTATATCATCATCATCATTTTCAGCTCTTTCCCTTTCAGGTTTAGGAGTAGAGGGAGATGGGGATTTCTGCATCAGGAGCAAACAGGAGCAGGAAGTGACGTCAGGCGTAAATCAGCTAAGAACATATAAAAAAGTCTAATATACAAGAGGCAGGAATTTTCTTAAGCAGGTTTAGACAGGAAACAACCGCTTTTGAACTGCTTTGAACCGCGTTTTAGCTTAAAACAACAGACCTGTTCATTACATGTTATTTTTTTTGTTCAAACACGTGTGTTAAGTTAGCACAACCACTTTAAAAAAAATGTATGAAACTATGTGGGATAATTGCCGTAAATTAGCCGTAAATTTGCCATGAAAACTAAAAATTTGCCGCTCTTCGCTAAGTATGTTAAATCAATGGTTGTGCTAAGTTAATATTAAGTTAGCACAACCACCATTGGAACTCAGTGAAAGAACATAGTTAGGAATTTTATAGTATAGCAGGAATTTGCCGTTTTTTTGCCGTTCTTAGATACAATTAAAAAAAATATCCTCCGATCATTCTCTATCCCCCTGCAACAAAAAATGTAATAGCGTCAAGGTCATATATTAAGTTAGCACAACCATTCCAGTAAACGTTAAGTTAAATGTCTGAAATTAGGTGGAACAGTTGCCGTAAATTAGCCGTAAAAACACCATGCAAACCAAAAATTTGCCGCTCTATTTTTTGTTAATAAAATCGATAATTTTTTTAATTAACGTAAACAATAACATTAAATTAATGCGATTTTTCTTAAAATTCACTAAATGGGATCAATAATGACTTTTTAGTACAACAGGAATATGCCGTAAACAAGCCGTGAAATCGAAAAATTTACCGCTCTTTTATTTCTCAATAAAATCTACAGGGTGATTCAGGCTTCCGAAAAACCTCTATGTGAGGTTTTTGGTTTTTGAATTACATTTAATTTTTTTTATATAATATGGGGGCAATGGTAACGCACATTTCGAAAATATTTTTGTCAGCATACAGGGTGATTCAAACATATTTTCAAACCAAAGTTGTAGGTATATTTTTAAATGGAATACTATATATTTTTTTAGCTCAGTAGATTTGCCACTAAATTTCTGTTTCAAAAATACCATAATGTCATATGCTATACCGAATCAGTGGCGCCCCCTACAAATAGGAGTCATTTTGACATCAAAATCAAATTTCTCATGTCACAAAACTCCCAGACACCAATTTTCATCCAAATATTGACTTCAGAAATTATTTGGAAAAAATCGAAATAAAAATGAAACTTCTACACCCTGTATCTCCGAAACTAAGCCATTTTAGGACATACATTTAAACCAACTTTCTTACTTATTTTTATCTGCAGAATATGCAGCCGAAGTTTCCGGAATGCAATTCGGACCACCCGGTATAGTATTCTATTTAAAAATATACAACTTTGGTTTGAAAATATGTTTGAATCACCCTATATGCTGACAAAAATATGTTTAAAATGTGCGTCACCATTGCCCCCATATTATATAAAAAAATGAAATGAAATTCACAAACCAAAATCCCAACATAGAGCTTTTCGGAAGCCTGAATCACCCTGTAGATTTTATAGAGAAATAAAAGAGCGGCAAATTTTTCGATTTCACGGCTTGTTTACGGCATATTCCTGTTGTACTATAAAGTCATTATTGATCCCATTTAGTGAATTTTAAGAAAAATCGCGCTAGATTTGGTCGTTTGCAAGATCTTCTGGTTGCCCAGTACATTAACCACAGTTGTTCTGAGGAGTTTCGGTTCCTCCGAGGTTTCTTGACATTTTGGTGAATGCGACTTCGTTATTTCTTCCCGTAAAATTTCGATTTTTCTGTTTACATCATCATCAATTTGTGTTATTTTCTCTTGTAGTTCCGTAGAATTATCTATAATTTCTGTTATCTTTTCTTCTAAATTAATTATTTTATTATTAAAGCTGGCCTGTATGTCTTTAGAATTTTCTGCGATCTTATCTTCTAAAATATTGATTTTATCACTGATTTTCTCTTCTAAATTAACTTCCAAGTCAATTATTTTACTATTCAAATTGTCTTCTAATTTTTGAGAATTTCCTGTAATTTTATCATTCAAACTGTCTTCTAATTTATGTAAGGACGAGTCAAGGTCACCTTCCAACTCAAAGCAAAATGTGTCAGGATCCTCACCTTCTTTAATCAAAACGTCTGTCAGTCTCGCTTGCAAAATGCTTTTCTTTCCATCTGTCTCGCATTCCCTCTCTTCCAGTATGCATTTTAATTCCGACACTTTCAGCTCTTTCAATAATTTTTTCGGAGCCATCGTCAATCTTTTTATCACACACGCCACACTTGATACCAATTGTTACGTTTTTCGTCGGTTCCGTGTGGATAGAAAGTCACAATTTATTTAAACACAATTTATTTAACACTAATTAACAAAAACAATAACGATAAAAGACTTAAAGAATTATTTACAAACGATTTAAAACTATTTATCTGGAAAGAATTTATTTTGAACTTAGCGCGTCAACTGTACTCGTCTTATTTATATCTGCCCTCTCTAGGCCTCAGCCGCCGGCTTTTATACCCACAGCTAAAGGTTTCTAGAATAGTCCATAGATCGTTAGGTGCATAGACTTATTTTTATTTTAGTTTATTTTATTTTTTTGTATATATTATTCAGTAATATTTTGTTTGTTTGTTGAAATATGTTATTTCAAGGCGGGCGGCATGTTAGCCCGTATGTAAAATGTAAATCAATGTAGTTTTAAGTTTGGTTTATTCCATGAATTCATGTCCGTTCGAATAGAAGTGGCAACGGCGCTTCTGTACCTAAACCCCGTCCGAGGGTGCGAGACGGGTAAAATTTAGTTTTCACTTTGCTTTTGTTCCTTGGTGCAACTACCACGTTTTTTATTTACTGTTCACTTAAATTTAGTATTATTCTTTAAATTAATATAGTTGTTATATTATACAAGTGCAGTTCATTTATTTATACAGTCCACATATATCAAGGCAACACTCACTGTGTAGCTCGAGATTTGCGAATGTCTAGAGGAATCGCTGCGACGTTCAATGAGAAGTTTGGGCGTGTCGGAGAACTACGCCGACAGGATCCAGAGGTTGGAAGCGTCTTGAGGCTAACCGATGATGCGCATGGTCAAGCAAGACACATCTTCTACCTGGTCACCAAAGAATGGTCCCCGAGTAAGCCGACTTGTCTCAATCTATGGAAGACCCTGATTGAACTGAGAGAAGCCCTGCTAAACAACAACATTACACGATTAGCCATTCCGAAGCTGGCGTGTGGACTCGATGGTTTGAGTTGGCGTACATTCCGGAACATGATTGAAGTCTTGTTCAGATTTACGGGAATCGAGATCCTTGTTTGCTGCTACAACCCAAAGCTGAGATCGGGAGAGAAAACTGTAGACTGCTATTTCTACCAGGCTTCGCAATGTACCAGGGGCCAGCTTTACAAATACCTTCATTCACCGTGTACATCTCGGGACGAGCATGTACCTAAGAAGGGGGCAGTGTTGCGGACCCGTGTGGACTCGACCTAACCTAACTATATGTCCCGCCCTCAGATGACCTTAACATCGCATTAAATACTAGATACCGTAATTATTCATTCGAAGTTTCGAGAAGAATCGAGTTCCACTGGAATGGAGTAGTACATACGAGAACAATCGAAACCTTCTCTATGCACCTAACAATCTATGGACTATTCGAGAAATCTTTAGCTGTGTGTATAAAAGCCGGCGGCTGGGGCCTAAAGAGGACAGACATAAATAGACGAGTACAGTTGACACGCTAAAATTCAAAATAAATTATTTCTAGGTAAATTGTAAATAAGTTATAAATAGTTCTTTAAGTCTTTTATTCCGTTGTCCAATACTTCCCAGCGAGTTGGCCAGGGTTGTCATAAAATCATGATTTTTTTGCTACATCCGCATCGTCATTTGAGCTGTATATATACGGGTACCATTACCAAATCATGTCCTTTAATTTCAAGTTCGAGCAGTAAAATCCTATCATTTACTTTAGTCCAAGATTTTATATTGGATTTATTTTTTTTCCTTATAGAAATGCTTACTCCACTGCTTGTTCTTTCCGCTTTTGGCATTCCACTATAGATATGTATGTACCCATTTTTTTCTTTTGATCCTTTACCTTTCCTTTTTGTCAATCTGTTTAAAAACTTTTAAGGTTTTATTGGACAGTTGCCATGCCAAACTTGAAAAGACTCTGAAATATAAATATTTTAAGTCTAGTAGGTATTTTACCGTTGAAAGAACTATAATATGTATTAATAAAGGAAATATCTGCAAAACCGTTAAAACTTTTAAAATACTTTACACACAAAAAATGTTCGGTTTTTAATTCCCCATCTAAAAAAATAATATACAGAGTATTCTATTTTAAAAACGAAGTAACATTATTTTATATTTTAGAAATTATATGTGTGTTAAGTGTTTAGTATTTAGTAGTAAGAACTGACTACTAATGTTTTTGTCAATATTTCTGTTTCCAGTTTTACATTATGAACCAAACCGTGAAGTTTTCACAAAAATTGGTAAACTTATTTTATCAGGCAAATAACAACATAAGCGCAATTTCAGGATTTTTTTAAATTTTTATTCACAGGTCACTTGATTCTAAACAGCTTACGAAATATCTAGTTGGATTTTTTTAAATATTAATGAATAGCAACTTAATTTTATAAAGGAAAGATATAAAAATAAAAAAGAAATTATATTCCGTCAGCTTTATCATAATAAGTATATTATATTTTCATGTAAAAGAAACAATGGACAATAAAAAAAGCAATTCAATGAACGAACACATCTTTATCTTTAGAGAATCCCTAGTTATTAAGTAGGTACTTTATCTAATAAATCCAAAATTTTTAAAATATTTGAGTAATTATATTTTATTTTACAAATACTTAAAGGAAAGATTAATCATTTTTAATGATGGTAAGCCGGTAAAGCACTATTACTAATAATACTCAAAAGTAAAACTACGTCAGCTTTATGATATTCAAGGGTATTATAAACAATGGACAATTTAAAACTTTAAAGGATCATATTCTTTTATAACTTTTTTTGTATAAAATGATATATCAAAAATAATAATGCAATAAATAATAGATACTTATTATTATATTATACATTAGATTAGATTATATTCTTCGAGGTTGCTATTGACCTGATCCACTGCGACCTTTTAAGATCTGTGATCTTCTTCTGATACTTAGGTTACATTTTCTTATCCTTTTCAAAAAGTATAGCAACTTAGAGACTGAACACTGAACCGTCTATGTAACATTCTATCAATGGCCTACATTGCCTATTTACAGAGAACGGCGCATTTGCCACCGACGTAAAATGTGTTCTGTCTTTTCTTCTTCAGATTGACAACACCTGCACATGACTTCGTCCGTCAATCCCATCAGTTTTAAACGCCTATTCAGCTTAAAATGAACCCCTAAATGGACCCACTACAGTTTTCACTGTCTTTCTGTCTTTGCTTATAAGGGTTGCCAGCAGCGGTCTGGTTAACCACCTTACCCTTATTGTCTTAAGAGTCCATTTCACTAGTCCGAAAAAGTAGCAAAATAAGCGTTCGGCATTTAACGTTTTACGTAAAACTGGCTAATAGATATTTTTACACAAATCAAGAAGGAAATTAAAGATAAAGGATCATACTATATCCGTATTGTAACATTTTTAGACACCTTTTTTATTTTTAAGATTTTTATGGTCAAACATCAACAAAATATTCCTTATGTTTTATGTTTGTACTAAAGTTTGTCGGAAATAAAGACATAATTTAAAATTCCGTTACAATACGAAAATAGATTAAAGTTTTGTGATTACAGTGATATAAAATTTATATGGTTTTGTAACAAATTGCTCGCTATTTTATGACAAATGCTGAAGCTCTGCAAACCTTAATCAAGCCTTAATTAAAGCACGTGTTTTTGGAATTTTGGGTGTGGCTTAACACGACAGGCTCGGGCTGATTTCTTATTATTATTTTTATTATTATTTCTTATTTCTTAGGCAGATTTCTGAAATATAATATGTATTTCCTTTGGCCACACACCCGATTTACCCGACCCCTGAGAACGACCCGAACAGTACAGCGTAATAGACTCCTAAATGGGAACGCTAAAAAGGACGGCATTACATACATATAGGGTGGATAGTGATAATTGTGATTGCGTGTACAGGGTATCCCACTAAGGATAGCTCTCGGCTGTATTTCGGAATGTATTAGCCGTAGAGCTTGCGGAAAAAAATATTAATAACTAAATTGGCAATGGGAAACTGCTGGAAATTATAGGGGCTAAGGGGCGTTATTTTATAATTTAACAAACATAATGCGATAGTATATGTAATTTTAGCTGATAGTAAAGAGTTATAACACCTTAAAAACTCGGCGAAAACCGAATCTTGATAACTTCTTTCTAACCGAAGATATTATATTCGTATTTATTATAATTTTGCTAATAACTTTGGTTTGAAAAAAGATATCAAGATGCGGTTTTCGCTGCCTTTTTAAGCTTCTATTATACTTTAGTATCAAATAAAATTACATATACTATCGCATTTAATTCTTTTGAAAAAACGCGTAATGTTTGTTAAATTGTAAGACAGCGCCCCTTAGCGTCTACGTTCAGAAGCTTATTTTTGTTGTTTATGTGGTATAATCTAGAGTAAGAAACGTTCTTTTAAACGAGCTCTCATTTGCTGGATTCCGATCATCCAGTGCGGAGTTATTAACATTTAAATAAAAAGGTATCCAACCTTCCCCCACCACTTTATTTTAGCAGATAGAGGAAAATGGTTCTAACAAAAAAGATCCTAAATTTACTGAAGATTATGACGCTATTATTTATAGTACATCGTATCTAGGCAAAATTTCTTAAAAATTCCATTTAGTTATTTTCCATTTTCAAGCAGTTTTTTCCGGCCGTTTTACAAACTTGAAAATAATTTCCAGTAGTTTCTCATAGCCTCTTTAGTTATAAATATTTTTTTCAGTTATAAATATTTTTTTCAATCGATTGATCTGAATTATTCCAGTTCATTCGGTCAAAAAAAAACTCTCACTTTACTGTTAGGTGTTTTATTCAGCTAGTTAAAGGTAAAACCCAACAGAAATCGTTATTTAAAACTTATTCAAAACTGTAAATCACCCTGTATATTAAAAAAGTAATATTTAACGAACCTATCTATAATATAGATAAAATCTTAACACCGTCAAAACAATCAACAATACAATACAAAATATTTAACAATTCTGTGATAATAAGACAAGTACTGATCTTTTTACAATACTAACTATTTAGAAACACCCAAGGACACAATAATAGCAGTTTGCAGAGGTCTTAAGTAGTAAATTGATAACAAAAATTAAATAATAGAGTAGAGCTCTGCTTTAGACAATGATATCTTAGGTTGAATAACAGCTGCAAAAATATTCAAGCGTTCAGAACAGATACAAGGCATTATAGTGCACTATTTTATAATATAAGGTAGGTGCATGTGCATGCATCATTACAATTAAAAATAAAACTTTAGTTTCAATTGAAATCAAGTATGTATATTTTTTTAGAAAAAGTATACCACCAAAAAATCTGAAGTCTGAGTAAAAAAGTTCCTAAATCTCTTAATGGAGTTGTATATTGAGCAAATATTCATTCTAAAATACATCCCTTTTTTGGCTAAGAGAAAACGGAATAAACCATATACCTGCACTAAGTGTACAAAATTATGGAAAATTCACTAGAAACGAAAATGGATTTGCCTGCTACGAAATTTTATAAAAAAAGATGGATAATTTTGCTTATATATGTGTTGTATTCAGCAGCCAACTCGTTTCAATGGATGGAGTACTCCATTATTGCCAACATCGTAATGAGATTTTACGACGTGGATGCGAGTGATGTAGACTGGACATCGATTATTTACATGCTCATTTACCCCATTATTGTCATACCTGTGTCGTACTTTATAGAGAAGAAGGTAAGTACAAATCATCGGCTTTATGACGAAAAGGCGTATCTTGATTTTGGCTACTTTTCAGGAGAGCAATTTAAGTAAAGTCTTTAATTTTTTAATAGTGTTTTTGTATTAACATTTGAACGGAGACATTGAGGAAACGTTCTGAAGATAAATTGAGCGTAAATTCTAATAAATAATTTATTTTTAGTTGTTTAATAGAGATAGGCCTTTTTGTTATAATAATAATAAATTTATTTGCGAAGGATTAGTATACATACGCCCATATAAAATGAATTTAAAAATGATGGAAAAGTGTTTTTAATAAGGAAAAAAAATAATACAATATTTACATTATGGAATACATACAAGAAAATACAATACATACATACAAGAAAAAATCTGAAAATCACCAAAAAATCAGAAACAAATATGTTTAAATACTTTTATTCGCGTTGTATTAGATCAACTAAAATCAAAGACAATTTTCATTCCAGAAGCAAAGACAATAATCAATTAAAATATAATACTGTTATCTAGCTTATTTTAATAATATTGTTTTTTATACAAAAATACATTTTTTTAACTAATATATTTTTAGTAATTATTTAGTTAATTGAGGGCATTAATACAGGGCATTTAAGGCATTTCTTCATTCGTGCCTTTATGATACAAATAACTGTAGAGTAACACTTTCTGTTTTCCCTGTTCAATGATAACAAATTTCACTTCCATTCTACCTGTTTATGCTGGATGATGATAGGCACAATAAATAAAATTTTCCAAACATTGGCAGGGATGACAATGCCAGTAGCCTGACAATGATAATGAGATGAAAATTATTGTATTTTTCGGACAAGTTTTTGGTTCGCTAAAATGTTCTTAAGGAAATTATGATTTCGGAAAATTTTCCGTTAGGGCAATTTTCGTCTCGTTGTTTTGCTTTCGATCAATTTTCCTTCGGGCATTTATTCTCGGACAATCTCTTGCATACCCGATACAGCTATGTGCAGAGTCTAGCTCATTTTAACAATGGTTTTTAGCAAAAAACAGACTCAAAATCACACTGTAAAAGAGAACTGCTGCCATGATAGAAGTTTTATTTTGTCCCAAGCAACCATCAGAAAATAATTAGGTAGAATGGTGTGATTTTCTCTCGCATTGAATTTTCATAACTTAAAACAAAAGTACCTATCTCAAATTCCATCTTTCTTGTAGTATAACAATAATTGGTATAACAATTGATATAACAAAGAGCCCTATCTCAACATACGTCTGTTCTTCATAACGAAGAATTGTAGTATTTGAGATGGGGCAAATTTTTAAACGAATATAAAATGAAAAAGGTACAATATTGAGATGCGCAAATTCGCTATGTTATAATATGATCCACTGGGCATGTCATGACGTTGATATCTCAAAATCGCCAAAAATCGAGATACGCCTTTTCGTCAAAAAGCCGACAAAATTTACCTTAACTGTTAAGTTTTAAAACTTGCCATTGAAGAAAAAGAAATAATAGCCACAAGCCGTGGCTATTAAGCAAAGACCATAATATGCAGTGACTAAGCTTAATGTTGAACTAAATAATCTTAAAGCGGATTTGCTTCAGAATGGTTACTCTGAGAAGTCCATAGACAAAATTATATCAACTTGTAAAAAACTGACTCATTGTTCATCGACCTGAGGAGGATGATCTGTCTCTCTCTTGACTATTCCATATGTAAAAGGAAAGTCAGAAAAGAAGCCTAACAAACAAGGCCGGAATCATTGAATGAGTGCAATAAATTAGTGGTTTCAATTAGCGTACAAGTTTGTTCCTCTAATTTGAATTTGAGCATTCAGAACGTCAAAATTAGTGGCAGGAATTTTCAATTAGTGGAAAAAGTTACCAAACTTTTAACTTTTCCACTAATTATACTTCAAAATTTGCGAGGAATGTCATTTTGGCCTTTGATTATCATCCGTCAAGAGAAAATGTGGTTAGAAATCAAAAGTTGATTGTTTTATAAGCTAAATATTAGGCTTCCTCTGTGGATGCAACTGATTACCGCAAGCTGTTGCTATGATATTCTATTAATTGTGTTTTTTAGACATTGTGAATGATCTGAAACTAAAAAGTATAAAGCTTCATTCAGAACCTTGCAATTAGTGGTTTCAATTACACTTCATACTTTTTAGTTTACGATCATTCACAATGTCTAAAAAAACACAATTAAAATTAATAAAGTATCCTAGCAATAGCTTGCGGTAGTCTGTTATATTCATAGAGAAAGCCTAATATTTAGCTTATAAAACAATAAACTTTTGATTTCTAACCAAAATTTCTCTTGACGGATGATAATCAAAGGCCAAAATGACTTTCTTTGCAAATTTTGAAGTATAATTAGTGGAAAAGTTAAAAGTTTGATAACTTTTTCTACTAATTGAAAATGTCTACCTCTAATTTGAACGTTCGGAATGCTTACATTGAAATTAAAGAAACAAACTTCTACGCTAATTGAAACCACTAATTTATTCCATTAATTGCGAGGTTCTGAATGAAGCTAAAAGGTGCATCTACCAGTATCTTCTGAATGCGGCAAGTCGTATATTGGAGTGACTAAACGGCCTATAAAGCTACGTTGACACGGATGTGAGGCACGATCGTGGCCGACACTTTCGTGGGCCACGCCTCATGTCAACAGTAGATTCGTGAAAGAAGAATCGAAAGGAATCAATACGAAAGACGCCACGATCGTGAATAAGCAAATCAAACCTGTTAGATATTTCACGAACCAAATCTTTAGTGAATAAAAAGGAAGTTGAGATAAAAAAGCATATTTTGCACTATTCTCGCATTAGAAAATATTGACTGACATTGATTATAATCTTTGTTGCAAAAAAAAGTTCGAATGTTTAATTGTTATATTTTCTTAAATACATTTTAGTATATGATTATAAAAATTAACTTCATATGCATTACAAAACCATAATTAAAATAAAAAATATAAAATCAATTTTTGTGTAGTCGTAGGCTGTTTACACGGCAAACGTGCCAGTCTTCTATAAAGATCCTTTCGTGGAAGGTTCAAGGTTGTATACTAATGTGCCAAATATTACAACATTAAAAGACGAGTGAAAATAATTAATTGTGGCATTCATGCCAATATCTCTTCACAGAGTTGCCAATATTTACTATTTTACGTCTTTTCATCAGACATTTCTAATTTACTTCCGAGTCATTACTGTATATAAAAATTGAATTTATATTTATTTATTTTAATTATGGTTTTGTTATGCTAAATATACAGGGTGGCGCACCTCATTCGCCTCGGTTGATTATACGAAAACGGAAAGATGTAGAAACAAAATATATTATGGGTATATGTGGGGAGTCAATGTGCACAATTTAAAATTATTTTGAAATATACAGGGTGTCGCAGAACTAAGATCCATACCAAAGTTATATTTTTTCTTATGGAACACTCGGTATTTTATTTCATTTTTGGATTCTTGGGCCAAAAAAAAACATTTATTATAAGGGGTAAATGTGTTTAAAATCATTGGTTTCTGAGATATTTAAAGATATTTAAATATGCATGCTACAAGAGAATTGATTATCAATACATTACTTTTCAGAATTAATTCTTGTGCTGAGTTTAAAGGCAAAGAAATAAACTTTACTGAAATATGTTATTGCTTCCTTAAATTTATACAGGGGTACCAAAAATCAGTGATCTATTTTAAGGATTTATTTTACATAAAAACTTTGTTATTTCAAATGCAACACCCTGTATTTTTTTAAATAAATCGAAGCAGATTCAAATGCTCTTTCAAACTATGTTAGGGTTTCCTATACCTATCTATCTCAGATTTTGAGTAAACAGCGATTTTTGAATAAAATGGCAATCAAGATGGCTGGTATCGCCATGGTAATTTTCTAGTGACAGTTAGTAACTATTTTCAAAATCGACATTAGTTTATAGACTTTATTTAAATCTATACCAGTTTACTTTTATTTAATTGACCTACAATAGTTTAATCAATAATATTTATTAATATGTATTTATTATTCTATCAAGAAAAACGAAGAAGTAGGTAGTTCTTTGTTTTATTTTGCGATAACTTGTAGATATATGATTTTTTTATAAAAGACCCAATTACGGCAAATTCAATTTCTTCACTTCCAAGGTTTCTACCTAATAGGTTTTTTTATAAACTACACTACCAATTCTGCGAAATAGGAAATAGGACAAGTAGTTTTTCAAAGGAACGCTTGTCAGGAAGATTCCTATTTGGATATCTTTGAGCATTAGCTCTTAAGCCCAAGAAATAATTTTCTTCAGAAAATAAAATTCCTGGAATGTCCATTTGTTCGACGTCCCGTAATCCTACTGTTAAAACAAAACAATTGGTTTTTATCATTGGTTTTTATATACAGGATGGTCCGAATTGTATTCTGGAAACTTCGGCAGCATATTCTGCAGATAAAAATAAGTAAAAAAGTTCGTATAAATGTATGTCCTAAAATGCTTAGTTTCGGAGATACAGGGTGTAGAAATTTCATTTTTATTTCGATTTTTTCGAAATAATTTCTGAAGTAACGTCAATATTTCGATGAAAATTGGTGTCTGGGAGTTTTTTGACATGAAAAATTTGATTTTGATGTCAATATGACTCCTACTAGTAGAGGGCGCTACCTACGTGTGTTTTAACTGTTTTGAAGCGTAATAACTTTTTGTCCGTGCCTGTATAAAACTACCGAGAGAAAAACTGTACATCTCTGTGATTTTTTACGTAAAAAGTATCTCTTTGTAAAAATCGCTACGAGCAACCGTTCTTAAGATATTTAGAATGGAAATAGTAAATACACGTCATTATTAACGAAAAATACACGCGTTGAGTAGATAGTTATTTCACTAAAATAATAAATTTGGGAAATTTTTATTTTTTTAAATTAATCATAAATTTTTCTGCAAAAAATGATGGTAAAACAGTTTCTGTTGAACATTTGGCACAAAAACATTTCAAATTTATGATTTGAGTCTAATAACTATTTAGTTAACATGTTTAATTTATGACAATGATGACAAGTATTGATAATTTCGATTCCAAATGTCTCGAGAACCATTACTCGTAGATATTTTTACCAAGAGACCTTTTTTACGTAAAAATCATCGTAAATGTATATTTTTTTAATCAGTAGTTTTATACAGGTACGGACGAAAAGTTATTACTCTTCAAAACAGTTAAAAAATATGCAGGTAGCGCCCTCTACTAGTAGGAGCCATATTGACATCAAAATCAAATTTCTCATGTCAAAAAACTCCCAGACACCAATTTTCATCCAAATATTTACGTTACTTCAGAAATTATTTGGAAAAAACCGAAATAAAAATGAAACTTCTGCACCCTGTATCTCCGAAACTAAGCATTTTAGAACATACATTTATACGAACTTATTTACTTATTTTGATTTGCAGAATATGTTGCCGAAGTTTCCGGAATACAGTTCGGACCACCCTGTATAAAAATCAGCTGTTATGTTTTAACAGCAGGATGACAGGACGACGTTACAGCCATCCTTAGGTGAAACAATGCCACGTATTGCGTTTTGACCAAACATGTGGTCAAAACAGCACAATCTAAAATGGATGGAAGCTCGAATTGTCCACAGGGAACCTCATTAGAAAAAGCGTATATTTAAAAAGGCCGTTTTTATAGCAAGCAATAATAGCAACAACCTAACCATACTACTAACAATAACAATACAAGCAAACCACTGATAAAACGCTCCAATGCAGGCATTCTATATGGACACTCTCACAGTTGAGTGCAGCCAACTTTTTCACGGGTGAATGCCTGACCGCAGTTTAATAGCTGATTTGTTTTAGGAATTAGTATAGTTTATACTTGATAACGGTCAGTAATCCATCTGACTGAAACGTTGCGTTAATCAAAATAAATAAAGACAATGGAAGTCCGAAATTCTTTTATTTTCAATACTGACTCATTGTCTATCACATTCAGAGAAATTGTCGTATATATTGCCCAAATATAGTTTTTAAGCTATTTGTATGTATATTGACATCATCAATAAATATAAGTGTATTTTTTACTATTTTAATCAAGTACTTCTAGGGGAGACACCTTATTTGTAATTACCCTTGTGTCATTATCTAACCTATTTTTTGATCTTACTGATATGTCATAAACCAATATTAATTTTGCAATCATGAATAATAATTGTAATTGACACTAGAAAAAATTTTAACAATGTGAATCTATATTTAAACTTACCTTACATCGTTCTTTTAAAATGTTATTTACTAGAAAAAAAATCTAGTTATTTCTCTTAAAATTTTTGTATATTTTTTTGACAAAAAAATTGAATATTAAAAAAAGGCTATAATAATAACTATATCAATCTTTACTTTATTTATCACAACCAATTCCAAAAACTAACTTTTAACTTTTTTTTTTATTTACGAAGTATGTGCATATTCTAAAAATTTAAAAAATGGTAATTTGTTCCTTCACCAAATTATCAAGAAAATATATCTATATAATACAGGATGTTCCTTAATGACATGCTAATATTTAAGGGGGTAATTCTTGGTCCTATTCTATAAGAAAAACGTCATAATATGAATGTATGTCCTAAACATCTTAATTTCTAAGATACAAGGTGGTAAAATTTTCTAAAAAAAATTTTTTTTACTATAACTCTGACTTTATTATAGATATCTTTATGGAAACTTAATACACGCCTTCTATGCATCAAAATACTTTTTTTGGTGTACAAAGAATTTTATTTTTTCTGGATAATATATTTTCCCATGGCAACTGTTAAAATTGCGTTATATCTATCAAAAATAGTAGATAAAATAGTACTTTAACAGCAAGGGTAGATTAAATTATACTTTAACAGCGAGGATAGGTTAAAAACTTTATTTCTTCTCGCACGTTTTTTAATTGCTTCCATTTTTGAAAAAAAATTTATTCCTTTTCATAAGTTATTTGGGATTTAAATGGAAGTAGTTTGGATATGGCGTTTGTCGCCTCAGCCTAAATATCTGTTGGTAATTTACTTATTTTGTTTTGAGCCAATTCTGGCTCCAATTCAATCAGCAATCGACACGAAAGAGAATGAAAAATATTGACTCAAAACTGACAACTAATAAGACAGCTTTATTTATTTGTCAAATTACATAAAAACCAACGCCAACCCAGCACAATATATTTTCTACTCGTAATAAATTCGTTGAAATAATAATTTCTGAATATTTTTTAAAACGTAACTCGCTATGGAAAAAAAATATTGTTTTATACACGACGATAAAATGGTATTTTATCGTCTTGTATAAAAAATAACTATTTTTAACAATGTTTTCTAGGGTTTAAGATTTGCTGCCCTTTGTGGCGGTCTCGGTACGGCACTGGCAGCTTTTATAAAAGTATTTTCAGTCAAGAGAGGATTATTTTATTTGGTACTGTTAGGACAAGGTATCGGATCAACTGCTCAAGTGTTCGTACTGAGCTTGCCTTCAAAAATTGCAGCAGTTTGGTTTAAACCAGAAGAAGTAAGTATAAGTATGATTTTGTTAACTTTATATTTTTACAAAAAACATAAAGAAAATATTACAATAATACGTATATTTTATAACAAAACTTGGGCAACGTTTACACTGCTGTGCCCATTTACTAGTCAGCACACTTTTTTCAGATCTGTAAAATAATATAATCAAAACATAATTTTAGGTATCCACTGCATGTGCTTTGGCAGTATTTGGTACTCAAATAGGATTTGCATTGGGTTTTGTAGTACCGTCCAGCTTAGTTAAAAATCACGATGATCTAAATCTGGTAGCTTGGGATCTAAAAAAATTATGCTGGATAATAACAATCTACATGATACCTGTAGGAATTTCGGTAATATTTTGTAAGTCTACAATAATTATCTTGAATTTAAAGTCTCAAAAATCTTCTTTAATTCAAATACCTACAAATAATATTACGAAACTTAACGAAAAAAACGCGAGGATGGGAACAAAAACACTACAAGTATATATAGTTGGCTCTGAAAAAACAAAATTTTGACATTTGACTTAATTTTTTCGTAATTTTCAAAAACAAAGAATATCATGAACATTATTAGAGTTGACTTACCTTGTATAGAGTGTCCCATTTTCGTGTGTTTTATGGGATTTCACGTTTCTGAGTCAAATAATGCATTTTTTAACTTGTTTATGAAAATAAAATATGTATTACAGGATATACAGGGTGGTCCGCACTGTATTCCGGAAATTTCGGCAGCATATTCTACAGATAAAAATAAGTAAAAAAGTTTGTATAATGTATGTCCGAAAATGCTTAGTTTCGGAGATACAGAGCGTAGAAGTTTCATTTTTATTTCGATTTTTTCCAAAAAATTTCTGAATTGACGTCAAAATCTGGATGAAAGTTGGTGTCTACGAGTTTTTTGATATGAAAAAATTGAATTTGATGTTAATATGACTCTTATTTGTAGGGGGCGCCACCTACATATGTTTTAACTGTTTTGAAATAGTCAATACACGTCATTATTGACAAAAAATAAACACGTTGAGTAGATATTAGTTTTATTTGACTGAAATAATAAATTTGAAAATTTTTTATTTTGTTAAATTAATCATAAATTTTTCTGCGAAAAAATGAAGATAAAACAGTTTCTGTTGAACTTTTGGCCTAATTATGATTTCAGTCTACTAACTGTTTAGTCAACATGTTAATGTAATTTATGTCATTGATGATAGGTATTGATAATTTCAATTTCAAATATCTCGAGAACCATTACTTGTACCAAGAGATCTTTTTTACGTAGAAAACCTCGTAAATTTATATTTTTTTGTTTTATACAGGTACGGATAAAAAGATATTACTCTTCAAACCAGTTAAAAAATATGTAGTTGGCGCCCTCTACAAGTAGGAGTCATTCTGACATCAAAATCAAATTTCTCATGTCAAAAAACTCCCAGACACCAATTTTCAACTAAATATTGATGTTAATTCCTAAATTATTTAGAAAAAATCGAAAATAAATATGAGACTTGGACACCCTGTATCTCCGAAACTAAGCATTTTAGGACATACATTTATAAGAACTTTTTAACCTGTTTTTATCTGCAGAATATGCTGACGAAGTTTCCGGAATACAGTTCGGACAACCCTGTATTATGTTTTTAGATAGTTCATAACAAGGCAAATAAAAAGAAAAAATAATTTACAAGGTATCCTCTTGAAAAATACATGAAGTTGAGTCATTTCATTTCAAAAAACGACAACTCCTATCAAGGGAATCTAGTTACACGGACTCATAGACAAAAAACCCGCAAAACACACGAAAATGGGACACTCTGTACAAGATTTTTATAAAAACTGTACTTTTTTTTTGAAACGTTTATTTTTTCAGTTTTTTCTAAGCAGCCTCGAATTCCACCAACTCTAGCTCAATGGGAAGAACGTCATAAAAGAAAATTGAATTTTTCAAAATATTTAAAACATTTTTCCAGTCTGTTCTCAAACCATGGTTTTGTCTGTCACACTATAGCCTACGGTATAAACATAGGCGTATTTGCTGCAATTGGAACTTTGCTGAATCAGTTCATTTTGGAATATTTCCCGGTATTTCTTGTGTTTAAACAAAAATTTGTTTTATATTAAATGATTTGCCTTTAGAATTCTGAGGAAGATGCTGGTAGAATTGGCTTAATCATGGTGCTTGGAGGTATTTGTGGATCAGTGGTTTTTGGAGTGGTTCTAGATAAAACTCATAAATACAAGTAAGTTTTCAGACTTTCAATATATTTACACTAAATATTGCAACTCTTAAAAAAGGTTTTATTTACTAATACGTCTACAGGGTCCGGCAATAGTGCGTCGGCAAGGGCGTAGATAAGGGGGGGGGTACTGGGGGACAGTACCCCCCCCCCCTGACGCTTGACGAGATACGAGAATTGAAATAGTCATTGACTATGAAAGGATTTTTTTAAATTAAAATCCGACATATAAGAACACTTTGTATGCTTTTAATTATGTTGATTTATCGTTTATAATATGTTCGACCTAATTAAAAGCACACAAAGTGTTCTTAATAACCAGAGACAGATTAGTGGGGTTAACTCTAATCAATATCCATAAAGATATTGAAATAAATGTTGATGCTGTTATTGATAGGTTTTCCAAACAGCGTACTAGAAAACTTGATTTTGTTTTGTAGTTTTATTTATAGTTTATAGTTTTATAGTTTTTTGATAGTTTAGAGTTTTTTTATAGTTTATAGAAAATTAACTAATAAACGTCGTTGTTTCATTTTTGTTTATGTTATTTACAAATCTATATTTTAATTTTTGTGTTATGTTTTTATATCTTTTTGAAGACAAAAAAATCGCCGTCGTTTTAATTCGACAAAAAAATTCCGACGGTGATTTTTTTGCGACTTAATCATAGTACCACCCCCATAGCATACACCTATCTACGCCCCTGTGCGTCGGGCATCTGTAGCTCCTAGAATAAAAAACTCGAGAATTTTGTTTGAGTGCAAACCTAAATTATGTACTAGGATCTATTTCAGGAAAATATTTTAACTTCTACGGGGTGGCTCAAAAAAGTGTGAGTGGATCGGGATGATTTTTTTTAATGGAGGTTAAATTAATTTCCTGAAATACATCCTAATAACATACTTTCGGTTTGCGCTTAAGCAAAATTCCTATTTTTTATTTTAGGAGCTACAGATAATAAATGAACAAAGTGGACTGGCTGTCTAATAAAAAGGCTGTTTACTATTTTTTTTTTGTTCACTAACCAAAATGACTTATTCTTTTAAGAGAAACCACTGTGTTCGTCTATTGTGGAGCAGTAATTTCTCTGATTGGTGCTATGTTTTCTTTATTGTCTGAGTCAAAATTACTCGTCTATATTGTCTTTGGAATAGTAGGGTGAGTTGAATTTAATTTATTTTAAATTTTATGAATAATTTGCTGCATAACATGCCGTAAAAACATAATTTTAATTATGTAATAAATTAAATAAACCATATAAAGTCATTCAGAAATATTACGTTTATATGTTGCAGTCAAAACTGTAAGTTCACAAAAAACTTCACAGAATATATGCTATATATATTTTTAAAAGATTTTTTTAAGTTCTTTGCATACAGGATGTTTCATATAGAAAATCAAAATTTTCTGTTGATAACTCTTAAATTATTAATTTTAAAAAAAATACTTAAACCATTAAATTCGACGTAAAAGGTGCTTGGAAATATTTCATAAAAACATTTGGCCCACCCTGTACAGGGTGGGGTCAAATTGGACGATTAAAGAAAACACCCTTTTCTATAGGAGATAGACGAAAACTAATATCGGTGTCTGGAGCTCAATTTTTATCAAAAACATGATGGTGAAAACCGCACATCGATATTTGTTACCGTTTCGGAGTTACGGGGTGTGTTTTTCAAAAATGTGCATTTTAACAAATCGCTTGTACCTTTTTTGCTATGGAAAATTTTACATTTTTATGAAAACATTTTCAAAGCACCTTTTACGTAGAATTTAGTGGTTTAAGTATAATTTTTTTAAAATTAATAATTTAAAAAATGGCCAATTTTGCCCACCCCTAATAAGTTGATTTACAGGGACTTTTTAATGTAAATATCCATTGCGTAATGATTTATCTTTCTAGGGTTTTTACAAACGCCTACATGCCTGTAGGATACGAACTAGCAGTTGAAATAACGTACCCAGTAAAATGAGAAGTACCACCACAGGAATATTAAACGCCACCACGCAAGCTTTTTGAGTTATAATAACTATATTTCTGGGTAAAATTTAAACATTTTATCATCATTTTATTCCTAAATAAATAAAATATAATATTTTAGGTAAATTCAACTCGCGCTTTGGAGCATTTTGGTCTTTGGAAGTCAAGCTGCTTTGCTACTTTTAGGAGCTGTTCTGACTTGCTTCGTTCCAAATAAGAAACTACGCCAAGAGAAGTTCTTTCAAGAAAAAAAAAAGCGAAATGAACTTCAGATAAACTTAAAGAAAAATGAAAAATGACGCATTTTTTATTTTGAAAATCTAATTTAGTATTCAACATTCAATTCAATGACAAAGGGTATTAAAATAGATCCAAATTTTATTTTACTCGTATTATTTAAAGAATCTAGATAACAAAATTTCTCGAAACTTGGAAAAAAAAAGTGAAGTGAATTACTTTAAAATAACTTGATTCACTGCCCTAAATTCCAGCAGTTGCCTATTACTGATTTTTCATAATAAAATAAACATTCATAGATAAATATTATTGTAAATTTTGAGTCTTTGGAATACAGGCAATATAAATACATCATAATTGTAGTTTTTTTACATAGGTAATATACCGTATGATCTAAAACAAAACGGCGTACAGTTATTGAAAATGACGATCGATGACACATTCTCCCTATAATAATTTTACATATAAAATGATAGCATCTTAATTCTTATAGCCATCGTAAAAATACTTTTTCCAAATATGTTAAAAATTTGGTGCTTTTAACTTGATTAAAACTTAAAGTGTTAGGTTGGGTCACTTTGAGACGCACCCCTTAGTAGTATTATACCATTTAAATCTTTTGTATTTTCCCTTTCCTTTGTTAAAATGAGTACCCAATATCTCCCTTCATATACCGGGTAATGCCTCAAAAGGTAGCATTTTTCGCTAATTTCAAAAATATATAGTTTAGTATACTTTGCACCCCGTTTTTCGATATACAGGATTTAAAATTAAATCTTCAGAATCATTTAAGTGTCTCCACTCAATTTACAATTTTTCTGTTTCCTATTATTTAAAAATAGTAGAAAAGATTTTTTAAAATAATTTTTTTTTTAAATGTCAATTTTGACAGACACGCCATCTGTTTTTTTAAATGGAAACTCCCATATTTTAGCATTGTCTGGTAGTCAATTACCTTAATACCTTTGTTCAAATAACACCGTGCATGGCAATGTCAATATGACAGTAAATAATAATGATGTTGGGTGGAAAGTGCCCATAAGGATAATGTAAACACTATTTGGCGCTATTCTTGCAACGGTCGCATTGAAACTTTTGAAAATTTCAGAGCGGTTCGGCTTTTTCGATTATAGCCGCCAAATATTGTTTTGTTCCTTTGGTTTATTCAAATTTATTATTATTTTCGTTTAATTTTATAAATAAAAATACAATTGTGTTGCCACAAAACTTTATTTTATATAAGGACGCATGTATGAAATACCTATGAAACATTACCAACCGACGTTATGCTACGATCCGATGGTTTTGCAGTTTACAGCACAGCTTTTAAATTTTAATGCCACTTTTTCACAATTATCTGCCGGTTGGAGTAAATAAAGCGAATTAAACTCACAAGATAGCAATAATTACTTTGAAAATGGACGCTGTAAACACTTTTCGGAATTTCTTTAATGGAAGCGGTTTAGATTTTGAAAGATTATTATGATTTTGAAGATTTGACTTTGACAAAGAAAATTACTACTGTTTTTGTTTGCCGTTGTTCTTAGCGATCGCTATAGCAGCGCGCCAAATCGCGTATAACGGTCGCGACCCAAACAATTTCGCGGCCCAAAATTTTTACGGGCTTTCCAATCTAAACTTGTTGCATTTATCTATGTAGTGATGTCACTAGTTTAAAACTTATTCGGAAAGTATTCCCTCTGACATTGAAGAAAGAGTATTCAGATCCATTTCTGGATTGCTTCCAGCAAGATCGAAACAGAAATATGAATATACATACTCAAGTATGAATGGTGCACCGAAAAAAGTACACAACCATGGAAATAAAAGGACTCCATAACATTTTTTCCAATTTATCCGCTACTATATGCTTTCGTCTCTTTGGGCTTTCTATTATTCAATGATACGTACTATGATATCTACTAAAATGAATATAGATATAAGCAAATACGCTAATTTAGTAGCCCTTCTCCAAAGAAAATCTGAAGGTTATCGGTCAAAAAATCAAAGGTGCTAAACAAAGGCCGATATTACTAAATTTCTACAAGCAACTGATGACGAAATATATATTTAATTATTTGCCTTGATTGTTGGTCTCTTGGGAGCTTGGGCGTGAGGTTAAAAAATTTGATGTCAAATAATGTTTTTACAAAATATTTTCTCTTAGTCATCTAAACAAGGAGTGCGGTAATGAAAATGGCGAGTTAGAGCTCTTAACTCACTCAAAATGCGTGAGTTAAGAGCTTCTTAACTCGCAGCGTGGAGCAAACAGGATAGATTTTTTCACCAGTCTTTATTATATTAATTCTGTTGTATTACTACAAAAGTGTATTTAGGAACTACAATTCTTTGTCAATATGACAAACACAGCATGATCAAAACGTTTTTATGATCCAAGCGAGATGTCAACGATAATATGATTAAGAAACAAAATAAGTTAAATTCATTTAACTATACGTAACCATCAAAATCAGCTTGTTCATAAAACTTTTTGATCATATACGGTATAGTATTTCAAAGTCAGTTGGACTGACTCTATAGCTCTTAATTTCGACACTGAACAAACAACTTAAGAGTCCCAAATCGGTCAAATATCTCCGGAAATGCCCACTTTTTTCCAACAGTTTTCTATATAAATCATGAATTTTCATGTTTAGTAGCGCAGGATCTTCTTGAGGTAATTCCGTAAACTCAACTGGTCTTCCTCTGTTGAACGCTTCTTGTCTTCTCAGGTTGTTTGGTACTAACATGGTTAACACCCGACCGATGAATAACAGTACTATTTGAATTAATATGGCCCAAAGTGTTGCCCCCAACCCAAGTTCAAGTGGCTCAAGACAAGGGTAAAAGTGACACCTGTAAAAGATACATCAATCAAAAAGGCAAGTTTTTAAGTTTATGAAATAATAATAATATTCATTATTCACTAGTGAATAATGGTTTCATTATTCACCGCTTCCACGGATATCTCGATCCAAACTCCAAACAAGGGCTGTGCACGATCCAAACCGGCTAGGAATGCGATTAATGAAGTTTATGACACGAGCCAAAGGCGATGTCATAAATCATCCAAGTGAATAACAGCCATTATATGCGAGTAGAATATTATACTTTATCCAGGACTATCAAAAAAATTTAGGTAATATTAATATAAGCTTTTATTTTTAATGTCAAACAAATATTGAACGAGTATAACGAGTAACGAGTAAGTAACATGGAAACAAACCATTGAAATTTTCTTTAACTAGATAGCTAACTAATTTAGCTTTAACTAATTAAAACAAAAATTATTTATTTACATTAATGGTAATGTTTGACAGCTCTTGTTTTGAGTTTAGATGGAGATATCCGTGGAAGCGGTGATTAATGAAACCATTATTCACTAGTGAATAATGAATATTATTATTATTTTATAAACTTATGTATAATAATCAAATTATAGAGTCGTGGATAAACTTATATTAATATTATCTAATTTTTTTGATAGTCCTGGATAAAGTATAGTATTCAACTTGAATATAATGGCTGTTACTCACTTGGATGATTTATGATCTGATAAACTTCATCCGCGTGAATAACAGCCACCTATGGTTGAATAATATACTATTACTACGTTATCTACAGGGTCAGGCAATAGTGCGTCGGGCATCTGTAGCTCCTAGAATAAAAAATCTGCGAAACTAGACCTTTATAATCTACCTCAAACCAAACCAACTTCTACAGGGTGGCTCAAAAAAGTGTGAGTGGATCGGGATGATTTTTTTTAAATAGATCACTCTATATGTTATTGCATTTTTGGCTTCCTTTCAGATCACTTTACATCATCTGAAGATATGAGTAAATATTTCGATAGTTTCAGAGATATTAATAAATAAATATCAAATATATATTTTCAGTCTTTCTTAAAAAAAATATTTATTAAAATTAATTAATTAAATATTATTATATTAGACATTCACTTTAGATGGTCTATACTTACTTTACTATAAATATCGTAATCTTAAATCACACGGGGTGTTCAAAATTCTACGCCAAACTTTCTAAAATATAAAATAATTTTTAGTCGTCTTTTTTTTATAGAACACTCTATATATTGTTTTTTAATTGATGACTGTTGAAATAGCCATAAGCCAATAATACCTCGAGTATCTGTGAAGCAGTTAAAAATTTTGTGTTACTCTAAATACAAAAGATGTTCATTTTTTAATTCTCCATCAATTGAAGGGCTCATTGTAAGCCACTCAACCAGAAATTAGTTTTATTAACTAGTACCTAGTGTTTTTCTTGCCTCTTATCCAACAAATTTGTTAGATTTACTAGAAATACTTAGCGAGTTGAACTAAACTGACTCTAAAACGACTTCAAATATCTTAGGATTATATAAAATGATAAGAAAGAAATCCAAAAATGCAATAATATACAGGGTGTTCAGTTTAAAAAAAAATCATCCCGATCCACTCACACTTTTTTGAGCCACCCTGTAGAAGTTAAATTAATTTCCTGAAATACATCCTAATAACATACTTTAGGTTTGCACTTAAACAAAATTCGTAAGTTTTTTTTTTATTTTCGGGGCTACAGATAGTAAATGGACAAAGTGGACTAGCTGTCTAATGATTAGGCTGTTTAGTATTTTTTTTGTTCACTAACCAAAATGATTTATTCTTTTAAGAGAAACCACTGTGTTCGTCTATTGTGGAGCAGTAATTTCTCTGATTGGTGCTATGTTTTCTTTATTGTCTGAGTCAAAATTACTCGTCTATATTGTCTTTGGAATAGTAGGGTGAGTTGAATTTAATTTATTTTAAATTTTATGAATAATTTGCTGAATAATATGCCGTAAAACATAATTTTCTTATTATTCAAGTAAATTAAATAAATCATATAACGTCATTTACAAATATTAGGTTTATTTGTTGCAGACAGAACTGTAAGTTCGCAAAAAACTTCACAGAATATATGCTATATATATTTTTAAAAGATTTTTTTTTAAGTTCTTTGCATACAGGATGTTTCATATAGAAAATCAAATTTTCTGTTGATAACTCTTAAATTATTAATTTTAAAAAAATACTTAAACCATTAAATTCGACGTAAAAAGGTGCTTTGGAAATATTTCATAAAAACACATTTGGCCCACCCTGTACAGGGTGGGTCAAATTGGACGATTTAAAGAAAACACCCTTTTCTATAGGAGATAGACGAAAACTAATATCGGTGTCTGGAGCTCAATTTTTATCAAAAACATGATGGTGAAAACCGCACATCGATATTTGTTACCGTTTCGGAGTTACGGGGTGTTTTTCAAAAATGTGCATTTTTAACAAATCGCTGTACCTTTTTTGCTATGGAAAATTTTACATTTTTATGAAAACATTTTCAAAGCACCTTTTTACGTAGAATTTAGTGGTTTAAGTATAATTTTTTTAAAATTAATAATTTAAAAAAATGGCCAATTTTGCCCACCCTGTACAAGTTGATTTACAGGACTTTTAATGTAAATATCCATTGCGTAATGATTTATCTTTCTAGGGTTTTTACAAACGCCTACATGCCTGTAGGATACGAACTAGCAGTTGAAATAACGTACCCAGCAGACGAAAGTACCACCACAGGAATATTAAACGCCACCACGCAAGCTTTTGGAGTTATAATAACTATATTTCTGGGTAAAATTTAAACATTTTATCATCATTTTATTCCTAAATAAATAAAATATAATATTTTAGGTAAATTCAACTCGCGCTTTGGAGCATTTTGGTCTTTGGGAAGTCAAGCTGCTTTGCTACTTTTAGGAGCTGTTCTGACTTGCTTCGTTCCAAATAAGAAACTACGCCAAGAGAAGTTCTTTCAAGAAAAAATTGCGCGAAATGAACTTCAGATACTTAAAGAAAATGAAAAATGACGCATTTTTTATTTTGAAAATCTAATTTAGTATTCAATATTCAATTCAATGACAAAGGGTATTAAAATAGATCCAAATTTTATTTTACTCGTATTATTTAAAGAATCTAGATAACAAAATTTCTCGAAACTTGGAAAAAAGTGAAGTGAATTACTTAAAATAACTTGATTCACTTAAATTCCAGCAGTTGCCTATTACTGATTTTCATAATAAAATAAACATTCATAGATAAATATTATTGTACTTGAGTTTTGGAATACAGGCAATATAAATACATCATAATTGTAGTTTTTTTTACATAGGTAATATACCGTATGATCTAAAACAAAACGGCGTACAGTTGGCTGGAAAATGACGATCGATGACACATTCTCCCTATAATTTTACATATAAAATGATAGCATTCATTTCATAGCCATCGTAAAAAATACTTTTTCCAAATATGTTAAAAATTTGGTGTTTTTAACTTGATTAAAACTTAGTGTTAGGTTGGGTCACTTTTGAGACGCACCCTTAGTAGTATTATACCACTTAAATCTTTTGCATTTTTCCTTCTTGTTAAAATGAGCACTAATATTCTTTCATATACCGGGTACGTTTCAAAAGGTAACATTTTTCGCTAATTTCAAAAATATATAGTTTAGTATACTTTGCACTTACCGTTTTCGATATACAGGGGATTTAAGAATTAAATCTTCCAGAATCATTTTAAGTGTCTCACTCAATTTACAATTTTTCTGTTTCCTATTTAAAAATAGTAGAAAGATTTTTTAAAGTAATTTTTTTTTAAATGTCAATTTTGACAGACACGACGCCATCTTAATTTTTTTTAAATGGAAACTCCCACATATTTTAGCATTGTCTGGTAGTCAATTACCTTAATACCTTTGTTCAAATAACACCGTGCATGGCAATGTCAATATGACAGTAAATAATATTGATGTTAGATTGGAAAGTGCCCATAAGGATAATGTAAACACTATTTGGCGCTATTCTTGCAACGGTCGCGACCCAAAACTTTTGAAAATTTCAGAGCGGTTCGGCTTTTTCCGGAATTATATCGCCAAATATTGTTTATTCCTTTGGTTTATTCAAATTTATTATTATTTTCGTTTAATTTTATAAATAAAATACAGTGTGTTGCATACAAGAAACTTTATTTTATATAAGGACGCATGTATGAAATACCTATGAAACATTGCAAACCGACGTTATGCTACGATCCACGATGGTTTTTGCAGTTTACAGCACAGCTTTTTAAATTTTTAATGCCACTTTTTCACAATTATCACCGGTTGGAGTAAATAAAACTTGAATTAAACTCACAAGATAGCAATAATTACTTTGAAAATGGACGCTGTAAACACTTTTCGGAATTTCTTTAATGAGAGCGGTTTAGATTTTGAAAGATTATTATGATTTTTGAAGATTCTGACTTTGACAAGAGAAAATTACTACTGTTTTTGTTTGCCGTTGTTCTTAGCGATCGCTATAGCAGCGCCAGATCGCGTATAACGGTCGCGACCCAAATAATTTCGCGGCCCAAAATTTTTACGGGCTTTCCAATCTAAACTTGTTGCATTTATCTATGTATTGATGTCACTAGTTTAAAAAATCAGCGATTCGGAAAGTATTCCCTCTGACATTGAAGAAGAGGTATTCAGATCCATTTCTGGATTGCTTCCAGCAAGATCGAAACAGAAATATGAATATACATACTCCAAGTATGAATGGTGCACCGAAAAAAAGTACACAACCATGGAAATAAAAAGGACTCATAACATATTTTTCCAATTTATCCGCTACTTATATGCTTTCGTCTCTTTGGGCTTTCTATTCAATGATACGTACTATGATATCTACTAAAATGAATATAGATATAAGCAAATACGCTAATTTAGTAGCCCTTCTCAAAAGAAAATCTGAAGGTTATCGGTCAAAAAAATCAAAGGTGCTAAACAAAGGCCGATATTACTAAATTTCTACAAGCAACTGATGACAAAAAATATATATTTAATTATTTGCCTTGATTGTTGGTCTCGCAGGAGCTTGTAGGCGTGAGGAGTTAAAAAATTTGATGTCAAATAATGTTTTACAAAATATTTTTTTCTCTTAGTCATCTAAACAAGGAGTGCGGTAATGAAAATGCTTGAGTTAAGAAGCTCTTAACTCACTCAAAATGCGTGAGTTAAGAGCTTCTTAACTCACTGACGTAGATAAACAGGATAGATTTTTTCACCAGTCACTTTTATTATATTAATTCTGTTGTATTACTACAAAAGTGTATTTAGGAACTACAATTCTTTGTCAATATGACAAACACAGCATGATCAAAACGTTTTATGATCAAGCGGAATGTCAACGATAATATGATTAAGAAACAAAATAAGTTAGAATTCATTTAACTATACGTAACCATCCAAAATCAGCTTGTTCATAAAACTTTTTGATCATATACAGTATAGTATTTCCAAAGTCAGTTGGACTGACTCTATAGCTCTTAATTTCGACACTGAACAAACAACTTAAGAGTCCCAAATCAGTCCAAATATCTCCGGAAATACTTTACTTTTTCCAACGGATTTTCTATATAAATCATGAATTTTCATGTTTGGTAAGCGCAGGATCTTCTTGAGGTAATTCCGTAAACTCAACTGGTCTTCCTCTGTTGAACGCTTCTTGTCTTCTCAGGTTGTTTGGTACTAACATGGTTAACACCGAACCGATGAATAACAGTACTATTTGAATTAATATGGCCCAAAGTGTACCCCAACTTAAGTTCAAGTGGCTCAAGACAAGGGTAAAAGTGACACCTGTAAAAGATACATCAATCAAAAAAGGCAAGTTTTTTAATCTAAATTAACAAAACAAAGTCGTGTTATGGTAACTGTCCCAATTATTGTCACATTAAGGGAATATCACAGTTCAGTTAGCTATAAAATCTTAATTATTAGTATAAGATTATTAGTATCGTCACCAACTTGTCCCAATTTTCGTCATATCGTTATATGTGTCATACATACACACAAAAACCATTGTTTTTTGAAAAAGTTTATTTAGGAATTGCGATACATTGCAAAAAATAAAACATAAACAATTAAATAATTAAATAATTAAAAAAATAAGCATAAAAAATAAAATCTTAATTAAGAATATCTTCGATATCAGTTCAAAAATAATGCAGATGTAAGCATTATTAGTGAATACAAAAAAATACAATTTTTTTTATAAAAATGTTTACGAGGAATCACCAAAGAAAACAGTAACATCATATTTCATATTAGTAAATAAATATTTCGTTTAACTTGAAAAATTAGTTTTACTTTGGCATATCAGGTATATCATATACACCTCTTTTATTTATTTTTTTAATTTTTGCAACAATATCACTTTTAATACAGTCCAAAATATCGTCATAACTCTGATATTTGGCATTTTTAAAATTATAGTTATTTTACAGGAAGCCTACAACATGCCTAATGGCCTAAATTTCGTCACAGATATCCATTTCTCGTCATCCATTCTTAATTGGAAATTCCAGGTAGAATAATTAATGATAAAAGTGGGTGACGAAAATTGGGCACATCATATAGCCGATCTTCATACTGCCATTTATGGAAAAAAATATTTAAATTACAGAAAATTGACATTTTATACTGAATAAAGTAACTCTGCCTATAATGCCCCAATCTTCGTCAATGGTAAAGATAAACGGCATGCTCCGTTGCTACATGTCCCAAAATCGTCACCCATTTTATTTATTAATACTATAGAAAAAAAAAACATATTTTGTATATAAATACATAATATAATAGAAAACCTCTTACACTGGTAATCTATACTAATCTATACTAATATATAAAATCCTTAAGTGACTGACATACTGATTAATCACGATCCTGCTCAAACCACTCAACGTAAGAAGCTCAATCTTGGCATACAGGTTGATTCTAGGGTGTAGAGGTTCGATAAGAAGGGATTTTTCGAAATTCCAGTTCCAAGAGGGTGAAACCACCCCTCAAATATTACAATATTTTTTATTTAAAAAACGGTCAAGTTTCCGAAAAAACGCTTAAACACGTATATTTTGTTTTGTTTTTTAAATATTTTAAGATTTTTTAAAAATGTATACAGGGTGTTTCGAAAAATTTGGTCATTGATTAATCACGATCCTGCTTAAAGCGCTTGACGTAAAAAGCTGATTTTTGGAAAACAGATTGACTTTAGGGTGTAGAGGTTCGATAAGAAGGGATTTTTCGAAATTCCAGTTCCAAGAGGGTGAAACCACCCCTCAAATATTACAATATTTTTTATTTAAAAAACGGTCAAGTTTCCGAAAAAACGCTTAAACACGTATATTGTATTTTGTTTTTTTTACATATTTTAAGATTTTTTAAAAATGTATACAGGGTATTTCGAAAAATCTGGTCACTGATTAATCACGATTCTGCTTAAAAAGCTGAAAAACTTTTAAACACGTATACTTTATTTTGTTGCTTTACATATTTTAAAATTTTTATAAATTTATACAGGGTGTTTCATAAAATATGATCATTGAAGAATCACGATTCTGCTTAAACTGCTTGACGTTTAAAGCTGATTTTTGGCAAGCGGATTGACTGTGGGGTGTAGAGGTTCGATAAGGAGGGGTTTCTCGAATCTCAAATTCCAAGAGGGTGAAAATGCCCCTCAAATATTACAATATCTGTTATTTAAAAAACGGTTAGTCTTACGGGAAAACGCTTGGACAACCATAATTTATATTTTTTACATATTTTGAATTTTTTTTAAAAATCATACAGGGTGTTCCAAAAAGTTGGGTAATTGATTAACCACGATTCTGCTTAAATTGCTTGATGTAAAAAGCTTATTTTTTGCAAACGGATTTTTCGAAAGTCAAATTCCAACGAGATGAAACTACCACTCAAATATTACCAAGTTATATAATAATTTCCCCATATTATTTTTTCTCATGCTGACATGCTGAAAATTTTATCCAGTTTGTATGCTAATGGAAATTCTTGCTTTGCTTTATCATCACCATTACAAAGGATTAATTCGACACGAACGAAGTCGCGGGTACACGCTGGTTAATTATATTTGTACCTTAATATACTACATTACATTACATTACTGTGAAAGAAAATCAAGAAGACTGTTGCTCTGCTTAGCTTTCAAGAAATGTGTGGTTTCTCGTCAATGTCTAACTTCCAACTAAAATAGTCATTATTCCACATAAATGAAGTGCGTCATTTAAAAAAAAATGTATTGCAGCGTTTCGAGATATATAAAACAACTATCTAACATTATTTATTATGGAATATTTTCCCTGAGTTTCTTAATTTTTTTAAAAACATCGAAATATGACGATAATTAGAACAGTGACGGTAATTGGGCTTTTACCATAGTTACAACATAGAACACACAGTGTACTTCTATCTTCACAGATAGCTATGCTAGTGCTTCTAATTCTTCTAATTCTTTATTGAAATACTATTAAAGATGATGACCATTCCTCGGAGGATGAACATCTGTTGTCAGAAGAGAATGGGAAATATCCTGTCCCCCCTACAACAGGAAGATCCCCATGTATGATGAGTTATAGACCGTATGATGAGTTATAAAAGGAAGACACAGTAAATCTTTAAGGTCGCGGTATTTTATATTAAATCCATATAATGTGGACTTGATCTGTAACCTTCTATGAGTGTAGCCCAATTTTGCAAGAATCTTTAACCTCTTAAAATGGCAAATTTAACAATAAGCAAGATAACCCACCATAATATCATAAGCTTCACAAGGCGATTGTGGTCACTGTCACTGGACAATTCACAGGTTAGAGACTTTCACAAAAATACTACCTAACGTTTGAGAAACGGCCGTCATTAAACCAGTGGTAGTACTCTCATTGGCAGGGTACGTTAGTTCTGAGGCAAACTCAATTCCTGCAGGGATATATGCGTTCAGGAAAAATCTAAAATCCCCAAAAAATGCGATTAAAAAAACATTTTAAAGGTAATTGCATCAATATTCTTACCCAAATATACCTATAGTAAAGTATACGGAAATTTTTGCCTTGATTTGTAAACATAACAGTAAAGCAATAAAACAAAGTGCTGTTCCTATGTAAATAAAAAGATTTGTTTCCCTGAAAAAGGTGAATAAAAGGTGTTTTATTAAAAAATGTAAATTCCAATAATGAATAATATATTAAGCTTCATTCAGAACCTCGAAGTTAGTGGAATAAATTAGTGGCTTCAATTAACGTAGAAGTTTGTACCTCTAATTTCAATGTAATTTCGTAGTGGTATTATTTTTCAATTAGTAGAAAAAATTTTAAAAATTTTAACTTTTGACTTTTTTGACTGAAAATTTGCGAGTAATGTCTTTTCAATTCCTCATCCGTCATGAAAAATTGTGGTTATCAACAAGTCATAAATTAAAAGTTTATTGTTTTATAAGCGAATGATTAAGCTTTTTCTATGGATACAAGATACAACTGACTACCGGTTGGATATGACTACCACATGCTGTTGCTAGAATATTCTATTAATTTTAATTGTATTTTTTAGACATTGTGACTGATCGTAAACTAAAAAATATTAAGTGTAAAGCTTCATTCAGAACCTCGCAGTTAGTGGAATAAATTAGTGGTTTCAATTAGCGTAGAAGTTTGTTCCAAAGAATATACCTAGCTAGAAAAAGAATGGACTCTGCCATACCTTTGGCCATACTGAAAAATGGTCCTACATAAGTGGCGCCATCTATTGAGTAGGGCTTGTTTTAAATGGATCGAAGCGCGGGCTTTTTAAATGAGCGTATTTATTGAATTTACTCTAAAATAATTAAATTTGATTATTAAATCTTATTTTTACACAAATTCAACAATACTAATAACAAGTATCGTTGTGATGTGTAAAAAATAAGATTTAACAGTATAATTTATACAATTATTAAACAAAATTAAAGCCAAACATGTGTAAATATTATTTATTATTTAAAATTTTTATTTATAAGTCAAATATTTAAACATCGTTTATTATAATAAAACAAGACCAACGTAATACGCCCAAAATTTTGTAGATGGAGTAAATATAAATAGGTACTTAAATGATGGCAAAAATAAAAGACTTACATTATATTTTTAGGGCCACAAACAAAAGGAATTGTCTAATTAAAACACAAATTATAATTTGAAAACAATAATTGTAATTAATAACAAATTATAGTTTGAAAAACGTTTTGATAATATTATGATTGGCGCTATGACAACGACAATATCTTTGAGAATTTGACAATAGTATGACAATGGCCATTGGAAACTATGGAAACTACAAAAAAATTCTGTTTTAACGCTATCTGGCAACTAATAGCAACTTCTTAACCTAAAAATTAATTTGTATGTTTAAAAAATTAATTTGTATGTTTAATTAATTTTGTGTTTAAAAAACACCTAGCGCCTGAGGCTGGAACTATTTTATTTGAAATTTCCGTGGAAACGGTGGAACGGTGCTATTTCACTTTCCCTCCCCTGGTTTGTTCCTTTAATATGAATGTAACTTTGGAATGTAAGCATTCAGAACGTCAAAATTAGTCGTAGGGATTTACAATTAGTGAAAAAAGTTAACAAACTCTTAACTGTTTCACTAATTATACTTCAAAATTTGCGACGTCATTTTGGCCTTTGATTATCATCCTTCAAAAGAAAATTTGGTTAGAAATCAAAAGTATATTGTTTTATAAGCTAAATATTAGGCTTTCTCTATGGATACAACTGATTACCGCAAGCTGTTGCTAGGATATTCTATTAATTCTGTTTTTTAGACATTGTGAATGATCGGAAACAGGGGCGGGAAAGTGAAATAGCAAGCGGTTCCACCGTTTCCACGGAAATCTCAAATAAAATAGTTCCAGCCCTAGCCACTAGGTGGTAGTGCAATTAATTTTTAGGTTAAGAAGTTGCTACTAGTTATTGCCAGATGGCGTTAAATCAGATTTTTTTTGTAGTTTCCATAGTTTCCAACGGCCATTGTCATATTATTATCAAATTCTCAAAAAATATTGTCGTTGTCATAGCACCAATCATAATATTATCAAATAAATTATTATCAAAATGTTTTTCAAACTATAATTTGTTATATGTGTTTTAATTAGACAATTCCTTTTGTTTGTGGCCCTAAAAATATAATGTAAGTCTTTTATTTTTGCCATCATTTAAGTACCTATTTATATTTACTCCATTTACAAAACTTTGGGCGTATTACGTTGGTCTTGTTTTATTATAATAAACGATGTTTAAATATTTGACTTATAAATGAAAACTTTAAATAATAAATAATATTTCACATGTTTGTCTTTAATTTTATTTAATAATCGTATAAATTATAGGTACTGTTAAATCTTATTTTTTACACATCACAACGATACTTGTTATTAGTACTGTTGAATTTGTGTAAAAAATAAGATTTAATAATCAAATTTAATTATTTTAGAAAAAAATTCAATAAATAAGCTCATTTAAAAAGCCCGCGCTTCGACCCATTTAAAACAAGCCCTACTCAATAGATGGCGCCACTTCTGTATTAGGACCATTTTTCAGTATGGCAGAGTCCATTCTTTTTCTAGCTAGGTATATTCTTTGATCGGAAACTAAAAAGTATAAAGTTTCATTCAGAACCTCGCAATTAGTGGAATAAATTAGTGGTTTCAATTACACTTTATACTTTTTAGTTTACGATCATTCACAATGTCTAAAAATACAATTAAAATTAAGAGAATATCCTAGCAACAGTTTGCAGTCATCCGTTGTATCCATAGAAAAAGCCTAATATTTAGCTTGTAAAACAATAAACTTTTGGTTTCTAACCACATTTTCTCTTGACGGATGATAATCAAAGGCCAAAATGACATTTCTCGCAAATTTTGAAGTATAATTAGTAGAAAAGTCAAAAGTTTGTTAACTTTTTCCACTAATTAAAAATTCCTACCACTAATTTTGACGCTCTGGATGCTTACATTCAAATTAGAGGAGCAAACTTCTACGCTAATTGAAACCACTAATTTATTCCACTAATTGCGAGGTTCTAAATGAAGCCTAATTGACACCACTAATATTGAGGTTCTGAATGAAGCTTTAATAAGGTTATTAATATTACTTGTATTTATGGGTTTTATCCAACACTATTCCAGCCATAAAACCTCCGAACATACCAAACATTATCATTACTAGTCCCATTCTTCCTGCATCTTCTGTTGCACCCTGTAGAGAAATTGAAGTTAGAAGAAGGAAGAAGGATTTTATATAAGCCGCATCAGCTGCTGGGCCATTTAGCGGCATTTGATGTTAGACACATTATTATTTTGGTGTTCTATAAGTTTAGATAAATTTATAGAATGTACGGGAACACAGGGAAGATTATGTGGTTGAGTTTCTTTCAATTACTTTTTTATTAAAATACTAGACCTTATGCAGCTCGAATACTTACTGGAAAATATGACAGCACAAACTGGTTGAGTAGCGTACCAAAAGCTGAGAATATTCCAAAACTAATCCCATATCCCAGCATGTGTACCAGGAAACCTTTGTTTTTCATCAGATCCTTCAAAGACTGAATGAATGTTCCCATTGTGACGATCTGGATTTTCTTTCTTTCTTCAGCCTGAGCTGCACTGGGTGGCAGTCTGGGCATATGAGGGAAATCTTAAAAAAATATTATTGTAAAAAAAAAAATAAAAAAAATAAAATAAAAATTAAAAAAAAAATAAATTAAATAGTAGCAATTTTTTTTAGAACAAACGAAAGTTTTTATAAAAAAATGCATTTTTCTTAAAATGTTAATAATAAGGAATAATAGGAATAAAGGCTAATAATAGGAAACACTTTTTCCACATGTAGAAACAATCCAACAACATACTGTATTAAATAAAAAGTAATGAGTAATGATTTCTTACATACGACTACAGCTATGCATGCTGGAACAATCGCAATAGAGAGACTCCAACAGAGTATTTTTAAATCCGATCCAATGGCTGCTAAGTCTGGTTGGTCTTTTACTAGCATTGGTGGTAATAGAAAACCTAGAGCACTACCTAACTGCATACCAAAAACTCCAATAGAACAAACTTTAGAAACCTATAAAATACAAAAATTAATTACTTAAGACACAGTTTTTTATTTTGTAATTAGGTATTAACTTAAGTACCCATTTTCTATAATGAACATTAAGCTTTTTAAAATTATCAAATTGAATAGTTTCCTGAAATTTGCCCTCACGGCACTTAGAAAACACCTTGTATATACAGGATCCTGCGGTACAGGAGCTCTATAGAATCTCGTTTAAACCAAGTGCGTAAACTGTGTACTAGGATATATTTCAGGAAATATTATTCACTTGTATAGGGTGAAACCAAATAGTGTGAGTGGATAAGCCTCGATTTTTTCAACGAAACACCCTGTATCTTATTCCATTTTGGGGTTTCTTTATCACTTTACATAATTCTTATTGGTTATTGTTATTATTAAATTTGTTTTAGTAATTCAAAAATTTCAATTTTTAATCTAAAACAAGAAATAATAATGGTATAGAGGAAGTTTCATTCAAAGAAAATTTTATCTTTTAACACATTTGGCAATATATTTTGAGCATCCTGTATAATTTAAGATTATAATTTCTCTAATAAAGTAAAAAAATTCACAGTCCTTTACAAAGATGCAACCGGGGGGGCATTGAAAATGATGAATAAAAACGTAAAAATATGATTAGTGTTAATATGAGTGTATTACATACATATGTTTAAATAACGAACTTAACAAAAAACAACAGATTTAAAGATTCACTGAAAAAGTAGTAATGTTAACATTAAATAAAACATTATCAATAATAATTATGCGATCGCACCTATCCGTAAAACAAGCAAGCAATAAAACCTCGGAAAAAACAAAATAACATACAAAACATCAGGTTAACATGATGACAGATCATGATCAATGATCAGATAAAGAATTCTTACGGAAAGTTACACTTTACGATATATTTTTTTAACTGTTAAAGGCAAATCCCATTTAAACACAAAACTTTTTAATACCTACTACTGTATCTAAAAGACTTTTTTTAAATTAATAAATTCTTCTGTTTTTCTTGGCTGTTGTGCGTCTGTTTCCACGCTTCTGTTTTTCTTGGCTGTTGTGCGTTACGTCACAGATTAACAGGCCCATGTTTGCACCACAAGGCGATGCTGCAGACCACTAGGTAGACCGGTCGTAGAAATTTATGTTATACAACTTGTAGTCAATATACATAAATATTATCAGAAACTTTTTTTCTTTTAAAATGTGTTCAGATTTTGTAAAAAGTATAAGTCAAAATCGCAAAACTTAAATTTGATATGAGTTTCTTAATTCGTTTTTAACTAATATAGTGGCGAATTACAAAAATTCCTTTTCAATGAAAATTAATGAGTTAAATAAAATAATTTAATAAATTACTCGCTTTTTCTCGCGACTACGTTCGCGTTACACCTCGAATCGTTCATGCATTGATTAAATGATTTTTTACTTCTTTATAGAGAGCTAGTGAGCATAGATGTTTTTTATTTTTCATCTTTTTTTTATTTATTAAGAGCACTAATACTCTCTTTATAGGTTATTTTTTATTCTTTGAAGGATAATTGAGGAAGCTATATTTCGTTATGATGTCACTAAATAAACCCTTGTATAAAATTTTATACTCTCTGGTTTATAATGTTATAGTATTGCATTTTCGTACAGCAAACTTTCATTCCCTATTCTACTCCCTAAGGGTATAAATTTCATAAATTCGCTTTACCTTTGTGCCAATTTTTATGTGTATAATCCAGAGGTCACCAAGTTTTATATAAACTTTTACTAACTTTACCCATTTGGTTGATGAATTTCAAAAATTTCTTCTAATTCTTTTTGTAGGATTTCATTCTTCTAGACCAAATAGTAAGGAATTTTCATACAACAAACTGTTCCGAGATAATTTTACTCTCTAAGAGGACGAATTTCCTAAAACCAATCAGGAAAAATCCAAAACCTACCGTTATAGGAGGTATAAGATGATTAAACTTATATAATGACAACTACTTATCGGATAACAAATTAATTACTACTGTCAGCTAGTTCAGCTACTGTCTAGGTAGAATATACCTAATTACACCTACACCTTACCATTACACACTACCTACACCTACCTATGATGTAGGTAGATTAAAGCTTATTTTGACGTTACCTCTCACTTCGGTGTCACAAGCTGATTTTTTCAGGGATGGAAGTACAGTACATGATATGGGGACCCTTATTCCGAAAGTAGTACAAAATTAGACTGGGTAAAAGGGCACTATCATCAAAAATCGATATATTATACCACCGTATAGAGAAAACAAATACTTTTTGTTGATCCAGTACACAATAAAGTCTTCGTAGGGAGTAATTTTTATAATTATTTACAAAAAACATTTCCATTAGCGCTTATGACCAAAAAAAAAACTTTAAACATGAATAATCATTTCAATCATGCGAAAATTTGGTTTAAAAATAGATTTTTTTTAATATAACTTTCATTTAACGAAAAACGAAGGCCTAAATGAAAAAAAGAAACAATTTAAAAGTTTCGCTTATGTCTTGACAAGGTATCAAAGCAAACCCCATATTTTTTGCTTTTAAACTAATAAAGATATATCAATAAACAATTAGCGATGTAATGGATTTTGCGGGCGCTGGCCGACTGCCGCCGCTGCGCCGAGATTTCCTATACCCTTGTATATATGACGTCATGGTGTGGCAAATGTAGCATTTTAATTCGATTTGGGCTCCCTTATATAGGATAACAGAAACATTTTCAATGTTAAAACTTTAGTAAATTATTTTTTTAAGAATCCAAAACTAGGGTTAACTTACGTCCAAACTTCCCCGATCGACTCTTACCCTCTCACAATTTGTTCATTCACCCTGTATAAAAGAACATATTTACCTAAAGTAAGTCCTACATGAAATTCCTAAGTCGTATATTATAGGAGCTAATAGAAGCCCAACGAAAGTATATAGCCGGATTAATATGGGAAATCTGCCCGCGGCTTTTTTGACTCGAATCAAAATAGTTCAGTCATTGGGGATCAAAAAAGGGGCCTGCTTGGAAAAAAGTCCGAAAGTTATGAAACTTTGCAGGTTTACAGGTTTTGGGGTCCCTAACTAAAATCCATAAAATGCACATTTCCAGACTTGCCGCCGGCACCGCCATCTTGCCAAGATGGCGCCCAAAATCGGTATTTTGTGAATATCTCGAAAACTATGCGTTATTCGCGAAAATTTGAAGAGAGTAAAATTAAAGAGAATAACATTTTCTATAAAAAAGGTTTTATGAAAATTTTCGCTAAAGTCAACCGTTTAGGCACAAAATCCCTGGAAATTTTACATTTTTGCGTAAAATATGATATATTATATATAGTCGATTTTCCGAAATCAAATGTCGATTAGGGTTCACTAAAACTAGTTTTAGTTTAGTTTCTTCAATTTTGTCATGAACCAGTGGCGTTTTATTAATCCGCTCATTAATTTGTCGTGCTGGACAGCATTCATTGCGAACTTACCACCAGGTTCAGCATTGGTCTGGTTGTACCAAAGATGCCGAAGAATGCAGTTGGAAGAAAACAAAAACAGACATTACTCCAGTCACAACGTTGAAAGATCCAGCTCCAAAATCCCTGTTGGCACTTTTATCCTGTAAATGCAAATCCAACAACTATGGTAAAGCCTGATACGGATGCAGAAAATCAGGATTAAAATGTTCAATGATTTGTGCATACTGCAATGGGAAATCCTGTGACAACGTCACTGAAGTGTCATTCGACGAATCCGATGAACAGGAGTTGGACTTGCCTGTAGATATCCCTCTGGCGGCTGAAGATGAAGAGTTGGACGTATTGAGAGACCACCCTGATGAGCCCAGCACAGCAGACAGGATCGACTTTGACATCAATGAGCCAGATCCGTCGGTCTTGTGCAGATAAGTTAAAGTTTTTAATTTATCTAGTGGAGTAGGCCTCCGGGGAGACCACGTTAAAATAAACGCGCCATATACTTTACCTCTTGGGTGGTGTGGAAACAAGTACACATTTTCAATAATTAAAATTAATTATTCATAAATTAATGAGCGAATTAATGATACGCCACTGTTTTAGGACAAAATTGAAGAAACTAAACTAAAACTAGTTTTACTGAACCCTAAACGACATTTGATTTCGGAAAATCGACTATACATAATATATCATATTTTACGCAAAATTGTAAAATTTCCAGGAATTTTGTGCCTAAACGGATGACTTAAGCGAAAATTTTCATAAAACCTTTTTTATAGGAAATGTTATTTTCTTTAATTTTGCTCTCCTCAAATTTTCGCGAAAAACGCATAGTTTTTGAGATACTCATAAAATACCGATTTTGGTCATCTTGGCAAGATGGCGACGCCGGCGGCAAGTCTGGAAATATGCATTTTACGGATTTTAGTTAGGGACCCCAAAACCTATAAACCTGCAAAGTTGCAAAACTTCCGGACTTTTTTCCAAGCAAAAATCCCCCATAACTGAACTAAAATAATTCACCTAAATTTTTAGCTCTTTAACTCAAACGTTTTTCGAGATTTTCAAAAAAACCTTGTTTTTTCAATTTTATTTTTATTTTTATAGTAATATTCAAAATTAATTAATGATAATTTTTTTTCTAATTCTTATAAATCTAAGACATAAAAAAATAATATGATCATGATTCTTAAACGAAAAACCGATTTTTAGCGGAGGAAAAAAAATTATAATCTTCATTTTTTTAACCTTTGTTAAATATGTCACTCACTAAAAATCGTCAGAAAATATCTTTTATACTTCTTTACACTCAGGAATTTTTTAGAATTTTTTGATGTTGTGGAACCAATATAAAAAAAATAAAAAACTCATTTTTTTTCTAAAATCTTCTGTTTTAAGGTAACTTATATTTTTGTTTAGTTTAAAAAAGTGCGTTAGAAAATATTTTTTCATTAAAAATACTTCCTTGCCAGAAATAAACATAAAGATTATTATAAAAAAATGAGCCCAAGAAGATTTTAGAAAAAAAAGATTTTAGAAAAAAATGAGTTTTTAATTGTTTTCATATTGTTCCACCACTTCAAAAAATTCTAAAAAATTCCTGAATGTAAAGAAGTATTAAAGACATTTTCTGACGATTTTTAGTGAGTGACATATTTCACAAAGGTTAAAAAAATAAAGATTTTAACTTTCTTTCCTCCGCTAAAAATCGGCTTTTCGTTTAAGAATCATGATCATATTATTTTTTTATGTTTTAGATTTCTAAGAACTAGAAAAAAAATCATCATTAATTAATTTTGAATTTTACTATACAAATAGATATAAAATTGAAAAAAACAGTTCTTTTTGAAATCTTGAAAACCGTTTGAGTTAAAGAGCTAAAAATTTAGGTGAATTATTTTGATTCGACAGCAAATCGATCCCCTGAGTGCGAGTCAAAAAAGCCGCGGGGGCAGATTTCCTATATTAATCCAGCTATACCCTTTTGAAGGATCCTTTATTTAATAATATTACGTGTTTTTCAAAATTTTAAATGATTCAAATCTAACACTGCACCCAAGATATTCAGGACCTTCAAATTTCAGAAGTTCACACGATTAACATGTGCAAAATTAACTCCGTAGTCGAATTTCATTCTTAATCCCCATGTAAATCAGTAATTTTCATCTATAGATATGTCGGTATTAAAAGATTATGAGATTTTAAGCGTACGGAAATCAAACACTTTATTAAATACATGACGTGTGTTACCAAATATTTATTACCACACATTTGATTGGAAAGTTAATTAATAGCAAATTTCTTTTTATTTTTTACACTTGAGAACTAATTTTATCTACACTGAAATTTCAGAGTCAGAAATGATTTCGAAACATGAGAAAAATAACAGAAAACTGTCACTGTATGGTATCCACTCATTGGACAGACCGTTTAAAAAATGTCAAAATAAATGTAGTAATCAGAGGTGGTAAGTAATTATTCAGTTGTTTTAATCCGTTAATCCATAGATGATGGTTAAATGTTTTTGTTGACATCGAATGTGATTGATTATTTTTGTTTTTTAAAATTGTAATATATCTACAGTGTGTACAAAAAAAAATAATTGTATTATTGATAATCGTATTGTAACATAATCGATAAACAAGGGCTGGTCAAAATATTCGATATACCAGCTGCGTCTCAAAAGTGGTATATTTTTACTTTGTTCGATAGAAAATGACTCTCTGGATTGAATGACATATCATATGTCAACTTTTGACTTTTGACATTTTTGCTTAAAAAATCTTATTTTAAATTTCAATCTAGAGTGTCATGGCTGTGTTAAAAACACTAATTTTTAATCGAGGAATCTTCAGAAAATAAATATAATCGGCTGATGTTTTTCGTGTCTTGCCCTAACCGGTTAAGAGATGCCCAAATCGTATTTTTAATCATATCTCAAAATTTTTAAAACGGAACAAGGGTGGATCATTAGCATATTTGGAAAAAGCATTTTTTTACGAATAATTTGGTACCACACACTTGATATTTCGAGTCAAATTGTTATGAACCGCATGTTACAATTTCAAATAAACCATATGCAAAAATATCAAAAATTGACATATGTTATGTCATTCAATCCAGAGTATCATTTTCTATCGAATAAAGTAAAAATATATGGAGTGTCCCATTTAAAAATCAATAGTTGTGGTCATTTACTGTGAAACAAGTAGTGACCAAAAACAATTGAATACGTCAATCAATCCTAATTTATTTAATATACTAACATACCAAACCTCACTTTTTTCTAATTAAAAATAAAAAAGTTAGAGGGAAAAGCCACTTTTGAGACGCACCCGGCACCCGGTATTCTCAGATCAGATAAAAAATAATTGTAGAGTGAGAAAATTTGGAAGCTAAATAAAATAAAAATAGTGTAAAATAAAAAATGTGAAACTAAATAAATGTTTCAAACAATTCTTTTCAATTGTTTTATAAATAAGGGTTGTTTCGCATTCCTAATAAGAAATGTCAAATTTGGCAGATCAACCAAGTCGCGCATCTTAGTTTTTGTTTTATAGACAACCAAAAACTAACTGCGCTACTTAATTTTCTTTCTAGTAAGAAAATAATTCCATTTCATACAGATTGACTTTTTTGGGGACACTCTATATAAAATACCCACCTCGTCAGGTCTGAACCATGTCACTGCTAGTTTCGGTGGTAGGCTCAGGATAAAAACTTGAGATAATGAGACGATGGCTTGACCGACCAGCACTACATTAAAAGCACCTTGATCTATGGAAAAAAGCTTTATAGCAGCTCCAATAGCTGTCAAGAAGCAACCAATCAGTGCCGCAAATCTAAGCCCCTAAAATATAATATCTAATATTATTCAAATTAAAAGTATAAAAAATATAGGTATATATATATACATTAAAAGCGTAAATTATTATATTAGGGTTATTAATTAGACATCCATGCTATCAGGCATCCATGGCTGTAGTCACGTGGCCAGAATTGCACCAAGACATATAACTATGCTGGATGGGACTACCGTCTACTGCCTGCAAGCTCTGCTCCGGCAAGGAGAGAAAAAGCCAAGATGAAAAGCCGTCACGAAGTCATCAGCTCGAGGAAGGAGGGCCATAGTCAGGTCCTCACAATAGGAATTGACCTCAAATCCAAAGAGGCATTAGAAAAAAAGAGATATACAGGGTGGTCCAAACTGTATTCCGGAAGCTTCGGCAGCATATTCTGCAGATAAAAATAAGTAAAAAAGTTCGTATAAATGTATGTCCTAAAATGCTTAATTTCGGAGATAAAAGGTGTAGAAGTTTCATTTTTAATTCGATTTACTCCAAATAATTTCTGAAATAACGTCAATATTTGGATGAAAATTGGTGTCTAGAAGTTGTTTGACATGAGAAATTTGATTTTGATGTCAATATGACTCCTACTAGTAGAGGGCGCCACCTACATATTTTTTAACTGGTTTGAAGAGTAATAACTTTTCGTCCGTACCTGTATAAAACTACTGAGTAAAAAAATATATATTTACGACGTTTTTTACGTGAAAAAGATCTCTTGGTTAAAATCGCTGCGAGAAATGGTTTTCGAGATATTTGGAATCGAAATTATCAATACCTGTCATCATTGACATAAATTAGACATGTTGACTAAATAGTTATTAGACTGAAATCATAAATTTGAAATGTTTTTGTGCCAAAAGTTCAACAGAAACTGTTTTATCATCATTTTTTGCAAAAAGATTTATGATTAATTTAAAAAAATAAAAATTTCCCAAATTTATTATTTCAGTGAAATAACTTTTTTACTTATTTTTATCTGCAGAATATGCTGCCGAAGTTTCCGGAATACAGTTCGTACTACCCTGTATAAGAGTATCCCCTATTATATAGATTCAGGACAACACCGGTACCAGGTCTAAGGAGAGAGAGGCCAGGTTAAAGAGCTGCAGAAAATAGAGACAGACAAGCTCGTCGACTGTGAAGGGCACGGAAGGCCAAACACCAACAGTGGAAAGGTGTATACCCTCTTAGGAGGTAGATGTCTACTCCTCGAAGGAAGAACATCTGTTGTCAGTGAGGATGGGACATATTCTGTCCCCCCTACAACAGAAAAATCTCTTACACTCGTTCTACATTCTGGCATCATCAGAATAAAACAAATCTTGCTATTAAAGCAAAGCTGGCTTATTTTCTGTATCATTGGTGAAATAATTTTAAATCTGAATAACCCATAGGTACTTTTAAACACTATGAGTTAAAACTACATCAAAACACTGGTCCGCGATCGACCACTTAAGCAACGTTAGCCGTTGTGGGTTAGCAAAACTCTGCCTTACTGTTGTTCCAAGGCACCTACTTATGTAAGAGTTATTTAGGCACAGAGCTCATTCAAGCTAGCAGATAGCAATCATTCAAGCTAGCGCAGCAAGATATGGGAAGTCTTGAATATCTTAGAAGTAGATAGACCCTTGTTTAAGATAATAAAAGAGCTATATAAAGAAAATGAATCGTATGTTAAGATAGATCCCAGGCTATCTAATCCAATTAACACCATTAAAGGGTTGCGACAAGGATGCAGCTTATCTCATCTGATCTCTCTACGTCAAAGTAGCCTTTAGGGAATGGAAGACAAAATGTCAAGGTATGGGAATATCCATTGGGGATACCACACTATTTACCCTGAGCTTTGCAGACGATCAGGTCGTGATTGCTCAGGACTCATACGATCTAGAGTTCATGACTAAGAGGCTTTATCAAGAATACAACAAATGGGGATTTCAGGTTAGTCTAAAGAAGACGGAATACTTAGCTATCAATTCCAACGCTTGTTTTGAAGTCTTCATTAATGATAACGTCCAGATTCAACAAGTAGACAAATTTAATTATCTTGGTGCTACAATCAACAACGAGGGTTTGAGCAAAGAATAAATACCAACCCGAATTCAGAAGAGCAAACAATTTATTGGATGACTTAATAGCCTCTGGTGGGACCGAAACTGTCTGCAACAACTAAAAAGAGACTTGGAAGAACATTGGTGGAGTCAGTTCTTTGCTATGGTTCAGAGCTATGGACTCTGAGTGCAGATGCGAAGCGCAAAATCCAAGTTGTTGAAATGGACTACATTAGAAGAAGTGTTGGTATATCTAGGATGGAAAAAAAGACAAACATCGAGGTCAGGCGTATCATGAATGCATCGGAGGAAACAGTACTAGATCGAATCGAAAAATTCAGCATAAAATGGTTTGGACATGTTCTGCGTATGCCGGGGAATAGGTGGCCAAAAAAAGTTTTTAATGGGCTCCCCAGGGCAGAAGAAAGAGAGGTAGGCCTAGAAAATACTGGAACGGAACGGTTACGGAAGCAATGGAAGCTCGTAATCTAGAAGCTGATGACGCTCTAAATCGAGATATGTGGCGTAGGGTAACGGGAAGGCAGCAATAGGCTGTAGTTCGAAATGAATATTAAATACTTAAACCAAATCTCATTTATATATATATAGCTCATTCACGCCATTTAGAGACCGAATAAGATCAGATAACTCGTGCATTAAAAGACGATTTCATCACACTATAAGTGGGCAGGTCATTGGTATTGGCTGATGATTTTCTTGAACCAGATTTTCCGTGGCAGGAAAACACATAGTGACGTTAACTTAAAATACTTACTTGTTCTAAGTTATTTAATACTAACCAATTTATCAATTAAAAACGAAGATGGAAATACGAAAATCGGCCACACGATCATGAACATGACACCAGTCCAATCGACTGCACTCGAGCTGACATTGTAGTACCGCATCACTATATTCGTTATTATGGAGTACTCCACCCATTGGAAACAACTAATGGTAGAGTAATAGACGTACACGGCCAAAATGTACCATCGCATGCTAAAAGCTCTGATCACATCCGCGTTACCTCCATCTTCGAGAGACTTCTTTAGGTGAAGGTTCTCGGTGGCCATGGTCTCTCGTAAGATTTCGGTAGTTTTTGGCTCTAAACGCGACTGAAAAGTTCGCCATAGCCCTGAGATTTTTTATAAAATTGGCGAATCGTAAAGTTAATCTCTTATAAACCCGATAATACTGTGCTGTAAATCTGATCGAAGCTCTGGTGTGGTGGATGTTTGTATTCGATTTAAGAATCTGACAAGCGGTTTAATCCAAATGGGGATTAAAAGTTATGAAAATTATACATTATACGCTATCAGTTAATCAGTTTCATTCTTTAACTTTATTCATTAATAATTTCTGGAGCTACCTTCTGATGATATTCTACCATCTTAAGGAAAAACGTCTTAAGGTGTTATTAAAAATGAAGGGGGTCCAGGGGGAAAACTTTTACAATATTATAGTAGGTCTAACTGGTCTCTACAAAATGTATACACTCTGCAGGGCAATACGTTATTAAATCCTATGATATACCGGGTGCGTCTCAAAAGTGGCTCACACCTATAACTTTTTTATTTTTTCAGATAAAAAACAAGATTTATTATGTTAATAGTTATATGACATAAATTAGAACTGATTGACATATTTAATTCTTTTCAACCACTTACTGTTTCGCCGGAAATGACTACAACTTTTGATTTTTAAATCGCAACCTCGGTATTTTTTACTTTATTCGATAAAAAAATAAAAAATTACTCTCTGAATAGAATGGCATATCATATGTCAACATTTGACATTTTTGCTTAAAACAAAATTGTATTTTAAATTTCAATCTAGAGTGCCATGGCTGTGTTAAAAACACTAATTTTGAAAGAAGGAGCCTCGGAAAAATATATTTGATGGTCTAATGTTTTTAGTGTCTTGTTCTCTGGCCGGTTAAAAGATGCCCAAATCGTATTTTTAATCATATCTCAATTTTTTCAAATGGAACAAGTGTGGCTCATTAACATATTTGGAAATAGCATTTTTTACGAATAATTTGATGCCACACACTTGGTATTTCGAGTCAAATTGTCGTTATGAATCGCATGTTGCAATTTCAAATAAACGATAAGTTGACATATAATATGTCATTCTATTCAGAGTGTCATTTTCTATCGAATAAAGTAACAAAATACTGAGGGTGCCATTTAAAAATCAAAAGTTATCATGTCTTTCCCCTGGACCCTTCAAATATTAAGGGATTTTCCGGCTAAAAAAGGCCCTACAAGCAACGATATCCGAGAGATTTGAACCGTACGGAGTGTCCCATTTTAGTTGAAATCATACGGTATCTACGTTATTATTGAAGATAGAAAGGTGCGGTTTGCACCAACCTGTCACACTTTTTTGTCAAACGGAAAATACCGTAAACAAAATTTTTATAGCCCTCTTCATTTCTACAGGGTCTTTTTGAAAATTTTGCAATTTGGGCCACCCCATGTATCTCTGTTACTGTTAAAGGTATCGAGAAAGTGAAAACTGGTTATTGTAGAACTTTTTACGTAAAATATACTGGCGTAGTCTGTTATTCTACGAAATGAATATTTTTAAAGATATGAACTAAAGTTATGTTTTCTTAAATGTAACACCCTATATATTTATAAATTATACGATTTGGCTTGCCATAAGCTTCTCAAAAATATAAATATAGAGACCACTCTATATTTATTTTCACTATTTACTGCAATATTTATAGGTTTTTATTAAAAGATCAGATTTATTAGTAGGCCATAATTGATAATAAAATAAACTAAAAAATTATTAAAAGCATATTGCTATCTGTCTCTTGTTTTATTTTGGTAGCCACTAATAAATTCTTTATATATTAGAAAAACTTAACTCTCTACCGCTATTTGTAAATCTTGGAAGCTATCGTACCGGAACTTTTAGATATTCCTTTAGCTAATTTACGTGAAATAAACTTTCAGCATGATGGGCCTCCTTCTCACAACGTTAAAAATATAAGAATTTTGTTAAATTATTATTTCTCAAATCAATGAATTGGAACCAATGGAACATTTTGAAACATGAAATATATCGTGGCATCTACAACAATGTGGATCACCTGGAAAATGCTTTAATAATGCAAGCTTTTAGATATTTGTAAACCCATCCCGTTATAATAAATTCCATTAAAAGATAAATATATTCAGAGATTCAGTGGTAACAGTTCAAAAGTAAAATATGTCATTCCCAAATAAAATTTTAATAACACTATCACCAGACCCTGTATGTCAATAAAAATTGTTTGCCAAGTACACGAGTCGTTAGAGTCCGGCTTTATATTTATCGTACTCAAAAATACCGTATGATCGAAAAAAAACGGCGTCCAGTTGGCTTGGAAATGACGATCGATGACATTTCCCATATAATTTCACATATAAAATGACAGCGATCTTCATTTCATAGCCATCGCTGACGCCGTTTTTATTCGATCATACGGTAGTACAAGGGTGTTCAAAATTTAATGAGAAGATTGTTAGAATATAAAATATTTTTCTGGTGCAATGCTCTAAGTATTTCTTTTTTTAGATGCAGAACTTTAAAGATGATGCAGAAATTTAAAATGTTTGCACATTTTCAAAAAAAAATCATTCAATTGTGTCTCTCTGTAATTTTTTCATAAGTATTTTATATTAAGAATTTATCATTTACCAACAATCATTTCGTATTTTTTCAAACTCAGTAATTCCTCAAATGTAAAACATTAACTAAATACATAGCTTGTCCAACAGGAGAGATTTGAAAAGACAACATCCAAAAAATTACAAAATACAAGTACCTGTAAATTAAAAAGACAGACACAACTCCCACTGTCACGGATTCTTTCGTTGGACAGACTATATAAAGAATTGACATAAAACAAACCATAGAACAATATAAAAATACAATTTATTTATTTATACACCTGTTAACAATCTTAAATTTAAAAAGGTATAATAAATTCTAATTTTAAACAGTGCCCAGAACTCCGCCAATGTTATCTTCAATTTGTCAAACCGGGTATTACAGTTCTTATATTTTTCGTCATAAATCGAACAAACACAGCACTGAGACATCACACGAAATGCTCCCATCCTAGCGCTGGTTCTCAAAGTATGCTCGATCCCTGTTTGAAAGAAAATAATAAACGTAAAATACATGAATAAATTAATAAACAACAGTGGCGACTGATGTATAAGGGCTTCAGAGCTAACAAATATCTATACTAATATATTAAATTCTTTTTTAAGTGACTGACCACTGATTAATCATGATCCTGCTCAAACCACTCAACGTAAGAAGCTCAATTTTGGCATACAGGTTGATTCTGGGGTGTAGAGGTTCCATAAGAAGGGATTTTTCGAAATCCCAGTTCCAAGGGGGTGAAACCACCCATCAAATATTACAATATTTTTTATTTAAAAAACGGTCAAGTTTCCGAAAAACCGCTTAAACAAGTATATTTTATTTTGTTTTTTTACATATTTTAAGATTTTTTAAAAATGTATCCAGGGTGTTTCGAAAAATCTGGTCATTGATTAATCACGATCCTGCTTAAAGCGCTTGACGTAAAAATCTGATTTTTGGAAAACGGATTGACTTTAGGGTGTAGAGGTGTAGAAGAAGGGATTTTTCGAAACTTGAATTCTAAGGGGGTGAAACCACCCCTCAAATATTAGAATATTTTTTGTTCAAAAACCGGTGAGTTTTTCGGAAAAAACTCTTAAACACGTATATTTTATTTTGTTGTTTTACATATTTTAAGATTTTTTAAAAATTTATACAGGGTGTTTCATAGAATATGACCACTGAGTAATCACGATTCTGCTTAAACTGCTTGACGTTTAAAGCTGATTTTTGGCAAACGGATTGACTGTGGGGTGTGGGGGTTCGATAAGGAGGGGTTTCTCGAATCTCAAATTCCAAGAGGGTGAAAACGCCCCTCAAATATTACAATATTTGTTTTTTACACATTTCAAAATTTTTCGCAGATCCAGTTTGTATGTTAATGGAAATTCTTGCTTTGCTTTATCATCGCCATTACAAATGATTAATTCGACGCGAACGAAGTCGCGGGTATACGCTAGTAAATTAATAATTTACTCAAAAATTAGTGTATTGTTTTATTAGGAATAAATATAATATTTTTTTTGTGGCGGAGCTGTACGTTTGACATTACAGGCTAGGTAAAAAAAGTACATTTTAACTCCGCATAGAACATGCTATTTTTATAAACGTCAGAAATACTTTTTTAAACAATTTCAAATGTCAAAAATAAACATATTGACTACATAGTTATTTGAAATGTTAGATGATGGAAGTAGATGAAGATAAAAGGGCTGAAGCTCTAATAATAGAAGGGAAAAAATGCTCCTCTAAATACACTAATTAAATAGAGGGGAAAAAGTTATACAAGTATATTTAATAGAAACGTTTATTTAAAAAACGTTTAAATTTGTGGATGTAAGAAAAGAAAGCTTGTAATATTTTCAAATGCATTCTATTTTAATGTCAATTAAAATAAAAATATCTTTTGAAAACAAAACAAAGAAATGCGACTAATAAAGAGAAATCTTGTACTTACCTCGCATCAAATCGTTTGTTTTCAGAATGAGCAACATTTGCCTGTTTACACTTTCCAAAACTGACGAAATCTGAGGTAAGAGACCTGTAAAATGTTGCTGCACAAAATCTTTTTCTCCATTTGTAAATTGTTCCCTAAAAAGAAAAAATGTTTTAAATTATAGACAAAAAAAATATATTAAAATTAAAAAAAAAATGATATACTACCTATCAATTCCCTTCATTATTGCCTCCCATGGTCTGCCTGTTACCATACAAGCAAACAATCCATAAATATTACCATCAATACCAAGCTGTTTACTGTAATGCCTCATGCCCTTTCTGTCCCTATCCAATATACTTAACCACAGATTAGCATAATTAATTCTAAATTCATTTTTCAATGTCTAAAATCAAACAATTCAAAAAATAACGCTTGATCGAAAAAATGAAAAAACAGCGTCATGGTAGCCTTTGATATGACAATTATTTAGAAAAAAATAAAGTTTTCAAAAAAGGTAAAACCGTATCTGTAAAAGCTTTAATTTTTTTTTTCATTTCTGGATTAATTTTTGACAAATTTATATGCAAATCTTTAATAGATAGTACAAAGAGATAAATTTCAAAGTCCACTGTAACATTGTTTTTTGTCGAATGTATTATAGTACATAAGTAACTCTAAATTCGTTTTTTAATGTTTAAAATTAAACAAATCAAAAAAATACCGTTTAATCGGATCAAAAACGAAAAAACGCCGTCACAGTGAGACTTTGATGTGACAATTACTTGGAAAAAAATCCAGGAAAAACATGTCTTTAAACTGTTTAGTTTTTCCCTTTGAAGAATAATTTTTGAGCAATTTGTCAATTTTTAATAGATAGTATATAAGATCAGTTTCAAAAAGCACCGTGACATCGTTTTTTTTAGAAAGTATAATTCACTCTAAATTCGTTTTTCAAAATCAAGAAAGAAGAAAAAAATTAAAAAATTAAAAAAAAAAGAATAAAAAACGCGTCACAGTAATCCCTGATATGACAATTACATAGATTTTTTTTTAATTTTTCAGGCAAAAGGTATCTCTAAACTTTTTCCTTTTTGTCACCTTCAAGATTAATTTTTGACAAGTTTATAAATATGTCAATTTTTAACAGATAGCATGTACAGATCAAAGGCCACCTTGACACCGTTTTTTTAATATTATATTTAATTCACTCTAAATTCGTTTTCCGATGTCTGAAATAAAACAATTCAAAAAATACCATTTAATAAAAAACGGCGTCACAGTAGCCTATGATATGATAATTATTAAGGAAAAAATTAAAATTGTCCAGGAAAAACGTGTTTGTAAACTTCTTTTCTTTTTTTCCCTTTCAAGATTAATTGCTGAAAAATTTATTCGTCAATGTTTAATAGATAGCATATAGAGCTCAATTTCAAAGTGTGACATCATTTTTTTTAAATAATATTATACATAATTCACTCTAAATTCGTTTATTCAAAGTCTAAAATGAAACAATTAAAAAAATACCGTTTGATCGAAAAAAAGCATGACGGTGGCCTTTGATATGACATTAAAGAATTAAAATTTTCCAGACAAAACGTGTCTGTAAACTTTTTCCTTTTTAAAGATCAATTTCAAAGGCCATCATGACATCGTTTTTTTTTCGACTGTTATACATAATTCACTCCAAATTCGTTTTTCAATGTGTAATATCAAATAATTCAAAAAAATACCGTTTGATCCGAAAAGAAAATAAAAAAACAGCATCACGGTAGCCTTTGATATGACAATATAATATAATGAGTCTATAAAAATGTTCCTTTTTAGTGATCAATTTCAAAGGCTACCGTGACATCGTTTTTTTTTCGAACATATACTTACAGCATATAAACCGTGATCCAGCAAGATAATATCACAGGATCCTTTTTCGTTCTTCCTAACTAAAATGTTCCCTGGATGCGGATCACTGTGAACGAATCCACGGATGAAAATCATTTCTGAATATAATTTTCCTAATTTATTTGATATCTCATAAGGATCTATTTTATGCTCGTTAATGTACTTTAGATCGTTCACTTGACCGCCCTCTACAAATTCCATTGTTAATACTCTAGGCGTTGTCATATCCCATCTAAAAATAAAAATTAATAAATGTTAATACAAAAAAATATTTATTAAGTTCATGATATATAGTAGTTCTTCTCGCGTAACTTTTCCGTGTAAACTTTTCTCGGTAATCACCGGTAATCTCCCAGCGCCAATTTCAAATCGTCAAATGACACATAATAACTGTGAAAATGACTTTTCAAATGTCAAGCTCAATGATTTGACATAACGTAATTCTTCCCTATTTTAAGTCTTTTTTTTTTAGGGCAACGGCCCAGCTACGTCGAAACACCGGTTCCCATTAGAACACCGAAGTTAAGCGACGTAAGGCGATACTGGCTGATGGACGGGTGACCGGTTCGAAACTCTGTATCGTGCTGTTGTCCAAGGCAAAAGTGTAAAATCTATTGACACGCACGCCGCGCCGCCCGGTTCGTCGAGGCCGGATGAGATCGGATATCTCGTGAGTAAGAGTCGATTTAGACACTTACCAAGTCGGTAGGCCATTGACCATGATATGGCCGAGGACCGCTGTTCGGATTCCGCGTAAACAAAGTAGGCCCCGTCCAGATTAGCCCTGGCAGCAAAAAGGAGACGTTAACTTGAAGTCTTCTTTATTAGTGGCAAATATGGCAATTGAACAATATGAATATTTTTGTATGAACTGTACTAACTGGGATTCCGTCGGTCCACTAATTTAAACTCACGATAAAATACTTAACTAATTTATTTTTCTCACAATTTATACTAATAACACACAATTTACTACTTATAAAATTCCTTCGCCAAATTGTCCGATTCGTAATAATTTAAACGCGGTATATTCAAACTTCAAACTGGTCCAACTGCCAAGCGCGGGCTTTGTATACTCTCTGGCGGGTGTTTCTGGAACGTTCTAAAGAATTCTGTAATATTCTTTTACTTTCTGGCGAATGCGCCAGGTTCCTCAATGCACGTTTCGGTTATGTCGGCAACCAGCAATACAGTTTAGCGCCACATACACCTTAACAATACCTTGTTTTCTTTGTATCATGGGTACTCTATACTCTATATATTATCTAGTGACTTTGTTTAGGTAACGATGTAACCTCAAAAAATTTATATCAACAGACATAGCGTTACTATACACGATGTCAAATGTCAAAATAAGGAAAAATAACACGAGAAGAACTATATATTTTCTACAAACCTAACTTTCGGCACTTTCAACCAGTCGACATTTTCAAACATCTGAGCGATCTTCTCGGCATTTTTACCCTCCTGAGCGAAGTTTAACTCTTGGGGAATGTTCTTTTTCGACTCGTCGACCAGCCATTGGAATTTGAATTCGGGGAATACCCAACTCATTAGTTTAACCAGGTACTCCATCGTTTTCATGTCAACTCTAGAATTACCTTGCACATAAGGATGTTGCACCTATTTCAATAACTTTTATAATTCTACAGATTAAGGAAAAATAATCGTACCTTCACTGCCACGGTGGCGCCATCTTTGAGTACGGCTTTGTGCACTTGGGCAAGGGATGCTGTACCGAGTGGTTCCGGGTCAATTGATTCGAATATTTCCAATGGCTAAAATATTTTATATACAGAAACATTCAAGAAACATGTGCCATCTCTCGTGGGGAGATTTCCAACGTAAAAATAAGATTTATTTTTCATATCAACACAGGTCCATGTCCTCAAAGTTTGGAATGAAATTTTGAGGGTAAAAGTTATAAAGTAGGTAAAATATTATACACCTAATTTATTAATTCTATTTATATAAAATTGCGTTTATTTCATCAAGGAAGCCAAATTCGACAAAATATCAAGAGATAACTTTTAATTGGCATTAAACGGCCTACACAATTTTGATATCAAAAGAAAAAAAGTCAGTGGCGCACATGCTTTTTTTGAAGAATATTCCATTGACAACCCGTATGCACGTCCCTGATTAATTTATCGACACTTTTTTAGCATTAAAATATGTAGCACTTATAGTAACTTTTACCCTCAAAATTTCATTCGAATCACTAAAAGTACTTCGAAGAAAATCATAATAAATCGAAAGATTATTAACACCCTGTAACTACGAAACAAAGCGGAATCGGACCTATGTTGATATAAAAAATAAATCTTATTTTATGTGAGGTATTTCCCCACGAAAGATGGCACATGTTTTTTGAAACACCCTGTATTTGTATTATACCAAGCTTCATAAAGATACTATACAGTTTTAAAAAATATGAATTTGTATGGATATTCTAGTAATTCAAAATATAGTATTTTATCGTTAAAATTACACAAAACAAAGTAAATCCAACAGGAATAATCACTAATACCATATTTTTCTTTACTGTTCATAATAAAAAAAATACCATTTTTTGCAAACTTTTTGTCACACCCTATATAATACAGGGGATTTTACTCTAACTTTTTTTGTAAAAGATGGAGACAACAGTAACTCACATTTTTAAAACAATTTATAAACTAAATACAGCGTGAAACAAACATATTTTTTAAAACAATGTTTTCAGATTTTCAACACACAAACAAATTAAGTCAAGAATTTTAATATCTGGCAAGTACAAATATATTACAAATATGGGCATTAACGACAAAAGTAGGATAATACATATAAAACTAGCTGTAACTTACATCTTTCTTAAAATCCTCTTTCAATACTTTGTAAATGTCTTTTAACTCTGTACTAGGGGCCTGACTATGCAACACTTTCATCGTTTGTACATACTCAGAAGGTAATAAATAATCCAGAGCTGCTATGTGCTGTCCAACTTTAATATAAACACCCTTGTTCTCACAACACAGGTCCAACAGTTTCTCTGCGGACCGTTTATGGCATACAGACTAAAATATTAAAACATACATTTTTAAATTTTATTCTTAAACAAATACTATAGGTATACACACTTTCAACTCCTTGTATTCAGGAGAGGATTTATCCAGTCTTTTTCCATATAAATCCTTCTTATAAATAACACCAATTTGAAATACGGTAAAGGCTGCTCTGCTTAACCGTACTGCTCCTATGGAATCCAGTTCATACTGATTTGCTCTTAAGCTTAAAGCAGTACTAACAACTGCTCCTCCAATCAAGGAATACTTTACAAAGGGTCTAATTTTAGACATATCTTCTATTGACTGAATAAAATTCAAAACTCAACAAGTTACACTGTCTATAACTACAAAAAATATATGTATATATTGCCACTTTAGTTATTCTAAAATTAAACTATAAAATATCAATAAATCACAGACCTACTTACGTGTATTATTCATGGTATCTAAAACATATAATATGTACCAGTACCTGTGTTTGAAGGAATGTGCTACTTTCTATTTACATACCAAGTTTCTCCTTATTTAATTCAAAATACAAGTATGACACTACTCCCTACTACTGTAAACTATTAGCATTAGTTGGTTAACGTAATCTACAATGATTTAGTTACCTAAATATTGTTCATTTATATAATTTTAACTGTTTTAATTTTTATTTTGAAAGATATTTATTGCCTGTGCTAGTTGTCAATGCTGTGAAATATTATGACCAGAATTAAAGATACATATCCATTTTAAAGAGCTCATAATACTGGAAGTTTTATTATTTAGTTCATTAACTTATTTATATTTATAAATCCTAAAATTATATAATGAAATTACATGACAAAAACAAAAACACAAAAAACACAAATTTATAGGTTAGGTACCATATTTTCTACTTCTACACATCACGTTGATGGTAAAAGTTCATCCGTTCCTCCCAGGCCAGTGGTAAATCTTCCGATCTTGACACCACTGAAATAAAAAAGAAGAACAGGCTGTCAATTGTCAAAATAAACGTGGTGCGGCTTTTTCTATCTAGAAAATAAAATATTAATTTTATTAATAGTTAATCAAACTAATTATTATCAAAAATGGCCTTACACGTACCTAAAGCCCCGGGTTTTTCCCAGATGATGAAAGAAGGAGCCAGAGTAAGCTATTTAATTTAAACTTTAAGATTAAAGTCACATGTGTTCCTTGTTTGTGGAAGGAGGCAATGAGCAATATGACTGTAAAATGTTTAATTACTTAATTTCAGTATTTCTCCGGTCTCGAGGAAGCCGTTATTCGTAATATCAAAGCCTGTAAGGAATTCGCAAATTCAGTTAAATCCGCGTACGGGCCCAATGGCATGAATAAAATGGTTATTAATCACATCGAAAAACAGTTTGTCACTAGTGATGCAGCAACTATTATAAGAGAACTGGACATTGAACATCCAGCAGCAAAGTTAATGATTTTAGGTAGTGAAATGCAAGATGCTGAAGTTGGAGATGGTACAAATTTTGTCATTATCCTAGCCGGTGCTTTGTTAGGTAAATAAATTCTAGTTCTCTTAATAGATCAGATTTAACAGAATTGTTTTTTAGAATGTTCAGAGGAACTTATACGTCTTGGTGTAACGCCCACTGAAGTTGCTGATGGATATGAAAAGGCTTTAGATAAATGCCTAGAAATCCTTCCTTCTTTAGTGTGCTACAAAGTCAAAGATAACAGAGACATTGAGGAAGTTAGAGAAACTATTAAGTCTTCAATTCAGTCTAAACAGTACGGAAATGAAGATTTTCTGGCTGAATTAGTTGCAAAAGCATGTATTTCTATCCTTCCAGAACAGACCACTTTTAATGTTGATAATGTAAGAGTCTGTAAAGTTCTAGGATCTGGCTTACTGAGTTCCAGGGTAAGTTTTATTCAATTTTATTCATAGAAAATAGTTCTAATGTTAGCCTTCTAGGTAGTGCAAGGAATGGTGTTTAAGAGACAAGTTGAAGGAGAAATTACTAGAGCAGAGCAAGCTAAAATTGCAGTGTATAGTTGTCCAGTTGATATTTTGCAAACTGAAACTAAAGGTATGGCATGAATTCCTCTATTGGTTCTGCCCTGTACAATATTCTCAACCAAATAATAATCATATTAATAAATTGTCTTTATTACCCAAAAGAAAAATACATGTAATGTTAACAAATTTGCAAGTCTGGTAAGTTGAGTAGCTATTGCAGTCTAGCTGCAATAGCTACTTAACCCGAGCATGCAAACTTAATAAAGTTAAAATAACGTTTTGCAAATTACCGTAGAGAAAAAAAAATATGCAATGCAAATAATATATAATGCAAAAGTTGATATTGTTTGAATACAGCTGAATATTGAAAATATAAAAATTGTCTTATAATATTTTTTTTTCTTACTACAGGCACAGTACTTATAAAATCAGCAGATGAATTAATGAACTTCAGCCGTGGAGAAGAGAACTTGCTGGAACTACAAATTAAAGCTATAGCAGACAGTGGAGCTAAAGTTATTGTTGCAGGAGCCAAATATGGAGATATGGCCCTTCACTACATTCACAAATACAACCTGATGGCTGTGAGATTAAATTCTAAATTCGATTTGAGAAGGTTGAGCAAAACCGTCAACGCTACAGTGTTGCCGCGTCTGACCGCACCCACGCCTCAAGAATTAGGTTATTGCGATGTGGTTTGCGTCGAAGAACTGGGCGACACTCCTATCGTAGCGTTCAGACAGGAGAGCAAGGAGTCTCGCATTTCTACCGTTCTTATAAGAGGAGCTACGGATAATTACATGGATGATATTGAAAGGGCTGTAGATGATGGTGTTAATACATTCAAGGTTAGTTATGCGAGTTTCAATTAAGGTTGACGTGCACATCGTCAAAGTATTTGGTAAATGCACGTCGCAATGTTGCCACGACTAGTAAAAAAAAATAAGTAAAAAAAATAGTCGTGGTCAAATGAGAAGTGTCATATACAATTTGTAGTTTTATCAGCAATTTTTCACTTCAATTTTAAACACAATATATATTACCGGGTTTGTCTCAAAAGCGGCTCACCCCTATAACTTTTTATTTTCTCAGATAAAAAAACAAGATTTGGTATGTTAATATATAACAAATTAGGATTGATTGACGTATTCAGTTGTTTTTGGTCACTTTCTGTTTCACCAGAAGTGACTACAAGTTTTGATTTTTTAATGGCACCCTCGGTATTGTTCTACTTTATTCAATAGAAAATGACATATACGCCAGCTTTTGACATTTTCGCTTTAAAAAAAATCGTATTTTAAATTTCAATCTAGAGTGCCATGGCTGGTATTTCGAGTCAAATTGTCGTTATGAACCGCATGTTACAATTTCAAATAAACCATATGTGAAAATGTCAAAAATTGACATCTGATATGTCATTCTATTCAGAGTGTCATTTTCTATTGAATAAAGTGAAAAAAAAAATCAAGGGTATCATTTAAAAATCAAAAGTTGTAGACAATTCTAATTTATGTCATATACTTACTAACATACCAAATCTCGTTTTTTTATCTATAAAAAAATATAAAAGATATAGTGGTGAGCCACTTTTGAGACGCACCCGGTATAGATATATTTTTTTTATATTGTGTCACTAATTGTAATTGTAGTTCTTATTCCAAATACATTAAGTGCATTTCTTATTAACTGATTTTTTTTACTTATCTATGAAAATTTATATTTTTTTATTATCAATAAAGGTTGTTATTATTATTCAAATGAGTATCAAAACTTGTCTTATCCATTTTTGGTAATTTTGATGACAAGTTTTGCTACCGATATTCGCGGGGATAAAATTATTTTTGAAAAAATGCAAGACTTCAACATGTAGATTATACAGAATAGAATGAGTTATCAGCAAAATAAAACACTACCTAATTCACAACAATAATACACCAAAACCCTTTACTTTTGCACTGAACGCGCGTTTCCCTAACGATGTTAGCATCAACAGCAGATGATGAACGATATTTTTACGGTAACGAAATTAAAAAATATATTTTTTTTGTGCACCCTAATATACAGAGTGGTCCGAACTGTATTCCGCAGACTTCGGCAGCATTTTCTGCAGATAAAAATAAGTAAAAAACTTTGTATAAAGGTGTGCCCTAAAATGCTTATTTTTGGGAATACAGGGTGTAGTGTTTTTTTTCCAAATAATTTCTAAAGTAGGTAACGTCAATATTTGGATGAAAATTGATGTCCAAGAGTTTTTTGACATGAGAAATTTGATTTTGATGTCAATATGACTCTTATTTGTAGGGGCGCCACCTACATGTGTTTTATCTGATTTGAAGAGTAATAACTTTTCGTCTGTACCTCTATAAAATTACTGAGAGAAAAAATGTACAGTTGAAAAATTATTTGGAAAAAATCTATATAAAATGAAACTTCTACACCCTGTATCTCCGAAACTAGGCATTTTAGGATATACTTTTATATGAACTTTTTAACTTATTGTTATCTGCAGAATATCCTGCCGAAGTTTCCGGAGTACTGTTCGGTCCACACTGTATAATTATTGCGAAATTCTCTGTGACACCTTTTTTCATGATTGTATAGTACAACGAATTGTTTGATAATAAATATATGATTTTTTAAGGGTCTGTCAAGGGATCCAAGGTTTGTACCAGGAGCGGGAGCAACAGAAGCGGAATTAGCTGTCCAGCTACTGAAATATGCCGATACTTTACCTGGTTTAGAACAGTATGCTGTCCGAAAATTCGCCACAGCCTTAGAAACGTTCGCTAAAGCACTGGCCGACAACAGCGGTCTAAAATCTCAAATAGTTTTGGAAAAAGTTCTGGAGGCTCATCAGGTAAGATTTGTTTCATTATGTTTCAAGAATTTTGTTTAAAACAATTGTTTTAAACGTGTTTAAAACACCATTACCTGTTTTAAACATGTCAATGGGTAAAGGTTTTTTTCAATAAGAAAAGAAATACTCGTTCGACTATTTAATTAAAAAAAAACTCTAGTATAGTATTTCCGAAGTCAATTAAAAGCAGGGTTGGAAAAAATCTTGATTTTTTTAAAAAAGTCAAAAAAATCTTTTTTTTTATTTAAATCAGATTTTTTTTGTTTTAACAGAAAACATTATTTAAATCGGATTTCCAAATATAATTAGGACTTAATTCCAATTAAATTCCTATCCTAAATGGCTAAATCTTCATAACTCTGCCCAATACTGACAACATTAAGAATTCTACGGGGCGTGTCATTTTCCCAGACATCGGTCACCAATATATTCTGCAAAAAAAGTCGCTAGCTTCAGATCAAAAGGATTTTTTTTGAAATGCCACAAGAGTATTAATTTTTGTCATTTCAACGCCCAAGGTACTTTTACGCCTAAGCACACAAGTATACAAAAATATATTATTAAACTGATATTAAGCGTCAATTTCAAGGAGTGTACAAATTGTTACTCGATTACATTACTTTTTATATTATTTGCAACGTTTGAAATTGATTAAAAAATTATTTGTAATGTTTAATTTGTAAAAATATAGTATATTCTAATCGGAGTAAAAATGTACTATTCTGCCTCCCTGTTTACGCTAGTCCGTCAGACGTACAACCTCATCAAAAAAAGTATAATTTTTACTCCTTACACAATACACTATTGTTCGGAAATAGTCTTAAGTCGAGAATGAAATTATTATTATATTGTCAAAGTGTAAAATAAAAAGATATAAAACAGCATATTTTCTGACAACGATTTGAAGATATAGTCTAACATCAAAAGAACCTTTTTGCTGCACTAGAGGTTGCGAATGAAATTTATTCGAACAGCTTTTTTTTGTCACTTGTACATAAATTTCAAAATAAATCCCCGCCCTTTAGAAGTCAGAATGGATTCACACGAAATTACTTCAAAAATCGGTCCAACATTTTAACTGATGAATAGACATATATAGTAGGTATATGTGTTATACAAATCATTTTTTATATAGTTTTATCTACAACCGTTTAGTTATAACGTTTTTACATCACTATGTTTTTAGTATTTCAGTTACGTTATGAGATTCATAACACAACTGGTGCTGTTATGAATCTATAACACAACTAGTTTTTATAATAATGAAAAATAACTACGAACATCTAAAGATATTAACTTTTTCGGCATAACGATTCTACATCTGAAGGGAGACTTTCGGAATCGCCCATCGTTTTAAAATGATTTTTCTGGGCAAAAAGTACTCGCGTTTACTTGACAGGGCAAACTGACTTTTCAGAAAAAAATGTAACAAATGTCATAATTAAAGGTGTTAAAGGTGGGCGACTAATAAACGAAAATTAAAACAGCATTTTCTTATTTTTCGGTTGTAGATAAAACGTTGTACATGACACGTGCGTTTAAACATGATTACAACTAGTGATCGACCGATACCGATACCGATATGAAAATATCGGCCATATCGGCCATCATGCCGATTATCGGTATCGGCCGATATACAAATGCATATCAGCCGATATTTTATTTTATTGATTATTCACGAAAAAAATTAACTGAACTTGATTTTTTTAGGAACAACTTTATTAAACATATATGAATACAAACTGAAACGGATTCTTTAAAATAATAAACAGAAAAATAAACTAAAACAGAAAATTTGAAAAAAACAAATTTCCCTTAAATCTGTCTAAAAAAAGCTTTAGTATAGGAATGTATAGGAACACAAACCGGACGATTTCCTTAAAATAAGACAAAAAGATAAACAGTAACGAATAAATAAAACACATATTTGGCACTTAACCGTCGAAGTCTTAGCTGTCACAGATAATTTATTCTTCTCGAAATATTTTCCAATAAATACTTTTCTTTGAAGCCATTTTAATTTAGTTTAAACACAACACGGATTTAAAAATAAACACCCTAGCAGGATTAGACAAATTCAATCCCAAAACAAGCCCAGAGTTTAGTGAACGAAAAATGCGTGTTCTGGGAAATACCGAATAATAAAGAAACTCGGGATGCTCGGAAACGGCCGCTGTGTCGCGAAGACGATTAGAGGATTTACCAGGGTCATTAATTCATTATTATTATTACCAAAGTTATTACTACTACTGTGGTGCAATGTTGCCAGGTGTTCGGAATTAAATTATATGCATAATATAGGCGGAAGAACTACTATAACATTTACTAGAACTATTATAACATTTACAATTTTTTTCGATTTATTAAACATATTTAAACGTTACAATAGCAACTGTAACATTTTATTTAACGAATACGAGCCCTAACAACTATATGTTGGGACAAGGTCTGTTTTTGCAATAAATATAGTAATTTGTTAAAACGACTCAATTTATTTTGTTTATTATTCTAAATTCAAACATCACAATATGATCTAGACAATTTTACTATATTTTTATAACTTTGCAAACAAATCACTTTTGATAATAGCTTATTTTGCCAAAATCAAGCCAAATTTTGCTGACAACTATATATTGGGACAGCACAACAAAAAAATTGTTTTATACGGAGTTACATCACCTTTCGCCTTAACAACTGCCTGAACTCTTAATGGCATTGTATTTACCAAAGATTGGCACATTTGAGGAGAAAAATTATCTCAAATTTCCTGCAGATTTGTCCGCAAATCAAAAATTGTTCATTGAGGGTGATTTCTTAAATATTGCTTCATTTTATGCCACACAGTTTCTATAACATTGAGGTCCGGACTAGTTGCAGGATGGGATAAAACTTTTATATTATTATTACCGAACCAATTTTTAGTTGATTTTGCTGGATGGCACGATGCTCCATCTTGTTGGAAAGTACAGTCTTCGTTTGGAAACAATTCCTGAGCACTAGCAAAAGTGAGGTCTCAAGTATATGTTGATATTTTTGGGCGATAACAGTGCCATCTATAAAATTTAATTTGCCCAAACCTCTTGCTGACATGCAACCCCAAACCATAATCCCCTTAGGAAATTTAACAACCTTCTTTAAGCAATCTTTATGAAAGGCTTCTGCTTTATTTCGTATTATTCGTTTTCGATGATCTCCAACGCAAACATCAAATTTAGACTCATCACTAAATATGACCAATTGTAGCGATTTTTCTTTTAAATTTCTGTCAGTAGCGGTTTTTCTTTGGCCTAAATAAGAATTTGTATCAAAATCTTTTGCAGTTATTTTGCGATTTATTGTAAAGTTTTAAAAAAGTTGATTTTTTTATTTAAATCACATGATTAAAGTTAAAAAAATCACTTGATTTAAATCACGATCTAAATCATGCCAACCCTGATTGAAAGTACTGAGACTCCTAAGTCTCTTGCCCAGCCGACACCGACAAAGACAGTGCCGAAATTAAGAGTCACATTCTAATCCAACAGACTTCAGAAAGTACCGTATGATCGAAGGAAACCGCGTCGAAGACGGATGACCTTTCCTTTGGAAATCGATAATTTTGGTGAGGTCAATCTTTAACCGTCTTTTCATTTATCAAAAATCACATGGTTTTGTACCAACAGTCACTCTTGTGATTCACACGTGATATCGGTTTATATCGCAATCGTCATCGTTCGTGAATCAGAGTATAGTTTAATGACACTTGAAATTACCTATAATTTCAATATTTTTCCTTACAGAACGGCCAGAAAAACATAGGCGTCGATATCGAATCGGAGAACTCCGTTTGCGACGCGGTCGAAAAGAAAATTCTCGACCTGTACCAAGCGAAGTACTGGGGCCTTAAGTACGCCGTAAATGCCGCCGCCACTGTGTTGAGAGTGGACCAAATCATCATGGCGAAGAGGGCCGGCGGCCCTAAACCGAGAGCACCGAAGGGTAGCGACGACGAGTCCTAAAAATGCAGGTCATTTCATCGTTTTTTTGTATTAGCTATTATAAACCTGGACTGTATATACTTTCTTGGATAAAGCTATATCTACATATAGTTTATACAACGGTCGTTCAACGTGACGTCATCGTTAAATTAATACAGTTTTTTTACGGATTTAAAGAACTAAATTTTAACGTATTAATTTTTTAATCCTTTTAATACAGGAAAGCATATGCAATCTATGGTTGTAAAACTTCAGTAATTTTATACAGGTTCCTGAATCATAGTATTAAAATGGAACCTGTTAAATTAATATTTTTAATGCTTTAATTTACCTAACACTCAAAACTGTTCTTCATTAAGTACTAGGATTTATTAATCCTCAATAATTTTTTCATCATTACACGCGTTCATTATTAAATTTAATCTTTTTCAATATAAACTGTTTTTTATTTATATTTGAAATATATGATTTATAAATAAACCGTCAAAAAAATAATTATAGTATTGTTTTTCACGGGTACCCTTTATCTGTACAAAAAATATACAAGGGTAAAAGAAAAATAATTAGGTATGAAAAAAATTCAGCATATGCCCAATAACAAAAAAAATAGAGGTAAATCATGTTACAACTGTATGACAGTAAATAAAAAATCCCTTTATATATTCAAAAAGTACGGTTAATTGACAAAATATCAAAAATGTCAACCAGAAGAGTTGTCAAGAAGTTAGTTTTATACAATGTCTAAAGAATACAAGGCCATATAACACCCGAGACCAAATTGTTACCGTGACTCCAAACAGTGCCGTGGCCACATATTTTTCTCAACTTAGCTGCTTGAAGAGATATTTATATTTTTGATAAATGTTTTGACTACGCCTATGGTGTATGCGGCGGTATCATACTAATTAATTATAAAAAAAAGTATTAAAATGTTAACAAAAGGAACAAAACTAGTATCGAGGTATAACACATATCAGTCAAGCGAAAATGTCAAAAGTTGACATATGATACGTCATTCTATTCAGAATGTCATTTTCTATCAGATAAAGTAAAAAAATACCAAGGGTGCCATTTACAAATCAAAAGTTGTAGTCATTTCCGGTGAAAGAGGAAGTGACCAAAAACAATTGAATACGTCAATCAATCCTAATTTATGTCATATACTAACATACCAAATATCGTTTTTTTATCTGAAAAAATAAAAGTTATAGGGGTGAGCCGCTTTTGAAACACACCCGGTTATAAATTAATGTTGTGATAGCTTTTGAAAATTGGCCACAGAAATTGGCTTTCAAAAAAACTTATTTTTTTGACGTTTTTTTGGAAGATTTTTAAAAGCCGTATTCAATGGCTTTCTACAAGGGTTATTCAACGGTATTCTCCAATGGTGTAAAAAATCATATTTCTTAGGAAAATGTTTATTACTTTTTAAATAAAACAACAAGTAATTACTCTTCTTACTACAGTAATAAACAACATAAACTAATAACACTGAATTCTCGCAAAAACTATATAAAAATAGAGAAAAATTTAACTCTTAACAAATAATACTATCTTTTAACAAAAAGCACTTAAAAAATATATCTTATAATTAATTGTTTAATTGTGATATATTAACACTATTATTTGATATCTTTATATATCAAAACAACTAAATTATTTCTCTGATAAAAAAAACATGAAAAAAACTAAAAACAAATTCGATCACAAATATTTTTAACAAAAATTCTTAACAAATACAATTTTTTTAACAAACAGCGCACTTAAAAAAATATATCTTGTAATATATTATAACACTATTATTAAAATATCTTTATATAAAAAAAAAACTAAATAATTTATCTCTGGTAACGAAAAATAATAAACACGAAAAACTAAAAACAAATTCGAACGTCACAAATATTTTGGAGGTATTTTGTTGCTTTGAGGTTATGTAGTCTTATTTCGCCTGGTTAGGCTGAGGAAACACGAACCCTTGGGGGTTATAAGGGTACCCTGCATGTGTATACACGGGAATGCTGGGCAGGGTCTGAGCTGAAGGGTAGACGTACCCTTGGGGTGAGATGTACTGCATTTCTACCGGTGTGGTAGGGGTGAATGGGTTTACGTTGGGCGTGTTTACCATCACGTCGGCTTCGGTTGGTATTGGCGTATATATTATGGGCGTACCTGTAAATATACATCTATTGATACTTATTATTCAAAGACAAGGCGGATTTTCGTGCATCAGATATCTGATGATACGATAATCCGATATTAATTTTATTGGCTGAATTTAATTGAAAACTATAATTGGTTAGAAACTTCCGTAGTTTTTAAATTTATTGTATTCTCATACCTCGTGACGTCGTGCACTCATACATTAACGTTTCTAACTTGTTCTGCCCGTTCGGTTAATACAGGGCAAAATAACCGAAGTGTATGAGGGGCTTAATATACAGGGTGGCCCAAACTGTATTCCGGAAACTTCGGCAGCATATTCTGCACATAAAAATAAGTAAAAAAAGCTGGTATAAAATTATGTCCGAAAATGCTTAGTTTTGGAGATACAGGGTGTAGAAGTTTCATTTTTATTTCGATTTTTGCCTAATAATTTCTGAACTATTCAGTATTTAGATGAAAATTAGTATCTGCGGTTTTTTAACATGAGAAATTTGATTTCAATGTCAATGTGGCTTGACTACTTGTAGGGGGCACCACCTATATATTTTTTAACTGGTTTAAAGAGTAATAACTTTTCGTCCGTGCCTGTATAAAACTACTGAGTAAAAAATATACATTTACGACTTTTTTTTTCGTAAAAAAGGTCTCTTGGTATAAATCGCTAAGAGTAATGGTTCTTGAGCTATTTGGAATCGAAATTATCAATACCAGTACTCATTGACATAAATTAAACATGTTGACTAAATAGTTACTAGACTGAAATCATAAATTTGAAATGTTTTTGTGCTAAAAGTTCAACAGAAACTATTTTAACATTTTTTCGCAGAAAAATTTATGATTAATTTTAAAAAATAAAAATTTCCCAAATTTATTATTTCAGTCGAAATAACTATCTACTCATGTATTTATCTTTTGTTAATAATGACTGGTATTAACTATTTCTACTCTAAATATCTTCAGAACGGTTGCTTTTTTTACGTAAAAAGTCACGGAAATGTATATTTTTTACTCTGGTAGGGAGTTTTTTTATACCGGTAGGGACGAAAAGTTATTACTCTTCAAATCAGTTATAACACATGTAGGTGACGCCCCCTATAAATAGGAGTCATATTGATATCGAAATAAAATTTCTCATGTCAAAAAACTACCAGACATCAATTTTCATCTAAATATTGACGTTACTTCAAAAATTATTTGGAAAAAAACGAAATAAAAATAAAATTTCTACACCCTGTATCTACTACGCTAAGCACTTTAGGACATACATTTATACGAACTTTTTTCTTATTTTTATCCGCAGAATATGCTGCCGAAGTTTTCGAAATTCAGTTCGGACCACCCTGTATATTACGAAAAAAAAAATGGCCAAGCTGGTATATTACCTGGTGGTACCGGCATAATCGGATGGTAAAGATCAATGGACTGCGCAGGTTGCGGCATGAAAGCCAAGTTAACTTTTGGTACCGAATCCAGCGGCGATAGGCAAGGCGTCGTAGTAGGCACGTTGTGCTCGCTGGAAAAAGTCGGCGTCTGTACCATTTGGGATGTTTCAACTGTTCTCTCGCTATTCTCCATCCGGTTCATGATAGGATTGGCTGTCGGTGTGGATGGAGATTGTGGAGGGAGGGGGTACTGTTCCACGTGGTAGTTAAAGAAAAACGGGTAGTTCGTATCTGTAAGATATGGTTAATAATTCGCTGAAACCGTATGATTTTCAAAATTAATTAAATTTCCTACTATAACAACTGAACAAATTTAAAAAATCCTATATGGGTATTTCGCCACTGCAAGAAAATCTACAACAAATTTAGTATGTTCAGTATGTTCTAATGTTTTCTATTTCATACTTTTATGACGTCACAGAGAAGGGCGATGGCCTCAATATTAAGAAGGTACTGTCTCAATAATTATGAAAATATAGTTAAATTTATCCGCTGTCGGTATGTTTTAAACGTGCAATTTTCAATAAAAAAGAAATAAGAAACACTCTTTCAACTATTTAATAAAAATACAACTCAAATACAAAGGGAATAAAAAGTAAAATAATCACTGTTCTGGTTCATTTTTGATATTAGGTACTTTTTTGTTTCATATAGAGAATACCTACCGTGATAGGGTACCACGTTTGGTGTAACCGGTGCTGATGCCACCATAGGTTTGTACTCATAGTACGGACCTGCAGGAGGACTCTGGGGCCATACAAACGGATCTGCGGTGGGCGAGTAATAGGAATTATCCGGTGGGATGTACTGGGTTTGGTGTACCGGCCAATGTACTGGTTCACCCCAGTGGTACCTAAATAAACCCGGGATTTAATAAAAATTATACCGCATGATCGCAAAAAACGGTGTCCAAGTGGCTCTTCAAGAGACTGTCAGGGTGACCCCTGTATGTCACTAATTGATAGGTAACAAAAAAATTACACGACAACGTTTTTTATCTCGATGGTACTGTATGATCGAAGATAAAGGCGTCATAGTTGGCATAGAAATGCCGATTATTGCCAATTTTCTACTGAACTACACCTACTTTCAATATCAACAATTTGTACATACAACCTAAAAAACAGCGTCGGTTTGGCGTGGAAATGACGATCTCTGTCGTTTAAAATATAATTATACAGGGTGTTTCAAAAAATATGTGCCATCTCTCGTGGGGAGATTCCTCACGTAAAAATAAGATTTATTTTTCATATCAACATAGATCCGATTCTGCTTTGTTTCGTAGCTACAGGGTGTTAGTCTTAATATTTTTTCGATTTATTATAATTTTCTTTCAAGTTCTTTTAGCGTTTTGAATGAAATTTTGAGGGTAAAAATAACTATAATTGTTAATATTTTAATGCTAAAAAGTGTCGAGAAATACCCTATATATGATGTTAAATGTCATTGATCATCATTTCCAAGTCACTTGACGCCGTTTTTTTCGATCATTTATATTATTCACTTTATAGGAAAAAGTAAAAAAAGTATGTATAATGTAATGGTATAGTTCAAACTTCCTGTAAAAATTAGTTTTATCAATGTTTCACTACTTTTTAGTCAATATTTAATAACTGACGTATAAGAGTCGATTCAACAGAAAAAATTATCAATCGTCATTCAATAGACCATTGTGACGCCGTTTTTATTTCGATCGTTTGTATTTTCTACTATATACAAATGAATTAAGTAAGTACCTTTGTGGATACTGGTTTATTTCCGGTGTTACTGGTGTGAGTAACCCTTCTGTCTGTGGCAAAACCAACTCAGTGGTGTCAGTTGATGCTTCTATCTTAGTCGTTTCATTATCATTATTATTATTATTATGGTTGTTGTTAGCCATTTGCATTTGCTTAATAAAAATCAATAATAATTAAAATTATATCTTAAAAATTTTGTGAAAAACTAAGATATTATTTAAATATTTATTTTTAATTATTTTAAGTATGGGAACAGCTAAAAATGTTAATTATTTGTGCTTAATTTGTTTATACGTTGCAAACTAATTCTTTGAAAAATAATGTACCGGGTGTTCACAAATATCTGTTCAAGGTTTTAAATATTTTTCAATTCTGCGAATTTCCTTGTTTTAAATAGAACACCTTATATCTTTTTTTGATTTTTGAATTATTCATGAAATTTAAACGCCATTTTTGGAATAATGTTATACAGTATGTCCCTGGATTCTCTTTTCAAAGAGGAAAAACTTTTTTGTTACCGACATTTTGAGAAAAATGCATTCTTCATAAACATTTTGCTTGTTCTAAAATGTTTTATCCCGTTTATACTATTCCAAATTTCCATACCGTTATAGAGATAATTTTAAAATTTTAATTAACGTCATATTTTTTACTTGACAAAATGTCAATAATAAAAAAGTTTTTCCTCTTGTAAAGAAAATCCGGGGACATACTGTATATCTAAGTTTAACCAATTCTGAATTATTTTCAATTTTAGGTATGTCAAAAAGGACACTTGCAGAAATGATAAATATTTTTCACCATCAGTGCAATATTTTTATCAATGTATTGATTGTCTAAAAGAACGCCTTGCTCTAGCTTTATTTTTACAATAATTTACTAAATATTTTACAGGGTGCTTATAAAAATGTTACAAATATCTATTACATTATTTGCCGTGAGATACAATAGTTTTCAAAATATTTGCATATTAACGTTTTTTTTATTAGTAAAATTCTATTACAAAACATAACTTAGCTAGTAAAAAAGACAGATATTACTACAAAGAAAGTCTGTCCAATGAGCCAAGAAAGATTTCAACAGATGTCATTCAAGAAATGACAGAAAAAACAATTTACCTGCGAAATAAAATGACAGACACAACTGTCACTGTCATGGATAATCTCGTACGTTGTACAGACTATATTTCATTTAAATTATAAGTATTTAATATTTAATACACAAAAAAATATCTTAAAATTACTTTTCTTACCAAAGGAAGACCTACAAAAGCACTCACATCCTCCAAACTCTCGCCATCGACACACGAACATTTTATATCAGTCAAGCTCTTGCTCTGTCTCTTCTCCTTATTTTTCTTTCTCAAACTCTTAACTTTATCCATGGGAGCTAACTGGGTGGTCGTATTAGTTATAACTAAATTTTTAGAAAACCTACAAAACAATCTTGGCTTTTAGTTTTTTTTGGAAATACCTATCGTACCATCGATTAAAAAACAGTGTCATAGTAGCCTTTGAAATGACAATAGATAATAATTTATATATCTGGCTGACCTCTATATCATCTAATAAAATGTGATATTAGAGAACAACGGTATACGGTCGAGTCGGCCTACAAACACGTAAACGTTTACGTACGCATGCACATTTCTGATATTTCTTATTCTTTATACACGTAAAAGATTCTTTACGTGTACGTATACGTGCCAGCAGCGGCCGAATCGACCGTATGCCGTTGTTCTCTATTAAAATTTGTTAAAAAATATTATTTAATTTAGAAAAAACAAAATGTTTCTAGACAATGACAGGAATTATCGTCCACTGTCACTTCTAAACCCACTATAACGCCTTTTTTAGTTTTACTATGACCAAAAATTAAGTTAAAATTCGAGTAAAATAAAAAATACAAGTATAGGTATCACAAAATTGTATAAAGACTGACTTTATAATAATAAAATTATTCTAAAAGATCAGATATTAAGCAAAATAAAACACTAAATCACCACAATACACCAAAACACTTTTACACTGGACGCGCGTTTCGCTAACCATGTTAGCATCATATCAGCAGATGATTAAAAACTTGACTGAACTGAGTTTTTAATCATCTGCTGATGATGCTAACATGGTTAGCGAAACGCGCGTCCAGTGTAAAAGTAACAGTGTTTTGGTGTATTGTGGTGATTTAGTGTTTTATTTTGCTGTGTAACACCAAAGGTTCCAACCCCCAATTGTAATAAATATCAGATATTAAGTTACCTGTATGGTAAGGGCCATGGTTTAGCATCACTTTCAGGTGACAAATCTGAATAATTCACAATTCTTTTTTCTGCGATTTTCGTTAAATACACCACACACTGATTTTGATTTTTCAAAAGGTCCTGAATATAACACTCGTGTAAATCCCCAGTTTGACGGTCAGTCAGTAAACATCTAGTGCCCATTTTTAATTTATCATCTCCGTAATACCAGTCTCCAAGTCTTAACTCTAAAGAACATCCTTAAAAATTTTACTCAAAATAATAAAAAAAAATTACCTCTCCTAATTTCACCCCAAGAGTCGTACTCTATATTTCGATATATAGTAGGATCCAGGGCTTTGGCAACTTTAAAGGGAAAAGGGGCCACAATAGTATTTTCCAAATCCTCCATAATCGAGCCCTCTGTATATAAACTTTTTTCTTCCATTTCTGACTGACTTATAACCTGCGTTTTCTCGTAAAGCATTGCTTTTACAATATCATCAACTTTGGGTATTTTAAACACATTCTCGTAGAGTGTTTTATATACCATTGCTAAAAGAATCAATAATAAAACGAAAATTTACGTTTAACAACTGTAATATTTTTTTACATTGGCAAAATCCTGAATTTTCAATATGCTCTTTCCTATAAACAGCATCGTAATGATCTTTATCCATCAGACACAGCATTAACGGTGGAGATGGTAACCCAAGCTTGGTCACATCGTAAATTTGCTGTTTGTTTGCATGAAAAATAAGTACATCTCGACTAAAATATTAATTTTCAAAATTCGTAGTTTCTAGCGTAACTCTGAAAATAAAAAAATGCATATAAAAAGTACGACTTACTTGTACTTTCTACTAATTAAATTAATCTCCAGATTTCCGCATATAACCATATGATTTTCGAGCAAATTTAAATGATTATACCACTTTTCTTCATTGTCTATCAAATGCATAAACTGATTGAAATGGTCCTTTCCATACTCTATGCATTCTCTGCGTACGCGCTCATGGAAGATTTGGCACTCAAATAACTTCAGAACGAAAATATAAAGAAAATAAGTTAATCTAGTTTATTTTAAGATATTATATCGTTCAATGTTTGAATACCTGCTCACTAACAGCTCTAAACAAACATGTTTCATCATACGCGACGTTTTTTCTGTACAACTCAAGATTATCCAACCAATTATCCACTACTCCTGGGTTTCTTCCCTTTTTCGATGGCTTTCCTGCCATTATCTTAATATAATTTAAATATATTAACAAAAATCCACGTACAACTAAAGTTCTGATCTGTTCTAAAAGTTTTCAAACTATATTTTATTTTGTTAAAAATAAAAAATTCAAATTATTTACCTTAATTTTCTAATACTTTTAGAAAACTTATCTATCTGGGAAATATTCCTTTGTTCCTGTCCCTGCACGTGCTAACCCGCCCATTTACCATTACAAATATTTCTAAAATTCATTGTTTATTTTATATGTGCCGCCAAAGAAATTTTTTGTTTGAAAAAAATAGCATAAAAAATTTTACCTGAAATTTCAGATAAATATGTTAGACAACCAAATATACACTAAGTATGCAACTAGTAATACAACACATTCGCATTTCAAAGTGAAGATCTTTATTTTTTCTTAATAGATGATTTTAAATTTTAAACATACAGAATGCTAAACGTTTAACAAACAAAAAAATGCTAATTGAATATGTCGTATAAAAGGGGTTCAAAAAGCTCCATTGACAACATTTTAATTTATTTTTATTTCCTGGCTAATTATAAAAAATTAAAAAAAAATATTAATAATCCTATTATAACTGCAAATTAAATTTTTGTGCGCCCTGTATAATCAGTTATCTTCGGATAACAATTCAAAATTTTTATAACCAAGCTGGCAAAATTGGCAAAAATTGTTCTCTGTTATATTACTCAAAGCAAAGATTACCTATTCTCAAAGCCTACCCACTAGATCATAATAACACTTTTTTATCGCACTGTACATTTCTATGCTACAGGGTGTTCCAAAAAATACGCAATAAGTGGTTAGTTATTGAAAAAGATTTATGTGGAATTTCTTCAGCATGTCCTAATAGAAAAAAAATATGTTGACGTAATATTTTTAAATGGCACCGTCGATATATTTCTACTTTATTTGATAGAAAATAATATAATGATATGTCATATGTCAACTTTCGACATTTTCGATTATGGTTTATTTGAAATTGTAACATGCGGTTCATAACGACAATTTGACTCGAAATACCAAGTATGAGGTACCAAATTATTCGTAAAAAAATGCTTTTTCCAAATATGCTAATGAACCACCCTTGTTCCATTTGAAAAAATTAAGATATAATTAAAAATACGACTTGGACCAGTCAGGACAAGACAAGAAAAACATTAGACGATCAAAACACCTTCCAAGGCTCCTTGATTACAAATTAGTGTTTTTGACATAGCCATGGCACTCTAGAATGAAATTTAAAATTGATTTGTTTTTAAGGGAAAATCTCAAAAGTTGACATATATGATATATCATTCTATTCAGTGCCACTTTCTATGGAATAAAATAGAAATATACCGAGGTTGCCATTTAAAAATCAAAAGTTGTAGTCATTTCCGGTGAAACATGAAGTGACCAAAAACAATTGAATACGTCAATCAATCCTAATTTATGTCATAAACTAACATACCCAAATCCGATAAAATAAAAAAGATATAGGGGTGAGCAACTTTCGAGACGCACCCGGTATATCAATTATATTTGATTCTACGTCTATGTACCAAGCTTCATAAATATACAGGGACGGTCAGAAAATACACATATTTTTATATTTCTCTAAAAATTACATAAATCGCTTCAAATATTCTAGATATAGATCAAAGCCTGCTAGATCATAACAGAACTTTTTGATCACCCTGTATATTTTTATACTGTAATATAGGTTACTTTAGACGAAATAAAACGCAAAATCTTTATAGACAAATTTATTAAAGCACCATAACTTTATGCAAATAAACTTTTGGACACTATATTATATTGTAGACAATGTCAAAAAATAAGTACAATATATTATTAATTATAAAAAAATCAAAAATCTACACATAATATAAAAGCCTTATTCGTGGAAGGACTTTTACTCACAGCTTCCGCGTTTATGACAAAAATTCTCAACTTATTCTCTATAAATTGGCATTGGTTGGTAGTTTAGCGCGAAAATAAAGTTTGTCATAAACAAGAACCCTTAGGACTCTATAGGATACTCGATAATTGGCCACATTGGATATATTATCTTAACGTAATAAATAGTTCGATATCATATAAAAGTAAAAAAATTACAAAAATCGACTTAAAAAATTGAGAGAGAGAGAGAGGTCGCGTGTGGACTGACTTCAAGCGCTCTTCTCCTGATCGATGGTCTCCTTGGTAGGCAGTGGGTTCTTCTCTTGTGTTTCGGCGTGTTTCAGTTTGGTACTGTCGAAATTTTCGATGCCCGAGAGGAGGTTGGTCTGGACTTTCTCCTGTTCGATGGCTAAACAGAAAGAAATAAAGAAATAGTAACGAGGAATATGACAATACAAAGATATAAACAAAAAAATGCGAGCCAAAAAACTGTTTTTATTAGTGCAAATTCATGCGCCTATCAAAAAAATATAATACAGTATTAATATAGTCAATTACAGTACAGGGTATCCCATTTTCGTGTGTTTTATGGGATTTCTGGTGGTGCTAATTTTGTTGAGTCTTTTTATTCGATTATGTGCTGCTTTTCTTAGTATTTACGTCGATTTTTTTTGGCCTTCTAGTAACGGCAATTAGAAATGGCCATAGTAGAATTCGATATTTATAAAATGTTTAAAATAAACTTTAAAGATTGTTACAAGCGTTTGTAACGCAAATACACTACTCAAAACAATTATCCCATATTTGAATAAAAGTAATTATTACATATTTCTAAATGAAGCATGCATTTTTCTGCTTTTCTCTTGTGAGATTTTTTAGGATAATTAGGGTATGCACTGACATGTCATTTTTAGTCGGCCGACTATTTAGTTGCAAAAGTGAAAACAATACATTCTTATGGAGCCGATCGGTCCAAAATTTGATTACATTGCGTGACAAGCTATTTTTAATCGAGCGATATTTAGTTGCATATTTGTAACCAATATATCCTTATGGAGCCGCGCATACATGGAATCAAATAGTCGGCCGATTGACTTAAGTATAAGTATGTATTGTTTTCACTTTTGCAACAAAATAGTCGGCCAACTAAAAATCACAGGTCAGCGCGTAGGCTTACTGTATCGAATTTTCCTTCAAAGTATCCAAACTATTTATAATTGTAAGTCGGGGAATTCAAAGTGTCTTGTTTTTCAAATTAATATTTTTTTTAGAAAATATACGATAATTGTTTTGAGTTGTTTATCTATACAGGGTTGTTCACCACATACGACACGGAGTATTGTAGCTAAACGACTAGATTTTTACAAATTGTAAGTTTTGGGTTCGTTGAAGGATTATTAGAGCTACAATTTAAAAATATTTTTACAAGATACAGAGTGTCCCAAATAAATAAAAAATATCAAAATTATATTTTTTTAAATGGAACACCCTGTATATTATTACATTTTTAGTTTCTACGATTAAAATAAAGGTAAATTTGATTAAGGTTTATTACACTTAAACCTTACCGTTTTTGAAATATTTTCAATTTTGCGAAATTGCAGTATAAATTTTAAGGCTTCATTTCTCCGAGGGTATCAAAGTTTTTAATACTAAATATTTACTGAAATTTATTTATTGATCAGTTATTGTGTTGCACAGGAAATTGCCATCCTATCCGATAGTCAAGCAGCACTTAACGCGATCAACTCAGTAACCATCAATTCGAAGTTGGTCAAAGAATGCCTAGAGAAGCTCAACAAATTAGGCAAAGAAAATAAAGTCCTCCTACTCTGGGTGCCTGCTCACCAAGGGATAGAAGGCAATGAAAAAGCAAATGATCTAGCTAGAAAAGGAGCGATCACTCCACTAACTGGACCAGAACCGTTCTGTTTTCCAAACGGGAACCAACTGAAAGCGGAAATGAAGAATCTGGAAGACTCCATCCGTAACTTGGAATGGGTGTCCTCCAATGGTCTAAGATACTCGAAAAAGTTCCTTAGAACTTATGACCGAGAAAAATCGAAGGTTTTCCTTGATTTAAGTAAAAACAATCTTCGGATTGTCACGAGGTTTCTAACAGGACACTGTCTCCTCAACGAAAACCTCAGTAGGCTGAAACTGAGAAACAACGGCGAATGCAGATTTTGTGGGGAAAATGGGGAAACACCAGAACACCTTATCACTGAGTGCGCCGAGACGACGACCATTCGTGCCATGAACCTTGGCACGTCTGATGTCGAGGATGGAGAGCTGGCCTCTGTGGAGCCGTCTCAGATACTGGCTTTTCTTAAAACCCTGAGACTGTATGATGAGTTATAACTCGTTATAACTCAAGAAAGGGGAACACACAATAGATCTATAAGGTCGCGGTGATTAACTCCCCTTCTAAACATTCTACATTCTACATTCTATTGTGTTGCAATAATAAAAACTTTACTACCTTATACAGAGTGTCTAAAAAATTATTTTAAATAATTACTAGCTTTAAACGGCAATAACTTGTTTAATTTAAATGGAACACCCTGTATATTTTATGAGAATCAGATGCACAATTTAATTGTCTATCAAATTGTGTTATACCATTTTTTACCTATCTCTTCAAGTTTCCGTAGAAAATGCATTTTCTTGTAATTTAGAACTCATTTATCAACATACCCATGGAATACTGACATTTTAGATTATTTTTAAAGATGTACCAAATTTTTAAAGAGTACAGATACTAATATTGTCGATATAGTTCGTTTATTTCATTAAAAAACAAAAATAAACTGTTTAAATATTTGTTAAAGAGGACCAGTTAATATGATTCCAGTATTCAAACTACATTAATTGACTGTTTGCGTTGATTAATAATAATTGCTCCAAATACTAAAAAACTGAATTATGTATGTGTATTAGACAGTGTGGTAAAAAGTAACACCTTAAAAATGATATTTAATTTTTGACAAATGCTTATTTATAACAACAGAGAATTATATTGATTTCTGATTCACATCCACATTTATTTAGAATAATTTATTAACGAACACAATTAAGTATGTAGTTAATTAGTATTTGGGCGGAAATACTGGTGGTATATTTAATTAATGGTATACTCTTTTATAAAGATTTAAATAGCTTTCTTTTTGCATACAAATGGGCTAGTAAAATTATCGTTTTACTAAAAACAATATTACTAGCCTGTACATTTTGTACATTTGTTGTTTTAAAAACAATCTAAATGAGGTCTAAATGATAAATGAGGTCTAAATTATAAGAAAATGCATTTTCTACGAAAACTTGAAGGAATAGGTAAGAAGTGGTATAATACAATTTGATAGACAATTAAATTGTGCATCTGATTCTCATAAAATATACAGGGTGTTATATTTAAATTAAATAAGTTATTGCCATTTAAAGCTAGTAATTATTTAAAGTAAATTTTTAGACACTCTGTATAAGGTAGTATAATTTTTATTATTGCAACACAATAACTGATCAATAAATAAACTTCAGTAAATATTTAGTATTAAAAACTTTGATATCCTCGGAGAAATGAAGCCTTAAAATTTATACTGCAATTTCGCAAAATTGAAAATATTTCAAAATCGGTAAGGTTTAAGTGTAATAAATCTTAATCAAATTTACCTTTATTTTAATCGTAGAAACTAAAAATGTAATAATATACAGGGTATTCCATTTAAAAAAATACAACTTTGATATTTTTTATTTATTTGGGACACTCTGTATCTTGTAAAAATATTTTTAAATTGTAGCTCTAATAGTCCTTTAACGAATCTAAAACTTACAATTTGTAAAAATCTAATCGTTTAGCTACAATATTCCGTGTCGTATGTGGTGAACAACCCTGTATACGAGAAGTTATACTTCGAGAGAATAATAGCATACCTTGTGAATCTGGCAGAACAATTTTTTCAGTCGTTTCCGCATGTTTCATTGTGGATCTGTCAAAGTGCTCGACGCCGCTAAGCAGGTTTTTGTGCGTCTTTTCTTGTTCAACAACTAAACAAAAATCATGCAAAGCACAAGGAAAAAAACAGTGAAAAATAATGCAGTAATTACATTTCGTGTTGTTATATACACCAAACAACAAAGCAGGCTTATTTTTCAAGCAAAACAAACAAAATAATTTGTTTAACACAAATTGAATCAAATAACTAGAATAAAATTTGGATTTAATTCCAAACACGATTTTGTAGCAGATGTTTTAAGTTTTCCTCATCATATTGAAAATTGTACACTAGAAAACTAGAAATGTTATTTAAAGTCTATCCAACTACAGACGTGACGATTTGGACAGACGACACTGACTACAAAAAATTAAAAGTTTTTCAAGCCTTCAGTGCAGAACGATAAGAACCTTCGAAATCTTGAGCCGAAGACAGATCTAACGTGTCCGCATTCGCGAGGAGATCTTTCTCAAGGTGCGTATTCATTATCCGAACGAACGAACGAACGAACGAACGAACGAATGTTCGCTAGTGGTATGGACGGGGACCGTACGATACCGAACGCCTTTGATGTACCGACTCGAAACGGATGGCCGAGCGAACGAACGAACGAACGGCCGCATGCGTTCGGTCCCCGTCTAAATATACCGCACTTTCATTCGTTCGTTCGTTCGGATAATGAATACGCACCTTCAGGTGTAGATGTGCATTCGCAGCGAATGTACATCATGACGAATGGTTTTAGCGCGAATAAATGCTTTTCATCTTCTGCCGGTAAAAGTGAATAGATCAAAGAAAAATGTGAGTCGCAAATGATTGGAAACGTTACAATGTGGACGAATTTTTATTAATTTTTATTACTTACATTGCTTACATTGAAATTAAAGGAACGAACTTCTAAGCTAATTGAAACCACTAATTTATTCCACTAATTGTGAGGTTCTGAATAAAGCTTAATTGGAACCACTAATTTCGAGATTCTGAATGAAGTTGTAGACTGTAATTTCTATAATTTTTGGATGCCGTCTGTCAAAACCATCTCTTTTCTCGTTAAACAGACTTTCAACTTAGATGAAGCTTAAACGCGATCTAGGAGCATTTGAGTTAGACTGACACATATTATTTACTTACGCCATTCAATTTTAAATTTTAATACACTGTATGGAAAATATCATTTTGCAACTCACCTTCTTTGTCTGGCAGTGGATTCTTTTCCTGAGTTTCTGTGTGTTTCAGTTTGGTGGCGTCGAATTTTGCGATGCCTTCGATCAATGCCTTCTCCGTTTTTTCGGCTGCCACATCTAAAATAAAATCAAACATTAACCATAAAATATCTATACAATATAGTGTGAATAGATGTGTAGAAATACTAAACATCTCAGAAACTTTTTTTAGGAAAAAAAGTAATCATTTTATTTTAATCAGGTTTAATAAAAATATTCCGTATGAAAAAAAAACGGTGTCAAGTTGCCTTGCAAAAGACGATCGTTGACATTTTGTATTTGTAAAATTAAATTTGGTGAATGCCACCGATCATCATTTTTAATAAAACTTGACGCTGTTCCTGTATTTTGCGGCATTTGTTATTGAAGCATCATAATATGTTAAATATTTAAAGAGCATGCAAAATATGTATGTATATACAGGGTGTAAAAAAACAGTGTGCCAAATTTGAGTGGATGATACTACAGATAAAAAGAAAAGAAAAAGTTCCTATGAATATATGCCTTAAGATGCTTCCTGAGGAAGTTACAGCCTTATATTACAGTTGGGGGTTGAAACGTTTGGTGTTACACAGCAAAATAAAACACTAAATCACCACAATACACCAAAACACTTTTACTTTTACACTGGACGCGCGTTTCGCTAACCATGTTAGCATCATCAGCAGATGATTAAAACTGACAGTTTAATGTTTTGGTGTATTGTGGTGATTTACAGCCCTTTAAAGCCCTCAACTGGAATCACTGGAAATGAATTAAAATATGTGAGTATTATTTTTATCAACCCTTTGACTTCCTTTAGAAAGCAACTGAGGACATAATGTTTATTGGAACTTTTTTCTTTTGGTACACTCTTTTTTTACGCCCTGTATATGTCATGTATTTTCGGTCCTTTTAAGTTAATTTATTTATGATTCACACCTTTATTTCTTACAGTCGACAATACCTCTTGACAAACCATCGATACAATTTTAAGACGCAGAGATACTGATAAATGCAAAGCCAACATACATTGTTTAAAATCAAAACAAATGAATAGAAAACAATTGTATATTCAAACAAACATTAAAGAGTCGTTGAGTAATCTTTAAAAAATGTGTAATGTGTATTATTATTGGTACATCGTCGTTATGGTCGCAACTTTGCTACTAATCAAATCATTTCTAAAAATACGATAACAGTCGCTCGTTGTTTTGGTTTGCATCAATTGCAATTGATTAAGTTAACCGTATAAGTGGTTGTTAAGATTAGTGTTGTTATGGAAAAGGCACACTCTTAAAATCAGTAAATATTGTGATTATACACAGTTAAAATTCGTTTGTAGGTTATACCGAATGTTACTGTATAAGTTTTTAGTATTTTTGTTTAAAATTGGGGAATAAAGCATCAGCCATTAAACAATTTATAAACAGAGTATAACAGATCAATCTTTTATATGTTTCAAAAACTACCAAATAATTTCATTTTTTTTCAAACGTCACAAAAGTATTAATTTTTGCGACGTGATTGACAATATAAAAAAGTCATTTTAACGCCTAGGCAAAAAAGTAAAGCACTTTTACGCCTAGGCGTAAAAGTACAAAAATATAACCTAACCTAACCTAACATAAAGTGTAAAATTCAACGAGCGTAACCATTGTTTCTCGATATATAATTACATACAAGGTATGACTTTTAAATATTTTAATATTTTTTGGAACGTTTGAAATTGATTAAAAACTTATTTGTGGCGTTTGAAAAAAATAGCATGTTCTATTCCGAGTAAAAAGGACTTTTTGTGCCCCGGCTGTATGTCAAACGTACAGCCTCTCCACAAAAAGTGTCATTTTTACTCCTAATCAAACAATATAGTATTGTTTAGATCAAAATGGTCCTTGTAGCTCCGCAGAACACATATTTTACTAACCAATAAAAAAGTATGTGTTACTCAGGACTGAAGAGGTACTAAGAAAGTTATTCTTCAATTCAAAAGTCAATCTATATTTTAAATTATTAAAAAATCTCATCAAATACCATACAATCGAAAAAAAACGGCGTCAAAGAGGTCTGGAAACGTTCTATCTTTTTTTAGTCTTTCTATAATTACTTTTAATATTTGACAAATTTTATGTCAATTTTTAGTAAATGATGATGAAGAGTAAAGGCCAAAAGCACAAATTACCTATAACAGATGCGAAAGAAAGCGACTGCATCGGAAACCGTTCGGCAAACCCTACACGCCTATTGAGTAGTGTAAATACACCAGTGTCGTATTCGCTTGCTGGAGTGACATAATGCGTGGTTATATGTTTCTTTTTAAAAGCGCGTGTAGGATTTTTGTTGAACTTTTGAACTGTTATTTCTAAGTTTTGGTAATTTGTATATCTTATTTAAAATGGGATACAAATGTGTTTATTTATAAGGAAAAAAAAGATATTTATATATATAAAAAATTAATTTATTTAACAAAATTTAATTAACAATGTGACAAAATAGTTTGGTTGGTTCTATCGGACTTTTTTCGACTATATAAATCTTTATTTGTAAACTTTAATACATCAAATATTTTCAATCTAATAAATCATTTAATGATGTAAATAAGAGGAAATTTCTCACATGGGTGGTCAAATTCTATAGTTTTCATTATATCAAACAGCCTCATCAAAATTTATTATAAATAATTTTTCCGGCCTGTAAATAAAATGAACAAATTTTTCCACTTTCATGATCAAAGGCTTTTAAATGGGTAAATAATTTCGAGTTATCTAGAGATTCGGATTCTTTTGTAAATTTTAGACAAATATCACATTGATGTATTTGAAGACCCTTTTTAATGATGTAGTCAAACATAATTAAAGGCATTTTGAGTTGAAAACATTTTTCAGAGGCTGTTTGATATAATGAAAACTATAGAATTTGACCACCCATGTGAGAAATTTCCTCTTATTTACATCATTAAATTATTTATTAGATTGAAAATATTTTATGCATTAAAGTTTACAAAAAATAAAGATTTATATAGTCGAAAAAAGTCCGATAGAACAAATAGAAAAGTAACTATTTTGTCACATCTTTAATTAAATTTTGTTAAATAAATTAATTTTTCATACTATAAATATCTTTTTTTTCCTAATCTCCTACGGAATGGTATAATATGACGAGCAATCTATTAAATTATTGAGAGATTATACGCCTCGATAATATATTGGTGCAGATTATATTTTCACCCAAACAAATAATAACCCAAACTATACATTGATGCGGATTGTCTATGAACTCTTTCTGAAGGCCACAGAAACCTGAACGCGGAATTCGGTGATCTTTCGCATCTGTTGTAGTTAATTTGTGCCAAAAGTATAGCGAGATAGAGGCCAATAACGTCTAGAGCTCGACCTCGCCAAAATTATCATCGATCGTCGTTCTCAAGCCGTCTCTGACGCCGTTTTTTTTTCGATCTCTGTTAAACTCTGTTACAATATTATTACGCCACTGTCAGTAAAAATGTCAATAGTATTAGAATTAAAACCAATCGCTGACTGGTTGGAGCGGTTTGTTGCACAGCACACCAAAACCAAACGCAGGTTTCATTGCGTTACCTTGTGCACTGGGCAGCACAATTTTTTCCTTGGTATCCGCCCTTTTCAGGAGGGCACAATTAAAGTTTTCCACCCCCGCTATAAGGGCGTTATGTGTTTTTTCCTGTGCTACATCTAAATAAAAGAAAAAAAAAAGACAGAAAATATAACCTAAAAGGTTCAAGTCAACGAATATTCTGGCTTTGTAATTTTTACAAATTATACAAAAATTATTTTTAAAAATTATAAGTTCTGAACTGTTGTGGTTTGTACTAAGTTCGTTGTCTAAATCTACTTTATTAAACTGTATTAACAATTTTGGCGTGTTTCCTAACGATGTAGCTTCTTCAGAAATACCTCTGAGAAATACTTTTACAAATGATACGCTATTGACAAAATGAGCAGCCATTTATACAGGGTCGCTGTTATGTGGAAAAGTGACTCACCCCTATAACTTTTTTATTTTTTCAGATAAAAAAACCGGGATTTTGTATGTTAGTATATGACATAAATTAAGATTGATTGACGTATTCAATTGTTCGACGTTTTGGTATGCTGGAAAGTTGTAATAAAAATTCAAGGGAATGATGAAAAAAAATGAACTAATGGAATGAATGATTTAAATTCGTTTCGAGTCTGATTTTTTCTGCGGATTTCCGTCATTAAGACAGGGTAGTATACCGGGTGCCTCTTAAAAGTGGCTCACCCCCTATAACTTTTTTATTTTTTCAGATAAAAAAACCGGGATTTTGTATGTTAGTATATGACATAAATTAAGATTGATTGACGTATTCAATTGTTCTCGGTCACTTCCTGTTTCACCGGAAATGACTACAACTTTTGATTTTTAAATGGCACCCTCGGTATTTTTCTATTTTTTTGGATAGAAAATGACACCCTGAATAGCATGACATATCATATGTCAACTTTTAACATTTTCGCTTTAAAAAAATCGTATTTTAAATTTCAATCTAGAGTGCCACGGCTGAGTTAAAACACTAATTTTTAATCAAGGAGCCTTGGAAAAATAGATTTAATCGTCTAATGTTTTAAGGGTCTTGTCCTGGCCAGTTCAAATGGAACGAGGATGGCTCATTAGCATTTGGCATATTTGAAAAAAGCATTTTTTTGCGAATAATTTGGTACCAGACATTTCATATTTTGAATTCATTATAACCATATTCCTAACCACAACCATTTTCTATCGAATAAAGTAAAAAACCGAGGGTGCCATTTAAAAATCAAAAGTTGTAATCATTTCAGCAAAAAAGGATATACAGGGTGATTCAGATTTTACTAGAATAACTTCAGGTATCCATAGAACTAACCGAAATAATGATAGTTTGTATTATAAACTATATTCCCAAAACGCTTCCGCTTGGAGTAAAATGGCGCTAAAATTTGAATTAAGTTCTCCAAGGCATGCTGCTAATTAAGTAACATTTTTGGAACGCAGCTGAGCTATGTCCGGAATTTTGTGGAATATCTCGAAAACTAAGCGACATATCAAAAAAATTTAAGAACAAGAAAAGTTAGTAAAAAGACGGAGGGTATCAGAAAAAAATACAAGTTTATCCAGTGGCGTGCCACAAAAAAGTTCTACAAGGTTTCGTGCAGTTGACACTCACAAAAACAACACCCTGTATAGCAATTAATCCAATTTTTTTCACACATATCAGCCACGTTGCCCTTTGCATTTAACCAAACACTTGCGTATTTAGATCGTCTGGCTTACGAGTAATAAAATAAAAACCGAAAAATAATTCAAATTTTAGCGCCATTTCACTCCAAGCGGAAGCGTTTTTGGAGTATGGTTTATAATACAAACTATCATTATTTCGGTTAGCTCTATCGATACCTGAAGTTATTCTAGTAAAATCTGAATCACCCTGTATACGGGATCAATATCCAACAATGCTTTTTATCAAAAAATGTTAATAATAAAAGAAGTTTTGGGGGTATACTGTCTTCTGTCATTTAACAGTATCCAGCCATTGGTATTACCTTGGGCTGATGGCAACACGATCTTCTCTTGAGTATCCGCGTTCTTCAATTTGCTGGAATTGAAGCCTTCCAGCTCGCTTTTGAAGTCGCTTCCTACCTTGGGTAGATCTTTAAGTGCTGGTGGTGCGGGAGCTACTGGTACTGAACAAGACATCTGAGAAAGAAGAAATAGTTTGGAATTAATATCACAAATACGTTGAAATCTGAATTCATATAATTAAAAAAATAAGTCTAGTTCATCTTAACTTTAATCTACTGCAAAGTTTCTATACAGGGTTCCTCAAATTCGCAACTTTCTGTTCAGTAAAATGACGTTATGAGAATAAAAATATCCCTACGACTACTTCCGTAATTATTAGAAAAAAACTGTAAAATCGTATTTATTTTTTACTGGCTTTATTAAAATAGTTATTTATGATATGTGGTAAGTGGTATTTTATTTTGTGAGAAGGGAAGCTTCGAAGGACGCCGAAGGCGAAGTGTCCCATCCCTTCGAACAAAATAAAATCACTTTTAGCACACATATCATACACTATTTTTTCTACAAACAAATTTATGCTCGTATATATGAAGGTATTATTACTTTTTACGTTAATGAATAATTCATAATATGTCATTTGAAATTTAAAATCAAATTAATTATCATGAAGTTTATGGTTGCTAGGGTAATTGAAAGATTCCAAACATTCGATCATTTGTTGTCAACTAATGTCAAATTTGTGCCTCAACTCTTGTAAATGATGGAAAGTGATCAAGAAACTGAGTGTTTCCCAGCAGAAATTGAAGAAGCGGCTAATAGAATTATTTTTGATTTATTACCCAGCAAGTCCTAGGATCAGTATGAGTTTTCATATAATCGATTATTGGTCAATAGTCGGTGGTTTTGTTTGGTTTGGTCGACATGGTCAAGGCGATGATAAAGACTAACAATCAGGACATAAGCAAATATTACAGGTTTGTTGCTTTTTTGAAGCGAAAAGGTGAGGGATATTGTCCAAAGAAGTCGCAAATATTGACCAGAGAACAGATCGACAAATTTCTTGCAGAGGCGTCGCGTCTGATGAAATCGTCCTATTGCTGCTAAAAGTCACTAACTAACATTTTTCCGAATAACCTGAAAATTCAGTCACTAACTATATTTTGAAGCGGAGAATCAATTGAAAAAGTCATTAACTACGAATTCTGGCTATTTATGCTGTATTTTAATACCCAATAGTTACTAACAACTGTATGCAATTCATTTCATCTTCAGCCGCGTTTTTCTCGGAAGTAATAAAAAGTAAGTTAGTGACTTTTGGCAGCAATGGGACGAAATATACCTTATGAAAAAAGTTGCCGTAATTTTCGGCATATTTGGAGCGTGCCGTCGTGAAGAACTATGCAACTTGACATTAAATAATATTGTCATAATATCGAGGCTATAGGAACTTCATTAATCGTGCATATTCCAGATACAAAAACTAATGTGGAACGAACATTTGTTATTACTGGTACATTATATTTGAATTATTACAAAAAGTACATAGTTCTCCGACCAGCGACCATCAACCATTCAAGAATATTTATAAAATATATTAAGAATAAATGTGCCACGACTCCAGTTGGAATCAACACATTTGGTAAGATGCCTGCCAATATTGCTAAATTTCTAAATTTGCCCGATTCTCATCTTTATACTGGACATTGCTCCCGAAGATCCTGGGCTAGTTTGCTGGCAGATTCTGGATCTAATCTTAATACAATTAAGGCGACACGGTGGATGAAAGTTCAGTACCGTAGCGGAGGGTTATATAGAAGACTCTTTACAAAATAAAACGAGTATTGCAGGTCAAATTTTATCCAGAACCTCAGCGGATACTACCATTGCTTCTAATCTTGGTACAAGAATTCATGTCAGAGATAACTTCTACTTGTACTACAGCTATAAATGATATTGGCCATGGAATAACTTATTCCAATTGTAATTTCACTAATTGTACATTTAATTTGAGTAAATAATTATTTTACGTTGACTTGATTTTTCTTATTTTTTTTTTTCAATTATCGCTTCAGTGTTAAAAGTAAATCACGTGACATACTTTTAGGACCAGTGCTAAAAGTAAATGACTTTTACCATCAGTGACATAATGTCACATTTTAGGCACTGACAGCATGCGTTAAAAATTACATTTTTACTGACGTTTGTAGAAAAAAAAATGTTATATTTAAATAAATGCCACTTCATCTTTGTCACTTTTTCTCTGTATAGATGGTGAAATTAAAAATCAAATCCGACGTTTCGTTTCTTAAATAATACCATCTTCTTTACGCGTAAAAAATTATTTGTTAAGCGTAAAAAATTATTTGTTACATGCATAAAATTATTTTTTTACGTGTAAAAAAGTATTTGTTACACGTAAAAAACTATATGTTACACGTAAAAAACAATTTTTTACGCGTAAAAAATATTTTTTAAATTTATTACTTTTTCAACATTTCAAACTACACTTTTTCAAACAAGTCCTTCAAATCCTTCAGTTTAATAGTTGTTAGTAAGAAGTTTCACTTCAAATATGCGCATATAGTTCACACACATTTTTTTTAAAAAGCTTAAGTGTCTATTACGCTGTATTTTCGGGTCACTCTCAAGGGTCGGGTAAAGTGGGTATGTGGCCGAAGGAAATATATATTATATTTCAGAAATCTGCCTAAGGCTTAACCCGATCCTGTCGTGTTAAGCCACACCTAAAATTCCAAACACACGTGCTTTGATTAAGGCTTGATTAAGGTTTGCAGAGCTTCAGCATTTGCCATAAAATAGCGAGCAATTTGTTCCAAAACCATATAAATTATATATCACTGTAATCACAAAACTTCAATCTATTTCCGTATTGTAACGGAATTTTAAATTATGTCTTTGTTTTCGAGAAAATTTAGTCCAAACATGACAAATATTTTGTTGATGTTTGACCATCAAAATCCATAAAAATAAAGCAGTTGTCTAAAAATGTACTACAATACTGATATAGTATAATCCTTTATCTTTAATTTCCTTCTTCATTTGTGTAAAAATACCTAACCAGTTTTGCATAAAACCTTAAATACCAACCGCTTATTTTGCTACTTTTTCGGACTAGTAAAATGGACTCTCAGCACACTTGCCCTAGACATACGCTATCAATATCTATTTTATTTAATATGTATTTGATTCACCCTGTATATACCATGTTTAATAAAAATCGGAAGGGATGACTAATAAGATAAAAAAAAGAAACCTAAAAACTACGGAGGTCAAATACATAGAAGAAAAAAAAAATGAAATTACAACACTGACATTTCAGACATTTACCAATATTAATATCTTCCATAAATGGTGGAGCAGCTCTGGTTGAAGTAACCTAGATAGACTTTGCAACCTTGCGAATATCGGTACCTTTAAAGCGGATTGGTCAGTTGGGTTTTCAGTCCACTGACAGGATGAACGAATTGTCGTTGAAACGTTTCAGAAAACGAGTCAGATTATTTTTTAATTCGATAATTAACTTATGGCATGTTATAAATTTCTACAGTAGGTATGTCCCTTGATTGTCTTTGCAAGAGAAAACGCTTTTTTATTATTAATTTTTGGAGAAAAATGCATTCTTCATGAAAATGTTTGCTTGTTCTAATATGGTTAACACCGTTTATAATTTTCCAGATTTCCATACCGTTTTAGAGAAAAAAAAATATGAAAATACAGGGTGCTACAAATTCGAGGTACGAGCATTGGTATCTCGGAAACCGTAATAGATACGAAAATGGTTAAATTGGGGCAAAGTTGCTCCTTGGAATGTTCACCAACATGCGATCAAAGAAGTTTCAAAAATTTCACTGACTACTGAGTTTTTTCAGAAAAACGGATTTTTTTGAAAATCAATTTTATTTTTTCCTGTCGTTACTTTTTAGAAAATTAAAAAACTAATTGCACATTCTCATAGCCACTTTATTAGGGCTATCTGATAGTATTTTTAGATTTTCAAATTAGTTGATAATTTGTGAGATACATTATTACGATGAATATAATCAGATTAAATAATTTAAAAAACCAGAGTCGGACTTAAAATTATTTTAAATAATAATTAAATAGTTTTGTTGTTGTTAAGGTACTCAAAACAAAAGAAAAGTATCAAGTGTGGCAAAGTGGCTATGAGAATGTGCAATTAGTTTTTTAATTTTCTAAAAAGTAACGACAGGAAAAAATAAAATTGATTTTCAAAAAAATCCGTTTTCCCAAAAAACTCAGCAATCCTTGAAATTTTTAAAACTTTTTTAATAGCGTCTTGGTGAACATCCCAAGGAGCAACTTTGTCCCAATTTAACCATCTTCGTATCTATTACGGTTTCCGAGATACCAATGCTCGTACCTCGAATTTGTAGCACCCTGTATAGTTGTCTCAAAAATCAAAACGCTTTTCTATGGGAATATAATTTTTAGGTTTTTATTCTACAGGGTGTTTCAAACAAGATGTGCCATCTCTCGTGGGAGATTCCTCACGTAAAAATAAAATTTATTTTTCATATCAACATAGTAGGTCCGATTCTGCTTTGTTTCGTAGCTGCAGGGTGTATTCGATTTATTTTAATTTTTTTCCAAGTACTGTTAGCGCCTCAAATAAAATTTTGAGGGTAAAAGTTACTATAAATGCGACATATTTTAAAGCTAAAAAAGTGTCGACACATTCACCAGAGACGTGCATATGGGTTATCACTGGGATATTTTTCTAAAAAAAGCATGTACGCCACTGTCATGTTTTTCTCTCGTTAGCGAAATAGTGTAAGCAGTTTAATGCTGATTAAAAGTTGTCTCTTGGTGTTTTATCGATTTCGGCCTCCCTAATGAGATAAACGCAATTTTATTAATTTGACTTGATCCAAGTCTAATAGCAACCTTTAAAAAAAATTTAATATCATTAACTTGCGAAAGTTTTAAATAAGTACTCATTGGTTTCTCATCAAAAAAATATGAAAAAAAGTTCCTATAAACATGAGTATGGAAATGCATAGTTTTAGAGTTAGTGGATATTAAAACTTTTTAAAATTAGTTGTTTGTAATTATCTTAAATATCATTATTTTTTCATTTGAAATTGCTATAGGTTGGACTGATAGTAATAATATTTAATAATAAATTAGGTAAAATATATAATTTATTAATTTTATTAATTGTGATTAATAAAATTGCGTTTATCTCGTCAAGGAGGCCGAATTCGACAAAATATCAAGATATAACTTTTAATTGACATTAAACGGCCTAACAATTTTGATATCAAAAGAAAAAAAGTCAGTGGCGCACATGTATTTTTTTGAAAAATATTCTAGTGATAACCGATATGCACGTTCCTGATAAATTTATCGACACTTTTTTAGCACTAAAATATGTAGCACTTATACTTTTACCCTCAAAATTTCATTCGAATCACTAAAAGTACTTGGAAGAAAATTATAATAAATCGAAATATTATTAAGAGTTTAACACCCTGTAGCTACGAAACAAAGCAGAATCAGACTTATGTTGATATGAAAAATAAATCTTATATTTTTACGTGAGGAATCTCCCCATGTTTTTTTGAAACACCCTGTATATAGTATGTCCCCGGATTGTCTTTACAAGAGGAAAAACTTTTTTATTATTAATATTTTGAGAAAAAAAGCATTCTTTATAACAATTTTTCTTGTTCTAAAATGGATAATTCCGTTTAAACTTTTTCAAATTTCCATACCGTTTTAGAGAAAATTAAGAAAAACACGAAAATATAGTTGAATTTTTTCTAAGTCTAAGTTTTCTAAATATTTTATTAAGAATTTTAAAATTTGTTCGGGGGAAAACAACCTCTTTTGTGGAATCCAATTATTCTATTGTACAAAACTCTCTCCAGCTATTAGAATATACTCAGAAATGTTTAGTGTGCTCTATTAATTTAAATCTAATGACTCAATGCATTTAAGAGCCACTTTCAAAATAATAGAGAACAGAGATATTCCGAGAGACCAAATTAATGCAATGATTTCATATGTAATTCCATTAATGTGCGAGGCACTTAGAAAACCAATTTTGGTTATTAAATTTAAGTGGTAAAATTGACTATTATCGAAGTATACATTTTCATTTAGCAATCTGATTACTATTTATATGTACATACTTATTTCCTAAAATGTTTAATACATTTTAGGAAATAATTATGTATTAAGTGTATTAAAATGTATTTCTAAGTGTCTGTCACTGTTTTTTTTCTGGAAATATGAAATATAAAATTCCCAATCATAATTTTTGACAAATTGGGAAACAGATTTCACATTAAATATTTGTACATAATACCATATTAAGAAAAATATAATTGCAATTGAAAGTCAAGAAAAATGTATCCTGATTAAAACAGATAAAGCATCTATTTATATTTTTTATACTTGTTTGCGATAACATTACAGCTTCATATTACTCACTCGTTTCAATAAAATTTATATAAATCAATAAAGAAAAATTGTTTACTTTATTTTATTAATAAAACCTCATAAAAGTGTATTTTATATATCTTATGAGTCACAAAAAAAATAATTAAATTATAGACTTTTTTCTCATTTTTGTAAAGAATTTTGCATCAGAATAGAATAGTTCCATAATTAATTAGTGATGTCTGATGTTACAAAAAGTACATTATCTATTATCCATATAGTTATTAATTCCCCTTATACCCTGCTGGTCATCCAATTTATGTGGTTCTGGATTTTAATGCGTGTGACAGAGAATAGTATAAATGACCGGTTGGCAGACAGAGAGACAAAATCAAAAGCGGCAAACAGTGTTGCCGGTTTTTTTACGTTTGTAGGAAAATGTGTGTAGAAAAATATAAGGTACTAGCGTGTACCAGCGACTTCGTTCGCGTCGAATTAATAATTTGTAATGGTGATGATAAAGCAAGAATTTCCATTAACATACAAACTGGATAAAATTTTCTCATATTTATGGCAACATGAGAAAAAACAATATGGCGATATTATTATATAACTTGGTAATATTGGAGAGGTAGTTTCATCTCGTTAGAATTTGACTTTCGAAAAATCCGTTTGCCAAAAATAAGCTTTTTATGTCAAGCAGTTTAAACAGAATTGTGGTTAAGAAATTACCCAACTTTTTGGAACAACCTGTATGATTTTTTAAAAAAATTAAAAATATGTAAAAAAAACAAATAAATTATGCTTATCCAAGCGTTTTCCCGAAAGACTAACCGTTTTTTAAATAACAAATATTGTAATATTTGAGGGGCGTTTTCACCCTCTTGGAATTTGAGATTCGAGAAACCCCTCCTTATCGAACCTCTACACCCCACAGTCAATGCGTTTGCCAAAATTCAGCGTTAAACGTCAAGCAGTTTAAGCAGAATCGTGATTACTCAATGGTCATATTTTATGAAACACCCTGTATAATTTTTGCAACAAAATAAAATATACTTGTTTAAGAGTTTTTCCGAAAAACTCACCGGTTTTTAAATAAAAAATATTCTAATATTTGAGGGGTGGTTTCACCCCTTAGAATTCGAGTTTCGAAAAATCCTTCTTATCGAATCTCTACACCCTAAAGTCAATCCGTTTTCCAAAAATCAGCTTTTTACGTCAAGCGCTTTAAGCAGGATCGTGATTAATCAATGACCAGATTTTTCGAAACACCCTGTATACATTTTTAAAAAATCTTAAAATATGTAAAAAAACAAAACAAAATATACGTGTTTAAGCGTTTTTTCGGAAACTTGACCTTTTTTTAAATAAAAAATATTGTAATATTTGAGGGGTGGTTTCACCCTCTTGGAACTGGAATTTCGAAAAATCCCTTCTTATCGAACCTCTACACCCTAGAATCAACCTCTATGCCAAAAGTGAGCTTCTTACGTTGAGTGGTTTCAGCAGGATCGTGATTAATCAGTATGTCAGTCACTTAAGGATTTTATACCTATATTAGTATACATTAGATGTGCATTTTTTGAACTAAAAAACACTACTTTTCAACAGTACCCTGTAATATTTTGTTAATAGCTCTAATATCAAAGTCTATATACAAATGATCCGCATACCCACATCGTAATTACACCTACACATAAAGAAAATACGTTAAAAATATAACGAAGATATTACCAATACTTTCATATATTACATATGTAGATACAGATATCGTCATAAACAGGATACTAGATCGGAAATATTGCACTGGCGGCTTCCATTTAAAATATTTGATATTTTGCTTATAAAAAAAGTAAAAATTATTTATTAATTTGCTTTGATAATATAAAAATAAGTACAATGTAATATTTATTTTATTCTATACAAAAAAGGCCAAAAAAGGTGAAAAGAGTCTCTATAAAATCAAGTAGCTAAAACTCTAACCAAACCAACTATAAAATAAAGAAGAAATAACATAAAATAAGCCCTGAAAATCCCGGCAAACACTTCAAAAATTATCACCCCAAATTCGAAAATAATAAAAAATATAACCAAAAGTAAGCCTCATTCTAAGATTTATAGTAATCTCACTGTAATTCAAGTTCTGATACAATATCTCTCCAGATCTATTCACTTTGCATATAAAACCGATTATGACATAAACAAGAAACAACATAAATCTCAAAAAAGGGGAACAAACCCTCAAAAATTCAAATTAAATCCAAATGTGCCAAATGAAACGTCAAACAAAAGTGACAGTAAAATGTATTTGATGATATTCCGTCTCTAATCCATGAATGTATTAGAGTACTTCTAGTGTTTAGTCTTTTTATTTAATGGTTTCAAAATTATTAAACTTTCTGGCGATCATTGTATAAAATTTATTATTTAATTAAATGGCACGTAATTTTCAGAGATACCTCGTATCAATTTGTTGATCGCTCAAATGCGATCCGCAAACCCACGTATAAATTACACCCACACAAAGAAAACACATTAAAAAAGCATAATAAATGTTATTAAGGACACTTTCTTTTTTTAAGATTAAATGAACTAAGAAATTCCAATCAGATATGGTTAAACAAGAACATTACGATTTGCTGATACATATCGAAAATGCAGTTATTATTACTTTTTAGTATTTTCAGTCAAATATGAGGAGAGAGTAAAAAGTAAAAACATAGAGTAAAAATAGATAAATCAAAATTATAAGTTATTATGCATACCATGTCGTGTATGTTTATGATTTCTATCTAAACTCAAGGTATTTATTTATTTATATAGGAAGACCATGCGGAAAATGTCTTTAAACCTATGCCTATGCTTTAAACAGTTTTAAGAAGTACCAAGGTGAACTTCCAAACAATCCACCAGCGGAAGATAAACAAGATTGACGTAAAACAAAAATGCAATTCAACCAGGGTCGTTGTTTATCCATTTAAAGAACTAATCTATAGAGTGAGACGTATGAATATAACCTAATTTAGAATGTTTTAACAAAGAGTGCTTAGAGTTAAATATAGCTCGGTGATCTCAAAATAAAATGTATCCGCATATATATCGTGGGTCAGTTGCATAGACCCATTCAAGTCAATAATGGAATCACATTCATGCAACTTATTTATTAATATATCTATTAGAGATGTTGAAAAAGTAACTACTCGTTACTCATCGATACCCGAAGTAGGTATCGAATTTAAAACCATACAGTTAGGTACTTTGATTACTATTAGTACTTATAGTATTTAGCATTTATCATGGGTCGTACTCATAGAGTTACAAATTAAAATCCATACTTATACGTAATATGTACAGTATTGCATTGTAAAAATGATTTTTTTGGCAAATATCCTAGATACTATTATACGACTATTATATTTTCATAGAACTCGTATTTGATTACATTTACCATACAATACTATGCATATTAGGTATACGTATAAGTACGATACGATAAACTAAATGATAAATACTATAAATAGTTAAACTTCCACCCCTATTTTCAATAGTTTCACCCCCTTAAAGGTTGAATTTCCGAATTAGTTATTAGACTGAAATCATAAATTTGATATGTTTTTGTGCCAAAAGTTCAACAGAAACTGTTTTATCATAATTTTATTGAAGAATGAGGAAGATGCATATATTTTATTTTTCGCCAGAAACTGTTCAATTTATTATTAATTTTTGACAAATTGGGAAACAGATTTCACATTAAATAAAGAAAAATATAACTGCTATTGGAAGCCAAGAAAAAAATTTCTTGAAAGCAGTACCACAATTTTATAAAACGGGCCATTAAAATACTATGGATAACGCAAACGATTACCCTCAAGTGAATTGAAACGGCATATTCTATTGGTCCGAATATAGACCGCCGTTCTCGTCGACGCACGATGGAACATGCAGCAGCCAGATCGTGTTCCGTTTGTGTACGTATTTAGGTGGCGTACTAAGACGATTTTGTTGCTTTTAGCGTTGATTGTCGTAACGGAGCGTTTTATGCTTTTTTGTGCAGTTATTATTTGTATGTGTTGTGTGTTCAAGCACAGCTGAACTCTCTCCGTCTCATAGCCGGGTAATTTTTTATTTTAATGAAGCTATAATTAAATTAAAAATATATCGTATTTAAACTTTTTTATATTTTATTAAGATTTAGGACAAGGTTTTTAAACAACGTCTTAGAGTCCAAAAGGATAAAAAATAATAAAATACACGTTATAGAAGAAATTTTATAATCGAAATTATTCCGGTTTTTAAAAGCAATAATCAGATAAATTGCCAAAAGTCGAAACATTTATGTTGGCTAATATTTATAAATACAAATTCCCAATTTATTGGAATCTGAATTACTAGGAAAAAAAAGAGAGGTATGTAACATTTATTCTTTGTAGTTAATTGAGGCATATTTAAGTATAAGAAAAGGTACCTACTGTTACGAACTTTTATATAGTTATAAATATTAATGTTATAAACTTATTTTTCAGATCAGGTAGGGAGACGTATGGAGATAATGCGTGAAAAGGACAGCTTTTTTATATATTTTTTACATACCCTTGTTATTTTAAAGATTGTTTTTTTTACGATATTATATAAATTAAATTGTTTATCGTATTGAAAATATTATACAAGGTGTCCCATAAGCAAAACGTCAAAATTAAGATAATTTTTAAGTGAAACACCGGTATATTTTTGGATTCTTCGAAATTTCTAGATATTCTATATATATTTCATGTATAATATGTCCTATACCTATCTTCAAATGTTTATTGAAATATTTACACGCGGTTCATAACGACAATTTGATTCTCGAAATACCAAGTTGAAAAGCAAAAATACCTACTATTTTCTGGACTTAGTCTTTTTGAGACACCCTGTATACCTAGAATTAATTTTAAAAGAGATATGTATGAAAAACAATGCAACTTTTTTATTTAATGTTTTCTTCTAAAACTTGCAGTTAAGGCTGTATGTGGGTGTCAAAAATATAATGAATAACCCTTTACATTCAATTCATTATCTATCTATGTAAGACAATATACATAAATATATGAACTTACATCAAAATGATCTTCACAACAATAAATCGTAAAACAGAGGATAATTTAACGTATTTATCTTTCATATCTTCTCATGGCCTTGGGCCTTTTTTCTGTTTTCGCTTATCCATTACTATTTATAAATATCACTAATTGTTTAATTATGTAATTAATTAACACAAATAACTAAAATTTTGACTTAGATTCAAGAGCGTTTAGAATAAGCAAACTGTGTAAAATATTTTAATAAAACATTATTAATTATTAACAGGGTTATAATTATGATTTTGTTACAATGTAAGTAAGTAAATAATGTAATGTAAGAGAAAAAATTCAGATTTTACATACTCCCAATGGGTAAATTGAGAGTTGCCTACCGGTCAAAAAGTCGTTTCAAGACTTAAATGGATTATTTAAGTCAAATTTTTGGGCCTTTTTTTTTCTGTTTTCGCTTATCCATTACTATTTATAAATATCACTAATTACTAATTATGTATTAATTAACACAAATAACTAAAATTTTGACTCGGATTCAACAGCGTTTAAAAGCAAACTGTGTAAAATAAACACGCGTCTGGCTCCACTCAACCAGAAGAACGGCGGGTGACGTCACAGCGACAAGGCGCGGCAGAGAGCGTTTGCCCGGCCATTTAAATTAACAATATTTAATTATTTTATATTAGAGGCATTTCTTAACCGATTTCAACGATTTTTTTTTGTTCAATTTGTAATTATATGAACTATTTTTTAAAACCATTATTTAAAAACATGCATTTTCCTCATTATGATTAATTTAAAGACATTCATTTCAGACAAATATCTATCTAACCAAATTTTTTTTTAAATGTCATGTATTGACTATTTCCAGCCTAAATATCTTGAGGACGGTTGCTTGTAGCGATTTTTACCAAGAGACATTTTTTACGTAAAAAATCACGGAAATGTATATTTTTTCACTCAGTAATTTTATACAGGTACGAACGAAAAGTTATTACACTTTAAAAAAGTTAAAACACATGTAGGTGGCGCCCCCTACAAATAGGAGTCATATTGACATAAAAATAAATGCTCGGACGCCAATTTTCATCCAAATATTGACTTTACTTCAGAGATTATTTGGAAAAAATCGAAATAAAAATGAAACTTCTACACCCTGTATATCCGAAACTAAGCACTTTAGGACATATATTTATACGAACTTTTTACTTATATTTATCTGCAGAATATTTTTTATTTGTTTTCCGAAATACAGTTCTGACCACCCTGTATAGATATTTGCTAATAGCTTATCGTTGCCTATTACCAAGAATCGCACATTTCCCAGAGTGACATTCAAATTTATACATTCAGTTTTATTAAAATCCATAACAAAAAAAAATTACTTTACCTACGGTTCAAAAAACAATTTTTTTACATAATAACAGTAGTATTATATCCCCATTTACTACCATATTTAATATGCATACACCTGTATTTCAAAGGAATACCGATATAGCTACTTCCAGTCTTCATTTCCTTAAAAACCACATTAATTAGAGAACCTAATTGGCCCCAATTTTGCAAAACATCGTAATTGGACGATTAACAGTGAATCCTTCGTTCAATCTAACGTTGTTTCAACCGATTCTAGTGAATAAGCACGGAGAAAGAAGCATATGGCGGTATATTATGATAATGGCTAACTGTTTTGCATTGTGAAATAGTTACCGAGACAGACAAACGTCGAATAGACGGAAAAATGAACGTACTGTGTACTTTTTGATTAAATATGCCAATGAAACGTGGTTCGAATTCCTTTTTAGGCCTAAGTCGAGCGGTTTAAGGTCGATGGGATGTGTCATAGTTTCATAGAGATAGTACGTACTATGAGTAAAATACCAACGTGATTTGTATTTACATTCTTACTTTTTTCCATAGCAACCTTTAAAATTGCCTTATATCTATCAAAAATAGTAGAAAAAATAGTACTTTAACCGCAAGGGTAGATTAAGTGATACTCACAGCGGGGATAGGTTAAAAACTTTATTTCTTCTCGCACGTTTTTTAATTGCTTCCATTTTTGAAAATTTTTGCATTCCTTTACATAAGTTATTCGGAATTTAAATGGAAGTAATTTGGATATGGCGTTTGTCACCTCAGCCTGAATATCTGTTGGTAATTTACTTATTTCGTTTTGAGCCATTTCTGGCTGCAATTCAATCAGCAATCGACAAGGAAGACAATTAAAAAATATTGACTCAAAACTGACAACTAAAGAGACAGCTTTATTTATTTGTCAAATTACATAGAAACCAACGCCAACCCAGCACAATATTTTTCTATTCGTAATAAACTCCTTGAAATAATAATTTCTGAATATTTTTTAAAATGTAACTAACTGGCAAAAAATATTGTTGTATACACGACGATAAAATTGCATTATCGTCTCCCGAAATTAATTCACGAGCGATAAAATCGCTCTAAAATATCTTGGAAAACTTTTGCTTGGGGAGTATGCAACCTTTTGAAGAGACATATGATTGACTATTGACTCCATTAAATATAACTCCAAAGAAAGTAAAACTCCAAACCAAACACATTTTTTCAGTATAATGTTGTATTTCTATCAAACTTTTAACTTTGCAACTGGTCAAACACCACTAAGTTTATAAAAATTAAGTTTCATTTCATAACATCGGTGTTTCTCTTTATCAATTGATCATCATCAAATTTCCAAATGATCAAACAATCTATCTCTAATTCGATCTTTATTTCATTTGGAAGGACCCATAACCGACATTGACTAAAAAAGCGTGAAGGCAACCATATGGTGTCTGACACGAAAATGTAAGCGATGCATGTACGAAATGAAGCCAAATTTTGGGTCAATGCCCACCAAATTTTGAATTATTCCATTCTGCAATCGTACGAAGTATGTGCTGTGCGTTTTGTATCTTTTTATTTCACACACACACTTTACTTCAACCGCTCTTTTTTTATTATTGATACCTAGGTATTAACACTTGGTACTAGAAATTTTATAGTTACCAGATATTTACAAATAATATATTTAAGAAAAAATAATGTCTATACTCTGTTTTTTTTTCTCAGGTAAGATTTCGACAGACCTTGACAGAAAAAAAACAGATAACGTCCCATACCAATCTATTTATTTTACTAAAAAAAGTTTCTAATAATTTTTAAGTTAACTATGGATGGGTTTAAATATAAATCCGTCATGCGTCGTCTCTTGTTGTTTTGAACCAGTTTTATTGGTTTATTTCAAAAATGACAGATCGTATTTCAATTTTATTGGTTTGACGGAACGATGAACGACAAACGGACGTCGATGCGTATGAACTCGCCTTTAGATTTTTGACGCTTGTCAAAGTCTTGCCAAATTATAGGTTATAATTTTGTGTCAACTTTTGTCAAATATCCTGCGTTTTGGAAGATGATGCGTTTTGATTCGTGTTATTACGTGTGTTTTGTGTCTTTTGAAGTCAAGTAGAAGAAAAATCGAGTGAAAATTAACTGTAGACCTAGAGCACAGTTTATGGTTAACCCATTTTATCCCATTGGTGCATGAATGCACCAGCAACTTATGAAAATCAAATTTCGATTAAAATATTGTTTTGGAGCCTAGATTTTTCTACCCATTCGTTGATAATAGATTTTTGTTAATAAAAATACTTATTGAGGCTTTTCTTCTCCTCGGGTAATAAAAAATACAAACGTATAAAATGTGACAAAATAAATCTGCAAAAACTATATAATGGAATTTTGAAAAATTTCCACATTTTAATAATTATTTCCATTTTTTTATTACTACTACTAATCTGTCATGATCTTCCGTTTTTATGATAAAAAGGATGATTTACCACAGTCTCTATAAAAACCTTAATTTTTCTCCAAAATATTAGTGGTGCATTCGCGCACCGCTGGTAATAAAAATAAACTAGAAGCCGAATTTTGCCGGTCTTGACAAGTTTTGACGAACGTGTGCACAGTCATAATAATCGAATAAATGCGTTATTATTAGTTTGTGTTTCGTGTTATATGCATGTAAGTTAGCTAAGATGCCTTATAAACGATTTTTGACGCAAAGACAATTAGAAGAGGAATTGGAAAGTGTTGTTTTTGAGCTGGAAAATGATAATAATGGTAAGAAATCACTTACTTACATCTATAGTTTATAATTCAATAAAAATTTTGTTTTTTATTATTAGTTGTACTGGATGCAGTTTATATACCTCCAGACACCGATGCTTTGACAGATGAAGAAGATATAGATGATGAGAATATATTGGCGGAAACGGCAAAGCCAAACGATATTGTCGGTACTTTCGAACTTCACATCCCTAGCTCTTCCAATTCTGTAGATGTCGATCAAAATGTACGAAAACAATACGATTGGGACTCTTCTGATGAAGAAACTTTAGAAACCAAAAAACGAAAAATTACTGCTTCAGTTTCCCGTAATACTGTTCTTGCACCGCAGTGGCTCAAAGGAGAAATAGAATATACACACTCTCCAATATCAACTGAACATCAAGACAAAGAAAACGTAGCTGTAGCTGTAGGTGGTAAGACACCTTTAGAAGTGTTCTTTTTATTTTTTGACGAAGAAGTGACAGACTTAGTTTTGAGATATTCACATAAATATGCTGCAGATAATAATAGACATGACTTCATAGTCTCTAAGGAAGAATTGTTAAATTTTATAGGAATAATGTATCTTTCCGGATATCACACTTTACCACAAACTTCAATGTACTGGTCCACTGAGGAAGACAAAGGTGTGGGCATAGTGAAAAATTGCATGAGTAGAAACAGGTTTTATAGTATAAAACGAAATTTGCATCTGTCTGACAATGAACAATTAGACAAAAATGATAAGTTCTCCAAAATAAGGCCTTTTGTGGACATAATCAATAGAAAAAACTTGCAATGGGGAATTTTCAATTTTCATTTATCAATTGATGAACAAATGGTGCCATATTTTGGAAGGCATTCTTGTAAAATGTTCATCAAAGGCAAGCCGGTACGTTTTGGCTTCAAGCTTTGGTGCCTATGTTCTTCTGACGGGTATTTATTTTATACAATGCCATATGCTGGGAATCAAAAAAAAATATATTCTGAGCTTGGACTAAGCGGTGACGTTGTAATGAGTTTGTTGTCTGTTATCCAAAAGCCCAGCAACCATGAAATTTTTTTCGACAATTTTTTCTCATCTTTTCGATTATTTTCTCACCTGAAAAACACTGGTTACTTTGCTACTGGAACTATCAGAGAAAATAGGACGAATAATTGCCCTCTAGAAAATAGTAAAAGTTTTTCGAAAAAAGAACGCGGCGCTTTTGATATGGCATATGATAAAGATTCGAAAGTTTCAGTTGTACGTTGGAATGATAACTCTTGCGTAACGCTTTGTAGTAACGTACATAATGTGCAACCTATAAATAAAGTCAAACGTTATAATAGAAAAGAAAAAAAAGATGTTTTTGTTCCACAGCCTAATGTAATCACACAATATAATAAATATATGGGAGGTGTGGATTTGCACGATAACGGAATAGCCAATTACAGAACCAGAATTTTGGGGAAAAAATGGTGGTGGCCTTTATTCTGTAATACTTTGGACAGTATTATGGTGAATGCTTGGAAGCTTTATAATGTTGCTAACAATAGTAAAATATCTCAAATCGATTTCAAATCATATGTTGCACTACGTCTAATGAAATCTACAAGAGTTGCTGCAGTTATTAGAAACATTCCACAATCTATTGACGAAATTCGCTTTGATAATCAAGGCCACACCATTGTTTTCCACGAAACTAAGGCTCGAAGGAGATGTAGAGTTTGCCATAATCATAGTATGTATATATGTCAAAAATGTAAGGTACATTTGCATGTTCCGTGCTTTGCTACGTATCACCAAAAGTAATAATCTTTGTTACCAGTGGTTCATACATGCACCAAATAAAAGTTGATAAATTAGTTGTTTTTGAGCGTTTTAGTGTTTTATTTTATACTTCTAAGTAGAATGTAAGATAATTCCGATGTGTTAAGTGTACTTTAGTAGGGTTTTTATCAGTTAGGAATATTTTTAGAAAAGTTTTATTTAGTTTTTTATACCAGTGGTTCGCCAACGCACCACTATTATTTTTTTTAAAAAATGAATTGGGAATTTTCCAAAACATGAAATTTGTCTTTTTATATGTATAATAATAAAAGTATTTAAAAAAAAATGTTTTTTTTTATATATTTCTATCCCCGGGAATAAATGGGTTAATACTCGCTGCCCAGGCAGAAAGTCTTATACACCAATAAAGTTACCATCAATAAAGTTTGTATACCATCTCGCATCTCGTCGTAGATAAGTGCATCTCGTATATGGTAGAAGGATCATACTAAACACATACTAAAAACTGGAGTAGCTGTAAAATATCGACATCACACGATAGGTAAATAATGGATTTAGTACAGCAGAAAAATAATGTCAAAAAGTACTGGTTTAAAAAAATTAAAATTAAATTTAATTAATCAATCTTTAAGGTATAAAATTTGGTAAGTGTTATTATTAATAAAATAGTTTGTTTTATTTATGTTGATTTATTTATTCCTCTGGAATATTACAAATTTATATTTGTTCATAAAATATATTGATAAATATAATCATAAATGCGGGAAGTTTCATGAAGCTTGTGTTGAAAGTAAGAAATAGTTCTTTTTATATTTTTTTGGTATGTGGTGTCTTGTTCTTGTTTAATTTGTATTAACACATACCGTTTTTTGTATGCGATAAAATAACTCAATTACATTTTTTCAGTTTTATACAGTTTTTTTCACAATATTTTGAAGTAATCACTTGTCAGTCAAATTTAAATATACTTCCTGCTATGCGTTCCAGTTGTACCAACTTATTTCTTTGTAAAATAAAATAAACTACTTTAAAATTAAAATGACAGACACATCTATCACTGTCAAGGATCTTGTCGTTGGACAGACTATATATCAGGGTTGGTATGTTAAACAGTTTTTTTTAAAAACAAGTTCAAGATAATGAAAAGGCGTCATCGACAGAAAAAAAATCGTAATTGTAAAACGAACTAAAAAAAATCCATGATAGAAAAAACTCAAGTCATAAAGTTTATAAAATCTACTACGTATTTAAAAACTTAAAAAGTTTAGGTTGTAAGTGCAACACTTAACAGGCCTGTTTAATGAACTGTATTTGTTTAAATATTACGAAAAATAGGCCCATGTGTTGCCGACAGATGTAGCTATGGCAAAAATGTAGCGGGAACAACGGAACACCTGTACGAAATTTGCACCACAAGTCAGCAACAAACAGCTGTACCTTAAAAGTGTAAATTTAATGCCCAACGATATAAGACAGAGCATTATCAGAGAGCCTGTCAGGAAAAATCATAAATTTATTCGAAGCTTAGAGTAAATCCAGTATACTCTACGCACATTAAATTTATAAGAAGATTTTTAGAAAAATATATTTTAATCCTAGATCATACATACTTAGGGTTTAGAGTATACCGGGTGTTTTTCAAAAGTGGCTCATCCCTATAACGATTTTATATTTTCAGATAAAAAACGAGATTTGGTATGTTAGGATATGACATAAATGAGAATTGATTGGCGTATTCAATTAGTTTCATTCACTTCCTATTTTACCAGAAATAAATACAACATTTGATTTTTAAATGGTATTGTCGGTATTTTTTACTTTACCTGATAGAAAATTACATTCTGAATAGAATAACGTCATATGTCAACTTTTGACATTTCCACTTAAAAAACAGTAAGTATTTTAAATTTCAATCTAGAGTGCCACGGCCATAAATATAACGACAGTGACTCGAAACTCCAAGTATGTGGTACCAAATTATTCGTAAAAAATTCTTTTTCCAAATATGCTAATGATCCACCCTCGTTCAATTTGAAAAAATAGAGTTATGATTAAAAATACGATTTGGGCATCTGTTAACCGGCCAGGAAAATACACTAAAAACGAGACGATCAAATCTATTTTTCCAAAGCTCCTTGATGAAAACTTAATGGTTCTAACACATCCATAAAACTAATTGTCAATCATAATAAACAAGAATGCATTTCTTACTAATTCTGAACACTGACAAATACAGCTAATCAAAGTAATTAAGTACTAATCCTGTAAATACAGGAATGTTTATGTTTATCTCCGATAACGGCCATTACAGAGACAGGTTTTCAACATTTCCTTTTTTCACAAACTAATAATGACAATACCCAGCAACCGTCTACCATCAATGGTTCATTAATATTCAAAAAGTACCTGCTGAAGACGGCTAAACGACACGACGCGAGTCTGTCTGTCTGTTGGTCGTACCAAAGTACTAAACTTTAAATTTATATTTTGGAAAGCTGGGAAAGTTCATCAGCCCTTCTAAATTTAAATGTAGTGTCGTTAGGCGCTCTGTTAAGACGGGTAGGACCATAAAAGTTTAAGGAGCAGTAAATGTCAGTGAGATTTCAGAAATATGTGCATTTGTACGTCATATTCAGCATTATTTTACTGTTAATTCCTTGCATATTCTTCTATCATTTGCGTACATGTTCTCTATGACGAATTTAGGAAAATTATATATCTCTTTATTAATAAATTACATATTCTTGAAGCCCGTTACTGTATATTAAACAACATACTTAAAAAATGACTAGCATATTAGCGAGTTCTTGAGATACAGGAACATTTAATTAAGTACAGGCATTTTCTGAGGAACTCTAAATAAACTTTCTTATATATGGTTCATATCAAATAAATTTTTAGTTACGTCATCGAGGGCGACAATTTTTAAATTAATTGTTGCCAACAATGGATATATTCGGAGCCGTGCTGACTAAGTACCGTATGATCAAGAAAAAAGATCGTCATTTCCCATATAAACTTATATGTAAAATGACAGCGATGTTCATTTCATAGCCGTCGCTGACGCCGTTTTTTTTTCGATCATACGGTAGAATTTAAAATTCCCGCTGATTCCTAAAATATTTTGATTGAAAGAAAATATATATAAAATGGGCAACGCTGTGAGGGTCAAGCTTAATCACGTGACTAAAAGTTTATTTGGTATGAACTGTCTGCATATTGTTTACTTCACGACATTCATTCATAATATGGACCAAATATAATATCCGTATTAGCTGTGATGAAATATCTGTAGATGAATAAAAAAAATCCATTTATTATTATCTTTTTATTAACATTGAACCTAGTGATGTTAATATTTCAGAAAGTTTTGACTGTTGCAGGAGATTTCCGAAACTTTCGGAAATTTATGAAATTTTTGGAAAATTTTCAATATTACATATTTCTTGTTGATTTGAAACTTGAAAACAAAAAAGCACGAAATTAAATTTAAAAAACGTAAAACACAAATAAGTGAATTATTCTATTCCAGAATACTTTCAGGCGCCGAGCTGGTCCCATCTTCATAGAGGGTATTATAGTAGTAGTAGTACTGTCTTCGTCAGTTGCTATTTCCAGATCAAATATATTTGATGTATCATCTGGTTCTGATTCTGAAGGATGGACCTCTACCCCTACAGGTTCTAGTGGTTCTGGAGGAGTTTCATGTTGTTGAATATCATGCTCCATATCCACTTTTTATTTTTGTAGTAATACTTTATTGTTATGAGCTACGAACATTATTTTGCCGGCTCTTTGTGCAGTTAAACGATTCCTTTTGTTAGTATGGATAAAACTGTAAGTACGGAAACTTCTCTCAGTGGCTGCAGATGACGTTGGTATAGACAGCAGAGCAACAGGTAAATATTTCAACTGAGTATTTTTACACATTGCTTGCCACCAACTTAGACAGTCTACATTTTTAACTGACATCCAAACGTAGTCGGGAGCCCATAAACCCGATTTGGCGCAATAATTTGTTACATCTGTAAAAATGGCTTCTTTATTATTGACAAACTGAGGATGTTTGTTGGTGATATTGTTGATAAATTCCATAGCGGCTATGTGTTTGGTTGGTTTGGTTAACAACTTAGAAAATACGTATTTTATATCTAGTATTTCAAATACCTTCATATTTTTATTCCCGAGGAATAATCAATGTCAAAAGATAAGCTGGAGTCAAGGCTGTTTTATACCTTTTTTGAAACAGCTGAATGTTGATCAAGCTAACTTCCGGCTTCTCCAAATTATCTTTTAGTTCATTCCAAATTTCTACCGACATTTTGTTCTGCAATGTTTTATTCTCGACTTAACACAGTCATTATCTTCATATCAACATCATATTTCCAAAAAAAATCTCTTTGATCTAAGCGGCCGATATTTTTTGCGGAAATAGGGGCATCGGCAAAGTTTACAGAATAAAATATATCGGTGACCGATTTGGAAAAACGACAACCCACCGTAGAAATGTTAATATTGTCAATATCGGGCAGAGTTACAAAGATTTAGCCAATTAGGATAGGACTTTAAATTGAAAATTGATAAAAATAAAAAAAAATCGACTAAAATCAAAAAAAAAATCTAAAAACGATTTTTTTTAAATCATGATTTTTTTGCACCCTGCTCTATGATGAGTTACAACTCTAGAAAGAGGGATATAATAGATCTGTAAGGTCGCGATGATAATCTACAATAATAAATTTGTTGAATAGGTGCTTCCATAGACACTAACTAAAATAACTCACTTGGTTTTACATGCAATCTGACAACATTTTGTAGTGGAAAATCTGCCGTAGCGAGAATTTTTTTACATTTTATGATATTTATGGGATATTTCTTTTTCTCTAGTCATTAAAAAACAGCAATATAATGTTTTATGTATTTATTATATTATAATACAAAAAAATATATTTTATGTGAAAGAGTTGTAAAAAAAGATTATTTTTATTAAATGAACCACAATATGTTCAGAAAATAAGGTCATTACTTCCGAAGAGCAATACGCTTTTCTCCATCACAAAACTGGTATCGCAAAGAAGAAGAAAGTTTACAATTTATTGTTGCTATCTAGTCGAAATGCAGTAAATAACTGATAAAGAGACGCTACATGAACTTTCAGCAGCCAGCATTTTCCACTGAATTAAATATCAGAGAAATAAGTACACCTAGAGAAGTTCCAAAATAATTTTTATACACCGGATCACATTAAGAAGATGACATTTGATGTATAAGTGTGAGTCATCAAATCTGACAAGGGTGTATTCCGTTGCTTACCTTGGTTATGGTTTTATGTTCCGTTTCATTCGGTTTCCTGAAAGTTTTCTTATTATGGAACACGGTTCCTGAAAAATTCGGTTATAACTGTCACCAAACTAACCAGCGCGAGAAGGCTGGTTTTTCTGGTTTTGTTTCTCAATCAATGTCATTTATGTGACAAAAATCAAGCAAATACTGGAAGTTCGAGTGAAATTCTCATTTAATTTCTAAAATTTGTAATAATATTTTGTATTTACATCCAAAAGCAATGGAGGTAGGCAGTAAAGGTAAATAAATTTCATTAACTAAATAGAATGAATTTTTAGGGCCATTTAAACTTATCATGCAGCCATTGTTTCTTAAAGTCAGGAACATTTAAAGAAAACATGAAAAACAAGACAACAAGTAATCGTGAATGTTTTGTAAGCTATAAAAATATAAATATTGATTAGATTAGTTTATTTATTATTGATCTGTTTTAATATTGGACCTACAAATTTTCACTTGAGCTGTCTAACGAGTTTAACAGTTTATTAATAAAGTACTTTTCAATATTAAACTCCATTGGAAAGAGGAAGCAAACGTAAAAGCAGAGAATAGGTACATTAAAAATGCATAAAAGATAAATTTTATAATAGAGATATTGAAATTTAGAAAACGTCAACATTTGACGTTTCCAGTATTTTACCAAACCGTTCCGTAAAGGTTCCGTATCAAGCCGATGTTTTTCAGGAACCGCTCTTTACCGTAGTTTACCGGTCTGGTTCGCCTGGTTTTGCAACGGAATACAACCTAAGTAGAATTAAGATTACATTAAGTTTGTATTACCATAGGTTACCAGGAAAGAGTTCGACAATGACACAAAAAAAGGAGGTGACGGGCATACCAATCCATCTTTTTCAATAAATAAAGGTTCTATTTTTTTAAGATAACTATGGAAGAGTTATTATATACTAATATATACCGGGTGTTTTTAAAAAGTGGCTCACCTCTATATAGTTTTTTATTTTTTCAGATAAAACGAGATTTGGTATGTTCAGGATTGAATGACGTATTCAGTTAGTTTCGGTCACTTCCTGTTACACCGGTGTAACGGGAATTATTTGGTATTATTGTTGTATTATTTTATTTACTATTGTTAAATACGGTGAATGCGCTGGGCAAGTGCGAGGGAACCATTAAGGTTTATACCCCGCAAACAATGTGGTATTCTATTAAAAGATAGGTAGGTTTTTGCTGCCGTATGAATATTCGCAGTTTGATGGCCGATCAAATAGCCACGAGTGGCGATCAAATAGCCACGAGTGGCGATCAAATAGCCGATGATGGCCGATCAAATAGCCACGAATAGCTAATAGTGAGCTGTATCCCGGTATTAGGTGAGATTTTCTGTTTGCTAATCGCAAATTACCTGTTACCATAATTAAGGGATTTTTTGTATTAGATCGAGCCTGAAGCACTAGACTGAATAAAGCTGAGTCTGATCGTCTACACATTATTTTCCATCTCTAATTAAACCCCCACAATCCATCCCATTACACCGGAAATGACTATATGGCACCCTCGGTTTTTTTTACTTTATTTGATAGAAAATGGAATTCTGAAGAGAATGACATTTTCATATGGAAATTTTTGGCATCTTTTCTTAAGAAAATTGTATTTTAAATTTCAATCTAGAGTGCCAAGGTTGTGTTAAAAACAGTAACTTTTAATCAAGGAGTCTTGGAAAAATAGGTTCGTTCGTTCTCGGAAAAATAATTTTCGTGTCTTGTCCTGGCCAGTTAAAAGATGCCCAAATCGTATTTTTCATCATATCTCAGTTTTTCCAAATGGAACGCGAGTGGCTCCTTAGCATATTTGGAAAAAGCATTTTTTTATGAAATGGTATCGCACACTTGGTATTTCGAGTCAAATTGTCGTTATGAACCGCATGTTACAGTTTCAAATAAACTATGTGCGAAAATGTCAAAAGTTGACATATGATATGGAATTCTATTCAGAGTGTCATTTTCAATCGAATAAAGTAAAAAAATACCAGGGGTGTCATTTAAAAATCAAAAGTTGTAGTCATTTCCGTCGAAACAGGAAGTGTCCAAAAACAATTGAATACGTCAGTCAATCCTAATTTATATCAGATACTAACATATCAAATCTCGTTTCTTTTTCTGAAAAAATAAAAAAGTTATAGGAGTGAGCAACTTTGGAGACACACCCGGTAGACAATTTAGTGACTGAATACTCTGTGTTTACTTATTTCTCTGAGATTAAATCTGGATGCATTTCAATTTAAAAAATTATAGATACACTAACCCAGTTTTTTTCTTGGAGAATAATATTGTCACTTTCAAAGAAAAATATTGACTTACAAAACACATGTATCGGAAATATCAAATTTTTGAAATCTCTCTCTTATCTGTTGACTTTTGAATTAGACTCTACTAAGAAATTATTAGCCATGACACATACATATATTTGCTGGTGATAATATTACATTACCGTTTATTTAATGGTAAATATATTGATATTATATACAGACATGCGAGTTAAAATTAGATCCAATGTAGTACTGAACCAGAGAGACCAAAATTAGTACTTTATGTCTTTTTTTTTTCAATAAAATCTTATAACATTTTTTATCAAGATTATAGTTCTCAACAAAATAAATTATAGACAGTAAAAAACATCGTAAATATTCAGACACTCTTGAAAATATTGATTTAACGCCCTGTATATCAATGATTCCACGCCACACATGCATGAATAATTGAAAGCGTATTCTTTGGCGATGAAACAGAAAAAAATGACAAAACCGAATAAATATGGTGCGTGTTTCCGGCCTGTCACAAGTATAGTAGGATCGATGCCATTGTGTTTAGAGTAATAAAAAATACATTTATAAATACCGTAGATAATATAGCGATCTGCGTGGTCTGGATTTTAACGTGTAAGACAATGACGTAGACAGCTTAATGGAAAACCAAATGTATTAAAAAGAGATAAAACTTGGGTTGATACATTTCTTCTATGGGGTATTGCCGGACTTTGCATCAAAATTTTAAACCGCCCAAGTAGGCGTTTATGAAAAATGTTGCATCTAGGGTTGGAACTTTATTTTTCACAATTAGTTAGTCATTTTACTACAGCTGTAATATATTATATTTAGCTTAGATATATTATCTTATTTTTTTCTATATATATCATTGTACTCAGGAGACCGAGTTCTTTCAAAACCCGAAATAAAAAATGCAGGTCCGTATTTAAAAAAAATAAGTTGGCCTCTGTATCTCACAAATTATCAGCTAATTTGAAAATCTAAAAATACCACCAGATAGCCCTAATAAGGTGGCTACGAGAATGTGCAATTAGTTTTTTGATTTTCTAAAAAGTAACGATAGGAAAAAATAAAATGGATTTTCGAAAAAATCCGCTTTTTTCCAAAAAACTCAGCAATCCTTGAAATTTTTAAAACGTTTTTTATGGCATCTTGGTGAACATCCCAAAGCGCAACTTTGCTCCAATTTAACCATGTTCCTATCTATTACGGTTACCGAGATACCAATGCTCGTACCCAGAATTTGTAGCACCCTGTATTTTATTTGTCTGAGTTTATGTCCATATAGATATAGTATGATAGCATACACGATATTAAATGTCAAAATGACAAAAACTACCATGAATTTTACACTCTGTATTAAATGAGGTCAGTCAAGTTTGCCCCCCGTATTAGAGGAAATTCAAAAATAAATATACCACTATTTTGCACACATTTGCACAATTTTGCACACCATAAATGATATTTTGCACACTTACCTAAGAGAAACCAGGGCCGTTTTTTAAACGGGGGGCAAACTTGACCGTTCCCCCCCCACTTGTTAAGAAATTGATTTATTTCTATGTACATCGATTCGGCTAATTTTGCACAATTTTGCACACCTGTTTTTGAATTTTGCATCCTGATTAAAGTTATGAAGGTTTGAAAATTTGCAATTTCCCCCCCATCTGTCACGAAATTGAATTTTGTGTATATCAAACGAATCGGCTAATTTTGCACAATTTTGCACAGCTATTTTCGAACTTTGCACACTCTCCTGACAAAAGTTATAAGAGTTTGAATATTTGAAATTTGTCCCATTGTGTGTGAAATGTCCCACTTAAAAATACATAAGTATGAGTCATATTTCACAATTTTGCACAGCTATTTTCGAACTTTGCACACTCTCCTGACAAAAGTTATAAGAGTTTGAATATTTGAAATTTGTCCCATTGTGTGTGAAATGTCCCACTTAAAAATACATAAGTATGAGTCATATTTCTAAAATGATAGATCTTAGCGACGTGAAAAGCTGCACGGAACTTAGATTTCACCTTTTCGATAATTTATAGCTTGCATAGAAGAACATTTATGAAACTAAAGATTCTAGACACAGATTTGTCCTAGCCCTCTTACTTCCTGAAATACCTGGCAAATTTGAAAATTTTGCATTTTTCGACAACCCTTATATCTCGGTTATCCTATAACTTATCGAAAAGGTGAAGTCTGGGTTCCGAACAGTTTTCGACGTCGCGTCGCTGAGATCTGTCATTTTCACATACGACTCATACTTATATGTTTTTTAAATGAGACAATTCACATACAATGGGACAAATTTCAAATATTCAAACCCTTATAACTTTTGTCAGGAGAGTGTGCAAAATTCGAAAGTAGCTGTGCAAAATTGTGCAAAATTAGCCGATTCGTTTGATATAAACAAAATTCAATTTCGTGACAGATGGGGGGAAATTGCAAATTTTCAAACCTTCATAACTTTTGTCAGGAGAGTGTGCAAAATTCTAAAATAGGTGTGCAAAATTGTGCAAAATTAGCAGATTCGTTTGATATAAACGAAATTCAATTTCGTAGGAGATGGGGAGGAAATTGCAAATTTTCAAACCCGCATAACTTTTGTCAGGAGAATGAGCAAAATTCAAAAACAGGTGTGCAAAATTGTGCAAAATTAGCCCATTCGTTTGATATAAACAAAATTCAATTTAGTCACAGATGGGGGGGAAATTTCAAATTTTCAACCCCTTATAACTTTCGTCAGGAGGGTGTGCAAAATTTAAAAATAGGTGTGCAAAATTAGCCGAATCGATGTACATAGAAATAAATCAATTTCGTAACAAATGGGGGGGAACGGTCAAGTTTGCCCCCCGTTTAAAAAACGGCTCTAGTTTCTCTTAGGTAAGTGTGCAAAATATCATTTATGGTGTGCAAAATTGTGCAAAGTGTGTGCAAAATAGTGGTATATCTCTTTTTGAATTTCCTCTAGTACGGGGGGCAAACTTGACCGACCTTATTAAATGTCTGTATATTAATGATAATCATGTGTAGGAAATTAACATGTCACTCTGAGTCTCCCCGATGCATATTATACATAAAATCATTTGTAGAAACACAATGCAATACAAACTGGCTTATCGCAAAACGTCATTTCGACCATTATTCCTTAAGAAACAATGTTAAAAATGTAGACAGTGACCGAAAGAGCAGGAAGTCCTTATCAGAGTGCAGTCGTTATGCGACGATAACGCAGCGGGACGGGAACAAAAATTATAGAAAACAGAGGATCGCTTCCTTTTTCTACTTAGTTTGCCGATTTCCTGTACATTTTTAATCCATGGTAGATGTCGAACACATTATCGACATATTAGGTATTTCTTGAAAAAATATCCTTCGTCTGACAAAATTTACTTAACCATAAAATACCCTGTTATCCATTGTTTTGGTCAATTCAACAAAAATAAGAAAACTGCCAGCTAATAACCTCTTAATGAAGGTTATAGATAATATAGTTTTTTTTCAAACGTCACAAAAGTATTAATTTTTGCGCCGTGAATGACAATATAAAAGTCATTTTATTGCCTAGGCCATAGACAAACAAATAAAAAGAGACTGGCAAATTAAATGGCAAAGAGAGGGACAACGTTCCCGTAGCGCAACTCAGAACGCAAAATTTCGTTCTATTTATGTTGATCTGCGCATTGCGTCTATTGGGCCCACTATCTCATTCTAATATAACAAGAGAGAAAGAAGCAGCCATATGAAACGTAATTTCTAAATAGAAATTAGAACAATCGCCTTTCGTTTTCGTTATGATGACAACCAAAATGACAACATCATGACAATTCGTCATATTTGTTAACTTTTTTGGCGATTTACCTTTTTTCTAAACTCTCCATTTTATTGACTTATGAATATGGATAGGGAACAAATTCCTTTGTTCCAGACAGGTATTTATATTTTGTTACTTATAATTTTAGGTTTTACTATTTGTTATTTTATTTGCTGCAGGAGCCTGTATCATCTATTTTTTTATATGTATTGGTACCCCCTTTCTCTGATAGATATGTTATAGACACCCGGTAAAATAAAAGTAAGTAGATATATTTATCATCTTATTAAGAAAAAAGTAGAAGTAGTAGTGTCAAAAATATTTCGAACCTCTCTTAACAACAAATTATATTAATACAATTAATTTTTTTCATTTGTTGGGTAGGTAGTTTATAGCTGGTTTATAGTAACCAGACACTTTATTAATATACCTATTTTACTTTTGTTTTAGGATTAAAACTGGACTTGAAAATGGTTCAGAATCATGATTCTCGTAAAGTCTTCTTTGCTTGGATATTCACTTTGTTATTGCAATTATGCAGTTTTTTTCGAAAATGAGATTTTTAATGCCCTTTAAAAAAATTGGCCGATCGTTTCCTGCAACAGTCAGTTCTTCTGCATTTAAAATTGGTAGGTTGCCTGATAGTTAATCGATAGTTAAGGGTAAGATTGAAAGAAAGAGAGGTCTCGGCAGGAAGAAACTATCTTGGTTGAGAAACATCAGAAACTGGACTCACCTAACTTTTGAAGAACTTATTAGGAAAGCCGAGAATCGTGAAGATTTTGCCAATGTGATCGCCAACCTCCACGAAAGAGACGGCACGTAAAGAAGAAGAAGGTGGGTGGAATAAACACTGTTATTTTTTGTTATTATATTATAAAAAGTTTATTTTTATGTATAAATAAATATGTTTAACAGTACAATTTTTGCTTTTTTTATAATTTCCCTTATAATAGTAGTAGTCTTTCGTTCTGAAAGAAACTGCAAATTTTCACTTAAACTGATTTATTCCCTACACCACGTTCCCTTTACGTGGTATAGGGAATAAATCAGCTTAAGTGAAAATTTTCAGTTTCAGAATGAAAGAATACTACTAATAATGGTTAATTTAAATTTTCCGCCAGCCAGAATGTGCGATAATGTCTTACGATACGTTTTATACCTATCTCTTTCTTTTTCATATAAAGCACACATAATAAAGAAAGATAGCAATAAAGACGTACGTCCTGCCATGGTCCTGCTAATTGGTTTCAAAATTGTTATTCTGAGTTGCGCTACGGGAACGCGGTCCCACTCTTTACCATGAGATTTGTCAGTCTCTTTTTATTTGTTTGTCTATGGTCTAGGCATAAAAGTAAAGCACTTTTACGCCTAAGCATAAAAGCACGAAAATATATTATTAAACTGACATAAAGTCAAATTTAACGAGCGTAACCACAGTTTCCCGATATATAATTACATACAAGGTATTACTTTTAATCTTTTTATATTATTTGGAACGTTTAAAATCGTTTAAAAAATTATTTGTCACAGTGAAAAAAAATAGCATGTTCTATTCGGAGTAAAAATGACTTTTTGTGCAACGCCTTTTCATTTATAACCTGATCTGACCAGTAAATTAATATACTCGTTATACATAATATTAGCCCTGGTCACTTTATTTCCGTGATCTGTACGTTAATGCATACGACAAAGATAAGTATATACGACCAGTTGACAGACAGAGAGACAAAATAAAAAGCGGCATACAGTGATGCCGGTTCGTACGAGCAATAAAATAATAAACGAAGATAATATAACTAAGCTTTCATTCAATAATGCTCATTTCTGTTAGACAGTTGTTTAAGAATCTATTACAGTTGTAGTAAAATGAGTAACTAATTGTGAAAAATAAAGCTCTCCAACCCTAGAAGCAACATTTTTCGTAAACGCCTATTTGTGCGGTTTGAAATTCTGATGTAAAATCCGGCAATACCGCATTGGAGAAATGTATCAACTATTATCTCTTTTTAATACATTTAAGTTTTCATTTAAGCTGTCTACAGTGTCTCCATCATTTATAAATAACAATGTATAATAGAAAATTCTAAGAAATAAAAGTAATTGCCAAAAATGTAATGATGTACCGGATGTTCTATTTAATATAACAAAGATAATAGGTGCTACAATGCTTAAAATAATTTAGATTGATAGAGCAAGTGACTATGTAAAAATCCAAGTTTTCAAAAAAATCACCGGTTCTCCGTAAACTTCTAACCTACTACTGCCGTGAATCACCCTGTATTTTTTAGTATCTAAATAGATATACAGAAAAATCCTATTTCTGTGACCAGATAATCCGAATTGCGTTAATTGTGCAAATTTTCCGTGTTAATTGTCAATTTGTTAAGTTTCTCTATATCATAGAATAAAATAAATACAATGAACCCGTCACAAGGACATAGACAGTACTTGGACACATATGGTACGACAGACGGCTACAATTACCAAAGAAACATATATTCCTTATGTCATGCATGCCGTTCGTTGCACATATGTATATGGTATTTGATTTGAACGATACTTTTTTTTCATTCCTCCTAGATACAGAGTGCTTCATAAGTATTTTAAACATTTCTACCAAATTATTTTATTAATAATAATCGCAAAACAATTTCCGATGCCACTTTGAGTGACAAGCGATGGCGACAGCGCTGCCAGATTGTGATAGATTTATGAGATGAATCTTAATTTAAAATTGACAAACAACATATTTATTATATCATTTTTTAAAGAGTTTTACGCTTTATTTTTAATTTAATAACTAATATTTTAGTGATTAATTGGTTTATTTGTTTTATAGCTGATTTCACATATTACATATTGACAAAAACTAGTCCATTATGAAAATTATTATAAGCGTTATTATGGGTTATTTATTTATTTACTGATGTACCGGGTGTCCAATAAGAATAGCTCTCGGCTGTATCTCGGAAAGTATTAGCCGTAGGGCTTACGGAAAAAAATATTTATAACTAAAGGGACTATGATAAATTGCTGGAAATTACTTTCAAGTTTGTAAAACGGCCGCTAGGTGGCGCAACTGCTATGGAAAATATGAAAATAGATTTTTTACAGAATTTTGCCTAGATAATGGATACTATAAATAATAGCTTCATAATCTTCAGTAAATTTTGGATTTTTTTTGTTAGAACCATTTTCTCCTATCTGCTAAACTAAAGTGGTGGGGGAAGGTTAGACCTATCTTTATTTAAATGTTAATAACTCCGGACTGGATGATCAGAATCCAACAAACGAAGGCTCTTAAAAGAGCGTTTCTTACTCTATATTATACCATAAAAATAATAATAATAAGGTTTTGAACGTAGACGCTAGGGGCGCTTTCTTACAATTTAACAAACAACGCGTTTTTTCAAAAAAATTAAATACTATGTGTTATTTTAGCTGATAGTAAAGAGTAGTAAAAGCTTAAAAAGTCAGCGAACACCGCATTTTGATATCTTCTTTCAAACCGAAGATATTAGCAAAATTATAATAAATACCAAAAAATAAGCCCTTAATTATATTATTTTTACAATACAGTATCAGTAGCCCTCTTGATTGAGCCTAACAGGCAGAACAAGTTAGCTTATTTTAAAATCGACGAAATGGCCACAGATGGTTAATAGTCTGTTGGCTCAAGACATTAGTGAACAAGAACATGATTCGCGTTTGGCTTTGCGCAGCTGCGTAATAGTAACATCAACAGTTAGATCAACATTTTGATAAAGCAGCAGCTTTTTTATAAATGCTTTTTCAAAATGCCGTTATTATTTGAAGTAGTTGAAGTAGTTGGCATTTTGAAAAAGCAATCAAAAGATAAAAAACGCTGCTAAGACTATCAAAATGTTGATCTAATAACAATTTGACGTTTATACTATTACGTCAAAAGCAACTTTTTTCCAAAGCCTACCATGACTTCACTGATTCATCGTTTCTTGTTCACTATTATTAATATCTTAATTATTAGATATTAATACATCTGGTATTATGATATTCTGGTATATCGTCGGTTTTAAAATAAACTAACTGTTTCTATCTTATTTTTAAGTTAGAATGGGCATAATCAAGAGGGCTACTGATACCGTGTTGTAAAAATAAGGTAATTAAGGGCTTATTTTTTGGTATTTATTATAATTTAGCTAATATCTTCGGTTTGAAAGAAGATATCAAGATGCAGTTTTCGCTGACTTTTTAAGCTTACCTTTACTACCAGCTAAAATTACATATACTATTGGATTTAATTTTTTTGAAAAAACGCGCAATGTTTGTTAAATTGTAAGACGACGCCCCTAGCGTCTACGTTTAAAAGCTTATTATTATTGTTTATATGGTTGCTGAACACGGCGCAATGTGACGAACATGAGCGATAGTAAAATTCGGTTTAAACGAATTTTTGCAGCTTTAATCTAAATAAAATATCTGTTAGAATCATTTGCTCTATAAAGTAAAATGAAGAGCTACTCAGTATCAAAAATTATACAACAAATTTAAACATTTTTGCCAAAATTTCATTTAGTCAGGTTTATAGACTTTAGTGTCAATGTCGATATGATTGATGACGTGCATCGGAAAATGTTTTGCGATTACTATAATTATTACGCTTTCTCTATGGATACAACTGACTACCGCAAGCTGTTGCTGGGATATCCTATTAATTTTAATTGTATTTTTTTAGACATTGGGTAGATCGTAAAATACCAAACGACATACTGAAATTATCACCAGTTTTCTAGAATGCAGACACCCTTTCATAAAATGCGTGTAAATATTTTGAACATCTCTATTAGGTACCTACTACATATTTTTGAATTAATAAATAATCTATCTTTGAGTAAATTATTAGTATTTACAGGTAGATACGTGATAAGTGATGTGTAACGTTTTTATTATTAAATAAACGTTTAGTTTTCTACGTGTTGCTTTTTATTGTATTGTTTATAATTATGGCAAATGTTATTTTTCTCGTGTCCTACTTAATTGAATAAATTAATATTAAATTAAGCGTATATTATGCGCTGTATAGAGCAAGTGTGTCGACTGATATGACGTTTGCATTTTTGTCTGGTTACTGGCATACTGGCTAATATATTGGGTGTTTCTTCGTGTTCAATAAAAAAAAGTAATAAGAAATAAAACAGCAAAAGAAAAAAAAATTATGGGGATAATTGGGGCTCAAAGCTCAAAAATACGACCTAGAATAATGAATTCGATATACATCTGCTTACAAATAAAATTATTGCCAAAAGCAATATACCATACAATTTGGATATATCACCATACGTACTAAGAACTTTTCTTAATGTGACGAGCACTGACACATTTACCTTATCCAAAATTATTTAAATTTGAAATGTGTATTGAGCATCTGCAGACCTTCAAAAAATGTATTTAGGACTTCGCTGTAAACCCAACGGGGGAGCCAATATTTGGACCAGGCGGATGAAACTGCCATTTGAATTTTGGAAACACGGCGGAGTTTCTGCCAGTAGAGGGATAGATGGCGCTGCGTAGAAATTTCATCTAAAGTCCCTAGATATTCATCTAGGGACTTTAATTTCATCATGATTTTATCAAGTCATCCACAGAATATAGTTTAATTAACAATTCGTTTGATTCTCTGTGGAGTAATTGGAGTAGTTGGAGTAGTTGAAAAATATAAATATTTATATAAAATGTTGATAATTTAACAGTGATGTGCTTTGTTACCCTATGAATAAACATTGATATGAAGTTGCTTTCGCCAGAAACAATTATAATTAAATAATTTAATAAAAATTAATTTCTAAGTGACCCGGATCAGTTAGATCAGTAAAATAAATTGAAAAATAAACGTCATTCCATATTTGGCAATGTCTGTCAGTTTCTGTGAAGTGGAAGTGAATTGTGATTTGTTTTTATGGGAATATTTTACGGATTTTTGCGAATTTAGAGTATTTTGGACGATAGGATTGTGAAATTTAAAAGCCAAGTAGTTTAATATATAAGATTAATTAATCCCTGTGATAATTTTTATGAAATTTCTCATAATCAAAACAAATTCTTTCAACAAAATGGCTGTCTCAGAAATTTGGAAGATCATTAATTTTAAAGTTTTATTTAAGTGTATTTATATCGAATCAAGAATTTGTATAACATATTAAAAGCTTAATTTTAAAGGTTGTGCAGTAATTTATGTAAGTGTACGCTTTTAGATAAATATTAAATATACAAATTTGCAAAGACAAACAAGTAATTTTAAAAAGATCATTTATTTATTTAAACGAGTATAATCATTAATCATTAGGTTGAAAATATATTTGTATTTACTTATTTATATATTTTCTATACCCTTGTATTATTTATAAGCCCTATATGTCCTGTTTTATTTGAAAAAAAAATGCTTCGAGTCATCGAGAATAGATTTAATAACAATTTTGTCCCTTGGCTTTGTGTATTATATAATGTGAATTGTAAGATGTTTCTATTTGAATAGGTCATTAAAGTTGAGATTAAAGTTATACCAAATTATATTCACGGAAACTATATGTCTTTTATATAATAAATTATTTATTTATAATTTATAACCTTTTTTATAATTACTTATAACTGATTGTATAAATTCTGATAACTTTTATATATACTTGTATAGTGTTGAATGTGTTATATGTAATTTTATTAACAATGTTATAATAAAATAATCAAGTTACAAATTTTTCGTGTTTTATTGTAATTTCAGGGATAATTTCAACCTAGATTATTAATTTATTTGTATCAAAATACATTATTTTTATTTTGTAAAATGTTTTGTTACAAATAAGTTCATAATCTAGATTGAAATTACCAAATATAAGTAAAAAACTTATGAACTGGCAGTAAAGGTCCATTTAAAAATATGGCGCGAACCTTTAGTTCTGCCAGTAGCCCGCTTGGATCGCGTCGAGCGCGTGTTTCCAGGCTTTAACATAGGAGTTTTCATTTCTTTCAGTTAGTTATTCTATGATTTGGACAGTTCAATATTTCCATGGGATTTTCTACATTTCCAACAACCATGTACTATACCCGGTATATTACGAATGAAAAGACACTCAAGAATATGCTATATAAAATAATTTTTTAAGCTATAACCATTAAAAATTAAATTAGTTAATAACCGAGTATAAATATTTTATTTTTTGTAACAAACTTTTTTCAAAATATTTTTAACTTAAACATTTTATATAAACTCTATTTTACATAAGCCTAAATAATCATAACACCCTGTACAATAACGGTAGAGCTTAAACGAAAGTTAAGAAATGAAATAAATTGTTGTTATTGAAGGTGACCCAGCGTTCATAATGCCGGAGGATGAGTCAGACTTAATATTATTCAAAAATCAATTTTATAACGTTGTTTCAGTTTAAAAATCATAATTTTAACGTATTTTAATCAAAATTTTTCTCAAAAAGGTCAATAATTTGATAATAAAAAAGAAAAAGGGCTAGAAAATTAAATTTTTAATTATAAAAATTCACAAATATTCCAGCCCAATTAATATATTACGTTGTTTTAATTGAAAAAACATGATAAATGAAGATAAAACAAAAAGAATATATTATAATAGAATAAATGTACAACACACTTGTTTTAAATGTCAGTTTCTTCAATATTTTAAATTTTAAAGCTTCTGAATAGAGAATTCGTGGAATATGAATAAAAAAACTCACAAAGATTCTTCTAGTCTACATTATTAAATTAAAATACTTTAAAAATTATTTAAAATAGTACCAGAAGTAAGAATCACTCATGGCCATGCTTAAATTTCCCTAAATGATCATTTCAGAATAATGAATATATTATTAAGTTTCTTAAACAAAGAAAACAATAAAACTTATGGAACTAAAAGAAAAAACTCAATAAGATTAGATTAAAGTCCATTAATCCTCGTTAAAAAACGATTTATCAAAGAAAATAATTATTATATTATCGAGAAACCCCACCCTAATCAAGACACACACTCTGACAAGTTCATCAACCGGCTTTGTTGGATGGCATTTTCCGTAAATTTATGAGAGAAAAAACGTATAATATCGCACAATACAGTATAAATTTATAAAAACTATGGCTTACCTTCGATATGTGGACGAGTAAAAACTTCCAGGCGATCAGAAAATAATAAAAACGTTAAAAAAATTCTCGAGAGAACGACTGTACCGGCTAAACAGCTGACTCAAACTCGACTGGCAAAAGAGGAACGATCGGATTGGAAGGAGAGAATTCTTCGAGCCATCTGATTGGAGATGGAATCGCGCGCGCGCTTTGAATTCCGTCCGAGCAGTCGAGCTGATAAATCGGGATGACACACTTCGTAAACAATAATTTTTGTTCTTTATAAATTATTAATCCAAAGAGTTATAAAATTTTTAAGTCTAAATCATTAGGAATAAATAATTTTAAGTATCCTGAATCCTGTTAAGTTTTTAAAAAATGAGTCGATTAAAAATGGAATTAAATGTAATTAAGTACAGTTTAATTGGGTTTAAGAATTATACATACATACAGCCGTTACTCGCTGACGAGTATTCGACACACATAAAGAAAATGGTCACGCAAGGCGTTTTCTTTCATGAGCTTTTCTGTGACTGAAAAGCCCGATACGTGATGTTATCTGCCTACCGCACTCCGGACATTCAAAAATCTCATTGCTTTGTTGCCTCTCTACTTTTTGGTTGCCGCTGTTAACTGAGTTTACAACCCTTCTCCATTGAGTTCTATTGTGAGCTGCTTTTTCCCACTCATTCTGCATGTTAATTCCCTTTAAATTTTCGTGGAAAATGTCCTTGTATCTTTTCAGTTGTCCACCCGGCCTCCTCTTACCGTCCACAAGCTCACCGTAAAGCAGAGATTTTGGTATGCGGTTTTCTTGCATTCTGCATACGTGACCAGCCCATCTTAAGCGGGATTTTGTGACCATGACTTCAATACTCTCGCAGTTAGATTTTTCAAGGACCGATACGTTTGAGACATGATGGAACCACCGGACTCTTAAGAGTTGTCTAAGGTGTCTCTGTTGCAACTTGTTCAATGCGTTCATGTGTCGGCGGTAAGGCACCCAGGTTTCGCTCCCATATATCATGGTGGGGATTATAATTGCTCGGTATACTGCAAGTTTTGTTTTTGTACTCAAGTCATGATTGTAGAAAACCCTGTCTTTTAATTTCCAGAATGCCCTTGAGGCGCTACTAATCCTGTGCTGAATTTCAGAGTCAATATTGGCCTTTTCCGAAATCAAACTGCCAAGGTAATTGAATTCCGCCACATATTCCAATAGTTCTTCTCCGATTTTTATAGCATTGTTGTGATCTTCCGGGTGAGTGCACATGATTTTAGTTTTGTCGATGTTTAGCTTAAGGCTCAAAGCCTCGTATGCCCAGGTATATGTGTTCAACATTTCTTGTAATTGTTGTACCGTGTTTGCAACTAGAGTGCAGTCGTCAGCGTATTGAAGTTCTGTGATAAATTTTGTACGTGTTTTTGCCCTGAGTCTTTTTATGTTGAACAGACCGCCGTCATATCAGTATCTAATGCCCAATCCTCTCTCCTGCAGTTTGCTGTCCACTATAATGGAGAGCGCTGCCATGAATATGTTGAATAGGAGAGGCGCTAAGACACATCCCTGCCTAACTCCTGTATTTGTTAGGAATGGGTCTCTCAGTGATCCATGATGTGACACTCTTGACTTGTTGTTTTGGAGGCTTTTACACACTGTAAGAAATTTGTTGGGTACTCCGAACTTTTCCATAATTGCCCAAAGCGCATCTCTGTTCACAGAGTCGAAGGCTTTTGTTAGATCGATGAATGCAACATAAAGTTTAGACTCCTGCTCTTTTACTTTTTCCTGTAGTTGACGGATGGAAAATATGGAATCGACGGTGCCGCGGTTGGTACGAAAACCCCTTTGCGATTCTGGAAGGATTTTTTCTATATATGGGTGCAGGCGGTTTGACATTATTTTTGCAAGAATTTTTCCGCCGATAGCCAATAGCGAAATTCCCCGGTAATTTCCGCAGTCTGATGCACTTCCTTTGTTCTTAAATATATTCACTATATTCGCATTGCGAAAATCCTGAGGTACCTCTCCGCTTTCCCATACGACACCAAAGAGAGCCTTAAGATGACCAATAAGTTCTTTACTTGCACACTTATAGATTTCCGCCGGAATATCGTCACAGCCAGCTGATTTGTTGTTTTTAAGCTGTTTTATGGAGGTCTTTATTTCTTGTTCTGTTATTGGGATGTCTAATACATCGAGGCTGTTATACTGAGGTATTGTGTTTAATGCTTCCATATTGGGGTTCTTTTTCTTGGTTAAGGATATGGCTGTAATGTTCTTTCCAGCGATTTCTAATTTGTTCTTCCTCTTTTTAGAAGTTCGCCATTTTGAGCCATGATTGGGCAGCTTACCTTCTTAGTTGGGCCGTATACTTACTTTTACAGCCTCGAAGAATTTACGATAATCGTGATGCGTGGCGTACTCTTGAATCTGATTCGCTTTTTGTGACCACCAGTTATCCTTTACTTGGCGCAGTTCTCTTCGAAGCGTGTTGTTGGCTGCTTTAAAGTTGTCTACCAGTCTTGGATTATGTGGATTTGCAGTGACGGCTTGATATGCTCTATGCTTTTGTTCCAACAAAGCCTGTATATGCGGTTGATTTTCGTCAAACCAGTCTGGTTGTTTCTTTTGTTCGACTTTCCCAGTACTGCTTCGCTGGTTTTATGAATCGCATCCCTTAATTGTGTCCAGCCTTGTTCAGCTTCCAATACTGAGATTGAAGTTATCGGTGGAAGTGATTCTTTGATGGCTTCCCGGAGGGCGTCGGCGGTATTGTTGTTTTCTAGACCCCGTACGTTCAATCTGGTCATGTTGTTTTGCTTTTTACAGCGTGGATGTTTGGGTTTTATCTGGATTTTCATTTTTGAAATTAAAAGTCGGTGGTCAGTGCCGCATTCGGCATCTACTCTAGCATTTGTGAGCCTAACATCTTTTAGATGCGTCCTTCGAACGATTATGTGGTCCAATTGATGCCAGTGGCCTGATCTAGGATGTTTCCAGGTACCTTTAAACTTGTCCTTCAACATGAACCACGTATTGGTGATGCAAAGATTATACTCTGCGCATGTTGTTAATAAGCGTTCACCATTGCTATTTGCGTTTCCCATTCCATGTTTTCCCAATACGTCAGGCCATATTTCCTGTTGTTTGCCTACACGGGCATTAAAGTCACCTAGCAAGATGATTCGTTCGTGCTTTGGAATTCGTTGAAGGGCATTTTGTAAAGCTTGGTAAAATTTATCCTTATCTTCAATTTTAGCGTCAAGGGTGGGAGCGTAGGCACTAATGATGTTGACGTAAGTTTTGTCTGATATGGGGTACCTTAGGGTCATAAGACGTTCGGAGACACCAATAGGTACTTCTGTTAACTTGGTGGCGATTTCGTTTTTGATCGCAATGCCTACACCATGAATTCTCCTGTGTGTTGCGGGATGACCTTTCCAAAGAAGGTGTAATGCTCCTCAGTGAGACTACCTTCATCTGCAAAGCGTGTTTCGCTTAGAGCGGCAACATCTATATTTAATCGGTGGAGTTCCTGTGAGACCAGTGCTGTTCTTCTCTCTGGTCGATTTGAATTTATCTTGTCCAGTAGAGTGCGGACGTTCCACGCCGCGAACGTGAAACATTGATGTTTTTGTTTCTCCGATGATACGCTCGAGTAGGCACCCCCTCCCGGAGATCCGATTGAGGGGGTATTTTACCTCCGGACGATAATTTTGTCCCACTCGAATGTTCCATCATTGCTGTGTGTAAGCTGCGTGAAAAGGTTTAACTGTGGCGGTTACGCTGCCGCACAGTTTTGGCTGCAACTGTAGCACGGGATGGCTATGGCACAGTGAGGACTGCGACGATAGTTCCCTTGTGCTACGTTCTCGGCCGGCTAGGTGTATTTTATTACTCCTTTTCCCCAGAAGATGGTAGGTCTGAGGGTTGTATAAGGTTATACCGCCTATACTCGGACGTCAGAGCCTCGTTTGTGTAAACAGGGTGCACCACGTGAAGGTGAGGTTGACTTTTGGGTAAGCTAGGCTATATGTATCGCTTCAATACCCCTTGCACCCCAGAAGCTCTTAAGAATTAAGATTCTTGAATGAGTAATTTTTTATTACGTTTCTTAAATTCTAGAACTGGCTAATATCCTTGTCTAATATGTTTAGGTGATAAACCAGGGATAAACCTGTAGCCCCTGTAGCCCGTCTGGCGCGTTGTAAAAGGGCATTTATAGAGAGTTTTCGCATAGTTAACTTGGGAACCTACTCTAGTTATTGAAGAACAGTATAAAATATAAGTGATTAAGATTACCTTAAATCGGGCAGGACATTTTTAAGCAAAAAAAATTGTTGGATGGCATTTAAAATTTAACAAATCCGGATTATCTGAGTCGCCAATTATTATCCAAGCTAGGATATACATACCCTGTTTTTTTTCTCAAGTAAATATTTCGACAGACGATGACAGAAAAAAAGCAGATGACGTTCATACCAATCCATTTATTTCACTAAAAAAAGTTTCTAATATTTTTTAAGTTAACTATAGATGGGTTTATATACAGGGTTGTTCACCACATACGACACGGAGTATTGTAGCGAGTAGATTTTTCCAAATTGTAAGTCTTGAGTTCGTTAAAGAACTATTAAGCTACAATTTAAAAATATGTTTACAAGATACAGAATGTCCCAAATAAGTAAAAAATATTATAGTTGTATTTTTTTAAATGGATTTTATTCTAATTTTAGGTTCTACGATTGAAATGAAGGTAAATTTAATTTCACACGTTTTTATCACACTTAAACCTTACCGTTTTTGAAATATTTTCAATTTTATGAAATTGCAGTAAAAATTTTAAAGCTTATTCATTTCTCCAAGGCTATCGAAGTTTTTAACACTAAATATTTACTGAAGTTTATTTATTGATCAGATATTATGTTGCAATAATAAACAAAATACTACCTTATACAGAGTGTCTAAAAATTGATATCAAATAATTACTAGCTTTAAACGGCAATAACTTGTTTAATTTAAATGGAACACCCTGTATATTTTACGGGAGTCAGATGCGCAATTTAATTGTCTATCAAATTGTATTATACCATTTTTTACGTATCTCTTCAAGTTTTCGTAGAAAATGCATTTTCTTATAATTTAGACCTCATTTATCACTAAACAATCACCTACTTACGATACATATGTCCCTTGTTGTAATAATGTTTACTTTTGACAAAAGAACCTTTTAACTGAAAATAGCTTTGAAAAAGACGAGAATACACGTCAAAACGTCGTCAATATTTTAAATAAAAGGTTTTTTATTTCCTGGTTCTAAACCTGTGAGCGCCTTTCACTTATTTAATTTAAAAAATGTTTCTATTTGTTTAAATAAAATCTATATCTTTTAAAATTACTTTTCTTTTAAATTTGTATATTTTTAAATTTAATTATTTTTTTTTATCCTAGTCCTAAACCTGCGAACGCCAGAACGAAAGAAAAAAAACCCAGAAAATAACCAGCGGTTCTCAAAATTTAAGCAAAAAAAAAATTTTTTTAAAAAATTTTCTCAGAAAAGTAAAATAACAAATAACTATTTTGGACTTATTTGAAAAACGGTAAAGAGAAAATATGTATGTTTCTTTTATCGAGATCTACCAGCCCTGAAAATATTTGCACTTATTTAAGACTCACCCTGTATAACACAAATGTACGTAAATCTACCATATTATTAAATTAAAGATTTAACACCCTGTATCTCGAAAACGAATGTTTTGCGGACACATATTTATATAGGCTCTTATGCTTTTAAATCTATGACTTTATGTTTATTTTTGAACCCTGAATATGTACCTGAAGTATTGACATTTTCTCATAAATCACCCTGTTTAAACTACTATCCCTTCTTTTTTGAAATTTGATTAAAATACGTAAGTATAATTTTATTAAGCAATACTGAAATTGCGCTTTTTTATTACAAAACTGGCATAATGTTTATAAATTAAGAATATTTCTTTATAAGAAATGAATTGAAGAATTGTTCAATAAATAAAATTAAACAGAAAAATCCAAATAAGTACTGATACAACTAAAATAAGGTATTATTCTACCAAAACTCCTAATCGCAAAGGAAATGCTGTGACTCATCCAAACGAACCCAACAAATGTATGGGCTATAAATGGCTTTTATCGAAAAACGAAAACACTTTTTAAAAGACAAAACAGTCAGTATAAATCCGTTATATAAAAGGAATTAAAAAAACATAAAAATAATTCATAATCCTATAATTTAAAAGATAGAAATTAGGAATAGAAAAAGTTTGTAATAAAAAAGGTCAACAAACTGTAACAATTTTAATTTTATTTATCCAGATCCAGTTATTTAATCTGATATTCCTAATTAATTAAAGTAAATAATAAAAAATTTATATTTGAAAAACAGAAAAATGTTTTTTTTTGCCATACAAAAAATAAAAGAAGTATTAAATTTTTTTTCATTTTTTAAAAAAAGTTTAATTTTCCAAAATAATGATTAGATTATATTTATTCCCTTTAAGAATTTAACAAAAAGCCCTTTTGTGTCAAAAATGACACCCTAAAAAGCAAATTCTATATTTCTTCTGATTTGCCGATCTTTTTTTGCCCGAACATATATATGTTCTGGTACTTGGTCTTAAGAAGATTCTAATTTATTTCATATTGAAATCCATCTTTTTTTTAATCATTCTATAATTAATGCATAACGAAACTAAAATAATTTACTTTATATTACTCTAATTCTTGATAAGATTTATGTCAATTTTTAGTAAATGATGTCTAGAGATTAACCTCGCCAAAATTAGCATCCATTGTCATTTCCCAGCCGTCTTTGACGCCGTTTTTTTTTGCACCATTATCCGGTAGTACTTTTTAGGAGTATGAAATAATAAAAAATTTAAAACATATTATAATTTATTATATACTATAAAAATAAACTCTTATTAAATAAAATAACAATATCACAGTCACAAATTATTATTTAAGTACGTCTTTGTACATACAACACTAGGCAACCAGTTAATTCCCGTCTCCCGAACGCGTATTTAGGGTTGCCTATACTAACCTTTTAAATTTTAACTTCACAAAATATCAAATAAAATCTCTATTTACACCACACACGAATCATGGACCTACTGTTCTTGAAATAGCTGCTATCTTTTCAAATAATTCTTGATATTTTCTTTGACAAAAAAATGTTTTTTTCTTAAAATTTTGACGAATGCGCCAGGATATACCATTTTTTACTTACGAACGAACTTCCACCACAAAAATAATTTTCTAAAACTCGCCTATCACTCTGGAAAATGTGGTGAAATAAAAGAGTATGTTTGAAGTTTGAAAAGGAAATTTTTATTGTTTCTAATAATCGAAATTGCACAAATCATTTCATGATTGGGAAAAATTAGAAAAAGTAATTTCAAATTCACATTTTCTTTTTTGATTTTTTTTAAAATAAAAACCGGCCTAAAATTTTTTTACAAAAGATCGAATTAGTATTTTTATGAAACTAAAGCATAAAAATCAATTCAAAACAAATCTAATTGAAAAATTATAATCAAAAAGGGGAGAATCTAAAGGCAAAAAGTCATACAACTTGTTTTTTTAAGGGATTTCAAAAAACAAGCGTTCTAAATAGCCTTAAGCCACACACGTAATTATTAAAAATAACAATAATAACCTCTTCAAAAATTTAAGAGCTTTTATTAACTGAAAATTAGAATAATATATTACTTTATCGATTTTTAAAATGATATTAAATATTTTATTTACAATAAAAACAAACAAGAAAAAAAAACGCTTCAGTCTTAGACTCTTAAATTTTTGTAGAGTCTTTTTAAATATCTATATTCATTAAATAAATTATTAATTTCTTCTGTACACCTATTATTTTTTTTTCAATATATCAAATTTTCTTAATTAAAGAAACGATCATAGTGCAAATACAAGGAAAAAATATACAATTATTCTAAAAAAGGAAATTTGGATTTATAATATAATTTGGTTGGTTTGATTGAACTAGGTTCAAAAATATATCAAAATTAACAAATTTGTCTCGTTTTAGCCCGTAATACCTTCGAAAAATACACAAACCGACGCTATTAGTACAAGTTATTATGAAAAAATAACGTTGATAAACATAATTAACAAATTGTTAAAAAACATAAAGTAAACGCAAAACAATTTCCGATGAACACAGTCAATAGATGACTTACGTTACGCCTATTTAATTCTATGTTATTGTCAAACATTAATTAACACTTTTTCAATTTTAATAGGCGTTTATATTTAACGGTTCTGCTGCCATTGGTTTGACGTTGTCACTTTTTCCATTATTTCCTGACACTTCCCTACGAATTTCATGAAAATACATATCTGTACCCTAGAAACAAATTATTAAGTCCAAAATTGGCATATTTGAGATAATATATGTAATAAGGAAAAACACACTATATGATAAAAATGTTTTTGTGAGAAATTAAGAGTAAAAGTTGCTTTGTTATCTCGATCACATTGAAGATACTGTTTTTTTAGTCTGTATCTTCGTTATTTTGCTGTAAATCTAAATTTTGACGATATGTTAAAAATTATATTTAGAAAAAAATACATATACTGTGTTTCTCCTTAAGACAGCCGAGTTTGGCTCAAGCATCTTTGGTTACAGTGTTGCCAGAATTGAATGATTTCCTTCAATATGAAGGATTTTACAGTCAACTTTCGTCGAATGAAGGGATGAAGGATTTTTATCCAAAATTAAGATACGTTTTTATCTTTCAACACATCTTATTACACACATATCATAGGTAAACCAAAGTTATTGATATTGAAAAGAAATAAATATGTAAATGGAAAATGGAGTCTTGTATGATTAATAATTATTCTCTGTTCAGGCAGTCATATTTATAAGCAATGGGTTCAGGCATTATAAGCAATGAATTTTTTGAAACATACTTTATAATACTGCTGTCGAGTATCTATCACGGCATATTTGATCGTGTTATTTTTTTTTAATAAAAAGTTTATGTACCTAAATACATCGCTATCCAAAAATTACCAGAAATAAGTTTTTAAAAATTTTCTCCTGATTAGAAAATAGGTAAAATACACGAAATTTGGTGATTTTTCACAAGATCTGGAATTTTTGGTGAAGTTGAAGGAATATGAAGGTTTTTTAAGGCTCTGTATTGAAGGAATTCGAAATTTCTGGCAACACTGTTTAGTTAGTATAGTATGTTATGTCTACAGGTTGTCCACAGTGACCAAAATTGATTTTGACCGTTTTGCTCTTATAGGGTATTCAATTTAAACTTACTACACATAGTAAATTGGTTCCAGATTGCAATATACATACATGTTTTATAATTTTCTGTTAAATGTTTTGTTATTATATCAGTAATATACTTTTTTTTTTACTTAAAATGGTTTAGCTTCATTCATTTAATTAAATAAGCTTAATATAAGTCAAGTACTGTAAATGTTTCTACAAATCAAGTTGTCATTCAAAAAAATGTTTCAAAATAAGTTGTTCTAATACCAAATATTACAATCATAGGTTAAAAAATTATACTTGGACTATACTGGTTATAGACGAGACGGTGTGTTTATGCGACTGTCAAGCTTGTCTAGCCCATCTGACGAATACATACCCACTGTGTAGTTTGCACCAATAGAAAAACTTAACTAGATAATCTACCTGATCATTTTGATTAACTTGATATCATCCAATCCTTACGAGTTGTAAAAACATCTAAATAGTTTCCAAAGTACATTACTTGTTTTTCTGTTTAGAAATTATTAACAGAGACTAATAAGAACACAGCCATTGTCTTCATGTAACCTCAAAATTTGGTCGGAATTTGTTTTGCGTCTACTTTATAACGAGATTTTTGTTGTTAAAAGCGGCATTTCATAAAAAAATATGAGGGGAAGATACAAAAAAATTATAACGTTGCAATAATGAGAAAATGTATGCAGAACAGGAGTCATATTATTAAAAATTTTTGTTTTAGAAAATTAGAAAACTCAAAAATTGTAGCACTCGAACCAAGTTAAACATTAGGTTTGTTCCAACACAGAAATTTTTACCGTTCTAGAACGATAATTGGGACCTTTGACATCAAATTTGTGCGCATGTGTCGACTGAGACAGTTCTGTTACTATACCAAAATTAAATGTTGGTTATAACAGGTTATAACATTAAATATAATATTTAATTATGAAATTAGCTTTGCTTTATTTACTAAAATTTTAAATCATCTTTAGTGGTATATCACTGTCCTGTTGTTACGTCACTCATATTTAGTACAAAAATATAAAAATCTTTATATGTTTAAAAACGATAAAATACATACCAAATAAAACTTAAGGAATCAGCAAATAGCTAAAGAAATAAAAGAAAAACAATAATCAGTTGACACACAGTCTTAATACGCAGGTCAATTCTTCTGATTCTTGCTTTTAGGCTGGCATTGAAATGACCGTTCCGAATACGCTTCACAAACGATTTTTAAAGTTATCGTTCATTAAACGATTCTCTCGTTGTTGGAACGCATAAGCGTAACCGTACCAAGAACGATTCTCTACTATGTTGGAACAAACCTATTATCAGTATATTATTATATCATCCTAAGAAGTGAATATTTTGACGACCTTGTTGACCGACCTGTTACAGATCGGGCACCGTTTAATAGATTTCATCGTTTTCTTCGCGCAATCGTAACAGCAACACCTGTGGGCGATGTTCGTGTGCAAGAAGATGCTGTCTTTGGGCGCGCTGTTGCAGAACATGCACAGCTCCGCCTCCGACCGGTCGAATTCCGAACCGGACGCCCTCTCTTGCGACGCGCCCGAACTAAAACCGCTCGATTCCGACGAGAAGCTCGACTTGTCGACGGGAAAGGCCGACAGGCTCGACTTCTCGCCGATAGACGGCGTCGAGCTCGACGTATAGCCTAAATCGCGAGCGGTTTTCGGTTTTTTCGATGATTCGGTCCCCGAATCGTCGCTAGTACTCTCGGACCTAAGGCGTTTACGGCCAAAGTTGGAGCTTGTTTCCTTACCGCTAGATGGCTTCGGATCTTTAGATGTATCGGATTCGTACTGTTCGAGTTCCGTTAAAGACTGAGAGGTGGAAGGGGATATGTCTTCGTTTTTCGAATTACCTAGGAAAACATTGAAAATCTAGTTTACGGAAGTTTTTACAAAGTACACGTTGAGTGAGCTTTAAGTTAGCCTTGTTAGGAATAATAAACAACATTCTAAGATCATTCTTTAATATAGAACTTTCTGCACTAGTGTACAGGGCGTTTAGTCATTTTGGTTGAAATCATACGGTATCTCCGTTATTAGAAAATATAACAAGATGCGGTTTGCACAAACCTGTCCCACTTTTTTGCCAAACGGAAGATGCTGTAAACAAAACTTTCATAGCCCTCTTCGTTTGTGAGCTAAAGTATCTTTTCGAAAATTTTGTAATTTGAGACAGCCCCCGTATCTCCATTATTTGAGAAAGGTATCGAGAAGTTGAAAACTAAATCTTGTAGAACTTTTTACGTAGAATACAATGGCGCAATCTGTTTTTCTACGAAAAAAATATTTTTGAAAATATGAACTTAAGTTATGTTTTTTCGAATGTAAATCAACTCCCTGTATATTTATAAATCATATATATATGGTTCAAAATAACCGAGATACGGGGGGGTACCAAATTGCAAAATTTTCAATAAGACCCTGCAGCTAAGAAACGAAGAGGGCTATGAAAGTTTTGTTTACAGCATCTTCCGTTTGACAAAAACAGGACAGGTTTGTGCATACCGCACCTTTCTATCTTCACTGGTAACGGAGATACCTTATGATTTCAACTAAAATGGAACACCCTGTACAGTGCTTTCATTTTACGTTGTCCCACTATTTACTGATACCGAGGGTGCAATTTAAAAATCAAAAGTTGTAGTCATTTCCGGTGAAACCAGAAGCGACCGAAAACAATTAAATATGTCAATCAATCCAGATTTATGTCATATACTAACATACCAAATCTCGTTTTATCTGAAAAAATAAAAAGTTATAGGGGTGAGCCACTTTTGAGACGCACCCGGTATACACCCTGTCCGTTTGTCAAGAAATTAATTTGTCATTCTACAGGCTCTTCAAAAAACTGAACAGATTTGTTTAAAATTGCTAACAAAAACTTACTAAAGTAGTTCACTCTAGTACATTTGTAAAGGATATCAATATTAATTCTGAAAAACAGAAAAAAAATCTACATTTTCCAAAAATGTGCTGATACTGATGGTATTTTATATATGATGATATTTTGTGCTAAATAAAGCTGTCTAATTAAATATTAACAAAGTCTAAAACGTGAAAATAGTTCATATAGTTAAAAAAACAGCTGGGTATCTCATCAATAAACTAGGAAACTAAAAAATAAAAATATGTATTATTTGTAAGAAAATAATACATATTTTCGTCTGTTGAGTTAAACTAGTGTTATTTTGGAAAAAATACATATTTTTATTTTAAATTTTCGGTTTCATTGACAAAATACTCATCAATTAATTAATGAATTAATTAATTGTATTATAATTAAATTAATTATAATTAATTGTATTATAAAAAATAAACATGTCTAAAAGTTAGACTAACCATATACATTGATTTATTTTTACCCAGTATATACTAGCAAAATGTAAACAAACCCTTTGTTTATTTACAGTTTAATATTTTTATTTTCATCAAAAGCATTAAAGAATTGCATAAATCGAAGCAAATGACACGATCCCATTTAAAACAAAAACATAAATAGAGCAGTATATAATATCAAATGTATTTCTTAGATCTTATATTATCTACATGATCCAGACAAAATAAAATGGCGCGCTACTGGCCAAAATACTAACTTGTGAAAGGTCCTTTTAATTTTTATAGTAAACTGCACAAATCATGTACTTTATACATTCAGAATTCACAACGACAGAAAATTTAATTTACCTGACATATCTGTGAATTAAAATGACCGACAATTGTCATGTATAGTCCGGCCAACCAGAAAATACCTGACAGTAACAGTTGTGTCTCATTCTAACGACATCACATTCTAACGACAGACGATAACTGGTAGTGAAATGGCAAAGGGACCTATCTGTGTTTGCTAAAAATATCAGATAGCTCCCTTAACCATTTCACTACCAAACGGTCATTGTATGTATCCTCACGGACAGATCAAATGTCTAAACAAGGTCCATCAACGCCATTCAGAGACCCAGGACACTTCTGCTGCGTTGCAAAAGCAGTCACGAGGATGGCCACACAACGATGGGTGGCCAACAAATCTCCAGAATGATGGAGAAATTCACCAGGGCAGAGACAGATGCAAAAGTTCATAGAACATTCTCCAAAATTCACGGCAGACCTCAAAAGCAAACAAAGAAAAACAATCAAAGCTGTAGTGGGTCTACTATCAAGGCATTGTAAGCTGAATAGGCATTGCTAACGTGATTGACAGACGAAGCCATGTGCAGGTTCTCTCAATCTGAAAAAGAAACGACAAAACATATTTTATGTCGATGTGACAGCCCGGAAAATGTGCGATCCTGTGTAATAGACAATGATAGGCCATTGACAGAGAGGTACATGGAGGGTTCAGTTTCCAACTTGCTAGACTTTTTGAAAATGACAGAAATGGAGAATGTAACTTAAGGATCAGAAGAGGACCACGCTAGATCTGAAAAGGTCGCAGTGGATCAGGCCGATAGCCACCTCGAAGAATTTAATCTAATACTCATGAACAGACTTAAATTATACAGGATTATTCACCATATACACCACGGAGTATTGTAGCTAAACGATTAGATTTTTACAAATTGTAAGTTTTGGATTCGATGAAGGACTAGTAGAGCTACAATTTAAAAATATTTTTACAAGATACAGAGTGTTCCAAATAAATAAGAAATATCAAAGTTTTATTTTTTTATATAGTTTTTAACGCCCTGTATATTATTACGTTTTTTAGTTTCTATGATCAAAATAAAGGTAAATTTAATTAAGGTTTACCGCATTTTAATCTTACAGTTTTTGAAATTTTTACGTTTTTGTCCAAATAGTTTTTAAAACTAATATTGTACTGAAGTTCTTCTACTTACTAAATTTTGTGTTGCAATAATAAAAATTATACTACCTTATACAGAGTGTCTAAAAATTTATTTCAAATAATTACTAGCTTTAAACGGCAATAACTTATTTAATTTAAATGGAACACCCTGTATATTTTACGAGAATCGGATGCACAATTTAATTGTCTATCAAATTGTACTATACCATTTTTTAACTATCTCTTCAAGTTTTCGTAGAAAATGCATTTTCTTATAATTTAGACCTCATTTATCAATATACCCATGGAATATTGACATTTTAGATTATTTTTAAAGATATAACAAATTTTCAAGTATAGATACTAATATTATCGATATAGTTCGCTAGTTTTATTAAAAAAACCTATTTAAATATTTGTTAAAGAGGACCAATAAATACGATCCCAGTATTCAAACTACATTAATTGACTGTTTGCGTTGATTAATAATAATTGATCCAAATACTAAAAAAAATGAATTTTGTATATGTATAGTGTGGTAAAAAGTAATACCTTAGGTCTAAATTATAAGAAAATAGATTTTGCGAAAACTTGAAAGGATAGGTAAAAAATGGTATAATACAATTTGATAGACAATTATATTGTGCATCTGATTCTCGTAAAATATTCAGGGTGTTCCATTTAAATTAAACGTTATTGCCGTCTAAAGCTAGTAATTATCTATACTAATATATAAAATCCTTAAGTGACTGACTCACTGATTAATCACGATCCTGCTCAAACCACTCAACGTAAGAAGCTCAATTTTGGCATAGAGGTTGATTCTAGGGTGTAGAGGTTCGATAGGAAGGCATTTTTCGAAATTCCAGTTCCAAGGGGGTGAAACCACCCCTCAACTATTACAATATTTTTTATTTAAAAAACGGCCAAGTTTCCGAAAAAATGCTTAAGCAGGTATATTTTATTTTGTTTTTTTACATATTTTAAGATTTTTTAAAAATTTATACAGGGTGTTTCATAAAATATGACCACTGAGTAATCACGATTCTGCTTAAACTGCTTGACGTTTAAAGCTGATTTTTGGCAAACGGACTGACTGTGGGGTGTAGAGGTTCGATAAGGAGAGGTTTCTCGAATCTCAAATTCCAAGAGGGAGAAAACGCCCCTCAAATATTAGAATATTTGTTATTTAAAAAACGGTTAGTCTTTCGGGAAAACGCGTTGGACATGCATAATTTATTTTGTTTTTTTATATATTTTAAAATTTTTTAAAAAATCATACAGGGTGTTCCAAAAAGTTGGGTAATTGATTAACCACGATTCTGCTTAAACTGCTTGACGTAAAAAGCTTATTTTTGGCAAACGGATTTTTCTAAAATCAAATTCTAACGACATGATATATAATAATATCGCCATATTGTTTTTTCTCTTGCTGACATAAATTGGAGAAAATTTTATCCAGTTTGTATGTTAATGGAAATTCTTGCTTTGCTTTATCATCACCATTAGAAATGATTAATTCGACGCGAACGAAGTCGCGGGTACACGCTAGTTTAATATGAATTTTTAGACACTCTGTATAAGGCAGTATTATTTTATTATTGCAACACAATATTTGATCAATAAATAAACTTCTGTAAATATTTAGCATTAAAAACTTTCATTCCCTTGGAGAAATGAAGCTTTAAAATTTTCATTGCAATTTCACAAAATTAAATAAATATATTTCAAAAAGGAAATCAAATTTACCTTTATTTCAATCGTAGAATCTAAAAATAAAATAATATACAGGGTATTCCATTTAAAAAAAAAATACAACTATATTGTTTATTTGTCCTTCAACGAACCCATAACTTTTTTGTAAAAAGCTTATCGTTTAGCTAGAATACCCCGTGTCGTATGTGGTGAATAACTCTGTATAATAATCAAATACGTTACTAAAAAATCTTCGTTACTAAACATTTTTAATTGATAACTGGCATTTTTCTGTTTACATCTGGTTTGTATATCTTGGGTACCTTCGTTTTACAATCAGCTTTGTTTATTTACATTATTCGACCAAAGTTTAAACATTATTTAAACCACATTATCCATCCCCTTACCTTTACTACTCCTCACGTCCTCCGGCACGCAGATCCTATCGAAGTTCAGCGGCGGGCACTCCTGGCTCGATCCCACTCCCGAGTCCTGCGACAGTCCGCTCAGACAGTTCTGTAACGTCGACAGCTTGATGGCTTCCTGGGAATCCCGCGTCGTCGTTCCCAGCGACGTTTTGGCGTTGGCTTTCCTCCTGCGGGTGCGCTTCGGCCGCGGCGGGAAAAATTTCTTACGGTCCTGACGACAAAATACCAGAAAAAGGTGAGCGGGGTCGGGCAAAAAGTATAAAAGGGTTGACCTCGTAACACAGACACACTCGGGTAAGGGTGGCGACTGGATGAGAGCTGAAGGTGCGGATTGGTGGTTCTTTCGATTTTTTGCTGCTTTCTATTCGGGTGAGCGATTGGATAAACTGAATAATTGAAGTTTAACCAGATCTCTAAATACACTCAGATGCAAAAAAACGCAACGGAAAAATTTTTGGTCAAGTTTAAAATGTTATACAGGTTAATCGAAGAATTGTTTTTTACCCTATCTTTAAAACACCCTGCGCAATAATTTCGTGAGCAAATGTTACTAAAACATTATTTTTCGGTCAGAACCATGTCTCCTGAATATTTTATGTTTTGACTCATGTTAACATATGCCTTGCTTAATTTTTAAGAGCAAAATGAACTTGAAACAATGTCTTTAATTATCGTTATTCTTCATAATGAGGTGGCTTTGGTGATTACTGTTGTGTACGATTGAATATGGTTCGTAGTGTCGTAGAATGTGCAAAAGTCACCGATCTTGTTGAAGATGGCCGAAATTATGATTATTCGCTTGGTCCTTGAAGAAGAATGGAAAACATTACACAATATCTTCACACAGTGCACAGCGCTTCACACGGTGCACAAGCACAGTGCTTCGTCCCATGGACAAAAATCGACAAAAAAGTTAAAATTTACTAATATCTGAATATGTAATTTTATACTTATAGCAATATTCAACCATCCTGTATATTATTTTTCATAAACAGCGTTTTTTGTTAGCAAATATTTTCACTAAAAATAAATTTTGCGATCATTATCTTATCTGTGAAAAGAATATACATTCATAGTAGTTCTGTATATTATGGAGTTAAACGGTACGTACTTAATTGAAAGCCACTATGGATATTGTTAAACAAGATATTATGTACTTTAAATTTATTTCTAAAGAAGTTCGTGATTGTTTAGTTTTTATTTATTTTTTAAGATGATTCTAAAATGGGTATAAAAATTTTACGTTTTCAAACTTCAAAAAGGCATTTAAAAAAAACATATCAAAACATATCGTATTTATTGAATATTTTTGTTGTCATATTCATACACTTAATTTTTGTATAGTTCACCTGCGTCTGCTTGCGACGAACTTTATTTTATAATACTTTTCAGATGGAGTAAAATTGATAAGCAATGCCGATCTGGTTAATACTTGGCTTGATCATAAGTACAAGAACTCAAAATTATTTGTATTTCAAAAAATGTGTTCTTTATTAGATATTGATGAACCTTCCAGTCAAATGAGACACCACTTGTGCCTGAAAAAGCCCACTATGTTGGAGCAAAACGTCGCATAAAAAAAGTTTCCATCTTTCAATTTATTATAAAATCTCATACCCAAGAAAAGGAAAAATAATATATGGATATGATCTATTAAAGAGGTAACTATTAACATCCGAACCCCTCATACCAACAAAAAGAACAGTAACAACGCGAAAAAGTAACATAATTAGAAAATGATGTACAGAAATATCTTATATGTGAGGATACTTCATCTACCTGTGATACTATAAATTTGGAAGATTCTGTCAGCAGTGATTCTTCTGAATCAGAGTAGTTACGATCTATGCATTTTGTTGTCCTAAAGTAAATTTATAGTATCTTAAGTTTTTTTTTAATTAAATATAACAATAATGTTTCTTTTTCATTAAAGAAAAAAAATGTATCTTATATTAAGCTTATATTGTAGGAATCATGTTTTAATGTTATTGCAATTCTTTTTTAACACAGGGATTTATTTAATACTTACACCGTTTTCATAATATAAATTATTATTTCCTTAGATGGAACAGAGCTCCAACATTTTTATTATTTATAAGATTTTTTTTTCATAAACGTGGGACTAAGAACATCATCATTTAGTACAATGAGAGTACTCATCATTTGTGTCAAATAAACCTAGTTTGAATAAATTGCCTACAATAAAAGAGAAGTTTTGCATTTTTATCCTCTAGAGCCATATGTTCGAAGCACTGTGCGACGTTTACAGACAGTTATAAGAGCTGGAGGAAATAATTAAAAGTATTAAGAGTATTTTTACAAGTTTTTTGTTTGTTTGTACACTTAGTTATTACAGTTATTATTTTTAAATATCTTTAGTTCTGTTAATATTACTAATATTCATTAAAATCATGCCTGCAGCGGCTGCGTTGCTTTTTAACGTTTTTTAATATAGAGTTCTAATCAGCATCGATATATTATAATATTACGACAATGGTCACCAAAGCCACATCGTCATATTAAAAAATAACATCATAAAGTAATGATAGTTAAAAAAATTGCAAATTGTTGTTGGCAAGTTCATTTCGCTCTTAAAAATTAACCAAGGCATGTGCTGACCGAAAAGGAATCTTTAGGCAAATTTGTTGTATATTAGTAAATTACCACTACCAAATTGGTTTCCGTTGGATCAACCCAATGGTGTTACAATTTTTTTTTATTTTCTAGATTTTTTCTAGTGGCGAAAAACCCAGAAGTCTTTTCAAGAAATGAACCCACCACAGAGGTATAGACATTTCCTTTAAACATATTTAGTAGGCATAAGTTCAGAATATCTGAAGAATTGAAGAGAAAGCAGCTCAAAATGTACTTTGTTGTGATTTAGATCATTAAAAAATATACTGTGCATAAAAAAGTTACCGTTCTTTTTTATTATCCCAAAAATATAAGAAAACATAAAAAATATCCATATTATCTAAATTTCTGATCTAATGTTTAAAAAAGAACAGTAACTTTTTCTTTTTTACTGTAAATTGCAAAACAAAAAAACGCACACTGAAATTTAAAATTATTTACAATGTTAGATAATGAAACGATTGTGCAATAGAATAAAATTCCAGTCATTAGTACCGAAAGATAAAAATGTACATAAAAATAAATAACTCGAGATATTTCCGTACATTTTTATCTTTTAAAATAAAACTTCATTCAAGCTTATAGTCTGTCCAAAGAGAGGGTCCTCGACAGTGACAGCGGTTGCCTGTCATTTAAATTCAAAGGGAAATAGAATTTTCTGTACTTTTTTAAATTATGTCGTCTGTCAAAATCTTCCCTCGTTCGTTGGACAGACTATATCTTTATTCAATAGCAGTTTTGAGTGTCAGGTAAAACGGAAGACCATCTAGAAAAACTGAAGGCAGTTCTCAAGACAGTCGTCCATCTAAACCCCATCTACACATAATATATTTTACCAGTCAGGTAAGATAAAAACTAGGGTACATATTACTGGAAGTTTTACCGGCGATTTTATCAAAATGAAACTGATAGTTAAGCGTTATGTGTAGAGGTGGCTTGAAGGAAACTGTATTTAATGCTGGAATTCATTACTCAAACTAAAAACCAAACACAAATTAAGACACCACGACAAACCCGATTTTCTCTTTTAAACGCACCTGATAACACGCTTGGCACAAGGGGAAACATTTGTACGTCTTATGCATCTTGCACAGCCGGCAGCTCTGTTAATCATTCAAAATCAAATTAAAATACTGCTCATCGCTGGACTCCTATGGTATCTAAATGCTATACCTATACCTAAATCTTACTTATACAGCTTTACCTATACAAATAGAATGCCGCCATTTTACCTGAGCCTATAAAGGCGGAGAGTGACCTGGGCCGAGCATTGTAATGTAACACTTTGCCAGTCAACGCCGTGAAATATTCGGTGAACCGAGTGGTTCGCGAACAACAACGTTGCGTTGATTGAAAGAATTGGGAAGATACGCAACTAATGAGCAAATTCGTGACAAGGCTGATTTTATTTCATCTTAAGTCTCATGTGCTGTACGGTGGAGCCTCTTATCGTTCTGCGGCCAACGCATAAAAGACACATTTTCTCTAATTCGGCTAGCGAAGGCATATCGAAGACGGGGTCGAACTGAAAGCATCAGTGTTGCCATATTAAAATGTGTAATATCTATAATAAGTTTGTCGAAAATATCTTTAAATAAAAAATCCGCGTTTATGTATTGAAAATGTATTCGTGTCAAACATAAAATAAACAACAAAAATAAAACTTCCTTCATACGTACTGAGTATTTCGTATGATCGAAAAAAGTCGTTCAATTGGCTTGGAAATTATAATTATTGACATTTACTATAACATTTTACATACATTTGACAATCCTGAAAAATGTTATTGTTAACCAAAGACTAAATCAATTTCTGAATTCGCTAACGCCAACTTATTTTTCATTAAAAAAATTACCAATTTTCGTAACTAGGTCGGCCATATTGAGGAACTTTTAAAAGAATTGTACTATAATAAATATAACAGATAGCTAGTCAGCACTCCCAATTTTTAGTTCCGACATTTTCTAAAGGCTGAAAAAATACTGGAGCGCATCGATTCGAGTATTTGAAACGCGATTTCACGTTTCAACTGGAACTTGAAACGCTTGTCGCGAGCAGCGAACAAGCGTTACATTACAGCGCTCAGTTCGAGTCAATTTTCGCCTTAATATTAGCAAAAAATAAAACAGATCTAAACACTAATAAAGAAAGAAATACTTATGCCTATAATATAAAATATTTTAACACAATATACCCAGTGTTCAAAGAAATTTAAGAATGCTTTTCAAATTAGTTGCTGTTTTTTACCTGATTTATGAGTCTATAACATTAGCAACAATTGAAACGCATCTGTATACCAATTATTAAAAATACTATTTAGGACTATAATTTTAAAATATTTTAGCACAGTATGTCTTGTAAGAAAATAAATATACATTCTGTTATAAATCTATTAATTTAAAAAATTCTGATATGATTTAGATTTAGAGACATTGTATAATATAAAACCTATTTAAATTAATAAATTAAAAAAATCTAAAAATATTTAAGAAAAGCAATGTGTATTTTTTTGTGGACATACTCTAACTATACCTTAATATTTTTTATTGTAACACCGACCAAAAGGTAAATAAAATATATAAACTACAGAAAATTAATAAAAGTAAAAAAAGAAAGTACTTACTCTTTCTTTATAAAAAAAATATTAAAATAAAAAAAGTTATACGATCAAACTAGCTCTGAACAATAACAAACAAAGAATTCGTAGAACCCTTTAAATGTCGACATTCAAAGCTGGCTTGATTTAAAAAAAATGCTAATAAAAATGGTGTTATTTACCTGACCGCAGCAACTACCATATCAGAAGGAACGCAATGAAGTTCTTTTTAATATTTAAAGAGTCCCAACTTTATTTATACACGTTATTATAGTCCTTACTAAGAGGGAAAATAATGGCTTCATGAGCAGCCATATTTCCCAGCAAAAATCAAACACACTGTATGTCCCTACATTTATTTTTGAACAGCAAAAATCGCGTACCACACAACACTGCTTACTACTCTAAATGTCGAATCATAGTTTTACCACTACGACGAGCGTTTGACAGCAGATAGATGGCGCTGGAAACTGTCTATGCGCAGTGAAAAAATCACTCGAGATATGTTTGACAGAAGAGCTGTCATGCTAAATGACATAGCTGGAAAGTTTGGGTCAAGGATATCAATATGAAATTTGGTGCAACTTTGTAAGATTTAGTGCAACTTTAACAGAACTGTAATAGGAGATAATTTTATCAATTTTTGACAAAAGTTGCTAAATTATCCAGTTCATAATCATTGGTAAATATTTGGTTTTAGATGAAAATAAGTAGCAGAAATTTAATAAACATTTCTTGCTTTCGGTTTCTAAGGATTTTGTAGATGAATAGGAAAATTGATTAGTATTTTTATTGGAAATATTAATATACAGAGTGAATTAAAAAGTTTGCAAACAAATGGTCAATATTTCTATCAGTGAGTCAAATAAAAAGAAAAAGATTATGCAGAAAATTAGGGAAATGTCTGACAATCTTGAAAAAATCGGTTTTCTTAGCAAGCTGGTTGATTTAAATGAAAGAAGAGACAATCAATTCAGCTATAGGAAGTTTTTTTATGCAAGAAAGTGCATAAAACATTTAACAACAGTTTCCAAAAATCACCCATCTGATCTACCCTCAAAGCCCCATTGTTCTGAATATCTACCTGAAAGCATTTTTCACAATATCTGAAAAGAGGGTTGTCGTTTTCACCTCTGCACTGCACACAACTCGTAAAATCTGTCCTACCCAAAGACGTTTCGTCCGACGAGCTGTCAGAGTCCTCCACGTCGGTCACCCAGACCTCCAGGTCGCTGTCGCAGATCACTGATACGGCTGCCGCTAATACCATGTCCTATGAAAATGACATTTGTAAATATGAAAACAGATAATACGTTTTACCCATTGAAAAAAACTGGAACTTTTAGGCGAATCAATAAAAGTTGGCGTGGGGTGCACGTATCATAATATTTGACGAATGTACCTCGCCATGTTGCCAGAGTGTCAAATAAATTCGTAAAAAAAATTTTGTCACCGATTGTCCACTTCAATTTTAGATGTATAGGCTTGGTGCATCAGAGAATATCGTAAACAAATAGTATATCCAAATAGACGGATTTAAATAACGAGTATACGTAATCTGTGAAAATTCTAAAAATAAAATAAAAAAGTAAATATTTTGGTATCTTCAGAATATCCAACTTGTATTATAATTTCTAATTCCAGCTAAAAACCTTTTTAGAAGAGTTCAACTACGGTAGCGAGCATAGTTTTAATCACCGGTTTTGCTTGTGGAATCATAATTGGGGCTATTTCGGCTATAACGAAATTTTTTAAAGGTACATAATTATAATTTTAGAAGACGTTCATAAAACATTTAATAACTAATCAATTAAAAAAAGTATACCATTAATATTGCAAATTATATTTTATCCTCTCAAGAGCTAGCAACGTTTTCGAGAAAGTATTTTAAAACGTCTGGCTCTTTGATATATTATCTTTTACTATGCTCTCTGGAACAGCATGCGGCCCAGATCCTATATTTTTTATTAATTTGGTCCTATAAATTCTAGTATTGAATATACATCGAACATGTCTCCATAGCGCAGTGCGTAGAGTTTCCCACCACGAACCGGTGATTCAGAGTTCGAATCCGGGTCAGGTCAAAGACTTTTTTATCTTTTTTTCGTTTATATTCTGATAGTAAAGTATTAAATAATTCTGGTAATTAAATACAAACAAATATTTTTTTTTAAATTTTATATTTATTAGATTTATACTATGTAAATGAAGTTATTATAAGTTTCCTGAATAAAAACTGAAAAATGTAAAGTTCTAGGTAATTGTTTAACATTAGTCTTCACTTTTTGTAAGATTCTACTCAGAGTTAAGGTTTCCAATTTTCGGGATAGCTATAATACCGGGATTGATGATTGAGATTATCAGAATGAGACATTTAATCTAAAGAAATGCTTAATAACAACGCAGCTGCATATATATCAAAAAGAAAATGAGAAAGATCTTTATTAAAATAGGCAAAACAAAGTTAACATTCATATTTAATAAGTAAAAAATACAATTCCTGTTGCAAAAAAAATAAAATATAGCAAACACGGAAATGTAACTTTTAAATATTGACATTCTGCTTCGTACAAATAAAATATAATCTTTGATAGACGTATAAACTATATTTTTCGACATTTTCGGGATCCAGAGATTTAGAGGATAAACATACATCGCGATCCCGAGACTTTGAAAACGAAGTTTTATTTATAAAAAATTTAATTTGGTAATAGTTTCGAGAGACCAAATTCAACTTTTATTGATTTTTCTATAGCTCGAATTTGGGGTGTATTAAATTAAAAAAGGTACCCTCAGAGAAAGAAGGGAACATAGGGCTTTTTAGGGCTATTAAGTCATAAAACTTTCCGACAAGTTTTAACAGGGTAGAACACGCTTCTCAATGTGCTAATTTGATATTGTTGTACGTAATTCCAGCTAATTACAAGACGCTTTGGTTTATACTTTTATATTTGAAGTGAATATATCAATAACGTGTATTTTGTATGACATTTTTATTGTAATATGTATCCTATAGTATGTTCCCGAATTGTCTTTACAAGAGGAAAAAAAAAACTTTTTTATTATTGACATTTTAATATACATTCTTCATAAAAAAAATTACTTCTTCTAAAATGGTTAATCCAGTTTATATTGTTCCAAATTTCTACGGCGTTTTAGAGAAAATTTAAAAAAAATGGTAAAAAAATTGAAAAATGGAATTTTTTTGATTTTATAATTTTCGATCAGCATTGTTTATACATAGTTTATTGGGATGTGCCCTATTTTTTTTAATTTATTATTATTTAGTTAATCTTTCAAAAAATGACTAATTTTTTAATATACAGTATGTCCCCAGATTGCCTTTAGAGGAAGAAAAACTTTATTATTGACATTTTGAGAAAAAACAATTATTCATAAAACATTTTCCTTGTTCTAAAATGGTTAATCCCGTTTATACTTTCTAAATTTCCATACCGTTTTAGAGAAAATTAAAAAAAAAACATGAAAATATACCTAGTTGATTTTTTCAAAGTCCTAAAAAGCAAAAGCTTTTTTGCCTTTTTGTGGTAATACAATTTAGATTCCAATCTCTGATAGATGGTTATCATTAATTTTTATTAACGTCATATTTTTGAAGGATTTGAAGGACATGTTTGAACTAGTGTAGTTTGAAATGTTGAAAAAGTAATAAATTAAAAAATAGTTTTTTACGTGTAACAAACAGATTTTTATGCGTAAAAAATAGTTTATTACGCGTAAAAATAGTTTTTTATGTGTAACAAATAGTCCTATACGCGTAAAATAAAAAATTAATAAATAATTTGATTCACTTACACAAAATTTGTATTAAAATATCAATATTTTCTATAAACACGTGGACTGCTCGCAAATACACGTCGCGTCACTATGCAATTCAAAGCTGTAGGCTATCCTTACCACTAGCTTCTGAGTCACGGCCGTCTCGCTGACTCGTGTGTCACGACCTTGAATTTTTAATCCCAGCGCGCGTAAAGAAATTTCACTTCAAAAAACAGGTGAGATGTAACTTATAAAAAAGCAAAACCTTCAAAGCCTCACCCTGTAAATAAACAAATGGGTTGTTTATTTACAAGCTTCCAGCCTCCAGGTTGTATCATCAAATTTCTTAAAACTCCTCTATGCTCGCTTATTTCTTTGAAAATGTACCTTTGAATTTCAATAAGATTTAAAACTTATAAAAAGCAAAACCTTCAAAGCCTCACCCTGTAAATAAACAAACGTGTTGTTTATTTACAAGCTTTCAGCCTCCAGGTTGTACCATCAAATTTCTTAAAACTCCTCTATGCTCGCTTATTTCTTTGAAAATGTACCTTTCTATTTCAATAAGATTTAAAACTTACAAAAAGCAAAACCTTCAAAGCCTCACCCTGTAAATAAACAAACGTGTTGTTTATTTACAAGCTTTCAGTCTCCAGGTTGTACCATCAAATTTCTTAAAACTCCTCTATGCTCGTTTATTTCTTTGAAAATGTACATTTCTATTTCAATAAGATTTAAAACTTATAAAAAGCAAAATCTTCAAAGCCTCACCCTGTAAATAAACAAATGTGTTGTTTATTTACAAGCTTTCAGCCCCCAGGTTGTACTAACAAATATCTTAAAATCCTCTATGCTAACTTATTTCTCCGAAAATGTACCTTCCTATTTCAATAAGATTTAAAACTTCTACAATAAAAAAATAATAGTATTATAAAAACTTACCTCTGGATCGCTAGAAGAAAAATGATAAGTTTCGGCATCGTCCGACAAACTCGCCACTTCGTACTCAAACTCCAGTTCGTACTTGTCCAAGTCCGAGTCGTCCTGCGTTTCCGTATCCGAGGTATCCCTCACCACATCTAAAATTGTTTATTAGAAAATGCCTTAAATGTGCCCTCCCGCACAAGTAAGTCCAGGCAAATCCTACCAGTTTCCTTGTCCTGTAGACTATAAATGCTCTCCGTGTCATCTTCGGATGCCTTCGAGCTTTCGCTAGCCAGCCGAAAATAGTAACTTCTCGGCCGTTTTAGCTCTTTTATGTCCAATTCCAAGTCGTCATCTCTTGGTCTCTTTCTCCAGGGAGAGTCTGTTTAAGAAAAAATATATTGGTTTATTAAAAAAATGTATTTATTATGATATATCCAACAGACATTACTTTTAATGCTTGTAAATATGCTGAAATTACAGTTTAATCTAGTTATTTATACTTTATTATCAGTTGAGATTAAAACAATAATAGCTTTCAACATTACTGTATCAATTGTGTTTAATACAGTGCAATTCTGCTATAAATACTCTGATTAAATTTCAAGATTGTTTTTCAATATGGAAAAAAATGTCTAATTTACATAGAAACCACGTTTCTTATAAAATATAATAAAATACAAGTCTCGTGCAATTTATACCTACTTTTACGTACAAATAAAAGCCTATATATTTAATGATAATAGGTAAATTAATTTAAATTACAAGGACCTTTAAACATTTAAAAAATAGGTTATGTAAATATAAATAATAGAAATATTTTTAAGGTTCATCAATAATAAGTTTGTAAAAGAGTCGTTGGTAATAGATTAGTACCGAGTAAAACATATTCGTGGATGAAATAAAAGAAACATTTGATATCTTGAAAAATATAAAATGGGCATGCATGGGGGTCATATGGTGAAGTATGTAAAATTTGTTTACAAATATTTGGTACGTTTAATAGAACACTTTATAGAAGAAAAACACTATTAAAACCTAGAAGTAACATACCTGAAGATCTCTCTACCGTAGTGGACATATTTAATTTTGACTAGAAAACGTTTTCACTACTTCGATTGCATTTTGATAAAATAGACGCGTACAAACTTGTATGAACGCAAGTAGATTTTCCAAGAAAGATCTCCGGAAATTACCCGCCTATGTGACATAACAGTCATGCGCAGAACGAAATTACCAGTTATTTTCGATGGAAATCACCAGAAATGATTCAAATGTTCCCGCTATTCGGAGAATTTCGCTTAATCATCCGCATAATCGTTTATCCTTTTGTGTGATATTTAGATTTTCTGTGTGATATTTCGATTTGCGATTCTACGTTAGCAATAATTTTATTTTATCTCCTAAATAGATAGAAATATTTTTAATTATTTTTAACCGAGTCTATTTTAATTTAGGTTGGTGCTTCTTCAAGCTTGAAGTAAGGTGTCAAATATGTCAGCTGTTTAATTTTTCCTTCCATATTTTATTGACGGTTGTTGATAGTTTACTAAATAAACTTTTTTTACTGAAATAGTTTTAATGGTAGTTTTGAATATTTAAGATGCCGTTGGCTAATTCTGTTGAGCCATGGAAAATTCAACACGCCGATACCGAGGTAAGAATCGGATGACAAGCGAACAAAAACATTTGCTCGATTTTGGTCCCATATTTTTTATGTTAATGTTTTTTTTTTCTCATATATAGCACTCAGGCTCTTATAATTTGTTGAATTTGTAACAGGTTTATTAATTTGCAGCACTTGGAGTATCCAGATCCTTAAGAATTCTGTCTGTACGTAAATAATTTATCTGTTATAATTTATGTTTTTCTTTTGGCCAATCTCACTCAAGTGCATATTACTTTATTTTGCATGCGTTATTATTGTTGATATTTAGTTATCTTCGGGTCACAGGAGGTGCAGGTATATTATATATACTAAGGCACACTATACACACAGGGCTTTGGTTGTTTTGCTGCTTGTAAAGACGATACAGAACTTTACAAACCTTCTCACCACATATTATGTAGCTTATATTTTGAAAAATTTTCCTTTAATGTATCATACTTTGTGTTTATATAATTTACTTTGGTAAGGTAACTTTATGTACCTATATCCTTATCATAATTTATTACACAAAAATACAAATCAATACCACAGTCAATACCTTGTTTATGAAATTGGTATATTTTTCCTTAGTTCAACTAAAAGGATATCTGATCTATAATTAATTTAACACGTTCGCTACCAAGTGGCTCATATATGCGCCACAAGGATTTTTCTCATAGACCAGCGTCACACATTTGAGCCGTGGTTTCTACTGTACTAAATGATGAACAAAATATTAACGTTCGCAGATAGCGGTTTGTGCTTTGCATGTGGTCTATAGGAAAGTGTGGCGCATATCTGAGTCGCATGGTCTGTGCTTTGCTTCCACCGTTAGTAGAAACTGAGTGTCAACCGGTACAACATAACATCCGAATTGTGCTGTGCTTTATTCTTGTTTTTAGTCCATGTAAGTGTTTTTTGTTTTACATATTATTAGGTATGGTATTTTGTATGATAATTCTACTAGAAAACAAAAAAAAATCATTATTACCACAAAGAAAATAAAACGTGCTGGAAAAGTGAGGTTACGTCACAAAATATTTTCCATTTTAGGCGCACGCTGTATTTCAAAGGTTTTTCGTCAATCTCGTTGTTTTTCTCTCAATTTCGTATGTTTGCTACATATTTACTCGTAACACGCGTAATAATATTCCCTTTGATGTTGTTTCAGTGTTTAGCTGGGATGGCTAAAAGAACATTTCTAAGCGAGAAAGACCTTCAAGAAGAGGCCGACAAAATTATGAACTCAGAAAATAATGAAAATCTTTCTCAGATGCTGGAACCTGATGAAATTCCAGAAATGTTTTCAGATTCTGGAAGTAGCTACAAGCCTTCATCAGAATCGGGTTCTAGTGTGGAACATTGTCCAAGTAGTGACTCGGAACATTTTAGTGATGAACCACATAGCGACCTTGATGAAAATGTTCCTGATAATGAACCAACGAATAATCAAGACGATATCGATAGTGACTGGGTCGAAATTGACGGTGAACCAGAGATTTTCGATTTTCTAGAAATCGAAGGGTTGAAAGTAAATATTTTAGAAAGCTCTACTGTCAGATATATATTTGAACTATTGTTTGATGACAACTTATTTGAAAAAATTTGTGAATGGATCAATCTACGTGCACTGTCAGTTATAGGCAATGTAATACCGAAGCATTCTACAATGAATAAATGGAAACCAATAACTCCTGATGAATTCCGCCGTTTTCTCGCATTATGTATGCTAATGGGGAACATAAAAATGCCCAACGTTAAGTGCTACTGGAGTAGGAATCCACTGTATGCCCACCCAATATTTGGAAATACAATGTCAAGAAATAGATTCGAACAAATTTTACGGTGTTTATGTTTTACCAAAAAAGATGATATAAAAACTTCTCGTTTACATAAAATTGAACAAGTTGCAGACCATCTTTTTGAAAACATACGACAGGTCTTATATCCTGGAAAAAACCTTTCCCTAGATGAAGCTTTGCTACTTTGGCGTGGACGATTGATATTTCGTCAGTATATTCCTAATAAGAGTGCAAAATATGGAATAAAATTGTATGAGCTTTGCACCCCTGACGGCTTTGTTTTAGAATGTCTGGTTTATACTGGGAAAGACACAGTTAACAATGAGACTGGCCATGCACAAGCTGTAGTAACAAAACTAGCTGAGCGATATTTTGGGAAAGGTCACACATTGTACTTGGACAATTATTACAACAGTGTAACTCTTGCAGAATTTCTTTATGAAAAAAAAACTCATGTGGTAGGAACATTGAGAAAAAACCGGAAGGGGAACCCAAAAGTAGTAGTTAACTACAAATTACGCAAAGGAGAGAGCATTTTCCGAAAAAAGAAAAATTTGATGGTCTTGAAGTGGAAGGACAAGCGCGACGTACTCATGATAACGACGTTGCATGGACCTGGATCTGAAAAAACTACTAATAAACGAGGGGCCGAACAAGAGAAACCGAGTGTTGTGGTTGACTATAACAAACATATGTCCGGTGTGGACAGGAGTGACCAAATGCTCTCATATTATACGACACCCAGAAAAACTATTAGGTGGTACCTAAAACTATTTTTCCATTTTGTAGACATATGCTTATGGAATGGTACATATTTGCACAACGTTGCTAAGAAAAAAAAAATTACGTACCTTGAATTCAGGGAGCTGCTGATACATGACTACCTTCAAGTTCAACTTCCATCAAGGAAAAGTCAGGTGAAACATTCATCTCATTATCCCAAAAAAACAGAAAAACGAAGAAGATGCCGAATTTGTTCCTCAAAAAAGAAAAGGTCACTGACATTTTTTCTTTGCGAGAAATGTAAAGACAAAGATGGAAAAGTGATTGGGCTGTGTGTAGATCCATGTTTTCGGGAGTATCACGAAGGCAGCCAGTAGATGATCTTTAGTATTTATGTCATTAGAAGTTTTTTTTTTGTTTTTTTTTGTGAGTTTCTTGATTTTGTTTGTTCTTGTGTTATCAGAATACTTTATTTTAAATGTAAAGACAAAGATGGAAAAATGATTGGGCTGTGTGTAGATCCATGTTTTCGGGAGTATCACGAAGGCAGCCAGTAGATAATCTTTAGTATTTATGTCATTAGAAGTTTTTTTTTGTTTTTTTTTGTGAGTTTCTTGTTTTTGTTTGTTCTTGTGTTATCAGAATACATTATTTTGTTCGTGTTTTGAAAGAAATAGAGTTTATTTACTTATATTTGTTAGTTTTATTACGTCTCATATTTGCGACATATGGTCTATGATATTTCCAGTCATGCTATAGACCAGCGTCACATATATGAGCCGGATCAAAAAATCCTACAGGAATTGCATATTTTCCTCTCATATTGGATATATTACAATCAGAGAAGGTTTATTTCTTCTAATTTGTCATAATCTATATATGGTCCAGCAGGACGAAACATAAGAACAGCCCTGGTAGCGAACGTGTTAATAATGACTTTTTGATTGTATAGAGGCACTAGAACGTCTACTCACCTGTTGCTTCTCAATTTACTAAAAGAATGTTGTACTTAATTAGATTTAGAATTTGATGAATTTTTTTAATACTTTGAAAGTGTAGATTTTTTATGTTTCTTTTTAGTCTCAATCTGGCGATGGGGAAGAGGCAGGCACATCTGAAGATGTGCCAGGAACATCAGCTGAAGGGGAACATGAAATTGAACTGGGCGAGGTAAACTATAGTATGATTTAAATAGATTTTATTGTAACTAAATGTGTGATAAAGGTTGTTAGAAATGGACACGATAAGGCAGATCCATCCCAGTTTGATTTGCTCAAAGTGCTCGGGGAGGGATCTTTTGGAAAAGTATTTCTTGTCCGTAAGATAGTTGGGAGTGATGCAGGAGCGCTGTACGCCATGAAAGTATTGAAGAAAGCCACATTAAAGGTAAGTGTTTTATTTTTTACAGTAGTGTTTTTACTTCTGTAAAACTACATAAGTAATACTTCTAATAAGGGTAGTAAAGAATTTAAGCCTCTGCCAAGGCTTTCACCAAGGAGTTAATGGCAACAACATGGCTAATACTATAAACAAGAATAGATAGGGGCATCAAAATCAATCTATCAGCTATTGTATATATGTGTATCACTATGCTTTTTGTTTAAATAATAGCTCTTCTATTTTTTTTCTCAACAAATTAAGTTTAAAATATTTCTTTGTGATTTATTGTAAAAATTGTGATTATCTCTCATTGTTTATCATATGTTTTTTTTCTCCTGTTTATAATTAATATTTTTAAATTTTGTGCCTCCTAATTAAATCACAATGGAGATAATTGTAGTACTCTAGATATACATATGGCTGTATAGTTAAAAAATTTTACTAAATATCTTAATTTTTTTAAAGTGGCTTTTAAATATGTGAAGATAAATATAAAGGCTAGGATTTTTTTCATAAATATTTTTTTTTCATCAAGAATTTTACTCATCTTTAGTGATTGGCTAAAATAAACGTGAAAAATAAGGACCCAACCACATTTTGGTGCTGTAATGTGGTAGAAAAATGAAAATGACTATTATAGGTAGGGGGGTAAGTTAGCATAAATGTCTAGAAAATTCTATTTTCAAGACATTTTCTCTAACTTACCCTCTTCTAACAAAAAGCTACACTACATAGAAGTGAAATTTAGCGCTATCATACGACAATTAAATGAAAACAAAAACAAGAATTATTTATGCTAATATACAGGGTGGCACCTCATACGACGCGGAGGCGAACGCATCCAAGGAGAACGGTAGCTTATATTGAAAGCGTTTTATTAAAATATATAGAGTTATACTGGGTGTCCTCCAAAAAAGTTACACATCAAAGTTGTGTTTGTTGTAATGGAATAACCTAAATATTAATTGATGTTTGGATTCTAGGAAAAAAGTAAAGGTGAGAATCATTAAAGAGGCATATTACTAAAATTTAATGTTTTTGACATATATTTCACATTTTGTGAAAATGAAGAATGAATAAACAAATTTCAATATCAACCACCTAAATTGTAATTTACCCTGTATAGCGTGATATTTAGGCTAAATAGCTATATTGTAATAAACCAAATTAAAATTAGACCCGAAAAATTCAAAAGCAAGTTACTCTTTTATTTTAAGTATAACACCCAGTATATTATTTTGATATTCAATGGAGAATTCATATTTCTTCAAATTACTATTAAGGTTGCCTACCTCTGAGACAAAGATTTTCCGACATTATTTAATTTTTATGATTTAGCGTCTGTAGAGTAGATCTTTATTATTTGATAAAATCTAGGTATGTAGCTGGTGATATGCATTTCGTTAATTTAACAAAAAATAAAGGATTTAGAGTAAAATATTCAACTGCAATAAAAACAAACACGTTTGAAACATATTTTTATTATTACAGAATTAAAACTAGATATGTAAACTTGACAAAAATTAGCTAGATGAAATCAAATGGCGGTCTTAAAATGCTTCCTTTCTTATTCCCTCAATAAAATAATTCTATTTTCTAATAATGTTCTATTATTGGGGATTTTTTTTTAATTTCTCGAAAACTTGGCCTTTGAGGCAATTTTTAAAACCCTAGGGGGACATCTGACCCTCATTGTCCCCTCTTGGTGACACTTTTGCTTATAATATGGTCTATTTATGTCTTAGGTTAGAGACAGGTATCGTACAAAAATGGAACGAAACATTCTAGTCGAGGTGGAGCATCCCTTCATTATAAAGCTACATTACGCTTTCCAAACAGCCGGAAAACTCTACCTTATTTTAGATTTCCTTCGAGGTGGCGATCTATTTTCCCGACTAAGCAGAGAAGTAACATTTTTAACTTAAAATTATCAAAATATTAATAAAAATCAACTTTTCTTAGGTTATGTTCACAGAGGAGGACGTTAAGTTCTATCTAGCCGAACTAGCTCTAGCGCTAAACCACCTGCACTCGGTGGGGATAATCTACAGGGACCTAAAGCCGGAAAATATTTTACTGGACGCTGAAGGTCACATCGCTTTGACCGATTTCGGTCTGTCAAAGTTGCCCTTGGACGAGGGCAAAGCTTATAGTTTTTGCGGCACTGTAAGTTTCTCTCTTTTGTTTATCCATTCTAAAGTAGTCTCTGTAATTAGTTGTTACGCTCGGTTGGTTTTGACTCGTTTGGCTAGTTTTATCATGCTAATTGAGTGCCTACATTAACTCGAATTTGTAGGTATTAGTTAAGTTTTAATCATCTGCTGATGATACTACTTGGTTAGCGAAAGGCGTGTATACCGAGTGCGTTTCAAAAGTGGCTCACCCCTATAACTTTTTTATTTTTTCAGATAATAAAACGAGATTTGGTTTGTTAGTATATCACCTAAATTAGGATTGATTGACATATTCAATTGTTTTTGGTCACTTCATGTATCACCGGAAATGACTACAACTTTTGATTTTTAAATGGCACCCTCGGTATATTTTTACTTTTTTACTTTTTTATAGAAAATGACACTCTCAATAGAGTGACATTTCATATGTCAACTTTTGACATTTTCACTTAAAAAAAGCTTATTTTAAATTTCAATCTAGAGTGCCATGGCTGTGTTAAAAACACTAATTTTTAATCAAGCAGCCTTGGAAAAATAGATTTGATCCGCTAATGTTTTTTGTGTCTTGTCATGGCTGTTTAAAAAATCGTATTTTTAATGATATCCCAAACAGAACGAGAGTGGCTCATTAGCATATTTGGAAAAAGCATTTTTTACAAATAATTTGGTCCACACACTTGGTATTTCGAGTCATATTGTCGTTATGAACCGCATGTTATTCAAATAAACCATAGGCGAAAATGTCAAAAGTTGACATAATATGATATGTCATTCTATTCAGAGTGTCATTTTCTATCGAATAAAGTAAAAATATACCGAGAGTGCCATTTAAAATTCAAAAGTTGTAGTCATTTCCGGTGAAACAGGAAGTGACCAAAAACAATTGAATACGGCAATCAATGCTAATATATGTCATATACTAACGTACCAAATTTCGTTTTTTTTATCTGAAAAAATAAAAAAGTTATAGGGGTGAACCGGTTTCGAGACGCACCCGGTATATAAAAATAGTATTTCAATTTTTCTTTAGTTTCTTTATTCAAATGTAACTCGACGCCTTTTTTTTTCATCATATGCCATTTTTCAGGTTGAATATATGGCACCCGAAGTTGTTAATAGGAAAGGGCATTCCTTCGCTGCCGATTGGTGGTCTTTTGGCGTTTTAATGTACGAAATGCTAACCGGGACGCTTCCCTTTCAAGGCCAAAACAGAAAAGATACCATGACGCAAATTTTAAAGGCGAAATTGGGCATGCCCTCGCACCTGAGTCCCGAGGCTCAGAGTCTACTCAGAGCTTTGTTTAAAAGAAATCCAGCAAACAGGTTAGCTATTTCTGTTATTTGTTCACACTGGGGTTGAAAAAATATGTCTATTTATTTTTAAACAAATCATGTATATTTTATGGTTTTAGACTCTAACATATTGTAGGAACTAATCAGTTTTCAAATTTTTTATTTTTATTTACTTTATTGTACATTTGTATTCATCTTAGGCTAGGTGCTGGAACGGGGGGCGCCGAAGACCTGAAAAAACACGAATTTTTTGCCACCATAGATTTTGAGGCTGTGCTCGGCAAGAAAATTCGTCCTCCCCTGAGGCCGGTGTGCGGTCCTGAAGACGCTTACTTCGATCCAGAATATACAAGCAGGACGCCAAAGGATTCCCCGGGGGTGCCGGCCAGTGCCAACGCTCATGAACTCTTTAGAGGGTAAGTTTGTTTAATTATTTGTTGAAACAAAACCAGTGCAAGCTTGAGCGGTAAGCTTTGTGCGATGCTGCTCTAGTGGTGTTTTACTGCTGGTATTATGCCGCTCTATAGTGGTATTTTACTAGTAAAACAAATTTGCCTGAACCGGCAAAAAATGCTCAACGTTTCAGGAGGTATACCAAAAAAGTTTATAGATAATTTTGAATTTTCTCTCTTTAGTTTTAGTTTCGTTGCTCCGTGTTTATTAGAAAACGGGACGACGGTTTACAAAAAGTATATGGAGGCGCCTATGAAGTCTTTCAGGCCGCAGGAGCGTAACTTTTTCGACGAGTACGTTTTGCAGGAAATTTTAGGTGCCGGCAGTTACAGCGTGTGCAAATTGGCCAGGCACAAACCGACAGGTCAGCAGTACGCGGTAAAGGTGAGACAAATTTAAATCACAAACGTATATTTTTTTTCTAAAGAACCTTCTATTTTTAATAGAATATTTCCTGTTTGTAAATAAACGAATATAATAAATTCAGAAACAAACGTATCTGAAATACGAATATCGTATAATCGAAAGAAAACGGCATCACAGTTCCCTTTCAAATGTGAATGCATGATAATTTTCGTAAATCCGAATCTTATACACTCACACATAAAGGTACCTACTTACCTCGTTCGTCGTTTTTAACCGATGCGCGACGGTTAAAAACGTTCGAGTAAAAATGTCGCAAAAAACGAAGTGTATGGGTAAAAAGGTCGTTTTTGCACGTCGCCGTCGTTTCAGAATTAAAGCAAGGCTTGATTCTTGTCGATTATCCTACAAACCGTTCAGGTAAATACGAGATGTGTGGCCTCAATAGTTTGACCGGCCGTGCATTTTGCAGCGACAGTGACGTTCGGCATTTTTTTGCTATTTATTTGTTAGAAAAGGTTTATAACAATAAAATATCCATGAAGTTCAATAAAAGGATTGATTTATTAAAATGTATAGAACTTTAACGGCCATTTCCCTAGGTGTGGAAAGGTAAATCAGCAAAACTACGACCTAATCAAGAAATACAAGGCTTATGAAGCGCATTCCTGATGAAGTATAGTATTTCGGAACTCAATTGGAAATACCGGTGCCCTTATTTTTTTTTTATCTAAACGATTCCGACAAAGACAGTGCCGAAACAAGCCCGAATCCCAACGTATTCCAATTGATTTCGGAAAAACTATACACAGAAGGGAATAATGGTGCAATAGTAAAATCAGTAAGTCATAATTGATTCCCAACGTTTTTCTATTTTTTGTGTATGGACTTATTAGTCAACATTCGTTCCTCCAACGTTTTTAACCAACGGTTAAAAACGACAGAAAAGAACGAGGTGAGTGGGGTTCTTAAGCTCTAAACCAAACAAAATCACATGAGATTTTTTTATTGCTCGATTTAGACAAAATTTAATTTTTGTGTTAATTTTTGCTTTGAATTGGACCAAAAACGACATAAAAAATTTAACACTGTTCTCGGGTATCAACATTTATCGGTTCAAGAATATACTTATATTTGTTTATATTAGACCCTTCCAATTTCTCAGATTTGTTTTTAGATTTTTTTAAATATTCTATCTGTAGTGGCGTAAAACTAAACAAAATCGAGAGTTTGTTTTGGTTTGAAAACAAGAGTTTTGATAAAGTGACATTGAATTTTTGGAGAAAAAAAAACTAAATAAACTGCATCTGCTAAAGGATGTTTAAACAGTAATTTGCATAATATAAATAATCTAATATGCATTATAGAATTTATAAGCACAGAGTATTTTTAAAATCTATTAAAGATAATTTTTGTTTCTATTTTTTTGAGAATTAAGACAAATCTTTGAAAAATATTACCTTTTTTTAAACATAATCTAAATACACACAACCAAACTTATATCGAATCATTCTTTATTTCTCACTAAATTTATTGCAAGGATAAAAATTGGTATACAACTTTAAGATAAAGTTTTTTGTTGTAAATAAACATGATAGTAAAGAATAAATGACTGCTGCTATTTATTTTCTTTTGAATTTTGTGTTCAGTAGTAAAATCACGATTGTCCGGTAATTTTCATTCAATCCAAAAAAATTAAAAAATGCGTTATGTTGGATTAACAGATTTACAGAGGGGAAGAAATATGCCTCTCGCCGAACAAGGTATGCTCCAGCAAGACGTAGCAGAGATAGTAGGCGTTACCCAGGGTGTTGTATCGAAAACATATGGAAGATACTTGGAATTAGGAACACACAAGGATAGGCCCAGGCAAAGTCGTCAAAGAGTCACAGCTGAACAACAAGACCGCCTTGTGTGCTAAATTGCTAGAATAAATCCCAATGTTTCTCATCCAGAGCTACAAAGACAACAAGTGTGAACGTTTCAGTTGAAACAATCAGAAAAAGGCTTCGTGCACGAGGGTTTTACAATAGGAAAGAGTTACGGAACCCACAGTTATCTCGGCAAAATAAAATTGACCGGTTAAATTGACGCCTTCAACATCAAAACTGGGCAACTGAGAATTGGCGAAATGTTCCTTTTTCGGATGAGACCAGAATTAGCCTAAGATCAGATAACCATCGAATTCGGGTTCTCAGAGCTCCAGAAAAACGAGCGAGACTTCAGGCTGCCAAATCTGTACCAAGAGATAAAGGAGGAGCTGTAATGTTCTGAGGAGGTATTATACTGGGAGCAAAAACTCCATTATTACCACTTCAACAAATTTTAACGGGTCGGAGATATGTTGATTCGGTGCTAGAATCAATCGTAAGTCTTTGGAGAGCTACAATTGGGGATAATTTTAACTTCATGCACGATAGTACACCTCCCCATACCAGCAGAGTGACTAGAGAATGTCTTGAAACGGAGTGTCATAGTTTTGAACTGGCTTGCCTATTTACCAGATCTAAACCCTATCGAACACTTGTGGGACTAGCTCAAAAGAAGGGTTAGAGCTCGTCGAAACAATCAAGGAAATCTCGCACAGCTTATTGATGCAGCATTAGCAGAATGGGAAAAAATACCCCAAGATTACGTGGATAATTTAATAAGAAGCATGCCAGCGTGGATAGAAGCTTGCATAACGGCTAGAGGTGGCAACAAGGAATATTAAAATTATCAATTTTCTTTTTGTTTATGCTTTTTGGCCATTAAAAATTTAAATCTTAATTTCGTTTCAGAAACCAAAAAAATACCATTTTGTTTATTTTGGGAACTGATTAATTTTTTTATTGCTATATGGATTATTTTTCATTAAAAGTCATTGGTAAGGACTGAGTTTATTCATAAACACAAAATTTTCATACATCTCAAAAATTATGAAAAATAATAGATGATTCCATAAAGTTTGGTTGTGTGTAAATAAAACAAAGTCGGGTTAGTTACACCATTTATAACTCAGTAACGACTGGACCGATTTTAATGATCTGTGATCTATTGATCTCCCCCTCAAATAGCAGAATAACCATTAAAATATCGAAAAAATTAACGAAAAAAAATATACAGAAAATTATTTTTTAAATAAATTAGTTCCGTCATCTATCGCAATTCAAAGCTCCCGTCACGTACGCTTATAGCTTATGTGTATAATTGATTTAACAGGATTTAACAGGATAATTGATTTAGCAGTTTCTTACGTTTTACAGATAATAAACAAAGAGCTCTGCGACTGTCGCGAAGAAATAGAAATCCTTCTAAGATACGGTCAGTATCCAGGCATTGTAAATTTGAAATCCGTATATGATGAACCGACAAAAATTTATCTAGTAATGCAACTGCTTAAAGGCGGTGATCTTTTAGATTATATGATGTCTAAGGTAAGAATATTGTTTTTTTTTCATTAACACAAAAGACCGAAAGAATACTTTTCTAGGTTAAGTTAACTGAACAGGAATCGGCGGTGATATTGAAAAGCCTTGCCACGACAGTGGCGTACCTGCACGAGAACGGAGTTGTACATAGGGATTTGAAGCCTACAAATATTTTATTTTTAAGCGAAACCGGTCGTCCTGACGGTATCAAAATCTGTGATATGGGATTTGCCAAACAGGTAGGTTTTTAAAAACTGTGTCTAAAGCTTCGTCTAGACACAACGTTTTACCTTACCTGTTCAGTCAAAACGTATCAAGTAAAACATTGTGTGTAAACGAAAGAATGGACATTTTACTAGAAACTGAACTAAAGGCGGATTTTAGTGCGTCCGATATCCGACTATATATTGTATATCGTATATCCGTTGTATATCCCTATTGGATCACAAGACACTTTTTGTTTTGAATAAGTTTTTAAAATACGCTGTACCATTATGTTTTTGTTTTTGAAATAATATAAAATATAATAGAATTGTCTAATTACTAATTATAACTTGAATTGTGAATTTTAATATTTTAACTATCTCTGACAATAACTAACTTTTTGTTATCAAGATAACATTTTAGACGGCAACTGACATACAGGGTGGCCCATCGAAAACGTTCCGCAAGGCATAACGGCCAGGGTAATTTTTTTTTCAGAAAAATCAAAGACATGTCAATTTTGTTTGTGAGGGGGACAACTTTTGCCCCAAAAATGATTGCAAAATCTTCAACCCTCTAAGCGGGGGTGTCATCCCCCAATTTTTTTCAAATGGGAAGGGGGGTCGAGTGGTACCGCAATGAAAAGGGCTTTCTATTATATACTTTCCGGCTTCGTTTTTGAAAATCGGCCGAGTCATTGAGAAAATATGAAGGATTGAAATTTGAAAAGTTTATTTAAACATTTATCAGAGTAAATGATAAGGATAAATTCCTTCGACCAATTTGCTGTTTTTTCTTATTATTTCTAGATGTTTACTCATTTTTTCACTTGGCACAAGGTTGAACGATCAGGTGCGGTAATTTCTAGATAGCTGTTGTGTGACTTATGCGTTTAAGTTCTTCTCAATATCGTTAAATTTTTTAACAATTATGGTATACTCACTTGCAGAAAAAGTGGAAATAATCGAACTTTATTTTAAAAATAATGAATATGGCAATCGGGTTGCGCAGATATTCACTGAACGCCATCCTGTCGACCACCTTTATGGCAAAATTGTTCGCGAGTTAGTAGCAAAATTTCGCGAAACTGGTTCCATTATGAATGAAAAGAGGCACAGGGAAAATCTTGTAGTAAATAAAGCTATGGAGGTATTCGTATTGGGCCAAATTGCCATGGATAGTACGCTGAGTACAAGAAAATTAGCCAATGAGATCGGCGTGAATCGTACAAGTGTCCAAAGGATATCAAAAAAACGCAAGTTCCACCTGTACAAAATTCAGTTGGTACAACGAAGACGATTTTGATCGTCGCTTGCAATTTTGTGAAACTATGAGTGAACGAGTGGCGAATGATAATAATTTCCTATTTAATGTGTGTTTTTTGGATGAGTGTACTTTCTTTTTGAACGGTGTAGTTAATCGGCATAACTGTCGGTACTGGGCTGAGGACAACCCCAGGGTTTTTCACGAGGTGCACACACAAAACCCTCAGAAATTGAACGTGTGGGCTGGTATTTTTGGAAATTCTATTGTGGGTCAGTTTAACAATATTGAGAAGAACTTCAACGCACAAGACACAGAACAGCTATCTATAGCAACTACCGCACCTGATCGTTCAACCTTGTGGCAAGTGAAAAAATGCGTAAACATCTAGAAATAATAAGAAAAAACCTCAAATTGGTCGAAGGAATGTATCCTTATCATTTACTCTAATAAATGTTTAAATAAAATTTTCAAATTTCAATCTTTCATATTTCCTCAATGACTCGACCGATTTTCAAAAACGAGGCCGGGAAATATAGAGAATAGAAAGCTCTTTTCGTTGCGGCGCCACTTGACCCCCCTTTCCATTTGAAAAAAGTTGGGGGATGACACCCCCGCTCAGAGGGTTGAAGATTTCGCAATCATTTTTGGGGCAAAGGTTGTCCCCCTCACAAACAAAATCGACGTGTTTTTGGATTTTTTGAAAAAAAAAATACCCTGGCCGTTATGCCTTGCGGAACGTTTTCGATGGGCCACCCTGTATATGTCATAATATTTTAATTTTAAAATTTAAATAGGTATGTAATATAATTTAAATTAACAAAATGCTTTGAAATTAATAAAAAACTTTACTAAGAAAACATTTATACATTCACAAAATACAACAAAATCTAATAATATAGTTTGAAAACAATGAAAATTGAATTAAAATTGAAAAATGTTAAGCGCGACCTCTTGTGTCAACATTAGATGATTAAATTTTCACAATTTTTGCACTATTTGATGACCGGTGGCGCACTCTAGTGTTTGTTCGCACGGTTACTAATATTTTACTCTCGTTTATGATCGTTGAATAAAAAGTTCTAAAGGGGGATGTTTTGTGTATTGGATACTGCGAATCGCTTGTGATTGGTCAAAAATATTTGACAATGACAATTCACAATTTAGTTCCAATTGTTATGTTTTGTTCTTATTTTTATCATGATTTTCATGGTTTCATTTCAATCCTTTGGTCTCGTTATTCAGCGTTTAATTAATTTTTTTTTCAAGCGTCACAAAAGTATTAATTTTTGCGACGTGACTGACAATATAAAAAAGTCATTTTAACGCCTAGGCATAAAACTTAAGCACTTTTACGCCTAAGCACAAAATTACGAAAATATATTATTAAACTGACATAAAGTGTCAAATTCAACGAGCGTAACCATAGTTTCTCGATATATAATTACATACAAGGTATTACTTTTAAATATTTTTATATTATTAGGAACGCTTGAAATTGTTTAACAAATTATTTGTGGCGTTTGAAAAAAAATAGCATGTTCTATTCGGAGTAAAAATGACTTTTTGTGCCCTCGCCTGTATGTGAAACGTACAGCATCGACACAGAAAGTGTAATTTTTACTCCTAATAAAACAATATACTATTTTTGATTATATTTATCGTATTCTTTTTAGCTTAGAGCTGATAATGGATTGCTTATGACGCCTTGTTATACAGCAAACTACGTAGCACCAGAAGTTTTAAAGCGCCAAGGTAGGTAAAAGGTACCTTTTATATTTTAGGTCACACTACAATAGTAGCTTACTTATACATGGTCGGCAAAAAAGCGTTTTGTGTCGGTATTTACACGTCTAGAAGTGAATCATGACTATCTTGTAAGTCTGAGAGAGAGATGCGAAGCGTTTATTGTCTTAACTACTTAATTCGACATTTATTTCATTGAATCACATATAAAAAATTATTTAAAATAAGTGATTAAAATTTGATTTTTTGTCTTAACTAGGATATGACGCTGCTTGTGATATTTGGTCTTTAGGCATCATCTTGTACATTATGTTATCCGGACACTGTCCGTTTAGTCATAAGGCCGACGATAGTCCCCAAACAGTCCTACAAAGGATAAGTTCAGGCAGACTGGACCTGCACGTAATAAAAAACACTTTTTAGAAAAATGTTCTATATATTAATGATGATTTTTGTTTGTTATAGGGTAAGCAATGGGTGGGTGTTTCCAATGACGCGAAGATGCTGGTGACTGATATGTTGCACATAGCTCCCCAAAGACGGCCTACAGCAGCGCAGCTCGCGAAGCATCCCTGGATTAATGCTCAAGCTGAGATGTACTATGCTCAACAGGTAAGATAACAGTAGTTCATATGTACCGTCTGTTTTGATATAATAATAATAATATATGCCTTTATTGAGAAAAAGATATAGATAATACATAGAAGAAAAAGAGATTAAATACGAAAATTTCAGTGCCTTGACCCGGCGCGGCGCAGTTTAGCTCAATAGCTATAGTAAACGCCACGAATGTTTGGGAGTGATTCATCGGTTGATGAAGTTAGAATCGACACGCGCGCTATCATTTTTACATTAAAAACGTAAATTTTTACCGCAGACGTAGGTTTTTAAAGGCCCGGTCTAATCATCTGCCTGCGCTCCTCCTACTTATTCTAAAATGTTAGCGTGATTGACAAAGACGATACTATATCGCGTTTCTTTGATTGATTCGTTTTTGTGCGTCAGTCCATTGGTGTGCTTGCAGTGCGACCAATGGGGCATTCCATTTTATTTTTATAACCAAATATATGTTTTGACAAGACTTTGACAGTTAAAACAACAAATTACAACAGATTATATATTGATTATTATAGGACTTGAAACACACCACGGCACTGGAATTAAGTTTTAAGTGACCTTGAACAGATTAGTTCACATGATAGCGACCGATGAATCGCTCCGAAACATTCGTGGCGTCTATTATACTCTACTATGTCGAATATCGTGATGTGTTGTGACAATTTATTATTATTGTGAGCAGTCGTTCAAATGTACCATCGGTCCTAAGACAATGAACACAGCTTACTAAGACGTTTGAGCAGTAGTTCATATGTATCGACTGTCCTAATATAATGGACACAGCCTTAATAAGAACTTTAAACACTAGTTCAAATGTACCATCTGTTCTGATATCATGAAAACAACTAGAGATGAGCAACAAATCGCAAACTGCGATTTAATCGCAGCCTCTTGAAAATCGCAATCGCAACCTGCGATTGGCTTTCATAAGACGCTGCGACTGCGATTTCTTCTACTTGCGAGTTTCGATTTAGGCTACCAATATTACTATAGTTGCGATTTGCGATTTTGTTGCTATTGTGATTTTGTAAACTAGGACCGTGATAACCTTCTATCTGCGAGTTTGAATTTTTACGAGTTGTGATTTGTAATTTTGTGGCTCATTAAAGCATTTTATGGTAAATATATTTATTTATAGAGAAAGTATTATTTTTGTAGGGCCAAGATCATAATATACCGGGTGTTTCTCAAGAGTGGTTCGCCAACTTTTTGTAAGCATATGACATAAATTAGGATTGACTGGCGTATTCAATTCGATTCGATCACTTCCTGTTTCACCGGAAATAACTACAACTTTCGAGTTCTAAATGGCACCCTCCGTAATTTTTACTTTATTCGATACAAAATGACACTGAATAGAATGCCTAGGACAATATTTAAATATTAAAATCGCAATCGCAGGTTACAGTCGCAGCGATTTAAAAATCGCAATCGCGGTTTCAATTGCGATTGGAGAATCGCAGTTTTGCTCATCTCTAAAAACAACTTAATATTATTATTGTGAGCAGTGGTTGAAATGTACGTCGACCCTAATACAATGAACGCAATTTACTAAGATTTTTAAGCAGTAGTTCAAATGTACCGCCTGCTCTAATACAATGAACACGGCTCACTAAGATTTTTAAGCAGTAGTTCAAATGTACCGCACGTCCTAATACAAAGATCGCGGCACACTAAGTTTTTGAGCAGTTGTTCAAATATACCGCCGGCTTTAATACAATGAACACAGCTTACTAAGCTTTTGAGCAGTAGTTCAAATTTACCACCTGTCCTAATAGAATGAACGCGGCTTACTAAGATTTTTGGGCTGTAGTTCAAATATACCACATGTCCTAATACAATGAACGCGGCTTACTAAGATTTTTGGGCTGTAGTTCAAATATACCACATGTCCTAATACAATGAACGCGGCTTACTAAGATTTTTCAGCAGTCGTTCAATCAATCAAATGTACCGGGTGTTTTACTCGGCCATATCTCGAAAACAATTTGTTAGTAAAAACTTGCGGTAAAATTTTTTGCTACTAAACTGGCTTGTTGAAAATGCTAAAAATTATTTTCAAGTTCGAAAGTTGGTCGCTAGAGGACGTAACAGGAACTTAAAGTCGACAATATTAATTTTCTCTTAAATTTTCTTAATTGAGGTATATTAAAGATATAACCACTGGTATTTTCGCATCCATCTGATATGTTTTCAACACAAATGAAGCGAATTTACTTATCCCTGACTCTCATAGATTAGTAAGAGCTGACTATTGTTAATAAACAGGGCTCAACTCAACACCAGAACACGATCAACGTAGTCCCTTCTACGCCTCAACCTCAGCCTCAAAGCCACGAACAAAAACCAGAATCTACCGGCGTACACCTAAAAGAAACGGTAGCAGCCACTTTTCGGTAAACCCTCGTTTTCTTAGACAATTTTCGGTTGTTCTAATATTTTTTTTTTGTTTACCGTCAAAAGGGCCATAGCAACATCACCCTTAGTCGCCGATTTAGGTCCAGTGGCCATGTCCGAGCTTGCCAGGAGACGGTTTAGGGACAAGGCGGCCCAAAGAGCCCAACAAGCATCGTCGTAACCCTGTCAATGTCAATCGAGACGCCTGGAGAAGCATCGTTGAACTAATCGAGGTTTGAATTCAAATTGTCAAGGCAAAGCGCATTCTAAATAAGTGTACAACAAGGTTTGTTGTGTACTGAGGTGATCCTAATCGATATTTTGCATTTAATTATGTCGGAGAATGAGTCGTTTGACGTGTTTTTGATGTGTGTGAGGGTTGTGGTCAGGTAAATTATTCTTGTTGAGTAATGGGTGTTGTCAATCGAGAAATGCTTATTCTGTATATTTAGTCTTTAATATTGTATTTGGTGTTGATTGGTTGATCGTCAAAATTTGTTAAACTTTGTCGGCTTTATCCAAAATAGTTTATTTATAAAATGGTCACTGATCAGCGAGTATTCTTTGCAATATGGTTCTTATCGGATATTTTTAAAGACTAATATAGGACATACTGTATATTGCATAAAGTATTTACTAAAGGTAGATTTTCAGGCGTCTGTTATCCCGTTGAAGGTTGGAATCTTTGGAGTTACAACAGCAAAATAAAACAATAATTCACCACAATACACCGAAACACTTTTAAACATTGGACGCGGGTTTCGCTAACCATCTTAGGGCATAATCACCAGATGATTTCAACTAAACTAATATCTAGTAATTTATTTATTATCTACTAATTAGTTTTATTGGTTGAATTTAAGGACTTCGATTAGTTAGAAAACTCGGTAGTTTTTAATTTTATTGCATTTTCGTGTGTTCGTTTATCGGATAATATTAATTGCTCGTGATTGGTCAAAAATATTTAACAATGATAATTCACAAAACAATTCCAATTATCATTTTTTGTTTTTATTTTCGTAAAGGTTTGTGTGAGTGTTACTTATCATATCAACCTATGACGGATGCATGAAAATCCACTGCTGGCAATGTTGCCAAATATATTCACAGATAAGTGACCAGTTTTAATTATTCCGTATTTCTCTCCATTTGGCTGTTCCTTTTAGAGAAAACGTGTTTTTTCAAATACCCCCTTCCATAAACTGAAATAATAATAGAGATATTTTTGTTATTTGATATTTGTAAAAAAATATACATTACCTTGCGTAAATAAAAAAAACATTACGCTTAGATAAACAGTCTTGTTGAACCTTAGATTAGTATTTATTTCCTATAAAAAATAAAAAATCAATTAAAGGGCATAGTATATTTAACCCTAACGTCTGTAGTAGAGAGACGGTCCCTTTGAGCTTAAAACGAGGTCGAGGTGTTACATTCATATCGAAACAATCAGTAGTTAATGTTAAAAATAGTTATAAAATCTCATAAATACGTATAAAAGTTAGAGCTGGATTTATAAACTCTGATAAAAAAACTTGATTCGCTGTTTATGTCAATTTTTTTGACCGTCAACTGAAAGAATAGAATAAACAATCAGCGATGGCTATGAAATGAAGATCGTTATTTTATATGTAAAATTATATACGCCAACTGGACGCCGTTTTTTTTTCGATCATACGGTATATTGTTTTATTAGGAGTAAAAATGATACTTTTTTTGGTGAGGCTGTGCGTTGACGAGACAGGCGAGCCACAAAAAGTAATTTTTGCTCCAATAGAACATGCTATTTTTTTTTCAAACACCACAAATAATTTTTCAAACAATTTCAAACGTTCCAAATAGTATAAAAAATTTAAATGTAATACCTCGTATGTAATTATATATCGAGAAACTATGGTTACGCTCGTTACGTTGAATTTGACACTTTACGTCAGTTTAATAATATATTTTCGTATTTTTGTGCTTAGGCGTAAAAGTACTTTACTTTTATGCCTAGGCGTTAAAAGTGCTTTACTTTTATGCCTAGGCGTTAAAAGTGCTTTACTTTGATGCCTAGGCGTTAAAAGCTTTACTTTTATGCCTAGGCGTTAAAATGACTTTTTTATATTGTCAATCACGTCGCAAAAATTAATACTTTTGTGACGTTTGAAGAAAATGTTTATATGTTTTATATATTTGCGACCAAAATGGGACGTTCTGTACAGGGTGTTCACATATATTTTAGCCAATAGCTTTAAACTGAAAATTTCAAGTTTATAAATTCAGCTTGACGCATTTATATTTCTCTTTCTAAACCTGGCTCAGTGATATATAAAGGAAACTATTTTAAATATTGCCAAAAACTCCTAAAGTAGACGCTAATAATAATGATTACTAAATATTTTGTGCCAGAGAATTTACAATTTAAAAAAATTATTCCTAAATGAGTCATTATTTTTATACATTATATCGAAATATATAAACTCTTTTTTTTCTGAAGCTTTTTATTTGTTTTGGCTGGACGATATATGCATAAAAATTATTATATCTCATTGTATAGGGACACTAAAAACTACCTCTAACGTTTAAAGTATTTTTATAATAAGGCTATAACATTTTTGTTAAATCTTTGAGGTAATTTTTAGTGTCGGGGATTCTCTTTAAGTAACTCTCAAATTCTTGTGGTATTAGTATACAGTTAAATTTATATACTGTTGCTGTATAGGGTGTCGCGACTAAAAAATCTTTCTATTTTCAATCGTTGTTTTTATGTTTAACGCCAGTAATTTTCAAAATTTTTGTTCTATGTATATTATATGAAAATTAATAATTTATATACGTAAATAATTAGGATATTTCAGCTGACTTAGATATAAAAACAATGATTTTATTTTCCGTACATTCCAAACAAACTCTCACCGACCTCTCTGTTTATTTGATCACCCTGTATAGCCTAAAAGTCAATTTTTGTATTTAAATAAATAAAAAACTATTTTAAAACGCGTACTTGTGATCGCATTAAGTGTTCTACTTAAATTATATTTTTATACTGTAGCCTCTCTTTTATTCGTTACCGTACTTTTGTTACATACTATATACTATACAGGGTGTGCCAAAAAGTGCATAACAAATGGGAAATTTTATTATTATTGAGTCGTTGAGAAAAAAATTTTACAGAATTTCTTCAGCATGTCCAATAACAATAAAAAAAATAATTTGACATATGTCATATTTTAAAAGTCATGACAGTTACGTTATTGACAGAACTGTCATAGCGACAAGTCCGAAAAATAAAAAGGCGTTTCTAACGTAATATAATTTCGATTTCAATCTTTGATAGGTTATTATTAATTTTGATTAACATCATATTTTTTGCTGTCATTAGTGTGTACCAAAGGTGTGTACTATCACCCTTTCTGTAGCATTGAACTAAATAAATGTTATGCTTCTTTAACATTTTAAAACAGCAAAAAATATGACGTTAATTAAAATTCTAACAACAAGAATCTATCAAAGAATGAAAACGAGATTATACTACCATGGAAACGCGTTTTGGACTTCTTAGGACAAAATTGAACCGTATTTTCATGTTTATTCTAATTTACTCTAAAACTGTATGGAAATTTGGAAAAGTTTAATCGGGATTAACCATTTTAGAACAAGCAAATTTTTTTATGAAGAATGCATTTTTCTCCAAATGTCAATGATGATAAAAAAGTTTTTCCTTTTGAAAAGACAATCCCGAGACATACTGTAGATCAGTCAAATAGATAATCAATCAAATGGAAAGGTTGAATTTAATTTTACTTCTATGTACTAATTTTTATAAATATACAGGGCGTTTAAATTTATTCAATTATAGTCCTTGTATATTTATGAAACTTACTTCAAAAACTTTTCTGTTTGACTTTTTTAGATATTTTGTTACTTAACCCTACTTTTTATTTTATTACCGAATTTTTATAAATGACAGGGTGATCTCATGACATGTCAATTTTTTTTTGTTATTGGGCGTGGCTAAAGGAATTCCACATAAACTTATTTTCAAACTTCAACTCAGTATTAAAATGATCTCGTTTGATGCTAACTTTTTGCCACCCCCTGTATCTACGCTTTTGCTACCATTGTTTCCTTCTTGCTTTGTTGTTGTAGGTAAATGCGTGTGCTTAATTTATTACAGGTTATAACTGACATATTTTGAATGCATTAAATACCAGTGCGTTATGATTAATAGTTGAATAACTATATTGAACGATTGGTTAAGCTCAAGTGACAGCGCTTTGACATAATATGTAAGTTATAATTTCGTATTTAATGTTATACAGCCAATGTGTGCATATCAGTGTAGTGTGAAAAAAGAGGTATATATCTAACTTTATGAAATACCTTTCTAGTGAATTTATTTATTACAATTTATTTATACTATATCCATTGATATAACTCTACTTTCTTTATGATTCGTAATGTCGCAGTACAGGTTATATACTGCGGTATATATACTATAATATGTAATAAATTATTGTTTATATTTAGCCAGAGTATGTTTGTAAAGTTATACATTGTTATTTTTTAGTAGATCAAAGTAAAAATGTTTACATCCAATTTATTAAACGTTTGTATTTAATACAATTCTGGTATTTTTTATTTACCCATCTTTTGTGCCATTACCTACGTGAAAATAAAGGCCATAATATCGTGACAAGTGTGTTGTTGCAGTTGTGTGTGGATCTGTTTCCACCTTATCAGAAACTCTTTAAATATTTTAGAAATATGTCTCAATACTAGCGTTAAGGGTACTAGTAAAAATATTAAATATTCCGTTATATTATTATGCTCTATAGGCAACTTTGAATAACATATATTTCAATTTGCGGAATAATATACGTTTATATTTAAAACATATTTCTTTATTATAGATAACAGGTTGTAGATATAAAAATAAGTACAGTAATAAAAATATTCTTAAGGTTTTTATTCGATTACTTAAGCTTGAGCAGGAATTGTTGTAGTATTATCTTTTTGCGCGTCCAGTAGTTCTTGTCTTGTCCTTACACACACTAAAAAATATAATATAATGCACTTTCAGATTCCAAATTTATGATAATGTTACCTTTTTTAGAAGGCTCCCATCCTATAAAAGCGTTAGATTTTCTGTTTTCTTCCTCCAGCCATGTTTGGAGTGGTTTAAAATACTCCAGTATACCGCTGGCGTCCATTTTTCTTTGACCAGTAACAACTTCCATTGCCTCGGGCCACGGTTTCGAAGATCCCATAGCCAACATTTGTCTGTTGATAATTTTGGTTGAATAAAAACAGTATAGTATTTTATAGTACGAGAGCTAGCAACGTCTGAAAAACAAGTATTTTAAGAAAACTGGCTCTTTGATATATCTTCTGGCTGCCGATAGACGTTGCATTCACTACTGCGCATTGAAAGAAGATCCCGTTTTTTTTAATTAACTTCTTTAAATTTTAGTATTGAATATAAATTGAATAAGTCTCCATAGCGCGACGCGAAAACGTTCTGCCTACAAAGCGAGAAGTCTAGAGTTCAATACCTGCTCGGGGTAAACTTTTTTTTATTTTATTTTTGTTTATATTCTGAAGTATTAAATAATTGTTTTTTTAATCACCATAATTATTTAATACTTTACTAAAAAAGTTTACTCCGAGCTGGTATTGAACTGTAGACTTCTCGCTTTGTAGGCAGAACGTTTTCGCGTCGCGCTATGGAGACTTGTTCAATTTATATTCAATACTAAAATTAAAAAAAATGGGATCTTCTTTCAATGCGCAGTAGTGAATGCAACGTCTATCGGCAGCCAGACGACGCGCACGCTGTTCCAGAGAGCATAGCAAAAGATATATTTAAGAGTCAGTTTTCTTAAAATACTTTCTCGAAAACGTTGCTAGCTCTTAAACTATTAGTAATATAATAAATAATGGATTAACTCAATTACTAATAATTAGTAAGCAATAATTATTATTACAGCTACGACATATCTGTCAACAGTAGGCAAACGATTTCTTACTTTAAGACATTTCCAGCAGCTTGATTTTGATAAATGTCACATTCGTGTAATGGTTTTTCCAAATTGTTGTGCTCGTATTGGCCGGCTTTTTCGCACAGCGACCTGTGGAACTGGAACTGGATGACAAAACTAATGAAGTACCTGGAACATAAATGTTTCAGGTATTTAGCAGGTTAAATATAAATATGCACGGTATTATAAATACTATTGAATAAGTCTAGTGAAGGAGCATACCAATAAAATAAGTGCGACAGCGGAGGTACTAACTTAAATTCCAGTTTAACAATATCGATCTATTAAGAGTCTCTTTAGAGACTTAAATACTAAGAGTCCAGTTCACTAGTTCGATAAAGTAGCCAAATAGGCGTTCGGCATTTAACGCTTTCAGTGGCGGCTCGTGGTTATTATTGTAGGGAGGTTAATATCTAAAAATATTGCATCGATTTTTTTTAAGACACGACCAAATTTAATTGGTTTCTTACAAGGTACTTGTACGTTTCGTTAAAGGAAAATAAAGCTAAAAATAAATACAAATTATGTTATCATACTACCCTTACATTTTTAAACAGGTGGTCTAGTGCCATTTCACTAAAAATCCAGTCAATGTCCTTTACACGAATTTTCCACGGTAGGATTTAAAAGACACTTAAATAATAATGTCACAAAAATATAAATACATATATACACATACACATTTCTAAAAGTTTTATTTCACTTTTTTTTATATATTTTAAGTCAATTCTTTCTGTAAACGTTTTTCGAAATTTAAGCAATTATTGTTTTCTTTTAACCGCACGATTTTACAAACTAAACACCATAATATGTTGTCTATTTGAAAATATCTATTCCAGAATCAGTCAACAAGAGTTCATCATTTATCCAGAACCAGAAAATTATGAATTATTTCCTACACAAATTTCGCGCTGCATCTCAAACCCTCGGCTACGACAAAGCTATATAGCAACTAAAACTAAATTTTTTTTCGATATTAAAAATTTAAATATTGATTTATATTGACTAAACCAAACATACACGATACGCGATAAACGAGGTGGTTTTATAATTTGAGTTTTTATGAACACCCAAACTGCCCACATGGCGAAATTTTTCCACCGATTTGACTGAAATGCAGAAATGAGCATTGACCATTTGACCTCATGGTTAAGCTGTACTGAACGTTTTATGTAAAACTGGCTAGGTATTTTTACACAAATGAAGAAGGAAATTAAAGATAAAGGATTATACTATATCCGTATTGTAGCGCATTTTTAGATAACTTCTTTATTTTTAAGATTTTGATGGTCAAATATCAACAAAATATACTTTATGTTTGGGCTAAATTTTCTCGAAAATAAAGAAATAATTAAAATTCCGTTATAATATCCAGAAAGAATATTGTTGTAGAGAAATAAGTTTTGTGATTACAGTGATATATAATTTATATGGTTTTGTAACAAATGCCTCGCTATTTTATGGAAAATGCTGAAGCTCTGCAAGCCGTAATCAAAGCACGTGTGTTTGGGATTTTGGGGCTAAGCTTTAGTCAGATTTCTGAAATATAATACATATTTCCTTCGGCCACACACCCACTTTATCCGACCCCCGAGAGCGACATGAACAGTACAGCCGTAATAGACTCCTTAAATCTATAATAAATAGAGATAATACATTACTTTTATACCTCAAATATGGTACATCGGCGATAATGTGGTACTTTCCAGCTGGGTCGAAATCTTCCTCGCTCCTATCCACTGGCGGTTCGACTCCTTGGTACTTTTCCCTCAGTTCCCACCATTTGCAATTGTAGTCTTCGGGTTTGGTTTTGCCGGAAAATACGTCCCACCGCCACAAGTCCATCAAGTACCCGAATGGTAGGAAAGTGATTTTGGATAAACCCAGCTAAAAAAATACTCAATCATTATTTACTATGTAGGTATATAGTTATTTTTTATACAAGACGATAAAATGGTATTTTATCGTCGACCAAAAGATAAAATGCAATTTTATCTTCGTGTATAAAACAATATTTTATTCCATTGCGAGTTACGGTTTAAAAAATATTCAGAAATTATTATTTCAAGGAATTTATTATGAGTAGAAAAATATTGTGCTGGGTTGGCGTTGGTTTCTATGTAATTTGACAAATAAATAAAGCTGTCTCTTTAGTTGTCAGTTTTGAGTCAATATTTTTTAATCCTCTTTCGTGTCGATTGCTGATTGAATTGGAGCCAGAAATGCCTCAAAACGAAATAAGTAAATTACCAACAGATATTCAGGCTGAGGCGACAAACGCCATATCCGAACTACTTCCATTTAAATCTCGAATAACTTATGAAAAGGAATACAAAAATTTTCAAAACTGGAAGCAATTAAAAAATGTGCGAGAAGAAATAAAGTTTTTAACCTATCCTCGCTGTTAAAGTATCATTTAATCTACCCTTGCGGTTAAAGTACTATTTTATCTACTATTTTTGATAGGTATAAGGCAATTTTAACAGTTGTTATTGAAAAAATACATAAAGTGTTTATTTATTATTACTTGGTGTTATACAAATTAATCATAATACATCAAAGCAGATTGATAAAAAAGAAATCATATAGTAGCAGTAGATCGTTAAGACTAATAAAGTTTATAGATTTTGCTATTTTGCCTATATCGTACCTTAAACAAATTATTAAGTACTTGTTTGGGATCATCTTTCTCGCTGTGTACCAATCCAATCTTCCTTAAATGTTTGGTACTTTCAACTGAAAGAGCTATAAGATCTCCGATAGCTTCATGGAAACCTGAGGAGAATTTAAAAAATAAATTTACTTATGAATTATAAATTACAAGATTATTATTACCATCGTTAGCTCCTTCTCTGAATTTAACTGGCTGGTCTTTGTACTGTAGGAAGTATTCAATGTGACCCATTTCGTGATGGGCTGTGATAAAATGTTCACCGGTTACTTCAGTGCATTGTTTAATCCTGAAGGAAAAAAATGCTCTTGATTTAGTTAGTTTTAACAAAGGACTTGCTTCAGAAATTCCTTGACGATAAGCGATAAGATTATATCGAATTGCAAGAGAGATTCATTGATGCTTCAGTCTGAGGAAGATTGCTCTCTGTCTATCTTGACGATTCCATATACAGGGGGAGTGCAAATATTTTTAGGGATATTATCCCTAATTTCGACACAAAAAAAAACACGCCTATGAGGTCGAACCAATTGACTTACCTAAAGTCTTTTTGGTCGAAGAAGTCCCACGCTGAAGCGTGGCAAACTATTTCCCTGTCCGATGGCTTCTCCAAGACGGAATTGTTCCAGAATGTTTCTGGCATCTCTGATAAATTTATCGATTTAAAGAACTCCTCTGCTGTCCTGAATATCTTCGTGGCTGTATAATTCTGTAAACTGTTTATTTCAGTATCATTTTCATACTATACGGTACAATTTCCAATAATTTTGTAGTTTTAGAAACATGTTTTGAATAATATAATAAATAGAAAATGAAAAAAGAAATTAAAACAAAGTTTACTTTCTCCCAAAAAATCCTTTATGGGTATTTCGCCACTGCACTGCAAGAAATCAACGTCAACGGTTTCTTGTAGACGTATCTGTTTTAAAAAACTAAAGTGTTCTCGAATAGTTGAATTTAAATATTTTAAATAGTTTTTTTCTTTATTCTTTATTTTTTTTGCTTCCGACGACGGAAAGAGATAAACTTTTCGAAACGTTAAGCATTTTTTTCTTTGTTACGAAATTTGTACTAGAATTTTTTTTAGAATTTAGAATGAGTGGGAGGGGGGTTAATCACTTCGACCTTACAGATCCATTGTGTCCCCCTTTCTTGAATCATAACTCATCATACAGTCCCAGGGCTTTGACAAAAGCCAGTATCTGGGACGGTTTTATAGAGGGTAGTTCTCCATCTCCAATATCAGTCGTACCAAAATTCATGGCACGAATGGTTGTCATCTCGGCGCACTCAGTGATGAGGTGTACTGGTGTTTCCCCATCTTCCCCACAGAATCTGCATTCGCCGTTTCTTCTTAGTTTCAATCTACTGAGGTGTTCGTTGAGGAGACAGTGTCCTGTTAAAAACCCCGTGACAATCCGAAGATTGTTCTTACTCAGACCCAGGAAGATCTGTGATTTTTCTTCATCATAAGCCCTCAGAAACTTCTTCGAGTGTCTTAGACCATTGGAAAATTTCCATTCCAGGTTGCGGATGGAATCTTCCAAGTTCTTGAGTTCCGCCTTGAGTTGGTTACCACTTGGAAAGCAGAACGGTTCTGGTTCAGTTAGTGGAGTGTTCGCTGCTTTCCTAGCTAGATTATTTGCTTTTTCATTGCCTTCTATCCCTTGGTGAGCAGGCACCCAGTGTAGGAGGACTTTGTTTTCTTTGCCTAATTTATTCAGCTTCTCTATGCATTCTTTGACCAATTTCGAATTGATTGATACTGAGTTGATCGCCTTTAACGCTGCTTGACTATCAGACAAGATGGCTATTTTTGTTTCCGATAGTTCCTATCTAAGATAAGTTGTACGCATCTCTCGATAGCGTAGATTTCTGCCTGTAGGATACTAGGGTAAGTGCCCATTGGTCGGAGTAATTAGCTCTCGGCCCAAACACTCCGATCCCTGTTCCCGTATTGGTTTTGGAAGCATCAGTATACCAAGTTATGGTATGGTCTTTTAACTGCTGGGCAAGCGTTTCGCTCTTCCAATCCTTCTTATTGCTCAATACTACATTGACATGTTTGTCAAAGTTGTACGTTCTTGGCATATCGTCCACTAGGAGAATTTGTACTATAAATAAGTACTGTAATAATGAGTACTGTAAACATAACTTCTGACAAGCAGTGTCCGTTTAGGTTTAACGCAGAAGTGTTTTTTTTTATTTTATTTCTACAAAATAAAAAATAACTATATTATTTTGTAGATTTTCTTGCAGTGCAGTGGCGAAATACCCGTAAAGGATTTTTTTTGGAGAGATGAATCCGCCACATAGGTATAGACTAAAATTTACTTTATTACTATTACAACTAAGTAAAAAAAAAAATGATTTCGAAAAAGATAATTTAAAAACATGCTATCAAAAATTTAGTGATGTTTTCTCTGTATCCTAAATTTATTTTTTTCTATCTATGAATCTATGCACTAAACAGATATTTAAGTTTTTTAGTCATTTAACATCTCCATTTTCAGGCAAAAACGTAAATACAAGAATTTGAAAATATGTCTCAAATATAGATTTTTTTATTAGAATTTACATTTTAATCGTTAAAGTTTTTTTGTATTTAGAAAGATGGATTATAGGATTTAGTTTTATCAATAATACAGACATCTGCTTCAGTGGTGCAGGGTCCACCCCAGGTACTGCCCATTTGCTGGGCACCCCCGAGAAATCTTGAATTTTGACTGAATTATGACTCTTGGCTAAATATTAATTTTCAATCGATTGTGATGTAGTAAAAATTACTTTTTCTAGTTTTGTATAGTTAATGTTATTTAGTTTTGTTCAAAAAATGAGCGGTAGTTTTAATTTTTTTACATAATTTGTATGTATTTAAGAAATCCACGAAAATACGAGTTGGTAACCAAGTCTGTCAAATTTATTGATAGAAAAATTCATGTAAACTTGAAGGTAGAGTGGTTTAAGTTGCTCCCACAAACAAACAATTTCAAAAATTGTGTTTATTTTATAATATTGTTATTATTCATTATTTAAAAAACAAAAACCCACCCTGGGTTCAACCTTAGGCCCCCCCCAGGATGAATTCCTAGTTACGCTAATGCTGGTAGGGGGTTATCTCTATGAATTAAGTATCATGATTTTCTAAAGAAACTACAGAAAACTTGCAGCTTACAAACTAAGGAGATGAAAATTATTGGAATTATACTGTATAGTCATAATCAAAACAAGTATGATGTTAATTACAAACCTGCTTTTTTAGTTCTTCTGTTAAATTTTCGTCTTTTGCGTCTGGATAGGGCAGCATGAAATCAGCTACATTGCTCCAGGATTGTGCCCACATGTTTCCTAAAAATTGTTTGACATTATTTTTCTAATATACAGGATGTTCCTCAATGATCTGGTAATATTCAAGGACGTGATTATTGGATCTATTCCAAGGAAAAAAACTTGAAAATTAATATATTATGCCATAAATATCTTAACTTTTGAGATACAGGGTGGTAATTTTTTTATTTTTTTTTATGTAAAATAACTCTGATGTTATAGGTAGATATTTCAAAGGTAGATATCTTCAGGGGCGGGAAAGTGAAATAGCAAAAGCGGTTCCACCGTTTCCACCTTTGAATAAGAAGAATAAGGAAGGAGCATAATGCTATCCATGTATTCATGCATGGTGGGCGGAAAAGCCACCATAAAAGCTCTCTAGGGTGGGGATCCTTGACAGTTCTGTTTGACGATTCATTTGACACATTTGAATTTGATTTGAAATTTTGTGGATTTGTCAGTCTTTACGGAGCTTATTTTATGTTATTTATTATTTATTCTACTACTGATAGTTGTATAAAGGTAGTAAATCTAGATGGAAATTGTGGCAGAACTTAAATTAACAGTGACACTATCGCGATTTATCGAAAAAGACTCTAAAATAGTTGGTTGTGTAGCGTGCGGTAGATCTCGGCGAAAATTGAGTGAAATAATGGAACAACTTTTCGCTAGTAAGTGACTATATAATATACATACGTGTAGTAAACCGATCATTTATGAAATTCACTTAAATTAACTAAATTATATATTTTTCTTGCATTTTAGCTTTTATTTATTACTTGTCAAAGATTAGATACGTTAATTTGACTTACCTGCTTCAGTAGCGTATCGGATGTTTGTGTTAATAAATACTTATTATAACTTATCTATTTTTATTAGAATTATATATTTTTATAACAATTTTAATAACTACCAACATTTATTCACAACGTAAAATAAAACAACAAATTATTGAGTCTACCCCACGTCTACCCTACATCATAGTTTTACATTTTTTAAATAAAATTAGAACGACACTGATAAACCGGATTTAAGTCGGCCATATTTGAGGCCCATCGCGGTGTACCTAAGATTTTTGATATGCTCCTTCCTTAGTCTTCTTATTCAAAGGTTTCCACGGAAATCTCAAATAAAATAGTTCCAGCCCTAGCCACTAGGTGGTAGTGCAATTAATTTTTAGGTTAAGAAGTTGCTACTAGTTATTGCCAGATGGCGTTAAATCAGAATTTTTTTGTAGTTTCCATAGTTTCCAACGGCCATTGTCATATTATTGTCAAATTCTCAAAAAATATTGTCGTTGTCATAGCAACAATCATAATATTATCAAATAAATGATTATCAAAATGTTTTTCAAACTATAATTTGTTATATGTGTTTTAATTAGACAATTCCTTTTGTTTGTGGCCCTAAAAATATAATGTAAGTCTTTTATTTTTGCTTTCATTTAAGTACCTATTTATTATATTTACTCCATTTACAAAACTTTGGGCGTATTACGTTGGTCTTGTTTTATTATAATAAACGATGTTTAAATATTTGACTTATAAATGAAAACTTTAAATAATAAATAATATTTCACATGTTTGGCTTTAATTTTATTTAATAATCGTATAAATTATACTGTTAAATCTTATTTTTTACACATCACAACGATACTTGTTATTAGTATTGTTGAATTTGTGTAAAAAAATAAGATTTAATAATCAAATTTAATTATTTTAGAGTAAAATTCAATAAATAAGCTCATTTAAAAAGCCCGCGCTTCGACCCATTTAAAACAATCCCTACTCAATAGATGGCGCCACTTCTGTAGGACCATTTTTCAGTATGGAGTCCATTCTTTTTCTAGCTAGGTATATTCTTTGGATACCTTTATGAAATGTGATACACGGTGTTCTATGCATAAAAATGAATGTTTTTCATCAGTCACCGCATCAGATTTTAAGCGATCTGAACCTAAAGTAAAACTTTACTTTACTTTAGGGTCAGTTCAGAGTCAAATTTTATTTTTTAAGCTGTTTTGGACGAAAAAAAATCAAGAAATGATAATTGTTAGATTTTGAATGAAAATTTTGACAATAATGTCTATTTTAAGAAAAGTCAGTGGCGTATCATTTTTTCTTCAAAAATATTCAATGTAAAACACGTATGGAGGCCACTGGGTGAAATAAATAAAAAAAATGCATGTACGTGTATCAAGTTTTATAAAGATCTGTATAATATAATATCAGAGATATAAAAAAAGTTTTTTTTAAAAAAATGTTTACCACCTTGTTTAAGCCCTCAAAAGTTAAGATGTTTAGCATATACCGGGTGCATCTCAAAAGTGGCTCACCCCTATAACTTTTTTATTTCTTCGGTTAAAAATACGAGATTTGGTATGTTAGTATATGACATAAATTAGGATTGACCGACGTATTTTGTAATTGTTTTCGGTCACTTCCTGTTTCACCGGAAATGACTACAACTTTTGATTTTTAAATGGCACTTTCGGTATTTTTTTACTTTATTCGATAGAAAATAACACTCTCAATAGAATGACATATCACGACGTCAACTTTTGACATTTTCGCATATGGTTTATTTGAAATTCTAGCTTGCGGTTTTTATCTGAAAAAATAAAAAAGTTATAGGGGGTAAGCCACTTTTGAGACGCACCCGGTATATGAATATGAATTTTTTTTTCTTAGAATGGGTCCGAGAAACACACTCTTAAATATTAGCATGTCATTAAGGAACACTTTGTATTGAAATATGAATTTTAGATTTCTATCGCCTTAATTCCAATATTTTTTTCTTTAAACATAACAAAAGACAAGATTCATATTACGCCTGCCAGTTGGTTGAAGAATGGAGAGTTCTTATAATAGTATTAATTTATTATTGGACAGGTTAAATAAATAATAAGAAGTAAAAAGTAGAAAATGCGTACCCAACAGATGCATGGGTATGGGTCCTTTTTCACTAACGATTTCACCATATTTTCCCCTTAGTTTTGTGCGCACGTAAGCATGGATCTGAAGGTAGAGTGGTTTAAGTTGCTCCCACAAACTCTGGATTTGCGATTTAAAATTGGGATCCTCGTAATCATCAAGCCAGTATTCAGAAACGTCTGTGAAGTTGTTCAATCTGGCTGCCTCATTTGTCAGATTTACATATTGCTAAAAAAGAGACGCATTCAATATTCATTTAACCCTAATACAAAACATATTTCTGGCGTTTTTATAACGACGATATTGGACTTCCTCGCACTAATGGGCTACCCTGTATGTATGTTATAGTAAAAAACATACTAAGTTTATACCTCATATAGTAGTCTGCATTTAGGCCCTACAGCATTCCTCCATTCCAACCAAACGTGTTTCAGTTCTTCGGGGTTTCTTGAAGTGGCCAGAATATTAGTCAGCTCTATAGAAAAAAAATACTTATCTATAACAACTATTTAAACGTTTTAAACAATAACAACAGGCACTTATCACAGGAACAATTATTTAACCATTTAAACAGGAATTTAGGTAGGTAATTTTGGTTTAAATCAGGAAATTCTTCTTGGTAAATTATGATATGTATACACGTATATAAATGAACTAATTAGTGATGAGCTACACTAGAACTGCCCTGATAGAATTCTTTATTCGTTTTTGAGAATTTATTATTAGTTTTTAAAATACAGAAAGGAATTCTTGACAAAGATGTCCTATTAATTGTTATCTAGAAGAGTTATTCTTCAAAGCACCCAGCTCATAATATACGCAGTGTCCTAATGAAGTGTAGCTATTTACTAGAACTATCCGGATCCTACTACTGTATAATTATTATACCAGTAGTAGGTTAGGAATAGAAGAATATTGAAGCTTGCATAGCTAAGTATACAGGGTGGTCCGAACTGTATTCCGGAAACTTCGGCAGCATATTCTGCAGATAAAAATAACTAAAAAAAGTTCGTATAAATGTATGTCCTAAAAGACTTAGTTTCGGAGATACAGAATGTGGAAGTTTCATTTTTATTTCGATTTTTTCCAAATAATTTCTGAAGGAAGTTTTTTGACATGAGAAATTTGATTTTGATGTCAATATGACTCCTCAATATGACTCCTATTTGTAGGGTCACCTACTATATTACTGTAGGTATTATATTTATATTATTATACTTTATAGGGTCACCTACTGTATTTGTACTGTTTGACCAGCGGATCTGAAGCTACGGAAGGAATGCGAGAAAAAAAAATCGATATTGCCACGTTTATCTATAAAATTGCAAAATTGCCAGACATGAACTATAAATTTAATATATTTTTATTATATATAATGTGTTTAGCATATATTCTGACGTATATTACTAAGGAATTTTAACGTAGTTCATATTGTTCGATATGTTTTATTTAATGACTTATTTCTTTCATTCTGTATAATCTGCTTATTATGAAAGTTGAAGATTTTTCAACGATATCATTGGCAAACCGGCATCGCCGCGCATGGCCGCCTATTCATCGAACATGATTGGCGAGAGTACGTCACAGGATTTGTTAACACGCGGTTGCCATGGCTTTTACTACTTTCCTATTCGCTTGCTTTATCCCCAACTTCACGGTCTCTTCTGAAAAGAGTAGGAATATTGAATACTATTGAAATATCCAGTGGCGGTGTCATTTTTTTGATCATTATTACTTTATTTCATTATTTTATACCGGTTATCCTAAACTTTATTCCTATATTTTTCGTATATTTGATAGTTAAGTTGTGTTTTATTGTTTTGTTATCTTGTTATAATGTTTTTCGTTCGTAGTTTTTAATTATTAATATCAAGTTTGATCGTATATTTGTGTTTTAAAATGAATAAATTTGTTAAGGGTAAGACGCTACATAGTCAGACAAGAGAAATAATAGCTAATTTATATAGGTAAGTTAATAATAACGTGGATGGAATCTCATTTGGTTTATTTCCTTGTGTTCATAATAGGGTTTGCGATGAAGAAGCTACAGAGAGTTCGCTTAAGTTGCCGCTTAAACGTAAACTTGTGCGGATATTTCTTTATACCGGAGTTAGCGTATCGGCTACAAAAAAATTCACATAGAAGATAAAAAAAGGCTGAAAACTAACCCCGATAAAATGATATCCAGCTCTGGAAAGAAACCACCACGTGAGACTGCTGTCGAAAAGCTCGACGACTTTTTTGAAGTGGTCAGGAATTTGATAAATAGATTTTATCTTGAATTCAAACTCGTCCCCGCAATTAGAAAGCTTTTGCAAAAATTGCAGGAAGAATCGAATTTTCCTTTTGCAGGGAAACGCTTAGGGGGTTATTAAAATCAAATTAATTTTTTTGGCGTAAATGTTAAAATAACAGATAAATATTAATGGAGCGGCCCATTATATTGCAGAGAGAGATATAAATATATTCGAAAATATAGCCAAGTATTATCTATTTGGATGAAACATATGGGTAGACAATGACCTAACCTTTAAAAACTGCTGGCGGAGCGATACCATATCTGGTGTAATAGCGTTGATTGAAGGAAATAAGTCTAGCAGTTCTTTCAATCAACGGTAATAGGCAATATTGGATCTACTGGTGAGTAAAATTATGTTTTGTTTGCGCTTCCAAAGTTAACTATTTTCAAGATTTTTTTTGCTGGAAATAGTTATATCTAAAATTATGTATTATAGAAAAAAATATAGTTAGTAGGTACAGATATATAAATAAATAGACTCAGTCTTGATCATCTGCTGATGGCAGACATGGTTAGCGAAACGTGCGTCCAGTGTAAAATTAAAAGTGTTTTGGTGTATTGTACTGATTTAGTGTTTTATTTTGCTGTGTAACACCAAAGGTTCCAACCCCCAGCTGTAATTATTTCTTCTATTATATTAACAACACAATAATAAAATGATTCAAAATATTTAAGGGAGTTTTAATAAAAGCTTTTAGTGTTTATCTGCTAACTCAACTCAACAGTAACGATTCAAACAGCATAAAGTTTTTTGAAAAAAATTATTAATCTGAGTATTATATTTATGATACACATTATTTTCATATAACACCGTACGCCCATGCCTATTTTATGAATGAAATTGGGCGTGTTTTGTTTACAACTGCGTTCCCCTGCCGATACCCCGTAGCTACAGATCCGTTGGTCACACTATATAGGTCACCTACATGTGTTTTAACTGGCTTGAAGAGTTATAACTTTTCATCCGTACCTGTATAAAACTACATGTGATTTTTCATGTAAGAAAGTCTCTTGGTAAAAATCACTACAAACAACCGTTCTCAAGATATTTAGAATGGAAATAGTCAATACATGTCATTATTGTCAAAAAAATAAACACGTTGAGTAGATAATTATATGACTGAAATAATTTTATTATTTTTTTATTTTTTTAAATTAATCATAATTTTTTCTGGATGATAAAACAGTTTCTGTTGAACTTTTGACACAAAATCATTTCAAACTTATGATTTCAATCTGATAACTATTTAGTCAACATGTTTAATTTATGTCAATGATGACAGGTATTAATAATTTTGATTCCAAATATCTCGAGAACCATTACTCGTAGCGATTTTTACCAAGAGACCTTTTTTACGTAAAAAACGTCGTAAATGTATATTTTTTACTCAGTAGTTTTATACAGGTACGGACGAAAAGTTATTAGTCTTCAAACTAGTTAAAAAATATATAGGTGGCGCCCTCTACAAGTATGAGTCATACTGACATCAAAATCAAATTTCTCATGTCAAAAAACTCCCAGACACCAATTTTCATGCAAATATTGACGTTACTACAGAAATTATTTGGAAAAAATCGAAATAAAAATGAAACTTCTACACCCTGTGTCTCCGAAACTAAGCCTTTAAGGACACACATTTATTCGAACTTTTTTGCTTATTTTTATTTGCAGAATATGCTGCCGAAGTTTCCGGAATATAATTCGGACCACCCTGTATATTCGGGTCTTCCATGTTATTTTTTGTCCATGTTTTTCCATGTCCTTTTATAACAAAAAAAGCTGAGTTAGATGACGTCGAGAATGTCACGTCGACAATTGAATTGTTGAAGCGTCAACTATGGTGTCGACGTCGACAACTAATAATTTGGTACAAAAATTATAGTTATAGTTAAAGTAAAAGGTTATATGATTAAAACTTAAAACATAGAACAAACATTTATTAAAAACATAGAATAAACATTCTTAGCTAAGGATAAAATAAAAATTATCTTCTACTTCACAGGATAGCCTAAATCAAACAAAATAACCAAAAATGTCCGGAGAAATAGTAAGTAAGTAATCATTAATCAACAATTTTATTGGGTGGAGAATTAATTACTCCTCTACTAATGATAAACCGAACCTTAAACCTGTGCCTGTGACATTCTCGATATTGTCGACATTTACTTCATAGTCGACAGTCGAGTGTCGACGCGTCGATGTCGACAATGAAACTACGACCACAACTCTGCTTATAAGATAATATTTTAGGAAAGAATAGTGAACACTGTGGCCAATGAAGGTGTTATGAGGCTGTGCTAGGCTAAAATATAGTTTATTAACATTAATAAATAAATTACCTGGCTCGAGACCCAGCTTGCATTCCTCTGTCTCCGCTGTTTTAGCTCCAAACGGGCAAATTTTCGCCTTGGAATAGATAGCTTCCATGTCGCTGACGATCTTGTTCAGGTTCTTGAATTTCTCTTCTGGCAAAGCCGAGATACCCAGCACGGAATATTTCTGGAACTGCCTTTTTAAGCTGGGATCGGAGAAGGTTTTCCAGTTGTACTGTATCACTCTTTGCCAGGCTTCCTTTTCATTTTTGGCCACTTCAGCAGCTACAGCCAGCTAAAAACAAATCACAATACTTAGTGATTGAATGAACCGATGTTAGGTATATCAGCGTATCTTGAAGGAATATAATTTCTTTTCTTAGAAAATGTCTATACTTATGTGGCGGATTCATCTCTCCAAAAAAAATCCTTTATGGTTATTTCGCCACTGCACTGCAAGAAAAACAGAGATAGATTTTAACAGAACGTCAACGGTTTCTTGTAGACGTATCTGTTTTAAAAAAAGTAAAGTGTTCTCGAATAGTTGAATTTAAATATTTTAAATAGTTTTTTTCTTTATTCTTTGTATTTTTTTGCTTCCGACGACGGAAAGAGATAAACTTTCAGAAACGTTAATTTTTTTCTTTGTTAGGCAAATTTTTATTACTGTAAACATAACTTCTGACAAGCAGTGTCCGTTTAGGTTTAACGCACAAGTATTTACAAAAAATAACTATTTTATTTTGTAGATTTTTCTTGCAGTGCAGTGGCGAAATATCCATAAAGGATTTTTTTGGAGAGATTTCTTTTCTTCCCTCAATAAAATGCAAAGTTTAATATATTAATTTTTGTATTTTTTAAGACCAATAACACCATTTGCGGGGGAGTCATCCTCTCTATTTTTATCACTTTTGGATAATAATAATAATTTTATGGACACGAATTTAATTGAATAAGAATCGGCAAGAATGATGTTAGGGACGATATTCATGCAGACCAGTTTAATTTTTAGTAATAACTAACAAGTTTACCTGATTTTTTAAGTTTTCTTCTGTCAAATTTGAGGCATAAGCCCAGTTGGCTAGACTTAGTCGATTACTGTCTTTTTCCGTTTGTCTGTTTAACAGGATGAGAAAGTTTCGGGCATTGTATTCCTCCTCTTCAATACTGACATCTTTGGCAATGATAGCGAGTATACAGAAACAACCAATAATAAATATCTTTGGTAACATATTGAGATATAATCTGAAAATGAAATATGTGCAGTAGGTATACAGGGTTTAGAAAAAGCGCGGTTGGGCATCTATAGGTCCTTTAATAATGAATTTCAGAAAAATATGTTTACTTGTATAGATAGGATGGAAGGACAAAAACTACGGGATGTCGTTTTACAAAAGACAATAAATGTAGTAAATATTAAAATATTTTTTTTATATTACAAAAAGGACGAAAAAAATCGGCAGTCGCTGAAGTTATAAAATATTTTTACTAGAATTTATGTATAGTTTTTATAGCTCGTATCATTTATGGGTTTTTGTAAAAATCAAATGTTAAAGCGCTTAGCAAAAAATATGTACTGCCAATATCATTCAAATCGGAATATCGGTTCTTAAAATTTCTTAAAAATCTATTTATTTTTTTGATTCTGGTAGAGATCAACTTTTGGACTTAAAACCATATCTGCTAGAGTAACTACCAAACAGACAATACTAAATTCCTTTATCTATGACTAATATAATTTTTCAAAGACAGTGACATTACATAAATCATAAACACTATTTTATATATAGGACCAATTTAATGTATAAAATACAAAAAACATGTTGATGTCTTCTTCAAAAGCGAATACCTATCTGCAAAAAAAATAAAGCTATTGAGATGAATAAAAAAACAAACTATCGAGAAAAGATATATGTACCTAGAGGATAAAATAATTTTTAAATTCTTTGCTTTGTTAACGTACTACAGAGTGTTTCAAAATATCAACATTTCACCAAATTTCACCAAAATATCAACATTTTGTTTTCCATCGTATACTTAACAGAAGGCAACTTTCATTTTGAATTTAGAAAGAAACACTAAAAAGTCAAATAATTTAGCGACAAATTGCTTGAAAAATCATCAAAATCGGTCTACTAGAACAAAATATATAAAACTTTAAAATACATGAAAATTTTAAGGTGCCCGTTTTTCGTGCCTGTGAGTGTATTTTGAAGGTCTGTTTTAAAAATTCTTTAGAATTACCAAAAAGTGTCCTGAAATTAAATTATGACAGGTGTTTAATGCCAGTGGTTCTGTACTTACTTTATTATAAATCTCGTAATCATAAATTAATAAACCAACGCCGGCCAAAATCGACAAAATATAAAATAATTTTATTTTTCATTACTTTTTAAATAGGGTATCATTATTTATATATTATACTATTTATCTGATCAGAGTATTATCCATTACTAGTTGAAGCCTGGTGCATCCGCCACATCGACATCAGGAAAAAATACTTTTTATGTTTTGTTTAATTAAATGAAAAATAAAAAATCCGGCGATGACAGTTTTTAGAAGAGAGAAGAGCCAATTAGCTATCTTTTAGTAAAATAAGCAAATGAATATTAGATGGTCTGTCTAGACTAGAAAATTTGAACAGCTCTTATGTATTTTTTTTAATTTGAACTGAAATAAATTAAGTATAGGTATAGTTTAAAAAACTACATACCTGATCATTTCACCGAACTTACTTAAATTTTAGAACTACGTAAAACTATTTTTAACGTTAACCGTTAGTTTACATTGACCTGATGAATTTCAACTATTTTCAAAATTAACATAAAAATCCTATTCGTTCTTCTAAAATATACAGGGTGATCCAATACTCCGTGTACCTAGAACTACAAAGAAATCACATTTTTGCTGGTATTTTAATTGTAGCTTTCTCTGGGCCGTGTTATAAAATTTTATTAATTTGAAGTTAGACTTTTGCAAATAACGTCTAAATGCCGAATCCAAACGAAACGAAATTCTAGACGAAAGTACAACTTTAACGCCCCTTCAAGAAAGTATAATACAACTTTTGCATAAAATTATCTGGGGAGATAATATTTAACATTTTCAAAATTTACATGGGATTTCCTATGTCCCGTGTTATGATGTACCACACAGTATATGCCAATGCAACGTTATAAATATTTTTAAACCACCTCAATGTTATTTTGACAGGGACGAATTCATAATAAATTATTGAACGTTGCAGAATACAAATAAATATTGCAAAATTGCCTTTTATTGTATATCCTTTCAATTAGGTCAGTGTGAAACAGAAATTATATAAAAAATGCTGTTGCTCACAGTCCATGACGTGATGACAAGCCAGAATAATTATTATTAAAACTAAAATTCCATAAAAACTGTGTTATATAATTTAGATAATTTTACTATATTATTTTTAATCTGCCAGCAGATATACATGTTAAAAATTGATATTTTGGCTCTTATCAACAGCTGGTTAATTTTTGATATCTTTTTCAAGTTCAAATACGCTTTAAACAAAATGATTAATTAATGGTTTCTGTATTTTTTGGTTTGTAAAAAATGTTATTATTAGATCATCAACAGTTTAAGAAATTAATAATGTATACCGGGTGTTTCCGTATCTATTGAATTTTCATCCAAAACTTTATTTTCCAGTGGAGCAAATATTAAAAAATTTGGGAAAGTTTCCTAGCAGTTGATAATCCCATAATATACCTATTCAGGCTATACAGGGTGTGGTTCATTATTAAATACTGCAAATGTTTTCTGTTAAATTGAAAGTCGTACCGACTTGGTACTATTAAATAACTGATAGGCACAAAATGGTACATTTAAAGATCTACTGTGGTCCTCTTCTAATTGAAGACTACAAACACACAAACAATTGAGACTCCCGGTATATTTACAACTTTGTATTAATACATTTTTTGTATCTGTTTTCCTTTCAACCGTGTAATATTCTGTTATATTAGTAATAATTATACTCAGAAATTATTTAAATATAGTTCATATCAAATAACTTTTAGTATGTGATTATAAGCTTGGCTGGCACAGCGTTGCCCGTTTTTATATACCGGGTGCGTCTCAAAAGTGGCTCACCCCTATTATAAAATAATTATTTTTTTTAGTTAAAAAACGAGATTTGGTATGTTATATTAGTATACGACATAAATTAGGATTGATTGACGTACCTATTCAATTGTTTTCGGTCACTTCCTGTTTCACCGGAAATGACTACAACTTTTGATTTTTAAATGGCACCCTCGGTATTTTTTTGCTTTATTCGATAGAAAATGACAAGACACTAAAAACAAGGGACATTGCTTGACAGGACAAGACACTAAAAACATTAGACGATCAAATCTATTTTTCCAAGGCTCCTTAATTAAGAATTAATGTTTTTAACATAGCCATACACACAATAGATCTTTAAGGTCGCGGTGACTAACTCCCCTCCTAAACAACATAGCCATGCCATTCTAGATTAAATTTTAAAATACCATTTTTTATAAAGCGAGAATGTCAAAAGTTGACATATGATATATTATTTCCGGTGAAACAGGAAGTGACCAAAAACAATTGAATACGTCAATCAATCCTAATTTATGTCATATACTAACATACCAAATCTCCTTTTTTTATCTAAAAAAAATAAAAAAGTTATAGTGGTTGGCCACTTTTGAGACGCACCCGGTATATTGTCTTTTAATCAACATATTTTTTAGGATGACTTGATTTTATTTACATCAACAAACTCATCTTCTTAACAGCACTTAAGGGACATAAAGGACTAACTTTCCCGTTCAAAATATTCTAATAAAGTTGATTTTTTTACGGCTATTAAGCTTTCTTGTATACTTCGCACTAAAAGAGGTTTTAAATGAACAATGGTCGACTGGAAGGTCTGCTAGTAAAACTTTTTAAGCTTAAAATATCACAACACAATTCATTTAAACCAAAAACTCGTAATACAAAACTAAAGTCCCAAACCGAATGACAGCGTCAGGAAATAAATAAATAAAGGTGGCAACTTGATATTTTTTATATCAGAGCTACCACCTGAATCCCCAGCGGGAAATTTAAATTCCAGTTAGACAGCCCGGCGTCGAATATGTCCATGATTGGCAACAACGAATTTAAAAATCGCGCCCTCGATTACTTAACTAAAACTTTAATTGGTATCAAATATATGTAGATATGTATGCTTCCCTGAAAAATACAGGCGTCATGATTGAAGTATTTTGTAGGAACAGGGGTATTATTCAGACACCCGGTATATTTTCCACTTTGTATTGATGCATTTTACATCTAAATAGTCCAGTCCAGTGATACAACAATAATATTTATATTTATTGGTATTATCTGTTATGTTATTCTCTTTCAACCGTGTAATATTCTGTTATATTACTAATTATAGTGAGATATTTAAATTTTTCTTATACAGCCTGATTAGAATACGATTGTAATTGTAATACATTGTATAGTCTGTGAAATGAATAACTTTGAATTTGACAGTTCCCGCGGGCTTTTCTAGTGTTAATTTTATTAGGTTAGCAACTTGCGGCCATGCTGACGCAATGCCGTCTCTAATAGAACAGCCTCGGAACGAGCTTTACGACGTCACGCTAGTTACATACTACAGATTAATATGTTGTAGAATACATGGAAAATATAATTATTCCTCGTATTTTTGGTTTGTATTTTAAAAATGATATAGTTTACATGAAAGCCGAAAGTAGTCTCGACTGACTAGTAAGAAAGAAAATCTAGGATCTAGTGGGGTTGCAGTCACACCGACTGCAACCCCACTAGATCCCAGATTTTCGTTTACATGAAATATATAAATATAAATAAGTTAATATAAAAAATATATATACAGTTAATAAATAAAAACGCTAAAAAAACGTTTCGGCTAACATTATAGCCTTAATCAGTGCTGTGTCATATGATTTTTTTTTATTTTAAACCAACAAAAATAATGAAAAACCAAATTAAAACTTAATCAGCGTTTTTCCCGAACCTAAATCCCAAGAAAATCAAAAATTTTAGAATAATTTTACATATAAAATGACAGCGATCTTTATTTCATAGCCATCTCTGACGCCTTTTTTTCTATGATATTGTATTATTGGCAAATATAATTTTTCGAACATTAATACTTGCACAATATACATATAAATTTTTTGAATGCAAATAATAATACATCACTATTAGTAGATATTGAATGTTTTTTTGTTAAATTAAATCGATTTTCAAACCAAAATTTAAAATATATTTTACATTTTACCCATTATCTTATGTACCTATTCATTATTTGTATATTGTAAAACATTTGCTGCATTTGTTTGGGTTATAGTTTATTTGCCAAAGTATTTATTACTATAAATAGGTATATAATATATTGTATTTATTAACTGTATATTATGTATATTTCATGTAAACTATATCATTTTTAAAATACAAACCAAAAACACGAGGAATAATTATGTTTTCCATGTATTCTACAACATATTTATTAATCCGTAGGATCTAACTAGCGTGACGTCATAAATCTCGCTCCGTAGCTATTCTATTAGAGACGGCATTGGATTGATATTTAGAAATGCCAAAAGCTGATGACATTTGACTTTTGACAATTATGCCATTTCGTGTTGATTTTTGCAAGAAGAGGCAGAACTGTGACTTGTTTTATAATTTTCCTTTTCTATTTCACGAAAGTAAAAAGAGTTACCTATCTGATTCGTTCAGTCACTCAATTTAAAGAATATCAGTAACTTTGACAGAGGTATTTTATATTTGCCATGTTGGTAAAAAATAACGGTCAAAATTCAAAGTTATTCATTTTATAGACTATATATTGAATTGCAGTAATTGTTACAATTCCAGTTTCTTTGAGAATTTATTTTTTGAACTTGACAATAAGTAGATAGTAAAAAATGTCTATACCTATGTGGCGGATTCATTTCTCCAAAAAATCCTCTATGGGTATACTGCAAGAAAATCTACAAAATAAAATAGTTATTTTATGTAAACACTTCTGCGTTAATCCCCAAACGGAAATTACTTATCAGAAGTTAGGTTTAAAGATATAGAAATTTGCCTAACGAACAAAAAAATGCTTAACGTTTCGGAAAGTTTATCTCTTTCCGTCGTTGGAAGCAAAAAAATACAAAGAATAAAAAATATTTATTTAAATTCAACTATTCGAGAATACTTTAGTTTTTTTAAAAGAGATACCTCTTTATTATTTATTTTTTTGTTCGTTAGGCAAATTTGTATATCTTTAAACCTAACTTCTGACAAGTAGTTTCCGTTTGGGATTAATGCCAGAAGTGTTTACATAAAATAACTATTTTATTTTGTAGATTTTCTTGCAGTGGCGAAGTACCCATATTAATCCAGTAAAATTGTATCGCCGTATAGAGAGTGAAAAAAAAATTACGGGCAAGCTGACTTTGTCAGAGTTTGTCAGCGACTGTCTTCTGAGTGTAAAAATAAACAAAAACGGAAATTTTTCCCTTGCGGTTTTTGAGCAATAGGGGTGTTTTTTTTAAAACTGTACTACAACAAAATAATTAGACGCAAATTGTACATAAGAACATTCTCTATAAGTTCGCCTAATGATTTTTTATAAGTTTATTATTTCCGGACTTAGCGACCGTTTCATGAGCCCTTTGGGGTGGTTTTCAAAAAGTTTGTTTTACAGCAAATTGACCCGTATGAAAGTTGTTCATAATAAATGGACAAGCAACTTTTCCTCATTATTTTGAGATAGCGTCCACTTCATAAACAAATTAGGGTAGTTTTCTATGTTACCCTTTTTCAGCAAATTCACCCTAGGAAACTCGTTCAAAATAAGAGTACATATACCTTTGCCTTATGAACTTTTTTTGTAACTTAACTATTTTTGGAGATAGCGCCTAGATCATGAACAAGTGGTGGTAGGTTTAAATGTCTTTTTTTCAGGAAAACAAGTGCTATTGGAAAATGGATTCGTGTTTTATTTGCAAGAAATTATTGAATGTTGCTGAAATTGTGGACGTTTATAGTTTGCATGTAATTTTAATATGAACACCTTTAAGTTGGTAAATTTGTAGAACTAAACAAAAATTATGAAACAACCCCATAATTTGTTCATGAACTAGGCGCTATCTCCAAAAATAATGAAGCTACAAAAAAAATCATGAGGAAAAGTTGCTTGTCCATTTATTATGAACAACTTTCATACGGGTCAATTTGCTGTAAAACAAACTTTTTGAAAACCACCCCAAAGGGCTCATGAAACGGCAGCAAAGTCGGGAAATAATAAACTTATAAAAAAATTCATTAGGCGGACTTATAGAGAATGTTGTTATGTACAATTTGCGTCTAATTATTTTGTTGTAGTACAGTTTAAAAAAAACCACCCCTATTGATCAAAAACCGCAAGGGAAAAATTTCCGATTTTGTTTATTTTACACTCAGAAGACAGTCGCTGAAAACTTTGAAAAAATCAGCTTCCCCGTATTTTTTTTTTCAAATTACAATTTTATTGGATTATATAGAATTTTTTGGAGAAATAAGTAGATAGGTACCTATCTAAAATATTTCTATATACCTTATAGAAGAAAGTGTGATAAGATAGTTAACGTTAAAGACAACACATTAGACAAGACAGTACATTTATCAACAAAATGTGTAATAACCAGAATTCTTAAAAATATTTTATTCCTCCTTTAATTTGTATTCAATATACAGGGTGATTTATACGTTTTTTCGTTATTTTTAACCAATAGCTCTCGATTCTGGTTGCAGAGGCAAAAATGAATAGTTTGTAAAGGAAAATTAAATTTGGTTGTAAAAAATTGGCTTGCGTGACATATTCCTATACATTGTTTCTCCCTAATTATACTCAATAAGTTTCCTGCTAGCAGTAAGTTAGTTAAACAATTTCTTATAATACTTTTTTTTATATATATAATTTGATCAAAAACCGAATAGGGACAATGTTTAAACAAACAGTTTTATAAGTAGGCTATATACAGGATAGTCCAAACTGTATTCCGGAAACTTCGGCAGCATATTCTGCAGATAAAAATAAGTAAAAAAGTTCGTATAAATTTATGTTCTAAAATGCTTAGTTTCGGAGATACAGGGTGTAGAAATTTCATTTTTATTTCGATTTTTTCCAAATAATTTTTGAAGTAACGTCAATATTTGGATGAAAATTAGTGTTTGGTATTTTTTTGACATGAGAAATTTGATATAGATGTCAATATGACTCCTATTTGTAAGAGGCGCGACCTCCATGTGTTTATACTGTTTTGAAGAGTAATAACTTTTCGTCTGTACTTGTATAAAACTACTGAGTGAAAATATACATTTGCCTGATTTTCTACGTAAAAAATGTCTCTTAGTAAAACTCGCTACGAGCAACCGTTTTCAAAATCACAAATTTTTCTTCGAAAAAATGATGATAAACAGTTTCTGTTTCTGTTGAACTTTTGGTACAAAAACATTTAAAATTTATGATTTCAGTCTAATAACTATTTAGTCAACATATTTAATTTATGTCAATGATGACAGGTATATTTATAATTTCGATTCAAAATATCCCGAGAACCATTATACTCGTAGCGATTTTTACCAAGAGACCTTTTTTACGTAAAAAACATCGTAAATGTATATTTTTTACTCAGTTGTTTTACTCAGATACAGACAGAAAAAGTATTCTCTTCAAATCAGTTAAAAATATGTAGGTGGCGCCCTCCTACAAGTTGGAGTCATATTGACATCAAAATCAAATTTATCATGTCAAAAAACTGCCAGACACCAATTTTCATCGAAATATTGACGTTATTTCAGAAATTATTCGGAAAAAATCGAAATAAAAATGAAATTTCTACACCCTGTATCTTCCAAATTAAGCATTTTAAGACATACATTTATACGAACTTTTTTACTTATTTTTATCTGCAGAATATGCTGTCATAGTTTGCGGAATACAGTTCGGATCACCCAGTATATGAAATAAATATTTTTTCAAGTGGTATCACTTACTTAATTATTTGCAAAAGTTCCCAAGGATGTAAAAATATGAAGTTTTTAAAAAGAGTTGTTATTATTTTAGGCTATAAATAACAAACCTTAAACCATATTCAACAATATCGCTATACTTACAATCAACCTTTCTGCAACAAATACACAAACTGCATCGACCACTGTTCAGACTACCGTTCTATCAACTCTTCAGCGCGAAGAATTATTTGCAAACCAGACCGAATTCACCAAAACTATCAACTCTACCCGCTTATAAAAGCAAAAATATTAAAATTTTATCGACGCAATCAACCCGTCTTCTACTAAGGCGACATAGTTAAAAATTTACAAAAATCTTCTGCCTGTTATTATTGATGTTCTGTCAAAATGAGCGTGTTTCACTAGATTGTGGTGATTCTTTTTCGCGCTCGTGTGTTTGTGTGAATGTGTGTTCCCCCCACGACAACCTGTTTTCTGCCGCGTTCAGCTGGAGGAATGGACATGAGAACAAGTGCGCGGACTATGGAGGGGAAATGAATCGGCAACAACTACTATCCTCCTTGGCTCATTATATCGGTTCTACAGGGTGTACATGGTTGCATGGACCCAGGTTTATATGTATACGTCGACGTGGACCTAGGAAATCCATTGTAAATTAAAAAAAAAAATGATAAATAAAGATCCCCATTTCATTTTACAGAAAAAATTATTTGAACCTTTTTAAAGAACTTGATCAAAATGAAACAAATTTTTCATTTTTAATATTTTTAACAAATGCATTTTGAAGTTATTTATCATACAGGTTGTCCCAGGCTGAGCGTGCAATAAAAGTTTCTAGAGTACTCCAAGACCTAGATCGGAGATTTTTTGCACATCATTGTTTCACAGTGAGATCTATCAATTAAAAATATTTTCAATATGGTGGCACTTGCGGAAATACCGGAATTTGACAGCAAGTTTCTTATTTTAAATACTGTTTGACCAGCGGATCTGAAGCTACGGAAGGAATGCGAGAAAAAAAAATCGATATTGCCACGTTTATCTATAAAATTGCAAAATTGCCAGACATGAACTATAAATTTCATATATTTTTATTATATATAATGTGTTTAGCATATATTCTGACGTATATTACTAAGGAATTTTAACGTAGTTCATATTGTTCGATATGTTTTAATTAATAACTAATTTCTTTCATTCTGTATAATCTGCTTATTATGAAAGTTGAAGATTTTTCAACGATATCATTGGCAAACCGGCATCGCCGCGCATGGCCGCCTATTTATCGAACATGATTGGCGAGAGTACGTCACAGGATTTGTTACCACGCGGTTGCCATGGCTTTTACGCCTTTCCTATTCGTTTGCTTTATCCCCAACTTCACGGTCTCTTCTGAAAAGAGTAGGAATATTGAATACTATTGAAATATCCAATGGCGGTGTCATTTTTTTGATCATTATTACTTTATTTCATTATTTTATACCGGTTATCCTAAACTTTATTCCCATATTTGTCGTATATTTGATAGTTAAGTTGTGTTTTATTGTTTTGTTATCTTGTTATAATGTTTTTCGTTCGTAGTTTTTAATTATTAATATCAAGTTTGATCGTATTTTTGTGTTTTAAAATGAATAAATTTGTTAAGAGTGAAGACGCTACATAGTCAGACAAGAGAAATAATAGCTAATTTATATCGGTAAGTTAATAATAACGTGGATGAAATCTCATTTGGTTTATTTCCTTGTGTTCATAATAGGGTTTGCGATGAAGAAGCTACAGAGAGTTCGCTTAAGTTGCCGCTTAAACGTAAACTTGAGCGGATATTTCTTTATATCGGAGTTAGCGTATCGGCTATAAAAAAAATCACACAGAAGATAAAAAAAAGGCTGAAAACTAACCCCGATAAAATGATATCCAGCTCTCGAAAGTAGCGATGGGAACTATCGAATGAATTAGACTATCGAATGGTTAATGAATGAATGATTTCAACTATCGAATGGTTTTATTCGAATAAAATCATTCATTCATTTGTAAACTAAAGCATATGTGACAACCTCGCCGTGCGACTAAATGGTTATCGTTGAGCCACGACTATCGAATGCTTTTGATAAATGAAATTTAGTATTCGTTTGATTTTTGTATGCGTCAGTGCATTATTAGTTCTTCCAAATTTTTATAACTTCACCGTATAAATACTGTGCTATTTTTGCGTTTACTAAAATAGTTAAAATACTAAAATAGTAGTTATTTTTTAATTTTATTTATTGACGATTGTGTGCATGTGCAGGTGGTCAAAATTTTTCCGAAAAGTTGTGTGGTTTTCCGTAGTCCGATCTTTCAATTATTTAATTTTATATGGTATATGGTCTATTTTTTAATGGGAAATTTTGAGAAGTAGCAATTTTTAAGAGAGATGAGATGAACTTAAATTAATTTTAAAAGTACATATTTGTATTTTAGATGTTTTAATAATATGAATTAGTTGAACTTAATAATCATATTAAAGTAATGTGGTTAAGTAAATGGTTATCGAACTCAAACTATGGGGTGAGAAAATTAAAATGAAAGTTTTACACGTGCCAATTTAAAAAAAAAGTTAACGATGTTTGTATTTTGTTTATGCTAATTCTCTTACATGTAGTTTTTGCGAAGAAATATTTCATTTATTTTTTAAAGTAAATGCCAGTAAAAGTAAATATAATTTTTAAATAGTAATATAAAGCACCTAATATAAATAATTTTGATTTCTAATTTTTATTTATATTTTCCTTCCATACCGCTTGCTTAGAAAATTAATAAATGTTTATATTTCATGATTTTAAAATTTGTTGTTAATATAACAAATTAGTTCTGTAATTATTATTATTTAATAAACCAACGTTGCCAAAAAATTAGAGACTATATTATTTTTAAATAGGATCTAATATAAATAATTTTGACATCTAATTTGTTGTTTATATTTTGCTACTACTTAAAAAAAATATTTATATTAAATGATTTTAAATTTTGTTGTTAATAGGTATAACAAATTATTACTGTTATTATTATTTATTAAACCAGTCTTTGCTTAAAAACATTAAAAATAATTTTCCTACATCCAAAATAACAAGTATTATTGCAGTGTAACAACAGAATATTAATAAAAAAATACAGAATATATAGACATACTATCCCTAACTAACTAAAGCCAAACAATAATATTCTTTGCTAATATCAACTAATACAAAAATATGGCAACAGCGCCCTTCATAATGTATTTTCTGTGTAAATACTAGCACCTCAACAAAAAAAATAATGTGTCCTTATCTATATATGACTCCGCAAAAAATCAAAGATGCCGGCTTCTTTCATAGCATTGCCACCGACCGCTTTCTCGGAAAAAAACCTACGTCGCCGGGCGACAACTAAAATTCAGTTAATATTTTATTATAATGGATCCTGACGAATAAATGAATGAATTTTATAAATGAATGAATTTTATAAATAAATGAATTTTATAAATGAATGCATTTTATAAATGAATGAATTTTATAAATGAATGAATTTTATAAATGAATGAATTTTATAAATGAATGAATTTTATAAATGAATGAATTTTATAAATGAATGAATTTTATAAATGAATGAATTTTATAAATGAATGGTTTTTGCTGCCGAATTACTAGAATACAATATTTCAAGGCAGATGACGGATCTATTCGATAATTTTTATTCGAATAGTTTTCAACGAATGTTTTCTTACTAACTATCGAATTATTCGAATGATTTGCAACTATCGAATGTTTCGATAGTATTCATTCGATAGTTCCCACTACTACTCGAAAGAAACGACCACGTGAGACTGCTGTCGAAAAGCTCGACGACTTTTTCGAAGTGGTCAGGAATTTGATAAATAGATTTTATCTCGAATTCAAACTCGTCCCCACAATTAGAAAGCTTTTGCAAAAATTGCAGGAAGAATCGAATTTTCCTTTTGCAGGGAAACGCTTAGGGGGTTACTAAAATCAAACGAATTTTTTTGGCGTAAAATTATAGAAAAAAATACAGTTAGTACAGATATATAAATAAATATACCTCAAGACTCAGTCTTGATCATCTGCTGATGGCAGACATGGTTAGCGAAACCTGCGTCCAGTGTAAAATTAAAAGTGTTTTGGTGTATTGTACTGATTTAGTGTTTTATTTTGCTGTGTAACACCAAAGGTTCCAACCCTCAGCTGTAATTATTTCTTCTATTAAATTAACAACACAATAATAAAATGATTCAAAATATTTAAGGGAGCTTTAATAAAAGCTTTTAGTGTTTATCTGCTAACTCAACAGTAACGATTCAAACAGCATAAAGTTTTTTGAAAAAAATTATTAATAATACTCATATTAATAATTTTTTTCAAAAAACTTTATGCTGTTTGAATCGTTACTGTTATATATATATATATATATATATATATATATATATATATATATATATATATATATATATATATATATATATATATATATATATATATATATATATATATATATATATATATATATATATATATATATATTTATGATACACATTATTTTCATATAACACCGTACGCCCATGCCTATTTTATGAATGAAATTGGGCGTGTTTTGTTTACAACTGCGTTCCCCTGCCGATACCCCGTAGCTACAGATCCGTTGGTCACACTATAGCTACCCCGATTTTTTATTACATACTTAAATTCTCTGTAAAATTTTATTAATTTCGATATCAAACACTCTATACCCTTAGATTAACAATAGAAATCTATACCTAACATTAACCGTTTTTGAGGAAAAAAATATTTAAAATTTTTGAAGGAAAAAAACTGCCTGTCAAAAAAATTTGTATAGCCTAAACGTCAAAATTTCAAAACAAAAAAAAATAAAAACAACATTCAAAAATATTTAGCTAGTTTATAGTAAATATCAATGGCCTCTAAATAAATTTATTTCGATGTCATTAGTAAATATAGCAATAGCAAACATTAGACACAGACAGTGTTTATCGATTTTCAAAATATAATTCATTATATAAAAATTTCATTAAAAATTATCATGAATCATTTTTTTCAAATGGAAACCCCCTTTTCTTATTGAAGCAGTGTGTTTACTTATCTACGAAATATATTTGATAGGTACTGTAAAATACTTAGAATAGCGAAAATATTATACCGTATAAAATTGGACCACCCTATACAGATAAACACAGATTGGTTGGTAATACGGTAATTAGACACCGATATAATGATATTTTACTGTTTATTGAATATATTTTAATAACGGTTTCTAGGCCATATAATATTATTGGTTCTGAAATAATGTATAAAGCCGCGTTTACATTAGTAAAAAGTAGTGGCGGTTTCTAGTTTTTAGTGTTTAATTTAAAGTTTTTTTTTAATTTTTTTTATACATCAAATAGCTGCAAGCTCACAGAAAATTTAATCTTTTTTTGATTTAAATCATTTTAATGACTTAAGTCATTTGATTTTAAGTCGTTTTTCATAAGCTGACTTAAAGTTTAAGTCATTTTGAAAATGATTTGTGATTTAATAAGTAGTTATTCCAAAATTTTAAGACATTTTTTTCGATCATACGGTAGTTACGTACTTCAGCTTAAATTGCACAACTAAAAAATACATTTTATTTGTTATTAATGGTCTCTCGAGAGTCTCTTTCATGTCTCTTTTACGTGTTTAAATTTTTGTGTTTTTTGCGTTTTGTTTTATTTAAAAATATAAGAAATAATGTACTTACCAGAAGTGTAGAATAAAATGTATCGCTAACAAATAATTTTCTTCTCATCGACGTAACAAATAATACATGTTTTTCCTTTCTTTAACATCTTTATCATCATCATTTTTCAAAAGAAAATAAATAAATTAAAAACTTTCAAATAAATGTCAACAAAAAATAAATAAATGTCAACACATGCCAAAACAATGTTGTCAACATTACAGATATCTTTCTGTCATTACAGAAATCTTTCAGCCATTACAGAAATCTTTCTGCACCAACTCGCCGTAAGTTACAGAAATCTGTACGGATTTACGCGAGTTCAGCCAGTTCTCGCCTGACAGTCGCGCACGTTTTAGCGCTCGCGTCGCGATTTCGCTCAAATGGTGAATGTGTAGTGGGAGTGTTCGGTCTTCTTTCACCTAACCTATTAATTTTAAATGTCTTTTTTGCATAAACCAGTCGCAGAAAAAATCACACGAAATTTCCGTACGATTTCCCGTGCCATCCTCGCTCCGTGACCATGATTTTCGTCGCGACAAGCCGTCAATTACGCCAACAACAACCGCTGAACTAGTTTTACCTTTTGTGTCAGTGTATGTGTATGTTTTTTTTTATAAACAAACCTTTCGTCGATATTTACGTGCATTATGGTTAACGGGGCGTCGTGAGTTTTGAGTTGTTTTGGTCGAAAATGAATTCGAGAATGCATCTGGCTAGTTCGTTTCTGAACAATTCGCTGGCCATCAGACAGGAAATACAAAGGTTCGAAAGTGTTCACCCATCTATCTACGCTATCTACGATCTGATTGACTTGATACCGGACGGTGTGATAGCACAGCAAATCAGGGACCATGTAGTCTGCATTGAAGGTAATCATTAGTTCTTTTTTAAATTTAAACCACTGAAATGCAGCGTTATTCTAACAGCGTCCGAGTAAAGTGCTAATGAGATTAACATCCTCTACCTGACACCACTAATTCCTTTTAAATAAAAGGACAAGGGTAGCAGGTAGTCCAAACTAGTTTTGTTGCTTTTACATGACACTTGAAATTATGCATTCTTGGTCGGATTTTGTACCTACCTATCACTTTCATAAAAAGATAGCATAGAATGTAAATTTTCTTCTGACCATTCTGACCTACATTTTAAAAATTTTCATCATGTTTACATAAATTTTCGCTGGGTTTTGTAACATGCAAAACAAATAGGTATTTTTGTGGTCTTTAAAACCTAGAGGATTTATTTTAAGATTGTTTTTGTCTATTTTAGCACAACAAATCAGGAACCAAGCAGTCTGTCTTTATCGAAAATATCTACCTATAATCTTTGATACAGACAGACTGTTTTGGTTCAATATTGAGAAATATTGAAGTAGGTACTTATTTATTTTTAAACTATTCATTTAAAAGTAGTTGAATTTTGAGTTTTTCATTATCCCATTAAATTGGTGACGAGTAGGGAAGGTAACGATTATCGATTATTTTGAAATATCGATATTCCTGAATAAAATTATTGATGCTTTTATGAAATATTAATTCTATATTTTTGGATAAATTAAATTTAGATTTAATCAGGTATACTATAAATGCCACATATTTTAAAGATAAAAAAGTTGTCTACATATTTTCCAGGGACGTGCATATGGGTTATCACTGGAATATTTTTCTAAAAAGAGCATGTACGCCACTGACTTTTTTTTTCTCTTTTTAGCGAAATAGTGTAAGCAGTTTAATGCCGATTAAAAGTTGTCTCTTGATATTTTGTCGATTTCCGTCTCCTTGATAAGATAAACGAGAAGATAAACGCAATTTTATTAATTTGCCTTGATCCAAGTCTCCAAATCTAATAGCTGTGTAGCTATTACAGTAAAACCATGTAGCTGCAAAACAAAGCAGAATCGGACCTATGCACTATGTTCATATGAAAAATAATTTTTTCCCCACGTGAGATGGCACATGTTTTTTGAAACACCCTGTATAAACCCATCCAAAGTTAACTTAAAAAATTATAGAAACATTTTTTAATAAAATAAATGGATTGGTATGGACGTCATCTGCCTTTTTTCTGTCATCGTCTGTCGAAATCTTTAATAAGTCGTAAAACAGATTATGACTATGTATACCGGGTGTTGCATCGTCGGACGGGACATAGGAAATCTTATTATTCTCCCATGTAAATTTTAATGGGGTCAATTATTGGCTTCCCTAATTATTTTAGAGAATAATTCTATTTAGGTTTATTGAAGAGCACTAAAACCCACATTCAAAAGAATAACTTTAGATATTTTTGATTAGCTCGTTTACGAGTTATCGCCGATTTCTTTTTAAATATTTCTCCTTTCTTATGGCCCTGTATTTACTTATGAGCACCAGTCAAGGTAAAAGATAACTGTCAAATGAAGTTGTCATTTCAGAAATTTACCTATTTAGTGCTTTATTATTATTGAAAACTCATTCCTACATCGGAAATCTTAAAGATGTATTTATAAATACAAATTAATATGAATTAAAGTAAAATAAAGTAATCAATTACAAGGTTAATTATAGTATTATTACAATATTCAATAACTTATTAATTTAGGTACTATTAAATTGTTAGAACTTTAGGATTTAAGAAGATGTTCAAATATTCCTCCATCGACTGCTAGACAATAACCCAGGCGATCATAAAATTCTCTTCTTACATTCGCTAGTTGGTAAACTGAAATTCTATTGCATTCGGCAGAAATAGCATTTTTTAACTCGTCTAGATTTGGGTATTTTTTATCCTTGTATATCCTATTTTTTAAATGGCCCCAGAGAAAGAAATCATTTGGCGAAATATCAGGAGACCTTGCTGGCCAATTTACTGTATGATTTAGGCCAATACCGTTTCCGTTAAAACTATTGTCTAAATATTCCCGAACAGCCAGGGTATATGTGCCGGGCAGCCATCCATTTGGTACCAAACTTCCTGATTTTCCCTAGCGGCATCATGTAAAGCAGTTCCGAATAGTATTCTGCATTTAAATTTCGCGTGAGAAATAATGACCCGATAATATTGTGTCCGAGTATCCCTGCCCAAACATTTACTTTCTGTGGATATTGCGTCCTTGTTTCGACAAACCTGTGTGGGTTTTCTTTGTTCCAATATCGATAATTTTGAACATTGGGTTCATTATTTAAGGTAAACGTGCATTCGTCAGTGAAACATATGTTTTTTAAAAATTCCCTATCCGTGTTTGCTCTTTCCATCATATCAAAATAAAACGCCCGCCGCCGTATTTCATCCCCATCTCGTAGCTTTTGGCGCTTTTCATATTTGAAGGAATAGTATTTATGTCGTTTCAAAATTCGAATCGCTGTAGTGTGATCTATTCCTATTTCATCCTCAAGTTTCCTTGTGCTGATCTTTCCATCGTTCTCTTCCACGCACAATAAAACTTCCAAGTCGGTATCATTTCTTGCATCTTCTGTTTGTTCCTGCCTTGCTTCACATCTGCAGTTATTTATTTAGGGTACCTTTGATCTCAAATCTCTGGATATTCCATGCGATTGTAGATTTTCCAGGTATCGGTCTATTCGGATACAGAGCAGCAAACATGTCCGACTTTTGATAACTATTTCCTTGATAATACTATTTAATCATCAATACTTTTTCTTCGGTAGTGTAATTCATGGCTAATATTTTCGATGTAGGTATGAGTTTTTAATAATAAAGCACTAAATAGATCAATTTCTGAAATGACAACTTCATTTGACAGTTATCTTTTACCTTGACTGGTGCTCATAAGTAAATACAGGGCCATAAGAAAGGAGAAATATTTAAAAAGAAATCGGCGATAACTCGTAAACGGGCTAATCAAAAATATCTAATGTTATTCTTTTGAATGTGGGTTTTAGTGCTCTTCAATAAACCTAAATAGAATTATTCTCTAAAATAATTAGGGAAGCCAATAATTAACCCCATAAAAATTTACATGGGATTTCCTATGTCCCGTCCGACGATGCAATACCCGATATAGATATCTATGAATAATAGTCGGCACAAAACATCCATTTTTTTAATACTGGCATATCGATAGTTTTGAAATTATCGATATACCCTTCCCATTCCTATTCACAGACCTCGTCTTCTACTACCTAACAATCTAGATTGATTTCCTTTGTATAAAAGGCCAAAGGTATTAAGTAATTCTGTTTCGATATGTCGCCTAAACATGGCTGTTAAAATAATGCATTTCTTATGTCGGACTTGTAGTAGCACTTTCCAAAATATATACGTATTCGAGCAATTGCAATTTTTTTCCTGGCCTACATTTTAAAGATTTTCTTTTTGTTTACTTAAAATTTTCTCTTGCTATCCTAGCTGTAAACGAAGAAATACCCGTGTCATTTCGAAAGCAGGGAAGATTTAATTTTTATTTTAAGACCGTCAGTTTTTCGCCGGAAACCCAAAATAAATCACAACCTATAGGGACGTGCTATTCTCGGTAATTTTCTCCAGATGTTTGACATTGAAAGAAGCCGCATATTGTCCGGGCTTTTACAATGAGTAAATCCCTGACCTGAAAATTGATTTTTGTTATTTTTGCGACTGAAAAAGGGATGGTGACGATGCGGGGTGAACTAAAATGTGGTTTTTGGTGTGACCTGACCGAGAACCTGACCATTAAATATAATTAAACAGAGAGTGTATTAAAGAATATACATATTGTACACTCAGACGCAAAATATCGCAACTGTGAAATTTCTTGTCAAATTTAAAGTGTTATATTCTTTATTTTTAGTCCTATTTTCATGAATTTTTTAGTAAACTGTATGTAAATACCTTATGGTCGAATAAAAACGGCGTCAGCAATGGCTATGAAACGAAGATAGCTGCCATTTTATATGTAAAATTATATGGGAAATGTCATCGATCGTCATTTCCAAGCCAACTGGACGCCGTTTTTTTTTCGATCATACTGTATATCAACTTTAATTCGTAGTTCAGTCAGTTTCATTTTTATGAAATCTAGTATTGGCTTTGGCATGGTTAAACCAAGGATTGTTTTTTATCTTAACAAACACCCTGTGCAATAATTTCGAGAGCAAATTTTCCTAAAACTTTATTTTTCTGTCAGAGCCATGTCTCATGAGCTTTTTATTTTTAGGCTCATTGCCACCAACAATTTGCAATTTTTTCAATTATCATTACTTTTTAATGATATTTTGCAATATGACGAGGTGACTTTGAACTGCCTAACGTGTTTGACAGATCTGAACTCTATAAAACAGCCCATCAGCGTCATTAAATGAATTCGAGTGGTTCTTTAAGAAAAATGGAAAGAACAAGGCAATATCTCGGGCAATATGATATATGCCGCCTCATTGACAGTATGAACTGACGTATTTTTTAACTGGGATTTACACTATAAACTTTGGTAAAAGTCTCGGTAAAAGTATTCTATAGTGCAATCTGGAGCTTTGGTTGAATTTGGAACAAATAAAACTTTTAAGAACATTTCAATCACCTCCATATTTAAGCTGATCCACTCAACTGAAAATTACAATAACTCAATAACAAAACAGAAACTCCAAAATATTTGTCTTTAAGCATCAGCGAGGCATCAAGCGGCTGGCTGCTACCTATAATAGCATCTACATAATATGTATAAAATGCTAATGTTTATCTGTGTCGTCTCTACTGAAATAACGACTTGCTCTAGAAATTTATTTACTTTTTTGCTTTATTTACTAAAGATAGCTAATTGGCTCTACTAAAAACTGTCGCCGCCGGATTTTCTGTTTTTCATTTAATTAAAAAAAAGTATTTTTTTCTGATGTCACGTCGCACAGTATAACGAAATCGGGAAATGTGGGACATTAGTCCAAAAAACAAAAAAATTTAATTCATCAAGTTTTTTATATAGATGGATTAAGGACATCCCAGAGCTCCACTATGTGAGATATTTCTTGAGTTGACCTCTTAGTCGGGGAGTTATGGCGGGTTAAAGTTATGGTTTCCTTAATTTACCAAATCTGTACAAAAATTTCATACAATGAAATTTATTATTTTCAGAAGTTTCCTTGTGTTCCAACAATTTTTTCCGTAAAGAGAGGTCTTTTACCAACAACAAACCTGAAAAATATGTCCCAATTTTTTTCAAGTCTAGTTTCTACATGTTTATTATGACTATCTAAAAAACGCTTACATTCGCGCAAGGTTATATATACAAAATACCATAGAGTGAACCTTCTAGCACAGAATATCTAGCTACGCAACAGAAAAATACTCGAAATGAAAGAGCTAAAATTGCACAAATAAAATACTAGATGGCGCGACAATATCATAATCAGAATATAATTGGAAATTTTCAACTTTCGGTTTTGGATCGACGTAGATCGACGGCACGTCGACGGCCTTGAAGCTCGACTAAAAATGCACAGTTGCCAGATTCAAACAGACTTTAATTGGCATCCCATTCTTTTTTTGGTGTATAATAATTTCTTTCTATTCTTCGTTTCTTGTCAGATACACTTATATTAATTATTCGTTTGGCTTTTAAAATAGTTTTAATTTAATGTATATTATTAGAAAACATATGCTCTCAAAATACATTTTTAATATACACTACTTTATTATGTTAACTAAGAAAATAACTTTAACTACCTTTAAAATTAATAATATACAGGGCGATTGATAGTGATATTTATTAATGCTGAAACGTTAGTAATGAAATATACGTTTAATAACAATGGAAATGATTTATTAAAATGCAGTACAAAAAATGATAATTGACTAAAAAAATACTATAATAACAATGTTTTTTTGTTTGCCACGTTATTTATATAGACCTAGATAGATTTTAAAGAGTGACACAGGTACAATTAATAATATATTAGTTCGGCATAAAAGTTGCTGTCACGACATCGTACAATAAATTAAAATTCATAAAATAAATTAAAATTATTAATTAAACAAATCTTTATAAAGAAACACAAGTATATCAAATTTGGGCCCAATCGAACGCCAGGAAATGGTATCGTAATATGGTACATATGGTACTACATTATGGTACCCCTTGATATGCTTCATGGTACCATAATATTGCAATGTCATCAAAAATACGCAAGTATAATCAAATATGAGCCAAATCGAACGTCAGGAAGTGGTATCGTAATGTGGTACTATATTAAGGTACCACTTTATATATGCATCATAGTAGATGCATCATAGTACAATTATATTACAATGTCACCGAAGATACTTACTATACCAAGATACTAAGCTAGGCTTTATCAGGAAATATTACAATATAAATTACACAATGGCAACACTGCATAAAATTCTTTTAAATTTCGTTTGTAGAAAACTGTTTTCTTTTAAATTTATCGCCCTCTGTTATGTAGTAGTGAAACTACCACATCAAAATATCTGATTTGGAGACAGGCTTTTAAAGCCTGTCTCCTTTTGCTACCTACGATTTTATACATGTAACGAGGCTTCTGTTGCGTAGCTAGATATTCTGTGCTTCTAGTATACTGTTACATATAAATTTCATCCACCTAGATCCGAACCTGGAAGAAAAAAATAAATTTCTTCGGCAATAATTACGTTTTCCATTGATTCGACCGTAGATTGGTGACATGAAAGAGACAGCAGAACTATTTGTTTCCCTTTACGGTTGGTATTATATGCCTTCAAGCATTCATATGCATTTGATTCATGGTGCAGATATCTGTGAACGTTTTCAATTTATACCCATCGGCAAAATGTCCGAAGACGCATCTGAATCAAGAAACAAAGAATTTCGATCGTTCCGCTAAAAATTTTGAAGGAAGAGTGGTCGTAAGGAAACTATTGAAGATATATTGCACAACTTATTGATATATTCAGATCCTCTACTTTCATATCTGCGACCAAAGCACTCTAAAAATAAAAAAGTAGACTTGTTTCCGGTAGCGAAAGAGCTCTTGTATATGGATGGAGAAGAAATTGAGAATGATTTTTAAGCATGTTTTATGTAAGTGCCTTACATATTATGTTATTTTGGAATAATATACACCCCACATAAATTATCGCATCACTTATTAATTTGGAAAACTGCAAAGTACTCTTAAATTCTCTTGGTTAACAATAATCTCAAAAGTTATTTGCATTAATAGCAACTTGTTAAGGAATGGAAAGTATATCATAACTCAGGCAGACCTTAGATTTAAGTTTTTCACATAAAAATGTTTGAAGCGTTTCAAGAATAAATACTACGAAAAATATAAGTGTTGCGAAATTTTTTGTGAGGTGTGTATTATGGTTTCCTTTGTTGAAGTTGAATACGTTTTTTCGCATATTATCATATTATTTAATACTGTTAAAAGATATTTGCCACTTGTGTCGTTCTCTTTGAGTTTTGCAGTCTTATCTAATTTATCCCTGATTATTTGAATATTTAGGAATGTTGATTGAGTTTTGACATATTAGCGGGAGATAAATGATTGTTCGGCAGTAATTTGATAACGTTTTTGGTCCATAAGAGCTATAAACTCTTCGTAAATAAAAAAATATACCTGTAAAATCCTTTTATAAAACTTCTTTTTTTTTGTCATTCCATTACGCCTTTTTTTACTCTTTTCGCCCTGTAGCAAAAATTCCTAATCGTATTATTTAATTTCTCTCAAAAAATTTCAGCAAGTGATAACTGAAGAAAAATGCCAATGTCCCACAATTTTAGTTTTCGTTACACTGTGCGTCGTGGCGGATGCGCCAGGCTTCAACTAGTAATTTATAATTACTATAACACTATTATAGCTCTGTAAATGGGTTTGGTTTAAAAATTATTTTTAATTTCCAAAATTCTAACATATTTTTTTTACACTGATAATTGTTTATGGAGTCTATTATGTCTGAAATTCGTTTATTACAATATCTTTTATAGACGTGTACAATATAATAAATTAATAAAATTATTTATGGAAAATAAAGAAAGAAAAATAATGTTTATTATACTTCAGTTACTAATGGTTCCTAAATAATGAAGTATTTTAATAAGATGTTTATATTTAATATTTAATATAGTTAAAGTTGAAACCTATTATAGTTTTTTGATATTGGATTTGATTTTATATAGTTTATACCGTATGATCGAAAAAAAAACCGTGTCAAAGAGTACTCACTGTGGTATTGGCTAAGTAAATGACGTCTAGGGTTTGACCTCGCCAAAATTATTATCGGTTGTCATTCCACAGCCGTCTTTGACGCCGTTTTTTTTTGGTCATACGGTACTTTTATTGTTTTTATTTTATTTAATATAATACTATTAAAATCAGAAATGTTACAATATAATATTGTTAACATGCTTTATTTAACGACTGTTGATTTTACAGTCCGATGAAGCCATGAAATGCTAAAAAGTAATGTTCTCCTTATTGGTGAATATTATTAATCGAATTCTTCAGATTTTCGTTAATAAGACATGTCGATATAAATGTTGAATACAGTTATGAATGAATGATCATTAAGTCAAGCTTATGGTGTTGTGTGTTCAGTTTTAATATTAACATCCGATAATCTGACCCAAAATAGCTTAATTTTATTTAGTTTTGCATTTTTTTCTATTTTATTATGTGAATGATTTCAAAAATTATGTTATCATTAAGTTTTTTTTTGGTAAATTTCCCAGTCCCAGTGGAAACTTATTTAACATTAACATATTTTTTAATTGGCCTAAAAACATATTATTGACTTGTTTTAATCATAATAATTATAACGGAGTACCCCCAGTAATTTCTTGTTTCTTACTTTCTTAGAATTGTGAAAGATTTTTTTAAATTTACTCCCGAGAAGAGGTGAAATAAATAAAATTATATTTTCAAAATTTCTGAGAAACGGTAAGAACTAGAAAAAACGTTCAAATAAAAGTTGTGGAGCGTCAAATTTTACATAGAAATGATCTCTATACTTCTTTTGCTCAGATCAAAATTAACGAAGTTATGGTGGCTAGGGGATTATAGTGTTGATTATAGTAGAAATTTTAAAAAAATATAAGTTGCTGAAAAATTCATATTTATATTTAACATTTTTATTCAATTTCTTTGAAAAATTATAAATTTCAATTAAGATTTTTTTCTAAATTATAAATAAAATGTTTTTTCCAAATTTCAGAGAAACGATAAGGACTTTGAAAAAAATGTTTCAGTAAAAGTTGTCTGCTAGCTTCTAGCCACCCTATTTCGGTTAATTTTGATTTGAGCCAAAAAAGTATAGAGACCATTTTTTATGTAAAATTGAACACTCTACAACTTTTTTTGAACTTTTTTCTAGTCCTTACCGTTTTTCGAAATTTCGAAAAAATAATTTTATTTATTTATTTCACCCCTTCTCGGGGTTGGAGTAAAAAAATCTTTTACAATTGGTTTTTACACCTTTCAAAGTAACTTATATCAAAAATTAAAGTTTTTACAAAAACTTCGTATTTAAAGGCCTATTTTCTTGGACTATCTTGCGTAGTTTTTTCGATGACATAGGTTGTTATTATTAATCTGTTGTCTACTGTAAATGTTCAGTCTCCTAAGGGTACTTTGTACCTATTGTCTCTTTTGTTTTGCTTATTTTTTTTCTCTTCAACTTGTGAAGCCGGAAGCCAGAAACACGTGTCTACACTACGGGTAGGTGTAGGTATGTCATTCGATATTCGATAGCAATTTCTCAGTAAAATTACTCTCTAAGTGGTTAAAACGTCATATTTAATTTCAAAGAATAATTAGTCTAGGAAATAACAAAACATGTGAAACTGTCATCCCTTTCCAAGCAATACCTATTTGTAGAAAACCACCTACTTTGCATACATGTAGTAGAATATAGATATATTTTATAGCAATATCCGAAGCAATATCTAAAAATAATTATATCTTAATAAAAGTGTTTCATTTTCCAATTTCTCTTAAGAAAATTATACACAGGGAAAACAGTCATGCGGCACTTAAGGCGCTCATGAGCCCAAAGGTTTCGTCGAGACTCATGGATGAAACTGGAACTCCTGGACTGGACAGAAAGGAACAGAATTTAAGTATTCTGGGTGCCGGGCATAGTGGCATCCAAAGCAACGAAAAAGCCGAATAACTAGCAAGGCAAGGATCATTGAATTGCCCGTATTGGGGATACCCAAATGCTGTAAACCCGTATTGCAATAAAACTCTGGCTGAGGGAACAGCAGATCGTCCACAGCGTGGATAAACAGAGAGAGGTACAGGCATAGCAATGCCTTCAGTTGAGGATCTAATTCTAAAACAACAAACGAACTGCTAGTACTACAGCAGGATGCTATAACAGGTTCCTTGAAAGGATATACTGCTGTTAAGTTCAACTTGTATCAAGGAAGTCCTTGCTACAGACTCTGAGATAAAGATCCTGAAACATCGAAACATATATGGCATATCATATTATGTGATGGCTTGAAATTGATTTTATAAGTTTATTATGTACTTAAGAAGCAATTTACGAGATTAAATGTTGTTTAACCAGCTTGAATAAACCTTTATTCATTCGATTATAATACTTATACCAAAGTATTATTCATAAATGTATTCCAGTCGTGAACTGTAGTGTTTTTGACTTGACCGATTCAAGTTAAGGAGCCCAATCCAGTATTAACATTCAACTCACGTACCACATCCTTTCCTCTATGAGTTGTACGGTCAAATTGGCATATTTACGTGTTAAAGTACTGTCAGTACCGAAAGCGTCGAACCGGCCCCCGGCACCTACATATTCCGTATAAGTACCGACCAAATGAATCATTCTGTATAGACATCGTTTGACATCAAGGACGATTATTGTTACCTTATGAGTGAATTGTTGTTTTTATCTATGCAGGATTCCCGTTTGATGCGTTGCTATAAATAATCAATGTTGCAAAAATTTAGTTGCATTAGAAAAAAAAATCTCCGTATAATCGAAATAAAAAGGTGTCAAAGACGGCTGGGGAATAACAATCGATGATAATTTTGGCGAGGTCAATCTCTACACGTCATTTGCTGAAAATTGACATAAAACTTCGTCGTGTATAAAACAATATTTTTTTCCATAGCGACTTACGTTTTAAAAATATTCAGAAATTATTATTTCAAGGAATTTATTACGAGTAGAAAAATATTGTGCTGGGTTGGCGTTGGATTCTATGTAATTTGACAAATAAATAAAGCTGTCTCTTTAGTTGTCAGTTTTGAGTCAATATTTTTTAATTCTCTTTCGTGTCGATTGCTGATTGAATTGGAGCCAAAATACGAAATAAGTAAATTACTAACAGATATTCAGGCTGAGGCGACAAACGCCATATCCAAACTACTTCCATTTAAATCCCAAATAACTTATGAAAAGGAATACAAAAATTTTCAAAAATGGAAGCAATTAAAAAACGTGCTAGAAGAAATAATGTTTTTAACCTATCCTCGCTGTTAAAATATCATTTAATCTACCCTTGCGGTTAAAGTACTATTTTATCTACTATTTTTGATAGATATTAGGCAATTTTAACAGTTGCTATTGAAAAAAAACACGATTTTTTTAATTTTTTTACAGCCCTGCCTCGTATATCTATTTATTACTAAATAAATTTTAATGCAGTGGTTTATTGCATTCCCGTATGGCCATCATAAATAAATAATGAATAATCAAACCAATATCTCTCATATTAGCACAAAATCGATACACATTATTGCATCAAACTGTGCGCCTGCGACCATTTCGCCATTAATTCCCGTTATTTCAGTTCATTTCAACGAAAACAATGTCAACATTAATTCAAAAATCTATAAATAAATACAGAACAACCTGTTCTTGTTTATGTAACAGCCAGGATACCAGATAAGAAAAATAATGCTGGAATTAATGGCGGTGCTAATTATTAGTTGTTGTGAAATGAGTAAAGTGAATTTAATTTTAATTAAACAACAAACAAACATGCTTTATGGTCTTAACAGATAACGAAGCTGAATATAGAATGTGCGATAACGTAGTTTGTAAGCTGTTTTTTTTCAATATTTTAAACTATATACTTAAATATGCATTGTACAGTGTGTCCCATCCCATTTTGGTGTGTTCTATCGGGTGTCTCGTTTATCAGTAGAGGACAAAGATGCTATTTTCATATTTCTGTCCTACTTTTTATGAAACTAAAGATGCTACACACCGATTTGTCCTAGTCCTCTAGTTCCTGAAATACAGGGTGAATTTAAAATTATTGAATTTTTTGATTCCCCTCGTATCTCGGTTATCTTATAAGTTACAGAAAAGTTGAAAACTGAGTCCTATAGAGTTTTTCGTGCAAAATTCAGTGGTGTAACTAGTTTTTCGTTGGGAACTGTAATTCTTGAACTATTACTTATGTTTTTCTTTAATTGGATACCCTATACCGGGTGCGTCTCAAAAGTGGCTCACCGCCCTATACCTTTTTTATATTTTCATATACTAAAACGAGATTTGGTATGTTAGTATACGACATAAATTTGGATTGATTGACGTATTCAATTGTTTTTGGTCACTTCCTGTTTCACCGGAAATTACTACAACTTTTGATTTTTAAATGGCAACCTCGGTATTTTTTCACTTTATTCGATAGAAAATGACATTCTGAATAGAATGACATATCATATGTCTATTTTGACATACTCGCTTAATAAAAAATTGTATTTTAAAATTCAATCTAAGGTGCCATGGCTATGTTAAAAGCTTTTTCCAAATATGCTAATGAGCCACCCTCGTTCCATTTGAAAAAATTGAGATATGATTACGAATACGATTTGAGCATTTTCTAACTGGTCAGGACAAGACACTAAAAACATTAGACGATCAAATCTATTTTTCCAAGGCTCCTTGATTAAGAGCTGGTGTTTTTAACATGGTACTCTAGATTGAATTTTAAAATACGAGTTTTTATTAAGCGAGAACGTCAAAAGTTGACATATGATATGTCATTATATTCAGAATGTCATTTTCTATCGAATAAAGTGAAAAAATACCGAGGGTGCCATTTAAAAATCAAAAGTTGTAGTCATTTCCGGTGAAACAAGAAGTAACCAAAAACAATTGAATACGTCAATCAATCTTAATTTATGTGATATACTAACATACCAAATCTTGTTTTTTATCTGAAGAAATAAAAAAGTTATAGGGTTGAGCCACTTTTGAGACGCACCCGGTATACAGGGCGAGTCTTAAATAAGTGCAAATATTTTTAGGGGTAGTATATTTCGACTCCAGAAACACGATTATTAGGTTTTTTCGTGAAATAATTTTTCGACAATTCGAAATTTTTTGAAAAAATTTTCGGAAATTTTTTAATTCGTTTTAATAATTAAGTTAATAAGTTAATAAATAAAATAATAAATAAATATAAATAATTTAAGTTATAGCATAACGAAGATACGAAGGAGGTCGAAAAAAACATAATTTTAAAAGTCTAGTATTTTAGGAACTAAGAAGGATATAAGACAAATTTGTGTAGCATCTTTAGTTTCATAAAAATGTAGCAAAGTGATGTGAAAACCGCGTCTATGTATCTCTACTCATTAACTATAGAAATCCCATAACAGACTAAAATGGGACACCCTGTACGTTTATATTACGAGTTTAAAAGTTAAATATATCTGGGAAATACCATTTTTTATCCAGCAGCATTCATTAGTCGAAATTCATTATGTATTACAAAAAAATCATCATAGACTATTTTTAAACTTGCAAATATATTAGCACATGTGAGTCTTCCTTATAATGACTGTTGAACGAGCTAGTTCAAATAATTTGTATGCACATATTGAAAAATATGTAGCTGACGTGTGGGAATTTATTCATGAGAATTATTAACTTTTTTTATAATATTTAGCAATAATGTGGTGTTTGAGAAATTTTACTTTCAGTCATATTGACATCAAAATCAAATTTCTCGTGTTAAAAAACTCCCAGGCACCAATTTTCATCCAAATATTGACGTTATTTATTTGGAAAATATCGAAATAAAATGAAACTTTTACACTCTGTCTCCGAAACTAACCATTTTAGGACATACATTTATACGAACTTTTTACTTATTTTTATCTGTAGAATATGCTGCCGAAGTTTCTGGAATACAGTTCGGACCACACTGTATATTTTGCTGAAATACAAAAAATCCTAAAGAACAGTCTGGAATTTCAATGGAATAAAGATAGATACGTGTTGAGCATTGAAAAGCGTTCTTTTCATTACTTCAACTTTTCATTTTCACTTTTCTATTTTCACAATGGCAAAATAAAAATTATGACCAGCTTTCATTTCAATTTCTTTAAATTTTATAAAAAAATGGAAATTATAGCAAAGTATCGTTAAGTTTTTGACAAAAACGACGTTCCTTAGGTAAAAATAACTAAAATGTCCATTGGAAAATTCTACCCTTAGGGTTTCTAGGATCGAAGTAAAAGGGCGGGTAATGAAATCGTATCGCTTTCACCAACGATCGTTTACACGTTGGAAGACACAAAACTGGCTCTTCTTTCGTTTACCGTACACTTTATCTCTGTCGTTCGAGCGGAAAATTGCCCGCAAGGAAAATCACAAAAAGTGCCGCTCTCGGGAAAATAGGCCTGTTCAATGGGAAACCTGGGAAGGGCGCCATTGTCGATTAACACTTGATAAAGCATCGGTTTAAAATTGAATTTGCTTCATATAATTTTCAATTATAAATAAACATGCTATGATATTTTTGAAGTAAAACTTCTTCATGGGCGATGGGAGGAAGAATTGATGGCCTTGATGCACCAGGTAGCGAGAAAAAAATGGTAGGGAACGTGCAAACACCAAAAAAACATTTGATTCAAAGTTAAGAAAATCATTATAATAAACTTGATACTGTACCTGTGTACCAATATCCTCTGGTTGTGTGCTAGGAAGAAAATTTTTATGTACATTTTTATCGATAGGTTTGTAGCTTCCGAATAACGGTCTAGGTAAAGCATCTAGCTCATTTGTTAGCTCAGAATTAGAATTATTAGAGTTAAGCAACTCGCATTTTCATTGGAGGACATTGTCATATTTATTTCAAACCAAAAATCAACGAGAATATTCGTATACAGGGCCGTATCTGGGGGGGTGTTTTGGGGGTTCAAACCCCCCCCGAAATTATGGCCGAAAATTTTTAAAAAGTAATGATCATTAAGTAAGTAAGTAAGAACGAAACAAAAAAGAAGAAGAAGAAGATGGATGAATATCAATGACTAAAGAATACAAGGACATGTAACGCCCATACGGGCCATCAACGACAATTTTAGCGATTTTTAATAGTTGGTTGTGTGTAGTGAACTTTGTATAAACTTTATTACAATGGTAATTTGTTCAGCTTTCAAGTGTAAAAGGCGCAATGATAAGAAAGAGCCAGAAGTTACGTTTTATAGGGAAATTAACAGTCCCCTACACCTTTTTAGCGTTTTTTATTGAATTCGATAATTATTTTCTGATATTATATGTACTTGATATGTACTATACGTCGATACTAGTTATGTACCTTTTGTTAACATTTTAATACGTTTTTTTCGTAATTAATCAGTATGATACCACCCGATACACCATAGGCGTAGTGAAAACATAATATCAAAAATATAAATATCCCTTCAAGCGGCAATGTTAAGTAAAATATGTGCCACGGCACTGTTTGGAAGGATGGTCACAGTTTGGGCTCGGGTGCTATTTGTCCTTGTATTCTTTAGTCATTGATAAATATACATTATACACCCTAACCTCACTTTTCCATGTCATTTTCGATTTTCGACTTTCAACATTCAAGTGTTTAAAACAGCAAAAGTTTGACAAGGACAAGCTTTTGAATGTTGTGTGTTTTGCTGGTCATTAACGCGATTAATGTTTGTTATTGTTCTGCTATTAGACAAAGAATTCTTGGACTATGACACTTTAGCGGCAGAACTAGACTTGTGGCGGCAAAAATGGAAGCAGCTACCTGCAGTCGACCGACCTAAAATGCCATCGAAACGATAATCGGAGTGTAATATTTCCAAATATATACATTTTATTAATGATCCTAGCAACTCTACAAGTGTCAACAGCTACACGAGAAAGGTCTTTTTCAACTCTAATGCTGCAATTATGCGGTATTCGGCGATCTCCGATCGGGGCTTCGCCGATTTCCTATGTGTGCGGATGAGGAAGTCGGAGTTCGGCGACCCAATCGGCGACGAGAACGAGCGCTCGTCTCTATGTTGTTGCTATCAGAGCCCGCATGTGTGGATGGAAAGGCGAAGTCCGATCACGAGCGTTCGGTAGTTGACGAGCGTTCGGTAGTTGACGAGCGCTCGGAGTTCGCTAAATGCCGCATGTGCGGTTACGGTATAAGACGATTGAAGGACTCCCTACGTAACTCTACAGGTCAGGAGCGATTGACAGGACTTGCTCTATTAAACGTACATAGAGAAATAAATATCGATATCGAAGAGGTAGCCAATCGTTTTTCCAGGGAAAAGACCCAGTTTATCCTTTAAGATTAATAATTTTTACCTGTTACTTTTTTAAAATTTTATTTTCAATTAAGATTTGAGTGTAGCCCAAAGCGATTTTTTTATTATGCTTTTTCCTAACAGCTTTTGTACCCCCCTCCAAGCCAAACCCCGAAATTTTGGTCTAGATACGGCCCTGTTCGTATAATTTAACAAAATTACTGTAAACCACTATAAATACGAATTGTTGGTTAGGTTCAAAATGTTTTCTCTTCTCAAATCAATTTAAGCGTTAACATTATTAGACATTTGCATAAAAGTGTATATTTTGGGCTATTGAGGAAATAGAAAATGTACAGATTACAGAAATAAATTGAAAATCGTATTTATATTAAAACAGCATTATACCGGGTGTTGCATCGTCGGACGGGACATACGAAATCCCATGTAAATTTTAATGGAGTCAATTATTGACTTCCCTAATTATTTTAGAGAAGAATTCTATTTAGGTTTATTGAAGAGCACTAAAACCCACATTCAAAAGCATAACTTTAGATATTTTTAATTAGCTCGTTTACGAGTATCGCCGATTTCTTTTTAAATATTTCTCCTTTCTTATGGCCCTGTATTTACTTATGAGCACCAGTCAAGGTAAAAGATAATTGTCAAATGAAGTTGTCATTTCAGAAATTTACCTATTTAGTGCTTTATTATTATTGAAAACTCATTCCTACATCGGAAATCTTAAAGATGTATTTATAAATACAAATTAATATGAATTAAAGTAAAATAAAGTAATCAATTACAAGGTTAATTATAGTATTATTACAATATTCAATAACTTATTAATTTAGGTACTATTAAATTGTTAGAACTTTAGGATTTAAGAAGATGTTCAAATATTCCTCCATCGACTGCTAGACAATAACCCAGGCGATCATAAATTCTCTTCTTACATTCGCTAGTTGGTAAACTGAAATTCTATTACATTCGGCAGAAATAACATTTTTTAACTCGTCTAGATTTGGGTATTTTTTATCCTTGTATATCCTGTTTTTTAAATGGCCTCAGAGAAAGAAATTATTTGGCGAAATATCAGGAGACCTTGCTGGCCAATTTACTGTATGATTTAGGCCAATAACGTTTCCGTTAAAACTATTGTCTAAATATTCCCGAACAGCCAGGGTACTATGTGCCGGGCAGCCATCCATTTGGTACCAAACTTCTTGATTTTCCCTAGCGGCATCATGTAAAGCAGGTAAAATATGACTTTCGAGTAGTTCCAAATAATATTCTGCATTTAAATTTCGCGTAAGAAATAATGGCCCGATAATATTGTGTTCGAATATCCCTGCCCAAACATTTACTTTCTGTAGATATTGCGTCCTTGTTTCGACAAATCTGTGTTGGTTTTCTTTGTTCCAATATCGATAATCAAAACAATATTCCATCATATCAAAACAAAACGCCTGCCGCCGTATTTCGTCCCCATCTCGTAGCTCTTGGTGCTTTTTATATTTGAAGGAATAGTATTTATGTCGTTTCAAAATTCGAAACGCTGTAGTGTGATCTATTCCTATTTCATCCTCAAGTTTCCTTGTGCTGATCTTTCCATCGTTCTTTTCCATGCACAATAAAACTTCCAAGTCGGTATCATTTCTTGCATCTTCTCTTTGTTCCTGCCTTGCTTCACATCTGCAGTTATTTATTAGGGTACCTTTGGTCTCAAATCTCTGGATATTCCCTGCGATTGTAGATTTTCCAGGTATCGGTCTATTCGGATACAGAGCAGCAAACATGTCCGACACCTTTTGATAACTATTTCCTTGATAATACCATTTAATCATCAATACTTTTTCTTCGGTAGCGTAATTCATGGCTAATATTTTCGATGTAGGCATGAGTTTTTAATAATAATAATAAAGCACTAAATAGATAAATTTCTGAAATGACAACTTCATTTGACAGTTATCTTTTACCTTGACTGGTGCTCATAAGTAAATACAGAGCCATAAGAAAGGAGAAATATTTAAAAAGAAATCGTCGATAACTCGTAAACGGGCTAATCAAAAATATCTAAAGTTATTCTTTTGAATGTGGATTTTAGTGCTCTTCAATAAACTTAAATAGAATTATTCTCTAAAATAATTAGGGAAGCCAATAATTGACCCCATTAAAATTTACATGGGATTTCCTATGTCCCGTCCGACGATGCAACACCCGCTAGACAGTTTATTATAGATTGTAGCATATAGTATGGGAAAAACGTACTTTTATTTTTAAGAAATTTTGAAATCTTATATTTAAATATTATATAAAGTAACCGCTGCACAGTGCTTCGAACATATGGCTCTAGAGGACAAAAATCCAAAACTTCTCTTTTATTGTAAGCAATTTATTCAAACTAGGTTTATTTGACACAAATGATGAGTACTCTCATTGTACTAAATGATGATGTTCTTAGTCCCACGTTTATGAAAAAAAAATCTTATAAATAATAATAATGTTGGAGCTGTGTTCCATCTAAGCAAATAATAAGTTATAGTATGAAAACGGTGTAAGTATTAAATAAATTCCTGTGATAAAAAAGAATTGAAATAACATTAGAACATGATTCCTACAATATAAGCCTAATATAAGATAAAAATGTTTTTCTTTAATGAAAAAGAAACATTAATGTTATATTTAAAAAAAAAACTTAAGATACTATAAATTTACTTTAGGACAACAAAATGCATAGATCGTAACTACTCTGATTCAGGAGAATTACTGCTGACAGAATCTTCCAAATTTATAGTATCCAAATCACAGGTAGATGAAGTATCCTCACATATAAGATATTTCTGTACATCATTTTCTAATATGTTACTTTTTCGCGTTGTTACTGTTCATTTTGTCGGTACGAGGGGTTCGGATGTTAATAGTTACCTCTTTAATAGACCATATCCATATATTATTTTTTCCTTTTCTTGGGTGTGAGATTTTATAATAAATTGAAAGATGGACACTTTTTTTATGCGACGTTTCGCTCCAACATAGTGGACTTTTTCAGGCACAAGTGGTGTCTCATTTGACTGGAAGGTTCATCAATATCTAATAAGAACATATTTTTGAAATACAAATAATTTTGAGTTCTTGTCCTTATATGATCAAGCCAAGTATTAGCCAGATCGGCATTGCTTATCAATTTTACTCCATCTGAAAAGTATTATAAAATAAAGTTCGTCGCAAGCAGACGCAGGTGAACTATACAAAAATTAAAAGTGTATGAATATGGCAACAAAAATATTCAATAAATACGATATGTTTTGATATGTTTTTTTAAATGCCTTTTTGAAGTTTGAAAACGTAAAATTTTTATACTCATTTAAGAATCATCTTAAAAAATAAATAAAAACTAAACAATCACGAACTTGTTTAGAAATAAATTTAAAGTACATACCTTGTTTAACAATATCCATAGTGGCTTTCAATTAAGTACGTACCCTTTAACTCCATAATATACAGAACTACTATGAATGTTATTCGTTTCACTGATGAGATAATGATCGCAAAATTTATTTTTAGTGAAAATATTTGCTAACAAAAACGCTGTTTATGAAAAATAATATACAGGATGGTTGAACATTGCTATAAGTATAAAATTATATATTCAGATATTAGTAAATTTTAACTTATTTTTTTATTTTTTCCATGGGACGAAGCACTGTGCGCTGTCGTGATCGATAAAGACATCTTTTTACACAAGGGTCTCTTATGTAAAAAAGTACCAGAGCATGCCGACAATAAATAAAATAAACCTCGTGGAAATAAATATAAATATTTATTTTTTGGGGGGGGGGGGACAGGCAGATGCATAATAAAGATATTGCGTCGTCTTATGCAAACAGGCCTTACCCACGATTTCAACTGATAGTTTCACTTTATGTAGTCCATAGATACAATGCGATATTATGCATATGGGTATTGTAACATTTTATTTTTGCTGTATGTAGAGTATTTTCATTTTTTTACTGTATCTTTTTGGACACAGAAGAAATCACTGATTTAATATGTCTATCATTTAAACTTTTTATTAAAAATATTAGCAAACTATAATTTTTTACGTCTGTTGTTAGCAATTATTATCTTTACTGTGACATGTATATTATTGACATATTATATCCACTGGATAAAAAGATTAACCTTTCCGGGACCGCGCGGACTATTTTAGGTACCCAGGTGTGATTTTTCTCTAATAACCTACAATTTTTTATTCTAACTTTTTTCCTTTGACATAATCCTAGAAAATATATTACAAAACCCTTTTTTAACAAAAATGTCCAAATGAATTTTTTATTTTCCGCTAAAAACTTATTATTATACAGGGTGGTCCGATCTGTATTCCGGAAACTTGAAAATGATAAATTTGAGAACTTTTTATTTTTTTAAGCTAATCCTGAATTTTTCTAGAAAAAAAAAATCAAATTTATTTATTAAAAACATATCAAATTTATTATTTCAGACTAATAACTATCCAGTCAACATAATATACAGGGTGTTTCAAAAAACACGTGCCACCTCTCGTGGGGAGATTCCTCACGTAAAAATAAGATTTATTTTTCATATCAACATAGGTCCGATTCCGCTTTGTTTCATAGCTACAGGGTGTTAAAGTCTTAATAATCTTTCGATTTATTATAATTTTCTTCCAAGTACTTTTAGTGATTCGAATGAAATTTTGAGTGTAAAAGTTACTATATAATAAGTGCTACATACTTTAATGCTAAAAAATTGTTGATAAATTCATCAGGGACGTGCAAATGGGGTATCACTGGAATATTTAAAAAAAAAACATGTGCGCCACTGACTCTTTTTCTTTTGACATCAAAATTGTGTAGGCCATTTAATGCCAATTAAAAGTTATCTTTTGGTATTTTGTCGAATTCGGCCTCCTTGATGTGATAAATTTTATTAATCGCAATTATTAATAAAATTAAAATAAAATTAATAAATTATATATTTTACCTAATTTATTAATAAATATTATTACTATTAGCTATTATTAGTGTTAGTTCAACCTACAGCAATTTCAAATAAAAAAATAATGGGTTTAAGATAATTACAGAAAACCTAATTTTAAAAAGTTTTAACATCCTGTAACTCTAAAACTATGCATTTCTAGACCCATGTTTATAGGACCTTTTTTTCATATTTTTTGATGAGAAATCAATGAGTACTTATTTAAAACTTTTGCAAGTTAATGATATTACATTTTTATAAGGTTGTTATTAGACTTGGATCGAGTGTTTATCTCATCAAGGAGGCTTAATTCGACAAAATACCAAAAGATAACTTTTAATTGGCATTAAATGGCCTACACAATTTTGATATCAAAAGAAAAAAGTCAGTGGCGCACATGATTTTTTTTTGAAAAATATTTCAGTGATAACCCATTTGCACGTCCCTGGTGAATATGTCGATATGTCGCATTTATAGTAACTTTTACCCTCAAAATTTCATTGAAAACGCTAAAGGTACTTGGAAGAAAATTACAATAAATCGAAAAAATATTAAGACTTTTTTAAAACCCTGTAGCTGTCTCGGTAGCTACGAAACAAAGCAGAATCGGACCGTTACTTTTACGTGAGGAATCTCCCCACAAGAGATGGCACGTGTTTTTTGAAACACCCTGTATATTATGTCAAAGTAAGAGTTTATGTTCCTCGATTGTAAACCTTGTAACATTTTTCTAAAATTAATTCATCCAACATATATCCATTCCCTTTATCGTTAAGCAAATTAAAACATTTACTAAAAGATAATTTATTATTTTTTGCCGTTATACTAATCTAATAAAACTATCATTTCAAGTGTAAAACTCATAATGTAAACTAACAAATCACGAAGTTAACTAAAATGTATTAAAATTTTCTTAGTAACAGACTAATCACGCTACGAAAACTTAATAGACCGCTAAGCAATTTAATTTATATCCATTAAAAGATTAAATTTTGCTATTTTCTATCTAACGAAATTCCAGGTTTTGTAACTTTGTAGTTAAAATGAACGCCGAAAACTTTTCATAGGTAGACGATGTTATTATTAGAAAGGATGACTTATACTTAAAGTTCGCTAATTCCGAAGGTAACTTTGAACTATAGTTAAAAACTTTCTATATAACTTATTTTCTAAATGTTTATACAGCCCTCCAACTTTCTTACGAAGTACCTTCTTAAGGGAAAAAATTTAGAAAACTATAATTAATTTAACTTATCCTAAAACCCCTCCTCTAACAAATTTCTCAAATTTCTTGCGTATAAGTCTTTAGATGACGTTTTAGGGGCTCATTCTTTGAATAAGAAGATTAGGGAAGGGGTATTTACTTACTTAAATGATATGTTTACTTATTATATTATTTACTTACTAGCGTGTACCCGCGACTTCGTTCGCGTCGAATTAATAATTTGTAATGGTGATGATAAAGCAAAGCAAGAATTTCCATTAACATACAAACTGGATAAAATTTTCTCACATTTTTGTCATCATGATAAAAAATAATATGGCGATATTATTATACAGGGTGAGTCTTAAATAAGTGCAAATATTTTCAGGGCTGGTAGATCTCGACAAAAGAAACATATTTTCTCTTTACCGTTTTTTAAATAAGTCCAAAATAACCGAGTTATTTAAAGTTGAAAATTTAAAAAAAAATTGATTTTTTTTTTGAAAAATTTTGAGAGCCACCGGATTTTTTCTGTATTTGCATCCATTTTGGTGCCGTAACCATAGAGTAAAGGTGTAACTATGGTAATAACAGAGATTAAGAATTTATACCGTGGGAAAATTTGCGGTGAACAGGCAATTCGAAAAATATACAGAGAAATTTAAAAGAAAATGCACGATTTTCGACATCTTTTTTTTTGCGAAAAAAACTCATAGACGTGTTTCTGGGGTCAAAATATACAACCCCTGAAAATATTTGCACTTAACTCCCTTCTTATCGAACCACTACACCCTGTATAACTTGGTAATATTTGAGAGGTAGTTTCATCTCGTTGGAATTTGACTTTCGAAAAATCCGTTTGCCAAAAATAATCTTTTTACATCAAGCAGGTGGTTAATCAATTTACCCCACTTTTTGCAACACCCTGTATGATTTTAAGTTAATTTAATTAAAAAAACAAAATAAACTATGCGTGTCCAAGCGTTTTCCCGAAAGACTAACCGTTTTTTAAATAACAAATCTGGTAATATTTGAGGGGCGTTTTCACCCTCTTGGAATTTGAGATTTGAGAAACCCCTCCTTATCGAACCTCTACACCCCACAGTCAATCCGTTTGCCAAAAATCAGCTTTAAACGTCAAGCAGTTTAAGCAGAATCGTGATTACTCAATGGTCATATTTTATGAAACACCCTGTATAAATTTTTAAAAATCTTAAAATATGTAAAACAACAAAATAATATATACGTGTTTAAGAGTTTTGAAAAACTCACCGGTTTTTAAATAAAAAATATTCTAATATTTGAGGGGTGGTTTCACCCCCTTAGAATTCGAGTTTCGAAAAATCCCTTCATATCGAACCTCTACACCCTAAAGTCAATCCATTTTCCAAAAATCAGCTTTTTTACGTCAAGCGCTTTAAGCAGGATCGTGATTAATCAATGACCAGATTTTTCGAAACACCCTGTATACATTTTTAAAAAATCTTAAAATATGTAAAAAAATAAAATAAAATATACGTGTTTAAGCGTTTTTTCGGAAACTTGACCGTTTTTTAAATAAAAAATATTGTAATATTCCACCCCCCTTTTTACCCCCTTAGGGGATGAATTTTAAAAAATCCTTTCTTATCTTACGTGTACATCATAAAAGGAACCCCTGTGCAAAATTTCAGCTTTCTAGGGTTAAGGGTTTGGTCTGGGCGTTGATGAGTCAGTGATGAATGAATCAGGACTTACAGATTTATACAGGGTGTCCCAGAAATAAGTGCAAATATTTTAACTGGTAGTATAGTTCAACCCCAGAAACACGCCTATGAGGTTTTTTTCGCGAAAAAAAAATTTTGAAAATTCGAATTTTTTTTAGTTTTTAATTAAAAAACATAATTTCTTGATAATATGGCAACATAGGTATTAGATTAAATTTACAAGAAAGAAAATCCAGAAAAGATCCAGTGGTTTTCAAAATTTTAGCAAAAAATCATTTTTTTTGGAAATTTTCAAAGTAAAATAACTCCGTTATTTTGGACTTATTTGAAAAACGATAAAGAGAAAATATGTTTCTTTTATCGAGATCTACCACCCCTTAAAATATTTGCACTTATTTCTGGGACACCCTGTATATAGGTATATAGATTTAGTATAGATTTAAAACATAAATTAACAGTGACAGTATTGCGAATTCCAAAAAAAGACTTTAAAATAGTTGTGCAGCGTGCGGTAGATATCGGTAAAAAATCGAGAGAAATATGGGAATGACTTTTCATTGGTACCTAAGTAACTTGGTTTTTTGGCCAAATCTATAAGCCCTTAAAATACTTGCACTTATTTCTGGAACACCCTGTAAAACACTTTCCTGGCCGTGCTATTTTTATTGTTACAACAGCGAATATTGAACAATTTTTTTTTACTTACATAAATATGTAGAGATAACATATTGTATTATGTATTGTAAATGCGTCTGTATAAGTAAGCTTATAGGTATACGTATGTGTATACGTAGAAGTGAGATTACGGGTATGTCTACCTTTCAATATGACATTTTGATAATGGGATCACAAGATTCGATTATCGTTGGTACAACCATAGGCGTTAAAATACATAGAGTGCCGATTTCTCTTAAAAAAATACGTAGAAAAGTATTTTATCATTAATATACATTTAACAAAATATATAATTCTAATATAACTACATAGTTTATAATAGTGCTAAAATAGTTGAATATCTGGTGTTTTTTTTTGAAAAATTGGAACTATTTTTGGAAACACCGTATGATCCAAAAAAAAACGTCAAAGAAAGCCGGGGAATGACAATTGATGACAATTTTGACGAGGTCAATCTCTCGACGTCATTTACTAAAAATTGACATAAAACTTGTCAAACATTAACACTAATTATAGAAGGATTAAAAAGGATAGAACAATAAAATAAATTACAACCTTATTAAAAAAAATATTAAAACATAAAGATGAGTACGGGCTAAGTAAATGACGTCTAGAACTTAACCTCGCCAAAATTATCAACGATTATCATTCTCCAGCAGCCTTTGACGCCGTTTTTTTTTCGTATGGTAGGTAACAACAATTTTAATATGAAAATAAAACACGGAATTCGTTTTTAACCAAAATACTTTATCAAATTACAGAAATATCTACACTCAAGTTTGTTAACCTTTATAAAAATGTTTTTCGTGTCGCTGTAAAAAGTAACCACGAAATTTAAAGCTCACGATTCAACCGTTAAATGTTATTAAAAATAAAAAAATACATATAAAAAATAATAATAATTGGTTTCTGCACTTTAGCAACGGTCCGGCCTTGCATTGGGTGTCGGTGGTTTCGGAGACCGAGAGGAAACGAAACACTTTCTATTTTTGTGTCGCCGATAAGAGCACTTTCAGAGAAATAAGTAAACCTAGAGAATTTGTAAAATACTGATTTCCGAGAAACCAATAACGAAACTCAGCTTACTTACTTACTTAGCCTGCCTCACATATTTAGATACTCTCTTTTTAGTTAGGCCCATTTACTGTTCTCCATTCACGCAGTTGTGCAGCTCTGAACTGTCCAAGAACGCGATACTGTCCCTCCATTCAATTGAGTCATAAAGTTCAGAACTATTCCGCGCCAATATCCCCTTTCCCCTCGAGCACCTTCCTATAAATTAGTGCTCAGAGTTCCCAGCTATTTAAGAATAATGATTGACGGTTGACCACTTTTTTTAGTTCTCGATTTAAAAATTATGGAGATATGGAGAAATATAGAGACAATATCCACTTTATCCATCTTAAAACATCCTTTAGGATTAACTTTTTCAAGTTTGAAAATGTTTTCAACTTACAATTGACATGTTTAGGCACCAGTCTATCGCGCACAGCTCCTTTCAGAACCGTTCTCGAGTAGCCCAGGCTTAAAGATCTGGAATTTGAAATTCGTGAATGGAGGACAGTAATTGTTGGCTAATCGGGCCCATGTGGTCTCTGCTAATTTTTTACTGTAATGGTTCCATCCCAGGTAACTCTTAATTCTTCGTTGGTACCATGCTGTAATTTTTGTGGTAAATTTGTTGTCCGGCCTTCTTGCCAGGTGTCCTCCCCATTGCCACTTGAGCGATTTGATTCTGTGGATGGCATCTATCATATATCTGTCTTCTAGTATATTTAATCTAAGCTTACAAAACACCAGAACACCTCATCACTGATTGGACTCAGACGACAGCCATTCGTGCCATAAACTTTGGACTGTGATATCGGAGAGGGAGAACTAACCTCTGTAAAAGCCCTGAAACTATTCTGATGAGTTAAAACTCATAAAAGGGGACACAATAGATCTATAAAGTCGCGATGATTAACTTTCCCCCTCCCATTCCCTTTACATTTTACAATCTACAAACCAATGACATTCATGAGTTAAAGTTCCTCTATATTTACTTATTTCTCTGAGAGAGTACCCGAGTCCGACGAGATAAAATTCAACTCAATAATAATTTCGGTGTTATTTCGTAACCGGAACCACTACCGCAAAAAGCGAAATGCGTCAGTAAAAGAGAGTACTTGCAACATTTAATTCGATAAAAAATGTTGAGGTTTTTTTAAATTAAAAAAGAATAGAAATAAGTGAAAATGGAATTACTGAAATAAAAGGATTTAGTAAATTTAATTTTAACTTAGTGATAAGGTACTGTACTGGATCAACTTTTTCTCTTTTTAGAAAAAAGTTTAGACATTTTTAAGTAAGGCAGAAAATACGAAATTAAACAGTTCTTATTGGTGACTTTTCTTACTGCGACTTTATACAGATTTATTGTGATCCTCTTGTTATATTAATTATAGGTTATTTTCTCCAGTTCCTTTTCAAAGTTTCGAGCCCAAATCCTTTCTTTGCACCTCTTTGTCAATGGCTTATCATTGTCTTATACAAAAAAAACACACATTTGCCAGGCTACTGCACTGCTACAAATTGTGTCCTGCCGTTTCTTCTGATTGATAAAATATGCACATGTATTCGTCTGTCAATCCCATCAGCTTTAGATGCCTATTATGCCTACAAGACACTGTTAGTAGACCCACTACAGCTTTGACAGTTTTTCTGTCTTTGCTTATCAGGTCTACCATAAATTTTGGCGAATGTTCTGCTATGAACTTTTTCACCTCTCTGCCCTGGCGAACTTTTTTACTATTCTAGAGATCTGTTGTTGACCATCCACTGTTTTTTGGTTATTCTTGAAGCTACTTTTGCAGTGTTGCAAATGGATTCTTGGCCTATGAATGGCATTGATGTGCTTCGTTGGTCCATTTTTATAGATTTAATGACTCTGACAATGTAGATTTAATATAAATTTTGTGTTTCTTTGTTGCTCATACAAAGCTGAATCGTCGCATTGCCGCGACTTTCCAATGCTGGACATAGGCCTCTTCTAAGTTTCTCCATGTCTCGCACTTATGGGCCAGCATTATCCAATTTAGCTTTTTTTAGATGAATACCTATTACAATTTCGGAAAAATTGGCGAAAAAAATATACCGAAAATTAATTTCAAAAAGAATGGTCTCAATTAGGGCATTCAATCCCGGGATCCCGTTTCCCGAGATCCCGGGATCCCGGACATTTTTTCAATCCCGAAATCCCGGGATCATTATTACGGATTCATCATTACATTTTTTCCTTAATTTAAAACGTACACAAGTCTTTCATGATAGTACAATATGCGCTTATAAACAACCCTGAATGTTTGATCAAGTTTGAAGATGATGAAGATCTAGTTTGAGTGATAATACTCTTGATCGGCTTGTTTTTTTTAAGAAATTTTTTTCAAAAACCAAAAAAACCAAGTTTAGATCCTCATCTTTGTTACTGCATAAGTTGTTATTTTAGTATCTCTTAGTAACCCTGTGTTATGCTGTATTCGATTGGTTATGTAAATTAAATAAAAAATGTATATTTTAGTTCCTTTTATGTTTTTTTTTGTTAAATAAACTTATATGTTATGTTGTTTTGTAATGGGGATGACGTTTAATTTATGTTAATGTTTTTTTTGTTCAATAAAATTTTGTAAAGAAAGAAAATATAATATAATCCCAACGTAATTAATTATTTCGTGAATCCCGGGACCAATCCCGGGATCCCGGGATCGAAAAATTATAATCCCGAAATCCCGGGATTGTAAATTTCTTTCGGGATTGAATGCCCTAGTCTCAATTATTCCAAATCATTCGGTAAATCAATCATCTGTACCATAAATTGACAAAAAAAAACTCCATTTCACTTCACTGACGATATGGAGTTAGCTGGGTCAGCTAGTAAGTAAATAAATAAATCACTGTTAACGTTAATACAACGCCCGTGTATCACAAACCTCTTCAGTGACAACTGACAGCCGTGCGCCGTATACAAATGGGCATGTAAAACAGTTAATCAGATGAAAACCTTTTGTCAATCGGTAAATGAAACGTCGAAACGCGTACATTCAACCGTTACATTGGTTTATTTTTATGTGGATCGATTTTTATTTACCACACTTACTAACGCAACAGTATAAGAGAACAGTTAGTTAAAAAGTAGAAAACTATTATAAATCGATGTGGTAAATAATTATTATGCTGAATGTCTGGATAATCTGGGTGTTTTTCAAAAGTGGCTCACCCCTAGAATGTAGAATGTATCGGAGTTTTTTTTTTGGTTATTTCTTGAATTATAACGAGTTGTAACTCATCATACAGTAAGGCTTTGACAAAGCCAGTATCTGAGACGGTTTTAAACAGGTTAGTTTCCCATTTTCGATATCAGTCGTACTAAAAAAAACTAAACTCTCGGCGCACTTAGCGCTGAGGTGTTCTGCTGTTTCTTATTGGATATTTAAAGCTGTTGTGACTAACAGACAAAGTTGTAAAGATTCGGTCAATCAGAAGAAGAAACGGTAGAACACATGATATACAGTCTTAAGTAAGTGCAAATATTTTCAGGGCTGGTAGATCTCGATAAAAGAAACATATTTTCTCTTTACCGTTTTTCCAATAAGTCCAAAATAACCGACTCATAGCCACTTTGAAAATTTTCAAAAAAAAAATATTTTTTGCTTAAATTTTGAGAACCAATGGATCATTCCTGGGTTTTCGTTCTTGTAAATTTAATCTAGTTCCTATGTTGCCATATTATCAAGAAATGATTTTTAATTAAAAACTAAAAAAAAAACAAAAATTTTTTCAAAAAATTCTTCAAAATATTTTTTCGCGAAAATAACCTTATAATCGTGTTCCTGGGTTCCAAATATACTACCCCTAAAATATTTCCACTTATTTAAGGCTCACCCTGTATATAACTCCATTGGCAAAGAGCTATATCGAACGTTCTCGCTAAAGAGAAGGATACGATTGGAAGACAATAGGTCTGAAAAGGTCGAGAAGCTACATCAAAAAATGTATTTATCTAGAGAATCTAAAAAATGTTTTTTTGAAGTTAAACTTCTTTACGCGCGATGGGAGTAAAAATTCAAGGCCGTGACGCGGCACGGCCTTGACACGACACGGCCTTGACAGGCGAACTAGCGCGAAAAAGAGTGATGGTAATTCAATGAGGTAGTTGAGATGGGTTTTTGGTGCGTCGTAACTCGAGCCCTACGTGAGGTAGGGAGCTGAAACTCGGAAAGTATCTTTTCATGGTATTTTGAGGACGTTTCGTGGCACTACGAAACGCCATCATCAATAGCGAAAAAATCTTCCGATTTAGTGGGTCTTTGGAGCGTCGTAACTAGGGAATGCAATCCCGTACCAACATCTCAATCCCGCAAACCCGCGGGATTAAAGCAATCAATCCCGCGGATCCGCAAAATTGCGGGACTAAACAATAGTCATACATTTGCTCCTAAATGGTACAAAAGGCATTGTACATTTTGCATAGGCCCACAATATATTGATATAGCGTGTATCTTAAACTAGCTGTACAGAAATTTGAACCGATATATTTGGGTGTTCAAAAAATATGTTTAATATTAAATAAACTTAAATTTTATTGTAATTTATCTACTTATTTTATAAATAAAAATATTATTCTGATGTTGATGTTTTTTTTAACTTGTGTTAGTTATTTGCTTTTAGATACACTCTATATCAATAATTTTTTGGCATATTCAGAATGTACAAAGCGTATCTTCCTTAAAACGTATTTTCCTTAAAACAAAAAAAAATTAAAAAACCGATCAATTTTTTTTCTAATTTCAATACAGATTAGTCGTACTTGGTAAAAATGTCGATTTTTTAAAAATTGTAAATTTGCGGTAAAGAAAATTCTTAACCAAATTTTCGCACTCTTATAAAACACCCTGTATACGAGAATTCGTTAATATATTTTCGAAAACCACATAGCATTTTAATTGCAATAGATGCATCTAAAACCTGGTCCAGACCGCATCCCAAAATCTTTTTTAGTTCAAGAAATATTCAACTTTAAATTTACTCTAGAATTTTGCTTGTCCCGATAATTATGTCCGGTAGTTTATTTGACGAAATTGTCCACAAGTACTAGTTTACGCTTTTCTTCAATTACGCACATACGCCAGAAAGAAAACTAAGAACTAACCTGTTTGTTTCACTTATTTTTAATGGCCAAGCCGTACGGGGAATCCCCCGGGTTCCGAGCGTCGACGCATTGGCCCGGAACGAAGCGGTTTGATCTTGATCGAGATCGATTCGGTTACCAAGTAGTAATGTGTCGATCCCGCAGATCCCGCACGGTAAATCCCGCAACTTTGATCCCGCGAAATCTTAGAGGGATCCCGCATTTGCGGGATCCAGCATTTGCGGGATTGTAGCCATTGACTATCAGATAAGAAATAGCTATCTTATCTGATAGTCAAGCAGCGTTAAAGGCGATCAACTCAGTATCAATCAATTCGAAATTGGTCAAAGAATGCATAGAGAAGCTGAATAAATTAGGCAAAGAAAACAAAGTCCTCCTACACTGGGTGCCTGCTCCATAGGTGCCTGCCAAGGGATAGAAGGCAATGAAAAAGCAAATAATCTAGCTAGGAAAGGAGCGAACACTCCACTAACTGGACCAGAACCGTTCTGCTTTCCAAGTGGTAACCAACTCAAGGCGGAACTCAAGAACTTGGAAGATTCCATCCGCAACCTGGAATGGAAATCTTGCAATGGTCTAAGACACTCGAAGAAGTTTCTGAGGGCTTATGATCAAGAAAAATCACAGATCTTCCTGGGTCTGAGTAAGAACAATCTTCGGATTGTCACGGGGTTTTTAACAGGACACTGTCTCCTCAATGAACACCTCAGTAGATTGAAACTAAGAAGAAACGGCGAATGCAGATTCTGTGGGGAAGATGGGGAAACACCAGTACACCTCATCACTGAGTGCGCCGAGACGACAACCATTCGTGCCATGAATTTTGGTACAACTGATATTGGATATGGAGAACTACCCTCTATAAAACCGTCCCAGATACTGGCTTTTGTCAAAGCCCTGGGACTGTATGATGAGTTATGATTCAAGAAAGGGGGACACGATGGATCTGTAAGGTCGAAGTGATTAACCCCCCTCCCACTCATTCTAAATTCTAAAAAATTCTAAATGTGGCCGGCGGTGGACACGGTCCCATCCTGCAAAGTTGGAAGCGACGCGACGTTTCGTTTATATCTTCATCAGGGTGGGACTAAGGATTTGATGTTGAAGAAAAATTTGTTTCGATTTCGGCATAATTGGGGACGGGCTACAGGATGACGCCCTCGACGTTTCGAACCGATGCCTGTAAATGGACGAAATCATCAGGATTTTTCTTAATTATGGGTCGATTGGAACCAAACTCGGCACGTGGATAGAGGTACCCGAATGGAGTCCCCAGACGGATAGACAGACAGACGGAAGTAAGAAGTTTCACTTCAAATATGCGCACATAGTGCACACACTATTTTTTTCATAATTTTAGAAGTATTCCTTTAAAATTAACAGTTCTTCTAAAGAAATACTGCAACAGTATAAATTATTTATCGGTTCATTTCTGAACATTCTTCGGTTTCTTCACAGTCGGCTAAAAGAAAGTAAAATCAAAGAGAACAATTTCTCGTAACGCGATCGTATTCTTCTACGTTTTTTTTTTTCGATCGGTGTAACATTTCAGCCGACATTTACCTACCATCGTTTCACTCCAGCATCTGGTTTAAACGTTGCCACCGTTATAATGCTGCTCGTTTTATTTTATTTTATTTTATTTACGTAACCCAGACGTATTATAGAACGAATGCATTTGTTGTTATCGCCATTATTTCCGCTTAATCTCTTTGGAAAAAACGGATCGCCATCGCCATCCAGTGCAATTTTATCGAAAACAGCGGAATTGTTGATTGTAGGGACAAAAAATGTAATTTTGTATGGAAACGTTTTAAAAAATACTCCAAAATTAAATGCAGTGCTATTTAAGATCATTGGGTACATTAAAAATATACAGTGTGTTTCAAAAAACATGTGCCATATTTCGTGGGGAGATTCCTCACGTAAAAATAAGATTTATTTTTCATATCGACATAGGTCCGATTCTGCTTTGTTTCGTAGCTACAGGGTGTTAAAGTCCTAATATTTTTTTGATTTATTATAAATTTCTTCCAAGTATTTTTAGCGTTTCGAATGAAATTTTGATGTCAAAAGTAACCATAAATGCGACATATTTTAAAGCTACAAAAGTGTCGACATATTCACCAGGGACGTGCATATGGGTTATAACGAATATTTTTCTAAAAAAAAGCATGTACGCCACTGACTTTTTTCTCTTGCTAGCAAAATAGTGTAATTAGTTTAATGCCCATTAAAAGTTGTCTTTTGATATTTTGTCGATTTCGGCGTGGCGCATGAAACTCAATTTTATTAATTTGCCTTGATCCAAGTCTAATAGCAACATTTAAACATTTTTAATATCATTAACGAAAGTTTTAAATAAGTACTCATTGATTCCTCATCAAAAAATATGAAAAAAAGTTCTTATAAACATGGATATAGAAATGCATAGTTTTAGAGTTACAGGATGTTAAAACTTTTTAAAATTAGTTTTTTGTAATTATCTTAAATACCGTTATTTTTTTATTTGAAGTTGCCGTATGTTAGACTAATAGTAGGTAATAATAACTAATAGTAATATTTAATAATAAATTAAGTAAAATATATATGTAATTTATTAATTTTATTTTTATTTTAATTTTATTAATAATTGTGATTAATAAAATTGCGTTTATCTTATCAAGGAGGCCAAATTGGACAAAATATTAAGAGATAACTTAAATGGCTTAAACGGCCTACACATACCTTTTGATATCAAAAGAAAAAAAGTCAATGGCACAAATATTCCAGTGATAACCCATATGCACGTCCCTGATTTATTGACACTTTTTTAAAACACCCTGTATATTTGAAGTATACTTACCTATTTTTTGTCTCTGTAAAGAAACGCCACATTGCAAAAAAATTGAAGAATTTTGGAGGAACAGACATACAAAATATACAGGAATGACACCCTGTATAATTTAAGCATAATAGTAGTTAAGGCCTGTATAATTTAAGCATCAACAATTTTTTGACGAGATTACACCACATTTAAGCAAATTTTACATTTTTGAAACTCTCTATACGTATTTTAAATCCCTGCGTTACATATTTATAACATATCTATATCTATTCAAATTTTGACTAAATTATTAGCAGTTTCCTGAGATAGAAAGGTTTTTTTATTTAGAATATTTTTTTTTATGAAACTTAACTTTTTCTTCAAATGTGTATTTTTTTTTGAACACTGTATAGATAAAATTTCGGTTACGGTATACAGTTACCTAACCCGGATAGTTTTTATCTTCGTTCGAGGCTTCGAGGTGTTGCAGCTTTTATTAATCTATTTGTTTATTTGTTTGTTTACAACATCGATCGAAAGGCGTAATTTTTAAAAATAATAGACGCCGGTGACCTCTAGCGGCGATCGTGAGTGGTATTACAGCTCCTAGCGCCCTCACATTTAAAACGGGGAAAGCTCGATGCTTTGCGCCATCTGTTATGAATATGTAGAAGTTTGGCTTAAGTTATATGTCGATAGATGGCACAGTACTGTAATTTTGTGAATATTTCAAAAATTACAAACAAAGCCCCTGCAAGTTTTTTTAAATATTTTTGTTTTCTCTATTCTGAAATTATAAAAATATAGTTGATTTTGATTATTCTGTAGAAATATTTTGAGTTTTTAATTATACAAAATTTGTGTAATTGTTTAAGATATTATTAAATAGGGTGGTAAAATGCATCTGCCAAAATTTATAATACAGAGTGAGCCACTGTACAAAAATCTCCCAAACCAGATTTTTTTTAAAGCGAAAATGTTAAAAGTTGGCATATGATATGTCATTCTATTCAGAGTGTAATTTTCTATCGAATAAAGTAAAAAAATACCGAGTGTGCCATTTAAAAATCAAAACTTGTAATCATTTCCGGTGAAACAGGAAGTGACTAAAAACAACTGAATTCTTCAATCAATCCTAATTTATGTCATATGCTAATTTAGCAAATCTCGTTTTATTATCTGAAAAAATAAAAAAGTTATAGAGGTGAGCCACTTTCGAGATGAACCCGGTATATGTATATTACTTGCACTGATTAAGTTTTCATTTGGTTTTTCATTATTTTTATTTGGTTTAAAAAAAAACGTTTCGGCTAACATTATAGCCTTCATCAGTGTTGTGTCATATGAAAAAAATAGTGTCGAATATAGTCCAAAAAATTACATATAAAATATTCACACCGCACACATAATGTTTACTGTGTACTCCATAGACAATGTAGATAATTTTAGTGTTAAGAATAATGATTTTAAAAAATATGTGGTCATCTTTTGATAAGTTTATATTAGTTTATTAATTGCAGTAAACATTATGAGGTGTGAATTATATTGTATATGTAATTTTTTGGATTATATTCGACACTATTTTTCTCATATGATACAACACTGATGAAGGCTATAGTTAGCCGAAACGTTTTTTCAAACCAAATAAAAATATAATGAAAACCCAAATGAAAACTTAAATCAGCGTTTTTCCCTAACCTAAAAATCCCAAGAAAATCAAACATTTTAGAATAATTTTACTTATTAAATGCCAGCGATCTTCATTTCATACCCATCGCTGACGCCTTTTTTAGATAATATTGTATTATTTGTAAATATAATTTTTCGAACATTGATACTTGCAAAATATACATATAAATTTTGTGAATGCAAATAATAATACATCACTATTAGTAGATACTGAATGTTTTTTGTTAAATTAGATCGATTTTCAAACCCCAAAATTTAAAATATATTTACATTTTGCCCATTATCTTATGTACCTATACATTATTTGTACATTGTAAAACATTTGCTGCATTTGTATGGTTCATAGTTTATTTGCCAAAGTATTTATTACTATAAATAGGTATATATGTTGTAGTTATTAACTGTATATTATGTATATTTCATGTAAACTATATCATTTTTAAAATACAAACCAAAAATCTGAGGAATAATTATGTTTTCCATGTATTCTACAACATATTTATTAATCCGTTATATCTAACTAGCGTGACGTCATAAATCTCGCCCGAAGGCTGATCTTTTAATAGAAGGCACTGATCGGATATACGTTGGTGTTATTTTATATTTTCGTTTCCATAACGATATTGCTATTTTACTTATATTTTTATTAAGGTTATATTAAATTTGCCAAAAAAGTGTCAAAACGTCCCGTATCTTATGAACGGGTCCGTTGACGGGCTGAAGTAAAATATTTACGGGTGAAAAGTGGCGCGAAAACGCTATGACCAATCAGAGCACCGTCGGACCATCGTATCAACGTATAACGGATGCATGAAAATCAAGCTTAAGTCCTTGGGTCATATACGTAAAAAACTCAATTTTCAGAAAAACTGTCAATTTGGAGATGAAAGTGTAAATACACATAAAGTTACACATAAAAGTGTAAATTTACAGAACAAGTGTAAATTTTGTTGCAAATATTTCGTACTATCGTTTTCATAGTATTTATAGAAATAACAAATAACTGACTCAAACTTTCCGAAGAAAATAGCCCTATTGTCCGGATTGTCCTATATACAAGTATACAACAAATGCAGAATGCAGCGAAACTCGCCAATGCGAACCCATCAGTTCGCTAAAATCGATTCGTCGCGTATCCCGGCGTAACGCGTTTTCGGACATCGGGGCCAAACCACCGCGAAACAGACACGGTTAGGGTAATTATCGCGCCGGTCATCGTAAATCACATGAAACAAAGTCCGGCGTGATTTAAGGACGCCTCGGAGGCGACCGCGAACGACCCTTAAGGACAATAAGAAGAAGACGCTATAAATAAGAATGCGGGTCGCGGGTCATTTCTGGACCGCCGGACCAGTTCTGGTTGGTACTGGATGGACGGTGGTCAAGAGAGAGAGTGAAAATGGCGGTTGGCGTGCGATTAGAGCGGAAAATTGGGTGACCAGAGTGGAGAAAAAATGGAAAACGGAAATGTTTGCTCAGTAGTTAAAAGATCATGTTATAACGTGGTATACTTTATATGGGCTTACTCTCAAAATGTTCTCTGAATTTCCGGAATGCACATTAATCCATCTTACTACTTTAATTAACGACTCATTCAAAAAAGGAGTTTTTCCAAACTGCCTTAAGACAGCAATAATTATTCCTCTGCATAAAGGAGGAGATAAAGATTAAGCTTCGAACTATCGCCCAATTGCACTTCTGCCCACATTATCTAAGATCATTGAAAGATTGGATAAAAAAGGCTTCTAACTTTTCTCCTTAAATATAAAGTACTTACTACCCATCAATTTGGATTTCCAAGTAACAGTTGCACAATTGATGCTATGTTCGACCTTTTTAATAATGTATACTCTAGCCTGAATAACCATCACTCTACAGCTACAATTTTCTGTGATTTCTCTGATCATTAATATCCTAAACAAATTAACATTGATTATTCAAACTAACAAATTGCAATACTATGGATTCAGGGGAGTGCCGCTCGAATGGCTTAAGTCATATCTTGGCAACAGAAGGCAGCTTGTGAGGCATTGATACGTCTATGTCTTCTTGTAAGCCTATAGAATGTGGTGTCCCTCAAGGTTCAGTATTAGGCCCTATTTTGTTTCTGGTGTTTATCAACGACAATGCAAATCTAGACATTAGCGGTAACTGCCCCTTTGCGGACGATACTAGTTTCACTTGGAGCGGCCCAGATGTTACGGCACTATATAATACGATATCCAGTGACTTACGCACCATTAAATCTTGGTGCAATCTCCTATGCCTCAACCTATCAAAAACTAAAGTTTTGTCATATAAAAGTACTGTACAACCTTTTGTACTTAATAACACCACTGTTGACGTCGTCGACTCTGTAAAATTCTTAAAACTTAATTCGTTAAAATGGGACTTGCACATCGAAGCTTTATCAAAGAAACTAAGCCCTGCCTGTTTTGCGCTAAGATCAGTTTCTAAGGAATTTAACTTATCAACCTCTAGAATAGTCTATTATGCAATTTTTGAGTCGCATCTTCGTTATGCCCTTCCATTCTGGGGTATTTGCTGCGCGACAAAATTTAATCGTATTTTCAAACTTCAAAAGAGAGCAGTTCGATATTTATTGTGACTGAAGAGTAGAACTCACTGCCAGAATTTCTTTAAAAATTTCAAAATACTGACTCTTCCTTCTTTATTCATTTTCGAATCCGTTTGCTTAAAAAAATGGCAAAAAACAAAACAAAAGTCTTAATATAAAATACAAATGAATACACTTAAATAAGGAAGACAAACGAGAATAATAATTGAGAACAAAAAATATAAAATGTATGATTCGAAAATTCATTGTACAGTTCAAAATAAATAGTTTTCTAACTGCTCTATATGAGTAGCAGCAACTACCCATGCGAATCGGAAGAAAATCCATCAAACTACATTATGTCTATTTGGTTAAATAATCCTTTAGTATAGTTCTCTCTTATCTTACCATGAGACATAACCTGCAACTTTTCGGGGAAGCTATTAAATATTTTTATAATCGAATACTCAGCATTCTTCTGTATATAAGTAAAATTGCATTTCCGAGGTACAAGATTATATTTACTTTTGGTATCATACTCGTGTTCACTAATAAAGCCTGCAAAGAAATCTCTTTTACTGCTCACAAACATATAGGCATCGTAAACATACATGCCTGTCAGCGTCAATATTCAATTCTCTACAAAAACACTCTTACAGCTTTGTAAACGGCTCATCCTAAATATATTTCGAACACATCTTTTTTGTAGCAGAAAGATTCTACCTATAGCAGAACAATTTCCCCAAATTACTAAGCCATATCTCATTTTAGATTGCACAAAAGCAAAACTATGTCTCGATACCCCCTTTGCAACACTCTCAACATGCGCTTTCCAATCCAATCTGCTGTCAATGACAACATCAAGCAGAGAAACGTTCTTAGTTGTAATAATTTCATCATTTTTATATTGAAGTGCAAGTGCATTCTCTACTCTGTTACCAAAAGCTACACATTGCGGTTTAGATGTATTCATCGATAAAATTGACGAGAAATATTCCACCAATATATCACAAGTTCTTTTAATTTTAACTTTCATTAATTCTGCATTCTCTGTGTTGCGGGCCGGTGTGGACTCGACCTAACCTCACAATATGGCCCGCCCTCGGATGACCTTAACATCGCATAGACACCGCAATGATTCATTCGTTCGAGAAGAATCGAGTCCCACTGGAATGGACGAGTACATACGAGAACATTCGAAAACCTTCTCTACGCACCTAACGATCTATGGACAATTCTAGAGTTCTTTACCTGCCGGTATAAAAGCCGGCGGCCGTGGCCTACAGGGGGCAGTTATAAATATACCAGTGCAGTTGACGCGCGAAAATTCAAAAATAAATTCTTAGTTATAAATCGTTTGTAAATAGTTCTATAAGTCTTTTATCGTTATTATTTTTGTTAATTAGTGTTAAATAAATAGTGTTTAAATAAATTGTGACTTTCTATCCACACGGAACCGACGAAAAACGTAACATCTGTATCATTCTCCGAATACGACCGAGAAATTCAAAAATTTTCCCGAAGAACAATCTTCGGATTGTCACGTCTCAATGAACACTCAGTAGATTGAAGCTAAGTCTACTGCGAATTACTTATGGCGACAAAAAAATAACCTAGTTAAGGTAGATTTAGAGCTAGCAGGCTTCTTTTTCGCCCTGTAATGACTAATGTTTTTTTTTTGGTGGACATATTTTGTTTGCTTATACCTACTAAATTAAGAATAATCACCAGGAACTATCTGGAAGGTTAATCTAGCTATACAGCCGTATAATAAAAATTCTCAAGCAAAATTTATTATCGCCAAACACCTGAGTATACTTTTTCACGCCGAGAAAAGGTACTTCACATACCTCCAGATGCATATCTGGAGAAAATACTTCTTGTATTTTATCAGGCGATCAGTATCGCTTACCAGGCGTGATCTGGCTTTACACGTGTAAAAGAGGAGAAGAAAAAAACAAGAGAAGCCAAAACGAAAAAAGGGCTATTATCGCGTCTCACCGGTCACTTACACCGGAATTATTAGGCTTGTTCCCTTTTGTCCACGGGTCCGAATAAAAACGCGAAAAAAAGACGAAAAAACGATATAAAGGGCTTTAATTCCCGATCAAATATTTGCTAAGAAAATTACGACGTTGTTCCCTACGGGAGGTAGATTTAAGAATGCGTCAACGAGTTCGTTGGATCTAGAGTTAGCGGATAGGGTTGTTCATAGTTGATTCTTATTTTGCTGAACTTAGTTCAAAAATTAAGGATTTGTTAAGGATTTGGAAAGCGTTGGTAAATATTAATAATCTTAATAAAACGCGTGTTTATAATTATAATATTTATTATAAAGGTTAATAAAAAGTTACAAAACAGAACTTATGTATGTAAGATACTCATTGCATCTCTTGTCTCGAAGAACCTTACTGGAATTCTGCGCCTAACCAAAATAGGAACAAAACTGCCATTAGATACAAAATAAAAAGACATGTAAGAAAAAGGTATCTAATCAAAGCAGTCAACTTACCAACTTAGAGACTGTGTATGTATAGAGAGTCCTCTACTCCGGTCCTAAAAAATCTACTCCTCCAAAAAATCGCTAAAATTAAAATACTTATAATAAATGGAGACTGTGTTTTCTAAGTGAGCTAGATTTACATTTACAGAAACTACATATAAACATAATTAATATAATATACTTACCCTTAAATTATAAAAACACTAATCACCCACACACTGAGACTCCCACCTCCCACCTGCACCTGTTCAAAAAACTGCTTAGAATAAAATGTTCTTCTTTCCTGTAACTACGTTTTCAATCGATTACTTAATTCGCATCAGCTTCACAATAAGTCACGTGACGTGGTGTCATTTTTTACGAAATATATTATGGTAAATTCACACAAGTTTTGTGAATATGTCTAGATTTCGATAGTCTGATTTAAATTTAATTTTTAAACTCTTCTGAAAATAATATCGTTTAGTAATAATCATTTAATATTAATAAACTGTTTTGCAAAATTACATTTTTTTGTGAATATATGCAAAAATATCTTATTTTTACAAGTTTCTTATTAAAAATACTATAAGGTATCAATATTTTTTGTAAATTACTTTTATTTTTAACCGGCTTCTATTCCAGAGGACAGTTCTCTTTTCTCTCACGTATTGAAAAAGTCCCCTTTTTACACACCAAACGTTAAAAACTATTCGTAAAAAGATTAATAAAATTGTTAACCTGGCAACAATGTATCTTTCGCTACTTCCAGGTTACACAAAATCTCTATTCTCTATTGTATTTCATGATTGTTACCTACAAAAGGTAGAGGGAATTATGGCATCTTAATTCCTGTTAATAATGCCCCAAGGGAGTTATGAGTTCATTTAGGAAGACGACATAAGCTTATTTATATTAATTCAGTAAGAAATCTATACTATTATATAAAATCCTTAAGTGACTGACTCACTGATTAATCACGATCCAAACCACTCAACGTAAGAAGCTCAATTTTGGCATACAGGTTGATTCTAGAGTGTAGAGGTTCGATAAGAAGGGATTTTCGAAATTCCAGTTCCAAGGGGGTGAAACCACGCCTCAAATATTACAATATTTAAAAAAAACGGTCAAGTTTCCGAAAAAACGCTTAAACACGTATATTTTATTTTGTTTTTTACATATTTTAAGATTTTTAAAAAATGTATATAGGGTGTTTCGAAAAATCTGGTCATTGATTAATCACGATCCTGCTTAATGCGCTTGACGTAAAGAGCTGATTTTTGGAAAACGGATTAACTTTAGGGTGTAGAGGTTCGATAAGAAGGGATTTTTCGAAACTCGAATTCTAAGGGGGTGCAACCACCCCTCAAATATTAGAATATTTTTTATTTAAAAACCGGTGAGTTTTTCGGAAAAACTCTTAAACACGTATATTTATATTTTATTTTGTTGTTTTACATATTTTAAGATTTTTTAAAAATTTATACAGGGTGTTTCATAAAATATGACCATTGAGTAATCACGATTCTGCTTAAACTGCTTGACGTTTAAAGCTGATTTATGGGAAGCGGATTGACTGTGGGGTGTAGAGGTTCGATAAGGAGGGATTTCTCGAATCTCATATTCCAAGAGGGTGAAAACGCATCACAAATATTACAATATTTGTTATTTAAAAAACGGTTAGTCTTTCGGGAAAACGCTTGAACACGCATAATTTATTTTGTTTTTGAATTTTCTAAAAAATCATACAGGGTGTACGTAAAAAGCTTATTTTTGGCAAACGGATTTTTCAAAAGTCAAATTCCAACGAGATGAAACTACCCCTAAAATATTACCAAGTAGTAGTATAATAATATCGCCATATTGTTTTTTCTCGTGCTGACATAAATGTGAGAAAATTTTATCCAGTTTGTATGTGAATGGAAATTCTTGCTTTGCTTTATTATCACCATTACAAATGATTAATTCGACGCGAGCGAAGTCGCGGGTACGCGCTAGTAAAATATAAAAAGGACATGCAAATATTGATATTCCACTATATTTTTTTAAAATAAAACTAAACCTCTACTCCTCCGAACTCGTCGTCCGCCGGAATCCCGTCTCTCCCCTAATTTTTTCGCTTCCATTCTTCGGCGATGGAAAGGAGGTCGGCCCGAGAGTCAGCGAGACTTATTTGTAAAGACGATTTATACTGCTCCAGGTGAATTGGGGCGCCCGTTGCGGCGGGGCCACAAGAGACCGAGCACCTGGTATCGGATTTCGAGGCGGCCGCCGGGAACGCCCCTCCGTCCGCGGATTCGGGATATCGGGGATTAATCCCTCGGGATGACTGTGGGCCGAATGTGATTTAATCGGAGAATGTGGCTTAATAATGTAGATAGATAAGTAGCATGAAAATCCTTGTGTGCTGTAATAGTATATTACATACCGAGGGGAAGTGTTTCATTACTGTCGAGAGATTAACTAAATCTCGAGACAATAATGAAAACTTTCCTCCGAGGTTTGTGTACTATTTTATTTACAACAACATCATTAATTAAAAAATAGGGACAGTATTTTATTTTGAAAAAAAAAATAAATATGCGAAAATTTGTCGTTTTCTGTTTTGGCATTTCCATATCTATAGTTACCGGTTGGTTGTTATGGCGCAAACCTTCAACAGCAAAACAAACAACTAAGGGACAGTTTTGAATTTCTCGTTGGCTTTTTCGAATTTTTATAACATAAAAAGCCAGAATGTTGTCGGAAAGTTCTGATAATGAAGACTAGTTTAATATTGGTACTCCACCAGAACTTACAGAAGCTGCAAAAAGAGCAGAAGCCAGTTTACTTCCAGAGAAAAGTAGGGGGCGATATGAAATAGCATTGAAAGTATATACCGGGTGTTGCATCGTCGAGCGGGACATAGGAAGTCCCATGTAAATTTTAATGGGGGCAATTATTGGCTTCCCTAATTATTTTAGAGAATAATAATTCTATTTAGGTTTATTGAAGAGCACTAAAACCCACATTCAAAAGAATAACTGTAGATATTTTTGATTAGCCCGTTTACGAGTTATCGCCGATTTCTTTTTAAATATTTCTCCTTTTTTATGGCCCTGTATTTACTTATGAGCACCAGTCATGGTAAAAGATAACTGTCAAATGAAGTTGTCATTTCAGAAATTTATCTATTTAGTGCTTTATTATTATTATTAAAAACTCATACCTACATCGAAAATATTAGCCATGAATTACACTACCGAAATAAAAGTATTGATGATTAAATGGTATTATCAAAGAAATAGTTATCAAAAGGTGTCGAACATGTTTGCTGCTCTGTATCCGAATAGACCGATACCTGGAAAATCTACAATCGCAAGGAATATCCAGAGATTTGAGACCAAAAAGGTACCCTAATAAATAACTGCAGATGTGAAGCAAGGCAGGAACAAAGAGAAGATGCAAGAAATGATACCGACTTGGAAGTTTTATTGTGCGTGGAAGAGAATGATAGAAAGATCAGCACAAGGAAACTTGAGGATGAAATAGGAATAGATCACACTACGTTTCGAATTTTGAAACGACATAAATACTATTCCTTTAAATATGAAAAGCACCAAGAGCTATGAGATGGGGACGAAATACGGCGGCAGGCGTTTTGTTTTGATATAATGGAAAGAGCAAACACGGATAGGAAATTTAAAAAAAAACATATGTCTCACTGACGAATGCACGTTTACCTTAAATAATGAACCCAATATTCAAAATTATCGATGAACAAAGAAAACCAACACAGGTTTGTCGAAAAGAGGACGCAATATTCACAGAAAGTAAATGTTTGGGCAGGGATATTCGGACACAATGTTATCGGGCCATTATTTCTTACGCGAAATTTAAATGCAGAATATTATTTGGAACTACTCGAAAATCATATTTTACCTGCTTTACATGATGCCGCTAGGGAAAATCAGGAAGTTTGGTACCAAATGGATGGCTGCCTGGCACATAGTACCCTGGCTGTTCGGGAATATTTAGACAATAGTTTTAACGGAAACGCTATTGGCCTAAATCATACAGTAAATTGGCCAGCAAGGTCTCCTGATATTTCGCCAAATTATTTCTTTCTCTGGGGTCATTTAAAAAACAGGATATATAAGGATAAAAAATACCCAAATCTAGACGAGTTAAAAAATGCTATTTCTGCCGAATGCAATAGAATTTCAGTTTACCAACTAGCGAATGTAAGAAGAGAATTTTATGATCGCCTGGGTTATTGTCTAGCAGTCGATGGAGGAATATTTGAACATCTTAAATCCTAAAGTTTTAACAATTTAATAGTACCTAAATTAATAAGTTATTGAATATTGTAATAATACTATAATTAACCTTATAATTGATTACTTTATTTTACTTTAATTCATATTAATTTGTATTTATAAATACATCTTTAAGATTTCCGATGTAGGAATGAGTTTTCAATAATAATAAAGCACTAAATAAGTAAATTTCTGAAATGACAACTTCATTTGACAGTTATCTTTTACCTTGACTGGTGCTCATAAGTAAATACAGGGCCATAAGAAAGGAGAAATATTTAAAAAGAAATCGGCGATAACTCGTAAACGAGCTAATCAAAAATATCTAAGTTATTCTTTTGAATGTGGGTTTTAGTGCTCTTCAATAAACCTAAATAGAATTATTCTCTAAAATAATTAGGGAAGCCAATAATTTACCCCATTAAAATTTACATGGGACTTCCTATGTCCCTTCCGACGATGCAACACCCGGTATACGAAAAAATGGTGTGCCGAAATAAATGCTAAGAATATTGCTTCGGAGACAGTCTTGATGGCATATTTTAGCGACATGGCAAGGCAGAAAAAGTCATCTACTCTTTGGGCTACGTACAGCACGATACGGACAATGCTAGAATTAAGGGAACAGACTGACATCAAAATATCACAAACTCGTCGCTTTTTTAAAACGCCAGAATGTAGGTTTTAAGCCAAAGAAGTCTAGCATTTTTACCTTCAACAAATAAATGTATTAAAATCATCAATTATTATTGTTAATCTTCTTGTTTATTTTTGTTGATGTTAGATAAGTATTAAATAAAGATATTACAATAATATTTTGCTTAATTAAATGAGGTGAGAAATAAGAAAAACCGAGTGAGGGAAATGGAAGAGGGAAGAAATGTAGATAATTTGACATTTTCAAATTTTTTAAAAGTCAGTAATGTCAGTATTACATAGTGGTTGTAAATATATCTGTAACAAGACTTCTTTTTTTTACTCCATCTCGCTCGTGCGTTTCTTCTATTTTTTTATTCTCCTTTCTTTTATTAACTAGCAATATTTGTAAGTTAGTAAAAAAGTGCAATCCATACAAAACATTTTCGATTATCTTATTCATCAAGTTTTTTTCTCGACCTAAAAATAACGGATAAAAATATCCTCCAAAAAGAATCCAGTTTCTTCTCAAAGGAATTTTTCAACATTCGGTTTTCTGTACAGTTTGTCAGTCAAAGATCAAGCGTGTCTTCTGTCATGTACCTTTTCCCTTCCGTAATAGTCGCTAGAACCGGAAATACAAAGCTTGCATTTCCGGATTTCGAACCAGGAAGAGCACTGGACCAAATCGAGAATCGGCTTAGAACCGACTTGAAATCCTGTGGGAATTGGACCCTATCGAACTTTGACATTGTTTTTGTGTGGATTTTCTTTTATACTTTTGTAACGGTGTTTTTTTTCAGCTAGTTTTTTAAATCGTAATACAGTATGTTTAAGAAAATTGAAAAGGTACACACCCTGTCTCACTCAGTGCCGATCAGTGTTGCCAAGTTTCTGAAACAGAATTTCCTGTCAAACTTTTCCTTTTTTTCTAAAAATTCCCACGAGTTCAAAAAAAAAAAATAACCAGTCAAATTCAGTATAGTGTCGTCAACACAATACAGATGGTTATGATTTTTAACTGAATAAAAAAAAATCAAACAAATTTCGAAGTATATTATGTATGTATTTTGCAATTTTTTTTGGCTAAGGAAAATTTTGTTTTTTGGCGTGTTCCAGGGATCGAAATATACCATCTCTGGAAATATTTACACTTATTTAAGACTAGGGTTGCCAACTTTCAAAATAAAAAATAGAGGACGAGAGGGTAAAAAGAGGCGCAGGTGAAACATTTTTTGAAACCTCGCCCAAATGCCTAGAATTTACCAAAAAGTTATGTCAATGGTATGCGATTTTTTTATACTCAAAACTTGCTAAAATAAAACAAACCATTCTCAACATAACTTTCTTTTCAAAACATGAGCCAACAATAAATAAACATAAAATAGTTAAACATGTTTATCGCTTCCATAAATATTTCTTTGACATAAATATTTCTTCGGCTTCTTTTCTGTACAAACGAGTGGGAGTAGCGAAAGACACAGATTAACAATTTTTTAAAGCATTGTGGCGATACACAAACATTTTTTAGATTTTGAGTTTGGTATGTAAAAAAGAGGACTTTTTCAATAGGCGAGAGAAAAGAGGACAGTGAGATCAAAAAGAGGACTGTCCTCTGGAATAGAGGACGGTTGGCAACTAGTATTGTAAATGGAAATATTGGAAATTTCCAAACGTGTCTCGGAAATATTGGCAATATTGGAAATATTTTTAAAAATACTTAAATCTTGTCATTAACGATTCAAACCCGATGTTTATTAATATATCTTTCATACTTTGTAACCCTATAAACATTAAACTTACTATAGAACAGTTTTACACACATATAATATGGTGAATATATCGAATTTGAGGATTCACCTTAGCGATGGGAACTATCGAATGAATTAGACTATCGAATGGTTACTGAATGAATGATTTCAACTATCGAATGGTTTCATTCGAATAAAATCATTCATTCATTTGTATACTAAAGCATATGTGACAACCTCGCCGTGCGACTAAATGATTATCGTTAAGCCACGACTATCGAATGCTTTTTATAAATGAAATTTAGTATTCGTTTGATTTTTGTCTGCGTCAGTGCATTATTAGTCCTTCCAAATTTTTATAACTTGCCTTCTAAATACTGTGCTATTTTTGCGTTTATTAAAATATTTAAAATACTAAAGTAGTAGAGTTTTTTTTTAAATTGATGATTGTGTACGTCAAAATTTTTCAGAAAATTTGTGTGATTTTCCGATCTTTCAATTATTTAATTTTATACGGTATATGGTCTATTTTTTTAATGGGAAATTTTGAGAAGTACCAATTTTTAAGAGAGATGAGGTGAACTTACAATTAATTTTAAAAATACATATGTATTTGTATTTTAGATGTTTTAGTAATATGAATTAGTTGAACTTAATAATCATATTTAAGTAATGTGGTAATGTGGTTAAGTAAATGGTTATTGAACTCAAATTTTGGGATGGGAAAATTAAATTGATTGATTAAAGTTTTACACGTGCCAATTTAAAAAAAGTTAACGATATTTGTATTTTGTTTATGCTAATTCTCTTACATGTAGATTTTTTTGCGAAGAAATATTTTATTTATTTTTAAAGTAAATGCCAGTAAAGCAAATATTATTTTTAAATACTAATACAAAGTAATAAGAAGTAATACACATATATAATTATTTTGATTTCTAATTTTTTATTTATATTTTTCTTCTATTACACTGCATGCTTAGAAAATTAATAAATGTTTACATTTCATGATTTTAAAATTTGTTGTTAATATAACTAATTAGTTCTGTAATTATTATTAATTAATATACCAACGTTGCCACACAAAAAATTTAGAGACTATATTATTTTTAAATAGGATCTAATATAAATAATTTGGACTTCTAATTTGTTGTTTATATTTTGCTACTACTTAAAAAAATGTTTATATTAAATGATTTTAAATTTTGGTGTTAATATATATAACAAATTATTACTGTTATTATTATTTATTAAACCAGTTTTGCTTAAAAACATTAAAAATCATTTTCCTACAAAATAAAAAGTATTATTGCAGTGTAACAACAGAATATTAATAAAAAAATGCAAAATATATAGTCAAACTATCCCTAACTAACTATAATACCAAAGAATAATATTCTTTGCTAATACCAACTAATACGAATATACGGCAACAGCGCCGTTCATAATGTATTTTCTGTGTAAATACTAGCACCTCAATAAAAAAATAATGTGTCCTTATCTTTATCTGACTCAAAATCAAAGATGCCTTTTTCATACCATTGCCACCGACCGCTGTCGGGTTTCTAGGAAAGAAACCTACGTCGCCGGGCGACAACTAAAATCCAGTTTATATTTTATTATAATCGATCCTGACGAATAAATGAATTTTACAAATGAATGAATTTTATAAATGAATGGTTTTTGGTGCCGAATTAATATATTTCAAGGCAGATGACGCATCTATTCGATATTTTTATTCGAATAGTTTTCGACGAATGTTTTCTTACTAGCTATCGAATTATTCGAATGAATTGCAACTATCGAATGTTTCGATAGTATTCATTCGATAGTTCCCACTACTAATTCACCTACTTATTTGCAACCTCGCATTTCTACGGGGAAGTTCCGAGCTCGTAGGTCGTAGCGTAGGGGAATCCCTGATCGACATTCATTTTGCTGTAAAAGCATTTTGTGATATTAGAAGGGTAATTCAGAATAATCTTGTATTGTCCTCACTTGACGACAAAGAAAAATCCGAATTGTTGGAGTTCACCCATTCATTATGCTGCTGAATTACTAAATCCAAAATCACAAGGTTCTGAACTTGATTCCCAAATTCTTTCTGTCATAGAATGCATTAGAATTTAGAATAAGTGGGAGGGGGGTTAATCTCTGCGACCTTAGAGATCTATTGTGTCCTCCTTTCTTGAGTTATAACTCATCATACAGTCCCAGGACTTCCTACGGAGACCCGTGTCCCTCACAGTCGAGGAGCTACGACCCAGGCCGGGTAGACGAAACGGTAGCTTGTGTCGCCTGTTGGTTTAGAGGTAGGAGGTAGGCTCCCGACCCTTGGAGGAGGTGGTAGCTTGTATGCCACTTGCGGAGGATGGTGTCACGCAAGTGTCAGCCACCCTCCTGTAGTTCTCTTTGGGTTTGGCCCCTTGGAACTTTCATTGTTACTGTTCCCAGTGTCGCTAGGGGGTTTCCCCACAGCTTCACCGGTGATGTTTTTATTACTATTATTACCAGATCTCATAGTGTTCCTATGAGTCGCTAGGGACAGTCGGTCCACTTCTTCAGAGCCCCGCATGTAGAAGTAAGGGGTAAAATACAATGGGGTGCCTCAAGGTTGAGGCTGTCCGTAGCCCCGCCCGGTATCGTTATATGTCATGGTGCAATTCCCTGGCCACGACACTACAGTCAGGGACAAGACGATGAGTGAGATGCTTCTTAGACCAAGCCAAGTGCTAGGGGGGATTCCCCCAGCACCTGACCAGGAGCTTCCCTACCAACGACAAGGTCTTGCATCTCCTAGGGGAAGTATAGAATGCATACTTAATATGTCAAAAAATAAACTCAATATAAAGGAGCAAGAAATAATAGTTGAAATAGCAGATTACCGTTGTAGAAGTGGCAAGTTATTTGGAAATAACTTCATATGGAAAAGTAGTTTTGATAACCCAGTCTCCTGGTGGAAAGGAGTATTCATTCATCTTCATTATCACAAGTAGCTTCACGAATTTTGATGATGCGCATCTTCGGCTACCACGGAACGCAGTTTTAGCGTTTATAGTCATATTCATTCAAACAAGAGAAACAGGCTTACTAATGATAGAGCCGCTAAGGTACTCTATGTATCCCACAATGAAAACTTGCTGAAGAAAATAGGAAGCGGCAATAGATCAATTTTTATTTCCGATACTATTGAAGATTTTGAGGAAGTAGACTAGCAAGAAGATGTTATTGAGTGTGATGCTGTTCACAGCGATGAAGGTATGCCTCTTGCTCGACTAGTGTGTCAAAAATATTTTTTTTGTACAAATTTAACCTTAATTTATTTTTTAACTTGAAGAATAACTCATTTTGTGTTTTGCGATGTTTTGTTATGATTTTTATAAATACATATTTCAGTTTTTCTTATTTTTTTAAATATTTCAATTTCCAATATTTCCATATATTTCCAATGTTTCAGGAAATATTTCCGAAAACATCTTTCTGGAAATTTTACATCACTATTGGCAACCCTATTTAAGACTCGCCTCTATACAGGCTTAGATCCTATGGGAATTTCTAAGGTTTGGTTTCCAACATTTTTATTCTAAAAATAACGAACAGAAAATAGATGAAAAACCAGTTCCTTGTGAATTATACAAGGAATAAGCTGTACCGAAAAATTGTGAGAATGATCAAAGGACTCGATCATGTGTATAAAATAAGGGTCCCTTATATAGAAAAAAGTAAAATTTTGCCTCATTCTAATGAAGGAGGATTCTCAAAGAAAGGGATTAGGAATATCGTGCTGTGAAAAATAATAGGGTTTTTTGTTCGGTGTGTGAAACTAAATATAAATATACAGGGAGTCCAAAAATTGTGTCAAAAATCTAACTTCAGTGGATGATTCTACAGATAAAAATAAAACCTAAAATCGAAATGGTAAATAAAAATAATATATTTGGTTTATTTTTAAGACTAAAGGTACACCGTTTTTCTTGAAATTTGGTGTTCTTACACACATTTTAATGCCCGAACGCATAGCGATAGTGTAAAATACCACAAAAAATTTCAAACACTTATAGAGGGTGGTCCGAAATGTATTCCGGAAACTTTGGCAGCATATTCTGCAGATAAAAATAAATAAAAAAGTTCGTATAAAAATGTATGTCCTAAAATGCTTAGTTTTGGAGATACAGGGCGTAGAAGTTTCATTTTTATTTCGATTTTTTCCAAATAATTTCTGGAGTAACGTCACTATTTGGATGACAATTGGTGTCTGGGAGTTTTTTCACATGAGAAATTTGATTTTGACATAAGTATGACTCCTATTTTTAGGGGGTCTTTAACTCCATGTGTTTTAACCAAAGACATCTAAATAAAAGGAGACGAAACAATTTACATTTTACCGCGATCACGAACCGTGTTGCACAAAAATCGACGATGCCAATTTTAAGTGACCGGTGGTAGATTTCGGCTGATTACGGTTTGAGTTCTAAATGCTATTGTCATTACAAGGTCATTAGACTAAATATTTGTGTAGATATATAATTAAACAGTTTCTGTTGAACTTTTGGTACAAAACATTTGAAATTTATGATTTTAGCCTAATAACTATTTCAGTCAATATAATATGTTTAATTTATGTCAATGATGACAGGTAGGCACTGATAATTTCGGCTCAAAATATCTCGAGAACGATTACTCGTAGCAATTTTTACCAAGAGAACTTTTTTACGTAAAAAACATCGTAAATGTATATTTTTTTACTCAGTAGATGTATACTGGTACGAACGAAAAGTTATTACTCCTCCAACCAGTTAAAAATATGTAGGTGGTGCCCTCTACAAGTAGGAGTCATCTAAATCAGATTTCTCATGTCAAAAAACTCCCAGACAACAATTTTCATCCAAATATTGACGTTACTTCAGAAATTATTTGGAAAAAATCGAAATAAAAATGAAACTTCTATACCCTGTATCTCCGAAACTAAGCATTTTAGGATATACATTTATACGAACTTTTTTATCTGCAGAATATGCTGCCGAAGTTTCCGGAATACATTTCGGACCACCCTGTATAGTATAATTGTAACCACTAATTTCTTCAACTAATTTTAAGGTTCTGAATGAGGATTTATACATTCCTCTTTTCCATACGCCATTCATAGAACTTTTTGTACATCTTTTGATATTGCTTATTTTTATCTGCAGAATATGCTGCCGAAGTTTCCGGAATACAGTTCGGATCACCCTGTATACAAACAAAGATATACTCTCTTTGAATGTGGTAGACAATGATTCACTATTGAATCTAAAGAATTTCGGAGTTCCATTGTCTTTATTTATTTTGCTTAATGCAACGTTTTGATTAGGAGGATCACTGACCGTTATCACTATCACTGAGTTTACACTTGAAAGCGGTCAGTGTTCCTCCTGACCGAAAGGTTGTGAGATGAAAATATATCATATGAAAATAAATAAAGACAAAGTCCGAAATTCTTTTAGTTTCAAAGATATACTTCTCTGTCTGTTGATAAGATTCTTTTCTTGTAGTGAAATTTATAATGTTTAACGCTACATGTTTTTAAAGAAACATCAAAATAAAATAATTTTATTATTTTATTTTATATATATTATTTAATAATTACACTAAATCACCACAATACACCAAAACACTTTTACTTTTACACTGGACGCGCGTTTCGCTAACCATGTTAGCATCATCAGCAGATGATTATAAACTAAAGTACAATCTACAAGTTGAGCGTTTATATACTCGCCCAGTAGGTACCGAGTGGGCGTGGCAAAATCTAGCCAACCGAGTCAGAGCCAACTGAGCGTAACAGTTAATTTCCGTCACTAGAGTAGTAGGAACAAAGAACTTGAAGGAATTGGACCGATGACTCTGTTCATACTATCTTTACATTTATTAATTCTGATGCTTTCCTATGCATCTAATTGCCTGTAATTTGAGACTTGTTTAATTAATTTTAAATTATTAAGATCTATACAATGGTCTTTATCAACAAAATGTTCGGCAACGCAAGATTTATCCGGTCTACCATATCTTATCTGAGCTAAATGTTCTTAGAATCTAGTTAATATTGATCTTCTAGTTTGCCCAACATATTTCTGATTACAATCTTTACAAGAAATTTCATAAATACCCGACCTTTCCAGTGGAGGTGTTTTATCTTTTGGATTACCTAATAATTGTTGTAATTTATTATTAGCAATATACACAAGTTTATAATTGACATTCTTAAAAATTGCTTTTAGACCACGGGATAACTCTCTATCAAACGGTATCGAAAAATATTTAGACGTATCTTTCCCCACTTGAAAAGTCGAATTTTCAGAAATCATTAACCTATACCTACGTTTTCTAATTAATTTATCAACTAGTGAAGGAGAATATCCATTACACTCAGCTACATTCCTAATGTAATCTCTTTGTATTTATTTCATATCTTTCGTTGGAAAGTGGGAAACTAAGTAATCTATGAACTAAGAAATTTAAACTAGCCATGTTATGTTCAACACTATGATGTGATTCATTAGGAATATATCTGCGTGTGGTGGTATTTTTCCTATAGATATCAAATTCCAGGCAATTATTAGTATTTCTAATAACTAATACGTCTAGAAATGGTAATCTGTCGTTGTTCTCAATTTGATGCGTAAATTTAATGGAAGGAAAACGATTATTTAACTTAGAAATAAAACATGGTTAGCGAAACGCGCGTCCAGTGTAAAAGTAAAAGTGTTTTGGTGTATTGTGGTGTTTTAGTGTAATTTTATTCTGCTATGTAACACCAAAGGTTCCAACCCTCAACTGTAAGAAACATGTTTTAAAGAAAAAATTAATGCGAGAATGCAAAATTCCTGTGACGAAAAATCCAAAATTAATTTTAAGATATTGCTTATTGTTGAAACTTGTAATGCCAGACTCTATTTCAGACTTACTCTATACACAATATTAAAATCTGGTTTCTAAAGACACTTAATTTTTCTCCAGGAATTCTCCAACGGCAAAGACAATGTATTCAATTCATCCATGCATTAAATCAGTCTCGCTACAATCGTTTCTATGTCTTTTTTCAGGAAGGAGAATTTAAAATTAAGTCCACCCCTCTAACTCGGTGTTCCACCCGGTATTTTCGTTGGCTATTCTGCATATATTACCATATTTTTCAAACCGAAATCAGAGTTTATTACACGAGGGGTGAAACTCGTGGTCAAACTGTTACAAAAAACTATTTGAAGTAATAAAACATGGGCCGGACTAGATTGTTTTTAGATATACATATGGTTTTAAAATGTTTTATTCACAATCATACAATAAAAGGAGTTTTATCTACTCATATGAGGCGTTTAAAATGACATTTTATCCACTAGTTTTTGATTAAATCAATACTAAAAAAGATAGTTACAATAACAACAAACGCTATATCTAAAATGAGCTCTACACGTAACAATTTCTGAGAAATTTGAACTGGACACTGTCCAGAGTGTCCAATGGACATTTCTTCGATCTGTTTCTAAACTCAACCTGTAGTGGCGGCTTCAGTGGCAATGATACTTTGTTGCTGCCAAAGATGAGGGAAGGGAGATATTTCATCTTAAACAGTATTATACAGGGTGGTCCGAACTGTATTACGGAAACTGCGGAAGCATATTCTGCAGATAAAAATAAGTAACAAAGTTCGTAGAAATGTATGTCCGAAAATGCTTAGTTTTGGAGATACAGGGTGTAGAAGTTTCATTTTTATTTTGATTTTTTCCAAATAATTCCTGAAGTAACGTCAATATTGGTGCCTGGAAGCTTTTTGACATGAGAAATTTGATTTTGATGTCAATATGACTCCTATTTGTACGGGGCACTACCTACATGTGTTTTAACTGTTTTGAAGAGTAATCACTTTTCGTCCGTGCCTGTACAAAACAACTAAGTGAAAAAATATACATTTCCGTGATTTTCTACGTAAAAAATGTCTCTTGATAAAAATCGCTACGAGCAACCGTTCTTACAAAAATTGACAAAACGTAACAAACAAAAATGACAAAAATTAAATATTTTGTCAATTTTTTTTAAGTTTCTATTTCAATGTTTAAATACTCATACCCATTTACTCAAATTTTGATATTTTCTGAATTGTTCTGAATTGATTATTGTTGAGTTTACTGCTCTGGAAATATTTCCACTAAAATTAAGCTAGAGTGAAATTAGTCGTTTTTTATGGAAATTTGTCAGATTTTTTAAGAATATTTTGAGTATTTGATTGTTTATTAATCTATATATTTCTTATTTTTCAGGTATGGAATTTTCTACTAACTAGATATGTAATAGATTAACGCGGGATGGTAAGTATGAAGAAATAAATCTTTATAACAATTTAACAATTCAAAATTATTAACAAAAACAACTTGTTACAATACAATTATTTTTAATGGTTACTTTTGCTTGCTTTTTGCTCTATCTAATATACTTCTAGTCGGTACATATTCCTAGACTCTAGACACATTGTTCCTGCTTTAAAATTTTCAAGTTAAGTAAGTATCTCAACATATTAGAAAAACTAATATGAAATTATTATTTGTCGGGCCAAATACAACCCTGTTCTCAATCCTCGTAAAAATGTCTGTCCCACGCGATTTTTGCATACGTAATAACCGTTGTCGCCGAAAAAATCCCCGCACGGCACGTGACTAATTGCCTCCAATTAGGGCTTTGCGTGCACGTTATTTGACAGCTGTCATGCGGAATCACGGGCGTCAAAGCGGTGGGCGGGATCGGATAGTGGGATAAAGAATAAAATATAATATAACTATGTATATAGTCTAGATAAGTTAATTTAGAAAATAGCTATTCAGAAGTGTTTTTATATGTTATTTGTTCTTTGGGCTTGATTAAACTGAGTAATATTAAAAACGGCGTCAGAGTTGGCTTGGAAATTAAGATTGCTGTTATTTTTTATGTAAAATTATATGGAGTTAAACGGTATTTGTTCATGCATTAAATTTTGCTTATTACAAGTTTTTATTTAAATTGATTTGTATTAGTCTGCTAGTGAGGGTCCAATTTTGCTAGCTGAAATAGAACCACTTCCTTATGTTCGATTCAGCTCAAATTTCATGTACTTGCCTATCTTCCGTGACAATTCATTATTATGGTACCATGAAATATACAGGGTGGTCCGAACTGTATTCCGGAAACTTTGGCAGCACATTCTGCGAATTAAAATAAGTAAAAAAGTTCCTATAAGTGTATGTCCTAAATAAAATTTTATTTCGATTTTTTCCAAATAATTTCTGAAGTAACGTCAATATTTGGATGAAACTTAGTGTCTGGGAGTTTTTTGACATGAGAAATTTGATTTTGATGTCAATATCACTCGGATTTGTAGGGGGCGCCACCTACATGTGATTTAACTGTTTTGAAGAGTAATAACTTTCTTAAAAATACTTCTTTTACGTAAAAAATATCTTAAATGTATATTTTTTTACTCAGTAGTTTTATACAGATACGGATGAAAAGTTATTACTCTTGAAGCCAGTTAAAAATTATGGAGGTAGCGCCCTCTACAAGTAGGAGTCATATTGACATCAAAATCAAATTTATCATGTCAAAAAATTCCCAAACACCAAATTTCATCCAATTATTGACGTTAATTCAGAAATTATTTGGAAAAAAATTTAAATAAAAATAAAACTTCTACATCCTGCATCTGTGAAACTAAGCATTTTAGGACATTCAATATACATCGATACGAACTTTTTTACCTATTTTTATCTGCAGAATATGCTGCTGAAGTTTTCGGAATACAGTTCGGACCACCCTGTATAACGAACTTAGCTAGTTAATTAGATTGCCATAGGCCCTCGCGGCCGCAGTGGAGTCAATACAATACAATACAATACAATAGTCAATACAATATACAAATACTTAGTCAATACAATACAATAGTTAATTAGTTACCTACTCAGATAAATTTTGCGACAAGCTTTTATATCATATAAGTTGATGGATTTAGTTTAATTCAAAGTTCATTTTCTTCTTTTTAAAGCATTTAAATAAAAGTTTGTTTTTAAAACAATTTTTTAAATCAATAATGCTATTTTTAAGATTAAAATAACAATAACTTCTTTCAATTAATACATCATAGCCATTTAATCGCGCTTTTCCCGTTTCTGCTACTCCGCCTTTTTTCCATTGATTTCGAAAAGGCAACCGTGACTCAGCTAGTTGTATTCGATTGCCGCCCTACGATGACGGCTTTTTTTTCGGGGTGGTCCCACTTGGGAATATTATTAGGGGGTGAGAAGTGGATTGGATTGAATTATAACCAAAGGGAAAACAAAAGGCTAATGTTAGTTGCGAGTGAAGGATCACTAATAGAAATGAGGGGTGGTGAAATAGGACTAATAAATGTTGAGTTATCGCTTGATATGAAATCTATATTATTTCGATGTTTTTGTGATACCTTGCTTACAGCGTGCTTGTTTTTATTTTATTGAAATATTCCTATACTACTTTATTAATAACTAGCGTGTACAGGGTGGGTCAAATTCGACTCTTTTAAATGGAAACACCCTTTTCTATAGGAGATAGACGAAAACTAGTATCGATGTCTGGAGCTCAATTTTTATCAAAAACATGATGGTGAAAACCGCACATCAATATCTCATCACCCGTAACTCCGTTTCGGAGTTACGGGGTGTTTTTCAAAAATGTGCATTTTTAACAAATCGCTGTAACTTTTTTACTATGCAAAATTTTGTATTTCTATGAAAACATTTCCAAAGCACCTTTTTACATAGATGTTTTTATGAACCAGTTTAATGGTTCAAGTATATTTTTTATAAAATTAATAATTTAAGAGTTATCAACAGAAAAAATGATTTTTTATTTGGGACACCCTCTATATTTTTTTATATAACTGAAAAGAATTTAAAATTACCTTTCCAAAAATATAGCATACTTGATATTTTGTTATAATCCCCTTCGAAATACAGAATTTTTAAAAGTTCGCCACTTTTAACTAGTAGGCTTTGGACCCCTTATTGATATGGAACTCGAATGGAACTCGAGAACATATTTTCCAGCAAGACGACGCACCGCCTCTGAACGCTGAAGTTATCAGCAAATTTTTGCAGCCAATTTCAAGAATAAATGAATAGCTAACCAAGATCCCAGCCGTTGGCCGTTGAAGCCGCCTGACTTAGTGCCTATGGATCTAATCCTATGGATATATTTGCCGAAGAATAAAGGTTCCTTATTCTTCCGTATAATCTAGACAAGTATTAGAAATACTTAGCAGTTATGAGAGGGTATCTTTCACCCCCACTGAGTTAATGAATTCCGCGAGAAATGTTCAAAAACTGCCCCGTCTGTCAATAACAGAAGACGGTCGATATGTCGAACACCTGTAGCAAAATCTCATGTCTTTGTTTGCTATTTATTTTTATTGTTATTAGATATAGTTTAATTGTGTTGATTTTGGTTAAATATATTTTAAATTGTTATAAAATTCTGCATCTCTTATAGCAAATATTATTTTCGTTTTAATTGATGCTCACAGCTAGAATTTTTTTTGCATTACAGCCGGTGCCGTTCAAAGCCTACTTATTTAAAGCTGGCGAATTTTTTATATACTCTATATCACGAAGAGGAATCGAGCAAAATATCAAGTGTGTTATATTTTTGGAAAGGTAGTTTTAAATTCTTTTCAATAAATTAAAAATATATAGGGTGTCCCATATAAAAAATCAAATTTTCTGTTGATAATTCTTAAATTATTAATTTTAAAAAAATTATTAAATTCTACGTAGAAAGGTGCTTTGGAAATGTTTTCATAAAAATACAAAATTTTCCATAGCAAAAAAGTTTGTTAAAAATTAAAAAAAAAATACGATTTGTTAAAAATGCATATTTTTGAAAAACACCCCGTAACTCCGAAACGGTAACAGATATCGATATGCGGTTTTCACCATCATGACCACCGTAAATGTATACTTTTTTACTGGGTAGTTTTATACAGGTACGGACTAAAAGTTATTACTCTTCAAACAAGTTAAAAAATATGTAGGTGGCGCCCTCTACAAGTAGGAGTCATATTGACATCAAAATCAAATTTCTCATGTCAAAAAACTCCCAGACACCAATTTTCATCCAAATATTGACGGTACTTCAGTAATAATTTGGAAAAAATCAAAATAAAAATGAAATTTCAACACCCAGTATCTCCGAAACTAAGCATTTTGGGACATACATTTATACGAACTTTTTTACTTACTTTTATCTGCAGAATATGCTGCCGAAGTTTTCGGAATACAGTTTGGACCACCCTGTATAAGATTTAAAAAATTGAACTATATTTTCATGTTTTTTTAGTGACTAATGGCGTGACTTATTTTTTTTTTCGACAATTTTCAATGACGGACCTTTTGATTGACGAAAAAATGTTGTAATAACGGACTCTCTGTCATAATGACGGACGTGTGATCACTTTATTAGATGTATCTGACGTATAGTTATGGAGATATCATGATGAGTCAGTGAGTACTAAAACGCTTTTATAAGTCCCCCTAACTGAAATTTGATAATTTTTCTTACTCAATTTTATATCATTCCTTTTATATAGTAACTGACAGATTTAACAAAAACCTTTTTTTAAACAGTGACCTGGCAAAATATGTTATATGTTAGTAAGTTTATCATTACTGCGTCATTCTTCATTTTGTCGACGCCTCCATTCATCTACTAACATCATTAGGTCCACCTTCTCTATACAGCCCATTGTCCAAGTTCCGACAATAGACAACAGGACAAGCTGACCGGCCTAATACGCCGGACATCAAAATAATAACGAGTCCCAAAAATATTCCTCCCCCTTCGCGGTACAACCCTTTCTGCCATTGTACCAGAGGCCAGAGGTATAAAGGCTTAAATTAGGTTTGGCTAATGTCCATTCTGATGCTGCGTGGTAGATGTTTACTCGTATTATGCGATGCGGGGTAATGAATACATTATTTTTTTTATTTTTTTTGTACAGAGGGTCAGTTTGGTCTAGTTGGCTTTAAATAGATTTAGAATGGAACGGTGTTTTCAATTGGGGTGGCTTATATTATGTAGATGATGTCCGTTTATTTATTTGCGTTTTGTATCGACTTATATACAGGGTTGTTCACCACATACGACACGGAGTATTGTAGCTAAACGATGAAATTTTTACAAATTGTATGTTTGGGGTTCGTTGAAGGACTATTAGAGCTACAATTTAAAAATATTTTTACAAGATACAGAGTGTCCCAAATAAATAAAAAATATCAAAGTTGTATTTTTTTAAATGGAACACCCTGTATATTATTACGTTTTTAGTTTCTACGATTAAAATAAAGGTAAATTTGATTAAGGTTTATTATACTTAAACCTTACCGTTTTTGAAATATTTTCAATTTTATATAATTGCAGTAAAAATTTTAAAGGTTCATTTCTCCAAGGGTATCAATGTTTTTAATACTAAATATTTAATGAAGTTTATTTATTGATCAGTTATTGTGTTGCAATAATAAAAATAATACTACCTTATACAAAGTGTCTAAAAATTTATTTTAAATAATTATTAGCTTCAAACGGCAATAACTTCTTTAATTTAAATGGAATGCCCTGTATATTTTAGGAGAATCAGATGCACAATTAAATTGTCCATCAAATGGTATTATGCCATTTGTAACCTATCCCTTCAAGTTTTTCGTAGAAAATGCATTTTCTTATAATTTAGACCTCATTTATCAATATATCCATGGAATATTGACATTTTAGATTGTTTTTTAAAGCAACAAATGTACAAAATGTACAGACTAGTAATATTATCGTTTTTTAGCAAAACGATAATATTACTAACCCATTTGTATGCAAAAAAGAAAACTATTTAATTCTTTATAAAAAGAGTATACCATTAATTAAATATAACACCATTATTTCCGCCCATATACTAATTAATGGCATACTTAATTGTGTTCGTTAATAAATTATTATAAATAAATGTGGATTTTTGAGTTAGAAATCAATATAATAATAAGTTATCAAATTAAAGTCTTTGTTGTTATAAATAAGCATTTATTAAAAAATGAGATATCATTTTTAAGGTGTTACTTTTTATCACACTGTCTAATGCCCATACAAAATTCAGTATTTTAGTATTTGGAGCAATTATTATTAATCAACGCAAACACTCAGTTAATGTAGTTTGAATACTGGAATCATATTAATTGGACCTCTTTAACAAATATTTAAACAGTTTTTTTTTATTTTTTAATGAAATAAACGAATTATATCGACATATTAGTATCTGTACTCTTTAAAATTTGGTACATCTTTAAAAATAATCTAAAATGTCAATAGTCCATGGGTATATTGATAAATAAGTTCTAAATTACAAGAAAATGTATTTTCTACGGAAACTTAAAAGAGATAGGTAAAAAAATGGTATAATATAATTTGATAGACAATTAAATTGTGCATCTGATTCTCGTAAAATATACAGGGTGTTCCATTTAAATTCAAACAAGTTATTGCCGTTTGAAGCTAATAATTATTTAAAATAAATTTTTAGACACTCTGTATAAGGTAGTATTATTTTATTATTGCAACACAATAACTGATCAGTAAATAAACTTCAGTAAATATTTAGTATTAAAAACTTTGATACCCTTGGAGAAATGAAGCCTTAAAATTTTTACTGCAATTTCACAAAATTGAAAATATTTCAAAAACGGTAAGGTTTAAGTATAATAAATCTTAATCAAATTTACCTTTATTTTAATCGTAGAAACTAAAAATGTAATAATATACAGGGTGTTCCATTTAAAAAAATACAACTTTGATATTTTTTACTTATTTGGGACACTCTGTATCTTGTAAAATTATTTTTAAATTGTACCTCTAATAGTCCTTCATCGAACCCAAAACTTACAATTTGTAAACATCTCATCGTTTAGCTACAATACTCCGTGTCGTATGTGGTGAACAACCCTGTATACTCAAATATACAGGGTGGTCCGAACTGTATTCCGGAAACTTCGGCAGCATATTCTGCAGATAAAAATAAGTAAAAAAGTTTCTATAAATGCATGTCCTAAAATTGTTACTTTCAGTGATACAGGGTGTAGAAGTTTTATTTTAATTCGATTTTTTCTAAATAATTTCCGAAGTAACGTCAATATTTGGATGAAAATTGGTGTCTGGGATTTTTTTGACATGAGAAATTTGATTTCGATGTCAATATGACTCCTACTAGTAGTAGTAGTACTTACTTTTATCTGCAGAATATGCTTCCGAAGTTTCCGGAATAGAGTTCGGACCACCCTGTATATCGTATCGGCCTGAAACATATCGGTATCGGCCGATTATCGGTATCGGCTAAAAAAAGCCTATCGGTCGAACACTAGTGGATATACTGCTATTTGTTTGTCTTTGCCAGATAAAGAATTTTTTTTGTACCACAACTTCCCTATTTTCTTAAATAATACCCTTGTTTATATATGGATAATACTACTTAAATAATGAATGAAACTACGACTGGGAACCATGTAGTTGGGAATACGGTCTGTGATAGCAGAAAAATAAAGAGAAATTTCACGTCTAAAGACAGGCAACATTTTTTTTCAATTTTTTCAGATACCATCAAAACTAGATGTCACATCTAGGTGTACTATTTTTATGATTTTTTATTCATTTTTCAAGTCTACTAGTTTTTCGGTAAGTTTTCTGCAAAAATAATTTTTTTTGTAACGGTTTTTCCTCGGGTTTTTCTTTGTGTGTGAAAATTCGAAAAAATGGACAAAATGTATCTGGAAAATCTCCTGATTTAATTTGCGTATTTTTCTAAACCAAACCAAACCAAACTACTGATAGATTGTAAGAAACGAAAGATCGTACAGTATAATCACACTGTTTGTTTTACATTCTGCTTGTATACCGGGTGTTGCATCGTCGAGCGGGACATAGGAAATCCCAAGTAAATTTTAATGGGGTCAATTATTGGCTTCCCTAATTATTTTGAAGAGCACTAAAACCCACATTCAAAAGAATAACTTTAGATATTTTTGATTAGCTGTTTACGAGTTATCGCCGATTTCTTTTTAAATATTTCTCCTTTCTTATGGCCCTGTATTTACTTATGAGCACCAGTCAAGGTAAAAGATAACTGTCAAATAAAGTTGCCATTTCAGAAATTTATCTGTTTAGTGCTTTAGTATTATTATTAAAAACTCATACCTACATCGAAAATATTAGCCATGAATTACACTACTGAAGAAAAAGTATTGATGATTAAATGGTATTATCAAGGAAATAGTTATCTAAAGGTGTCGGACATGTTTGCTGCTCTGTATCCGAATAGACCGATACCTGGAAAATCTACAATCGCGAGGAATATCCAGAGATTTGAGACCAAAGGTACCCTAATAAATAACTGCAGATGTGAAGCAAGGCAGGAACAAAAAGAAGATGCAAGAAATGATACCGATTTGGAAGTTTTATTGTGCGTGGAAGAGAACGATGGAAAGATCAGCACAAAAAAACTTGAGGATGAAATAGGAATAGATCACACTACAGCGTTTCAAATCTTGAAACGACATAAATACTATTCCTTCAAATATGAAAAGCACCAAGAGCTATGAGATGGGGACGAAATACGGCGACAGGCGTTTTGTTTTGATATGATGGAAAGAACAAACACGGATAGGGAATTTTTAAAAACATATGTTTCACTGACGAATGCACGTTTACCTTAAATAATGAACCCAATGTTCAAAATTATCGATATTGGAACAAAGAAAACCAACACAGGTTTGTCGAAACAAGCACGCAATATCCACAGAAAGTAAATGTTTGGGCAGCGATATTCGGACACAATATTATCGGGCCATTATTTCTTACGCGAAATTTAAATGCAGAATATTATTTGGAACTACTCGAAAATCATATTTTACCTGCTTTACATGATGCCACTAGGGAAAATCAGGAAGTTTGGTACCAAATGGATGGCTGCCCGGCACATAGTACCCTGGCTGTTCGGGAATATTTAGATAATAGTTTTAACGGAAACGTTATTGGCCTAAATTATACAGTAAATTGGCCAGCAAGGTCTCCTGATATTTCGCCAAACGATTTCTTTCTCTGGGGCCATTTAAAAAACAGGATATACAAGGATAAAAAATACCCAAATCTACTGCCGAATGCAATAGAATTTCAGTTTACCAACTAGCGAATGTAAGAAGAGATTTTTATGATCGCCTGGGTTATTGTCTAGCAGTCGATGGAGGAATATTTGAACATCTTCTTAAATCCTAAAGTTCTAACAATTTAATAGTACCTAAATTAATAAGTTATTGAATATTTTAATAATACTATAATTAACCTTGTAATTGATTACTTTATTTTACTTTAATTCATATTAATTTGTATTTATAAATACACCTTTAAGATTTCCGATGTAGGAATGAGTTTTCAATAATAATAAAGCACTTAATAGGTAAATTTCTGAAATGACAACTTTATTTGACAGTTATCTTTTACCTTGACTGGTGCTCATAAGAAAAAACAGGGCCATAAGAAAGGAGAAATATTTAAAAAGAAATCGGCGATAACTCGTAAACGAGCTAATCAAAAATATCTAAAGTTATTCTTTTGAATGTGGGTTTTAGTGCTCTTCAATAAATCTAAATAGAATTATTCTCTAAAATAATTAGGGAAGTCAATAATTGACCCCATTAAAATTTACATGGAATTTCCTATGTCCCGTCCGACGATGCAACACCCGGTATAGGTTGAGTCAAAACAAATCAATGTATACGGTTAGTCTACCTTTTATAAATCGTCTTTTCAAGTCCTTTTCCAAGTATATTAATATCAAAAATCCCAATCATCAGACCTAAACCGTTACAATATTAAATTAACAATTAATTATCCAGCCCAAAACAATATTTCCAACCCTTCTACGTCACCCTTAATCCACTGAACCCTTAATTATGTTCCGGAATCGACACCGGGAGGTAATTCTAGATTAATTAAGACGCCGGTAAATGTCACGAAATTGTCCAATGATGGCGGCAGGAGTGGGCTTTCCGGCTATACTGTTTCGCCGCCGCGTCTGGGCAACTAATGACCCGTCATACGTCATGGGAAAATGATACGGGGCTATTGTTTCCGCCAGCGGCTCGATTAAGCGATTTGTGCGTGGGGAGTTTCGTTTTTATAAAAATTATAAAAAAGTGGCCATTAAAATCAATAAATATGTATTTGTTCCCACCATAGAAATGATGTTATACCGATCTGGCAGTCGAAACTGCGTGGTCTGGATTTTAACGTGTTAGATAGTAATATAGACAGCTTAATGACAAATCAATTGTATTAAAAAGAGATAAAAGTTGGGTTGATACATTTTGCGGTATTGCCGGATTTTGCATCAAAAGTACAAACCGCACAAGTAGGCATTTATGGAAAATGTTGCATCTAGGGTTGAAACCTTATTTTTCACAATTATTTGCTCATTTTACTACAGATGTAATATATTATATTTAGCTTAGATATGTTATCTTCATTTCACACTGAAAAAAAGGATCTCTCAGTCGAAATGAATATGACTTTGACCCAAAAGATTGGCGCTTTTCAATAGGGCCAAGAACGACGTTTCTTTGCCCGAAACATTAACTATCTTTTCATAAGCTTTAAAAAATTACTTAGAGAATAGAAGAATCTATCTGTCCAAAGTATTTCACTCTTGACCCAAAATGAATATGCAAAGAAGTTCTTGCTACAAGAACAATAGTCTCTTTGATTCATGCAAAAATTCTTGATTGAAAAAGGACATTTCTTGATTAAAGAGACACTTTTCTTAAACCAATAGCGAATACTATTGACTCAACTAAAATTTATTTTGATCTAAGAGAAGTCTATACATCATATACAGGCATATTACGAGGTATATTATTTTCTGATAATTTAGGTTTTCCTGGTCTGTAGTAAGTAAAGTGATATTATTTTCCTCGATAGTAGTTATTTCTGCTTCTTCACTCCTTGGTATTTTTTGGGGTTGTTCATCACTCTACATATTACAAAAAATGTTACATCACGATTAATCAAAGTAAAGCAAATAAATTATTAAAATTATAAGCTTTGGTCACATTTTGAATTTTTTAATACGACGACTTGAAAATCAAAAATTTTTGTAATTATTTGCTTATTTATTATTCTTATTGTATCTATAGTCATGCATGCATTATCTAAACAGGTGCATTATAGGTAAATGTCTCTTACCTTCAAATATAGCAAATAAATGCTCTATCTTCCATTTTTTTCAAAAACTCCTTTAAAGAATCCATATATCCTAAAATTTGGCCATAAAAAATTACAAATGCATGTTAATAACGATCACTAATTTGTTATACGATATGCGCTTAAAAAGCAAATTATGCAAAATTCCAAGTGGAAAATTCCAAGCAACAAAACCCGTACGTACTATGATGTGCGACCTATGAAATGCGACATACGACTGATCGGACTGCCGAGTGATTTTATGTACCGTCCTTCGTCATCGTCTTTGCGTGTCGTTATTATTTTTCATCACAAGAGTATTTAGCTATTGGAAAAATGGCCATGTTTCTTGAATAAAGTACTTCCTAGCGTATTTTTCTTATTATCTTAAAACAAAGTAACTTCCACTTGGTTGAATGAAAATAGATTCAAGAGAAATTTTCGAATTTTTCAAGAGAACCAGTTTTCTTGAGTTAAGAGAGTTTTTCTTCAGGCAAACTATTTTCTTTTACACTAAAATAAATTCTCTTGCCACTAATTTTTTTTCAAGAACGATGACGACTTTAGTTCAAGTTTATCTTTTTTATCAGTGCAGTAGTATACATGAAAGTTTTTAAAATAGTTTAATTTTTTTCTACACAAATTTTCCTACAAACGTTAAAAACCGGCAACACTGCACGAAAAAAAAACTAAACTGGCTTAAAGATTATTAATCTTGAACCAACGATATGCTAGTTTCCCCATTCCGCAAATCTAGTTATACTTCTTTTCAAGAAAACCTTATCCTTAGAAGCGAAGAAAATTTATCTTTTATTTAAGATTTACCTAGAATTGAAATTAAGATTATAACTACACTCCAGACAATTCTAGATAAAATCTTGTTTCGAGTAGTAGTGCGAACTATCGAATGAATACTATCGAAACATTCGATAGTTGCAATTCATTCGAATAATTCGATAGCTAGTAAAAAAACGTTCGTTGAAAACTATTCGAATAAAAATTATCCAATAGTTGCGTCATCTGCCTTGAAATATTGTATTCTGGTAATTCGGCAGCAAAAACCATTCATTTATAAAATTCATTCATTTATGAAATTCATCTATTCGTCAGGATCGATTATAATAAAATATTAACTGGATTTTAGTTGTCGCCCGGCGACGTAGGTTCTGTCGAGAAACCCGACAGCGGTCGGTGGCAATGCTAGAAAGAAGCCGGCATCTTTGATTTTTTGCGGAGTCATATAAAGATAAGGACACATTATTTTTTTTTATTGAGGTGCTAGTATTTACACAGAAAATACATTATGAAGGGCGCTGTTGCCATATATTGGTATTAGTTGATATTAGCAAAGAATATTATTGTTTGGCTTTAGTTAGTTAGGGATAGTATGTCTATATATTTTGCATTTTTTTTATTAATATTCTGTTGTTAGGTTAGGTTAGGTTAGGTTAGATAATAAAATATTTTGGATGTAGGAAAATGATTTTTAATGTTTTTAAACAAAGACTGGTTTAATAAAAATCATAATAACAGTAATAATTTGTTATACCTATTAACAACATAATTTAAAATAATTTAATATAAACATTTTTTTTACGTAGTAGCAAAATATAAACAACAAATTAGATGTCAAAATTATTTATATTAGATCCTATTTAAAAATAATATAGTCTTTAAATTTTTTGGCATCGTTGGTTTATTAAATAATAATAATTACAGAACTAATTTGTTATATTAACAACAAACTTTAAAATCATGAAATATAAACATTTATTAATTTTCTAAGCATGCAGTGTAATGGAAGGAAAATATAAATGAAAAATTAGAAATCAAAATTATTTATATTAGGTACTTTATATTATTATTTAAAAATAATATTTACTTTTACTGGCATTTACTTTAAAAAATAAATGAAATATTTCTTCGCAAAAAACTACATGTAAGAGAATTAGCATAAACAAAATACAAACATCGTTTTTTTTTAAATTGGCAGGGGTAACAATTCAAGTTCATCTCATCTCTCTTAAAAATTGCTACTTCTCAAAATTTCCCATTAAAAAATAGTCCATATATACCATATAAAATAAAATAATTGAAAGATCGGGCTACGGAAAATCACACAACTTTTCGGAAAAATTTTGACACCTGCACACGCACACAATCGTCAATTAAAAAAAAACTACTATTTTAGTATTTTAAATATTTTAATAAACGCAAAAATAGCACAGTATTTATAAGGTGAAGTTATAAAAATTTGGAAGAACTAATAATGCACTGACACACACAAAAATCAAACGAATACTAAATTTCATTTATCAAAAGCATTCGATAGTCGTGGCTCAACGATAACCATTTAGTCGCACGGCGAGGTTGTCACATATGCTTTAGTATACAAATGAATGAATGATTTTATTCGAATAAAACCATTCGATAGTTGAAATCATTCATTCAGTAACCATTCGATAGTCTAACTCATTCGATAGTTCCCATCGCTAGTTTCGAGTACTATTTATACTTATTTGTAAATTAGCAAATTATTGCATTAAGTATAGAAATTCTTTGTGTACATGTCATAATTACTTTATTCAAGTGTAATATCACCTACTATGAAATAAAGCCTCTTCTTACTTTTAAGTACGTATCGTTACAAGAGTTTGCTAGACTTAAAAAGAGATTAGTAAGTTTTGCATATAAAATATCATATTTTCTAAAAAAGTATACTTAATCTTTATTGAACTTTACTTTTTATTGTTTCAAATCCCTTTAGTCCTACTTTAAGTATATAGTGATTTCTAATCAGTATATCGTAATGTCTAATGATTAGTTTATAAAGTTTTTTTGTTATCGTTTGTGCTTGTGATACGTGAAAATGGAGGACCTTCTCCAGGCATGGTATATGACGGATTTGATCCCAAAATTTCAAGGTAAGTTTAGCAATAATAAATGTTTTAAATGTAGAATATCGGTTTTTTCGATCCCTTAGTGTTTTGTTAAATTAAATAAAACTCATTTGTTTTTAAACTCTAATCTATACTAATATATAAAATCCTTAAGTGACTGACATACTGATTAATCACTATCCTGCTCAAACCACTCAACGTAAGAAGCTCAATTTTGGCATACAAGTTGATTCTAGGGTGTAGAGGTTCGATAAGAAGGGATTTTTCGAAATTCCAGTTCCAAGAGGGTGAAACAACCCCTCAAATATTACAATATTTTTTATTTAAAAAACGGTTTCCGAAAAAACGCTTCCGAAAAAAAAAGTTTCCGAAAAAACGCTTAAACACGTATATTTTATTTTGTTTTTTTACATATTTTAAGATTTTTTAAAAATGTATACAGGGTGTTTCGAAGAATCTGGTCATTGATTAATCACGATCCTGCTTAAAGCGCTTGACGTAAAAAGCTGATTTTTGGAAAACAGATTGACTTTAGGGTGTAGAGGTTCGATAAGAAGGGATTTTTCGAAACTCGAATTCTAAGGGGGTGAAACTATCCCTCAAATATTAAAATATGTTTATTTAAAAACCAGTGAGTTTTTCGGAAAAACTTTTAAACACGTATATTTTATTTTGTTGTTTTACATATTTTAAGATTTTTTATAAATTTATACAGGGTGTTTCATATTATTAGTATTATATACCATTGAGTAATCACGATTCTGCTTAAACTGCTTGACGTCTAAAGCTGATTTTTGGTAAACGGATGACTGTGGGGTGTAGGGGTTCGATAAGGAGGGGTTTCTCGAATCTCAAATTCCAAGATGTTGAAAACGCCCCTCAAATATTACAATATTTGTTATTTAAAAAACGGTTAGTCTTTCGGGAAAACGCTTGGATAAGCATAATTTATTTGTTTTTTTACATATTTTGAAATTTTTTAAAAAATCATACAGGGTGTTCCAAAAAGTTGGGTAATTTCTTAACCGCGATTCTGTTTAAACTGCTTGACGTAAAAAGCTTATTTTTGGCAAACGGATTTTTCGAAAGTCAAATTCCAACGAGATGAAACTACCCCTCAAATATTACCAAGTTATATAATAATATCGCCATATTGTTTTTTCTCATGCTGACATAAATGTGAGAAAATTTTATCCAGTTTGTATGTTAATGGAAATTCTTGCTTTGCTTTATCATCACCATTACAAATGATTAATTCGACGCGAACGAAGTCGCTGGTACACGCTAGTTAGTATATAAAAGTATTTATACTTCATTTAATAATAGTTTCTTTTTTGCTAAAGGTTTATTCACTTGATAGTGATATAAGTTTTTCTTAAATATAAGTCATTTTATTCTTTTTTTTAGATTCAAAATGACTTAAAGTGACTATAACAAGGCTATAGCTATATTTAAAAAGCAAGTGTAAAAGTAAAATAGCTCCAAATATTTGTTGTACTCATGGAAAGAATACTATCCTTAAAGAAAGTGTAAAATTTTAAGTATATGATTGTTCTTGAATATAGAAATGATTTTTTTCCGTGTGTATGCCGCTTTTGATTTTGTTACTCTCTCTGTCAACCGGTCATTTATATTATTCTCTGTCTTACACGTTAAAATCCAGATCACACTTATAAATATAAATCGGTCTATAATATTGTCTTTATTGTGTGTATTCTGGCAATAAAAGATGGAAAAAAATAATAAAAACTTTGTTTTAATATATTATGCAGTTTTATACGTGTTTTCAAGAAACGTAACTCCCGCGTAAAACGAAAGACGCTTGTATATCAAAGTTGTAATCGTCAGTACTATGCCTAGTATTTAGTACCTTTATAGGGTTCGTATATTATGTTTATGGGTATGCCGCACAAATATATCTATACTAAACAAGAATCATGCTTTATATTCCCGCATAGATATTAAAAATATTATACAAAGGTCTAAGTGTTAACCAGCAATGAAACGACATTTAACTATTTGGCCCCATCCTCGTAAACTGTCAAATCACCGCCATGCTCGTTCCCTTCTCAAAATAATTCAAATATTTTACGAGCCTTCGATATAAAACGGGCTCATAAAAAATCCTCAATAAATAAGGGCGAAAATCGCACATAAATAACTCAGCAATAATCCGCTAAGGCATCAATGGGCGCTGTCGTCGTAATTTTACCATATATACGCCGAATTCGAAAGCCATGATCATCTTCCTTCGGGCTTCAAGCTGAAAAAGAAGATACTCCCCTCGTTACCATAGATTTAAATGGGCTTAAGGTCTAAAGGGCATCCTTTGAGGGAGCTGCGGAAGTTGGAATGCTGGCAGGGGTGCCATTTTCCGTATTTGTCTTGATCCGTTCCTTTTTTTCGGTGACAGAGACTAGATAATAGAGTTTTTTTGTTGTCGTATATTGAATATATTTTTATTTGTTTAACACTGTGACCTCGGGCGGTGAGATGAGAAATTATTGTGCTTTTAGGGTTTGATTTTCATTTTAGTAAAAGACTACATATCATTCTATCAATGAATTTTGTTTTAAAGTATTATTATTTGTTACGTGGTGAGGATTTATGATTTTCGTGTTCAAATAAATAAAATACATGTATTTCTTTTTGGATAATAGTTTTCTTTGGACAAAATATAGACATTTTTATATTTTTCTTGACATTTTCCGGAAATTTGAAAAACTCTTCGAGTAGCGCTTGTTCAGTTTCTGGAAGTTTGTTTATAATGCTTCGAGAAAATGCAATGTTGCCACCTCCTACGTTATCTACATTCTGTATGTTTATAAATTATAAGTGGGAAGAATCGAATTTGTAACACCCTGTACAGGGTGGGTCAAATTGGACGCTTTTAAACGGAAACACCGATGAAAACTAATATCGGTGTCTGGAGCTCGTTTTTTATCAAAAACATGATGGTGAAAACCGGACATCGATATCTGTTACCGTTTCGAAGTTACAGGGTGTTTTTCAAAATTGTGCATTTTTAACACACCGCTGTAACAAACATTTCCAAAGCAACCTTTTAAGTAGAATTTTATGGTTTAAGTATAATTTTTTTAAAATTAATAATTTAAGAGTTATTAACAGAAAAATTGATTTTTTTGTTTGGGACACAATGTATTTTTAATTAACTAAGTTTCCAAAGATATAGCTTGATACTTTTTTATAGTCAATTTCGAAATACTCAATTTTTAAAAGTTTGCCACTTTTAACTAGTAGGCTTTGGACCCGTTATTGATGATCTGTCTCTAATGGAACTCGAAAACGCTGAAGTTATCAGTAAATTTTTGCAGCCAATTTCGAGAATAATTGAATAGCTAACCAAGATCCCAGTCGTTGACCGTCGAGGCCGCCGGACTTAGTGCCTATGGATTTTTATCTTGGCGAAAGAATAATGGTTCTTATTTTTAAATTGCCCGTATATTCTAGACAAGAATTAGAAGTACTTAGCGGTTATGCGAGAGTATCTTTCGCCCCTACTAAGTTAATGAATTCCGCGAGAAATGTTCAAAAACGGTCGTTTATCCATAACAGAAAACGCTCGACATGTCGAACACCTGTAGCAAAATTTTTATTTTATTTTTATTAGATATAGTTTAAATGTGTTGATGTTGTTAAATATAGTTTAAATTACTATAAAATTTCGTATCACTGATTCCGAGTATTATTTTCGTTTTAATTGCTTCTCACAGCTAGAATTTTTTTGCGTTCAAAGCCTACTTATTCAAAGTGGGCCAATTTTTAAAAACTACATCTTGAAAAGGAATATCAAGTATGCTGTATTTTTGTAAAGGTAATTTTAAATTATTTTCTATGAATTAAAAATATTCATGTAAATCATATAAAAAATCAAATTTTCTGTTGATAATTCTTAAATTATTAATTTTAAAAAAATTACACTTAAACCATTAAATTCTACATAGAAAGTTGCGTTGGAAATGTTTTCATAAAAATACAATAATTTCCATAGCAAAAAAGTTTTTGTTAAAAGCGATTTGTTAAAAAGTGACATTTTTGAAAAACACCCCGTAACTCCGAAATGGTAGCAGATATCGATGTGCGGTTTTCACCATCATGTTTTTGATAAAAATTGAGTCCCAGACCCCGATATTAGTTTTCGTCAATCTCCTATAGAAAAGGTTGCTTCCCTTTAAAAGCGTCCAATTTGACCCACCCTGTACATACAACACTGAACAATAATAATAAGGCATAATCATGATAAAGATTTATTTTCCACAATTTTTACTTCATTCCTCTTAGTGCATGGCATCTGTAATATAAATTACGTCACTTTAATAGGTCACCCTCCAATTTAGGACACCCGGTACAAATCATCCCTAAGAAAAACCTTGTACGAACGAATCAAGACGTTACTTTTTCACATATTCCTAACTTTCCGTGACACATTTATGTCAACTCTCCCTATTTAATGGAAGGTAATTCCAGAAACAGTGCCCCAACTGAAAAAAAAAGAGAAAAGGTATAAGGCAAGTAATAAATAAGGAAGGTGAAATAGCGGGGCTGGATGTAGGATGTTTGGCGAACAATCGGCCCAATTATTGCGCTGGAGTGTGAAACGATAGAAAGGAAGATGACAGTATTGTCGGAAGTGACGTAGAAGGTAATATTTTCGAATTTACGAGAATCTGTTCGAACATTTGGGATATTGTGTTAAGAAATCATTTCAAGGGTTGTTTAAAGGTTGAATAAGTTGATCTGAGAAGGGACAGTGTCCTAGAACAAGCATCGATATTGAGAATATTTAAAATTATTGCATACAGAGAAGTTAAAAGATCTTAACTCCTATAACCGATAGTGAACCGATTTTGATGAATTTTTAAGCAATTTGTGGCTAAATTATTTGACTTTTTAGTATCTCTTTCTAAATTCAAAACGAACGAGGGAAAACAAAATGTTGATATTTTGGTGAAATTTTGAAACACCCTGTGGAATACATTAACAAATCAAGGAATTTAAACATAATTTCATCATTACATTTATCTTTTCTCAATAGTATCTTTTCGCGATAGTTTGTTTTTTGTTTCATATGAATAGCTTTATTTTTTTAGAGATATTCGCTTTTGAAGAAGACACTAACATTTTTTCGTATGTTGTACATTAAAACCATGCCTTTGCTTTTGGTCCTAGTCAACAGACCTATGAGATAGTTTATTTTTTATGTAATGTCAATGTCTATGAAAAATCATATTATTATTGCCTGTTGAGCAGTTACTCTAGCAGATATGGTTTTAAGTCCAAAAGTTGATCTCTAACATGATCATTTAAAGCAGCAATAATTAAAACCATCTCTACCAGAGTAAATGTCATACACAATAATAATATGACTTTTCAATGGCAGTGAGATTACAAAAACAATAAACACTATTTTATAAATGTGTTGATGGGGACCCAAAACCAATGCTAAAATTGCGTTAAAATCGTTACTGTGTTATTCAAAAGCAAATATCTCCAATAAAAATAAAGCTATTGAGATGAACCAAAAAACAAACTATCGAAAAAAGACGTACCTAGATGATAAAATGATTTTTAAATTCCTTACTTTGTTAACATATACCACAGGGTGTTTCAAACTTTCACCAAAATATCAACATTTTGTTTTCCCTCGTATAATTGACAGATGGAAACCTTCATTTTTAATTTACGAAAAGATACTAAAGAGCCAATTAGTTTAGCTACAAATTGATTAAAAAATCATCAAAATTGGCCGACTAGAACACACTTTAAAATACATGAAAATGTTAAGGTGCCCGTTTTTCGTGCCGGTGAGTGTAGAATCCTAGTGTTTTATTTAACCAATATATGCAAAAATAATTTCTTTTAAACATCCAGGGTAGTGATGTAAAATTACCGGTAATTTTAAAATCGTAATTACGTAATATTACGGTAACGTTGGTAATTTATAAAAAAATAGTTTTTTAAATAATATTATTTTTTTATTTGAAAAAAAATGGACAAGAATGTTTTTTTTAGCCGGATCAGGTAGTTTTACATCAAAGAAAATAAAATTAACCTTATTAAAAAAAACGTGGTTTGTGAGATGGATGAATGAAAATCTTGTTATTTCCACACCACCTTTACAGCATGTTCCAGTTCCGAATTTTGAAGAGGCCCACTTTGGTGGCCTCAAAGGGGTCAAGCTAATGTCCGGTGAACAGCTGACGTAGCCTGGCTCGCAACGCTTCAAAGTTTAAGTAGGCGGAAAGCGTTTTGCTTCGGGGCGAAAAAACAACCCGTTTTGAATAAACCAACCCTAATCATATTAACATATCGCCAAATCTGCAGCAGCGTATTGGAGAAGAATGGTTGAAATATGAATTAAAAACTGTTATATTTAACGTACATTTATCAAAAAATGTATTCGGTGTGTTGGATCGCCGACATAAATATAAGAAAATCAGTATAAACTTAAAAAACGATAATTTTCAGTTTATTTTAAATAAAGTGTTGAATTTGTTCATTTTAAAAGGTTTGGTTTATACTGAGTTATTCAGGTAGGAATTTACGTTATCGAAAGATGCGTACAATTTATCTTAGATAGGAACTATCGAAAACAGGAAATTGCCATCCTATCCGATAGTCAAGCAGCACTAAACGCGATCAACTTAGTAACCGTCAATTCGAAGTTGGTCAAAAAATGCCTAGAGAAGCTCAACAAATTAGGCAAAGAAAATAAAGTCCTCCTACTCTGGATGCCTGCTCACCAAGGGATAAAAGGCAATGAAAAAGCAAATGATCTAGCTAGGAAAGGAGCGAACACTCCACTAACTGGACCAGAACCGTTCTGTTTTCCAAAGGGAACCAATTGAAAGCGGAACTGAAGAATCTGGTTTGCCTTGATTTAAGTAAAAACAATCTTCGGATTGTCACTGTCTCCTCAACGAACACCTCAGTAGGCTCAAGCTGAGAAACAACGGCGAATGTAGATTCTGTGGGGAAAATGGGGAAACACCAGAACACCTTATCACTGAGTGCGCCGAGACGACGACCATTCGTGCCATGAACCTTGGTACGTCTGATGTCGAGGATGGAGAACTGGCCTCTGTGGATACTCAGATACTGGTTTTTGTTAAAGCCTTGAGACTGTATGATGAGTTATAACTCGTTATAACTCAAGAAAGGGGAACACACAATAGATCTGTAAGGTTGCGGTAGAGGACGAGGGAGTAAAAAAAAGCACAGGCGAAACATTTTTTGAAACGTCGCGTCGCCCAAATGTCTAGAATTTTCCAAAAAGTGATGTAAACGATATGCGATAAATATTTAAAAAAAAACAAAAATATTTATACTCAAACTTTTTAAAATAAATTAAACCATTTTCAACAAATCAAAACATAAGTCCAATAAATCAAAGCTGGTAGATCTCGATAAAAGAAACATATTTTCTCTTTATAGTTTTTCAAATAAGTTCAAAATAACCGTGTTATTTTGAAAATTTCCAAAAAAATGATTTTTTGCTTAAATTTTGAGAACCACTGGATCTTTTTTGGGTTTTCTTTCTTGTAAATTTAATCTACTACCTATGTTGCCATATTATCAAGAAATTATGTTTTTTTAACTAAAAACTAAAAAAAATTCCAAATTTTTTTTCAAAAAATTCCGAATTTTCAAAAAAAAATTGGAAATTTTTTTAGTTTTTAAACAACATAATTTCTTCATAATATGGCAACATAGGTAGTAGATTAAATTTACAAGATAGAAAACCCAAAAAAGATCCAGTGGTTCTCAAAATTTTAGCAAAAAATCATTTTTTTTGGAAACATTTTCGCAAAAAAAACCTCATGGTATTTCTGGGGTCGAAATATACTACCCCTAAAAATATTTGCACTTACTTAAGACTCACTCTGTATAATTTCGATTTCATTCTTTGGTAGATGGTTATTATTAATTTTGATTAACGTCATATCTCTGCTGTTGTTAGAGTATCACATTTTCCGATAACTATTATCACCCTTTTCGTAACAATGAACAAAATACATTTTGTGCTTCTTTAACATCTTAAAACAGCAGAAAATATGACGTTAATTAAAATTCTATTAATAAGAATCTATGAAAGAATGAACATGAAATTATATTACCATAGAAACGCCGTTTGATCTTTAGAACTAAAATTCAACCACATCTTCATGATTTTTTCAATTTTCTCTAAAAGGGTTTGGAAATTTGGAATAGTATATCCATTTGAGAACAAGCCAAAAATTTTATGAAGAATGCATTTTTCTTAAAATGTCAAAAATAAAAAAGTATACTTAAAGCATACTGTATAAATATTTGTTCATTTTATTTTCTGTACAAATGAGTGGGAGTAGCGAAAGACGCAGATTAACAATTCTTTAAATTCTTTAAAGCATTGTCGCGATAGACGAATATTTTTTGAATTTTCAATCAGATCAAAAAGAGGACTGTTCTCTGGAATAGAGGACGGTTGGCAACCCTTGTGAATACCCACCTACCTATTTTTACTGCTTTTTGACATCCATATGATGCGGACTTTATCGGTGACACTGCATATTAAACCAAAATTAATAAAACGCATAAAAAACTGATAAATACATTTATAAAAGCCATTCGCCCCCTTTTTGACCATTAAAGATGACGCACACGTGGCCGGCTAATTTAATCACCTCCAACAAATGGCGGAGGGACGAGTTACCGATGTCCTTTCGTTCGAAAACGATTTTTGCAAATCCGTCACCCTTTTCACCACGTCACGCCCGAGCCTAAAAAAGTCGTAAACATTCAGCGCTATCGGACACGCGAATATAGCCAAGCAAGGGCGGTCAGTCTAGGACGCAGAAGAAGCGGCTTAAAGGGTCAGCAAACCTAGGGAGAGGGTGCGGAGATGACGTATATAGTTTAATTCGATTAATTCGCGCTTTACGCCCTTTTTGTCAACGTCGTTTTTTTATATTCGCAATATGTTGTTCGTCAACAATGGCACAGAGGAAATGTGGCTAATTTTGATTTTAATCTGGACTAGTTTTTAGAAAGACTCGGTAAATCAGGGGTCAGTAACCTTTTCTATGGATATTTTCGGTGTAGTTATCAACTCAATAAGATCTCATCAAGGTACATAATATAATGTTAAATAAAAAATTTAATTTTTTAGCAATTTATTTTGTCAAAAGTTAAATTTGTCAAATATCTAATGCTATAGTCTGTCCAACGACAAGATCCTTGACAGTGATAGATGTGTCTGTCGTTTTAATTTCAAAGAAATTTATTTTATTTTACAAAGAAATAAGTTGGTACTACAAATAAATTTGACTGACAAGTGATTACTTCAAAATATTGTGAAAAAAACTGTATAAAACTGAAAAAATCTTATATAGTTAATATAACTTTTATATAGTTAATATAAAACAAACAAGAACAAAACACCGCATATCAAAAAAAAAATAAAAAATAACTATTGCTTACTTTGAAGTTTCAAAAAACTTCCCGCATTTATTATTAATTTATTATTGGTAATAAGACTTTTTGCCTGGGCACCGAGTATTAACTATAAACTGTGCTCTTGGTCTACATTTAATTTTCCCTCGATTTTTCCTTCACTTGACTTCAAAAGACACAAAACACACGTAATAACACGAATCAAAATGCATCATCTTCCAAAACGCATGGTATTTGTCATAAATTGACACAAAATTATAACCTATAATTTGGCAAGACTTTGACAAGCCTCAAAAATCTCAAGACGAGTTCATACGCATCGGCGTCCGTTTGTCGTTCATCGTTCCGTCAAACCAATAAAATTCAAATATGAGCTGTCATTTTTGAAATAAACCAGTAAAACTGGTTAAAAACAACAAGAGACGACGGATTTATATTTAAACCCATCCATAGTTAACTTAAAAATATTAGAAACTTTTTTTAGTTAAATAAATGGATTGGTATGGACGTCATCTGCTTTCCTTCTGTCATCGTCTGTCGAAATCTTGCCTGAGAAAAAAAAACTGAGTATATCAGTAGATTTTCATAGGTGAGTACAAGACTAATACAATCTTGTACTGTTATGAAAATAGTTTATACAAATTTACCAAAAAGTAAAAGTATCACTTTTACCAACCAGAAAACCAACAAAAATATACACGCACTTCAACTTTACGAGGTAAAATAAACATGGTGATAAAGTCAAGACTGATAAGATTTAACATAACCTGTTAATTCCAACAATATAAAAAGCTATAGGTACTCGCGTGCCTTAACAGACAACCTACATTAATGCAATTAACAGCATTAGTTTCTTTTGCTTGTTTCTTTAACTTCTTATCGGTCGTTAGCTAGAAAATTAAGTTCAGCCGACACGCTTGATCGGAACAAAATTCCTCGGAAGCACGAGCCTCGCTGAATTAGGAGCCTACACACCAGTTGTTACTTATAAAGTTGATTAGTAACGAAAAGATATTTCATATTGGAATTTCGAACACAAATTGCATCTAAATTATGGAGGGTAGAGGTAAGGAGAATCATCTCTTATGGGACTCTCATAAAGTGGGCACCTAAACTAAATATACTATACTAAATGACCACAGTGGCGCTAATAAGCAATAAAAGATCGAACTGGGCCTTCAGAAATTGCATATACCGAATGCATGGGCGCCGGAAGAATGAAATTTAGGGGGGAGGGGGCAAGGTAAACATGAATAAAAAATTGACATTTTTGGTAATTATTGGGAAAACTGGAAATCGTCCGATTTTCACCAAAATTGGTATACACCCTATTTTGAAGTCGTAGATTACGAATCTGAACTTTTTTCTTGGCGGTCTCTTACCGTTTTTCAGAAAAACGGAAAATAATTTCAATATCGAATTTTTCTTAATTTCTCATATTTTTAAGGTTTTCTAACACATATTTTGTTAGGTATTCAATAATCAATAATGTTTTTGCTATTTTCTGTCACTTTTTTAACCAATTCTATGCATAATAGAGGAAAATTTGCTAAAATAAATTTGCAAACAATCTGAAAATGTTAGATTATAGCTTTGTTCGGGTTCTTGTTATTACCGATTCTGAACCGTCCAAGAACTCTGCAGCGCATGCGCAAATGAAATAATGTCTTCATATTTCCTTCTGCCCATACGCATCACAGGTCTAGGACGGTTCAGAATCGGTAATAAGAGAAACCCGAAGTAAGTTTATGTGTTTCTGGTATTTAAAGCAACGTTGCCAATGCTAAACCTAAATTTAGCGTGTTTTTTTCGCTCATTCTGGAATTACGAAAGGCGGTCGCCAAAAGAACGGCTCCTCCCCATAACTGCTATTTTACCAACGAGATCTGACTATTTATATCCACGAAGTTGCACGAAAGAGTTTTGATTGCATTGGTTACAACTTCCATGCAGAGGGTGTTAATCTTTTGTTGTTATATTATTAGATTAACTAAAAAAAGATTAACCCCCTCCGCAAAGAAGTTAAAACCAATGCAATCAAAACTCTTCCGCGTAATTTTGTGGATATAGGTGTATATTTAATTTATTGTCGATCTCATAATAGGTAATTTATTTAAAATCCGTAATCACCCGAAAAATAGAAGATATGGCAACGTTGTAAATTTTCAAATTTCTAGATTGGGTCTAGAATATATTTGTCTCTCTTATTACATAGGAGAGAGAAAGAAGGATATATCAAATGTCAAACTTCCATCTGGTCTCAATTTTCTTTGCTATTTTGTTAAGAAAAGTGTTTTTCAGTAAAATGTTGGACACTTTTCTATCCCCAATCAAGTGTGGCTTTTAGATAAACTATAATGTAATGAAAATATAGTGAAATTATTACTTTATAGGGCCGAAATAAAGAAAAATTCAATGTTGAAATAATTTTCCGTTTTTCTGAAACGGTTTTTCTGAAAAACGGTAAAATCGGACGATTCCCAATAATTACCACATTTTTTATTATTTTACAGGTAACACCTAACAATTTCATAATAATGATTATTTTTTTTACAGATGGATGTAAGAAGATTTGCTTTTATTTTTATTGTTTCAGTGATCCAGGGGGGGGGGGGCAAATGCCCCCTCTTGCCCCCCCTGTCCGGCGCCCATGACCGGGTGGTGCATCGTCGGTAGAAGCATAGGAAATTCCATGCATATTTTGAACTGTCCAAATATTCGCTCCCCTATTAATTTTACAGCTCAGTTGTAAATAGGTTTTTTAAATGGCTACTTATGCTGAATACAGTTGCCAAATTTGAACAATTTTGGACAAGCCGATTTTATGTAATTTAAGAAAACATAATTTTTTTTTAATTAAAACTGAACAGGTAACAATGCAAACCAGTCAACATACCTTAAGTTGTTAACCTATAATTTTCTCATTTGTTGTGCTGTCTACAGAATATATGTCTAATTTTTTAACTTGTTTTTTAATTTTTTGCAAGAGCCTATTATTTAGAAGATACAATTTGACATTGACAAAATTATGGGATGACAACTTTATTTTCCCAAGGTTCTTTGATTAAAAATGGATTGAAATTTAAAATACAATTTTGTTTTAAGCAAAATTGTCAAAAGTTGACATATGATATGTCATTCAATTCGAAGTGTCATTTGCTATCGAATAAAGTAAAAAATTCCAAGGGTGCCATTTAAAAATCAAAAGTTGTAGTCCTTTCCGGTGAAACAGGAAGTGACCGAAAACAATTATTGAATACGTCAATCAATCCTAATTTATGGCATATACTAGCACACCAAATCTCGTTTTTTTATCTGAAAAAATGAAAAAAGTTATAGGGGTGAGCCACCTTTGAGACGCACCCAGTATAATTTTGAAAAAAAAAACTTTTTGAGAAATTTTTCTTCAATCACTGCGAGTATTTTTTAACATGTTTCGTTATAGATCAGAACTAAAATGATGTTATGAACACATCTGTCAAATATTTTATTAATAAATATTAAACTTTTTCCACCACAGACCCCATGTAAACTATTCTACATTTTCATGAACGAATCTCTACCTATCTGTCACAAGTAATTTATCAATAAAAATATACAAAAATCAACGCGGACAACACGAATAACAAACGTAACATCGATCACATAATGCCCCGCTATCGAATATCAAAAAAATAACAGATTTTCCTAGAGCGAAAGTCAGCGGGGCGTTCGCACGGTCCCACCCCGATTGACCTGTCAATCATACAAACAAAACATCCCTCTACCCTCAACCGGCAACGTCTCGACCGTATTTCTATCATCTTCAGGTAGACTTCGGGCATTCGCGACCCTCGTCAAGGTCAAGAGCGAGTGGTGGGGAGCGAAGAGATAGGTGTGCGGCGTGCTATTGGTCGGGTATGAGTACGGGCACAAACAGGAACCGGTTTTGGAGAGGACTTGGAGGGTTAGTTTAAGGTTTCGATGGGCTATCAAAAACTCATTAATTACGAGATGGGGAGATTTTGAAATGGATCTGTCGAATGATGTTTTATTAAGATTGGTAGATACGAATACAAAAACTTGACACGTATGGCTGGGTTTATATTTGACGTATTGGTGATCTGTGATTGAATATGGAGAGACTTCGTGGTGTATAAATCCGTTAAAATTTTATACCGGGTGTGCCTCAAAAGTGGCTCACCCCTATAACATTTTAATTTTTTCAGATAAAAAATCGCAATTTGGTATGTTAGTGTATAACATAAATTTGGGTTGTTTGACGTATTCAGTTGTTTTTGGTCCTGTAGTGCGACCTGGTTACCCAACAATTGTTTGTTTAATATTTCATTAATTATTGCAACAACAAAAGCATAGCATACCATCTTTTGTAACTAGGTTTGCTAATTCGAATAAATGTATTCAAAGGGTGAACATGTGTTTGATTTTTCCCGTATTGGAATGAGACGACATCACATGGCGATCCTGGCAGGACGGGATCCTGGCTGTTCCAGACGGGAACCAACTGAAAGCAGAACTGAAGAATCTGGAAGACTCCATCCGTAACTTGGAATGGGTGTCCTCCAACGGTCTAAGACACTCGAAAAAGTTCCTCAGAACTTACGACAGAGAAAAAGCAAAGGTTTTTCTTGATTTAAGTAAAAACAATATTCGGATTGTCACGGGGTTTCTAACAGGACACTGTCTCCTCAACGAACACCTCAGTAGGCTGAAGCTGAGAAACAACGGCGAATGCGGATTTTTTGGGGAAAATGGTGAAACACCAGAACACCTTATCACTGAGTGCGCCGAGACGACGACCATTCGTGCCATGAACTTTGGTACGTCTGATGTCGAGGATGGAGAGCTGGCCTCAGTGGAGCCGTCTCAGATACTGGCTTTTGTTAAAGCCCTTATACTGTATAATGAGTTATAACTCGTTATAACTCAAGAAAGGGGAACAGACAATAGATTTATAAGGTCGCGGTGATTAACTCCTCCCTCCTAAACATTCTACATTCTACATATCTATAAATGCCGGTGAAAAAGTGAATTAATTTATCGTTGACGGCGGTATGAACTTAACCTGGTAGAGAAATGCTGTCCAACGGATGCATACCGTAATTTAAACATTAAATACCGTCGGAATCAACTACCTTCTAGTCGCTGCCTGTATTTTACTATCCGGAAATAACGATCAAACCCAATCTGTACAGCAGCTGACTAAAAATTTGGTTTGAAACATTCAATTTTAAAATCAAGATATTCAAAGCAATAAAATTTGTATTAAAATAAAAAAAACAGAGAATCAGAAAAAAGGTTGAAACCAAAGCAATGAAAAATCATTCGCGCAACTTTGTGTTGACTGGATAGGAGTTATCTACTGGTAGTGGCAATTTTTTAATTAATATCAAAATATTGAAAGCAATCAAATGAGCATTAACCAAACAGAGAAAAACTAAAAAAAGTGAAACGAAAGCAATTAAAACACGCTGTAACTGCACTGAACCAAAAGTCGACATAAATAAAATGAAAAAGTTCATTAATATAATGAATTAAATCATTAATTTTGAGCCGATGAACGATTTCATTGGTTCTTCTTATTTACATACTTGCGTCAGTTATGACTAACAATAATTTTAACACTTTATGATAATCTAACTTGCTTCATTCGTTTTATTTATAGAGTCTTTGTGGTTTTCATTTCTAGGTAACAAGACGTTATATTTCTTTTAATTAGAAAGATATTTTAACGAACTTTCCAGCCTGCCGATAAAATGCAAAACGTACTGGCACGAGCGCGTCATTAATTTACTAATAAGCCTTCATTACAGCATTACAAATTGTTGTGCTGCTCAAATTAAAAGACGAATAGCAGAAAGACAGATGGGAGAGACCGGTGCGTTAGCATTTTTATTCGTTTCAGATCGTATCGTTGAATTTTAAAATTCATATGGCACGTGTTGTCGCTCAACCCTTCGACCATCATTTTGTCTCTAGATATAGCAATACTTAATTTCATAACTTTATTTTTTTAACAGAACTTCAAGGGTTTATAATACACGTATTTGCTATATACTAAACTGTACTTGAATAATTTTATTTAGATATTTTAAACTTTTTGACTTTGGGTTAAAAATGGCGCCCTAAAAGGCATATTGTACATTACTTTTTATTTGGACCCCCTCTAAAGAAATTCCTGTATCCGCCCCTGCTCGTGTATCTTTATTTTTTCTCTTTTAGAACTATCATTTCTTTCATTATATCTTTGCCATTATTGTAATCACTTTGTGCTTTGTGTTCCATGAGACATGCAAACCATATTTTTTATAAATATCTTTTTTTAAATAACCTTTGTGGTGTTACTGGTGTTTAATTCGAATTAAGCTCAAAACAATGTTCACACTATCCATGTGTGAACTATCATATTTCCATAGTATTTCACAATTCTCGAGCGAAAAAAACACAAACAAAAACCAACTGGGTTTCAACCCAGATCGGTATACCAAAAAAAGGTAATTAGTTTTGTTTGTGACCAATCGTTTTGTCCTTGCTGCTCTAGTGCATTCTGTGGTCGCAGACCCATGTTCGATCTGATGTGATAACGTATGTCGCGTTTTTTCGAGATGGGGATTATAATTATTTATTAATTGTTCACGGTTATGTGACCGTGCAATTTATTATGTCATCGGGTAGGACAATGACGACAACAGACAAAAACATCAAAAACATCGATAGATGTTTTGTATGTTGATATAAAAAATGATGTTAACTGGTGTGGTGAATGAACTTAGGGGAGGACAAGAGATAATGGATGAGAATATTGCGCAGTTTTTCAGTGGAATTTGTTGTTTTAATTATAGGGATTGTCATAACTATTGTCTACATGTAACGTTTTGCCTGTTAGTTTTACTTGTCAGGTAAAACGGTAGACCGTCTAGAAACAGAGAATCCCCATGTTATTAAAAAAAATTAAAAAAATATTTGAAACTTTCCAAAGAACTTATTAAAATGAAGCAAATTGTTCATTTTCAATAGATTCTACGAATTCCTTTTAGAGTAATGAAAGATTAAAAATGTAAATTACATCATTTTGTGAAATTATGCAAAAATATTAAATTTTTGGAAGTCCCTTATTAAAGATGCTGTAATATAATTATACAGAACATCAAAAATTCTGACGTTTCTTGGGACTAAATATTAATTATTTGTTCGTTTTATTTATAAAAAAAGTTTTTTGTATTGTTTTCACTTTTGCAACTAAATAGTCGACCGACTAAAAATTACAGCGCATAGGCTTATTGTATCGATTTTTCCTTCACAGCATCCATATTATTTAAAAGTAATATTGTTGTATTAAGTAAGTCAGGGAATTCAAAGTGTCTTGTTTTTCAAATTAATATTTTTTTTAGAAAATATGTGATAATAGTTTTGAGTAGTTTATGTCCGGACAAAATTTTTTACTTATCTACTTTATTTTTAATATTTATTAATAATTTTTTTTCTTATTTACAGGTATGGTATTTTTAATAACAAATGTAAGAAGTTGGCGGTAGAGGGTAAGTGATGTCTAAATACGACATGACCGGATGTTCACCAAGATGTCATCAAAAAAGTTTTTTTATTCTGAATTTCAAATCCCAGTGTACGATCTAATAATATCTATAAATAATCAATAAAATGAAAAATATACGAAATAAAAGAAATGTACCGATTTCTTTCGAAAATCGACATCTATGAAAATATGAACCCTTCCTGGACACAAACGGTACATTGTGAGACAGGAAATTGTAGAGAGAAACATGCTCTATAACATAGGATACAACATTTTAATGAACAGTGCTTTCCATAAAATCAATAAAATGAAAAATAGCGAAATAATATACATTTACTGATTTCTTTCGAAAATAGACAACTATGAAACTGTGATCCCTTCCCCGACACAAACGGTACATTGTGAGACAAGAAATTGTAGAGAGAAACAAGCCCTATAACATAGAATACAACATTTTAATGAACAGTGCTTTCCATAAAATCAATAAAATGAAAAATAGCGAAATAATATACATGTACTGATTTCTTTCGAAAATAGACAACTATGAAACTATGATCCCTTCCCCGACACAAACGGTACATTGTGAGACAGGATATTGTAGAGAGAACCAAGCCCTATAACATAGGATACAATATTTTAATGAACAGTGCTTTCCATAAAATCAATAAAATGAAAAATAGCGAAATAATATACATGTACTGATTTCTTTCGAAAATAGACAGCTATGAAACTATGATCCTTTCCCCGACACAAACGGTACATTGTGAGACAGGAAATTGTAGAGAGAAACAAACCCTATAACATAGAATACAATATTTTAATGAACAGTGCTTTCCAAAAATCAATAAAATGAAAAATAGCGAAATAATATACATGTACTGATTTCTTTCGAAAATAGACAACTATGAAACTATGATCCCTTCCCCGACACAAACGGTACATTGTGAGATAGGAAATTGTAGAGAGAAACAAGCCCTATAACATAGAATACAACATTTTAATGAACAGTGCTTTCCATAAAATCAATAAAATGAAAAATAGCGAAATAATATACATGTACTGATTTCTTTCGAAAATAGACAGCTATGAAACTATGATCCTTTCCCCGACACAAACGGTACATTGTGAGACAGGAAATTGTAGAGAGAAACAAACCCTATAACATAGAATACAATATTTTAATGAACAGTGCTTTCCATAAAATCAATAAAATGAAAAATAGCGAAATAATATACATGTACTGATTTCTTTCGAAAGTAGACAACTATGAAACTATGATCCCTTCCCCGACACAAACGGTACATTGTGAGACAGGAAATAATGCCTTCCTTTATTGATGTTTTATGGTTGGATTGAAATTTTCATAAAGGTATATTCATAAAGCTATCCAGTGTTGCTCTGTTGTAGACTGATGTTTGTCAAAAACTCCAAATTATTTTAAACTACAACTGGAGAATGTAATCTAGAGATCAGAAGAGGGCCACAATAGATCTGCAAAGGTTTCAGTCAACTATGCTAATAACTACCCTATAAAATCTAATCTATAACAATGTATATTATCCACCCTTTCGATTTCACATATTTAAATCCTGCCAAATCTCCGCCTCTTCCTTTCAAATCGTAAATGGCTTTCCATCAACGTAAGACGATTACGCTCGGTCGCAAGCCACAACAACAAAATATCATAACGATGAAAATATTGCATTTAAATTACCTATGCCGTTCCGTCCAGGCCTCACCCTCCCGCGTTTTAAAAAATTATGGTAATTGGTGCCCTTCGGGAAGGGTTCGGCTCGCCAAAAGGGTCTCTCGTATGAGAAACGCTGCTCTAATCACAAGTGGCAGGCCATCGAAGGAATCCCGTTTTCTTTTTGTCTCATTGGCGTATCTTCACGTTCATTTCAATAAATTTAAAAATTTAGCAAAAACATTGGTATTTTCATTTTTTTTTGGTTTTCCCAAAATTTTCTCACATTTTTTCCTTTACAGAATGGCAAGGGTAATTTTCTAATACGACGTTTCGCATTCGAATCCCATCATCAACTTTTTTAATTTAAACATGAACCTGACTTTTTTATTTCACTATCATCAGTGCCATTCATAGGCTCAGAACCCTTCTACGGCGCTGCAAAGCAGTCACAAGAATGATCACTATCGGTGGCCAACAAATCTTTAAGTGGTGGATAAATTCACCAGGGCAGAGACTGGTGAAAAATAGTTACATATTAGAACATTCGTCATAAAACAAATGGAAACTATCAAATTAATGGCGATATAAAAGTTATAGCTTAATTTTTTATTTTTTGGGGGGAATATCACTTATTTTTTTTTAGAAAAACAACACTCTCTAGTGACTAGTAGTATTCATTGCAACACAGTTTATGGCTTCACAAGTAGACCAAAAAGCACATTTTTCGATACCAAATTGATTAAAATTCGTTTTCCACAACACAGACATCATTTGAATGTAAAAATATTTACCCTGTCCCTAACACTTTCTTTTTGACAATAGAACAAAAAAATTATATGTCAGTGAAAAAAAAATTCGTGAAAATTTCAATTTCTTTATGCATCCATACGTAGTACATTCATAACCTACGTTTTTCTAAAAATAAATTAAAAAATCGGTAAAAAGACTTTTAAGTTAAACGGTTTTATCTTATGTGCACTGAAAACTAGAAAATAATAATAACAATTAGGTATTTTGAACTTCTAGTTCAGAAATATTTTATTACTAGGCAGAATAGCTTTTAGGCATATTAGACTAAAATAAAAACGTGAGGCCCATTAACTATTGCTGTAATACTTTCTTCTATACTAAGTGTGGATTGCATCGACTTACTATAATCGTAACTGGAGATTTTGACAATCAATAACCAGCCGTGGCGGCTTCACCAGCGAACGCCGAGCTCATGATCTACCAAAGTATAAAGATATGCTTTGCCATAGGTAGGATTTCAGAGGGGCCCCACGTTTTTATTTTAGTCTAATATACCTAAAAGCTATTCTGCCTAGTACTAAAATATTTCTGAACTAGAAGTTCAAAATACCTAATTGTTATTATTATTTTCTAGTTTTCAGTGCACATAAGATAAAACCGTTTAACTTAAAAGTTTTTTTTACCGATTTTTTATTTTCTGGTTTTTAGTATTTAACGCAAATGCCTACCGAATATTCCTCATTCTATTTAATTCATTTAGTGCATCATTATTACATGTTTTTTTTACCTGATAATTTATTACAATCTAATTCCTCAATACATAGCCCTTCCAGAGACTTGACTCGACTTAGAGCCACGTATGCTTGCCCTTCCTCAAACAATTTTGAGCCCAAATACACTACTGCATGGTCGACTGTGCTGCCCTGCATTTTATGGACGGTGGATGCCCATGACAAAATTAAGGGTAACATCCTTCTTTAGCCGTACCATAATTGAATTTTGCTGGAAACTGTATGGCTTTCGGGTGTATAACGTGTATGCCGTCTCTGCCAAAGTCAATCCAAACTGATGGTACATCTGTTTCGTACATTTGGGTTCGACGGAACTGAGGCCAAACAATTTCTGTAATGTGGCCTATAGCACCATTTACCAATCCTTTTGTAACGTCAATGTTGGTCCGCAACATTTTCACAAATTCATCACCTATTTTTTTTATCTGTTCTTCTAACGTCACACAATCTTGGACACGACTGTTCTGGACACGACTACTCATGTCCTCACCTAATACGCCATTTTGTAACTACGTCCATCTTGGATTTTAAATTTTGTCATAATCACAGTATTCTACTAGTGTAGCCCTTTCATTTGATACCCATATTGAGGGGGTTGTGGAAAAAAATGAAATCCGCCATTTTGTACCGGCGGCCATCTTAGATTTACAATGTTATTGATATTACTATATTGTATTGTCATCGGAACTAAAGGTGTGTACCAAATTTCAGATCAATCTGACAACAGGAAGGTACTTAAATTTCAATTTCTAATTTTGACCCAAATAAACAAACAAATAAAGAAATACCGTCCGGGTCGAGCTAAATAAAACCGTTTAAAAAGTGTTTGGTTGGTTAAAAAATGCAGTTATTTATCTTCAAGCAGTTTATTATCTTCAAGCAGTTTTATCTTCAACATCCTCAACTAGGAAAATTTAAGAGAAAATTCATATTTTAGATTTTGGTGTTGCTGTTACATTCCCTAATGTCCAACTTTCAAACTTCAAAATCATTACAGCGATTCTCCTTGGCCTATTTCTCTATAAATATTTTTAAGCTCTATTTACCTTAGCTCTATTACTCATATTATCGGTTTTTGAGTAATGAGGTAGACTCCAAAAGATTCTGTTGTTATAAATAAGCATTATTCAAAAACATTTATAAGGTGTTTTAGCACACTGTCTAATACATATTCAAAATTCAGTTTTTTTGTATTAGGAGCAATTATTAACCAATGCAAACAGTCAATGAATGTAGTTCGCATACTGGAATCATATATTAATTGGTCCTTTTTTTACAAATATTTTCTGTATAAGGTAGTATTATTTTTATTATTACAAAACAAAATTTAGTAAATAGAAAAGCTTCAGTACAATATTTGTGTTTGAAAACTTAAATACGCCTTATAGAGAACTGAAGAATTAATTAATTTTTACGGTATTTTTACAAAATCCCTAAATATTTCTAAAATGGTAATATTAAAGTGCGGTAAACTTTAATTAAATTTATCTTTATTTTAATCGTAGAAACTCTAAATGTAATAATATATAGGGTGTTCTATTTAAAAAATAAAACTTTGATATTTTTTATTTATTTGGGATACTCTGTACTAGGGTTTCCAAACCAGGATCCGGAAATCCCGGGATGCTCAATCTAAAATGATTCGACTTTATACATTTTATTCTTTCAAGATCATATTTTTTTTTATTTATTCGAAACAGAACGTCAATATCTAAAAGTTATATTTCCGTGTTTGCTATATTTTTTTTTAAGTATTGATTTTTTTAATCACTAAATATGAATGTTATACTTTATTTTGTACATTTAAATAAAGCTCTTTTCTCATTTTCTTTTGATATAATATGTAGATGAATTTTTATTAAGTATTTCTTTAGATTAAATTTCTCATTCTGATGTCAAATCCGGGAATCCCGGGATTTCAAAACGAGATCCCGAGAGAATTTGAAACCCTACTCTTTACTTTTTGAAAATAATCTTAAATTGTAGCTTTAGTAATCCTCCAACGATCCTATCACTCTCAATTTCTAAAAATCTATTCGTGTGGCTACAATACTCCGTGTCGAATGAGGTGAATAACCTTGTATATTAAAAAAAAATATCAGAGAAATATTGTTTCTTCCTTTAAATTATCATTTGTATTAAATTATTTAAAATACCATGGTATTAAAGATTTTCTATGTAGAAAGTGGCCTCTAGTAAGAATTTAGTAAAAAAGTGCAAGACTTGCAAGAGCGTTGCAGCAGACTAGAGACCAAGACCAAGACAACTCATTTGACTGTAAAATCATAAAGCCAAGGCCAATACCAAGGGGTTCTTGGCCTTGCATTAACCTGGTATTATATACAGGACCTACAAGTTAGATAACTTATAGGAATATTATCGGGAAAAAGCTAGAAGGAATAACAAGACTTAAGTAAGGTAAAAGAAAATAATAATAAATTCAAGTGATACTATTATTATATTAATTCTACTGCATACTCACATACGAAAGGAAGTTTAACTATATAGCTATTAGAAATATTTCGCTTTAATCATGAGTTATAGAACGGAAATCGGAAATGCAGCATCGAGGCGTATTAAATTGCGACAAAAATATCTACACAAGTAATTTCAAATAATAATTATTGTATTTTCCGGTGAAATGTATACATTTGCGACATGGTTTGGTGTAACGGGATCTACAGCATGCTTATTCGCTAACCAGGAAGACATTATGTATATACAGGGTGTTTCAAAACAAATGCGAAAAACTTTAGCGGGTGATTCCTTGTTCAAAATAAAGGGTAGTTTGCTTTATAAACGTTGAGATATCGCGGTACAAAGATGGCGGAAAAATAATGTTTTTATTTTTTATCTTGAAAACGAAAAGAGATAGGCTAATAAAATTTTATGGAAGCATTACTGTTATGAAAACACACTTTCTGGTAATTTTTTCACTTTTTTAAAATGAGTTGAAGGGGTTGAAATAAACTACCCCTATCATTCTTGTTAACGAAATTTAAAGAAAAATCTTATCAAACACATGCAAATGCTTTAATTTGGATAGTTTAGTTTGTTTAGAAACTTTTTTATCTCTTGTGTTTTTTTGATAAAACTCACCGATTTGAAATTAAAAAATGTAAAGCATTACATGTCAGGAAAAAAACATTTTTAGATTACGAATCTAGTGATAATAACGTTAATAATAATCATGTAGATAATAACGTGTTGCAGTCGAGTAATGTCAAATAAAATAATATTAGGAACATCCTAAAAAGTAACAGCGGCCGACTAGATTTTTTCCTAAAAAAATTGCAGCAGCCCACTAGATTCTTTATCAGAAAATGTTTTTTGTCCTGACATGTAATGCTTTACATTTTATTTTTTAATTTCAAATCGGTGAGTTTTATCAAAAAATTACAAGAGATAAAAAAGTTTCTAAACAAACTAAACTATTCAAATTAATTTTTTTGCATGTGTTTGATAAGATTTTTCTTTAAATTTCGTTAACAAGAATGATAGGGGTAGTTTATTTCAACCTCTTCAACTCATTTTAAAAAAGTGAAAAAATTACCAGAAAGTGTGTTTTCATAACAGTAATGCTTCCATAAAATTTTATTAGTCTATCTCTTTTCGTTTTCAAGATAAAAAATAAAAACATTATTTTTCCGCCATCTTTGTACCCCGATATCTCCCTAATGGTTGACTTTTGACCCAACGTTTATGAAGCAAACTACCCTTTATTTTGAACAAGGAATCGCCCCCTGAAGTTTTTCGCATTTGTTTTGAAACACCCTGTATATAAAACTAATTTTAATATCCTTAAACATATTAGAATTAATAGGTATTTGTATTTATTGGTGAGTAACCTATTTTTCCTTATTAGTTTTTGTTCTAAACCGAAGTAACTTGCGGTTTTATGTTTTTTTTATTTTATCTTTGATCTTATTTCTTATTTATTTAATTATTTTTTTGGCTTTTTGTTTTTTATCTTTCAGTTATTTATTACTTTATAATTTTTTGTGAATTAGATATATTATGAAAATATATTTTATTTATCTCTTATTTTTTTATTTAAGATTTTGTCATGTAGGTGCCTAAAGTTTAGGCTCAGATATACATATATTAATTTTGTTCATTTTCAGTTTTATCATAAATATTCTTAAAATTTCTTCATTTTTTATTTCTCAACTATTAAAGTAAATATTACATAGTTTTAAAATGTTTAGTAATGAGATATTAATAATGTAATATGTATAGTATTCATAAATCATATTCTCTTTTATTGCAGTATGTGAAATGTTGCCATTTTATTTGTTTTAAAATTATGTGTCGGGATCAATGATGTGAATAGTTTGTAGCCTAGTAGAGTATTTAATTTAAAGGAATATTAATTAAATGTGATTGTTATATAAAAAGATACTGTTAATTATATATCTAATGAATTTTATAAAAATACTATACAGAGTCCGGCAATAGTGCGTCGGGTATCTCTAGCTTCTATAATAAAAAAGTTAGGAATTTTGTTTTTCGTGTAGACCTAAAGTACGTATTAGGATGTATTTCAGGAAGATATTGTATCCTTTACAGGGTGGCTCAAAAAAGTGTGAGTGCATCGGGATGATTTTTTTAAATGAAAAACCCTGTATATTATTGCATTTTTGGCTGCTTTTTTGATCACTTTACATAGTTCTAAAAATATCATTAAATATGTTTTGATAGTTTCAAAGATATTAATAAAGAAATAAAAATAAGACCAAAAAAATAATTTTTTATATATTTTTTAATATCTTTGAAACTATCAAAATATATTTAATAATATCCTAGGATTATGTAAAGTGATCAAAAAGGAAACCAAAAATGCAATAATATACCGGGGGTTCCATTTAAAAAAAATCATCCCGAACTACTCACACTTTCTTAGCCACCCTGTAGAAGTTAAAATATTTTCCTGAAATACATCCTAATACATACTTTAGATTTGCACTAAAACAAACACTTCTCAATGACTTTTGGCATTTTACAAAAATTACTCTTATTTTAGTTTTCTGTTTCGTTAATGAAATACCATTAAAATACTTTCAAAATTCCCAAGAATTAATTAGGTAATATTCTTGCACGCCACTGTCCGAATAAAAGCGGCATAACTCATCATAATTCAGTTGCATGTACATAACATATATCGCAATGGCCCAACCTGAGCCTAAAGAAAAGAAATAAAAAAAACACCGAAAATAAAATGCGGAGAAAAAACTTAGGGACTACAACGCGACCGAACAATAAGCGAAGTTACAAAGGGGCGTATTTGTATCGTTTAGACAAGAGAGCGAAAAAATGAGGGTCTCAATCGCTGTCAACTGTCAAAATCAAGAGCATTTTGGTTAGTCCAAGGACGAGGATTGTTTGTAGTTTGAATTATATAATCTTTAAAATAAACATATTTTTCTTTTGTCTGCTTCCTGTATTTTTTTTTAACTGAAGAATTATTTTGTAGTAATATTTTTTAATTTTTTATTATTTCTGGTGATGAAGATTATACCTTTTGAAACTCAGGTAAATGATATAAATAAGACGAACCTTTAATGGACAGGGTGGGTTACAACCAATCAAATTCGACGCTTTTAAATGGAAACACCCTTTTCTATAGGAGATAGACGAAAACTAATATCTGTATCTGGAGCTCAATTTTCATCAAAAACATGATGGTGAAAACCGCACATCAATATCTGTTACCGTTTCGGAGTTACGGGGTGTTTTTCAAAAATGTGCATTTTTAACAAATCGCTGTAACTTTTTTACTATGGAAAATTTTGTATTTCTTTGAAAACATTTCCAAAGCACCTTTTTACGTAGAATTTAATGGTTTAAGTATAATTTTTTTAAAATTAATAATTTAAGAGTTATCAACAGAAAAATTGATTTTTTATTTGGGACACCCTCTATATTTTTAATTAACTGAAAAGAATTTAACATTACCTTTCCAAAAATATAGCACTTGATATTTTGTTATAATCCCCTTTGCAATACAGAGTTGGTAAAAGTTCGCCACTTTAAACTAGTAGGCTTTGGACCTCTTATTGATAATATGCTCTTAATGGAACTCGAAAACATATTTTTCCAGCAAGACGACGCACCGCCTCTGAACGCTGAAGTTATGAGCAAATTTTTGCAGCCAATTTCAAGAATAATTGAATTGCTAACCAAAATCCCAGCCGTTGGCCGTCGAGGCCGCCTGACTTAGTGCCCATGGATGTAATCCTATGGATATATTTGCGTAAAAATAAAGGTTCCTTATTTAGGATTATTCCTTAAACCTGGTACACGCTAGTATAATATATATTTCCTTCGGCCACACACCCGTTTTACCCCACTCCTGAGAACGACCCAAAAAAAAGTACCACTCCAAAAACTGGCACTTATTTAACACTCTGAACAGTTTTATATTGGATATATAGTTTACCTGTTTATCTTTATATATTCATGTTATACGGTTAAAATAGTCTCGCATTGGTAATCGAGGTTTAATTGTTCATAATTTTCGGTAAGAGCTTACCGAAGTGACACGTGACGCTGCCCTGTTCCTATTTTTCCTCCTCACTTTATCCTTACATGTTTTATGTATGGCTTTGAGCGATAAATTCGGCTCTTAGTGTTGAGGTTTCGAAGATTTAAATGGCGAGAGTCACAAATTTATGGCTGTAAATTATGGAAATCCAAAAGGCTTACTTTAATCCCTTTCTCTGGCTATTTAAAAAAACAGGACGGTATGTTTTATTAAGTGAGATTTAAGTAAATATTGTTTTTATATTATAATTATAATTATAACTATTTTGTAAACGTGTTTACTGGAGAAAAATGTAGTTTAGGCATCAGTGATTTAAATTATTTCAAATTTCCAACTATTTATTAGTATGTAACTTATTAGTATCGTAAAGATAACCTTTATATAAGAATACTAGCGTGTACCAGCGACTTCGTTCGCGTCGAATTAATCATTTGTAATGGTGATGATAAAGCTCGTTGGAATTTGACTTTCAAAAATCCGTTTGCCAAAAATAAGCTTTTTACATCCAGCAGTTTAAGCAGAATCGTGGTTAATCAATTACCCAACTTTTTGGAACATCCTGTATGATTTTTTAAAATATTTCAAAATATGTAAAAAAGCCAAATAAATTATGCTTGTCCAAGCGTTTTCCCGAACGACTAACCGTTTTTTAAATAACAAATATTGTAATATTTGAGGAGCGTTTTCACCCTCTTGGAATTTGAGATTCGAGAAACCCCTCCTTATCGAACCTCTACACCCCACAGTCAATCCGTTTGCCAAAAATCAGCTTTAAACGTCAAGCAGTTTAAGCAGAATCGTGATTACTCAATGGTCATATTTTATGAAACACCCTGTATAAATTTATAAAAAAATTGAAATATGTAAAAAAGCAAAATAAAAATATACGTGTTTAAGAGTTTTTCCGAAAAACTCACCGGTGTTTAAATAAAAATATTTTTATATTTGAGGGATAATTTCACCCCCTTAGAATTCGAATTTCGAAAAATCCCTTCTTATCGAACCTCTACACCCTAAAGTCAATCTGTTTTCCAAAAATCAGCTTTTTACGTCAAACGCTTTAAGCAGAATCGTGATTAATCAATGACCAGATTTTTCGAAACACCCCCTATACATTTTTAAAAAATCTTAAAATATGTAAAGAAACAAAATAAAATATACGTGTTTAAGCGTTTTTTCGGAAACTTGACCGTTTTTTTTAATATTGCAATATTTGAGGGGTGGTTTCACCCTCTTGGAACTGGAATTTCGAAAAATCCGTTCTTATCGAATCTCTACACCCTAGAATCAACCTGTATGCCAAAATTGAGCTTCTTACGTTGAGTGGTTTGAGCAGGATCGTGATTAATCAGTTTGTCAGTCACTTAAGGATTTTATATATCAGTATAGATATAGATAACAAAGTGTATCAAGGTTACTAATATATTGCACTTCTTATTGCAATCTGGCTGTACTATAACATAAGTATGAGTAATCGTAAATATTTTGCCACTGAAACAGAAATTAAAAATAAATAAGTATTTTTTTTGCAAAATGCCACTATGTCTTAATCCACACAGTAACCAGCTTGTCATTGACTTTTTACGCTTAAACAAATTTGGGGAAAACCTACGTAACCAACCAAAAATGCTTAATGTTTCTGAACGTATATCTCTCCTCATCGTCAGAAGCAAAAAATAATAAAGAAAAACTATTTAGTATGTCTAAACGGAAAATTCCAGCATTCAACGTAATCCATATTTAATTTAAGAAAATGCTACAATTCTCATTTTATTCAAATCATCATCCATTTAAATAAAATTACCGAACTCAAGGGTTTATATTGTACTCGACTCGAACCCCGGACTTAATAATCATTTCATATACTGCTCGTCATCCGTCACGAACATTAAATATGACGAGACGCAAGGCAAAAAACTGACCTGAAAGTGACAGCACGCGTTTCGGCCATTTCACGATGACCGTAACTTCTCTAAAAGAGGGCAGCTGCTGCAAAACGTCTCAGCCTCTGCATCATTTTGGAGATAATGCCCCCTCTCTATACCATTCGACGTTAGAACTAGTCTTCTTAGGTTAGGGTTAGGTCCATCATGTTTTTTTAGTATACGATACTATGTGAGCTAATAAATTTATTGATTTACGAGACCTAACAACTATATGTTGGGACAAGGTCTTTTTTTGCAATAAAAATAGTAATTTGTTAAAACGGCTCAATTTATTTTGTTTTTTATTTTAAATTCAAACATTACAATATGATCTAGACAATTTTACTATATTTTTATAACTTTGCAAACAAATCACTTTTGATAATAGCTTATTTTGTCAAAATCAAGCCAAATTTGCTGACAACTATATATTGGGACAGCACAACAAGAAATTTGTTTAATACGTTACCTCACCTTTCGCCTTAACAACTGCCGGAACTCTTAATGGCATTGTATTTACCAAAGATTGGCACATTTGAGGAAAAAAATTATCATACATTTCCTGCAGTTTTGTCCGCAAATCAAAAATTGTTCGTTGAGGGTGGTTTCTTAAATATTGCTTCATTTTATGCCACACAGTTTCTATAACATTGAGGTCCGGACTACTTGCAGGATAGGATAGAACTTTTATATTATTATTACCGAACCAATTTTTAGTTGATTTTGCTGAATGGTACGATGCTCCATCTTGTTGAAAAATATAGTCTTCGTTTGGAAACAATTCCTAACCACTAGGCAAAAGTGAGGTCTCAAGTATATGTTGATATTTTTGGGCGTTAACAGTGCCATCTATAAAATTTAATTTGCCCAAACCTCTTGCTGACATGCAACTCCAAACCATAATCCCCTTAGGAAATTTAACAGCCCTCTTTAAGCAATCCTTATGAAAGGCTTCTGCTTTATATTTCGTATTATTCTTTTTCGATGATCTCCAACGCAAACATCAAATTTAGACTCATCGCTAAATATGACCTTATTCCAATCATTTTGTGTCCACGAGAATTTAGATTTTGCCCAATTGTAGCGACTTTTCTTTTGAACTTCTATCAGTAGCGGTTTTTCTTTGGCCTAAATAAGAATTTGTATCAATAATCTTCCGGTAATTGATTATCCACACAAAATAAAGTTTACCTTGTAAAACCCCAGACCGCATTTATGGATATATTTTCGGCAACATTCTCTTGATATGTTTAATCCAGTTACAGTATTCCATTTAACTGTTACTTCGCGAAGAGTACTTCTTCTCGCAGACTTGCAAATTTTTACTAAATTTCGTAAATCTCTGAGATACAACTTTTGGCCTTCCCGAACTTTTACCTCTAACGCCTACACTGGCAGATTCGCCGTATTTTTTATTATATTAAAGACCGTGGTTTTTGAAATACTTAAATCATCAGAAATTTTTCGAATTGTTTTTCCCGTACTGTATTGACGAATGATAATTTCGCGTAGTTTTTGATTTGTAGCTTTTCCACGGACCATTACTTTGGATTAAATTAAAATTGAAAATTAAAAAAATTAAAATTACTTACAGTAAGTCTCACTACTCAAAGTATCGAGTCACTTACAAGCTGTCAATGCTGAAGTAAACAGTTTGCGACATTTGTGACGTTTATAGCAAAGCCGCCTATGATATAAATTATTTAAAAATACTTGTCCCAACATTTAGTTGTCAGACAAATTTGTCCTTTTATGAACAAAATCCGCTACTGTAAATATGGATTGATTTACAAATTCATAAAAATATTGTCAAATTGTTTAGGATATATGGCTATGTTTATATTTAAAAAATTAAACATATATTTTTCAGTCATTTTGAAAAACCAGGGCAATAATTCTATTTCAAAATATGATCTTGTCCCAACATATAGTTGTTAGGGCTCGTATTATACTATGTATTTTTGGAATCAAAATAAGTTCATTGGACACAATTTACCTCTATATAAAAGTGCTTAGTTTGTCCGCTAGAGGGCATCAAACTTTAAAAAAATAAACACATTTCCTCAGAGATAAAGAACCGTTATTCCGATTTGAATGAGATTTTGGGTGTCTATGTTTTCCTGAGTTCTTTAATCTTTGACTTTCTCAAAAATCAAGAAAAAGTACGGGAAGGATGAAAACTACCTCCATCCCTAAATACATTTTACTATAAGTATTTTCCAACTCCACCGAAGACGGATTTTCTTTTCGTATATACTAATTACCCTAAACGATGTGCAAACGTACACTTCTCATAAACTATGCAGAGACAGGAAGATACTAAGTGGCGCAGCATCTGATGTTTCCAATCGGGAAAAATAGGTACCAGCGGACTATGAGTCCGCGCGCGACCTCTGGAGGGTTAATTTCTCTCAGTGTCTTAAAGGAAGGCTTATCAAATAACCTGCAGTTATCTATTTCAAAAATATCCTATATAGCTGTTCTTATTTTTAATTATAAAAATCTAATAATATATATCCATATATCTACGGTCTATAGAATTCCCGATATAGATTATTTTCTGCGTAATTAAGACGATTGACTTATAGATTTCCGCATTTTCGCACCACACCATTCAACGTTGTGTTGATTGAAAATTCAATTCCCAAATCTCACCCCTCGTTTCCTACTTCTTATTTCCCTCAGGATTTCTATCTGATTCGTCATCGTTTTTCCCTTACGATTCCTTCCACTTGGCTTGATCCGTCCTTACGTAATTTTAAGCCTGGGCGTCCCTACACTATTACTCCGGTTTTGTTTGCCTTTAGGCCGTAACCAATCCTCCGATGAGTCATCGTATGGAATTAGAGACTTTTGGCACGTTTTTAAAAAAAAGTTTATTTATTTTTTGCTCCAGCTAGACACAGTCGAGGAGCTTGCCTCCGGCTGAGGAACCCGTGAGGTGGAGGCTGGAGGATCTGTCTCCATTTTCTCCACCTCTTTATAGAGGTGTGTAGTTCGTGAACGAACTAGTTCCAATGAACTATTCCGACCCCAGAATGCAAGGAACTAGGTCCTGGTTTCTCAAAGAACTAGTTCCTCAGGACCTGTTCCGGGATCGAGACTGTGACCGATATAGAATAATATGCGACGGCGACGGATCGGCTAGCGCGCGTAGCCCGATGGTAGGCAGGAGTGGGGAGCGCCAGCTGTACGTTATCGGATCCGGACCTAGAGGAACTAAACTAAATAAAAGACTAGTTTACGTACGAATGGATCGGGCCAGCGCGATCGATGCTAGGCAGGAGTGGGGAGTGCCAGCCGTATGCCGTATGTTATCGGATCCGGACCTAAAGGAACTACAGTAACTAAATACAAGACTAGTTTACGTATGGATCAGCCAGCGCGATTGATGCTAGGCAGGCGTGGGGAGTGCCAGCCGAATGTTATCGGATCCGGACATAGAGGAACTATTAAAAGACTAGTTCACGGGAATCTATTCAGTCGGCAGATCCGAGATATAATACAAGGCGACGACGATGGATTCGGCCTTGTCTATTGCCACAGCCGAGCCGGCGCGGCGCGGCGTAATTATCACAGAAAATTGTCGTGGATACTGTTTTTGATTTTTACTTTGTTTTTTAAATATTTTATGGGAATGTTTCACTTTAGGTCCCTAAAATTAAGAAATATCTTATAAAACGAAGTAGATATTCTGAATTTTTAGACAAAAACAAAAAACTTGAAGTGAGGAAAAATACATCTTTTCGTAAATTTTTCGTATTATTTCCTCCAATTGATTTGTGATATAGTTTTTAAATTCTGATTTGAGTTTCTTTAATTTTTTTATTTGCTATAAAACTTACCTATATGTTTTTAACATATGCAATTACACGTCTTCTTATATTTCGTACATTATAAAAATTATAATGATCTGTATAATTTTGAATAGTAAACTGGGGGTGAATAGTTCTGACTGAAAACGAAATCCATTAGCAAGCAACGGGGATGTCAATGTTACTCGGGAACTATTGTGAACTAAGGACCTAGTTCAAGGAACTATTCCTCTGGTGGAACTAGAACAAAGGAACTAGAATTCCTACCTCTACCTCTTTAACTTGGTCTCTCTTTAGACCTGATACCGGTGTTGTCCCGTATCTATAATAGAGGATATGTCCCTCTTTCTCTATTGCCTCCTTGGATTTGAGGTCAATTTCTATTGTGAGGTCCTACCATGACCCTCCTCCCTCGAGTTGATGACCCGCCAACTCGATGTCCTTACATTGAAGTTCTGACCCTGGATAAGGCTCAGCAGATAGGTGGTGTCTTTCCCCTTCCTTCTCGGCAGAAAGACCGTGATGGCCGCCCCTTTAGAGATTCCATCTCCGATAACAGTCATACCAAAGTTCATGGCACAAATGGTTGTCGTCTCAGCGCACTCAGTGATGAGGAGTTCTGGTGTTTCGCCATTGTCCCCACCGAATCCGCCATCGCCGTTGTTTTTTCAGCCTACTAAGGTATTCATTGAGGAAATTGTCCTGTTAAACCAAACCCCGTGACAATCCGAAGATTGTTCTTACTTAAATCAAGGAAAATCTTTGATTTTTATCGTTCGTAACTCCCGAGAAATTTCTTCGACTGTCTTAGACCATTGAAGGATTTCTATTCCCCCCAGGTTACGGTTTCTTGAATTCCACTTAAGTTGGTTTCCACTTGGAAGGCAGAACGGTTCTGGTTCAGTTAGTGGAGTGTTCGTGGGCTGGCACCCAGTGTAGGAGGACTTTATTTTCTTTGCCTAATTTGTTCAGTTTCTCTAAACAAAAGACAGCCATTGCAAGTGAGGGAATTCGAAGAGGAAAGTTTAATTATAGTAGATAATGGGTGACACTCATAATTTTAAAAAGTCAACGATTATTACGCGTCATTATTACATGATTACATATTAAATAAAATTGTTCATATTAGTATGATTATAAAATAATTAGAAGCACAAGTACGCCGACATGCCTCCTTTTAATCTCATTTTAATGATATAATTCGTTTCTGACATTACATTTGACGCCCACCCCTAGTCACAAACATCCCTCTTTAGTCTATGAGTCACACGCACCACGCTGCCTTGATATGTCATTAATAAGAATATGAAAACATTTATAAGGGGATACTAATTAAGTATAGAGTGTCCCAAATTCGAGCCTAGCGCCTAATCATTGGAAGCTCGGAAACGAGAAGAGATACGTGGTCGGTTAGTCAAAATTGCGCAATTTGATGCTGATCAAAATGACATTTTAAAAATTTAAAAATTCTGAATACTTCCGAAAATTTTTGAAAAAATAAACATTTGCGATTTCATTTTTATTTTTTAAGGCTTTACTAGAGTAGATACGAGGGTTGTCTTTTATATTTTGCATCTAGAGGTAGAAAAAACAGTAGATAACTTTCAAACACTACTGTTTTTAGAAGTATTCTCCTCGAAGAGTATTTTTGCATCTTCTAGTGACTGGAACCGTTGACCACGCAGTTCTTTCTTAATTTTTGGAAAAGTAAAAAAGTCCTTAGGTCGGGACTGTATGGAGGATTGTCCAACAATGTTATGTGTTCTTGCTTTAAAAATTCGATTGCTTTTGGAGCTGTGTGGGAACTTGCATTGTCTTGGTGGACGATCATTCGTCGTTGAGGGTTAGTTTTAGAAAAAAAAACAGATATGTACCAATCAACATTAACAGTTCATTAATCTTGCAGAGGAACTGTTGCTACCTAACCCGTTTTTGAGACAAATGTCGCCACCATTTTTTTGGAAATACTTTGAGAACGGAGATTGATTCATACTTTTTTTAGTTTTCTGCGTTAAACTGGTCTAGAGATTTTTGACACCAATTGATTCTAATTGCTTTCTGTTCTTCCGTCAACAGATGCGGTATCAAACGGGAAACTAATTTTTTAACAGATAATTCTGCATGTAAAATTTTTTGAATTGAGATCTTTGAAATACCCAATGATGCTTTAATTTGACAATATGTAACATGCCGATCAGTTGCCTCCATTTTGGGCTTTGTCTCCATTTTGCGATCCCAATGATGAGGCTCGAATTTGTTACACCCTGTACAGTCAAATTATCATTTTATGAATAACTGATCCTTTATTTATAAGTGTACAAGTCAAAACCAATTTAAAATTATTCAAATTCTCTGCTCTAAATTTCTTTATCAAACATTTCACAATAATTTAACACACATAATACATTAATGTCTTAATAACAGATTAGATTAATAAGAAAACACGTGCTATAAATTATATTTACCTAGTAATACATATCTATTATCTGTAAAACATTCCGAAATGCATTTTAATGTACCTGAAAACTGACAGCTGTTAACTTGCGGACCGCTATAGCTAGCTGCCAACCTACTTAAAAGCACCGATATCTATCGCTACATCTAGGTACTCTATTTAAAAGAGAATATCACTTAACAATCTTAAGTAAAAAGGTATTCTGTTACTATTACGGTATTTGCATGGTATCTGTAGGAAAATCTGTACCTCCACGAAGAGTTGGTCGGTTCGGCAAAACGTTAAGATGTCTATCTATTTAGGTGTTTGCTCTTCGGTAGTTCTTTTGATATATGATTGCGTAGATTATGATAGTATATAAAATTTCAATTATTTAAATATCTTTCTTATAATGTACTTTAAATTATTTTTTATACAAGACGATAAAATGGTATTTTATCGTCGACCGAAAAGATTAATTGACGGCTAATGAAATCGCGAGTGAATTAATTTCAGGAAACGATAATACAATTTTATCGTCGTGTATAAAACAATATTTTTTCCATAGCTAGTTACGTTTTAAAAAATATTCAGAAATTATTATTTCAAGGAATTTATTACGAGTAGAAAAAATATTTTGCTGGGTTGACGTTGGTTTCTATATGTAATTTGACAAATAAATAAAGCTATCTCTTTAGTTGTCAGTTTTGAGTCAATATTTTTTAATTCTCTTTCGTGTCGATTGCTGATTGAATTGGAGCCAGAAATGGCTCAAAACGAAATAAGTAAATTACCAACAGATATTCAGGCTGAGACGACAAACGCCATATCCAAACCACTTCCATTTAAAATCCCGAATAACGTATAAAAAGGAGTACAAAAACTTTCAAAAATGGAAGCAATTAAAAATCGTGCGAGAAGAAATAAAGTTTTTAACCTATCCTGGCTGTTAAAGTATCATTTAATCTACCCTTGTGGTTAAAGTACTATTTTATCTACTATTTTTGATAGATATAAGACATTATTACAGTTGAGGGTTGGAACCTTTGGTGTTACACAGCAAAATAAAAACACTGAATCACCAAAATACACCAAAACACTTTTACTTTTACACTGGACGCGCGTTTCGCTAACCATGTTAGCATCATCAGCAGATGATTATAAACTGTAAAATTTAGAAGCCTCGGGCAAGTGCTGAATAGCAGTTTTAACACCAACGACGATTTCCTCCAAAGCGCTACCAGAGTTGGGCAATGCAAACTTTAAACCTTTGTTTAATAAACTGAGCTCTTGTTTATCAAAAGTCTGCGAAGAAAGATTCTCTACTATGTTTATGTCTCTTTGGAAAACATGTTTGTTTTTAGAGCTTTTTAATTTTTTAAACTTACTAGTCAAAATGGACATTTTCTTAACAAATTTTGAATTGATAACCACAAATATATTTCTCTAAAAGAGACACCAACATTCATAATCTACATTAGTTAGCTTATAAGTAAGTTTTTTGTAAAGTCCATAGGCTTCAATTTCAAGCATACTTCGTTTACTATACAGAAATTTGATTTCTAAATCTAGCCATTTTTGTTTTGCAATTTTCTCTACCTTATCACTAACGTTACTTTTCGGAATATCAACTTTAATAAAACTAGGATAAACTGAATTGGCTTTGCATGATTTAAGAAACCAAATATCTGCTCCTAATAACCTAATCTTAGTACTAAACTTACGATAAAGATTCAGTTCCGTTGACCGTGAAGCTATCGAAGATTACAGTTGAGGGTTGGAACCTTTGGTGTTACACAGCAAAATAAATCACCACAATACACCAAAACACTTTGAGTTATAAAAAGAGTTTATAAACATCAGGTGAGTTTATAATCATCTGCTGATGATGCTAACATGGTTAGCGAAACGCGCGTCCAATGTAAAAGTAAAAGTGTTTTGGTGTATTGTGGTGATTTAGTGTTTTTATTTTGAGATATAAGGCAATTTTAACAGTTGCTATGGAAACAAAAAACATTTTTAAAGTTGAAATTTGGGTTATATGTTAACAAAAGTCGATATATTCGATCTGTCTAAATAAACCAATTGAATATTACACAGAGGGAGCAAAAATATTTATTTCCGTTTGTTATAAAATTACTGTTGTTATTTTAAATTCAACCCTATTAATATTATTCAAAAAATCAAAAGACTAATAAAATACGATATAACGATATATCATGTTCCTATACCTAAACCTTCCGGTTTCTAAAGTAGAGCCATTTAAAAATTAATAATTGAATTATTATAGTTCTATTTCAGGAATTTCGTTAAATTAAATTTCCTAACCTAACCATCTTCTGATGTGTATCAAATACCCGTCAGCGAGTAATGGCAATAAGTAGGTAGGTAAGTTATCGATAAGGTAATGGTTCTGTTTATTTGCATCACCCATCTTTCTGAGAAGAATAATAATGTTGATGGTATTTTTCGTACCTTAAATTCTTTAGGCATAGCCGTAGAATAAGGGTAAAAATAATATTTTATACAATTTGTCGAATATACATATACATATAACCATATTAAATGTATGTTCACAACAGATGGTCAAACATGGCTCATCAAGGCATTCCTTATTCCTTACATTGTGTTGGTCGAAAACTTTTCAAACTACCGTGGTACGTAAAATATATTGTCGATTTTTATCAATTCAGACACCGATAAAGGTTACACATCGTCACGACATTCTTAGAAACCATTCATAACTCACCTAGTTCGTAGTAAACCGTGCTTAATTCGTAGTAAAGCACGATTCCGAACGCGCTCGGAAAGCTCCCTTGCGCGCGCAAGCTCCGACACCACGCGACCGTCCTATCTAAAGCCGTTTCTCAACAAAACGGCAAAGAAGCGGCATTGGCTCGACGGGCGCCAAACCGCACGCATTGAAACCGGTGTCGCGCTATCTCCAATCCAGTCGCGTAAAAAAGATCGCGCCGTGCTAAAATGAAAAACTTTTATCGGTGTTAGTGTAATTTAAGTTTTCCTCTCATTCTGGACTAACCTCATCCAAGATGGTGGATATAAGGAACGAGCCACCTCCTACCCCGACGCCGAAGAAGTCGAGGGGGTTGTCGATGAGCACGGTGAAAAGCTGGCTGATGATGTCGGACACGAAGAAGGAGTCGATGGAACCGCCGAAATTTCAGAAGATGCCGGAGAGTTTCCTGAGGAGTTTGAGGAGGAGGTCGTTGAGGGTGAAGAGGAGCAAGAGTTTCGTGTTGCCGGATAAGAGAAAGAGCGGTAAGGGTGGAAAGTTTGAAGTTTTTGGTTGGTGTTCTGGATTCTTAAGTTACTTCAGAAGTAACGAGTTTTGTACCAAGAAAACTTTTTGATTTGCTTTGGATAGACAAAATTATCTTTCTATTTTGTTATAAATTTCTTTTTATTGCTAATTTTTTTCTATAAATACAAGTTTTTTTTTATTTGTTGGTATGTCTTTACCCAATAAGAACTCTTGCTTTAAAAGATATCGAGGACTGATAAAGGTGGAGAGATTTAATTTTTTGGCGTATAAGGTATATCGGCGTATCATCAACAGCTGATTTTTAATAGTAAATGTTTAGTGCACTGTGATTGTGAATTGGTGTTTTATTGTGATTTTGCAGTTTCTATGGCATCATAATTAAAATTTTGTCACGAACTTGCTACTATTACCAAACAGATCTCCAGAAACTCGAAACGCCTACTTGGAGAAATCGTGGTATAGAACTTTTACTTAAGCATTTATTTAATATCTGTCGTCTCTTTTAGTGTAATTGGAAAAATGTTGCTTTAAATATATTATTTTTTTTTAAATATTTTAGCCTGTTTATACCGGTTATTAATACCAGGTATTTTTTTAAACTGTAGATCAAATATTATCAAAGAACATGTGGTTACAAAAATACTTTTCATTCTTTAAAAATTCAGTAGAAAATTATTTATTTTATTAAAATTCCTGGTCAAAATTTTAAAAAATCGCTAAATACTTACTTTACTGATATAATTTTGATGATTTTTCATTTAAATCATTTTATTTTTTAAATATTTCACACTTTCAATTTCAAAATCCCTTCTAGATATAGGCAATCTTTTGCCTATATCTGGCAAAGTTGGTGTTGTTTTTGTTTATATGAACGTTTACATTAACTAATATAATCTGTGTAGTTTAAGAGATACAGAACACATTTTTTTTTAAATCTAGAAGACATGTAAATATATGAACGACGTAGGAAGTTCTTAACTTTAGACTTCTTTATTTTTCCAATAAAAAGTATGAAATAATGATTGCTAGACAAGACAACTTGCTTAAGAAAAAATATTTTTTTTATTTCTATGTAAGTAACCATTCAACAAACTTGAATGTCAAGGTAATTATTTAAACGTTTGTCATCATTTAGGCATTTATATTATTTACTGATATATTCCTTCCTTTAGGTCATATTATAAATTATAACATACATAAACCTTTTTTTTAAATATATGTCATAAAATCAAAATATTTCATTTTTCTAAGTGAAGAAAATAATATGTACCTAACTGGGTTTAGATAATATGTAGGTATACCTAATGCATAATAAAATTGTTTAAATGATGAAATTCTCGGTAGATGAAACATTAATATTTTTAGACTGCATTACTGGAATAAACATTTAACATACTCTGGTCATTTTACAGTACATCAAAAACAAGGAAATTCTAGAAAATCAAAGGCTAAACTATTTTTTACTTTTATGATTTATTTTTCGTGATAAATAAGCTATTTCAGTAAAGCCCGGCCTATACATAACGTTTTATCTGTCAGATAAGACCGATTAAAAACTAGCATATACACTAGAAGTTTTACCTGTGGTTTTAACAATCAGAAAAAAAAATAAAAAACGTGGAATTTTACTACAAAATCGTAATTATTATGGTTTCCACAAATACAACGCGTAAAGCTAAATAAAAAAATGTGAAAATAGTATCGTTTGGTAATAATCATCTAAAAACAATTATGTAAAATTGCATTATTTTGTGAAACTATGCAAAAAATATTTGATTTTTAAAAGTCGTTTAATTTTAAAGATGCTGTATTAAGGTGCGTTCACGCCGGCTGCGTCGCTCTGCGCCACGCCGCGCAATTCATTTTTTTAACATATACCTTTGTGCGCGCTAAAAAAATACACTTCAAAAGTACATCTTAAAAAAATATTTTGCGCGGCGCGGCGCAGACCCGTGTAAACACACTTTTAAACGTACCCACAAGGTTTTACTTGATACGTTTTGACTGAACAGGTAAAACGTTATGTGTAGACGGAACTTAAAAGCCAGACATAGAAATTCATTCCATAATGGAGGCTACCAGCGCAACAACGGCCTAATCCACAAACTCGCAAATTTGAGCTGAATGATATTTATTTTATTAAATTTATGTTGTATCTAAATAAAAATAAACGTTTTAAGGTACAAAATTTGCTTCATTAATAGTTTTCATGCAATTATTAATATTGGCCTACTAACTTTGCAAATAAATACATAAAGAAAAACAGTCTAATATGTCTAAAGTTTAGTTCATTATTCCAAGTTTTCCCAAAACAAGCTTTTTGGAGTTGCGCCGTTTTTGCCCTGCTAGTCTCAATTCATTTCCATGTAGTGATTTTAAGTAAAATGTTTAAAAAATAATTTCTGGTAACACGGCTGTTCATGGAGGGTAATTTTATGCTGATTTATATGCATATTTCACCTAAACATCGTCATGAATAATTGCGTATACCATAGTATAATTACCTACGTACTTCGTCATAATGTTTAGCATTAATTTTGCAATTTGACGTAGTATTTACCAGGAATGCTGATTTTTGGCATATTTTCGCCGATTGTAAAGTTCATAAAAACAGAGTATCTGCGTGCATAGACAATCAATAATTTAGAAAGTCTTTAAACTGAAAACATTGTAATTTATTTCATTGATATTTTTAGATCGCTGAAATGACTGGCAGGATAATGGAAAACAAATCTTTTTACAAGATGTATAGCATGTAAATTTTTATCAGTCATGTTTTGAATGTATCATTTCTGTTTTGTATATATTTTTAAAGACTTTAACTTTATGAAGAGTATTAATTATAATTCTAAAAATAATAAATTGTGTTTTTCGCAAAAAAATCATAGAAGTTTTTCTGAGGTTTAAATATACCCCCACTAAAATAAAAATAAATATTTGCACACAATAAAATCAATAAACTATACTGTAAAATTAAAATTATGTTAACTGTAAAATTAATTTGAACTTTTTGTTAAAATTAATAACAATCTATATAGATATCCTCCTATAAAAATCAATTTAATATTTGATTAAAGCCTATACTTTACTTAATAGTGTTTTTCTTGTTACGATTACAATAAATAAATAAACCGTAAAATTTTGAATTTTGTTGGTACCTGGATTTATTGAACCGAAGGTTACTCTAATTTTAAATTGTTATTACCAAAACTAGTACGTATTGTACCGAATACAACAAAAACTGCTGTCTGTTATACTGGCGAAACAAAAATAAATTAGGAAAATAGGTTAAAAACCTCTAAGAAACCGCTTATTTACTTTACCACTATTCTTAAATTTAACTCTAATTTTTGCCAGTAATTCTAAAAATAAAATTTTTAAATTACATACAAACACGAATCACTATTGTATTTTACTTGAGACGATTTAATTTTAAGCTTCATTCAGAACCTCGCAATTAGTGGAATAAATTAATGGTTTCAATTAGCGTAGAAGTTTGTTCCTTTAATTTCAATGTAAGCATTTACAACGTCAAAATTAATGGTAGACATTTTCAATTAGTAGAAAAAGTTATCAAACTTTTAGCTTTTCCCCTAATTATACTTCATAATTTGCGAGAAATGCCATTTTGGCCTTTGATTATCTTCCGTCAAGAGAAATTATGGTTAGAAATCAAAAATTGATTGTTTTGTAAGCTGTATATTGGGCCATTGCCTGGAAACTTATATGGGGAAATTTTGATAAAATAATTTAGTACACACTAAAAACACGGTATGTCGCTAGTGGTAGGAAAAATAATTTTTAGAGGTTACTAGTTTATTTGGTTGCCTGTGATATGCATATACAGAGTGTTTCCTAATTAATCTAAAAAATAAAAAATCGTTAGAAAACGAATTAAGGCGGGCTCTTAATAAGTATATTTAATTTTTTCTCGACAACCGTTTGATGAACAAGAAAAACTCAAAAGATCAGTTTGGTTGAAAAAGGATGGCCAGTCAAGAAAAAAATATATTTTCTTTAAAAAAGCAGTGTTGTACCATATATGTTAAGCAAAAAAATCGATTTTTTTTAATTTTTAACACCCTGTAGAACAGAAAGGAAGTACTTTAGACCCAATGGTTATATAAAAATTGTTTTAAGAACACATGAGGAATCACACCTTAATTTTTTTAGACTAATTCGAAAACACCCTGTATATTGTCAACTTGACAATGACTGCTGATAAATCAAAAAATACCTTTTCAGTGACAAAAGCCTGATTTTCGCAGGAAAAATTTTGATTTTTATTGAATTTGGGCCTGCGTTTGCAAATACTCGTTTGTTTTTTAATTTTCTATCTATCTAAATTTTAAATATCATAGTCAGAAATAGTTTTATTATTTATTAACTGTAAAAATGGCGTTTTCGTGTTGTGTTGCATCTTGCAAAGAAACTAATAAAACTGCAAAAATGTAGGTACGTGTTTCCAAAAGATGATAAGGTATGTATCTTAGATAAAAGAAAAATATATGGTATGTATTCGTTGTTTGATTTCTTTTCGTTTGCTTTAAAATCTATAAATCTCGGTCTATTCATTAGACAGCCAGTCGACTTACGATCATTTACATGAAACTATGTAAAATAAATAAAAAAATAAATTGTAAAATATATATATATTCTTATGATTTATTAAAGTTACTCTGATATACTAATATATCAGTGTAACTTTAAAAATAAATCCTTTGAATTCAAATATAAACATAAAAAACATTTACAGCAGAAAAGGCGAAGGCGCTGGGTTAAACGTAGTCTTCACTAAAAACACGGAGGGGCGCTTTGACCCAAAATTTTACTATTAAGTTTTATATCTTTCTTAATAGTAGATTATTTTCTTTTATCAATGATATTGGGCTTTCTCTATGGATACAACTGACTAACGCAAGCTGCTGCTAGGATATTCTATTAATTTTAATTGTGTTTTTTAAACATTGTGAATGATCGAATAAACTAAAAAGTATAAAGTGTAATTGAAACCACTAATTTATTCCACTAATTGCGTGGTTCTGAATGAAGCTTAATGAAAAATTAAATTATAAAGCAGAATGGTGAGTTAGTTCGGACAGTTTGTTGTTTTTGCAAACGTTTATTTTACTTGCAATTGTCCGTATTGTCAACTACAGTATGATCGAGAAAAAACGGCGTCAGCGATGGCTATGCAATGAAGATCGCTGTCAATTTATACGTAAAATTTAGTGATGGGAAAAACCGATTAATTTTAATAATCGAGTACTCGAGTTTCAAGCGATTGCAATAATCCAGTGATCGCTCGAGCGAAATACACTCGTATTTAAAAATAAGGTTTTTCACCCGTCGCTTGTTGTAAGTACTCGTTAACGCCAAGCAGTAAGTTGCGTGCGCAGTGATGAATGGTAAGTAGCAAGCGGTGAACGATTCGCTTGATCGCTTGATTTAGTTTATTTTAAAGCATTGTCGATGTAGGTCGTAAAATTTTGTCCCTCAGATACGCAACGCATAAATATATATACGGCGTCGTATAAATTTGCTACCTGCAATATATGTAGAAAATTCGCTCGGCTTTTTATCGAGTATGTCACATTAAAATCGGATTTTAATTTATTTCATTCTAGGATCGCTTGGTACTCGTCAATTGCATCGCTCATTCATAATCGAACGATGTCAGTTATTTCAATAATCGAGTACTCGAGCGAGTAATCACTAGTTAAATTATATGATGAATGTCATCGATCTTCATTTCCAAGCCAATTGAACACTGTTTTTCTTCAATCATACTGTATTTTATACTTTAGAATTTCCGATCATTCACTATGTATCTAAAAAATACAATTAAAATGAATAGAATATTCTAGCAACAACTTGCGGTAGTCAGTTGTATCTTGTATCCATAAAAAACTAATAATTAGCTTATGAAATAACAACCTTTTTATTTCTAACCACTATTTCTTTTGATCGATGATAATCAAAGGCCAAAATGACATTACTCGCAAATTTTGAAGTTATTTTGAAGTACAATTAGCTTTTTTTGAAAATGACCATCACTGAAAATTTGCATCACTAATTTTGGCGTTCTAAATGCTTACATTTTTTACAGAAATTCAGGCTATATTTAAAACATATCTAATACAATTATTGTTTATTAATCATTCTATTTGACATTTAAATAATTTTTTATATGTATAATACCTGTACATTGTACATAGTTATATATCAACTAACAATGGGTTTGGAACAAAAGCACATTATTTATTAGCTTTGTTTTACACGTTTCAGTGAAAGGCCGAAATTGTATGGCTTTTCTTTATTGACATATTAAAAAAAATACGGTAACATTTTAAACTAATATTTATCTTGCAGTCGTACTTGACAAGACCATATTTGTTTTAATTATTAGTACAATTCTGTTTAACAATAATAATAGAGAAGTAATAATGAACTTAAATTATTGTTTAAATTACAATTACTACCAATTAGTTCATTTTGTCTCTTTTTTCCATAGCAACTGTTAAAATTGCCTTATATCTATCAAAAATAGTAGATAAAATAGTACTTTGTAACCGCAAGGGTAGAAATGATACTTTAACAGCGAGGATAGGTTAAAAACTTTATTCTGCAATCCTGTATTAAAAATATTCAAATTACAAAGAATCATCATTATTATTGGTATTCATGCAACTTTTTTGGGTACAATTGACATTACCCGAAATATGTAATGACCCAATGTTTTCATTGACCAGTATTGTACTTTTTAGCATTGAATAGTACGACCATAAACAACTGGACGGCTGCATTTTCTTTGATTTTTCAGAAAAATAAGCTAAAAGTATGTTTTCACTTGATCTTTCTTCTCGCACGTTTTTTAATTGCTTCCATTTTTGAAAATTTTTGTATTCCTTTTCATAAGTTATTCGGGATTTAAATGGAAGTAGTTTGGATATGGCGTTTGTCGCCTCAGCCTGAATATCTGTTGGTAATTTACTTATTTCGTTTTGAGCCATTTCTGGCTCCAATTCAATCAGCAATCGACACGAAAGAGAATTAAAAAATATTGACTCAAAACTCACAACTAAAGAGACAACTTTATTTATTTGTCAAATTACATAGAAACCAACGCACAGTGGCTCTTGCATATGCTAAAGAGCGGCCATAAGTGATTTTGGAAAAATTAAACTATATGACACACTGTTAAACTTTTTGAATAGTAGTAGCATTGGTTTAAAAAAAAACAATAACAAATTTTTTGAATAAAATTTGTAACCATGTTTTTTTCTCTCTTAAACCCATCATATTTAATTGTCTTTTTCGCTTACTGATAGCAAATAAGAATCTAAATATTCCTGGAGGCTTTAAAAAACCCGAGATGATTATTATTTTTTATATTTTAAAGAAAAGGTTTTCTCTACTTTTGGACTATTACTAAGAAAGTTCTGAAATTATTATTATGTATTAATTTTTCATGTTTTTTTTTAAACGTCGTTTTTATCCATATTTTTATTAGTTTTCAAAATACCAAAAAATACTATCGACGCTTATGGACGTTTCCTCTTATCGCAAATAATAATGTTTGAGGAATGTATTTGTTTATAAACAAAAAATGGTCTGCCGAATTCTGCCTATTCATGCGATATATTTATTTGAAGTAGTCCGTATTACTCAATAGACCTCAACACAATTTTAAGTTACGTTTTTTTTTCAGAAAAGACAGTAGTCGAAGTTGTTCCAGTTTACATATAATCCCCGTGGTACATACCTAGATAACTTCATTTCTTACTGAATTTAGTATATTTTGTCCCATTTTAAAACGACACAAATGTTGCATTTTTAATCTTCCGGTATATTTGTATTAATGCTGCTGATAGGAACTTAGTTGCCAGGTTACTATTGTATTAAATGACCTGTCTATAAATTGATTTTGAAAAAGGATCCATGGTATCTTTGAATAAGAAGACTAAGGAAGGAGCATATCAAAAATCTTAGGTACACCGCGATGGGCCTCAAATATGGCCGACTTAAATTCCGGTTTATCAGTGTCGTTCTAATTTTATTTAAAAAATGTAAAATTATGATGTAGGGAAGACGTGGGGTAGACTCAATAATTTGTTGTTTTATTTTACGTTGTGAATAAATGTTGGTAGTTATTAAAATTGTTATATAAAAATATATAATTGTAATAAAAATAGATAAGTTATAATAAGTATTTATTAACACAAACATCCGATACGCTACTGAAGCAGGTAAGTCAAATTAACGTATCTAAATTCTTTGACATCTAATCTTTGACAAGTAATAAATAAAAGCTAAAATGCAAGAAAAATATATAATTTAGTTAATTTAAGTGAATTTCATAAACGATCGGTTTACTACACGTATGTATATTATATAGTCACTTACTAGCGAAAAGTTGTTCCATTATTTCACTCAATTTTTGCCGAGATCTACCGCACGCTACACAACCAACTATTTTAGAGTCTTTTTCGATAAATCGCGATAGTGTCACTGTTAATTTAAGTTCTGCCCCAATTTCCATCTAGATTTACTACCTTTATACAACTATCAGCAGTAGAATAAATAATAAATAACATAAAATAAGCTCCGTAAAGACTGACAAATCCACAAAATTTCAAATCAAATTCAAATGTGTCAAATGAATCGTCGAACAGAACTGTCAAGGATCCCCACCCTAGAGAGCTTTTATGGTGGCTTTTCCGCCCACCATGCATGAATACATGGATAGCATTATGCTCCTTCCTTAGTCTTCTTATTCAAAGCATGGTATAGAGAACAACAAAAGTGTATTTTTATGTAGGTATAGTTTTATGACAAAAGCGTAGGTTTATCTTAATAAACCTTCAACGCTTCCGCTAAATACTAATTGTTAATCATTGGATCTAAGAATAGGATGTTTTCTTGATAACGCTTTAACTGTATTTATTGGAAATGATTATTTATTGTATGTTGTTTATTAACCCTATCAGTGTACTTTTTTTATTAATATATTACGGTTTTTTGCCCTTCAGAAGGTCAAGAGTTACACTGATAAAGGACAAAAATAGCCTTGATGACGTATTAAGAGGATTTATTGCTTTCGGATGTAGAGTGTATTTATAATAATCTTCCATGATTAACATAAGAAAATTATCTATTAGTTTAAGTGAAAGACATACAGTACACAATAATAATAAATACACAGTAACCGTTATTAATTTAATATGTGTGTTGATGAGGATCAAAAGTAAAGGCTGTGGTAAATGTTAAAATTGCTGTAAATCATTACTGTTTTCTTTAAAAGCAAATAGCTTCAATAAAAATTAAACTGTTGAGATGAATCAAAAAACAAACTATTTAGAAAAGATTCGCCTTGATTATAAAGTCGATTTTAATTCCTTACTTTGTTGAACCATTCCACAGGGTGTTTCAATAGTTCAAGAAAATAGGCTCTGAAATACAAAGTTTTGGTAAAAACTTGAATTTTTCATATAATTTACTTAAAAGATCCAAAAACGAATTGTGAAAGATTTTATAAATTTCACCCCCGGGAAGGGGTGAAATTAATAAAATATTTTTTCGAAATTTTGAAGAAACGGTAAGAACTAGAAAAAAAAAGTTCAAATAAAAGTTGTAGATCGTCCAATTTTACATAAAAATGATCTCAAAAATAACATTTCGTTTTTCCTCGGATAAAAGACAGATGGGCAGTTTAATTTTTAATTGATAAACAGGCTAGAAAGTCAAATAATTTAGCTATACATTGGTTAAAGAGTCATCAAAATCGAGCCAATAGAACACAAAATATTTTGGATTTTAAAATACCTGAAAATTTTAAGGTGTCCATTTTTTAGTCAGTGTATTATACAGGACGTTTCAAAACAAATGGCGGAAAAATAAATAGGAAAGATAGTTTGTTATATAAACGCTGTGTCAAAAGTCAGTCAGTTACAAAATATGGAGAGAGAAATTAGTTATTTTTTATTTCTTCTATTTAGTTCTTCGAAAAGGTAGAAAAAATAAGATTAAAAAATAGTCTTAGGGTACCTACATAGTGAGGCATTTCGATGCGATGCTCGCCGCGAAGCATCCAACGCGCACTTATTCGATTATTATCGAGATGCCTCATTATGTAGCTACCCTTAGATCCATTTTAACCCAAGCTAAACCAATGACCACTGGTCAACAAACAAAAAACGTAATATACAAAATACCATATGAATATAAAAAGACTTTAAAAATTCGTTTAAATACAACTTTTCTTAACGTATTTATGTTCATGCTTCGAAAAGTATCAGACTGTCCGAACTAAACCGCACTTCCCCTGCTTTCTAATTATGCCACTGGTTGGCATTTCTAGTTAATGTTCTGTGCAAATAGCTCGAAGATTTCCTCCTCTAAGCCATTTGCATTCTTCGCTTTAGCTAGAGCGTTTCGAAAGAATGCTACTTTAGAAATAAATTATATGTGTATAACGACTGCGACATATTTTAAATCGTTTCCCTCTGCAATTACCGGTATGGTAATTGTTGTGGACATAACAGGGACGTATTTAAAATAGTTTTGGCGTTAGAAAATCGCATTAAAATTTCTTGAGAAAATTTTAATTTAATGTGATTAGTATTATGGAATTTCAAGTAGATACCTACCCTAACAAATTATTTTGTTGAAACACTGAGTATATTATAAATTATATAAATTAAAGATAAACTACTACCAGAAATCAATAGATGAATTAAGTAAGCATGGAGATGTTGATGATGATGTTATGGAAGAAACTCAATCATATTCAAAGCTAGAAAGAAATAATGGTTGATAAAAAAAATATAATGGAATGATAAAAAATTGGCGTAAAACGTCAAAAATTAAAGCTAATAATGAAGAGATTAAAAAGGGATGGACCGTTTCCAGACACACAAACCTATTTCGAAAACATGATTTTTCCTGGAATTTTAAATTACACCAATAATGCTCAAACTATATTAATATATAAAATCCTTAAGAGTCCATTTGCGCTACACCGCTCGGGTCGGTCTCAGGGGTCGGGTAGAGCGGGTGTGCTGTGGAAGGCGGTCCGTTCACGATCCCCCACCGCCTGATTTTTGGTCGGACGCATTCAGTGTAAATCACGTCTGAATATTTCCCATATTATTTCAGTGGAGTAAAAACGATATCAAAATGTGTCAAAAATTTTTTTGGAGGTATAACTACATGATATCTATACAGGATTATCAGTTAGGCCTTTGTGCATGTGAAATAACTAATTACGACCTTTTTGGGGGTGTCAGAAATTTTTTAACTAGCAAAATGTCAAAAATGTATAACCATGCTTTTTTATCTTTCCTACGCGATAACTCCTAAACTAATCAACTTATTTACAAACTCTTTTTTTAATCGATTGAGAACACATAGGCGGTGATAGCTGAGGTAATTAAAATTCCATAGTGAGTGTATTTTTTTTGGAAAATGGATTAAACTTCAAACATTAACTTTATTGTATCATGATTTTCGGTAAGCGAGAAACTTTTTATTTGAAGGAATTTTTACATAGTATCTGCGTATGAAATAAAAGTAAAATATTGAAAAAGTTTTTGAAACTTGGTACAATTTTCTAATGCTAATACTTTTCTTGTTATCCTAAATTAAGTTTACGAATAGGCTGCGCGCAGTGAGACCACTCGGGCCTCGCCGCCTTGAGACTTTGATTTTATATGGCGACACGGCGGACGCGATGTTCCGTAGGCCTATTTCTGATTATTTGTATTGTACCTGCAGTTTGAAATTTAGTTAATTCAGTACGTTATAAATTATTTAGTTATCGACTCTTTAATTTGCAGAAAAACTATAAACAAAAAATGATAGGTTTTTAAATCCTATTATAACGAAACCTAAAACTATCATAATCATAAATGCTGCGGAAAAAGGCAAAATGATGTATGCTTCATATATTAATTAATAATTGTATATATATTATATTAACAATTATTAATATATTATATTAACAAAAAGAAAACTAGTTAAATAGAACGGTTTTGATATTATAATATTTTTGATATGTGATAAAATAGAAAAAAAGGGCAAACATCACAAATTAACATCTAGACAAACAGGTATCTTATGTTGTAACCTATTTTAATAAGATTTTTTAATAAATTCATTGATAATAAAATTGATATGATCGCTAAAATTCCATAGTCAGTATTTTTTTTGCCAATAGAGCTGAATAATTTATCATAAACCAGAATAATTTTAATTATTTTTATTTACCGTAAATATAAAAAAAAAATAATAATAATATAATTCCATTACATAAATAATTCTATATAATTCTACAGAATGTCCCCAGATTGTGGAAAAACAAGTGGAAAAACTTTTTTATTATTGACATTTTGAGAAAAATGTATTCTTCATAAAAAATTTTGCTTGTTCTAAAATGGTTAATCCCGTTTATACTTTTCCAAATTTCCATACCGTTTGTATATTGTTGAATTTTTTCAGTCTTAAAAATCAAGGGGCGTTTCTATGGTAATATAATTTCGATTATATTCTTTGATAGACGGTTATTATTAATTATTGTTTTATTATATGTAAATTTATATATGCATGGGAAATATTGTTGATCGTCATTTCCCAGTCAACTGGACGCCGTTTTTTTTTCGATCATACGGTATATTATGTATTTCAATAAAAGCGACAATACTTAGGCAACAATGTTTTCGATCTAGCGTGGTTTAATGACAAAAGGGGCTCCCTGTAATCCTTTTACCTGTTCAAATTAATTGATTAGTATAATGAGACAAGTCGCTGATTCCTACTATTTAGTGGTTTTCATATTTTATTGCAATGAAAATCGCAGTTTTACGTACACAAAACGCAGATTTAATTTAATTTTTTTTTAAAAACTCAGAGCAAAATTTAAAATGTCATATGTCAAATAGAAAAAAAATATTACAGTCGAAAGTGATAAAATATCCGATTTTTAAAGAAAAATCTCAATGCAATCGGTAATATTTGCCATGACTACCAACATAAAGCTTTTTTAATCTGCCAATTCGTTTATTTAATCAGGAAAGTGTGCTCAAAGGTTTCAAAAAAAAGAATTTTTATTCATTTCCGATAAAGACAATTAAAATAAAAATTCTCCAGCTTTGGCAACATTTGACTTTCAAAGAAATTTTTGTCTATTTTAATTTCTACACCGGGTGCGTCTCAAAAGTGGCTCACCCCTATAACTTTCTTATTTTTTCAGATAAAAAAACGAGATTTGGTATGTTAGTATATGACATAAATTAGGATTGATTGACGTATTCAATTGTTTTTGGTCACTTCTTGTTTCACCGGAAATGACTACAACTTTTGATTCTTAAATGGCACCCCCGGTATTTGTTTACTTTATTCGATAGAAAATGACATTCTGAATATAATGACATATCATATATCATATGTCAACTTTTGAAATTTTCGCTTAAAACGAAATTGAATTTTAAATTTCAATCAAGTAGCCTTGGAAAAATAGATTTGATCGTCTAATGTTTTTAGTGCCTTGTCCTGGCCAGTTAGAAAATGCTCAAATCGTATTTTTAATCATATCTCAATTTTTTCAAATAGAACGAGGGTGGCTAATTAGCATATTTGGAAAAGTATTTTTTACGAATAATTTGATACCTCACACTTGGTATTTCGAGTCAAATTATCGTTATGAACCCACATGTTATAATTTCCTTTATAATTTCAAATAAACCATATGCGAAAATGTCAAAAAGTTGACATATGATATGTCATTCTATTCAGAGTGTCATTTTCTATCGAATAAAGTAAAAAAATACCGAAAGAACTAAATATGCCATCAGTTTGCTTAAATAGAACAAGTAACATATAATTTACGCGAAACTGACGATATGACCACAGACAACAAATTGCAGAGCTTCACAATTCAGCATAAAAAATATTTATTAAAAAAATAAATTAAATATAACTGTAATCAGAAAACCTTAATTTATGTCTGTATTGTAACGGAATTTTAACTTATAATACTCTTTCCAATATAGACATGTCTTATAAACCTTATATTTTTAAATAAATAAATGTCTTTATTTCCAAGTCAGTAAATAGAACAATTTAATTATGTATGACAGAAGATAAGTAATAATAATAATGAAATCTATATGTACAGCCAAGGATAATCAAACTTATAGGTTATACAACAACAAATAACAGACCCGGAAAGGAGCGAAATTCAGAATTGAGAACAACCCAATTCTGCTCTTCCATTTAACCCCTTACGCGAAATAAAATGATAATTCAAGAAAAATACAAAAGGAAAGAAAAAAAAAAAAATTGAATTCACTGAATTACATTGAATACATTAAACAATTTGTTTTTTAAAAAGCCACAGGCGCACACGACTCTTAAAAGGGACATTCCTCGCGGCTCTTATACTAATATATATACTAATATAAATGACGTGTTGAACGATGTGGGGTACCGATTAATTTTGAAGAAAAAAATATTAAACCCTGAACTTAAATTAAAATTTATTTTTAAATTATAAGAAAGTATCGCGTATAATTAAATTAACTATTAAATTTATTTCAATCAATATTTTTTAAGTATAATAAATACAACTTTGTTTGACCATCAAAATCTCAAAAATGGTAGATAACAACCTATTCTCAGACCTATTGAATAGACATATAAAATTTAATCAAAATCGGTCAAGCCGTTACGGTGAAGTCGGGAGAAGTATGGTAACAAAAAAACAACCCCTATTTGAAAGTGAAAATTTAGTGTTGTATGTATTTTTTATTGTCACATCGTAAAAAAACAAAAATTAAAAATTTTGTCCAAAAATATAAAAAATTGGGGTGGGCCCCCTTGTCACTTAAGGATATAAAAAATAGATAACAACCAATTCTCAGACCTACTGCATATACATATTAAATTTCATCAAAATCGGTCAAGCCGTTACGGAGAAGTCGGGAGAAGTATGGTAACAAAAAATTAAAAAAAACAACCCCTATTTGAACGTGAAAATTTAGTGTTGTATGTATTTTTTATTGTCACATCGTAAAAAAACAAAAATTAAAAATTTTGTCCAAAAAAATAAAAAAAATTGGGGTGGGCCCCCCTTGTCACTTAAGGATATAAAAAATAGATAACAACCAATTTTCAGACCTACTGAATATACATATAAAATTTCATCAAAATCGGTCAAGCCGTTACGGAGAAGTACGTAACAAAAAATTAAAAAAAACCCTATTTGAAAGTGAAAATTTAGTGTTGTATGTATTTTTTAATGCCACATCGTAAAAAAAACAAAAATTAAAAATTTTGTCCAAAAAAATAAAAAGAATTGGGGTGGGCCCCTCTTTGTCACTTAAGGGTATAAAAAATAGATAAGAACCTATTCTCAGACCTACTGAATATACATATTAAATTTCATCAAAATCGGTCAAGCCGTTCCGGATATTCGGGAGAAGTATGGTAACAAAAAATTAAAAAAAAAACAACCCCTATTTGAATGTGAAAATTTAGTGTTAAATGTATTTTTTAATGCCACATCGTAAAAAAACTAAAATTAAATATTTTGTCCAAAAAATAAAAAAAATTGGGGTGGGCCCCCCCTTGTCACTTAAGGGTATAAAAAATAGATAACAACCTATTTTCAGACCTACTGAATATACATATAAAATTTCATCAAAATCGGTTAAGCCGTTACGAAGAAGTACGTAACAAAAAATTAAAAAAAAAACCTATTTGAAAGTGAAAATTTAGTGTTAAATGTATTTTTTAATGCCACATCGTAAAAAAACAAAAATTAAATATTTTATCCAAAAAATAAAAAAAATTGGGGTGGGCCCCCCCTTGTCACTTAAGGATATAAAAAAATAGATAACAAATAAATTCAGACCTACTGAATATACATATAAAATTTCATCAAAATCGGTGAAGCCGTTACCGAGTAGTACGTAACAAAAAAATTAAAAAAAAAACCTATTTGAAAGTGAAAATTTAGTATTAAATGTATTTTTTAATGCCACATCGTAAAAAACTAAAATTAAATATTTTGTCCAAAAAATAAAAAAAATTGGGGTGGGCCCCCCCTTGCCACTTAAGGGTATAAAAAATAGATAACAACCTATTTTCAGACCTACTGAATATACATATAAAATTTCATCAAAATCGGTCAAGCCGTTACGGAGAAGTACGTAACAAAAAATTTAAAAAAACCTATTTGAAAGTGAAAATTTAGTGTTGTATGTATTTTTTAATGCCACATCGTAAAAAACAAAATTTAAAAATTTTGTCCAAAAAATTTTAAAAAATGGGGTGGGCCCCCCTTGTCACTTAGGGTATAAAAAATAGATAACAACCTATTCTCAGAGCTACTGAATATACATATAAAATTTCATCAAAATCGGTTAAGCCGTTATGGAGGAGTACGGTATCTAAAACTGTGACAAGACAATTTTTTATGTATTAGATTTCAGAAATCTGCCTAAACCTTAGCCCGATCCTGTCGTGTTAAGCCACAACCATAATTCTAAACGCACGTGCTTTCAGCGAAAAAATATAATTTTTAAATTCCTTAGATTAGGGCTTGCAGAGCTTCAGCATTTGCCATAAAATAGCGAGCAATTTGTTACAAAACCATATAAATTATATATCACTGTAATCACAAAACTTCAATCTATATCCCTCCTGTAACAGAATTTTAAATTATATTTTTATTTTCGAGAAAATTTAGTCCAAACATAAGGTTTATTTTGTTGATGTTTGACCATCAAAATCTTAAAAATGAACAAGTTATCTAAAAATGTGCCACACGACGGATTTAGTATAATCCTTTATCTTTAATTTTCTTCTTCGTTTGTGTAAAAATACCTAGCCAGTTTGACATAAAACGTTAAATGCCGAACGCTTATTTTGCTACTTTTTCGGACTAGTGAAATGGACTCTTAAGTGACTGACATAATTAATCACGATCCTGCTCAAACCACTCAACGTAAGAAGCTCAATTTTGGCATACAGGTTGATTCTAGGGTATAGAGGTTCGATAAGAAGGGATTTTTCGAAATTCCAGTTCCAAGAGGGTGAAACCACCCCTCAAATATTACAATATTTTTTATTTAAAAAACGGTCAAGTTTCCGAAAAAACGCTTAAACACGTATATTTTATTTTGTTTTTTTTACATATTTTAAGTTTTTTTAAAAATGTATACAGGGTGTTTCGAAAAATCTGGTCATTGATTAATCACGATCTTGCTTAAAGCGCTTGACGTAAAAAGCTGATTTTGGAAAACAGATTGACTTTAGGGTGTAGAGGTTCGATAAGAAGGGATTTTTCGAAACTCGAATACTAAGGGGGTGAAACTATCCCCCAAATATTAAAATATTTTTTTTATTTAAAAACCGGTGAGTTTTTCGGAAAAACTCTTAAACACGTATATTTTATTTTGTTGTTTTACATATTTTAAGATTTTTTATGAATTTATACAGGGTGTTTCATAAAATATGACCATTGAGTAATCACGATTCTGCTTAAACTGCTTGACGTTTAAAGCTGATTTTTGGCAAACGGATTGACTGTGGGGTGTAGAGGTTCGATAAGGAGGGGTTTCTCGAAACTCAAATTCCAAGAGGGTGAAAACGCCCCTCAAATATTACAATATTTGTTATTTAAAAAACGGTTAGTTTTTCGGGAAGACGCTTGGACAATCATAATTTATTTTGTTTTTTTACATATTTTGAAATTTTTTAAAAAATCATACAGGGTGTTCCAAAAAGTAGGGTAATTTCTTAACCACGATTCTACTTAAACTGCTTGGCGTAAAAAGCTTATTTTTGGCAAACAGATTTTTCGACAGTAAAATTCCAACAAGATGAAACTACCTACCCCTCAAATATTACCAAGTTATATAATAATATCGCCATATTGTTGTTTCTCATGCTGACATAAATGTGAGAAAATTTTATCCAGTTTGTATGTTAATGAAAATTCTTGCTTTGTTTTATCATCACCATTACAAATGTCTAATTCGACGCGAACGAAGTAGCTGGTACACGCTAGTATAAAAATAAATTACAACCTTTTTAAGGCCAACTGGCAGTAAGCGCCATTAACGAACGAAGAAGAGTACGGGCCAAGTAAATGACGTCTAGGGCTTGACCTCCCTAAAATTATCATCGACTGTCATTCTCCAGCCGTCTTTGACGCCGTTTTTTTTTCGATGGTATGGTATATTTTTCGATATATATGGTAGAAATAGGACACAAAAATTATTAATAAATAAATATAAATTATTTAAAACAGATAAATGGACGGGTGAATTAATTATTCCAGTTAATAAATTAAATTGATATATATATATATATATTAAAAGAACAAGTTTCTGCGTTACAGCTTTTAAACACCAACAAATTGTTAAAATTCTAAGTCATAACTGACCTCATAACTGAATCATATGGCAGACCAAGTTTGCGAAAATGATGTCATAAATGTAATAATATTGTACACACATGTTCTCGGGCAGAACGGTATTTTATTCGCTGTATATAAAATCCGCTATATAAACGACATAAATGTGCCTGTAATAAAAAGACATTTTTAAAAAGCATTATTAAGGTCTGGCAAAGAGTCAGATTGTTTAAAAATAGAATAGAGAATTGGATTGAAAGAATTGGGACATGTTTTATTTGTATCTAAACTTGAACTTTTAAATTTAACATTATAGATGTCTAAAGGACTAAAGTAGCATTACACTGAACATATAAATTATTCTAGTTCTTCATGAATAAAGAGTAAAGCTTCATTCAGAACTTCGCACTTAGTGGAATAAATTAGTGGTTTCAATTAAACTTTATACTTTTTAGTTTACGATCATTCACAATATTTAAAAAACACAATTAAAATGAATAGAATATCCTAGCAACAGCTTGCGGTAGTTAGTTGTATCCATAGACAAAGCCTAATATTTAACTTATAAACAATAAACTTTTGATGTCTAACCAAATTTTGTCTTAACGGATGATAATCAAAGGCCAAAAGGACGTTTGTCGCAAATTTTGAAGTATAATTAGTGGAAAAGTAAAAGGCTTGTTAACTTTTTCCACTAATTGAAAATTCCTACCACTAATTTTAACGTTCTGAATGCTTACATTCAAATTACAGGTACAAACTTCTACGCTAATTGAAACAACTAATTTATTCCACGAATTGCGAGGTTCTGAATGAAACTTAAGGATACTTTTTAGTTTTTTAAATGTGTACAGTATACAGTGTCAAATGTTATTTGCAAGAATCTACTTTAGAATTAGTAAAATTTATAATACGGCCCAGAGAAAGCTACAATTAAAATACCAGCAGAAATATGATTTTGTCATTGTCAAATTCGATGTCATAATTTTCTTCGTTCTATCTCTTATGGGTTATTCAGAGATGCTGTAAAATGCATGGCATTCAATTTCAGATCTTTTATGTTTTGTAGTAGTACAGCTACGCTTACCAGATATCGAAAAGTGTTTTTAATCCCATTAACTTGATTCGTTTACAGTTACGCGTAACATCTATTAAGTACGACGTAAAATATTATTGATATTAAGTAACAAAAGGAATGTATCTTTCATCTGGTCGAATAACGGATAAGCCGTCTTATTTTCGAGCTAAATACAAAAAATGAAGATATTCTGTATGAGTTGTTCCTATTAGTACGAATAGACTTTTATAGAATTTGAATTAGACTTTAATAACTTCTACAAATTTATATATATATATATATATATATATATATATATATATATATATATATATATATATATATATATATATATATATATATATATAAACGGGATTTGGTTTAAGTATTTAATACTCATTTCCAACTACAGCCTATTGCTGCCTTCCCGTTACCCTACGCCACACATCTCGATTTAGAGCGTCATCAGCTTCTAGGTTACGAGCTTCCATTGCTTCCGTAACCGTTCCGTTCCAGGATTTTCTAGGTCTACCTCTCTTTCTTCTGCCCTGGGGGCCCATTGAAAAACTCTTTTTGGCCACCTGTTCTCCGGCATACGCAGAACATGTCCAAACCATTTTAAGTTGGATTTTTCGATTCGATCCAGTACTGTCTCCTCCGATGCATTCATGATACACCTGACCTCGATGTTTGTCTTTTTTTCCATCCTAGATATACCTGCACTTCTTCTAAGGTAGTCCATTTCAACAACTTGGATTTTGCGCTTCGCGTATGCACTCAGAGTCCATAGCTCTGAACCATAGCAAAGAACTGACTCCACCAATGTTCTTCCAAGTCTCTTTTTAGTTGTTGCAGATAAGTTTCAGTCCCACCAGACATCCAATAACTTGTTTGCTCTTCTGAATTCGGGTTTGTATTTCTTCTTTGCCCAAACCCTCGTTGTTGATAGTAGCACCCTGGTATTTAAATTTGTCTACTTGTTGAATCTGGACGTTATCATTAATGAAGACTTCAAAACGAGCGTTGGAATTGACATCTAAGTATTCGGTCTTCTTTAGACTAACCTGAAGTCCCCATTTGTTGTATTCTTGATAAAGCCTCTTAGTCATGAACTCTAGATCGTATGAATCCTGCGCAATCACGACCTGATCGTCTACAAAGCTCAGGGTAAATAGTGTGTTGTCCACAATGGGTATTCCCATACCTTGACATTTCGTCTTCCATTCCCTAAGGGCTACTTCGACTAAGCGTTGAAGATCAGAGGAGATAAGCTGCATCCTTGTCGCAACCCTTTTGTGGTGTTAATTGGATTAGATAGCCTGTGTCCTATCTTAACGTACGATTCATTTTCTTTATATAGCTATTTTATTATCTTAAGCAAAGGTCTATCTACTTCTAAGATATTCAATACTTCCCATATCTTGCTGCGGGGAATAGAGTCGTACGCTTTCTCCAAATCAATAAATGCTAGATGGACTTCTTGATCTACTGCTATCTTTTTTTCCATCACCTGCTGCAGGACAAAAAGGTTATCTGTGAAAGATTTCCCCGGTGTGAATCCGCTTTGGTCTTCCGAGATTTGTCACCAATACTGTCCCTGAGCCTACCCTGTAGCACCTTTCCAAAAAGTCTGCTGACCGAACTGTTAATGCTCTATAACAAGTGGGGTCGTTACGATTTCCCTTTTTAAAGATGGACACTATGTGAGCCACCGCCATTCTCGGGGTAGTTTACTTTGCAGGCAGCACTGGTTAAATAGCTCTGCCAGACGCCAGCGCAGTCTTTGGGTTCCACACTTTAACAATTCCGCTACAATATTACCAGGACCTGGTGACCGTCCATTTTTCATTCTTTTGAGACTTTGATGTACTTCTCTTTCGCTTATCATTAAAGTGCCTGCAAGGTTGTTCTCATCTTCTACTGCTTGTAATTCTGGTCGGTTTTCTGTCAGTAATTCTGCATAGTAGTTGCGCCATTTTTCTATATCCATTCTATTCAAGATGTACCTTTGCTTGTTAACATGCGTTAGATATATTGACATTGTACTAATCCCATCTTTATCCAGAGCCAGTACTGGGATACTCAAATGTATAACCCGTAGTGCAGTAAAACTCTAGATCAGGGAAAAGCAGAATGACCGCTGGAGAAACTAGACAGGGGTACATAGCATAGCAAAGTCTTTATCAAAGGATTATTCTATAATCTAAAACTACAAAGGAACTACTAATGCTTAGTAGGAATAAAGTGCGGATTATAACAAGTTTCTTGACAGGATATATGGCTGTCAAATGCTACCTGAACAAACTCAACCTGTATCAAGGAAGATCCTGAAACAGCGAAGCACATAATATGTTACTGCGAGGCTCTGGATTGCAAGAGACACTTTCTATATGGGAAAGCAAGATTAGAATCGTAGGAACTATGCTCCCATTCTATCAATCAAAGATCTGCACAAGTTGGTCCAGGGTACATCAGGGATAGAGAGCGGGTGCAGATATAGAAATACAATTCCCCTTAATATTGAAAAAAAACACACACTGGGAAGCGTTGCCCAATATGGTCAGCTTAATCAATGTCGAAAAGAAATTAAATTTTCTAATTTATTTCAAGTTATAAAAAAAATGACATACCTATTTGTAAGAAAAAAATGTACATACGTAATTCCATTCGTTTTGAGAGAAGGTATTTCTGTGTTTGATCAGACCGAAAAATGTTTGGTTAGTTGTTCAAACGTGTCACCAGATGGCCGACGGGATCAGAGTCTGCATCGCTGGAAAAATGAAAAGCAAACATCAGTTTTTAAAATTGAAAAAAAGTAGTTGAACTGCACGAGGAGTGTTTATTTGGTTTCTGTTTGAAATAATGCTGTTCAAATATTAGAACATTCGAAAACAGATAAAGTATGAGTGTTTGTATAGCAACTGCAAAAATCAAACAGAATTGCGCGCAAACTAGAATGTCTTTGATGTAACGAAAATGCTACTCCTATTGAAAGTTCTTTTATACTGTGTTGTGTAAATGTAAATAATTATTATACAGGGTGGTTCGAACTATATTCTGGAAACTTCGGCAGCATATTCTGCAGATAGAAATGAGTAAAAAAGTTCGTATAAATGTATGTCCTAAAATGCTTGGTTTCGGAGATACAGGGTATCGAAATTTAATTTTTATTTCGATTTTTCCAAATAATTTGTAAAGTAACTTCAATATTTCGATTAAAAATTGGTGTCTGGGAGTTTTTTGACATTAGAAGTTTGATTTTGATGTCAATATGACTCCTACTCTTTGAATAAGAAGACTAAGGAAGGAGCATAATGCTATCCGTGTATTCATGCATGGTGGGCGGAAAAGCCACCATAAAAGCTCTCTAGGGTGGGGATCCTTGACAGTTCTGTTTGACGATTCATTTGACACATTTGAATTTGATTTGAAATTTTGTGGATTTGTCAGTCTTTACGGAGCTTATTTTATGTTATTTATTATTTATTCTACTACTGATAGTTGTATAAAGGTAGTAAATCTAGATGGAAATTGTGGCAGAACTTAAATTAACAGTGACACTTTCGCGATTTATCGAAAAAGACTCTAAAATAGTTGGTTGTGTAGCGTGCGGTAGATCTCGGCAAAAATTGAGTGAAATAATGGAACAACTTTTCGCTAGTAAGTGACTATATAATATACATACGTGTAGTAAACCGATCATTTATGAAATTCACTTAAATTAACTAAATTATATATTTTTCTTGCATTTTAGCTTTTATTTATTACTTGTCAAAGATTAGATGTCAAAGAATTTAGATACGTTAATTTGACTTACCTGCTTCAGTAGCGTATCGGATGTTTGTGGTAATAAATACTTATTATAACTTATCTATTTTTATTAGAATTATATATTTTTATAACAATTTTAATAACTACCAACATTTATTCACAACGTAAAATAAAACAACAAATTATTGAGTCTACCCCACGTCTACCCTACATCATAGTTTTACATATTTTAAATAAAATTAGAACGACACTGATAAACCGGAATTTAAGTCGGCCATATTTGAGGCCCATCGCGGTGTACCTAAGATTTTTGATATGCTCCTTCCTTAGTCTTCTTATTCAAAGCTCCTACTTGTAGGGGAGCGCTACCTACATGTGTTTTAACTGTTTTTAAGAGTAATAACTTCTAGTGCGTACCTGTATAAAAGTACTGAGAAAAAAAAATATACATTTACGACTTTTTTACGTAAAACATACATATATTGGTAAAAATGCTGCTACGAGTAATGGTTCTCGAGATATTTAGAATCAAAGTAATCAATACCTGTCATCGTTGACATAAATTAAACATATTGACTAAATAGTTATTTCTAGACAAGAAGAGATGTAGTGAGGATCTTACATACATAAGTTCTGTTTTGCGGCTTTTTTTTAACCTTTGCAATAAATATTATAATTATTATAAACACCTGTTTTATTAGATTTATTAATTTTTACTAACGCTTTGTAAATTTACAAAAGTAATTGTAAATTCACTATAATAAAATGTTTGGTTTGGTTTTTACTCTATAATAATTTTACAAGAAGTTGGCGATTTTAAAATATAAATTTACAATGAATAACGTACGGTCCTAAAATTTTGGGAAAAATTTCATCTGGTTTGGTTAAGTAATAAAATGCATTTAATGAAGTAGTCATGGCAATGAAATGTCATCAGTCATGTCACTTCAATAAACAAAGCAAAAGATTTTGGGTTCTGCTTCTTAAAATGTCTTATAAAATTGATCTTTGTCGAGGAGTTTATAATCTTGTTGGGCGAATGGCAAAACGAGATATTGTCGTCATTTATCGGGATCAAAACATTAGCAAATCGACAATTTATCGCACAATCAAAGAATGTGAAGAAGGGATACCATGTATAAATTTGCCTAAATCCGGTTGGCCGCGGGTTTTTAACCAAATAAGAGAAGGAATACTAATTGAAGCAGCAAAATTGGGACCTCGCAGCGAAAACTGGCCAGGAGATTTAATATTGGAAGGACTACGGTGTATAGAACACTATCAAGTAACAATATTGTCTTCCGAAAAAGGAGGAAAGCTCCAAAATATACAGAGGCCTAGCTACGGAGAATTCCGTATATTCAGAAAAATTAGAGAAATCGACGCCGAATTTGTCCAGTTGTCCAAAGGATGATGCAACGCGCCAGGGGAATTCTTAGGCAAATCGAAAATAACGGTCCATTGTCCACTGTTTGAATTTGATTTTATAATTAGGATAGTAAATATAGGTTGTTTAAAAATATGATAATATTTTATAAATATAAAAATATAAAACTATTTTTATAAGAGTTGTCAGTTTCTGAATTTTTTCCTCAAACTATAGGACCATACCACAAATTAACTACAACAGATGCGAAAGAACACCGAATTACGCGTTCAGGTTTCTGTGACCTTCAGAAAGAGTTCATAGACAATCCGCATCAATGTATAGTTTGGGTTATTATTTGTTTGGGTGAAAATAATCTGCACCAATATGTTATCGAGGCATACAAAAAGGTCCACAGACTTCGAGACATACGAAAAATCAAGTCGATTTAGCGTGTGTCGCAATTTTCACACCTTAAAAAATTAGTTTTTTATAGCTATATCAACTGCAGCGACTATGAAAAAAGCTGTGTGATTTTCATAGAAAATAAGGGCACCTGTAATTCATTTGAGAATGTTATAAATCGCTAAAAGAGGTTTCAAATCTCTTGGATTTCTATTAATATTAAATAAATTTTATTAAAAATTGAACTAAAATTGTTAATATCATTAAAAACAATTCAAATTCAAAAATTGTATCAGTCAAATTCCCTCATTTAAGGTGAATATTAAAGTAAATATAAATACAGCCCATTCTAAGCTCTACTTATCTTTAAGAAAAATTTAAATCATTGTTGCAATTGGGCCTTAATGCCATTTCGAATGAACAATAGTATTAATAATGTACATTATAATAATAATAAATTTTATATCATAGTGTGTATTAAAACTACTAAAACACTTTTAAATTGGTATTATATTAACAACTTTTGTTTTTTAATCCAAAAAAAAGTTACCAATTTTCTCAATCAAAATATTTGTGGTCCTGAAAAGGACCTTCGTTTTCCCATGTACGTCAAGGTTTGGTTTCCATGTTCGTCAAGGTAATGGGTAAACGGTAAAAAAAACAGGATAATGAAATTTAAAAAATTACAAAAATTGTTCAAAAGTGCCTCCCTCTTGTATTAAACAATAACCCAAATGATCATAAAATCCCCTCCTCACATTGGATAACATATCAGGGGTGACAGTGTCAAAGGCATTAAATATTTTCTGCCTTAACTGCTCCAAGTTTTGAATTTCTTCATGGCCGTAAATTTTAGATTTTATGTACCCCCATAAAAAGAAATCATTCACCGAGAAGTCAGGTGAAATTAAACGTCAGTCTAAACAAAACTGTCATTTTTGAAAACTTGTCAAAATTAGGACACACGCTAAATGGACTTGATTTTTCTATGCCTCGAAGTCTGTGGACTTTTCTGTATAATCTCACAGTAATTTAATAGATTGCTCGTCATATTATATCAGCTCGTCGGAGATTAGGAAAAAAAAGATATTTATAGTATAAAAAATTAATTTATTTAACAAAATTTAATTAAAGATGTGACAAAATAGTTACATTTCTATTAGTTCTATCGGACTTTTTTCGACTATATAAATCTTTATTTTTTGTAAACTTTAATGCATAAAATATTTTCAATCTAATAAATAATTTAATGATATAAATAAGAGGAAATTTCTCACATAGGTGGTCAAATTCTATAGTTTTCATTATATCAAACAGCCTCTGAATGTTTTCTTCAGTGCAAAACTCATCAAAATTTAATATAAATAATTTTTCCAGCCTGTAAATAAAATTAACAAATTTTTCCATTTTCATGATCAAAGGCTTTTAAATGGGTAAATAATTTCGAGTTATCCAGAGATTCGGATTCTTTCGCAAATTTTAGACAAATATCACATTGATGTATTTGAAGACCCTTTTTAATGATGTAGTCAAACATAATTAAAGGCATTTTGAGTTGAAAACATTTCTCAGAGGCTGTTTGATATAATGAAAACTCGAGTGAAAACTATAAAATTTGACCACACATGTGAGAAATTTCCTCTTATTTACATCATTAAATGATTTATTAGATTGAAAATATTTGATGTATTAAAGTTTACAAATAAAGATTTATATATCGAAAAAAGTCCGATAGAACCAATAGAAAAGGTAACTATTTTGTCACATTTTAATTAAATTTTGTTAAATAAATTAATTTTTATACTATAAATATCTTTTTTTTTCCTTATAAATAAACACATTTGCATCCCATTTTAAATAAGATATACAAATTACCAAAACTTAGAAATAACAGTTCAAAAGTTCAACAAAAATCCTACACGCGTTTTTAAAAAGAAACATATAACCACGCACTATGTCATTCCAGCAAGCGAATACGACACAGCATAGGTTTCCGGACTAAACGACTGGTGTCGTCGACACCACTCAATAGGCGTGTCGGGTTTGCCGAGCGGTTTCCGATGCAGTCGCTTTCTTTCGTATCTGTTATAGGTAATTTGTGACCATACGTTAAGTTAAATTTACTATGAGATACACATTTTTTAAATAAATTCACAAAGAATATTGGTGAATATAAAGATATATTATAACATATTTACATACATGTCATAAATTAGCCATACAACGATTTTACAAACGAGTTGTAAAACTAAAAAACGGATGATAAATTTACTACAATAATCTGTGGCAAGAATTACAGAAAATTAAGCCTACCGCTTATCAAATGACAATGCAAAATTTATAATTCTGTTTTTATTCCCGTAATTCAGTGAATTGTTTATAATGACTTTTAAGTTTTAATTTCTTGCTCGTGTTTTTTTGTAGTTTTTCAAATCTCATTTGTCACGTTAGATCGAACAAATTGTATTTCGACTTTTTTGATATTGTAAACTGTATCAAACTAAAGCCGGAAAACGTTTTCTATTGAAGGAAACTTTTTTGTGCGTTTCGTCAATCGATGGCCTTTGGGAAAGTTTATTTACGCCTTTGAAACGTTCTAAGTAAAAACTTGAACGTTTTGTTGAAGAGCATTGAATTTGAAGTACAACTAACTGTTTAATCTTATTGGTTAGTTCACGGAGATATTCTTGATAGGTAAAGTTAATAGAGTACTAGTGAAAAAAAACGTTTGAAAGTTATTTGTAATTAATATTGAGGGACAATTGGTATTTACACTCAACAGCAACCATAAAATTGTGATGTATTTTGAAGTTGAATATGTTTTGTTCTAGTGGGCCAATTTTGATGATTGTTTAAGAAATTTGTAGCTAAATTATTTGACTTTTTAGTATATCTTTCTAAATTAAAAATGAGTTTCCATCTGTCAATTATACGAGGGAAAACAAAATGTTAATATTTTGGTGAAAGTTTGAAACACCCTTTGAAGTAAGTTAACAAAGCAAGGAATTTAAAAATAATTTTATCATTTAGTTATATCTTTTCTCGATAGTTTGTTTTCTGATTCACCTCAATAGCATTATTTTTATTAAAGATATTTGCTTTTCAAGAGGACAGTAACGATTTACAGCATTTTTATCATTAAAAACATGTCTTTGCTTTTGGTCCTCGTCAACACACCTTTGAAAAATCATAATATTATCATAGTATTGTCTGTTGGGTAGCTACTCAAGCAGAGACGGTTTTTAGTCCATAAGTTCGGCTATCCCAAGAAGAAACACAGTATATGCATTTTTTTGTAAATATCATTTTTAACATACAGTAATGTCCGCCTATAACGAACCCGCGTATTGCGAACTTTCGTTTATAACGAACCAAATCTATAGGTACGAACTTCGGTATTACTAAACGTGTGTTTTTATTCGCAAATAACGAACCTTTTTATAACGAACTTTCGGATAAAACGAACCTTAAATTTTGATATAATCGTAAGATTTATCGTAAGAAATGTGAAGGTGGAAAGCTTTCCAAACAAAAAATCACTGTGCTGATAGTGGTAAATTTAACAGGAACAGAAAAAAGAAAGCTACTGGTGATTGGGAAATTCAAAAACCCTAGATGTTTTAAAAATGTCGTACAGTTGCCAGTAAATTACAAATTCAATAAAAAAAAGCATGGATGACCTCAGAGATTTTTGCGAATGAATTGCTGGAATGGGATGGCGAGTTACGACATAAAAACCGAAGAATCATATTGTTAGTGGACAACTTCTTAGCTCATCCAGATGTTTGTACTGCATCAAGTTAATGTTCATGCCATCAAATACCAGTTCCAAACTACAACCTATGGATCAGATGTCATCCATAGCTTAAAGAGCCATTATCGTCGACTTTTTCTTTCGAAAATGGTACATTTTATTGATAGTGGGGGTAAAAATTTTTCTATCAACCTCTTGGATGGAATAAACTTCATTCATATGGCATGGCAGAGGATATCAAAACACACAATTTTTAATTGTTTTCAACACGGTGGTTTCCTAAAAGTGGAACATGATTTGGATTCAGACGATGACTTGACAGTAGCCGAATGGCTGGAAAAAGTTGGACAAGAAGATGATAACAATATTCTAGACAATCTTCCTTGTTCTGAAAATGAGTTTAATGAATTTGTCCATATTGATGATAATCTTGTAAGTGTCGAATACTTGGATGATGATGCCATTGTCGCTTCTGTGTCTTCTTCAGTTTATATTGATGACGATGAGGAGGCGGAAGATTAAGACCCTGTGAGTACAGAATTGAGAGCAATTCCGACCACATCAGAGGCACTTTAACATATTGATATCGTTCGTCATTTCCTTCAGTCACCAAATACTCCGCAAAGTGTTCTTAATCAATTAGCCGAAGTAGAATTACATATTAATGATATTCATTTTACAAAAATAAAACTAAAATAAAATATTTTTTTTTAAATTAGACTCCTAAGAACAGTTGTTAATGCATCTACCATATTGACTAGGACCAAAAACTAGGCATAGTTTTAATGTAAAAATTACGAAAAAATTTTAGTGTGTTCTTGTTCTTGCAAAAAAAAAGCAAGTGAGCTGAACCAAAAAACAAACTATTGAGAAAAGATGCACCTAGGTATATTATAAAATGATTTTTAAACTACTTGCTTTGTTAATATATTCCACAGGGTGTTTCAAACTTTCGCCAAAATATCAACATTTTGTTTTCTCTCGTATAATGACAGATGTACTTTCGTTTTTAATTTAGAAAAAGATATTAAAAAATCAAATTATTTAGAAATTTGTATCTAAATAATTTGAGTTTAAAAAATCATCAAAATCTATCAAAAAATTTTCAAATTCAATCTCAAAATATTTTTCTTTTAAAAAGACTTAATATTTAAAATTCAATGAAGTTTTAGATAAATAAGAAAAAAAAGTTTTAAAATTCACTTTATTTACTAGACAACCGAAATCAATGCAAAACCCATTTCCGCTGTTATTTATATGACACCGGCGCGTTGTGCAACAGGCTGCTCGCCATTAAATGCACTGCAGTTCCGTCAAAGGCCCTTATTTATTAGCCGAAAACACACCGATTCTTAGAAACCACCCCAGTTTCTATTGTGGCCCTCTCGCCCAATCCTCAAGCTTCTCTTAATCACAGCGGGCAGCTGTTGATTTCCGATCGGCATTTAATATACCTGAGAGGTGTGTGTAGTGTAATCAGCTGTTGCTGGATATAGTAGGTTTTGGCTGAAAATGTGTTTGAATGTTTCGAAAATATTTGCTGTGCTAAATCGTTTAATATAAAGTGTTACTGATAATAAGAATAACAATTTTCAGCCGTCTAGATGAAAAAAAAATTGTGTGAAAAAATTAATTTGAGTGTTTAATAACAATTAGCGTGTACCCGCGTCGAATTAATCATTTGTAATGGTGATGATAAAGCAAAGCAAGAATTTTCATTAACATACAAACGGATAAAATTTTCTCATATTTATGTCAGCATGAGAAAAAACAATATGGCCATATTATTATATAACTTGGTAAAATATTTGAGGGGTAGTTTCATCTCGTTGGAATTTGACTGTCGAAAAATCCGTTTGTCAAAAATCAGCTTTTTACGTCAACCAGTTTAAGCAGAATCGTGGTTAATCAATTACCCAACTTTTGGAACACCCTGTATGAATTTTTTAAATAATTCAAAATATGTAAAAAAACAAAATAAATTATGCGTGTCCAAGCGTTTTCCCGAAAGACTAACCGTTTTTTAAATAACAAATATTGTAATATTTGAGGGGCGTTTTCACCCTCTTGGAATTTTAGATTCGAGAAACCCATCCTTATCGAACCTCTACACCCCACAGTCAATCCGTTTGCCAAAAATCAGCTTTAAACGCCAAGCAGTTTAAGCAGAATCGTGATTACTCAATGGTCATATTTTATGAAACACCCTGTATAAATTTTTAAAAAATCTTAAAATATGTAAAACAACAAAATAAAATATACGTGTTTTAGAGTTTTTCCGAAAAACTCACCGGTTTTTAAATAAAAAATATTCTAATATTTGAGGGGTGATTTCACCCCCTTAGAATTCAAGTTTCGAAAAATCCCTTCTTATCGAACCTCTACACCTTAAAGTCAATCCGTTTTCCAAGAATCAGCTTTTTACTTCAAACGCTTTAAGCAGGATCGTGATTAATCAATGACCAGATATTTCGAAACACCCTGTATACATTTTTAAAAAATCTTAAAATATGTAAAAAAACAAAATAAAATATACGTGTTTAAGCGTTTTTTCGGAAACTTGACCGTTTTTTAAATCTCTTGGAACTGGAATTTCGAAAAATCCCTTCTTATCGAACCTCTACACCCTAGAATCAACCTGTATGCCAAAATTGAGCTTCTTACGTTGAGTGGTTTTGGGCAGGATCGTGATTAATCAGTGAATCAGTCAAGTTCAGATAGCACAGTAAAATTTACAAATTATTAGATAGTGCATCTGGCAGTCGAAAGAAAAATTCGAATCATCTGAATGTAACGAGCAAACAGTACAACCTGCAGCGTCTAACAGTACCGGTACAGTGCGCGACTTGCGATGAGTTATTATTTCGGAACGGATATCGAATCGGAACGTGGTACGGGTACTTAATGGCCCACCACCGCGGGCCGGTACTTCCTCCAACCGCAAATTACCCGGATGATAGACGTCGGATAGGTAAGGTGGAAACGGGCAACAGTTTCGGCCACCTGTTGCCGAACGGCCCGTGTGTACATGTGCATGTATGCGATGGGTTCGTGTTCGTGATCGCCCAACAGAAGGTACTAACTATTCTGGTACCGACTTAGTAACCGCAAGTGTTTGAATACTCGATTTTGATAAATTTGACAGATATCTAACCGAATAATCATCATAAAGCTTCATTCAGAACCTGGCAATTAGTGGAACAAATTAGTGGTTTCAATTACACTTTTTAGGTTACGATCATTCACAATGTTTAAAAAACACAAATAAAATTAATAGAATATCCTGGCAAGAGCTTGCGTTAGTCAGTGTATCCATAGAGAAAGCCTAATATTTAGCTTATAAAACAATCAACTTTTGATTCTTAACCACAATTTCTTTTGACGGATGATAATCAAAGGCAAAAATGACATTCCTCGCAAATTTTGAAGTAAAATTAGTGGAAAAGTCAAAGTTTATTAACTTTTTCTACTAATTGAAAAAGACTACCACTAATTTTAACGTTTTGAATGCTTACATTGAAATTAGAGGAACAAACTTCTACGCTAATTGAAACCACTAATTTATTATTCCACTAATTGCGAGGTTCTGAAAGAGCTTAAAACTTCATTCAGAACCTCAAAATTAGTGGTAGTAATTTTCAATTTAGAACAAAAGTTAAACTTTTAACTTTTGCCACTAATTTTACTTCAAAGTTTGCGGGTAATCTCATAGTCATCTCATTCTCTTATCATCCGTCAAGAGTGGTTAGAAATAAAAAGTTTATTGATTAATAAAGCTAATAAAAATTAGACGGAGTTAAGCTTAATAAAAATTAGACTTTCTCTATGGATACAACTGACTACCATAAACTGTTACTAGGACATTCTATTAATTTTAATTGTATTTTTTAGACATTGTGAATGATCGTAAACTCATAAGTATAAAATATAATTGATCCACTAATTTTGAGGTTCTGGATGAGAGATCGTTAAGCTTCATTCAGAATTTCAATAATATCAATTGTTAGAACAATAGTTCGCATTCGTAAAAAAACTATTTATTGCACGTAACGTAATTTGGTACACCTAAAAAACTAGTTTTTTCGCGTAAAAAAATATTTTTTTAATTTATTACTTTTTCAACATTTCAAACTACATTTTTTCAAACGTAACAAATCTTTCAATTTAATAGCTGTTACTAGGAATTTCACTTCAAATAACATAGTGCACATACAATTTTTATTAGAAATATTACCTTAAAAGCTTCTTTCTGACGATACTAATTAGAAAAGCCAATAAAGAGTTAGAAGTTTAAATGCAATTTTCACTATATTTTATGTAAAAAATATGTTTTCTAAAATATATTTCTCTCTTCAATTTGCCCTCAATGTTATTTTTCTTCCCTTCACAACCCTGATTTTCTCTAAATATGGGGAAAATTCCCTAGACCTGGCAACTATGCTATCTCGAGCTGTATCATTGCGATCAAAAAAAAGTAGTACAAGAATTAGTAGTCCCAGATAGAACTCCTGGTCTATAAGGATATATGTTCTCGAATTTTGGATTTAGCCAACAACACTGTTTTTTTGTTTAACCCTAATGCATCTGCAATGTCCCTTATGGGAACCCCATCCCTTAATCGCGTAAATATAATCGATTTTGGCTCTGAAGTTAAGGCATTTTTTAAAAATTACGTGACACTGACACGAGAATTCTGATGACACTGAGTTATCAGTTTGAAAGAAAATATTTTATTATAGACCAGCAAATTAAATCATATTTTGTTGTACTACTTTTTTTTATCGCAACGGTACCTGTCATTTTAATTTATAAGTAAATTGTATTTTTTGTAATTTTTTGAATGTCATCTGTCGAAATCTTCCTTGTTTCGGTGGACAGACTTTAAGTCATGTCAATTGTACCGTATGATAAAAAAACGGTCAATGATATTTCCCATATAAAATGACAGCGATCTTCATTTCATAGCCATCGCTGATGCCATTTTTCTTTTTCGATCGTGAAACAGGTAAATTGGTTTGGAAACATCAGTATACAGAAAAGACCAGGCTACTAGTAACATAGCAAGTTGCCGGACGAATTTACGTTTACCCGTTTTGCGTTCGTACTCGAGATTCACTGCCGGCTAGTCGGCTGGTCAGGCAGTACGCAGTTGCAGTTGTGCTTGGGCGGGTCGGTCATGACAGAATAGGAATACGACTCGAGGAGTGCCGAGTATTTATTATTTTCATTTTAAGTGTTTACCTTCACTTAAGGTAACATTCAAAATGAAAATACTTAAATATTTATTATTTGAGTGTGTTTACAAGCCAAAACTAAAAATAAATAAATTCTCTAAACCCAAAAAAAAACTAAAATATTACTCTGAATAAAAAAAAATTATAACAAGTGTTCAAAAAGACCATCTTCTTGTGCTAGACAGAAACCCAGGCGGTCGTAAAATCCCCGTCTGACATTGGCTAACATATTAGGGCTAATAGTTTGGAAAGCCTCTCGTATTTTGACTTGAAGCTCATCCAGATTATTAGCCCTATTATGACCATACACTTTGGATTTTACATAACCCCACAAAAATAAGTCATTGGGAGAAAGATCTGATGATCTAGCCGGCCACAAAATAGTTCCATGTCCACTAATTAAACGGTTGGGAAAAATATTGTTCAAATATTCGTGAACAATACGGGCATTGTGGGCAGGACAACCACCTCAGCAATTTGATTACTTGAAAACGTGGGATTTTGATCCGCGGTAGCACAAATGAACACTTGCTTTAACTCCTGTTCTTCATTAATCAACACATCAGGCTTTTTGTGTTTTTGTGGGAACACGCACCCATGTGTTTCAAAATTATTAATAACTCTTGATACAGTAGGTGAAGATGGAAGGGGCCTGTCTACAAAAGTTTGTAGAAAAATTGTTTGTGTATCCCGATAAGACCTATTTTGGAAATACCATTTTACAATTTGAATTTTCTCACGAACTTCGTAAACATCCATTATTTTACTAAAAAATAAATTTTACACGAGAACTGTCGTGAGAATCTATGTATTCGTTTTGGCTATTAAAATACGAATAAATACAAATTCTGAAACATTCTTATCACATATCTACCTATTTTTATTTTATCGCATTTTTTGCCTGCTTTTTATCCTGCGGAACGCTAATTCGTCCGGTTCTGCCTATGTTACTACTACGGTGGTCCGGTCTGTATAACGTGCAATATTTAATTTTACCAATAAAAATAAGCATTTCATAATGCCATAACGAACATTTGTAGTAACTAAAGAAATATCGAAAGTTTTCTCTTTTTTTTAAATGATAATCCAATTTATGGATTATCCTTTTTATATACTCCTAAGTATAAAGTACAAATCTTAAAAAATCCAGTTTTCCTGTAAATTAACAACTCTCTCTGATTATACTGTATATCTATCCTCTTAGACAAACTTTAATAATTGATAATTAACACTAACCTAAGTTTACAGCGATTTTTTATTAATAAACTAAGATAATGTTATTAATATCATATTATACTTCAATATTAACGCGTAGGGATGTATTTTCAAGCATGAAAATGATTATTTAATCTTATTACGGACCATGTTAGATAATAACTGATAAGCCTAGGCTGTTTATTTTTGATTTTTGCCAGTCCTTCAAACCGGATTAGCCACAATCTGATCTCAATCAGTAAAACGTAAAAAGCGTTGCTGATTATTCCTCCGTACACGTAGGAAATTTATGTCTTCATTACCTTGAGCGTTTAAGCGCAGATACAATCAGGATTCTGTAGATTTTCTTTTTATTCTCCTTTTCCGTAGGAGATGGTCTATAATTTATTATCTGGAATATTAAATTAGTACTATTTTAAACAGTGCTTGTCTTCTGTGTTATTAATTAGTGGGAATATATACGTACTTAGTATAAACTGTACTTCTTAAGGAGGAAGACTAATACAAAACAATGATTGAAATAGTTGACAATTGAAAAAGTTTTTTACAATCTATACCAATATATAAAATTACACTGATTAATCACGATCCTGCTCAATCAACGTAAGAAGCTCAATTTTGGCGTAGGAGCTCAATTTGATTCTAGGGTGTAGAGGTTCGATAAGAAGGGATTTTTCGAAATTCCAGTTCCAAGGGGGTGAAACCACCCCCAAATATTATAATATTTTTTTAAAACACGTATATTTTATTAACTTAAAACACGTATCTATAATCTATAATCTTAAACACGTATATTTTATTTTGTTTTTTTACATATTTTAAGATTTTTTAAAAATGTATACAGGGTGTTTCGAAAAATCTGGTCATTGATTAATCACGATCCTGCTTAAAGCGTTTGAAATAAAAAGCTGATTCTTGGAAAACGGATTGACTTTAGGGTGTAAAGGTTCGATAAGAAGGGATTTTTCGAAACTCGAATTTTAAGGAGGTGAAACCACCCCTCAAATATTAGAATATTTTTTATTTAAAAACCGGTGAGTTTTTCGGAAAAATTCTTAAACACGTATATTTTATTTTGTTCTTTTACATATTTTAAGATTTTTTAAAAATTTATACAGGGTGTTTCATAAAATATGACCATTGAGTAATCACGGTTCTGCTTAAACTGCTTGACGTTTAAAGCTGATTTTTGGCAAACGGATTGACTGTGGGGTGTAGAGGTTCTATAAGAAGGGAATTCTCGATTATTTTTTCTCATGCTGACATAAATGTGAGAAAATTTTATCCAGTTTGTATGTTAATTGAAATTCTTGCTTTGTTTTATCTTCACCATTTCAAATGATTAATTCGACACGAACGAAGTCGCGGGTATACGCTAGTTAGATATAAAAAGTGTGATTCTGATGAGAATATCATCAAATTTCTAGTAATAATTGATTAACACATAATTTGTTTATGTAAAAATTAATTTATAAATTCTAACAAAACATTGTAATAAATAATGTTATTTTTCAAATAACTACCAAAACTACTTGTTCACACCTCTTTTACCGCCTACCGTTTCACTTCACATATTGTTCATATAGAAAATACTGCATAAATAAAATTTTACTTTTTGTAACTCAGTAAAAGTTAATGTAATAATATATTTACTGTATCTGAAATTGCCTTATTCCGGAAATGTGTATACCATATATAATTATTTTCTTGCAGCTATGAGGAAGACCATATACAATTTAAGATATTTTTCAATAATATTTCAATATTTCTTAAAGCATATGTTTTGGTATTTAATACCTATATATTTAACTGTATTTCTAAGAAAAAAATGTATATGTTCCGGAATTCATGCATTTTCTGTTTGCAACAATATTGCTATTCGAATTATTGTAATAAGCTCAGCAAATTAAAAAAACCTGGTCATTGCAAAACTGACCTTATTTATATTACAATTTATACCTAATAAGCACATTATTTATTGTTAATTTCGCTACATTATAAATTACAAGAAATACCGAAACATTTTTTATGTAGTTAGATTTGCACTTGTGTTAGTATGCATTTTGTAACATAAATATATTATGTTATTGTAGATTTATGTTAAAGAGAATTATTCTGGATTTATAAGGCATAATAAAATTTTGAAAATATTACAACATTCGACAAAAATTATAATGATCACTACACAACATAGCTATTAGCTCTATTAGAGATGGGCAAAATATGAATCAATCCTAACCTAACCTAACCTGTAGAGTACTCACAAACAGAGACTTTCTCCTATATTGTTACTTGTAATATTTTTATTTTATATACTGCTATTATTATTATAATAATAATAAATAAATAAATGTACTGATTTCTTTCGAAAATCGACAACTATTAAAATATGAACCCCTCCTGGACAAAAACGGTACATTGTGAGACAGGAAATTGTAGAGAGAAACAGGCCCTATAACATAGGATACAACATTTTAATGAACAGTGCTTTCCATAAAATCAATAAAATGAAAAATATACGAAATAATATACATGTTCTGATTTCTTTCGAAAATCGACATCTATGAAACTATGAACCCTTCCTGGACACAAACGGTACATTGTGAGACAGGAAATTGTAGAGAGAAACAAGCCCTATAACATAGGATACAACATTTTAATGAACAGTGCTTTCCATAAAATCAATAAAATGAAAAATATACGAAATAATATACATGTTCTGATTCCTTTCGAAAATCGACATCTATGAAAATATGAACCCTTCCTGGACACAAACGGTACATTGTGAGACAGGAAATTGTAGAGAGAAACAAGCGCTATAACATAGGATACAACATTTTAATGAACAGTGCTTTCCATAAAATCAATAAAATGAAAAATATACGAAATAAAATAAATGTACCGATTTCTTTCGAAAATTGACATCTATGAAAATATGAACCCTTCCTGGACACAAACAGTACATTGTGAGACAGAAAATTGTAGAGAGAAACAAGCCCTATAACATAGGATACAACATTTTAATGAACAGTGCTTTCCATAAAATCAATGAAATGAAAAATATACGAAATAAAATAAATGTACCGATTTCTTTCGAAAATCGACATCTATGAAAATATGAACCCTTCCTGGACACAAACGGTACAGTGTGAGACAGGAAATTGTAGAGAGAAACAAGCTCTATAACATAGGATACAACATTTTAATGAACAGTGCTTTCCATAAAATCAATAAAATATCTTATCTATCTTAAAATAATCTTCTACCATTATCTTGTTGATGAATATTTTTATAACGTTTTTTATTCTTTCCAGATTCATTTGTCAACTCCCAGGAATGGACCCTGTCTCGATCAGTTCCCGATTTAAGATTGGGAATAGTCGGTTCACTGAGTTCAGGAAAATCAGCTTTGGTACACAGGTACCTTACAGGATCTTACATGCAGGAAGAATCTCCGGAAGGTGGTAGATTTAAGAAAGAGATATTGGTGGACAATCAGAGCTATTTGCTGCTTATAAGGGATGAAGGTGGACCCCCAGAATTACAGGTAACAACTGTTGTTTAGATTATTTGTATTTTTTAACTTAAACTACAGGTATAGACCAACAGGCTTAGTTACAGTTTTAGTTTACAGGTCTAGGCGTCTATAAATCTTAGATCTTAAATTTATTAATACTTTTTAAATTATATATCAACAAAAAACGACAACAATCTGAGATTTTAACCTTAATAGAATCACATATTAAATAGGTCGATAGAGCCTTGCAACATCGAAACCTATAATTTAAAATTATTATACTTTCCCTCGTACTATACTCCAATTTATTTTGCCCCGTAGGCTCGCCCAACGGTAACTTACCTCTAGGTAAAACAACCCTGCACGACTTGAAAAAGCAGGTATCTAAGAACGGCCCCCTTTAAATCACTTTTTTAAATGGGTACGATTTTTTTCCGGTTTGTCTATTTCCAACCCCTCTTCTGAAAAAAACTTGGCTTGGGTACGAAATGCAAAGGTGGAAGAAAAAAACTAGATTTTTCGTTGGAATCTAGTTAAAAACTAACATTAACAACTGTTATTTATAGTATAATGAAAGCATGCTGTTCATCAGAATTTTTCGTCAAACTTTTGAAAAGGAGGATGAAAAATTGTAAAGGGAAATATGAGACATATCTAACGGCTATTGGCATCGGCGTTACTTAAAACCACAGACATATAAACCATATACATAATATTGATTTGTTTTGGCCCAACATAGAGATGCAAAATGTAAACAAACCGTTTGTTTAGTTTCAGCACCCGCCAAAAGCATTTCTGAATTACATCGAAGTTAAATAACATTAGTATCATTAAATATAATATCCATACGGAAAAAAATTAGCATAACAGTATATCAGAGTCTTAAATATAAATATATTTCGACCCCAGCAACACATCTATGAGGGTTTTTTCTTAAAAAAATGTTGAAAATTGTGCATTTTTTTTTAATTTTCCTATATACTTTAGAAAACTTTTTAGAGCTGCCCGTTTACCGCAAATTTTCTCACGGTATAATTTCTTAATCTCTGATATTACTATATGGTTGCGGCTTTACTCTATGGTTACAACACTAAAAGGGATGCAAATACAGAAAAATCTGGCGGTTATCATTTTTTTTTAAATTTTCCAACTTCGATAACTTGGTTATTTTGGACTTATTTGAAAAATGGTAAAGAGAAGATATTATGTATAATATTCATATGATCTAGACCAAGAGATAGCACCAAGAGGTATCCAAATAGACCGACAATATTTTCTGAATATACTGCTGTTTGCAGAGGACCAAGTGATGAAGTCGTCTCAGACGAGAATACCTTACAAAGGCAGGTTCATCTCAATATGATGGAAAAATATCTATCGAAAATCAAAACTGATGGCACACTTTTTAAGAAATAAACCACTAAAGCAAATATCGCACTTCAGTTTCTTGGGATGCGATGTAACCTATGATAAAGATAACGACTATACTTGAAAAAAAAATTCCAATCAGTGTGTGGAAGTATCGCAAAAACTTTTAAAAACAAAGCACAGCTAGAAACGCTAGTAAGACTGTATAATACATTAGCGGTATCGATAGTATTATATGGAAGTGAAGCCTGGACTACCCCAAAAGTTAAAGAACAAAGACTCAGAACAATGGAGATGACATTCTTATGAAAAATAAAAGGAGTAAGTAGAGAAGATAGAATAAGAAATGACACCCAATAAGAAATGAACTAAAAATACAACCATTAGAAGAAAAAGTAAAAGTATATAAAAACAAATGGAAGGAATATGTAGAAAGAATTACAGATGATAGAATTGCACAAAATGCTATGATATCAACCTCCAGGAAAGAGAAGCACTTGCACTTTTTTAATAGAGTCACTTTCTACCCTTTGGGGATGAAAAACAACAAGAAAAAAAGCACCCTGTACAGTTTTAATTACTGCACTTTTCTTCCAGTTCCTCTGTCACTATGTGAAAAATCACTCGTCGCCAGGGCCCTTAGGCTCGCCCCTATTTTTAGCCCGCGAATGCAATATCGATCTGGCACATACAAGGGCCCATATCACCACGATAAACCCGACAAAGACGCTCCTATTCCACTCCTGAACAAGTGCAAGCAAGATAGACCTAGTCCGAAAGGGATGAGAAAGGAACAGGACGAAAAGAACATGCTTGTCTCTCTCAAGATCCGCGTGCGTGGAACAAGGACGGACCTAGGGAAAGGGGTAGATGTAGGGACGATACGAAGGAAGATGGGGAATACCGATGAAAATGCACTCTAGAAAGTGGTTTGGCGCCAGCACGGGGCAGCAGTAGTTTTCTCGATGTCTTTCTTCTGGAAAGTGGTGGCGCTTTATACACTGACTTATCCGATAATTCCCGTCGTTGTTGCATGGCTTTTCGTCCAGATTTTCTGATACCTCGTAGGCTGGTTTATTTGGGTTTGGTTTAGGTAGGATGGATAGCTTCAGGTAAGTCTCTTTGTTTGGATTTTTTATTATTTTTATTAACTCTCCAAAAAAGTCCTTTATGTGTATTTCGCCACTGCACTGCAGGAAAATAGTTATTATAACAAAATCAAATAGTTATTTTTTGTAAACACTTCTGCGTTAAACCTAAACGGACACTGCTTGTCAGAAATTATGTTTACAGTTATACAAATTTGCCAGAACTAAGAAAAAAATGCTTAACGTTTCGGAAAGTTTATCACTTTCCGTCGTCGGAAGCAAAAAAAATACAAAGAGTAAGAAAAAAACTATTTAAAATATTTAAATTCAACTATTCGAGAACACTTTACTTTTTTAAAACAGATACGTCTACAAGAAACCGTTGACGTTCTGTTAAAATAACATCAAGTTAAACTTCAAAATTAACAATTACTACCTGATAACAAATACTTAATAAGGTAAAACCAAAAAGCCTCAAACTTTCTGTATGATAATTTTTAAATTTTACGTATGTTATGTTCTTTAAAATCAAAGAAGCGATTGCCATACATTACTAACATCTACAGATGCATGAGCAATACATTTATTTTTATTAGATTGAATTAAAAAAGCCTCTTTTCTTTTTCTTTTAGAGGCTATCGCTTCTTTCATTATAATTTTGGCGTTATTAAAATTTATTATGTGCCCTGTGTCCCATGAATGCTGACAAATCTTAAGTTTGTGAAAATCTCCATTTCTTAAATTAATCTTTATGTTCTTTAATTCTAACATTTAAGGGTCTAGATGTTTCACCAATGTAAAATTTGTCGCATTCACATGGTATTTGGTATATTACATTTTTTGTTTGTTGTTCTGTATTCATTGGTTTAGTATGTGATAAAATGGATCTGAGTGTATTTTGTGTTTTGAAAGATGTTCGTATGTTATATTGTTTTCCTATCCTTCTTATTTTTTCCGAAACGCCTCGTATGTATAGAATTGTAAGTTGTATATATTGTGTATTGTTATCATATATTTTATTATTATTAACTTTTGGTCAAAAGAAGCTAAGGTATTTTAGTTTCTTAATTATAAAATTAATTATAGTTTGTGTAAGGAAATAAATAATAATAGAAATTACAACATCCATTATACCGTGTGATGCATCGAAACACGAGACAGGATATCCATGTAAATTTTGAAAAAGTCAAATATTATCTCCCCAGATAATTTTATGCAAAAGTTGTATTATACTTTTTTGAAGAGGCGCTAGAGTTGTACTTTTGTCTAGAATTTTGTTTCATTTGGAGTAGTCATTTAAAAGTTATATGCAAAAATCTACCTTCAAATTAGCAAAATTTATAATACGGCCAAACCAAACCAAAGAAAGATTAAATTAAAACAATTAAAATACCAGCAAAAATGTGATGTGTGTCATTGTCAAATTCGATGTCACATTTTGTTTACAAAAATTTGAAGGTTGTACCAGGGGCGGGAAATTAAAATAGCAAAAGCGGTTCCACCGTTTCCATGGAAATTTCAAATAAAATAGTTCCAGCCTCAGGCGCTAGGTGGTAGTGCAATTAATTTTTAGGTTAAGAAGTTTTTTGTAGTTTCCATAGTTTCCAACGGCCATTGTCATACTATTGTCAAATTCTCAAAAAATATTGTCGTTGTCATAGCGCCAATCATAATATTATGAAATGATTATCAAAACGTTTTTCAAACTATAATTTGTTATATGTGTTTTAATTAGACAATTCCTTTTGTTTGTGGCCCTAAAAATATAATGTAAGTCTTTTATTTTTGCCATCATTTAAGTACTTATTTATATTTACTCCATTTACAAAACTTTGGGTGTATTACGTAGGTCTTGTTTTATTATTTAACTTTGAATAATAAATAATATTTACCCATATTTGGCTTTAATTTTATTTAATAATTGTATAAATTATACTGTTAAATCTTATTTTTTACACAACACAACGATACTTGTCATTAGTATTGTTGAATTTGTGTAAAAAATAAAATTTAATAATCAAATTTAATTATTTTAGAGTAAAATTCAATAAATACGCTCATTTAAAAAGCCCGCGCTTTGATCCATTTAAACTCAATAGATGGCGCCACTTCTGTAGGACCATTTTTCAGTATGGCAGAGTCCATTCTTTTTCTAGCTAGGTATATTCTTTGGGTTGTACCAAATAAAGTAATTTTGTATAAAATAATTAAGATGTTTGCAACTTCTGAAGAAGTTACAATGGGTAAACGGTATTTTGCTGGAAATAGTATTCACGCTCTGTTAGAGTTGTTCGCAGCTCAGTCTCCGGAAAGCCTAGACCGAATAAGTCAACAATTTAAAGAATAAACTAGGCAGGGGTTTGAAACTAAAGTCATGGCTTAGGCACATGGAAGTGTAAAGACAAAAATAATTGAACAGGAAGAAAACAACAATAATATACAAATACAAACTTGAATATTCTTCATGTAGAAGAAAAGAAAAACACTGACTTCCGTCTATTGGGGTTACAGTAGGAAAAGACCGCAGAATTTTTCGCCGAACGGCTTCTTCCTGTGGAGAACACTCAAAAACCGTCTTTGAGGGCATATTAAATACAGATATTTAGATGAACTGGAAACGATATCTGTGTAGAAGCTAAAGATTCTCCCCTTAACAGCTTCGTGTTGTGAGGCATGAAATTAACCATCATTTGGGGTATTGTTTGGCTGTAAATGGGGAATTTAAACATTTTATTAATTAGTATATTTAATTAAAGTTCCTTTAGTTACCATATACGAGATGCACTTATCTATGACGAGATGGTATACAAACTTTATTGATGATAACTTTATTGGTGTATAAGACTTTCTGCCTGGGCACCCAGTAATAACTGTAAACTGTGCTCTGGGTCTACAGTTAATTTTCCTTCGATTTTTCCACCACTTGACTTCAAAAGACACTAAACACACGTAATAACACGAATCAAAATGCATCATCTTCCAAAACGCAGGGCATTTGACATAAGTTGACACAAAATTATAACCTATAATTTGGCAAGACTTTGACAAACCTCAAAAATTTAAAGGCGAGTTCATACGCATCGACGTCCGTTTGTCGTTCATCGTTCCGTCAAACCAATAAAATTGAAATATGATCTGTCATTTTTGAAATAAAACAATAAAACTGGTTAAAAACAGCAAGAGACGACGCATGACGGATTTATATTTAAACCCATCCATAGTTAACTTAAAAAATATTAGAAACTTTTTTTCGTAAAATAAATAGATTGGTATTGGACGTCATCTGCTTTTCTTCTGTCATCGTCTGTCGAAAACTTACCTGAGAAAAAAAAGAGTATACTAATAACTTTTCACTTATTTTTTACTAGCCTAAACAGCGTTACATCACGCAAACCTCGTACCTGAGTTTTTTATAGTTTCAATAACTGGCACTGGGAAGAAACTAAAATACTTAAATATTATGACAAAGACACGATTTCAATATTATTTTAATGCGATCGACATGATCTGTGACCGGGACGGCGTGAAATACCTAACGAAAATTTCTGATTTCTGCCGTATACAGCGCTGCGATCGGAATTTTTTAAAATCAACAGAAATGCACCAAGTCTATAAGCAAAATATAAAAGACATCCCTTGTATAAAAAAATTAGTTCTTCGATTCGGTATGTTTACTTCCAACATCCATTTGGTGTTACGAATATCCGTAAACGAATTCAAATTACCCCACGAAGAAAGTGAAATTTCGTCGATTTATTTTTTTGATAACGTTACATAACTCTCACGAAAGTGAAACCGTTTAAATGTATTTATAGGTTTTAAACGGTTTAATAAGGTTCGCCATAAAACAGCTCGTAAAAATTATAGTGCGAAATAAACTAAACAAAACATGAACGTTGACATCTTTGGCGGGTTTACGGTTAGGGCTGCGTGTTAATTTTAATGTCAAGGTATGCACGAGAGAGATACAGACAGAAAATTGCGAATACATGCAGGAAATTAGATAGGATACATGTTCTGGTTGACGAGTTCTTTTTTGTTCATAGTTGTACAATAATATATTATTTTGTATCTTTTACCATTCGTTTCGAAATGCTCTTAGCCAACTTTTACGTTTTAATATGTGTGTTGCGAAAAAAAACTTATTCATATAAAGAAATAATAAAACAACAAATGAGCAATTATTAATATAAAAATCTATTAATTGAAAAAGTCCTTTAAAAACAAGCTTTTATTTTAAACGCTCTAAAAAGAAGAAAATAAACTTTAAATTAAATTATATGCATTACATTACACATTTATGTGATATAGTCCCGTAGAGTTTTTTACATAAAATCCAGTGGTAACTGGTTTTTCGGTGGGAGTTGTCATTTTTGAAAAACGACTCAAATTTATGTTTTTTTTTTAAATGGGTTACCCTGTATATTTTTTATTTTATTTACCTGGTTGTGAGCTTTCTAAAAATATAATATAGTTTATTCCTATTTTCACAAATAAGCTAAAAAATGCGTTATTTAACTTTTTAACATTAATCAACCTATATAGTTTGACAGAGATTATTTTCTGTTTCATTTAATTTAACCAGATAAATTTTGATTTCCATTATGTTATCTTAATAAACTGCACCGAAAATGAACTTGTACAGCTTTTAGATAACACGCTGTCAATCAGAGTTATTGATATTTTTGATGTACTTGTGCAATAATTTTTCACATGGAAACTATCATTGAAAAGCCAAAATTTGATGTTGTAGTGTAATGTAAATTTTTATCTTATTTATGAAAATAAGTATAGATTATATTTTTGTTTTTAGAAAGCTCATAGCAATGCAAAAAAAAACAAAAAATAATACAGGGTTTCCCGTTAAAAAAAAATAAATTTGGGCCATATTTCCAGAATGACAGCTTTCAGCGAAAAACTAGTTACGCTACTGAAATCTACGTATAAAACTCTATGGGACTCAATTTTCACCTTTTCGATCAGTTATAAATTAACCGAGATACGAGGAGAGTCGAAAAATACACCATTTTCAAATTTGCCCTGTATTTCAGGAAGTAAGAGGGCTAGGACAAATATGTGTGTAGCATCTTTAGTTTCATAAAAAAAGTAGCACGGTGATGTGAAAACCTCATATTTGTATCCACACTTAAAAACCGAAAATCTGATAAAACACATGAAAACGGGTCACCGGATCTACGTATTCAATTGATTTTGGTAACTTCCTATTTCACCGGAAATGATTACAACTTTTGATTTTTAAATGGCACCATCGGTATTTTTTTACTTTATTCGATAGAAAATAACACTCTGAATCGAATGACATATCATATGTCACCTTTTGACATTTTCGCATATGGTTTATTGGAAATTATAACATGCGGTTCATAACGACAATTTTACTTTAAATACCAAGTATGTATATATATATATATATATATATATATATATATATATATATATATATATATATATATATATATATATATATATATATATATATATATATTGTATCAAATTCCACCACACACAAAAATCCACCCACGTTCCATTTGAAAAAATTGAGATATGATTAAAAATACGATATGGGCATATTTTATCCGGCCAGAGTAAAACTAAAGATATTAGACGATTCCAAGGCTCCTTGATTAAGAATTAGTGTTTTTAACACAAATATATAACAGAGATTGATATTTAAAATACAATTTTTATTTGAGTGAATATGTCAAAAGTTGACATATGATATATCATTCGATTCAGAAAGTCATTTTCTATCGAATAAAGTAAAAAAAATATGGGGGGGTACCATTTAAAAATCAAAAGTTGCAGTCATTTCCGAAACAGTAAGTGACCGAAAACAATTGAAAAGGTCAATCAATCCTAATTTATGTCATATACTAACATACCAAATCTGTTTTTTTTATCTGAAAAAATAAAAAAAAAATATAGGGGTGAGCGACTTTTGAGACGCACCCGGTATACTGGCACATGATGTTTTTGACAGACACGTCTATTAAACATTTTAATAAATGGTTTACATAAACGAAAAATATTGACTTAGAAGAAAATTAGAATTTGCATAGAAGCAAAGCGGAGATGGTATATCGATAAATTACTTAGAATCGGAATAAAGCTGAAAGAAAAGTCCACTTCCAGTATCAATTATGCACTAGTTCGTTCTAAAAATAGATCGATTATTTTCTCCATTTCTTAATAGGACCAATTCAAGTGCGAGCCAATAAAATCCGCAACCAGTTACTGGTGGAAACCGCTGCAAGAAATCGATCGCTAGATATTTTATTAACTTTGACTGGTCGCTAGGATCGCGCGACCTAACGGCGCTAGATAAGTTTCGCAAATTAACGTTTATCCTTTTCTTTTCCCTGTATAATAATTAATGGCCACGAGTCGCGAAATGCCAGCAAATTTCTCGCTTGTTCTTGCCTTATCGGTTTCAAGAACTTGTCTCTCTTTCCGTCGTACAAACATGTTTATTTTCCGACTTTCTCTTTGGAAGATTTCTTCGAGATGGTGATAGCAGGACGGTGCATTTTTCCGAGAGATAAGAAGAAAACACCATAACTTTCTTGTAAAATAATATTATACCTCTGCCGCACGTTCGGTTGTAGATGTTGCAGATTGTATGGGTTGGGGAGAAGTTAATCACCTCGACTTTATAGATCTATTGTGTCCCCCTTTCTTGAGTTATAACTCATCATACAGTCTCAGGGCTTTGACAAAAGCTTGTACCTGAAACGGTTTTATAGAGGTTAGTTATTCATCACCGATATCAGTCGTACCAAAATTTGTAGCACGAATGTTTGTCGGCGCACTCAGTGATGAGGTGTTTAGCTGTCTTCCCATTTTCCCCACAGAATCTGCATTCGCCGTTGTGCCTTAGCTTCAAGCTGTCAACGTCTTATTAAAAACTACGTGACAATCCCTAGATTGTTCTTACTTAAATCAAGAAGAATCTTTGATTTTTCTCGGTAAGGTCGAGAAAGGATTAAGTCTTCCAGGTTCTTGAGTTTTGCTTTAAGTTGGTTTCCACTCGGGAAGCTGAACGGTTCTGGTCCAGTTAGTGGGGTGTTCGATCTTTTTCTAGCTAGATCGTTTGCTTTTTCATTACCTAGCAGGACTTTTAGCAGTACTTTTTTTGCCTAATTTGTTCAACTTCTGTAGGCCTTATTTGACCAACTTCGAATTGATGGTTACTGAGTTTATCGCTCGTCGTTTGGTTAATGAAACGTGTATTACCAGTGCTGGGAAATATATTTTTTTCCATAGCAACTGTTAAAATTGCGTTATATCTATCAAAAATAGTAGATAAAATAGTACTTTAACCGCAAGGGTAGATTAAATGATACTTTAACAGCGAGGATATGTTAAAAACTTTATTTCTTCTCGCACGTTTTTTAATTGATTCCATTTTTGAAAATTATTGTATTCCTTTTCATAAGTTATTCGGGATTTAAATGGAAGTAGTTTGAATATGGCGTTTGTCGCCTCAGCCTAAATATCTGTTGATAATTTACTTATTTCGTTTTGAGCTATTTCTGGCGCCAATTCAATCAGCAATCGACAGGAAAGAGAATTGAAAAACATTGACTCAAAACTGACAGCTCAAGACACAGCTTTATTTATTTGTCAAATTACATAGAAACCAACGCCAACCCAGCACAATATTTTTTCTACTCGTAATAAATTCCTTGAAATAATAATTTCTGAATATTTTTTAAAACGTAACTCGTTATGGAAAAAATATTGTTTTATACACGACGATAAAATTGCATTATCGTCTCCCGAAATTAATTCACTCGCGATTTCATCGCTCCGGAATTAGTCTTTTCGCTCAGCGATAAAATACCATTATACTCTTTTATCGTCTTGTATAAAAAATAACTATTTTTTTTGTAAAATAACAATACATTTAAAATCCACAGACGCGTGAAGAGTTCTCAGTAGTTCTTGACCCCTATAAATAAATTTGCCTGTGTAACAAAAAAGGATTAAAACTTGAACCTTCAATAAATTACTTTAGGGGCTTCAAAGCCTTTTGCTGATACCTCGTAATAGTTCCAGGTAGTATTGGGAACAATCGGATGATTTCAATTTTCGAGTATTGATCCTCGAGGATTCCAATAATCGGATGATCTTGGTCATAAAATTTTCTTTGTTTGCGTATTATAAAACTTTCAGTTACTGAAATACTGGAATATTGGTACTGGGTTACTGGAATACACCAATGCTCTGTGCATTTTACTTGCTGTTTGTTGTTACACTGTTACCATGTACCTGAATTATATTGTAATAAAAAAAAATACTATTTAAACATGATTTTTGATAATTTATCATATTTTTGTGTATACTGGGTGCGTCTCAAAAGTGGCTCAGCCCTATAACTTTTATTTTTTCAGATAAAAACACGAGCTGTTGTGTCTTAGTATATGACACAAATTAGGATTAATTGACGTATTCAATTGTTTTCGGTTACTTCCTGTTTCACACTTTTGATTTTTAAATGGTACCTTCGGTATTTTTTTACTTTATTGGATAAAAAATTACATTCTTAATAGAATGACATATCATATGTCAACTTTTGACATGTGGTTGTGCTTATAAACGTGCCTATTTTGTTTCATTAACTCTGATTTTGAGACGTCTATGGCAACCATTCATTCATTGCATTTCATTTTTCAGTCGTATCTTTTTCAATGAGTCTAATAACTCTGAGACAGGGGACCTTTAATATATCTCTTTGCCAATGCCTTAATATCCCCTAGCATATTAACCGCACAATTAGCAAGCTATATGGCACTGACAGAATCTGCACATGGCTTCGTTTGTTAATCGCATCAGCTCTAAAAGCCATTGAGTTTACAATATCCTTAATAAAAACGCAAACGATCTAGCTAAAAAAGGAGCGAACAGTCCACTAACTAGACCAGAACCGTTTTGCTTTCCAAGTGAAAACCAACTTAAAGCAGAACTCAAGAACCTGGAAGAGTCCATCCGTAACCTGGAATGGGAATCCTCCAGCGATCTAAGACACTCGAAAAACATTTTCCGTACTTACGACAGATGAAACTCAATGATTTTTCTTGATTTAAACAAGAACAATCTTCGGATTGTCACGGGGTTTTTAACAGGACACTGTGTCCATAATGAACACCCCAGTAGATTGCTAGATAAGCTAAGAAACAAAAGCGAATGCAGATTATGTGGGGAAGATGGGGAAACACCAGAAAACCTCATCACTGATTGCACCGAGATGACCATTCGTGAGGTGAGGGAAGTTAGCAACTCATTGAAAGCAGGAATTATAAAATACGATCCTGCTTGAGCTGCTACAATACTGCTTTATCCTGCTTCATATCCCAATCCAGCAAAACCTACCTATTTTGAGCTATAGTTACTTCTATTTTGGTTGCTGACTTCCCAGTTGGCTTCCCAGTTGGTTTCTGTTTTCCAAACGGGAACCAACTGAAAGCGGAACTGAAGAATCTGGAAGACTCCATCCGTAACTTGGAATGGGTGTCCTCCAACGGTCTAAGACACTCGAAAAAGTTCCTTAGAACTTATGACCGAGAAAAATCAAAGGTTTTCCTTGATTTAAGTAAAAACAATCTTCGGATTGTCACGGGGTTTCTAACAGGACACTGTCTCCTCAACGAACACCTCAGTAGGCTGAAACTGAGAAACAACGGCGAATGCAGATTTTGTGGGGAAAGTGGGGAAACACCAGAACACCTTATCACTGAGTGCGCCGAGACGACGACCATTCGTGCCATGAACCTTGGCACGTCTGATGTCGAGGATGGAGAGCTGGCCTCTGTGGAGCCGTCTCAGATACTGGCTTTTCTTAAAGCCCTGAGACTGTATGATGAGTTATAACTCAAGAAAGGGGAACACACAATAGATCTATAAGGTCGCGGTGATTAACTCCCCTTCTAAACATTCTAGATTCTAGATTCCCAGTTGGCAACACATGGGAATCAAGATCGCCAAAACTGGTTCCTGCTTGCGTTGCTATACCCCTGTTGCATCCTACTGCGAATTTCGTCCCAGCAACACTTGCTGTTTTAAGATACACAAGTTAAAGTCTGATTGATGTCGTCACACATAGCAACACAATAAAAGCAGGATGGCTGAAACAAGTTCCTGCTTTGGCTGCTATAATCCTGCCTTATCCTGCTCCAAACCCCATACCAGCCACTCTTGTCGTTTTTAAAATAGAACGAATCGATTCCTGGTAATCAGTCGCATATTAAGATTAGGAATGATTTTTTTAACTTGATAAGTTTTAGCTTTTTTTTCCAGTTTGTCAAAGTGTTTCGAAAGTTTTGATCGCTCAGTAATTTGCAATAGTTGTAAAAAATCAATAACATCAGTTTACACGTTCAGACCCTTCATTTTTATAGATTGCGATAAGGGATATTGTGCCTTGACGGAAATTCCGCTAACAATTCGAATACAATCAGTAGAATATACCTATATTAAGGTCTGTAGGTCACTTCGAGAAGCCAATCCCTACCGATCCCACTGCCATTGGACACTATATTGCGTATTGCAGGAGAATTGATGGGAAGTGGGAAGTGTTTAATGACTGCGACAAAGAATTTCGCAATACATCGGCTTCTTGCGTAGTTAACGCGCACATACTTTTATATTCAGTTTAGTTTTTTGTTTAATAAAAATTTCATTTTTCATAGGTATATGTTTAATGTTTTTTCCAGTTCACATCCCCAATGAGCCCATGGGTATTTTTACGTAATTTACTGGCAGTTTCGTTGTGAAAGGAATCATTAGAAGCATTTTATATTTGATATTTTACAGGTGATATGATTGGAAAACTCCAATTTCCCAATTCCCGATTTCCGGTAATCAAAACGAGATTTGCTGTATTTCAAAAACGGCAAGAGTGGCTGGTATAGGGTTTGAAGCAGGATGAGGCAGGATTATAGCAGCAAAAGCAGGAACTTGTTTCAGCCATCCTGCTGTTATTGTGTTGCTATGTGTGACGACATCAATCAGACTTAAACTTGCTGTACCTAAAACAGCAAGTGTTGCTGGGATGAAATTTATTGCAGGATGCAACAGGGGTATAGCAGCGCAAGCAGGAACTAGTTTTGGCGATCCTGCTTCTCATGTGTTGCCAACTGGGAAGTCAGCAACCAAAATAAAAGTAACTATAGCTCAAAATTGGTAGATGTGGCTGGGTTGGAATTTGAAGCAGGATTGTAGCAGCTCAAGCAGGATTATATTTTATAATCCCTGCTTTCAATGAGTTTGCTAACTTCCCCGATCTCCATTCGTGCCTTAAACTTTGGTATGACTAATATCGTAGATGGAGAACCACCATCTGTAAAACCGTCTCAGATACTGGCTTTTGACAAAGCCCTGAGACTGTATGATGAGTTATAACTCAAGAAAGGGAGACACAATAGATCTATAAGGTTGCGGTTATTAACTTCCCCCCTCCAATATAATCTTGTCGAGACATAAAACATAATAAAGATATCCTCCCTCTCCCTCTTCCAAACAATCTACAATATCATTTTAGTAGAATCACTAGTTTTTACAATTTTGTTGTCTTTTGTTTTTGGTTATCAGGTCTGCCTTAGATTTTGGCAAGTGTTTTAATTTCTGTACAAAAAATATATTAAAAGTTAAAATATAGATCAGGACATTTGAGAATTGAACGTATTGCATTAACACGTTTCCATAATATAAGGATATTGTTCACTATAAATCTTCTCGGTTTATATTATACGGTACTATCAGAGTCGCTGCATCTAATTAAACTTTAAATTCAACTAAAAATGTGTAAAACGTTGTAGGTACAGTTAAGATATTTTCGTGCCTTATTTATGCCCTCTTTTGTATATTTTATCAGCACTTCCAACACTACACTCCTGACTTTATTTATAACACTATTTCTCTCTCTTGTTTCAGTTTACTGCCTGGGTGGACGCCGTTATTTTCGTCTTCAGTTTGGAGAACGAGTCGTCTTTCAACGCCATCTACAACTACTACACGAAAATGTCGCATTACAGGAACTCGGTAGAGATACCATTCATCCTGGTCGGAACGCAAGGTAATAAAAACGGTTTTGGCAGACGCGCGTCCCGATGTCCGCAGTAAAATTTATGGGGTTTTGTTTACGACGCGACGGCAGCCACGTGGTGTTTCGGAAATGAATACAAAGTTTATACATTTTATAGATATACATACTTTTGTATTAAATACTGTAATATACTGGGTGTTTATAAATAGTGGCTCACCGCTATAAATTTTTTATTTTTTTTTTCAGATAAAAAAAAACAGATTTGGTCTATATGACATAAATCGGAATTGATTGACGTATTAAATACGGTCACTTCCTCTCACACCGGAAATGACTACAATTTTTTATTTTTAAATGGTCTTCTCTATATTTTTTTGCTTTATTTGATAGAAAGGACACTCTAAATAGAATGACATACGATATGTCAACTTTTGACATCTTTGGATAAAAAAAATGTAATTTAAATTTTAATATAGATTGCCATAGCTATGTTAAAACCATTAAATTTTAATCAAGGAGCCTTGGTAAAATAGATTTGATGCTCTAATGTTTTTCGTGTCTTTTCTTGGCCGGTTAAAACATGATCAAATCGTATTTTTAATCATAACTCAATTTTTTCAAAGGAACGCGTGTGGCTCTTTAACACATTTGGAAAAAGCGTTTTTTTTAATAATTATTTGGTACCTCACACTTGGTATTGCGAATCATATAGTCTTTATACAGTGTGAGAGAATTGGGATGATTTTTTAAATGGAACACCCTGTATATTATTGCATTTTTGTGAGTAAATATATTTCAATAGTTTCAGAGATATTAATAAATAAATAAATAAATTATATTTTTCAGCCTTTTTTTTAATTATTACAAATACAAGAACTGTCCTGAAATTAAAACTATATTAAACATTTACTTTAGATGGTATATACTTAACTATGCTATAAATATCGTGACCTTAAATTACACAGGGTGTTCAAAATTCTACTCCAAGCTTTCTAAAATATAATATAATTTTTCTTCGGTTTTGTAAAAGGAACACCCTGTGTATTTCTTTCAGTTTTTGTATTCTGAAACATTCCAAACGTTAAAATTAGTGATGCTTTGTTCTTTGATTATCATCCGTCAAGAGAAATTATTATGATTCGAAATGACAAGTTTTTTTTTGTTTTATAAGCTTATTATCAGCTATTTCTACTGATACAACTGACTACAGCAAACTGCTGCTAGGATATTATTTTATTTCTGGTTCTATTTTTTTTCTAATTTTATTTTTTTGGAATAATTGTAAATGATCCTAAAATTTTAAGTATAAAGTATAATTGAGGCGTCAAGTTGCAAAACCCGTCTTATCTCACAAACGTTTCGAGATAATATGCAAAAACTGTTTTAGCAAATGTTTGAAGCGTTAATTTACAAAAAACGGGTCCGTTTTTCTAGAAATAAAAATTAATATTTAATTTTTAAACAGAAAAAAACACAAAAACAATTCGGATAAGGCGGGTTTTATTGCAGTATGATGCATATTGTGGGTTTTGATACAATATGATCGAGAAAAAACGGCGCAAGCGATGGCTATGAAATGATGAACGCTGTCATTTTATATGGGAAAAGTCATCGATCGTCATTTCCTAGCCAACTGGATGCCGTTTTTTTCGACCAAGACATTATACCGGGAGCGTCTCAAAAGTGGCTCACCCCTATAGCTTTTTTGTTTTTTTAGATAAAAAAAAACGAGATTTGGTATGTTAGTAGGTATATGACATAAATTAGTATTGATATTGATTGACGTTTTCAATTGTTTTCGGTCACTTCCTGTTTCACCGGAAATGACTACAATTTGTGATTTTTACATGGCACCCTCGGTATTTTTTTACTTTATTGGATAGAAAATGACTTTCTGAATCAAATGACGTATGTCAACTTTTGACATATTTACTCAAAAACAAATTGTATTTTAAATATCAATCTAGAGTGTGTAAATATCAATCTAGGCTGTGTTAAAAACACTAATTTTTAATCAAGGAGCCTTGGAAAAATAGATATGATCGTCTAATGTTTTTAGTGTCTTGTCCTAGCCGGTTAACTGATGTCCATCTCGTATTTTTAATCATATCTCATTTTTTTCAAATGGAACGAGGGTGGCCCATTAGCATATTTGGAAAAAGCATTTTTTTACGAATAATTTGATACCACACACTTGGTATTTCAAGTCAAATTGTCGTTATGAACCGCATGTTATAATTTCAAATATACCATATGCGAAAATGTCAAAAGTTGATTGATATGTCATTCTATTCAGAGTGTCATTTTCTATCGAATCAAGTAAAAAAATATCGATGGTGCCATTTAAAAATCGAAAGTTGTAGCCATTTCCGGTGAAACCGGCAGTGACCGAAAACAATTGACCAATGTCAATCAATCCTAATTTATGTCATATACTAACATACCAAATCTCGTTTTTTTATCTGAAAAAATAAAGAAGTTATAGGGGTGAACCAATTTTGAGACGCACCCGGTATACATCCTAAACTGATTTATTAGATATACTATTTTATTAAAAGTAAGTAAGGATTTAAAAAGACGTCAGTAGTAATGTTATACTTGTGTAAGAGAAGCTTATGAAAAAATGCGGGATTTGTAACAATATTGACAATAAAAAGTAATTATAAGTGGATAAGACAGATTTTGCTGTAGTAACGTAATTTGTAGTGAATTTTATATAGGAATAGGCGACTTTTACTGCTGTTTGGGATTATGGTTATGTAGATTTCAGTCCCACTATTAATATATGTTATTAGGCGGGTTTTGCAACTTAACGCATCAATTGAAATCACTAACTTATTTCACTAATTTCGAGGTTCTGAATGAAGCTTAACTCTAATCTTACTCGCCTTGTCTATCTGTACTATCTTTTTAACTTTCAGTTTTTGGGCGCTTTGGTTCTGTCTTTACTAATAAACGAGATAACCCTATTTTGTAACTAAAATCAGAAATACTGTCTGCATTCCAAGTTGCTAATCTAATTATCTTAATTAATCAATTCTTTTTTATATTTTTTTTATTTATCTGCAGTTCACACTAATGATGATGTTGCGCCCATGAGGCAGCATATTTATGAATATCAGATAAGATGGTATTAAACTAAGAACGGTGGTTTTTTTCCAGATGCAATAAGCGAGAACAACCCACGCGTCATAGACGATTCGCGAGCGAGGAAGTTGGCGAACGATCTGAAGAGGTGTTCCTACTACGAAACCTGCGCCACCTACGGCCTCAACGTCGAACGAGTGTTCCAAGATGGTAAGTGAATCGCTTGCTTAATATAATTAATATTTTCCTTCCTTTCGTTAGGGATGAGTAATCGAGTATGATGAACGTTAGTCAAGCAATCTCTTTGAATTTTCGTAATAATGAATGGCATTAATATAGCTCAATTATAGTTGATATTTAAAAAAGGCATCCATTTTTCTCAAAGAGACCTGGTTCAAATTAAAAAAGGTAGAAAAAAGACTCAAAGTCTCGGTCTCAACGTTTATACAATGTTAAACTGTTACACGTGTTTCGCTCATATACGAGCATCATCAGACCCAACAAGAAAGAACCTAAATAAATAACAAATAATAAAAAGGTCGTCATAACTTACAAATACAATTAAAATTAATCCAAATACACGTTCACATTTTACAATTAAAACAACACTGGGACGAGGCTGAAATGACCGGCAAATATTTGTCATTTTGCCTTTCGGTCAAAGATAAAATACCATTTTATCGTCTTATATAAAAAATAACTATTTGCGGTTTGCATTTTTCGCCAAAAGAAGGTTGTGAACGAATTTATTGAGCAGTAAATTCTACACAACTTTTGTATGAATAATTTTGTAAAAAAGTAGTATTTGAAAGATAAGGGGAAAACAGACGATGCCGATGGAAACTGATTTAATGTTGCCAAATATCATGTTAAAGGTACAAAAAAGTATTACTCTATGCGTTATTATTTGGATATTGTTATATTCACTCTCATTTTAGCATGAGTTTGTGAAATGGACATTGTAGGTTTTTCATTCTTCATTTATTTTACTATTAAATTAACATGAAGTATCAAAACTTGTAACATAGAAGTTTTTTCAACTTTTCGATCATTTCTAATAAAAATAAGAGGAACATTTAATTAACCAAGTTGTAGAGGCCTTAATTCTCGACAATAATATTATTCCTCCTTAAATATTATCATGACATTAAGGTATTCCTTAATGTCATGATAATATTTAAGGAGGTGATTCTTGGACCTATTCTAAGAAAAAAACTTCATATGCAAATATGTATGTCCTAAACATCTTAACTTTTTAGATACAGGGTGGTAAAATTTTCTAATTTTATTTTTGATGTTTTTTCTATGTTCAACACGAATAAATGTTCAATACATAAACGCGGGTTTTCAATACAAAGATATTTTCATCAGACGTGTTACAGATACATTTTAATATGGCAACACTGTCGCTTTCAGTTCCACAGCGTATTCGATGTGCCTTCGTTAGCCAAATTAGAGAAAATGAGTATTTTATGCGTTGGCCGCAGAACGAGTAGAGGCTCCACAGTACAGCCCTTGAGACGTATGGGGAAATCAAATCAGCCTTGTCACGAATTTGCCCATTAGGTTGTCTATCTTCCCAATTCTTTATAACGATGATTGTATCATTTGAATGCATTTGGCTCCATTTTAAATGTAAACAATCTGAATTATTTCTGACAACAACTATACCTTGTGAATGATGAATATTAATTGAAATTTTTTAATTTGTTAATATTTGAGATTTGCTTAATAACTAGTGAATTAATTAAATGCTATTATTTACCGTTCCCATGTATATTTTCACTGAAATAGATACTAAACAAACATAAAGATGGCTTAAAGATGGAATACTGTAAACATCTTACAACCTATTTGTTGTAATTGCAGTAAGAAAGTATGAAAGTAATACTTGCTCATTGAATTAAAATTTTGTTATAAATTATATTTTTGTACTATTTATGTATTAACTGATTTTGGAAAACTACCATTTTTAATTTTTCTAAGAAAAATATTTTTGTTTTGTTTAAGTTTCCCAATGCCTCTTAAATATGTACTTATCTAAGCAACAAGAAATATTAAAGAAAATAATTGAATAATAATAATATAATTAATTTATTTTTTTTTTTTTTGTATTTAGATATTTTAAATAGTTTTTTCTTTGTTTTTTGTGTTTTTTTTTTGGTTCTGACGATGGGGGGGGATATAAGATATACCTCTTGAAACGTTAAGCATTTTTTGTCAGTCAGGCAAATTTGTTTTATTAGTAAAATACTACTGACAAATTGTTCTTCATTGGATCGACGCAGTGGTATATATGTTACGGCTAACATGGATATATAGTCTGTCCAACGAGAAGATCCTTGACAGTGATAGATGTGTCTGTCATTTTAATTTCAAAGTAGTTTATTTTATTTTACAAAGGAATAAGTTGGTACAACTGGAACGCATAGCAGGAAATATTTAAAATTTGATTGACAAGATGACAAGTGATTACTTCAAAATATTGTGAAAAAAAACTGTATAAAACTGAAAAAATGTAATCGAGTTATTTTATTTAATAAAAACGGTATGTGTTAATACAAAACAAACAAGAACAAGACACTACATACCAAAAAAATATAAAAAAGAACTATTATTTACTTTCAAGCTTTATGAAACTACCCGCATTTATGATTAAATTTATCAATATAACTTATGTACAAATACAAATTTGTAATATTCCGCAGGAATAAATAAAACAACATAGGTAAATAAAACAAACTATTTTATTAATAATAACTCCTACCAAATTTTATACCTTAAAGGTTGATTAATTAACTTTAATCTTAATTTTTTTAAACCAGTACCTTTTGACATTATTTTTCTGCAGTACTAAAATCCATTATTTGCCTATCGTGTGATGTCGATATTTTACAGCTACTCCAGTTTTTAGTATGTGTTTAGTTTGATCCTTCTACCTTATACGAGATGCATTTATCTACGACGAAATGGTATACAAACTTTATCGATGGCAACTTCATTGGTTTAAGACTTCCTGCCTGGGCAGCGAGTATTAACCATAAACTGTGCTCTGGGTCTACAGTTAATTTTCACTCGATTTTTCCTCCACTTGACTTCAAAAGACACAAAACACACGTAATAATACGAATCAAAATGCATCATCTTCCAAAACGCAGGGTATTCAACAAAAGTTGACACAAAATTATAACCTATAATTTGGCAAGACTTTGACAAGCGTCAAAAATGACAAAAATCTAAAGGCGAGTTCATACGCATCGGCGTCCGTTTGTCGTTCATCGTTCCGTCAAACCAATAAAATTGAAATACGATCTGTCATTTTTTAAATAAACCAATAAAACTGGTTAAAAACAACAAGACACGACGCATGACGGATTTATATTTAAACCCATCCATAGATAACTTAAAAATAATTAGAAACTTTTTTTAGTAAAATAAATAGATTGGTATGGGACGTCATCTGCTTTTCTTCTGTCATCGTCTGTCGAAATCTTACCTGAGAAAAAAACAGAGTATATATAAAATGGAAAGACCGCAAACTAACACCTAACCAACAAAATATCAGCGCTGTTTGCAAAATAGCTGGCTAGTTTGAAAACTAGCCAAGTATCCATTTTAGCCGTAGCACATACAAAAAACAACTTTTTTATTTTGTAGATTTTCTTCTAGTGGCGAAAAACCTAGAATTCTTTTTAAGTAGATAAAGGAATATTTTGATGAAACAAAATATATTGACATTAAATTTTCTGTCAACAAAAAATAAAGTTTTTTATAAAACTTTTTTAATGAATCTTTTACTCTCAACTTAGTGAACTTATCCCCTTCAAAATTTGTCTGAATATGTCTGATACTATTTTCAAATCAAAGTCTAACTAGCACCCACTTGTTGGAAAAAGCGCTCGAAAAGATAAACGATACTCCGCAAGTTCTGTATTTACGGCAGACGTAATTACCCCAGCATCATTAATATCTTTTACCGGGAAATTTATTATCCTTCTAGCTCTAAATCGTAGGTTTACTGATAACGAGCAACAGCTGTCTAGCGCTGGAGGCGTTTAAACCAGATTATTCTTCGTGATTTTCAGTATTTTTGTAGATGTTTGATTATTCGTACATTGATATCGTGTAACGAATTAAAATAGTTTAAAGTTGTTTAGCTGCGTAGTCTGTATAACAAAGTTTACCCACCACCCTATACATACTTATTGCCATTGATAATAATCATTTTATTTTAATATTTTCTTTTCAGCTTGTCAAAAAATTGTCCAACAAAGACTGAGCCAATCCTCCATCTGCCTCACCCCGACCAATTCCCGTCCCTCCACCCCAAATAGCCACTACCACCCCGCCGCCGTGCAGCGCCACCTACACGCCAACAACGGCTTCGTGCAAATGGAACGTCAAACGTCGCTGCACATGTCGCCCGGACATCACACGTTACCTCACAACAAGGATTTCAAGGACATGTCTCTGATCCAGGACATCCGGCAACATATCGTACCGAAGCAGGTGCATCAGAACAGTCAGTCGGACAAGGATAGCAATAGTTACAAGTCGTGCGAGGAGGAGAGAAAGTGGAACTCTTCGTCGTCGACATTGGCTAGTATTAATTCGTCGCAAGGGATGATAGCGGTGACGACGGAGAATAACAACGTTGCCAAGTTTGCTGCGCCTCATTCCTTGGATAATCTTCAGGTAAAATATAGTTTGGGAACCTTGGATCTTAATCCCGCCAAAAAGTTGGCAAGAGTTTATTTTGTTGATCCGTAATATTAATATCTAAGTGACATTGAAAATGCAACATCCATTCTAGATTGTAGAATGTATATACATTAATTTATTCGAAAATGGAACTTATTTAAAACTAACTTATCTAGATTGCGCAGCAGCAACAGCAACAAAACAACTCTAAGGACCTAAAAGACTTACCCACGCCCAATTCTACGCCAACAACGTCAAGGAAAAACAGAAGAAGATCGAATCTCTTCACTCCATCCAAGAATGATAAGCTGAAGAACGGTGGTGATTTTGGTAGTGGTAGAGCCATACCATTGAAACAGGTATTTAATAAATCTTTACTCATAAATTTTGGGATAATTCTTATTGTATTTATAACAGGGGTATCTTTATAAGAAATCCAGTAAACCGTTGAATAAGGAATGGAAAAAGAAGTACGTGACGCTTTGCGATGATGGAAGGTTGACGTATCATCCGAGTTTGCACGATTATATGGATGATGTTCATGGAAAGGAGATTTCACTCCAGTATGTCACTGTTAAGGTTCCAGGTCAAAAACCTCGAGGTAAGTTACATACATTCTAAGTAAAATTTTGAAATAAATAATCTTTTTACATAAATTATCGCGTAATTTTATTTTTGAGCTGTTTATTATTCTTTTTTACTTGGCTAAGGGAAATCGTATTTTCAAGTTTTTTGCTTTTCCTAAATTTTAGTATTAGTGAAATGAAATTATAAAAATAAAAAATGAAAAATATTAGGATTTCCGATACCTGTCTAGCTTACATTTTGAATAAACAGCAATTTTTCAATAAAATGGCAATCAAGAGGGCTATTGTCGTCATGGCAAATTTCTAGTGACTTTTAGTAGCTATTTTCAAAATCGAAATTAGTTTATGGACTTTATTTAAATTTATACCAGTGTACTTTTATTTAATTTACCTACAATAGTTTAGTAAATAATATTTATTAAATATGTATTTATTTTTCTATCAAAAAAAAACGAAGTAGTTCTTGAATTTATTTTACGATGACTTGTCGATATCTGGCTTTTCTATAAAAGAGTCGATTACGGCAAATTCATTTTCTTCACTTTCAACGACAGGTTTCTGCCTAATAGGTTTTTTATGAACTATACTACCGTGACGAGACAAGAACAATATAGGACAAGTAGTTTTTCAAAGAAACGCTTGTCAGGAAGATTCTTATTTGGATATCTTTAAGCATAAGCCCTTGAGGCCAAGAAGCAATTTTTCTCATAACTCACTAGTAACATATCCATTCGGTTCGCCAGCAGATTCTGGTTTATTTTTCTTGATAAAATAACTAGTTACTAACTGCCACTAGAAAATTGCCATTGCGATACTAGCCATCATGATTGCCATTTTATTGAAAAATCGCTTTTTACTCAAAATCTGAGCTACATAAGTATAGGAACCCCTAATATAGTTTGAAGGAACATTTAAATTTGCTTCGATTTATTTAAAAATATACAGGGTGTTGCATTTGAAATAACGAAGTTTTTATATAAAATAGATCCTTAAAATTGATAAGCAATTTTTGGTAGTGTTGAGAGAATTCGAATTAAATAATACGACTAATTCGATAGTAAATTAAAACTAACTAATTCGATTATCTTTTTCGATATAATCGAGATAAAAATTAGTAGTATTTTATATTATATCTGTGGTAACCGAATTACAAATGAACATAAAACATAACCTCTTATGGACGGTATGGACGAATATTAGTAATTAGTACTATTAGCAGCTATTAGTAGTATTCTTTCGTTCTGAACGAACTGAAAATTTTAACATAAACTGATTTATAAAGGGAATCGACAAAGAAAGGAACGATCCGATATAGAAAAATCCAGAAATCATTGTTATTTCCTATACCACGTAGGAATAAATCAGTTTAAGTGAAAATTTTCATTTCGTTCAGAACGAAAGAATACTACTATTATTTGGTTCATTTCCATCTCACCCAAATTTCACCGAACACCTGCCGAACACTAACATTAATTTTCTTCTTTTATTTAAATAATTATTGATTGCAACTGATAAAATAAAAAGAAATACGAACCGCACGTAAACAAGGACTTACTTATATCGTTTTAGAAGAAGCTTTTATTTTAGATATGAGGTTTTCAATAGGAATTGAAATGTTTATAAAAGGCCATAACAATAACAATCATAAACTCGGCACTTTTAAATTTGAAACTTTAAATTATGGTTTAATTTATTAAACGGCTTCGGTACAGTTAATAGAATACATTGAATAAAGAATATCTTTTTTTATTCTTTATTCAGTGATAGAATATAGGTATGGCAATGGTTCAGAATTTGTTTAAAATAGCCCCTAGACGAGCACTAGCTGGGACGAATTTATTTTTAGGTTAAATTTATAATTCTACTCTTTGAATAAAAAGACTAAGGAAGGAGCATAATGCTATCCATGTATTCATGCATGGTGGGCGGAAAAGGCACCATAAAAGCTCTCTAGGGTGGGGATCCTTGACAGTTCTGTTTGACGATTCATTTGACACATTTGAATTTGATTTGAAATTTTGTGGATTTGTCAGTCTTTACGGAGCTTATTTTATGTTATTTATTATGTATTCTACTACTGATAGTTGTATAAAGGTAGTAAATCTAGATGGAAATTGTGGCAGAACTTAAATTAACAGTGACACTATCGCGATTTATCGAAAAAGACTCTAAAATAGTTGGTTGTGTAGCGTGCGGTAAAATCTCGGCAAAAACTGAGTGAAATAATGGAACAACTTTTCGCTAGTAAGTGACTATATAATATACTTACGTGTAGTAAACCGATCATTTATGAAATTCACTTAAATTAACTAAATTATATATTTTTCTTGCATTTTAGCTTTTATTTATTACTGTCAAAGATTAGATGTCAAAGAATTTAGATACGCTAATTTGACTTACCTGCTTCAGTAGCGTATCGGATGTTTGTGTTAATAAATACTTATTATAACTTATCTATTTTTATTAGAATTATATATTTTTATACAATTTTAATAACTACCAACATTTATTCACAACGTAAAATAAAACAACAAATTATTGAGTCTACCCCACGTCTACCCTACATCATAGTTTTACATTTTTTAAATAAAATTAGAACGACACTGATAAACCGGAATTTAAGTCGGCCATATTTGAGGCCCATCGCGGTGTACCTAAGATTTTTGATATGCTCCTTCCTTAGTCTTCTTATTCAAAGATTCTACTAAATAATTCGAATTATTAATTCGATTGTGAAATATGAATTATTACTAATTATTCGATGGTGAAAATAATTCGATTATTCCCATCACTAATTTTTGGTACCCCTGTAAACTCAGCACAAGAATTAATTCTGAAAAGTAATGTGTACAGGGTGTTAATAATCTATTCTATTGTAGCATGCATATTTAAATATCTTTAAATATCTCAAAAACCAAATATTTTAAACGTATTTAACCATTATAATAAATGCCTTTTTTTGACCCAAGAATCCAAAAATGAAATAAAATACCGGTTTTCCATAAGAAAAAATATAACTTTGGTATGGATCTTAATTCTGAAACATCGTGTATATTTCAAAATAATTTTAAATTGTGCACATTGCCTTCCCACATACACCCATAAAATATTTTGTTTCTACATATTTCTGAGACGAATGAGGTGCGCGCCCTCTATATTTTAATTCGCGGCAATCTTCTAATTGTATGTTGTGTTTTTTTTTTCAGGATCTAAATCTATTGTAACCGTTTCATCTCAAGGCTACGGTGGAACCAACAGCGCTCTGCATGAAAACCTTGGAGGATTGTCAATTATAGGTAAAGTTTACCTCAACACTGTTTTCATTTCTTCCAAACTCTACAATTATTAATTAACTATTTTAGGTAAGGATAAGCGACCGACGGAGAAAGTCCTCCTGAGCGCTTTCGAAACGGTCAAGGATCCCAGTTTTAAGTATTCCCAAGCGAGCGGGGACGAAGGGATGACCCTTTCCAGCAGTAATTCCTTCCTGAATGGGGAAATCAACAAGACGGAAACGCCCAACGTGAAGAAGAGGCATAGAAGGGTGAAGAGTAGCGGAGTGAAAAACTCGGAATACGATGGTAAGTGTCGCTACTAGATAATTTTTAATATACAGGGTGGTCCGCAGGTGGTCCGCAGTATTCTGCAGGCAAAAATAATTAAAAAAGTTCGTATAAACGTATGTCCTAAAATGCTTAGTTTCGAAGATACAGGGTTTAGAAGTTTCATTTTTATTTAGAGTTTTTCCAAATAATTTCTGAAGTAACGTCAATATTTGGATGAAAATTGGTGACAGCAAAATCAAATTTCTCATGTCAAAAAACTCCCAGACACTAATTTTCATCGAAATATTCGAATAATTCGACGTTACTTCAGAAATTATTTAGAAAAAATCGAAATAAAAATTAAACTTGTACACCCTGTATCTCCGAAACTGAGCATTTTAGGACATACATTTATACGAACTTTTTTACTTATTTTTATTTGCAGAATATGCTGCTGAAGTTTCCGGAATACAGTTCGGACCACCCTGTATATCTAGTTCAAAAAATTACAAAAAAGAAAAGTATGAGCTGGCGAGTAGCTCACGTAGTGTGATAAGATCTAGGATATGCCATATATATGATCAAATCACATAGACAATCGATCAAACTAATTTAAAAAAGAGGGTAGTGGGAATATAACTCCCAGAAGTCTCCTGGGAAGTCGCTCTACAGTAGTCTAGATGTCACTCATATGTTATAACAGATCTAGCAGTTGCTTAGCTACAGTTTCCTCTTCCTATTTACATTTCCTGCGGAGCTGTGGGTCATTTGAAATGAACTGTCATTCTAATTTTGTAGTGTCCATAAAGCTGGATGCCTTGTTAAATTCCTGTTACAGCTTGTAGATGTCTCCAGACTTTGGCATCCCTAATTATAGAGCGATATCTTAGATTGTATCTATCATTTATCTGATATGCAACAAGCTGGAGAGGGCTAGCTGGTCGGATAATATAATATGATCTGAAAAACGGCGTAATTCATAGAAGCAAAACGAATCCAAAGCGTAAAATCACAGCTAAAGCGCCCCGTGTCAGTTGTAAATCAAGTCTCTAACATTTTCCTTATTGATATTGACAGTTTTGGAATTTTGTATACTCTGGGGGCTGGAGTACCAACTATTTTTAATGAACTGTCATTTCCATTTAAGTTTACCAACCATGGTTCTAATGAGTAATTAATTTTAATCTTTCCCATTTTAGTCCTACTATTTAATCTCTTTCCCATGCAGACGGCTTGGAAATGACGATCGATGACATTTTCCATATAATTTTACATTTAAAATGACAGCGATCTTCATTTCATAGCCATCGCTGACACCGTTTTTATTCGATCATACGGTATTTGGAACGTCTGTAGAATTGAAAGGGACTATCTGTCTAGATTCTGATTCGTTTAGCTATTTTTTTTTTCGCATCTCTTGAAATAGACTTCAAATTTAGTTTTTAAGCGCTCATTATTGCCCTCTAGTACTGTTAAGATTTAACCAACTCATTTACTGACTAATTTTTACTCATGTTCTAGATGCGGACGGTTACGAATTCTACATCGTCTCCCTCGAGGGTAAACAATGGCATTTCGACGCTTCCAGTGTGGAGGAAAGGGACGAATGGGTTGCCGCTATCGAGCAGCAAATCCTCAACTCCCTCCAACTGAACGAATCATCGAAAGCCAAAAATCCAAACGAGGCCGCTTCAATTCAGTCAATTAAAAACAGGGTACCCGGCAATGGTTTTTGTGTAGACTGTGATGCACCAAGTAAGTCCATTATAATTCAATATTTTTCAATACGCGACTTGTGAGTTCTGAAGGACGGTGCCTCAACAAAAAAACATATCTTATATTTTTAGTACATAAAGTTTGTCCTTCTAATTTTTGCCTTTCATGCTAGAAATGATATCGTTATTTGATCGTGTAAACTGTAACGTAAATATATGATCATACATTCAATTGTATACTTATTTTTTTCCTTTCATCTTGGGTGTTGGGTGGGCAAGTGCTCTTGTGGCCTTTAGTACGAGCAACCACTGATATTTTACTGCTTTTTTCAGAAGCCACATTCCCACAATATTAAAAATTATAGGTAATTTACGTATTCTTTTACACTTTCAGATCCGGACTGGGCTAGTTTAAATTTAGGCGTACTGATGTGTATAGAGTGTTCTGGAATCCACAGGAATCTCGGTTCACACATCTCTAGAGTAAGATCACTGGATCTGGATGAATGGCCGTAAGTATTAGTGTTTTTAAAGCTTATAATTAGACTTTCCTAATGTATTTAATGTAAATTTAATAGTTTTGTTATGTATAAGCACATTTTTAATAGTTGTAATCTAGAATGGTTATGGTTTTATGTTTAATATGTTTGCTTTTTTTTAGTCCCGGGAATCAAAGTGTGATGCTCGCAATCGGCAATACTCTGGCAAACTCGGTTTGGGAATGCCAAACGCACAATCGTACCAAACCTACACCAACATCTAGTCGTGAAGAAAAGGTAAATTTAGGAACATCGCTACTATAATCTGTTTTATAAAGTTATTTCCACAGATGAAATTATTGATGATAGAAGCGCAACGCAGTTAAAAAATTATAATAATATGTCATAATTTTTAGAGGATACTTAATCTTTAAATTTAACTCTAAAAAACTCTTGTTCTTCTGTTTTTTCCCTAAGGTGGAATTCCTAACAATCAGTTTATACCGTGCTGGCAACTGTTACTTTTGAGTCGGTATTTACATGTGTGGAAGTAAATCGCATAGGGATCTTATTACTAAGTCGGAGTGAGAGAAATGCGACGGTGTGCTGTTGCGGCGTTGCTGGTATGCCTTTCCATATCAGCTAAAGTAAAATCACGATCACCAACCGCTTATTTTTAAAATACTTTTTTTTCGAAAAGAAAACTAGATAAAATTATTAGGTATGTTTCTCAGCATCTGAAATGGAATTATAAGGACATTGTTAAGGTATCCATTTTTTAATAACGAGAAAACGTTAGTAATGCCATAACTTAAGAACCACTTTAGATTTTTTTTTATTTTGAAGATCGGATCTTTTACAATATGTTTAAGAAAAATTCGACAAGGTTGCTCTTTTCCATTCAAAAATTTTAAATAACCCATCCATTTACTTTTAGTGCATAGCAATTTACAGCAATCGTATAACTTTTTCATTTATAAATATTTTCACATATTGCCTGCGAAGAAAATATAGCAGAAATATTAAGAAAGTTTTAAAAAAAACTATAATCAATTATTTCTAATAGATTTCGAGATATTGATTTTTGAATTTAGAGTTCTAATAGCGCAATCACTGTCGAAAACTAACTCAATTCAACTTATTTTTAATGCAAGTGTTTCTAGCTTGCACTTAAACATTTTTAAGCTATAGGGAAAATTACAACGACTCGTTTATAAATAAACAAATAAAATATCACGAGACGTAATTAAATCGTGAAGCTGAACCCATGATGTATACACCTTTCCCTACAACTTTAAGTACTGACAGAGGTACTGATTGGGTCGACCGACCGGCCAACTGCGACAAATCTGCTATATCCCCTTCCACGTCTCTTAGCAATGTGTATAGTTTCTCGGTTTATTTCATACGTTTGGCAACGTGTTTCTTCTGTTTTTTCTTTGTTCAATACATTATAAATGCGTTGTACTCTTCTTACATACGGAAATCTCGACTCAAGACTAATCTTTGCCAGCCCTTAGTATAAAGCATTTGAATCTGAGCAAATAAGAGAGAGTTCTATTTTATAAATGCATTGAATATTCTTGTCTTATAATAAAAAAGAGTCGTTCCAAACATATCTTTATTTCCAGGAAAGATGGATACGATCGAAATACGAACAGAAAGAATTCCTCCCCCCACCCAACACCACCATGCCCCTAGGCCAGCAGCTCATAGACGCCGTCTGCGCCTCCAACATAAAGTCCATCATCCACGTCCTAGCCCTGGTCAACGCCCAACAAGTCAACACGACGGTGGGACCCCGAGACCTGCGCACGCCGTTGCACCTGGCCTGCGCCATGGGCAACCTGGCAGTGGCGCAGTTGCTCATCTGGCATAACGCGGACGTAAAGGCTGTGGACCAGGATGGCAGGACGTGTCTGGCCTACGCTAAAGCCGCGGCGAGTATAGCCATGGCGAAGTGCTCGGCGGCGAAGAGCGCTAGTCTGGACGGGTCGGCGATGGCTAGCAAGAATTTGGTGGAATTGCTGATTAGCTATGGATGTCCAGAGGTAAGGTAATTTTCTGTGTGTTTACTACTAATACAATAATATTGTTTGTTTGTATTCTTCTTGTTCTCGATTATTACTAAATATACAGGGTTGTTCACCACATACGACACGGAGTATTGTAGCTAAACGATTAGATTTTTACAAATTGTAAGTTTTGGGTTTTTTGAAGAGCTACAATTTAAATATATTTTTACAATATACAGAGTGTCCCAAATAAGTAAAAAATATTATAGTTGTATTTTTTTAAATGGAACACCCTGTATATTATTCTATTTTTGGATTCTACGATTGAAATAAAGGTAAATTTGATTAAGGTTTATCACACTTAAACCTTACCGTTTTTGAAATATTTTCAATTTTATGAAATTGCAGTAAAAAATTTAAGGCTTTATTTCTCCAAGGGTATCAAAGTTTTTAATACTAAATATTTACTGAAGGTTATTTATTGATCAGATATTGTGTTCCAATAATAAAAATGTTACTACCTTATACAGAGTGTCCAAAAATTTATATTAAATAATTTCTAGCTTTAAACCGCAATAACTTGTTTAATTTAAATGAAACGCCCTATATATTTTACGTGAATCAGATGCACAATGTAATTGTCTATCAAATTGTATTTTACCATCTTTTACGCATCTCTTCAAGTTTTCGTAGAAAATGCATTTTCTTACAATTTAGACCTCATTTATCACTATACCCATGAAATATTAACATTTCCGATTTTTTATAGCACCATAATATGTACAAAACGTACAGGTGGTAAATATTGCAAGCCTATTGGCATACAAAAAAACTATTTAAATCTTTGTAAAAGAGTATACCAATTAAGTATACCACCATTATTTCCTATGTGGATTTGGCTCAGAAATCAATATAATAATAAGTTATGAAAATGAATGTCTCTGTTTTTATAAATAAGCATTCGTCAATAAATGAAATAAAATTTATAAGATGTTACTTTTTACCACACTGTCTAATACACACACAAAATTCAGTTTTTTAGTATTTGGAGCAATTATTACTACAACGTAAACAGTCAATTAATGTAGTTTGAATACTGGGATCATATTAATTGGTCCTCTTTAACAAAAAATATTTAAACAGTTGTTTTTTTTATTTTTTAATTAAATATTAGTATCTGTACCCTTTGAAAAATTATTACATCTTTAAAAATACGCTAAAATGTCAATATTCCATGGGTATAGTGATAAATGAGGTCTAAATTATAAGAAAATGCATTTTCTATGAAAACTTGAAGAGATGGGTAAAAAATGAAACAATACAATTTGATAGACAATTACATTGTGCATCTGATTCACGTAAAATATATAGGGTGTTCCATTTAAATTAAACAAGTTATTGCCGTTTAAAGCTAGTAATTATTTAATATAAATTTTTGGACACTCTGTATACTGTGTAGTAAAAATGTTTTATTGCAACACAATATCTGATCAATAAATAACCTTCAGTAAATATTTAGTATTAAAAACTTTGATACCCTTGGGAGAAATAAAGCCTTAAATTTTTTACTGCAATTTCATAAAATTGAAAATATTTCAAAAACGGTAAGATTTAAGTGTAATAAACCTTAATCAAATTTACCTTTATTTCAATCGTAGAATCAAAAATAGAATAATATACAGGGTGTTATATTTAAAAAAATACAACTATAATATTTTTTACTTATTTGGGACACTCTGTATCTTGTAAAATTATTTTTAAATTGTAGCTCTAATAGTCCTTCAACGAACCCAAAACTTACAATTTGTAAAAATCTAATCGTTTAGCTACAATACTCCGTGTCGTATGTGGTGAACAACCCTGTATAATTTGTCTTGTGTAGTATCTCTTCGGTCTCTCATGCATGAACACTACACTTCACTCTTTACACAAAAATAGTGTTATACTCTTTCCAAAAACCAAACCTAAATCTATGACTCTTTCCTTTGTGTTTTTGTTCAATGTTAGATCGTTAATATGTATTATGTTTTTTTTATACAGGGTGAGTTTCCTACGATGTTCTCTATGGGTATCTCGGAAACTACTGGAGATAGAGAGTCGGTTAAATGGGGAAAGAATTGCAGTTTTGTGGGGTCATGCGCTTTTCAGATTTTTGAAAAAGTTCATGGCTTACTAGATATTTCGTAAAAAACAAATTTCGGCTATTTTAAAAATCGTCCCTAACTCCATTATAAACTATTTTAGACAAAAAGTTTTCGGATAAAAGTTGTAGATAATCACATCCTTAATGAGATTGTGTCTCCCTTTTTTTTTCTAAAGCCTGTCATTTTTGATATATAACACAAACATATGTTTTTTTTTTTAAATGGAAACCATAGTTGGCCGTGACTTCATAAAAAGCGCCATTTTTTAAGCTTTTTAGCGATATAAGCTATAATATGTTTTCTTCGAAAAATTACTGAGTTATAGCCAATTCTTATCATTTTTAAACAATTTCACTTAGTTAGCCATGGAAACAAGTTTAATCGTCTTTGCTCTCATAAATGTGAAGCTGTCACATCCAAACTTTGTAAATTAAAATAAACAAAAATTGTAAATATGAATTTTTCAAATGAAGAAAAGAGTGTATGATTATTGGTTCAACTTTTCTTGACCATACATTTTCGAGGATGCGTTGACCGGTGAATGTTACGTTTTTTAGAGAACGGTTTTCAAGACATGTTAGGAAAGTTAAATTTAGTTAAAGCCAATTCTTATCTTTTTTGACTAATTTCACTTAGATTGCATGGTATTTTTATTCTGTTATGATTGATAACTTCTAAAAAGTCAGAATATATTACTAAACGGTTCTTTACAATTTACATTACACAAACTAAAGCTTAGAAAAATAATATCACTACATACACTTTAAGTTATTTTAGAAAGTGTTCAAAAAATCCGCCAATGATTTGAGTTGCATCTTTTTAAAACTGAATTACTACCTATTTTCACAGAGGGACCGGTCAACTTAATTAAACTTTTCTCGTACCGCCACTTCGAGTGCCTCTCTTAACTCATAAGTTCTTTTGTAAACCTTATTGTTAACCATACCGCATAAAAAATTCTAAAATGGATAGGTCAGTTGATCGAGGAGGCCCATGCAATTACTCCACCTCTTCCTATCCCTGCGTTTGCATAATTATGATATAAATAATTTTTAATTTTTGATGAAAATTCCTTTCATTATGGGGGGTGGGGGGTTGTGTGTCATAATGAAAGTCATGTTGGAACCACTCTATTGGTGCGCGTTCATTTGAAAAATTCATATTTACAATTTTTGTTTATTTTAATTTACAAAATTTGGATGTGACAGCTTCACATTTCTGAGAGCAACGGCGATTGAACTTGTTTCCATCGCTAACTAAGTGAAATTGTTTAAAAATTATAAAAATTGGCTATAACTCAGTAATTTTTCGAAGAAAAGATGTTATAGCTTATATCACTAAAAAGCTTAAAAAATGGCGCTTTTTATGAAGTCATGGCCAACTATGGTTTCCATTTTAAAAAAAACATGTCCTATTGCTGCCAAAAGTCACTAACACATTTTTCCGAACAACCAAATTCAATCACTAACTATGTTTTGAAGCGGAGAATCGATTGCAAAAGCCATTAACTACGATTTGTGGCTATTTATGTTTTATTTTAATACCGAATAGTTACTAACAATTCATTAATTAAATTAAATTCAACTAACTGTTCATTTCATAGTTACTAACTATAACATCTTTATGCAACATTTTTAGACGCATTTTTCTCGGAAGTAATAAAAAGTAAGTTAGTGACTTTTGGCAGCAATGGGACGATAAGTTTGTGTCATATGTCAAAAATGACAGGCTTTAGAAAAAAGCGGAGGACACGATCTCTTGAAGGATGTGATTATCTACAACTTTTGTCTAAAATAGCTTATAATGGAATTAGGGACAGTTTTTAAATTAGCCGAAATTTGTTTTTTTCGAAATATCTAGTAAGCCATGAACTTTTTCAAAAATCTCAAAGGCGCATATTTATGATCCCACAAAACTGCAATTCTTTCCCCATTTAAGCGACTCTCTATCTCCAGTAGTTACCGAGATACCCATAAAGAACATCGTAGGAAACTCACCCTGTATACAGTAAATGGTTATACATATAGGCTTCTGTATCATTTTTTGGTTTGTTTCAGATGGCAACAGTTGCAATAAGTGGTACAATTCCTCGAAGAAGAGGCAGTCAAACGTTACCGCAATTCGACAAACTACCTTCTAGCGTTATTTAGCAATTGGAGCAATTTAACTTCGATCCGTTTTAAGAAAAATCGTCTACAAGATAAAATGGCTCCCCCCGATATAATACAGAGTGTCCAGAATCTGCAAGTAATCAATATTGTTGATCTCTTCTATGATAAGTGTAAGAATAAATCCACGACACTCATTGTCTCCTGCCATTTTATCTATTTTGGTAACGACGCATTTAATATACCGGGTGTTTTTCGAAAGTGGCTCACTGCTATAACTTTTTTATTTTTTCAGACAAAAAACAGATTTGGTATTTTAGTTTATGACATAAATCAGGATTAACTCAATATATGGATGAAAAGTGGTGTCTGGGAGTTTTTTGACATTAGAAATTTGATTTTGATGTCAATATGACTCCTTCTTGTAGAGGGCGCCACCTACATATTTTTTAACTGGTTTAAATAGTAATAACTTTTTGTCCATACCTGTATAAAACTACTGAGTAAAAAAATAGACATTTACGACGTTTTTTACGTAAAATAGATCTCTTGGTAAAAATCGCTTTAAAATAAATCAATAACTCAAATAACTATCTACTCAACGTGTTTATTTTTTTTTGTCAAAAATGATGTTTTAACTATTTCTATTCTAAATATCTTGAGAACGGTTGCTCGTAGCGATTTTTACCAAGAGACATTTTTTACGTAAAAAGTCGCGGAAATATATAATTTTTCACTCAGTAGTTTTATACAGGTACGGAAGAAAAGTTATTACTCTTCAAAACAGTTAAAACACGTGTAGGTGGCGTCCCCTATAAATAGGAGTTGTATTGACAACAAAATCAAATTTCACATGTCAAAAAACTACCAGACACCAATTTTCATCAAAATATTGATGTTACTTTAGAAATTATTTGGAAAAATCGAAATAAAAATAAAACTTCTACACCCTGTATCTCCGAAATTAAGCATTTTAGGACATACATTTATACGAACTTTTTTATTAATTTTTATCTGCAGAATATGCTGCTGAAGTTTCCGGAATACACTTCGGTCCACCCAGCATACTAACATACCAAATCTCGTTTTTTTTTATCTTAAAAATTAAAATAGTTATAGTGAGCCTCTTTTAAAAAACACCTGGTACACCCTACTGACTGATAGTAGTTTAATTTAAGACAACGTGTGTGTCCCCCGTCAGGCCATCGCTAATTTTTTCCTATTAGTACAAAACGCGAAAATAAAAATATTTAACTAATTTTAAGCGCACTGATGTTTTATTTAAGTTTTATATGTTTATCACGTTCTAATACAAACTAAAACATTACTACTTAATAATTTTAATTCGTTTGATAGCAATTTCGGTGCAACCTGTATAAATTATTAGATTATTAGGTTTTAAAATTTAACGAACAAATAAAATAAATAAAAGAAACTATTTCGTTATTCCGTCCTTTATTTTTATTTATGAGACGTACAAATGATCTTTTCCTTTGCGAAAATTGGCAATGGTCTTTTTAATTTCCTTCGTGGCGTCAAGCAGCTGAACAATCAATTACAAGACTCCCCAATACTCACTGATAACTGTTATAATAGGGCACTTTTGTACTTAAATGTCTGTGGTGCGGATTTTCTTTTTATATCTAAAATGTTTTGGTACAAATGAACTACTACTGTTCTGGTTATGACACAGAATACCTAAAGTATATCCAATGAGTCAGAGAAGATTTTGATAGACAATATCTGTCATTGTTAGGGATCCCCCCGTCATAGATAAAGGAAATAAATTTAGATTGGAAAGCTCGTCAAAATATATAATTGCTTTGGGTCGCGACCGTTGTACGCGATCTGGCGCTGCTATAGCGGTTGCTAAGTTCAACCGCCAAACAATAACAAATAATTTTCTCTTGTCAAAGTTAGAATCTTCAAAAGTCATAAAATCTTTCAAAAGTTAAACCGATCTCATTGAAAAAATACCGAAAAGTGTTGAAAGCGTCCATTCTCAAAGTAATTATTGCTGTCTTATGAGTTTAATTTAAATTTTACTTACTCAAACCCGTGATAATTGTGAAAAAGTGGCATTATAGTTATTAACGTAATAAGGCCGATAAACAACAAATAACGGCCGGGCTGAAGTTTGTGATCCGAGGCGATAGCCGAGGATCATAAGCAGCCAAGGCCGTTATTTGTTATCGGCCGTGTTGCGTTCTAGATTTTTCGTCATACTGCAGATTTTTTAGAGCAATAAACACTACTATTTAATAACAAATTTTATTGAACAATAACACAAGTAAGGATAAAAATACATAATGTCTTATACTAAAATTCATTTTTCATGATAATGAACATGGAAATTAAAAGTGCACTTGTTGTTCTTAGAAATCTGTAATCCTTCCCAGGGATTTACAGATTTTATAGAAGAAGATGATGCTACTGAAGAATGGCAAATATTTGTATCCACTAAAGACACATTATTTTTGGAGCTATCATGAAAAGTTGATTTGTTATTTTCATTCTTTTGGAAACTGATTTTTCTATGTAAGTTTCTGCCACTGTTGAAGACTCCCATCCTCCTAGCTCCTTTAGCGATAGTAAATCACCACCATTTTCGGCGAGCATGGTTGCTGATGATCTACGAAATGAATGCCCTGTATAACGTTCTGATTCTCCAAGTTCAAAAATTTTGCAATTTTCTGCGGTACGCTCCCGATGGTATGTATACCGACGATTTGCTTAACACACTTGCCTTTCTTGTAACCAATGAAAAATTTTGGATTGTCAAAGTTACGAGGACGCAGGTTGATGTATTTTTGTATAAACCATAGGCATCAAACGGAAGGCCCGTTTTTGGAATAAGAAATTTCCTATCTTTCTTATTTTTAGTATTTCTTAATGAGACAAGAATATTTTTCTCCGAATCTTCGAAATCATCAACTGTGAGTGACCAAAGCTCGCTGCGCCTACAAGCTCCAAGAATACCAAGCACCAATACAATTTTTCGAGTAACCAGGTGTAATCATCGGCATCCAGTAGAAAATTATTTATGTCATTCTCCGACAGAACTTTGGCTTTTTTGGTGAATAACCTTCGTTTTTGCGCCTCAGAAACATGAACAGTTTACCAAATCTATGAACAAATATAATTTAGATGAGTATGATTAAATATCGAAGAATATAATGGCTTTTTACCTTGATATGTCGATGTTTTCATATACTCTCAACGCAAGCTTCAGCATGGATATCTTTGTCCACAGTGATGTAGGAGAATACATTTCAGACATTCTTTTAGCATAAGCCAGCAATACCGCTTCATTTACGCTGTTTATACTTCTATCCTGCCGCCACTTCAAAAAATTGTCATATTCCTGCTGATATCTCTCTCTGGTTATAGTCGGAAGTAAATTTTGAGTAGCCGCAGCCGCTTCCTCCTGTATTTCCAACGGAATTTCTCGCGACATCTCGCTATGGTCTATTTTCCCAATTTTTGAAAAGTCCAACTGACAATAAATAGTCATTGTTGCAGGTGACAGACGTTACGATTACCTTAGAAACTTAACGGCCGCCGGCCGTTATGATAACGTCCGGCGGACGTTATATGCATCTTTTCCATTCTGATTTTGCTTATGTTATAATAATATAACAATATAGTATGACGAAAAAAATTAAAATACTGTGTTGTGAACTATGAACTGTAAAAACCATCGTGGATAGTGGCATAACGTCCCGTCCGTCGGTTTCCAATGTTTCATAGGTATTTCACGTACATATCCTTATATAAAATAAAGTTTCTTGTATGCAACACACTCTATTTTATTTATAAAATTAAAGGAAAATTTATCTATGCCTCCCGTTGGACAGATTTTAACCATACAGAAGTGAAAGAGGCCATTTCTTCTATCTCGTATAATTACGTTTATAAGTATTATAAAATTTGTATCTACTAAATGTAGTAGGTATCAAATAAAATATCACAAAACAGTTGCATAAAGAAATTATTTTTATCAAATTATATTTCAAAATATCTTTCAGTAAAATTCTAGACTTTTTTCCAGTGTACAGGGCGTCCCATTTTTTGAGTGTTATACAGGGTTTCTCGTTTATGAGTAGTAGTAATATACAAAGATGCGGTTTTCACATTACTGTGTTACTTTTTTATGGAGCTAAACATGCTACACTCACATTTGTCCTTGCCTTTTTAGTGCTTACGTCCCTTTATATCTTGATTATCTTACAACTTATCATACAGGTGAAATTTGTGTCCCGTAAAATTATTCACATAGAATTCAGTTGTATAACTAGTTTTTTCGCCATAACTAAATTTTAAATTTCAATAAAAGCCACCTAAATTGTAATTTATCCTGTATATTCTAATATACAATTAAAATAATCGTTGTATCTTAAACCAAACCAAAACTTGATTCGAAATGTGTTACAGGGTGTGACGAAAATAATATTGAACATTGGTCTCTTTGGGAAGGCAACTCCTTTATTTTAAATGGGACACCAAAGTTTTGAAATGACATTTTGGGAGCATATGTAGATCAATTAAAGGCATTTTTTAAAAATATATTAATAAAAAAAATTAAATCATAAAAATGGAAATATCTAGAAAGGTATTTTTCTGGTGGGTAGGCAACCTTAACAGTATTTTGAAAGGACATGAATTCCTCATTGAATGGCATAACAATATACTGGGTGTTCCATTTAAAGTAAAGGAGTTACCTACCGAAAGTGACAAAATGTTCAATATTATTTTTGTCACACCCTGTTTAACTTTTTAAATTAAAATTTGGCTTGGTTTAATATACAATGGTTATTTTAACTTAGGTGGCTTTTATTGAAATTTAAAATTTGGTCTTCATTTTTAGAAAATATTAAATATGTCAAAAACCTTACATTTTAGTCATATGCTTCTTTAATAAAACGCACCTTTATTTTTTCCTAGAATCCGAAAATCGATTAATATATAGGATGTTCCATTACAAAAAACACAACTTTGATGAATATTTTTTTTGGGACACCCTGTAGACCTCTTGATCTACATATGCTCTCAAAATTTCATTTCAATATTTACTGTTGTTCTCTTTGAAACTTCCGCGTCGTATGAGAGGCGCAACCCTGTATAGCATCTTTAGTTTTATAAAAAAAATAGTAATATAGTGATATGAAAACCGCATCTTTGTGTCTTTATTCATAAACGATAAACTTCATAAAACACGAAAATGGGGCACCCTGTACACGTGAATTTAATTGTCATAATGTGTGACTTGAAAATTTGGGACAGATACTTAACGGAGTCACGCTTACTGTCTCTTCCCTATAGCTAAGGTATTCTGTGGTTATAACTATGACTGTCAATTTGCTATTCATAGTAAAGCTACACATAGTAAAGACTGAAATGTTATTCCTACGCCTACTATGACATCGTTTTCATACTTAATAACCTAGTTTTTTATTTCTTTGCTATTTCCAATTTTTATAGTATCAACATATCAATATTTTATAAGTTGACATATATGTTTATATCACATTTTATTCAAAAACAAACATTTTTAACTACTTCCACACCTTATGTTGTACCAAGACGAATATTTTTTAAAATGACAACAGTATATTGTTAATAATAAGATTTTAAAGAAAATCCGACCAATATACCCCATAAGTGTTAAAATTTTGCACTTTTTTACCCTTGTTAATAATTTCGTTTTTAGTCCTTTATAGAATAATGCGAACCATGTGTGATTTGTAAGATAAAATAGAACTGTGAACATGTTTGTAAGTCTATTTTTGATCGGAAAAATTTGTTCTTCGTCGAATCTCGTCATGTTCTAGCGCTGGTTACTTACTAACTGATAAGTTTCTTGCATTTTAAGTTCAGGTTTTCCTATGCGCGGTTACCATACGTTTTTATATAAGTTTATCTAAAACGGTCCACACACGTAAACATTTGTCGTACTACATGTCGTACGTTATTGCCTGTATGGGCCGTTTTTAAATAAATTAAAATCGTTGTGACGAACTCATCATCGGATCTGCGATATTTAATATTTAAGAATCTAAAGTGTACTTAATTAAAAAAAATTAGATAACCTAAAAAATGACTAATGTAGTAACATAATTTGAATGGCGTCGAAAACCTGAACTTAATTGGCGCATAATTATACACTTTTTATGTCCAGCTGTGTTATGATAACTTATAAATATGTTTCCTTTGTTATGTTTATTGGTTACTTTTATTTAATGATTTTGTATATATTTTCGCCAAAGAGTTTGTACGTATTATTGTTTTTTTTGTATATATAAGGCTAAATTTGTGTACAGAAATTTATATATGTTGTTCTTCCTTGAAATAATACAGCAAAACTTATACAAAATGTATGTTTTATTTCTAAAATATTGTAAGGTCTTTCCTAGTTGAGTAACTTCACATTTGTACAATAATTTTAAGTCATCTGAAGCTGTAGAACTGTAGTCACTCGAAGAATCCAGTGGCGTAACTAGTTTTTTGCTGGGCGCTGTTATTTTCAAAATATAACTCAAATTTATGTTTTTTTTAATGGAACAATCCTGCATATTATTTTTTTTTATTTTATTTGCTTTTCATGAGCTTTCTAAAAACATAATATACTTATTTTCATAATTAAGGTAACAAATGCATTATTTAACACCTAGTTTAGAAGCGAATATTACCTTATTTAATTTAATTTAGCAAGAGAATTTTGCTTTCCATCTACTTAATAATATCTAATAAACTATTGCAATGACAACGCTGTCAATCAGAGATTGATATTTTTGATGACTTGTGCCATTGCTTGTATGCAAATAATTTCACACAGAAAAACTAACGTGGAATATTCAATAACCAATATTTATGTTATTAGTTATGTTAAAACCACTAAAACTACCTAGGTTAAAAATGTTAATAATGCTTATTTTACGTTGTTTATTAAAATAAGTATACAGTATGTCCCAGGATTGTCTTTACAAGAGGAAAAACTTTTTTATTATTGACTTTTTGTGAAAAATGCATTCTTCGCAAAAATTTGTGCTTGTTTTAAAATGTTTATACTTATCCAAATTTCCATACCGTTTTAGAGAAAATTGAAAAAATCATGAAATTATGGTTGATTTTTTTAGAAGTACTAAAAATTAAATGGCGTTTCTATGGTAATATAATTTCAATTTCATTCTTTGATACCTAGATCGTTATTATTAATTTTAGTTAACGTTATATTTTTTGCTATTATTAAAGTACCGTATGATCGAATAAAAACGGCGTCAGCGATGGCTATGAAATGAAGATCGCTGTCATTTTATATGTAAAATTATATGGGAAATGTCATCGATCGTCATTTCCAAGCCAACTGGACGCCATTTTTTTTCGATCATACGGTATTACAATTTCCAATTATCACTCTAAATAATGTTTGTGCTTCTTTAACAGTTTAAAACAGCAAAAAATTTGACATTAATTAAAATTCTAACAACAACAATCTATCTGAATCTACCAAAAAATGAAAACGAAATTATAATGCCATAGAAACACGTTTTGATTTTTAGGACTTGGAAAAAATTCAAGTCTGTTTTCATGTTTTTTTATTTTCTCTATAACGGTATTGAAATTTGGTAAAGTATATACGGGGTTAACCATTTTAAAACAAGCAAACTTTTTTTTATGAAGGACGCATTTTTCTCAAAATTTCAATAATCAAAAACTATTGTAAATACAATCCGGGGTAGGGAATGCAATCCCGCACCAAAATTTCAATCCCGCAAACCCGCGGGATTAAAGCAATCAATCCCGCGGATCCGCAAAATTGCGGGATTGTAAACAATAAATGCTCTTCTTTCTCCGATTTTGGGATGCGGTTTGGACCAGGTTTTAGATGCATCTATTATGATTAAGATGCTATGTGGTTTTCGAAAATATATTTAGCGAATTCTCGTATACAGAGTGTTTTATAATAGTATACAAATTTGGTTAAGAATTTTTTCTACCGAAAATTTATAATTTTTGAAAAATCGAAATTTTAACTATGTACGACTAATCTGTATTGAAATTAGAAAAAACAATTTGGAGTTTTTGTTAAATTTTTTGTTTTAAGGAAAATACGAGTTTTTTTCGAAAAATATGCATTTATAGTCATACATTTGGTCCTAAATAGTACAAAAAGCATTGTACATTTTGCATAGGCCCACAATATACTGATAGCATGTATCTTAAACTAGCTGAACAGAAATTTGGACCGATGTATACAGGGTGTTCAAAGAATATATTTAATATTAAATAAACTTAAATTTTCTTATAATTTATATACTTATTTTATAAATAAAAATATTATTCTGATGTTGAAGGTTTTTTTTCCAATTTGTGTTAGTTATCTGCTTTTAGATACACTCTATATCAATAATTTTTTGGCATATGCAGAATGTACAAAGTTTTTTGTACCATTTAGGGCCATCGTATGACTAAAAATGCATATTTTTCGAAAAAACGTCGTATAACATTAACGTTTCTTAAAACAAAAAAAATAAAAAACCGATCAAATTGTTTTTTCTAATTTCAATACAGATTAGTCGTACTTGGTAAAAATTTCGATTTTTTAAAAACTGTAAATTTGCGGTAAAAAAGATACTTAACCAAATTTTCACACCCTTATAAAACACCCTGTATACGAGAATTCGCTAAATATATTTTCGAAAATCACATAGTATCTTAAATCACAATAGATGCATCTAAAATCTGGTCCAAACCGCATCCCAAAATCTTTTTTAGTTCAAGAGATATTCAACTTTAAAAATTTTGCTTGTCCCGATAATTATGTCCGGCAGTTTATTTGACGAAATTGTCCACAAGTACTAGTTAAACGCTTTTCTTCACTTACGCACACCAGAAAGAAATCTAACAACTAACCTGTTTGTTTCACTTATTTTTAATGGGCAAGCCGTAAGGGGAATCCCCGATCCCGCAGATCCCGCACGGTAAATCCCGCGGAATCATAGAGGGATCCCGCATTTGAGGGGATTGCATTTCCTAATCCGGGGTTAAATTTTTCGAAAGCTCATAACAAGGCAAATAAAATTAAAAGTGATATACAGGGTGTCCCATTAAAAAAAACATAAGTTTGGGTCATATTTCAAGAATAAGAGCTCTCAACAAAGAACTAGTTAGAAAAACGCTACGGGACTCTTTTTTTTTCATCTTTTCGATTCTTTCTTTTTTTCAATTTTCATCTTTTCGATAAGTTATAAGATAACCGAAAAATGCAACAGTTTCAAATTCACCTTGTATTTCAGGAACTAAGAGGGATAGTACAAATCTCTTGTACAAAGTTAGGTTGCTCTTATAACTTTTTGATGGTAAGTACAATATGATCGAAAAAAACGGCGTCAGAGATGGCTGTGAAATGAAGATCGCTGTCATTTTATGTTATATAAAATTATATCTGGAACGTCATCATGTTCATTTCCAAGCCAACCGGACGCCGTTTTTTTTCGATCATACGGCATAAGTAAGTCATATAAATGAAACTATTATAAAACTATAAAAGTTACAATTTTTATTAAATAGAAATAATTATTTACAAGATATTTTAGATGGAACTATTTTTTTAGTCCATTGGTACGTAAAGTTTATATACTTTCGATGTCATACAATATTCTTATAAAGAAAATTTTAGTATTGAGTGTATTAATTTAAAAAAAAAGTGGATGCTAAATCCAGTTAATCATATTTCGAGAACATTAACTGAATATAAATAAATAGGCATTAAAAGTACGTCGAACACAATACAAAAGAACATAATAAATAACTGAAGTATGTACCTAAAATTCCTTGACTTTATTTTCCAGTTTTTCTTGCAATTTCCATGATGGGTTCGGTCCTTTGAAGGTACAAGTTTTCGACACTTTCACCAGTTTCTGTGGATTCTCTGTCGCCCTGATCCAGTACACAGTCTGGACGGCATTCCTTCCACTAATGTATCTTGTTGCTGATCCAATAAGGTTACTGCCGGGCATCTTGAATGATTTTTTCTCAAAGGACTTCTGGACGATGTTTATTTGACTGTAATTTCTTTGAACTGCAGTAATTTGCATATAAATCTAACCCAATATATATCTACCATTATCGTGCATCTATGACGTTAATTTCTGCGTGTTTACACACTTGGATGTGTATTTTGACTTGAATGTTTTGAATGTTTTCCCAACAAAAAAAATTGGTGAGACTTTGATTGGATGATTTGTTTTGTTGTTGTTCGTAGACGCTTTTTGGAGATAAATGTTATGTGTATGTTATACCGGGTGGTGCAGAATGGAAACATGAAATACTATGCATATTTTGAACTGTCCAAATATTGGCTCCTTGGCTGATTTTACAGCGAAGTTGTAAATAGATTTTTAAAGGTCTGCGTATACTGAATAGACATGCAAATTTTGAACAATTTTGGATAAGCTGTTTTTAACTAATTTAAAGCAAACTGCATCTATTTTTAAATTAAAACTGTACAGGTAACAATGCAATGCCAGAAAAATGTCAATATATCTTAAGTATGGCTTAAATTCTCAACTCTCTGCCTCAACCTGTGGTTTTGTCAATTTGTTGTGCTGTTTGCGCTACTACGTTATAGTGCCTACAGTTAAGTGTGCCCGAAATGCATTTTTGTAATTTAAAACTTGTTACAAACAAGCAAAAGTCTAACGTTTAGGAACTGCAATTTGACATTTCCAAAATCATAGATATTTTCTTATATCTATGATCATAGATTGACTACTTAAGGTATGTTGGCATTAGCCTGGTTTTGCATAGTTATCTGTTCAGTTTCGATTTAAAAATAAATGCAGTTTTTCTTAAATTACTTAAAATCGGCTTGTCCAAATTTGTTAAAACTTGGCATGTGCATTCAGCATAAAAAATCTTTAAAAAAGTGAACAAGGGAACCAATATTTGGACAGTTCAAAATTTGACTTTTTCCGACTCACCACCCGGTATAGGGAATGCAGTCTGGAATAACATCTCGTTTTTTACATAAGATCTGTAGTAAACAATAACATCGACGTAATAATAGTAGACTTTGTTAATTATTAAACATATGGGAAGATATAATTTGAGATAAAAATTTGCAAATACCGATTAACGATATTATTGTTGTTCAATGATTATATTACATATATTATAGTAGGGGTGCCCACTTGGGGATTTTGGGATTTGCTCAAGTGCGACAGAATAACATAGGGAGTCCCCCGTTAAGTACTCCCACCATACATGAACCATTTATACAGGGTCGTGCGTATAGGGTAGTAATAGATCAGAGTAGTAAAAAAAAATATCGTTACAAAAGCTCGAGCGCGTCAAATTAATGCAAAAAGGTGCATTTAAGCAATAGTCTAGCAACGTTTTCGAGAAAGTATTTTAAGAAAGCTAGAACTTTGAAATATATCTTTTACTATGCTCTCTGGAACAGTATGCGGGCCGTTTGGCTGCCGATACACGTTGCGTTCACTACTGCGCATCGGAAGAAGATCCTATATTTTTTTTTATTTAGTCCGTTAAATTCTAGTATTGAATATAAATCGAGCAAGTCCCCAGAGCGCGGTTCCGCCTATGAAACGAGGAGTCCGAGTTCGAGACCGGCCCGGATATAGAACTTTTTTATTTTATTTTCGTTTATATTCTGATATTTCATTTTTTTTAATAACCAGAATTATTTAATACTTTACTATCAGAATATAAAATAAAATAAAATAATAAATATAGGATCTTCTTTCAATGCGCAGTAGTGAACGCAACGTTTACCGGCAGTCAGACGGTCAGCACGCTGTTCCAGAGAGCATAGTAAAATATATATCAAAGAGTCATATTTCTTAAAATACATTAAGTAGTATTCTCGTACTATTAAGCGTGTAAGATAAGTTGCAAAATAACGTTAGCTAGACATTTTCGAGCGTGTTTTTTTTTACTTTGAAGGAAATCATTCAATAACCACGGGAATAATATAACCTCTCGGTTTCCACAAGCCGAAGTAGTTAAAATCATCAGTAAAGTATGGTGGTGAGAACTATGTATTTCTAAAAAATCTCCTATGAGTTTTGGTCGCGTCCAAATAGTCCGTCTTTTGAATAGGAGATTCTTAAGGGTTCACTTTTGAATATGTGACGCGCTTGAATAACTTTGTATTTTCTCATTTTCTGTCTTTTTGTATGGCCACCCCACCATGAAAACCGACAGATTATGCACTTTTTATAAATATTAGAATCGCCTAAGTATTTCTTTGTGACTTTTTTGAATACCTCTGTACACACTCCTCCCACTTTTTTCTTTTTAACATCTAATTTTTACAGTACAATAGGTCCCCACGATGCTCAAGTAAATCCATATTTGGCATCCTCGCCACCCCTACTACTTATTTTCGGTCATGAAATAGTTTCATGCAAAAATCATGCTAAAACACTTTGTTTAATGGTAAATATGATAAAATAGCAAGAGTTATGGTTGGTGATCATAGAGAATCAATCGATAAATAAGTGTTCATGGTATGTTTGTTCAAATATATTATGAACGACTCTTGAATAGTTATTCACTGTTTCTCAAATTGATAAGTTTATAAAATTATAGTATACAGCAATAATCCCCTTATAATTTGTAATATTTTTAGATATTTTTATTCGATTTTTTTTGTTACTAATTTTCCGACCACCTTGTATAATGGATAAGTATATTTTTAATATATCGTCGCCTTAAAACACAAAGTGTCCAAACTAATATTTTGAAAACTTTACAGTAGACCAAAAAAAGGCCGTTAGTGCGATCTAGATTGACTTTTGTTAGATATGCCTTTTATTTTGTCTGCTACAGCATTAGAGCTTTTGCTGTTACAGTTGCGACAATCTGAGCACTTTTAGATCACCGTAAAAGTACTGTAAATTAAAATACTACCCTCTGCCACATTACTGTAAAATTTTCAAAATTTTAGTTAAGATAGATACTTTGTGTGGACGATATGTTATATGCTGGCTATGGATTGTTAGCAATAAAAAGCTTGTAAAAAGATATATTGATTCGGGTGAAAAATATAAAGGGTGTTATTTATTTTAAAAAACGTAAACGCTTTGGGGTGAATATATCAAAAATAGAAATATTTAAAAAAAAAACTATCAACGCTACTGGATTCCTTGTAAATATCTCTATAAATGCCCCCATACACTTCGGTTATTTTGCTCGGTTGTAACCGTGCAGTCAAAAGCCGCGCTGTTAGAAAGCACGGGCAAGTAACCTCCATACACTGTCTCATTTTGGTCAGTTCATATTATCCTGGTCCTTATCCTATAAGGAACTTGTTCCTTATCCAGGTAGTTAAGAACGATTGATTCAAGAAACAACTCGCCAGCAGTAGCGGCGGTAATTGGGGTAAAAAGAATATCCCGGAAAGAAAAAGGTACAATGCACCGAAATTTTTTTTAAAGAACTGGCAAAACTGGTCCGAACACTCACATACACTGACGTTTGTACTTAAAAACTTCCTATTTTTGTTAAACTACTTTAGGGTGGCTACAACGACGTCCAGTAATCCTGCTGTTAAAACATAACAATTGGTTTTTATATATAAAAACCAGCTGTTATGTCTTAACAGCAGGATTACGGGACGTCGGCGTCGGCGTCGTTGTAATCACCCTTAATCATGTACTTTAGGAGGCAATAGAGAAAGAGACAACACCGGTATCAGGTCTAAAGGAGAGAACAAGTTAAAGAGGTGGAAATACCCTATCCCCCTTACAACAGAAAAATTCATGTATGATGAATGATGAGTTATAGACAGTATGGTGAGTTGTAACTCAAGAAGGAGGGACACAATAGATCTTTAAGGTCGCAGTGATTAACCCCCCTTCCACTCATTCTACATTCCACAATAATGTATTTATTTTATAAATATTTGTACTTTTTTGTATAATAAATTTTATTAATTAAAATATTTAGTTTGTTTTATTTTAATACCTAGATTTATAAAGAATAATTAGTAAATATCCTTTAAACTTTGCTCCTAATACTTTACCTTCTCGCTCTTATACATTCCTGATTAAAATATAGCATTCTCATAACATATTTGACTTGGTAAATGTTCAGTTATTTATATCAAATTTTTTCAACTAGATGGTGAATGTAACTGCTTACTCCTGGTATCGAAAAATACCTTCTCGTTTTATATGCTCCTGATACAAATTTAAGGATTTTGTTCTCTATACGATATTTAAGAATCTTGACAAAATGGCGAATGTAACTGCTTACTCCTTGTATCGAAAAATACCTCCTCGCACTCATATGTTCCTGATACAAATTAAATTTTTCTCCGCTTTTGACAAAACCGACCAAAAATAATTTCGACCTGGCAAATTTTGGAGCAACTGACCAACGAGTTAGAATTGCTAGATTTTTTTGGAAAAACGGCCATAACTTCTAAACTAAAAGAGATATCGAGGAACGGAACTCGGCATTCGATTCGCCTTTCAACCCTCTATAAGGGTGCATAATTAGGGCGCGATGGGAGACAAAAAAAAATTTTCGCCAAAAATGAAGGAAGGTTTACCCCTTACCTCATTTTTCGCCAAAAATTTTTTTTGTTGCCGATCGCGCCCTCGTTTTGCGCCCTTATAGAGGGTTAAATTGCCTATCGAAAGCCGCCCCCCGTTTCTCTCTAGCTCTTATAGTTTCCGAGATATTAGGGGTTGAAGTTTGGAAACGAGTTCGAAGTGCTAGAGATAGCAGAAATATCGTTGAAAAATGCTTTAATTACGGGTGGTACTAAATTTGCTCCTTACCTCTTCACGCTTATGCGTTCCTGATAGAAATCGGTGATTTTTGACACGGTTTAAAAATTTCCGTGCAGTGTTTGACAAAAATTGGATTTTGTCGGATTTGTATCAGGAGTATAAGAGCGACTAGGTAAATGTTGATACTTAATTTACTCCTTACCTCTTCACACTTATGTGTTCCTGATAGAAATCGGTGATTTTGAATAATGATTAAAATTTTTCGTTCAATGCTGAATTTTCTCGGTATCAGGGGTTGTATCAGGGGTGCATAAGAGCGAAGAGGTAATCGTAGGTATTATTTTTATATAAAATACTGTCTAATTTCTGAACAAATTATTAAGTTGTTTATTATTAGAATATATTAATTTTGTGATAATTAAATGAATTTTTCTTTTTGTTCAGGATCAGACAGTATTTCTAAGAGGTATATTTTGGTTAAATTAAACTCATTTATTTTTAATAATTATTTATTAACATATTATATTTTATTAACAAGAGTAATATAAAAAGTATTTTAACATCCAAGGTGTTGATGGACATGCTGGTGTCTTATGTTGAGGTAAATAAATCTTCTGCCTACTCTTCTGGAAAGTCTTGGTTCTGTAACAAAAATATAAAGAAACAATTAATTATTTATCACTACCAAGCATGATTAAAAACTATTACATCTATAAGTTAAAATTTTCACTAAATTGATAGGGTACATAAAATATATTATAAGATATATAGGAATCTTCGTAACATAGAGTACATTTTTTGAAAGTAATACAAAGAATAACGTGTTTAAGCTGTATTTGTAATTAAGAAATATTATAATTATAATATTAAAGTGTCAAAAACTAAATTAAAAAATTCAAACTATTTATACAGGCAACTCATTATACACGTTAAGTGTATTTTTAGTTGCCTATACAATAAGTAAATTAGGCGCCAAAATGTTTTATTTGAAATTAATCATTTATACATCTACATGTTTAATATCTATATGTTTTACTTATTATAAAATACAATATTACGTATTTATTAAACAAATTCAATTCAATTTAAAATATACATCTTTTAGTATAGTTTACCTAAAATTAATAAGCATCTTCTTCAATGATGAATTTCATCCCCAATCCACTGTTGAATGTTGAATTTAATCGACGTAATGGCATCTTGAAGAGGGTGGTTGCATTGAAGTGCAGCTGTTCTAAAAAATCCTTGTTCCAAAGCAGTACAATATGCCATTCAAAAACTCAGTTTTAAACGGACTTAGAAATGGAATCAAAAGCAATTAGAAAATGAATCCAGAACTAGACAAAACTATGTAGGCATCAAAAGAAATAAAATCAAAGACTTGGAAGTCTCAGAAGAATAGCAGCTATAAAAAATAAGCTGTTATTCTATACAGGCAATAAAAATGTGAAAATGCTATGGCTTAGAAAAGTCTGACAAAAAAAAGAATTAAAAAAGAATACAAAGTCCAACACAAACAAAATACACAAATATAACAAGCAATAGAAGACTTTATATGCCTATATGAAAGGTAATATTTCCATTAAAAAAATATGAGAGACAAATAATGAAATAGAGATATTATATGGATTGGAAAATGATTAAAAAATAGTTATCATTCTATGCAGGCACTAGAATTGATAAAATATATCATAGAAACGTCTCACAAGAATGACAAAAATAATATAAAATTATATATAACAATCATTGGGACAGAATTACATTATAGAATTGATGAATGATATTCCAATAAAGAAAATATGACAGACAAAAATAGTGAAATAGAGGTAGGCTAAAAGCAAGATGGGACAAAAAGTTTTAGATGACATTAACAAAAATAAAGAGGTATGTGGTCAAAAAGAACTGGAAAATTGACAAAAAGTTATGCTTAGCCTCCTCTCAGGAATTTCTAATCAAAATTTGACATAAGCACATAAAGAAAAAATCCTTCAGAGCATATAAGTTCGCCTCCCTTCATCAGATTTAACCCTTGGGAGACAATTAAGCCTCACCAGTCAGTTCCCATCCCAGCTAAGCAGCTTTGTCTCGGGTCACCCTCGTCACCCATCGAGCGGACATCCACCGGGACCCCCTACAGGCGGACCCCCCTCATCATCTTCAATGTGTCCGATATCCCGCCCCCTACCTCTTCGAGGGTCACGGAATACGTGCACGAAGAAGTCTCGGAGCTTGGGTGCCAGGTCGTATCCGGCCGAAGCCTCTAGCGTTAGAACACCTAGCTCGTAAACCAGAGGGTGGTGACTCCCTTGGGTACCTATGCATGCTACATAGGTCATCGATGCCCGAACATCAGGGTTAGGGGGTGACCCAGGTCTCCTCCTCTTAGGGGAGGCTAGTTATGATGCTCTGGAGTCGATGTTACTGTGAGGAAAATTAATTGGAAAAATGATATCCTCTGGACTAGTCAGGTTTTAAATAAATGGCGAATGCGCCAGGAATTGGTCGGAAATTCTTAGATTTTTAAGTGTGTTTAAATTATATTTAACATGGGGAAACCAAACCAACAGAATTGGTAAAATTATAGGAATTCGTGGCATATGGTCTGAGAAAAATGACATGAAAATGAATCCATCAAAACTAAAAAATTGTACAAGGAATTAGATAAGCAAAAATGTGTTAGAAGAATGACACAATAAGAAAAGTAATACAAATAAAAGAAAACTTATACAAATGCACTCAGTGAAATATTTTAAAGAATCAAAGAATGATATGTTATTATACCCACAATGAAGAAAACATAGGAGTCAAGCTATTATAGAAAAAATTCTACAATCAAAAAAATATAGCCCAGCAGCTATTATAGAGAAATGGAGTAAAATAAAAAAAAACAACAATCACAAAAATAAAAAAAACCATCTTGCTGTATGACATCAAGTAAAGTTCAAAGTCGATGCTATTATATTAAAAAGAAAAAAAAAATGACCAAAAGCCAAAAATTGACCAAACTAAAAATAGATGATCTGAATTTTTCTATGATAATAAAGAACCAGAAAATGTAACTCAGACACTCAATAGAATTTTTTCCTACTTAGTTAAATTTAGGAAATCATGAAATCCACTGAAGAACATTAAAAACCATATAAATATATTTACCCAAAAGAAATAATATTTTAGATATACTTATTAGTTCTGATGCATTGTAGGTAATATTCGTGAAAAGGATCAATGTACCGCCTTGGAACTGTATACATCCATCGATTTGTTGTACAAAATCTGTAAAAAAAGAAATAAATAGTATTATATTTCATCATATTTATATTTACATATCTTAAAAAAACTGAAAAATATTAGGGATTTCATATACTTGATAAAAAAAACATTTTAGTATAATATTTACCTAAAATTATTTAGTTCCTCTTCGATGATGAATTTCATCCCATTCCACTGTTGAATTTTGAATTTAGTCCACCTAATGAAATCGTGAAGAGGATGGTTGAATTGAATGCAGCTGTCTCATAAAATCCATTTTCCAAGGCAGTACAATACCCCATTCACAAACTCAATTTTAAAAGGACTCAGAAATCGACTAAAAAAAAATTAAAAATTAACCCAAAACAATACAATTTCATGTAGGCATCAATAGAAATGGAAATGAAATCAAAGCCTTGGCAGTCTTAGAAGAATAGGAGTAAAATAAACAATAATACACATAAGGGAAGAGTTTTAGAAGTACAATCAATATAGAAGAAAAATAATAAAGAGTAAAAGACAGACAACCCTTGTTTGACAGCATATCTCTTAAAGAAAAGAGAAACTATGCGAAATGAGTCTTATGGTCGAAGAACCTAAGATTATCTAACTACCAGTATTTGCTAGTTCATTTAGCGTTATCCAGGGTGCACCACGAGGAGGCGAACTAGCTTTGCACCCCTCCAGAATGAAGAAAATAGAAAGAAAAATACATGAAATAAGAAATAACTTGAAAAAAACTGCATAAAAATGAGAGATGAACTTAGAAAAGTCTGAGAAAATTAACACAATAAATTATACAAAGGAAGGCTTAGAAATGCAATCAGTGGAAGAGTTTATAGAACTGATGTATGACATTCCTATAAGAAAGAAAATATGGGAGACAAATAATGAAATACAGATACGATGCACTGAAAAAACAGGTATGAAAAAAAATAGAAAAACCTATAATTCTATACCTACAGGTCATAGAAGTGACGAAATATGCCTTAGAAGAGTATCAGAAATGACACAAAAATTTATACAAATATATAAAAAAAAACTTGACAATTCCATAATGAAGAAATTATGGGAGACAAATAGTGAGAGATAAGTTGAAAAAAAATGGCATATAAATGGGACATAAAATGGGAAAAAATGGCATGAAAATGAATAAAAACACAAAAAATATACATATATTTAAGACAGTAATTGGAAAGGTAAAATATATAGAATAGATGAATTATATTCAAATAATAAAGGAAATATGGCAGACAAAAATAAAGAGAGGTAGGCTAAAAGCAAGATGAAACAAAAAGTATTAGATGATATTAAAAATATAAAGTATGTGGTCAGAAAGAACAGGAAAATTGCTGAAAAATATGCTTAGCCACCTCTAACGAATATCTAGTCAAAATATGACTGAAGCACATAAAGAAAAATCCTCCAGAGCATATAAGTTCGCCCCCTTCATCAGATTTAACCCTTGGGCGACAATTAAGCCTCACCAGTCAGTTCCCATCGCAGCTAAGCAGCTTCGTCTCGGGTCACCCTCGTCACCCATCGAGCGGACATCCACCGGGACCCCCTACAGGCGGACCCCCCTCATCATCTTCAATGTGTCCGATATCCCGCCCCCTGCCTCTTCGAGGGTCACGGAATACGTGCACGAAGAAGTCTCGAAGCTTGGGTGCCAGGTCGTATCCGGCCGAAGCCTCTAGCGTTAGAACACCTAGCTCGTAAACCAGAGGGTGGTGACTCCCTTGGGTACCTATGCATGCTACATAGGTCATCGATGCCCAAACATCAGGGTTAGGGGGTGACCCGGGTCTCCTCCTCTTAGGGGAGGCTAGTTATGATGCTCTGGAGTCGATGTTACTGTGAGGAAAATGAATTGGAAAAATGATATCCTCTGGACTAGTCAGGTTTTTAAATAAATGGCGAATGCGCCAGGAATTGGTCGGAAATTCTCAGATTTTTAAGTGTGTTTAAATTATATTTAACATAGGGAAACCAAACCAACAGAATTGGTAAAATTATAGGAATTTGTAGAAAAATGACATGAAAATGAATCCATCAAAACTAAAAAATTGTACAAGGAATTAGATAAGCAAAAATGTGTTAGAAGAATGACACAATAAGAAAAGTAATACAAATAAAAGAAAACTTATACAAATGCACTCAGTGAAATATTTTAAAGAATCAAAGAATGATATGTTATTATACCCACAATGAAGAAAACATAGGAGTCAAGCTATTATAGAAAAAATTCTACAATCAAAAAAATATAGGCCAGCAGCTATTATAATAAAAAGAAAAAAAAATGACCAAAAGCCAAAAATTGACCAAACTAAAAATAGATGATCTGAATTTTTCTATGATAATAAAGAACCAGAAAATGTAACTCAGAGACTCGATAGAATTTTTTTCTACTTAATTAAATTTAGGAAATCATGAAATCCACTGAAGAACATTAAAAACCAGTATAAATATATTTACCCAAAAGAAATAATATTTTAGATATACTTATTAATTCTGATGCATTGTTGGTACTATTCGTGAAAAGGATAAATGTACTGCCGTGGAGCTGAATACGTCCATCGACTTGTACAAAATCTGTAAAAAAAGAAATAAATAGTATTATATTTCATCATATTTATATTTACATATCTTAAAAAAACTAAATAATATTAGGGGTTTCACATATTTGATAAAAAAAACATTTTAGTATAATATTTACCTAAAATTATTTAGTTCCTCTTCGATGATGAATTTCATCCTCATTCCACTGTTGAATGTGGAATTTAATCAACCTATAGAGATCTTGAAGAGGATGCGGTTGAATTGAATGCAGCTGTCCCATAAAATCCATGTTCCAAGGCAGTACAATACCCCATTTCCAAACTCAATTTTAAAATGACTTAGAAATGGATTGAAAAAAAAATGAACCCAAAACAATACAATTTCATGTAGGCATCAATAGAAATGAAATCAAAGACTTGGCAGTCTTAGAAGAATAGGAGTAAAATAAACAATAATACAAATAAAAGTTTTAGAAGTACAATCAATATAGAAGAAAAATAATAAAGAGTAAAAGACAGACAACCCTTGTTTGACAGCATATCTCTTAAAGAAAAGAGAAACTATGCGAAATGAGTCTTATGGTCGAAGATCCTAAGATTATCTAATTACCAGTATTTGCTAGTTCATTTAGCGTTATCCAGGGTGCACCACGAGGAGGCGAACTAGCTTTGCACCCCTCCAGAATGAAGACAATATGAGAGAAGAATAGAGATTTGATAAATTGAAAAAAACTGCATAAAAATGAGAAACAAACTTAAGAGAAGTATCAGAAAAAAAAATCAAAAAATTATATACATATAAGAAGACTTAGAAATACAATCAACGGAAGAGTGTATAGAATTGATGTACTATGATGATATTCCAATGAAGAAAATATGGGAGACAAATAGTGAAAGAGATATGATGAATTAAAAAAATGGTATGAAAAGGAATAAAAATATATACTTAATTCTATACAGGCAACAGAAATATTGAAATATTATGTCTTAGAAAAATTTGAGCATGGTGACACAAAAATGTTAAAAATATATAAATAAGGCTACCAATAGAAGAGTGATAAATAATGTAATTCCAATAAGAAAGAAAATATGAGTGAAAAATAATGAAAGAAAAATATGGTGTATTGAAAAAATGGCATGAAAACTTGGATTAAATTGGGGAAAATAGCCTGAAAATGAATATATGTAAACACACAAAAAATATACAAATATATAAAACAATCTTTGGAAGAATATATATAGAATTGATGAATGATATTCATATAAAGAAAATATGGCAGACAAAAATAGAACGAGGTAGACCAAAAGCAAGATGAAGCAAAAATTATTAGATGGTATTAAAAAAATAATGAAGTATGTGGTCAATAAGAACAGGAAAATTGAAAAAATTATGCTTAGCCACCTCTAACGAATATCTAGTCAAAATATGACTGAAGCACATAAAGAAAAATCCTCCAGAGCATATAAGTTCGCCTCCCTTCATCAGATTTAACCCTTGGCCGACGATTAAGCCTCACCAGTCAGTTCCCATCCCAGCTAAGCAGCCTCATCTCGGGTCACCCTCGTCACCCATCGAGCGGACATCCACCGGAACCCCCTACAGGCGGACCCCCCTCATCATCTTCAATGTGTCCGATATCCCGCCCCCTCTACCGTCGAGACGTCACGGGATACGTGCACGAAGAAGTCTCGTAGCTTGAGTGCCAGGTCGTATCCGGCCGAAGCCTCTAGCATTAGAACACCTAGCTCGTAAACCAGAGGGTGGTGACTCCCTTGGGTACCTATGCATGCTACATAGGTCATCGATGCCCGAACATCAGGGTTAGGGGGTGACCCGGGTCTCCTCCTCTTAGGGGAGGCTAGTTATGATGCTCTAGAGTCGATGTTACTCAGGAAAAATCATTGGAAAATTGCTAAGAAATGGCAGAAGTGACATCCTGTCGATGAATCAGGTTTTTTTAAATAAATGGCGAAAGCGCCAGTAATTGATCAGGAATTAGTCCTTATTATAAGATTTTTAAGAGTGATATGTGTGTGATATTATGTGTTTAAATTATACCTAAACAAGGCAAACCAAACCAACAGAAGAAAAATGACATGAAAGTAAAACCATCAAATCTAAAATTCTGTACAAGGAATTACACAAGCAAAAAAATATTGGAAGAATGACAGAATAAAAAAAATAATACAAATAAATGGTTTATAGAAATGCATGTCAATGGATTATTTATATAATAAAAAAGTATATATTTTATAGAATAGATAAATGATGTTATTCGGTATCCCCACAATGAAGAAAATATGGGAGTCAAGCTATTATAAAATAATTATAGTTAACCATAAACAAAATGAAGTAAAATTCGAAGTAGATTTAGTAGTATATTTTACCAAACAAAAGTATGGGAGGCCATCAGCTATTATAGGGAAATGGAAGTAAACCAAAAAAACAACAATCACAATAAATAAAAAAATTAAATGAAACAAACATATCTTCATGCGTACGCCATCAAGTAAAGTTCTAAGTGGATGTTATTATACCAAAAAGAAAAAAAAAATAGCTAAACCAAACCAAACCAAAAATTGGCTAAAATTAAAAATATTTGGTCTGACTTTCTCTACTAATAATAAGGAACCATTAAAATTTAACTCGGAGACTCATTGGGATTTTTTTTCCTACTTAATTAAATTTTAGAAATCATGAAATCCACTGATGAAAATTAAAAACCACTATATGTAAATATATTTACCCGAAAAAAGAAATTAAATTTTGGATATGCTTATAAGTCCTGAGGGATTGTTGGTAATATTGGTAATATTAGTGAAAAGGATAAATGTACTGCCCTGGAACTGTATACATCCATCGATTTGTTGTATAAAATCTGTAAAAAAAGAAATAAATAGTATTACCACAGTATTTTAAATATATCTTAAAAATATGGTTAGTCTGTTAATAAACGTTTAATATATAATTACGAAAATTATTTATAAATAATAAATAATTAAACTTACTTTTAATCAGATAATTGAAGATACTTTCATAAACCAGAAATATGTCCAAACATGAAGATTATATAAGAAGTGACTCAAGTCTCTCTTTTGGGTGGTTTCTGTGTGCTGATGTGTTTTATATTAACGCTCCTAAAAAAGAAAATTATAATTAAAGTTATTACACACCATATACACACATTCAAACAATGCAAACATTTTAAATACTCGTAAAATTTGACGACAATGTAGAGTATTAAACGTGTGTAAAGGTATTTTATTTTATCTGAAAATATTATGTAATTTTTGAGAATGCGGGCCCCTTCAGGTATACTAACACCTGATCCATTCTGAGAGACGTAGAAAAGACTCATTTGCCTGTACGGATAAACACCTAAAAAATCCCTTGAGCTTGAGGAATAAAAAAACATCTTTAAAAACAAAATCTAGCAAAAAATGGTCCAAATATCTCTAAATATAGAGCAATATTCTAAGTAACTATATTTTTAATGTACAATAGAGACATCAAGGAATATATCTATACTTCCATATACTCAATTTAGAACAAGAAAATGGCCAAATGAGGAAAAATATCAGCTTTTAAAGATGATGTAACTGAAATACTTGAAAGTGAAAAAAGCTATAGAAAACATAGAAATTAATGTGTACTTACAATTTCAGGATATTAAAAAGGCCTTAACAAACAGCATACACTCAAACAGTGTATAGGAAAATCACTTTTTCGATCAAAAATCAAAAAATTTGCAAGAACGACATAATGACACGCTGCTAACAACGGAAAATGTCGCACTGCCAATGTTGTCAGATTGAACAGATGTAAAAAAAAATGATAATTTTATGCTGTATACATCATGTTGTATTTATTTAGAAAAAATAGTATTTCTACCGAAACCTTACCGACACAATGGTCATATTATATGTTTATTAAATTTATCATAATTTCGTGATGGTTAAATTCCTTTTATACTTACAAAAATATTGATTTAGATTAGTTTCAGGACTTCGACGATAACTTGGCAACACAGACGTAAAAATTAAATGACATTTCTCAACTGACCAATCATAGTGAATTACTTAAAATATTTTGTGTGTAACTTGTGGATTTAATATGGATTTTTAATAACCAAGAAATATTTGTATTTTGAAGTAAAAAATATAAAGCTTTAGAAGCATTGTACCTATGATTTGCTTTATGTAAAATAAAATACAGAAAAAGCGTCTTCTTCAGAGAAGCCACGCCTTTAATATTTTTGACATCTTTGTATTACTGGTTGCATACCATACTAAACAAATAAGGCAAAAATTTCCAAAATGATTTTCTGCATAGCGCATACGAATATAAAACATGGAAAAATATATAAGATAAATATAAGGTTTAAGATAATGTTTCTAAGACAGCAAAGACTCTAACAAAGTTTTTTTACTTAAAAGTTAAGCATTAAAGCAATATTTTTTGTGTATTTTAAATACTTATTATTTTTACTCGTATTAGTTTTATTGTAATATACCTACTTTTCGTAGTTGAACTTGTTGAAAGACTTAAAAAGGAATAAAATATAGTTCCACTAGCACTAGATTGTTATGTTTATTTCATACTTAATACAAAATAGGTATTCAGGAATTGGTCAACTAAAACAAATACAAGCAAAACAAATAAGTATTTTAGTGTATCAGGGAATCAGGGCACTGAAATGAAGACTCTTCATTTTAATGTCTATCACGGTTACGGATTTTTAAGACTGATGGCTGGACATTTTGATTATTTTTTTATCATTATACAAAGAGAATCTGGGATATTTTCCCAACAATATTTTAACTAAATATCACTAGAACTAGAAAATAATAATACTTTCTAATAGATCTATTTATGTTATAATAACTACTGGAACAAAGAAGTGCCTTCTTGTCTTAAGATGGACAATGGTGGGTCATCCTCCAGGTCATGACATTTATCACATAAATCGTAAGCAGTCTCGTGATTCTATTATTCTTTTCTATTATTGTGATATATTATTGAAATATACGTATCGTCTATATCAGTTAAACTTCTATATTATTTGTATTGAATAGAGATGGTATAAGCATCCTAAAATCTAGAGAAAATACCGTATGATCGAAAAAAAAAACCGCGTCCAGTTGGCTGGGAAATGACGATCGATGACATTTCCCATACAAATTTGCATATAAAATGACAGCGATCTTCATTTCATAGCCATCGCTGACGCCATTTTTTCTCGATCATACGGTACAATGAATCTAAAATATGACAAAAATACAATTTCTAATACCTGTAAATTAAAATGACATACACAACTGTCACTGCCAGATATCCTCTGATGGACAAAACATCTACCGGGTGCGTCTCGAAAGTGACTCACCTCTATAACTTTTTTATCTTTTCAGATAAAAAAACGAGATTTGGTATGTTAGTATATGACATAAACTAGGATTGATTGACGTATTCAATTGTTTTTGGTCACTTCCTGTTTTCCCGTAATTACTACAACTTTTGATTTTTAAATAGCACCCTCGGTATATTTCTACTTTTTTCGATAGAAAATGACACTCTGAATAGAATGATGATAGAATATGTCTACTGTTGACATTTTTGCTTAGAAACAAATCGTATTTTCAATTTCAATCTAGAGTGTCATGACTGTGTTAAGAACACTAATTTTTAATCAAGGAGCCTTGAAAAAATAGTTTTGATCTTCTAATGTTTTTCGTGTCTTTTCCTGGCCGGTTAAAAAATGCCCAAAATATTTTTAATCATATCTCAATTTTTTCAAATGGAACAAGGGTGGCTTATTGCCATATTTGGAAAAAAATATTTATTACGATTAATTTGGTACCACACACTTGGTATTTCGAGTCAATGCCAATCGCCATTTGTCATTCTATTCAGACTGTCAGTTTCTATCGAATAAAGTAAAAATATACCGAGGGTGCCATTTAAAAATCAAAAGTTGTCATTTCCGGTGAAACAGGAAGTGACCAAAAACAATTGAATACGTCATAATAATTGTTATTATTATTTTCTAGTTTTCAGTGCACATAAGATAAAACCGTTTAACTTAAAAGTTTTTTTACCGATTTTTTTTATCCTTGAAAATATCGCTCATATTTCCAAATGCTACCTATGCCAAATGGATCCTGCGTTTGATCTCCGTATTTTGGTTCTCCTTACCCAGCTTGATTTTATGACCTAAATATATATAATGGTCTACGTTTTCAAGAATAAGGTTGTCAACGGTAATGTTATGGATATTGTTGCTCATTATCTTGGTCTTCTTCAAGTTCATTTAAAGGCCAATTTTCTGGGATTGGTCAATTAGCTTCTTTAGCATGATGTTCAGTTCTTAAATGTCGCTGCTCAGCAAGACAATGTCGTCTGCAAATCTAAGATGGCTAAGGTGTACCCCATCGATGTTTAGACCTCTATTTTCCCATTCTAATTTCTTGAAGACATTTTCCAGTGCCAGTGTAAATAACTTGGGAAAGATGGTATCTCCTTGTCTCACGCCCTTGCCGAGTGGTATTTTTTCTGTTTTGAGGTCATCATCTAATTTAACTTGGAAGGTTGCACTATCTATGGAGGTTACACGACTATGAAGTTTTTTTCGCGAAAAAAAAAACTCATTTGGATTTCTTTTTAATTTTTAGTTAAAAACAATAATATCTTTAAATAAAAGATCCAGTGGTTCTCAAAATTTAAGCAAAAAATCATTTTTTTTTAATTTTCAAAATAAAATAACTCCGTTATTTTGAACTTATTTGAAAAACGGTAAAGGTTGATTTTCATTATACTTACCGTATCAGCTACCTTCCGTTTCCCTTCCGTTTACATAAAATATTATATCATGTAGACAAATAGAACAATGCACACTATACTATACCCAATTCGTTTCCCTTCCGTTCCATGTCCTTTTCTTCCATACATTTTTTGGCGGACGGACTTGAGCGTATCGGAAACAGCGTTGTCAAGTTCTTACATTTGTACCAGCTCTCTGTTAACATTTTGCTCATATTTATTTATTTTTTTTTATTCTTTCACCTCTTAATTAAATCGATTACCCTTTTTAAAAGATACAAATTGTTAAAATAAAACTTTCGTAATGATATAAATTGTACAGGGTGGGTCAAATTGGACACTTTTAAAGGGAAACACCCCTTTCTATAGGAGATAGACGAAAACTAATATCGGTGTCTGGAGCTCAATTTTTATCAAAAACATGATGGTGAAAACCGTACATCGATATCTGTTACCGTTTCGGAGTTACGGGGTGTTTTTCAAAAATGTGCATTTTTAAGAAATTGCTGTAACTTTTTTGCTAAGGAAAATTTTGTATTTTTGTGAAAACATTTTCAAAGCACCTTTTTACGTAGAATTTAATGGTTTAAGTATAATTTTCTTAAAATTAATAATTTAAGAGTTATCAACAGGAAAATTGATTTTTTATTTGGGACACCCTGTATATTTTTAATTAACTGAAATGAACTTAAAATTACCTTTCCAAAAATGTAGCACACTTGATATTTTGTTGTAATCCCCTTCGAAATACAGAATTTTTTAAAGTTTGCCTCTTTTAACTAGTAGGTTTAGGGCCCCTTATTGATGATAATGTCCCTAATGGAACTCGAAAACATATTTTTCCAGCAAGACGAGGCACCGCCTCAGAACGCTGAAGTTATCAGCACATTTTCGCAGCCAATTTAATAAGCCAAGAATAATTGAATAGCTAACCAAGATCCCAGCCGTTAGCCGTCGAGGCCGCCGGACTTAGTGCCTATGGATCTAACCCTATGGAAATATTTGCGGAAGAATAAAGGTTCTTATTTTTAAATTTCCCGTATAATCTAGACGAGACCTAGAAATATTTAGCAGTTATGAGAAGGTATCTTCCACCCCTACTGAGTTAATGAATTTTCGCAAGAAATGATCAAACACGGCCCCGTCTGTCCATAACATAAGACGGTCGATATGTCGTATTGGAGTTTTTAATCATCTGCCGATGATGCTAACATGGTTTGCGAAACGCACGTCCAGTGTAAAAGTAAAATTGTTTTGGTGTATTGTGGTGATTTAGTGTTTTATTTTGCTGTGAAACACCAAAGGTTCCAACCCTCAACTGTAATGTCGAACACCTGTAGCAAAATCTCATGTCTTGGTTTGCTATTTATTTTTATTGTTATTGGATATAGTTTAAATGTGTTGTGATGTTGCTTAAATATAGTTTAAATTGTTATAAAATTCTGCATCTCTCATATCAAATATTATTTTCCTTTGAACTGATGCTCACAGCTAGAATTTTTTTTGCATTACAGCCGGCGCCTACAGTCAAAGCCTACTTATTTAAAGTGGGCGAATTTTTATAAACTCTATATCTCGAAGAGGAATCGAGCAAAATATCAAGTGTGCTATATTTTTGGAAAGGTAATTTTAAATTCTTTTCAATAAATTAAAAATATACAGGGTGTCCCATATAAAAAATCAAATTTTCTGTTGAAAATTCTTTAATTATTAATTTTTAAAAAAATATACTTAAACAATTAAATTCTAAAAATACAAAATTTTTCGTAGCAAAAAAGTTACAGCGATTTGTTAAAAATTCATATTTTTAAAAACACCCCGTAACTCCGAAACGGTAACAGATATCGATATGCGGTTTTCACCATCATGTTTTTGACAAAAATTGTGCTCCAGACACCGATATTAGTTTTCGTCTATCTCCTATAGAAAAGAGCGTTTCCCTTTAAAAGCGTCCAATTTGACCCACCCTGTACAATAAAAAGTATGGAACTGACACGGAACGGAATGGAACGGAAGCTTACGTATAGCATCAATACAATAAAAAAATACGGAACGAATATGGAATGGAAACGCAAGGTATAGTCAGAATCAACCTTAACGGATTTAACTTGATTGAAACTTAATAAAGAGGAAATATGTTTCTTTTTTAATTTTTAAATTTTACATAGGTAATCTAACATTTTAGAATAGTATTATTTATTATTACTATTATAGTTATTACTACGAAATCATTATTTTCACACATTTTGTTTTGAAAGACATTCCTTCAAAACATCAAAACACATTAGTCTGGCACGCATTCACGAAAAAAACTGAAACGTGCACGTGATTAAAGTTCACCATCTAAGTAAACAAGCACACAACAATCCATTGATGTAATTTTTACAACGATCGTCGCATTTCTAATACCCATTACATACAGCCGCCTATACGTCACGCAGTGTGAGATAACGAAACAGTATAAGTACCAACCTCTCCTGATGTTTCCTCATTGTGTTTTCGATTGTTCCATCGAACACAATCAAGAAAACTGTATAGACCAAGCTCTGTACCAGTCAATTTAGAAGAATCTCTTCTTGTGTACATTTTTCCATCGAAAAACTCAAGAAAATGCCTGCTCCAAGCATCCTCCTTGGTTCCGCCACCAGATACATCGCTGGAAGGAACGCAGTTCAGACAGTGTACTGGAAAAGCACCCCTGGACACCAACAGAGGTTCCTGAAGTTGGCCAAGACCTGCAATTTTGGCAAAGCTCCCAGTCCACCGTTGAAAGTGAAGGAAATGCAACAAGTTAAGTTCTACTAGTATTATTATTATTAACGTTTCTTGGAACGTTGTAATTTCTGTGTGATTTTCCAGCTCTGGATGTTCTTAATTTATTATTTATTTTGTATCTGTTATTTTCCGATTTTGATGTAAAAGAATTTGTGATTTTTTGTTGTTATATTGTTACTATAAGTATATTTTTTACTAGAATGCAATACATGCTGAATTAAACAATTACTTTTATGTGTTTTATTAAAACTATTTATATTTTTCTAACTATGCTTAGTATAATATTTGACTATATAATTCCTCTGGGGTTATACAGGGTGGGGCACCTCATTCGCCTTGGTTGATTATACGAAAATGGAAAGATGTAGAAACAAAATTTTATGGGTATATGTAGAGAGGTAATGTGCCGGTATTTTATTTCATTTCTGGATTCTTGTCAACACCCTGTACATTTCAGAGTTAATTCTTGTGCTGACTTTGAAGCCAGAAAAATAAACTTTACTAAAAAATTTTATTGCTTCCTTAAATGTATACAGGGGTATCAAAAATTGTTTGGCTATTTTAAATATTTATTTTACATAAAAACTTCGTTATTTCAAATACAACACTATGTATTTTTTAAAACAAGTCGAAGCAGATTTAAATGCTCTTTCAAACTATATTAGGGTTTCCTATACCTATCTGGCTCAGATTTTGAATAAAAAGCGATTTTTAAATAAAATGGCAATCAAGATGGCTGGTGTCGCCATGGCAATTTGCTAGTGACAGTTAGCAACTATTTTCAAAATATACATTACTTGATGGACTTTATTTAAATTTATAAAAGTTAACTTTTATTTAATTTACCTACAATAGTTTAATAAGTAAGTATTTATTATTTTATCAAGAAAAATAAAGAAGGAGTTCTTTGATTTATATTACGATGACTTGTAGACATATTGGATTTTCTATAAAAGAACGAATTAAGGCAAATTCATTTTCTTCACTTTCAACTACAGGTTTCTGCCTAATAGGTTTTTCACATACCACACTATCAGCTCTGCGAAATAGGAAAAGTAGTATTTCCAAAAAACTCTTGTCAAGAAAATTTCTATTTGGATATCTTTGAGCATAAACTCTTCAGGCCAACAAGCAATTGTCCTCACAAAAAAAAAATCACTAGCACTAGTAAAATGAATGGAAGGAATGGATATTATGTTCCATTTCTTCTGCCAACAGATACTGCTTTATTTTTCTTAATAAAATAATAAATACTTACTTATTAACCTTATTGTAGGTAAATCAATTATTATTTAGAAATAACCCGTTATAAATTTAAATAAAGTCCATAAACTAATGTCGATTTTGAAAATAGCTACTGAGTGTCACTGGAAAATTGCCATGGCGACATCAGCCATCTTTATTACAATTTTATTGAAAAATCGCTTTTTATTCAAAATCTGAGCCAGATAGGTATAGGAAACCCTAATATAGTTTGAAAGAACATTTAAATCTGCTTCGACATATTTAAAAAAATACATAATGTTGCATTTGAAATAACGGAGTTTTTATGTTAAATAAATATTTAAAATAGACCAGCAATTTTTGATACCACCTGTATACATTTAAGGAAGCAAAAACATTTTTTAGTAAAGTTTATTTCTCTGGCTTCAAAGTCAACACAAGAATTAACTCTGAAAAGTAATGTACAGGGTGTTGACAAACTTTTTTATTACAGCATGCTTAGTTAAATATCTTTAAATATTTTAAAAACCAAAGCTTTTAAACATATTAAACCTTTATAATAAATGCCTTATTTTATGTCCAAGAATCCAAAAATGAAATAAAATACCAGGTGTTCCATAAGAAAAAATATAACTTTGGTATGGGTCTTAGTTCTGACACACCCTGTACATTTCAAAATAATTTTAAATTATGCACATTGCCTCGCCATATATACCCATAAAATATTTTGTTTCTACATCTTTCCGTTTTCGTATAATAAACCGAGGCGAATAAGGTGCGCCACCCTGTATAGTCAAAAAGTGTAATAGCAGTAAACTTTAAGATTATAAGAAGGGATGCTATTAAAAAATTCTCTATTAATACTCAAATATCTTTGATTAATAATGTTATTCAAAATTAGCAGTTATTCTCTACATGGGATTTTAACAATTTTATCAAAAAAAAAATATAGTACCTTTTGGTTTTTCTTATTAATATACAGAGTGTTTCAAATTTTTTAACACTAAAACTGTATATTTTTAAATCAAATGCTATATATCTTCTTATGATTAGTATATTATTTTTCATGAAAATTTAGTATTTGAAATTTTAGGATGAAGTTCCATGAAGTAAAAAATAAGTAGTTTTTGGAATATATCTGGTCCAATTTACAAGCATTATGCTTATTCATTGTTTTATTTAAAAATAATCTCAAAATTGAAAAGATGCAATTTTTGGTTTTTAATAAAAAAGTCCTTTTTTGTATTAGTTCCATCTGAAATTTAAAATATTTTTAATAGTCAGACTTTATGCAGAAATGCAGAGTATATACAGAGAAAGGTTGTCATTAATAGGTATTCCCATCTGAGAGCACTTCTTGCGCCAGTGCTTAAGAGCTTCTGATAGGTAGATTTTAAATAAAGTTGGGGACAGACAACAACCCTGTTTTAGACCTTTTGATATTGGGAATAATTCAGATAGAGTTGCTGTACCGCTTTTATTAGTGTTATATTTATTGGGCTTTTTTCGAAAACTTCCCATAGTTTCTTAATTCGTACCGTATCATAAGCCTTACTAAGGTCCACAAACAGGATATGAATTTGGTCGTTATTCGTTGCCCTCTTTTTCTCAATGATCTGAGTGATTGGAAAGATATTATCAATGCATGAGCGGCCTGCTCTGAACCCGGCTTGTTCTTCAATCTCATGGGGGCTAAATTCATCTTCTATTAGGGTTTTAAGTATTTTTCCGTACAGTCTGCTAAGAGTGTCAGATACAGCTACACACTTTAATAATGATAAGGAGCTTATTGAATGAAACATATAACAGTAATTATTTAAATCAGCATATTATATTGAATTCTAGTAAAAAAATTAACTTAACAATATCAACAAAGAATGAATCACAAGTTATTTTACATCGATATCGGAAAATAACAGATACACAATAAATAATAAATTAAGAACATCAACAGCTGGAAAATCACAAAGAAACTACAACGTTCCAGGAAACGTTAGTAATAATAATACTTAGTAGAACTTAATTTGTTGCATTTCCTTCACTTTCAACGGTGGACTGGGCGCTTTGCCAAAATTGCAGGTCTTGGCCAACTTCAGGAACCTCTGCTGGTGTCCAGGGGTGCTTTTCCAGTACACTGTCTGAACTGCGTTCCTTCCAGCGATGTATCTGGTGGCGGAACCAAGGAGGATGCTTGGAGCAGGCATTTTCTTGAGTTTTTTGTTGGAACAAGAAGAGATTCTTCTAAACTGACTGGTACAGAGCTTGCTCTATACAGTTTTCTTGATTGTGTTCGATGGAACAATCGAAGACACAATGACAAAACGACTGGAGAGGTTGGTACTTATACTCTGTCTAGTTATCACACTGCATGACGTAGGTGGTGGTATGTAATGTGTACGAATGGGACGATCGTTGTAAAAATTACATAAATAATTAGACTGTTTTGTTTTTGTTTACTTATTTGGTGAACTATAATCACGTGCATCTTTCCTTTTTTTTCGTGAAAGCATGCCAGACTAATATGTTTTGCTGTTTTGAAGGAAATCCTTTCAAAACAAATTAAGAAAATAGTGATTCAGTAGTTTTTATAGAGGCTATGAAATCGATTTGTAAAGTGGCCGCATCATCAATTGTTTAAGAGAAACACAGTTACTTTGCTATAAATAATATGGTAATAGTAAATCATACAGGATGTTCAAAATTCTTCGTCAATCTAAAATATAAAATAATTTTTCTTCGTTTTTTTTTAAATAAAACACCATGCATATTATTTTTTCAATAGATGGAGAATTAAAAAATGAGCATTTCTTGTATTTAGAGTATTTCAAAATATTTAACGGTTTCGCAGATATTCGTGGTTTTATATTTCATATGGCATTTTCCACGGTAAATTGTCATCAAAGCCACCCAATTATTTTTCTCTCGTATTTTACCATTGAAAGAGCCATATGAAATAATACTGCGTGTATCTGCGAAACCATTAAAAATTTTGAAATACTTTAAATACAAAAAAAATACAGGGTGTTGCATTTAAAAAAATAACAACAAAAATTATTTTATATTTTAGAAAGTATGGCGTAGAATTGTTAACACCCTGTATGATTTAAGTTTACGATATTTATAGCAAAATACGTATAGACCATCTAAAGTAAATACCTAACATAGATCTGATTTCAGGACAATTCTTGTATTTGTATCTAATAATTTTTTTAAGAAAGGTTGAAAAAAAAAATATATTTTTTATTTATTTATTAATATCTTTAAAATTATCGAAATATATTTACTCATATCTTAGTATTATCACACATCATACAGATTATAAACTTTGTTTTTTCTTTATAGTTTTTCGTGGTTCAAATTTTCGGAATCGGGCATTAGTTAGGATACTAGTTTGCGCACATAGCACGCCCACTTATGGCCTCTAAAATTGTGCACAGCGCCTGACCGGCACAGTTATTAGAGAGATATCGGAAAACCGAATAGCGTCATGCAGTATTTACGCGTACCCAGGGCCAGTCAACTGAGATATACGACCTTGAACGATCTTTTTTTTGGGGTAGTAATTTCCTGGGGCGCTAGATGGCGTATTTTTATTTTAATTTTTCTAGTTGCCTAACAATTGCGTACAAAATTGTTTTTATAGTTGCCTAAATAGGCCTATTAATTATGTTTGTCGTTTTCCCTTTCCGGCTTCCTCCTTCCTCTTCAGTTGTGTTTTTTGCAATTGAACGGAGATGTGCGTTTCGCTGTTTTCTGGTTGTTTGGCTGTGTTTTTTGCAATCTTCATTTTACAATCGTGATTTTGTATATTTGAATTTTTTTGAACTTTGTTTTGTGTTTGATTTTTAAGATCTTTATTAAAGGTAAGGTTTAAATTAAAGGTCTTTGATTTATCTAACAATTTTATTTAATAATCCGAGAAAGTGAGGTGAGGTAACCTAACCAAGTCCAAATGTTTGTGAATTTTATTTTTTAACAATGTAATATTTACAACGCCATATATTTTTACAAAAAAAAATTGATCAACTCCATATTTTTGTACATAAACTCCACAATTGTTCAAGTCCATATGTAAAAAATACACGTAAATAAAACATTGTTTCTAATGGACGTCACTTTCTCTTGTATTCCAACGATATTTGTTATGTGTTCTTAAATCTGGTACTATAATAAATATTATACTTTTTAATCTGTTGTTTTATTTGTTTGTAAAATGTTTCATGGTATAATTTTCTGTAAATTAAAATAAATTATTTATTGTAGGTTTTTATGCACATAATGATATAAGCAAACCATTTAACACTTTACAATAGTTTAACCTGGTTTAACCTTTATATATAAATCCTTGTTTTTTACCATTTGACTTGTTTGCCAACTTGAGACCAATCAGATGACTACACATTATTTTGTAGAAATCTGATTGGCTCTAACTGGCGAACAAGTCAATACGTCTTGCTTAAAAATAAATTGCATCTATTTAAATTTGCCGCCACATTTGTTACTTTCCTGGGTGGCTAGATGGCGCCACTTCAATATACAGATTACAGATTTCTTTACAAATTTGAAACCGTTTTGAAACTAAAAAATGCATGGGAGTTAGCGTTCTTCTTTAGTGTGTTCTGTGCGCGTACCTTATCATGGTTACGATATGCGCGAGTCAATTTTTAACGCAACACCCGCTAATAACGTTACCGCCTGACGTAATTTGCGGATCAATTACATCAAGCGCTATTTCTAAATAACGTTCAAAAATTGCTTAAATGGGTATATGCGGGTACATTTGACAACCGGGGCCGGCCGGCGAGCGGCGAGATCTTTTATTTTAGGTTATGTTTGAATTGTTTTGAATTATTACTTTAGTTTTATTAGGTAATTTGATATCTAAGTAGCTGGGATAAGTTTTAATTAATTAAATATGGCCCAAAATATGGATTCCACCTCTTCCATTATTAAAGAACCTATAAAGAGGCTTCGGTTTACAGCAGATGACGACTTAGCCCTTCTAAGAGAATTTGTTGCTTGTTGCCCTAAACCCACTGTCAGACGTTGAACAATGAGGCACTGGAAATAAGCACTTTAGCCCTTTAGTTTTAAAATACCTAGTAAACAAAGCAATTTCAAGGTTTTAAATTCAAAGTTAGGTTAAGTTTAAATAGCGGACGCGACGAGAACAGAATTCTTTCCGATCCGATAACTATAAATGAAGAGAGTTAATACCAACTCACGTAAAGGAAATAACACCCTTATTAACGTCCATGCACGCTATTCGGTTTAGCGATATCTCTCTATTATGCTGTTTATTGTTATTTTACGCAAGTTTATTTTTGCGCACAGGAAATTTTACTCGTTTGCACATCGTCATAAAAAACAATTTTCGTACCGCGAATTAGGGATAAGATTTTTATCTGTATACATATAGTATACCTAATCTGTGGTATTATGTAAAGTGATCTGAAAGAAAGCCAAAAATGCAATAATTTACTGGGCGTTCCATTTAAAAAAAATCATCCCGATACACCCACACTTTTTTGAGCCACCCTATAGAAGTTAAAATATTTTCCTGAAATACATCCTAGTACATAATTTAGGTTTGCACTTAAACAAAATTTCCAAGTTTATTATTGTAGAAGATACAGATGTCCGACGCACTAGTTGCCGGACACTGACATTTGAGTATGAAATATTATACCTACTACATAATACAGTCTCTCCAACGACATAATCCCTGACAGTGACAGTTGTGTCTGTCAAAATCTTCCCTGATTCGTTCGGCCGAGTATACCTAAAATATACAGGGTTGTTCACCACATACGACACGGAGTATTGTAGCTAAACGATTAGATTTTTGCAAATTGCAAGTTTTGGGTTTTGGGTTGGGAGGACTATTAGAGCTACAATTTAAAAATAATTTTACAAGATACAGAGTGTCCCAAATAAATAAAAAATATCAAAGTTGTATTTTTTTAAACGGAACACCCTGTATATTATTACATTTTTAGTTTTTACGTTTAAAATAAAGGTAAATTTGATTAAGGTTTATCACACTTAAACCTTACCGTTTTTGAAATATTTTTTTTTTTGTAAAAATACAGTAGTAATTTTAATGCTTCATTTCTCTAGGCGCATTTAAGTTTTTCAAACCAAATATTGTACTGAAGTATTTCTATTTACTAAATTTTGTGTTGCAATAATAAAAATTATACAACCTTATACAGAGTGTCTAAAAATTTATTTTAAATAATTACTAGCTTTAAACGGCAATAACCTGTTTAATTTAAACAGAACACCCTGTATATTTCACGTGAATCAGATGCACAATTTAATTGTCTATAAAACTGTATTCCATTTTTTACCTATCTCTTCAAGTTTTCGTAGAAAATGCATTTTCTTATAAGTTTAGACCTCATTATTAATATGCCTATGGAATATTGACATTTTGAATTGTTTTTAAAGATGTAACAAATTTTTAAAGAGTACAGATACTAATATTGTCGATATAGTTCGTTTATTTCATTAAAAAATAAAAAAAAAACTGTTTAAATATTTGTTAAAAAGGACCAATTAATATGGCTTCCAGTATTCAAACTACATTAATTGACTGTTTGCGTTGATTAATAATAATTGCTCCAAATACTAAAAAACTGAATTTTGTATGTGTATCAGACAGTGTGGTAAAATATTTTTTGGCTTATTTATAACAACCTAGACGTTTATTTTCATAACTTATTATTATATTGATTTCTGATTCAAATCCATACTTTTTTAGAATAATTTATTAACACGATTAAGTATGTAATTAATTAATATTTGGACGGATAATGGTATACAAATAATGTGGTATATTTTATATATATATATACTCTTTTATAAAGATTTAAATAGTTTTCTTTTTCTATACAAATGGGCTAGTAATATTATCATTTTTAGCACCTGTACATATTGTCGATTTGTTGCTTTAAAAACAATCTAAAATGTCAATATTCCATGGGTATATTGAAAAATGGAGGTCTAAATTACAAGAAAATGAATTTTCTACGAAAATTTGAAGAGACAGGTAAAAAATGGTATAGCACAATTTGATAGACAATTAAATTGTGCACCTAATTCTGAAATGAATTAAAGTGAGGTGTTTTTGTAAATACTCAAAGAACAAAGGAAAAAATAATAAAAATAAAATATTTGACACGTAATAATGATAAGTGGTGTTGAAAAATGATTTAATAATATTATTATTTTTGGTCACATTAAGTAACGCAAAAAGAAATTTATAAATGTATTAGATGAAGGTCTTGCAGTTGATGGCAACAATAACAATTTTAGCATAAACATAAATAAAGAGATATAATATATCCAGAGGAGTCCAGTTGCGTGGAATTGACGTCAACAAATATGGTTAAGAAAAAAATTCCAAATGCTGTTTTGTTTATCAGTGGCATGAAAAATATTGCAAATCAAATATCGTTTATTTACACAGAAACATGATTTTGTGTTTGTGGGTAAAAGTACAATTTTTAAAAAATAACCTTTCCGACAGTTTATCATAGTATATTGCTCGATGGAAGATAAATTAAACGACATTTTTATACTTCTAAACTTAAATTTCAATTATTTAAAGAATGTTTCCATATCCATATGTATAAAAAAATATTTAGAAACAAGTGTCTCCAATACTTGCTTTGTGAAAAATAAAATCTTGAAATTATTGCTATATCTCCGAAACTAAAATGTATTAGGGCAAACTATATCTATATTTTTTTTTAAATATACTTTTTAGTTTTAAACATTACCACTGCATATTTTAAGTAACTAAAAAGTAAGAAAATAGAAAAAATATAAAGGGTATAATTTTTACACTATATTTTTTATACCATATATTATTTATATTTTAATTTACATTTTATAATATTTCTATTTTTTACCAAACTTCAATGGGTGTTCCTATGAGCATATGCCGTAAGAGGTTTTCTGGGTTTTTGAAACCCTATCAAGTCATTACAGCTCTTTGAAACATCTTGTATTTTTTTAGATCATATCTGGTATGTATACCGAGTCACTTTTGAGGCCCGCCCCTATAACTATTTAGCCCCTATAACTGATTTATTCTTGCAGATAAAAAAAAACAGATTTGGAATGTTACTATATGACATAAATTTGGATTGATTGACGTATTCAATTGTTTTTGTGGTCACTTCCTGTTTCACTGGAAATGGCTACAACTTTTGATTTTTAAATGACACCCTCGGTATTTTTTACTTTATTCGATAGAAAATTACATTCTGAATAGAATGACATATCATATGTCAACTTTTAGCATTCTCGCTTAATAAAAAATCGTATTTTAAAATTCAATCTAGAGTGCCATATCTATGTTAAAAACACTAATTCTTAATCAAGGAGCCATGGAAAAATAGATTTGATCGTCTAATCTTTTAGTGTCTTGTTCTGACCAGTTAGAAAATACTCAAATCGTATTTTTAATCACATCTCAATTTTTTCAAATGAAACGAGGGTGGCTCATTAGCATATTTGGAAAAAGCACTTTTTTACGAATAATTTGATACCACACACTTGGTATTTCGAGTCAAATTTTCGTTACGAACCGCATGTTACACTTTCCAAGTTATAATTTCAAATAAATAAAATGCGAAAATGTCAAAAGTTGACATATCATATGTCATTCTATTCAGAGTGTTATTTCTATCGAATAAAGTAAAAAAAATACCGAGGGTGCCATTTAAAAATCAAAAGTTTTGTAGTCATTTCCGGTGAAACAGGATGTGACCGAAAACGATTGAATACGTCAATCAATCTAACATACAAAATCTTCTTTTTTAACTGAAAAAATAAAAAAGTAATAGGAGTGAGTCACTTTTGCGACGCACCCGGTATAACTAAATTGTTAATTGTTTTAATATACAATATGATCGAAAAAAAAACGGACAAATAAAGACCGCTGTCATTTTATATGTAAAATTTTATGGGCAATGTCCGTCAATTTTCAAGTTCCAAGTCATCTGGACGTCGTTTTTTTTTATCATACGGTGCTATGACCAATACATAGATATAGTATGTACAACGAATCAGGAAAGATTTTGACAGACGATATAAAAAATAATAATGAGAAAAAATACAATTTGCCTGTGAAATATAAAATGACAGACACAATTGTCATTGTCACGGTTCCTCTCGTTGAACAGGCTATATCTAAAATTACAATATAAAGAAACATACAGTTGCAGAAAGTTGATATTTTCGAAGAATATACGTCTCACTTATAATTCCAATAATCTGAAGGTTACTTTATCAATAAGTTCGTTTTTCAAAAATTTCCAAGCGAAATTTAAATCTTCAAACGTCAAAGAATGAGTTCTAATATACGGGCCGGTGGAATTTTTTTCATTAATTTTTAATTTATGAGAGCAAAGATAAATATAAATCACAACACATAAAGGAGACATGTGGTCTGCTAGTGGTCGTATTCTCATTATTGTTGCCAAATTAGAAATTATGTTATCAGGATTAATGGATTTTATTTATTAAAATAAATTATGTCAATTTAAAAAAAAATGATAGTGAAAAATATAAATAATAAGTTATTTGATAAAAAAAAATATTTTATGTAGAGCCTAATAATAGGTAGATGGCGTTCCTCTAAATCAGGGTTTCTTAAAGTGTGGTCCATGGACCCCTTAGGAGTCCATAGAACGTGTATCAGGCGTCCGCGATCCGCATTACACCAGTTAACTGTAAACATATTTATTAAGAAAATAAATAGTGTACGACGGCGAATTCAGTAGGTATGTAATCACTAAACACTACGCGATGCGCGTAAGGATCCAAAAAACAAAGTTGAAGCTGTTCCTTTATCAAACAATGTTATTCATTCTAGAATTGTTGAAATGTCGTCAAATGTTTTACAAGTTGTTGAACAATTATTTGCTTCACCGTTTCCATTCAGTATTCAATTGGATTGAAGCATCCCATGTGTCACAATGTAGCAAACTCTTAGTATTTGTCCGTTACGTACAACAAGACACACGTAGTATTAAAGAAGAGTTTCTTTTTTGCAATTCACTTTTGGGGACTACAAAGGCCTCAGATGTTTTTGAAATGACAAAAAGGTTTTTCATCGAACAAAATATAGACTGGAAGACTAAACGTAGTATCTGCACCGATGGAGCTCCCGCAATGCTTGGTAATACGTCTGGTTTCGCGGCTTTGGTCAAGAACGAGATCCCTCATGTCATAATAACTCATTGTATCTTGCATCGTCATGCCTTGGCTTCACGGACTTTACCTATATTCGTGAAGTAAGTTATGTCTACATGTGTCAAAATAATTAACAGAGCAAGAGCCTTAAACCACCGCGGCACCGCCTGTTTAAAAGACTTTGTCAATAAATAGGGTCAGAACATGAAGTACTGTTTTACTAAACAGAAGTTCGTTGGCTGTCAAGGGGACAGGTCTTAAAACGATTGTTTGAGTTGAGGACAGAAGTGTTACTTTTTCTAAAAGATAAAGAAAATTCACTGTCTGAATATCTTGAGAGCGAAGATTTTGTACGGAGGCTAGCGTATTTGGCAGATATATTTACTCAATTGAATGAGATTAACTTGAACGGTTGAAAAGTTTCATATGTAAACTGCCACTTTGGAAAAGGAGGGTGGAATTTGGTAACTTCCACCCTCCTTTTCCAAAGTGGTAACTTTGCAAATTTTCCGATGTTTGAAGAGTTAATAGCACAAGGTGACGGCAACACGATATCGAAAATGCTACAGAAAGAGGTGTCTAAGCATTTGGAAATATTGCAAACTTCTTTTGAAGGCTACTTTAACTTAGAATCGCTTGAAAATGAAACGTGGATGCGGGGTCCATTTATAACACGCATTTTTTACGACACGGATAACATCAGCGATGAAGATCTCATTAAAGATGACTTAATTGGCATGAGATAAAAAGAAGTTTTAAAAGCTGAATTTCATGCAAAAGATCTCGGCGAGTTTTGGTGTTCTTTAAGTCAAGCTTACCCTCTTCTTGTCAAGCGAGCTATGTCCTGATACCATTGGCTATTACGTACCTTTGCCCCCGAGGCAAGGTTCTCGGTTCTGGTCTCAATAAAAACAAAAACTCGCAACCGATTGAACGTCGCAGATGATATGCGCCTTGCCATGTTGAAGATAACCCCACAATTTAAAATTATCAGGATTAAAAAATTCTTTTTTGTGACTTGACTATTTTTGGAGATAGCGCCCAGATCATGAACAAGTGGTGGTAGCTTTAAATGTCTTTTTTTTTCAGGAAATTCACAAGTTCTATTGGAAAATGGATTCGTGTTTTATTTGCAAGAAATTATTGAATGTTGCTGAAATTGTGGAGTTTGCATGTAATTTTAATATGAACACCTTTAAATTGGTAAATTTTTAGAACTAAACTAAAATTATGAAACTACCCCAATTTGTTCATGAACTGGACGCTATCTCCAAAAATAATGAAGCTAAAAAAAAATCATGAGGAAAAGTTGCTTGTCCATTTATTATGAACAACTTTCATACGGGTCAATTTGCTGTAAAACAAACTTTTTGAAAACCACCCCAAAGGGCTCATGAAACGCCAAAGTCCGGAAATAATAAACTTATAAAAAAATTCATTAGGTGAACTTATAGAGAATGTTCTTATGTACAATTTGCGCCTAATTATTTTGTTGTAGTACAGTTTTAAAAAAACACCCCTATTGCTCAAAAACCGCAAGGGGAAAATTTCCGATTTTATTTATTTTACACTCAGAAGACAGCCGCTAACAAACTCAGTTTACTCGTAATTTTTTTTTCAAATGACAATTTTATTGGATTAAATGCTATTTTTATAATGTGGTAGGTTTTAAGTTTTTATTATAAAAAATACCCCCTGTGGATCACAGACTCGATTACAGGTAACCAGAAAATTAAAAAATAATAATCGATAGACAGGAATCTTCGAACCACCGAGTGATTTCTCGGAATCAAATAACAACACCGACACAATTTCGAAAGCTGACATGTCTGTTTACATACGTACGATATCTAAAGTGTTTTGAACTCGACATTTAATTAGCCAATTAGATAAGTACGTTTCAGTGTAATACGAAATATAAATTACTCATTGCACTAGATTTTTTTACTTTATCTCTTTTAGACTGTGTTTATAGCACGTGTTTGATTTTTGTCAAATTTTACCTGAGGAAAATAACATTTAAATTATTTTATTCAAGCGTTACTTATATTTCTAGATTTAAATATGATTAACATAGTTGTCCCAAATACAGGGTCGCTTTTATGTATGGAAACGGTTGATTATTAGGTAAAATATAGGAGATACCGCAAAAAGTTAAATACAAAACTTATAGGATTTTTCATAAAGTCGTGGCATATCAAAGTTTCATTTTTTTAAACAGAACACCCTGTAAATTACTACATATTTCAATTCTTCCTTCAATTCTAAGCAATAGTCGAAATACACCCAATGTACCTCAAAGCAACCGTTTCTGAGTTACTGACTTTTGAAAATATCACTTAAACAGTTCGATTTAATTAATTTCGATGTGTTTGCTTTAATTTAAAAATGATGCCATTCTGCCGAAACTGTGATACTAGTAAATTTAAGTATACAGGGTTGGCCATAAAGTTGTGTCACATCAAACTTTATTTTTTTTAAATGAAACCCCCTGTATATTATAGCATATTTCAATTCTTCCTTCAATTGTAAACAATAATCGTAATACACAATGTACATAAATTGAAGAATTGAAATGTTAAACGAAAATTTTGTAATTTCCAGACTTGCTATACTCTAATTTTATATATTTATAAATGCTAACTTGAGAACTAATGTCAAATGTGGTTAAGTATCACAGTTTCGGCAAAATGGTATCGCTAAATGAAACTGAACATATCGAAATTAATAAAATCAAATTGTTTAAGTGATATTTTCAAAAGTCAATAACTCGGAAACGGTTGGTATGGGGTATATTGTGTGTATTTCGAAAATATTAGCCATGAATTACACTACCGAAGAAAAAGTACCTATTTAATAGTACCTAAATTAATAAGTTATTGAATATTGTAATAATACTATAATTAACCTTGTAATTGATTAGGTACTTTATTTTACTTTAATTCATATTAATTTGTATTTATAAATACATCTTTAAGATTTCCGATGTAGGAATGAGTTTTCAATAATAATAAAGCACTAAATAGGTAAATTTCTGAAATGACAACTTCATTTGACAGTTATCTTTTACCTTGACTGGTGCTCATAAGTAAATACAGGGCCATAAGAAAAGAGAAATATTTAAAAAGAAATCGGCGATAACTCGTAAACGGGCTAATCAAAAATATCTAAAGTTATTCTTTTGAATGTGGGTTTTAGTGCTCTTCAATAAACCTAAATAGAATTATTCTCTAAAATAATTAGGGAAGTCAATAATTGACCCCATTAAAATTTACATGGGATTTCCTATGTCCCGTCCGACGATGCAACACCCGGTATATATTCTTCTACTATTTCCAGTGTTGTGTTACTTATTAAAATGTCTTTTTCTGTCCACTAGTTTGTTGTACATTACTTTAGTTTTCGCTAGATTCATTTGGAGACCCACTATATCGCTAGCGGCATTTAGTTCGTTAATTTGTGCTTGCAGTTCTTCAGGACTATTGGCAATTAGGACTATGTCATCGGCGAATCTTAGATGGTGAAGATATTCTCCATCAGTTTTTAATTCTTTGTTGGTCCCATAGACTTAAAATAAAATATAGACTGAGCATCTCATTTATAAATAGCTGGAACATGCTGATATGTGCTATAGTCGATACTAGTTTTGTACCTTTTGTTAACATTTTAATACGTTTTTTTCGTAATTAATTAGGATGATACACCATAGGCGTAGTCAAAACAATTATCAAAAAATATAAATATTGCTTCAAACAGCTAGGTTAAGAAAAATATGTGCCACGGCACTGTTTGGTGTCATCGTCACAATTTGCTCTCGGGTGTTATTTGTCCTTGGATTCTTTAGTCATTGGGTCGTTCCCTGACGACTCTGCCGAGAAACACAACACTGTCTTTCGTTTCTCAAGTACACATGAACTCTCCGTATCATAGCCGGATAATTTTTTTATTTTAATGAAGCTATAATTAAATGAAAAATATATCGTATTTAATTTTTTTATATTTTATAAGATTTAGGACCGGTTTTTTAAATAAAAGTTTAGAAAAAACGTCTTAGAGTCCAAAAAGGATAAAAATAATAAAATACACATTATAGAAGAAATTTTATAATCGAAATTACGTAATTTTTGAAATTAATAATAAATTATTAATTTTAGTCAAACGTTTACAACCCCTAATATTAATCAAAACAGGATCTATTCCACAGATATAATAGAATCGGCGACAGGGAGAGAAAAAGAAATATGATTGTTGTAATTTTTTTCTGGTTAAGTGATATCTTATTATGTAAATTAGAGAAAACATAAATCTGTTCCATTAAAGCAAGGAAGGTGATAGGAAGTGGATAAAATGAAAACTACATTTATTTAACTCGGTACTGTCTTTATTATACCGGGTGCGTCCCAAAAGTGGCTCATCCCCATAATTTTTTTTGATTTTCAAATAAAAAAAAACAAGATTTAGTATGTTAGTACCTATATGACATAAATTAGGATAGACGCATTCAATTGTTTTTGGTCACTTTCTGTTTCACCGGAAATGACTATAACTTTTAATTTTTAAACGGCACCCTCGGTATATTTCTACTTTATTCGATAGAAAATGACACTCTGAATAGAATGACATATCATATGTCAACTTTTGACATTTTCGCATATGGTTTAATTGTAATTGTAACACGCGGTTCATAACGACAATTTGACTCGAAATACCAAGTGTGTGGTATCAATATATTCATAAAAAAATGCTTTTTCCAAATATGGTAATGAGTCACCCTTGTTCCATTTGAAAAAAAATTGACATATGTATGATTAAAAATACGATTTGTACATCTTTTAACCGGCCTAGACAAGACACGAAACCCATTAGACGATCAAAACTATTTTTCCAAGGCTCCTTGATTAAAACTTAGTGTTTATAACAACACCATGGCACCCTTGATTGAAATTTAAAATACGATTTGTTTTTAAGCGACAATGTCAAAAGTTGACATATGATATGTCATTCTATTCAGAGTGTCTTTTTTTATCGAATAAAGTAGCAATATAGGGAGGGTGCCTTTAAAAATCAAAAGATGTAATCATTTCGGTGAAACAGGAAGAGACCAAAAACAATTGAATACGTCAATAAATCCTAATTTATGTCATATACCTACTACCATACAAATCTGTTTTTTTTATCTGAAAAAATTAAAAAGTTATAAGGGTGAGCCACTTTTGAGACGACCCGGTATATTAAAAAATATTGTTTCATAATGTAATATCATTTTAAAATTCTTGTATGTTATTTTAGATTCTGAAGATAATTTTAGAATAAACCGGAATATATTTTTAACAAAAACATTATTAATTATTAACAGGGTTATAATTATGATTTTGTTACAATGTAAGTAAGTAAATAATGTAATGTAAGAGAAAAAATTCAGATTTTACATTTTACTGAAATATTATGTAAATAAGCGCCTTTCTACAACAACGCCACTGACTCCTTATGGGTAAATTGAGAGTTGCCTACCGGTCAAAAGTCGTTTCAAGACTTAAATGGATTATTTAAGTCAAATTTCTTGCAAATTTGGCACTGGCGAACCATATTTTATAGTTCTTGAACAGAAAAAGTCAATAAAATAAACACTTAAGGACTACAAGCTAAGAAAATGCGTTAATACAGCCGGGGACATAGCGGCAACAAAGCTTTACCGCACACGTGCGACGCGTACTACAAGGTAATAAATGAATGAATAGGCTCCCTCGCCTCTAATCGGTGTTGTCATATTGTAAAGAACTTATCCTTTTTAAACAGTATCCGACTTATAATTTAGTAGTATAAGGACTATTTAATACATCTATGGAATATTAAAACCTACTTTATTAAACTGTAGTATTAATATCTCAATATATGTGTATAACAAGAAAAAAAATATTGATAATATTAAAGACGTGACAACATAGGCTGGACGAGGAAGGCTCGGTCGACTGTACCCAGAAGTAAACATGTGTACAAAAAAGATTGTTTGACCGCGTTGAGATGTAAATAGTGTAGTCTATATTTTATTTTAAGTCTATGGTTGGTCCAGTCTTCTAGTGTTGCTGTAAACAGTTTTGGGGATATCGAAACATCTCCCTGTCGTACTCCTTTGCCAGTTGGGAACTACGGGGTTGTTTTTTTCCACTTAATATACACGATGTCCCATTTAAACAAAATAGTTTATATCAATAACTGATGTAACCTTTAAAAATGCTAATATAATATCGCCGGTAGTGTTAATAAAATTTTATCGGTCTATATAAACTCTAGGTAGCCTAAGTAACCACATGGGGGTTGATATTCCACAAGGCAACATGATGAAGTCATTGTCTACTATGTCTACCTCATTGTGCCACTTTAGGGGGCCACTAGAAATATACATATAGTAAGATCTATATCCCGTGTATAAGTATTTTATTTACTATACTTATTAGTTTAGATGCTTAATGAAAAAATTTCGTCACTCGACAGCAGTGTGATAAAAGTACGCGATGTGAAGTGGCCCGGAAATGTACAATATTCATATTATAGATAAGGAATTAAAAAAATTTGGATTTTTGAAATTATTGTTACGGATTCCGTGGGTCCACTATTTAAACTCACGATAAAATACTTAACGAATTTATTTGTTTCACTCTGTACACAACTTATACTATTTACAACACAACTTATGCAACTAGTATTACTCTAAAGGTATTTCGCGGTATTTTCAAACTTCAGACTTAGACTTCAAACTTCAAATTTTTAAACTTGTCCAACTGTCAAAGCGCGGGCCTTATATACCCCCTGGCGGTTGTTTCTAGATTTTTCTAAAGAATTCTATAATTTTCTTTACTTTCTGGCGAATGCGCCAGGTTCCTCAATGCACGCCGCGACTTTTTAGCAGTATGCAGTTATGCAACCAGTAATACACCTTGACATTATTATTAATCTATTAGAATTTATTTATACACGGGTGTGAATAATAATGTGAATAATAAATAACAGGGAGTCCCAATATTCCGTGGACATAGGACTACTACGAATTTTTGAAATCAAATAAGTTCATTTGGACACAATTTACCTCTATACAAAAGTGCTTCGTTTATCCGTTTTAGAGGGCATCAAACTTTAAAAAAAGAAACACATTTTTTCAGATATTTTAAGAACCGTTATTCCGATTTGAATGAGATCTTAGGTGTCTATCTTTTGCTAAATGCTTTAACATATGGCTTTCACAAAATTCAAAAAAAGTACGGGAAAGGTGAAAACTACCCCCACCCCTACATGAATTTTAGTAAATATTATTCAACTCCACCAACAACAGATTTTATTTTTCATAAAATGGTCCTTCCAGTATTTATTACATTTTTTATCTATTGTAAAAAAACGCTACATCGCATAGTTTTTGTGAAAAAAATCTTGAAATATTTATTTATTTGGTAATGGTGTGGATCCGGTGGCTGACCTTGAAACGAGTTTTTGCTGCATATAGTCTTAGACACTACGCATGCGCACATCTTTGATGTTGCCAGATTGTGAGTAATTTTGGAATTATTTTCAGTAGAAAACAAATATGTGCTTTTCAGTGTTTTTTGTCAATATATACCATAAGATTGAAAAAACGGCGTTCAGTTGGCTGGGAAATGACGACTAAGGACATTTCCCATATAAAATGACAGCGATTTTCATTTCATAGTCATCGCTGACGCTATTTTTTTTTCAATCATAGTACGCGGTATATTATTTATATTATTATTTTAATATTTCGTACAACACGTGAACGCTTATTATGTAGTCAATAAAATTATATAGAAATAAAACTCTAGATTCCTATCTAGATTATTATGCTACGTTTAAAAAGTGCTTTATTAAAAATTCGGGAAATTAAAAATGATGTGTCCAAGTTTTTTCTTTTAATTTTTAAATGCTGTAGCTCCATGTCATGTTCATAATAGTTTTTTAACATTCCATCAAAACTACGGAGGCCTTAAAAGGCCTTTTAGCCTCCGTAATTAAAATTGTAGAATCAGCCTTCAGCAACATTAACATCAGTGACCTTGTTTAATTCTGCTTATACATATATTGCATTAATTTTTCTGCTACATTAAGATTTCTCTATTCTTACACCTAATTTATGTGATTTTCTTAGCATATATGATTTATAAACCATATTTTTCCTAATGGAAGGATGGAATAGGATATGCAAAATTAAGATATTTTAACATTTATTTTCCAGACCAAGCATAATATAGTATTAAGATTAAGACATAACAAATATTATAAGAAAGATCTTAATATAAATCACAAACTAAGTCTTAATTTAGTCTTGTATTTCTATTATTATTATTATTCTTATAAAACTAATAAGATCAAAAATCAACCTTCACCATATTGTCAAGATTTGGCATTATAGGAAACAAGAAATTACAGTAAATTAAGAAAAGAATATCAAAGTACACGATATTAAATACTGTAATGTATTCTACGATACAAACCATCTCCCTTCTAAAAAAAAAGATAAAACATAAAGCTTATTTTAGTCTTATCAACACACTCTTCGATAAAATATATGTCTAAAATTGCTATTAATCCACTAACTTGATATTTTTAAGAAATTATGATACAAACATTAATTATAATCAAAGTATATTATATTAGTAACATTATAGGTAAAATGTTACCTCTATTTCCGATTGACGCGCGTGTATTGTTCTATAACTGTCTATAATAAGACTCGTCATGGTAGTACCACTAGTACCTCAAAACATCAATACATATAATCAAAACTATTGTTGCCTGTAAATAACTAGAAATTAAATAACTTGAAAGAAATAAAATAATTCTAATAAGTTTAAAACCATTAAGCAAAAATCCGTAAATGATAAATTTTAATTCTAATGTAAATATATAAATAAATGTTATTATTATTACAATTTTATATATTCATAATACTTTCATTTCACAATCTTCATTATCCTTCTTACCTTAATTTTGGATATCAAGATAAATCTGAAATTATAAAATTAATTATAGAATTCATATTATTATTGATTAACACGCAAAAAAATTTTTCAACTGCAAATAATTCGAAAATAAACTGCAATTTGGCAACATCGACGATGTGCGCTTGCGTAGTATCGATGATCAAATGCAGCAAATATAGGCTTCAAGGTCAGCCACCGGATCCACACCTTTACCATTTATTTTTATTATTTTAAAATAAACAGAATATTGGGACACCCTATATAAATTTTCTAAATTAATGTTCCCTATAACTGTCGAAAATTCATGTAGAGGGTTTAAATCTTAAATGTGATCGGTATAACTTATTCTTAATCTAAGCCCACGGCCACACAGAAAGCGTTTTTAGCGTTTTGCGTTTTTTGCGTCTCAAGCGCTTTTTGCGATTTTACCGTTTTAAGCGGTTTTTTCGATTTGTGTCCATTAAAAACACGCAAAAGACGCGGCAGGTCTGCAGTTTCTATCAAGATGTCAATTAGTAACGTCACAAGCTCGTGGATTCCCGGCCCGTCCAACAATCAATCCTGTGAGAAAGAGATAGGCGAGATCGGCGCCGTTAGCGTTGAAGAGACGAAGATGAAACATGCTGGGATTGAATTGTGGACGGGCCGGGGCATATATTCGGAGACAAACACAATAATCTACTGCTAGTGCCAGTGGTATGTGTAAAATTAATAACTATTATTTGCCATTTATTTTACGAATTTTAGTTTATATGTGTATAGTTTTTTTATGTTGTAGTGTTGTGATTAGTACTTGTTATAATTATAATATAATATAATAAGTAATTATAATTATATAATAGAATAGTAAATATTTCTAGTTGCTAATGCAATTTTAGGACATGATTTAGAAACATTTTGGAGTGAACTTCTTTACGCGCGCTGGGAATAAAAATTGAAGGCCGTAGCATACGACCTATTGAGACGGCCCTGATACACGAGCTGGTTGTAAGTTGTAACGAAACGTGTTAACGGCTTAGAAATACGCAGTGACGCGACGTGTGTATTTGTGAGCACTCCACCTGTTTATCAAAAATATTGATATTTTAATACAAGTTTTGTAAAAGTGAATCAAATTATTACGTGTAAAAAAATATTTCTTACACGTAAAAAACTATTTTTATTATTTTACGCGAATAAAACTGTTACACGTAAAAAACTATTTTTTATTTTTTACGCGAATAAAACTATTTGTTACTGGTAGAAAACTATTTTTTACGCGTATAAAGCTATTTGTTACTGGTAGAAAACTGTTTTTCACGCGTATAAAACTATTTGTTACGTGTAAAAATCTATTTGTTACACGTAAAAAACTATTTTTTTACGCGTCAAAAACTTATTGTTTCTAGTAAAAAACCTTTTGTTAAGCAAAAAAAAATATTTTTTTATGGGTAAAAAAACTATTATATACGCGTCAAAAACTTATTGTTTCTGGTAGAAAACCTTTCTTGCACAAAAAAAATATTTTTACGTGTAAAAAAACTATTTGTTACACGAAAAAAATATTTTTTACGCGTCAAAAACTTATTGTTTCTGGTAAAAAAACTTTTTTACCCCAAAAAAAAATATATTTTTTACGTGTAAAAAAACTATTTGTTACGCGTCAAAAACTTATTGTTTCTGGTAAAAAAACTTTTTTACCCAAAAAAATATTTTTTAAGTGTAAAAAAACTATTTGTTACACGTAAAAAACTATTTTTTAAGCGTCAAAAACTACTTGTTTCTGCTAAAAAAACTTTTTTACGCAGAAAAAGACACTTTTTACGCATAAAAAAACTATTTTTTACGCGTAAGAAAATATTCCTTTAATTTATTACTTTTTCAACATTTCAAACTACACTTTTCCAAACATTTCCTTCAAATTTTTGAATTTAATAGAATCTACCTAAAGAGTCGATGTTCTTTTTAAAAATATTTTTAGATAATACCCTAAAATGAAAAAAAATGCATACTATTTAATTTATTTTTATTGTATTATTAAATATAACGTCCGCCTATGACGGGGTCTCATCGTAAAAAACGCTAAAGACGCTACAGAAAACAAACTGATTTGTTTTCATTTGCGTTTTTTGCGAGACACGCCGAACGCTACACGCTTTTGGTGTGGCCACTCCTATATAATCCTGTTATTTTGTTTTAGTCACTAAAGACGCTTCACGCTAAAAACGCAAAAAACGCTTTCTGTGTGGCCGTGGGCTAAGGGTATAGCATGTCTTTGGGTATAGCAAAGCAATTTTTTTCCTTAGGACAGCCACAATATAACCGAAGGAAAAACGGCGCCAGGGTACGCCAGGGGATTAATCAATGATATGAGGAATGTCACCGATGTTTACTTCCAAGCCAACTGGACACCGTTTTTTTTTTTATCATACGGTATATCTGGTGACTACACAATATATGATGAGAACTTTGTTAAAAAATGTCAAAGGATGGGTTAAGATAATTAAAATAAAACAAATATTTACCTGTTTGTTGTTTTTTAGGCCAACATTGACGAAAACAAGTGGTAACACTTTACAATAACTGCATTTCCATATCCAATTCTATCGCCCTATGTCTGCCTCTTAACACTCCAAATCATCTCCAAATACATTAAAAATAATAAAGCACCTCTTTCATGATATTAAAATTCAAAATCTTTCTCAAACTGCATTTAGAAATTGTTTTCAATGACACAATTGACATGCCCAACAAAACAATAAAACGAGTCAAGGCTGACTCGATTGTTTTTTGAACAAGAAGTTGCTAATTTGATATTATTTGTAGATTCAATTTAAAAATTTTCTTTTAATTAGAAATTAGAATTCTGGGTAATACCGAATCCTGCTTTAGACAACTTTAGATAAGTTTGCCTCTGTTATTGCTGTGTACTGCTAAAATGGAGTTTCATATTACAAAGACATGGAATTCAAATAATATGTTAATGTAATATAATTTGTTTTTCCAAAACATATTCAAGACGAATAAATATGTACTTTAATTAATTTATTAATAGCAAAAATTTTGTCATTCTAATCTAAAATATTTCATAAAAAACGAAATGCCAGAAAGTGGAAAAATTACATATTTATGTTTTTTTTTGTTGCTATATGAATTTCTTTGTATTATTAAATAAGTAGGTAGTCACAATAAGATAAGTGCCTGCTCTTTTACAAAACTCTTGATGTCAATTGGTTAATTTTAAATTTTCAAGAGGGAAATGACTTGAAATTATACATATTTCTCGTCTAATGTGTATTTATCTGTAAACAATCTTCATTCATAAAATATTTTTCAGAAAAAATTAAATATTAAATATAAATTACCTATAAATTCTTAATGATAAAAAACTATTCATTGTTAAATTACAAAACTTGGTAGAAACAAACCTGTAGTGCATCGTTATCGGGGTACTTAAAAAATAAACAAATTATATTTTTTGAACGCTCTTTTACGTTCAAATTTTAAAATGTCGAACTTTACTCATATTAGCCCATCACTAGCTTAAAGTCATATTTGATCTGTGGATTTGACTTTGACAGAATTTTGACATCCGGCTCTAACCTCACTTTATTACGTTTAAAAATAAATATGAAATAAATATTTTTAGGAAAACCTTCTTAAAATAGTATAAAATCATGTCATTAACAACAAATTTAGTTAAAACTTGTCTAAACACAATTAAAATTTGGACGCCAAACGTGATACCCGTACGTTTCAGATATCATTCCGAAAAAGTCGCACGGGGACGACTCGTAAGAAGGTATGGATACAAGGAAGACGTAGATCGTAAAGGATTACTGCCCAGATTAGAAGATGCGAAAAAGCTACCGATGCCTATTTACAGGCCTAAGGATGCCTGGAGCGAAAAACGAGCACTGTTTGGTCAAAATGATTATATCGATATCTTAGGTAATAATAGTATTTTAACAAATACAATAAGTATTTTAAACTTACCTATGTGCATTTGTAGGTAATGAAAAACTACATCCTACTAAAATCCTCTACAATATGCCACCATGGCTGAGAGGCGTTGGCGGTAACGAAATGCAAGTGATGATTCGGAAAAGGAAAATGTTGGGAAAAACAATTTATCCTACGGCTAGACCGACAAAATGGTATCAGCTCGAGAAACGCATTCAGTATCTCTATAGGTTTATGAATAGGAAAACGAAAACAGGGTATTCGAAATAATAATGTACATAAAAATAGTTTTAGTTAAAGAAATAAAAATTAATATTAACTTAACTTGGTTTTATTTGTGTGTATAAAATAAAAAACGAAATAATAATAAGTAAAAATGGTTAATTTTATTAGAAATCTGTAAATAATTTATAACGTTTATACAAGTTTTTCTATGAGTTTTTACATATTAGTGGCAATCTGATTGCTTCTATCTAAAATCAGTTGGTTTGAATATAACTTAAATAAGCTGTAAGCTATTTAGAGGATAGTGTTTTAAAACCTAAAAAATATTCAGGGAACATACCAAACTAAAAATATGCATCATGTTTATTATTTAAACCAATGATTTATTACATTTAGGCTAAGGGATATCAAATTTTCAAATAATTACATAGAGAATACTTTACAGCAACAATGAACAATATACCTACATTTTTTTTTAAATCTTCTCAGTTCCATATAGTGTGGTAAAAATATTTATTTAAAACAATCCTAATATAACTTTATATAAAAGGTTATGTGGCCACCAAACTTTGATATGCTTAGATGCTTTTAATAATTGTTTAAAAAAATATTTTCCACACACTCCTTTACATTACCTAGCACAACAATTTGTTTAGCCACAAAATCTGGAATATAGTAGCAAAATAAAGTCATAAATAACAAGAAAAAGGATTTATTTATTGCAACAAATTATTTCTTTAACTGCAGTGGTACTTGCTTTGAAGTATAAATTTGTTTTAAATGTTATTGCTTAAAATCGGAATATATACAGAGTGTGTCAAGGTTTTAAATTAAACTATTTCTTAATAAAATATTGGACGTTATTTGTAAAACCAATATATGGTAAATAATACAGAAGCAAATATATTACCTACCCAGAAATTTTAGACTGTTTAATATACCTATTTTGTAATGCAATAAGAAAAATATACAATTATTATTAATTAAAGACCAGTTCTAAGAAAGCTTTTATTTATATACATTGAAAATTATATTTATAGAAATTAACATTAGTTTGTGTATTTTATAACAGTTTTAAAACTTCTGTGTTGCTATTATTGGCTAACAAGTTCACTAATAACTTTGAATAAAAAGATTAAGAAAGGAGTATAATGTATTCATGCAAGCACAGATGCAAGGTAGACGGATAAAGGGCCCTAGGGTGGGGATCATTGACAGTTCTGTTTGACGATTTATTTGACACATTTGAATTAAATTTGAAATTTTGTGGATTTCTCAGTCTTTACTGAGCTTATTTTATGTTATTTATCATTTATTCGACTACTGATAGTTGTTTAAGTCATTTTTTTTAGTATTTTTTTTATTAACGTAAAATAAAACAACAAATTATTGAGTCTACATCATTTTTACACGTTTTGAATAAAATTAGAACGGCCCTGATAAACCGGAATCTCAGTCAGCCATCTCAGGACCCCGTCGCCGTCAACCCATTGATAAATGAAACAAGTTTAGATTGGAAAGTGCCCATAAGGACAATGTAAACACTATTTGGCGCTATTCTTGGAACGGTCGCGACCCAAAACTTTAGAAAATTTCGGAGCGGTTCGGCTTTTTCCGGAATTATATCGCCAAATATTGTTTATTCAAATTTATTATTATTTTCGTTTAATTGTATAAATAAAATACAGTGTGCTGCATACAAGAAACTTTATTTTATATAAGGACGCATGTATGAAATACCTATGAAACATTGGAAACCGACGTTATGCCACGATCCACGATGGTTTTTGCAGTTCACAGTTCACAGCACAGCTTTTTAAGTTTTTAATGCCACTTTTTCACAATTATCACCGGTTGGAGTAAATAAAACTTGAATTAAACTCACAAGATAGCAATAATTACTTTGAAAATGGACGCTATAAACACTTTTCGGAATTTGTTTAATGGCAGCGGTTTAGATTTTGAAAGATTATTATGATTTTTGAAGATTCTGACTTTGACAAGAGAAAATTATTTGTTACTGTTTTTGTTTGCCGTTGTTCTTAGCGACCTAAAGTCCCTATATATATATATATATATATATATATATATATATATATATATATATATATATATATATATATATATATATATATATATATATATATATATATATATATATATATATATATATATATATCTAGTGACTTTATAGCGACCGCTATAGCAGCGCCAGATCGCGTATAACGGTCGCGACAAAATAATTTCGCGACCTAAAATTTGTACGGGCTTTCCAATCTAAACTTGTTGCATTTATCTATGCGTCAATCTAAGATTTTTAATATATGCTCCTTCCTTAATAACAACAATTAAAACATTGTCAAATAATGTGACACAAACAAACTGACAATTTTATAAGTTTTGGCAAATTATTGCATTATCAGAACCAGGGTTGGAAAAAATCATGATTTAAAAAAAAAATCAAAAAAAAAACAGATTTTTTTGATTTTAATTCAAAACAATATTTAAATCGGATTTCCAAATGACTAGGACTTATTTCTAATTAAAGACCTATCCTAAATGGCTAATTAACAATTCTACGGCGCGTTGTCATGCGCATACGGCATGTTTTCCACATCGGTCACCATGGGCGCCGGAAGAATGAAATTTAGGGGGGGGCAAGGTAAAAATGAATAAAAAATTGACATTTTTGGTAATTATTGGGAAAACTGGAAATCGTCCGATTTTCACCAAAATTGGTATACACCCTATTTTGAAGTCGTAGATTACGAATCTGAACTTTTTTCTTGGCGGTCTCTTACCGATTTTCAGAAAAACGCAAAATAATTTCAATATCGAATTTTTCTTAATTTCTCATATTTTTAAGGTTTTCTAGCACATATTTTGTTAGGTATTCAATAATCAATAATGTTTTTGCTATTTTCTGTTACTTTTTTAACCAATTCTGTACATACTAGAGGAAAATTTGCTAAAATAAATTTGTAAACAATCTGAAAATGTTAGATTATAGCTTTGTTCGGGTTCTTGTCATTATCGATTCTGAACCGTCCAAGAACTCTGCAGCGCATGAGCAAATGAAATAATGTCTTCATATTTCCTTCTGCGCATACGCATCACAGTTCTAGGACGGTTCAGAATCGGTAATAAGAGAAACCCGAAGTAAGTTTATGTGTTTCTGGCATTTAAAGCAACGTTGCCAATGCTAAACCTAAATTTAGCGTGTTTTTTTCGCTCATTCTGGAATTACGAAAGGCGGTCGCCAGAAGAACGGCTCCTTCCCATAACTGCTATTTTACCAACGAGATCTGACTATTTATACCCACGAATTTGCACGAAAGAGTTTTGATTGCATTGGTTACAACTTCCATGCAGAGGGTGTTAATCTTTTGTTTGAATCAAGTGTGGCTTTTAGATAAACTATAACAAAATGAAAATATAGTGAAATTATTACTTTATAGGGCCGAAATAAAGAAAAAATCAATGTTGAAATAATTTTCCGTTTTTCTGAAAAACGGTAAGAGACCGCCAAGAAAAAAATAGATTCGTAATCTACGACTTCAAAATAGTGTGTATACCAATTTTGGTGAAAATCGGACGATTTCCAGTTTTCCCAATAATTACCACATTTTTTATTATTTTACAGGTAACACCTAACAATTTCATAATAATGATTATTTTTTTTACAGATGGATGTAAGAAGATAGCTTTTATTTTTATTGTTTCAGTGATCCAGGGGGGGGCAAATGCCCCCTCTTGCCCCCCCTGTCCGGCGCCCATGTCGGTCACCAATATATTCCGCAAAAAAAGTCGCTCGCTTTAGATCAAAAGGCTTTTTTCCCAAACGTCTCAGAAGTATTAATTTTTGTCATTTTAACGCCTAGGTATAAAAGTAAAGCACTGTTAAGCCTAGGCGCAAAAGTGCAAAAATATATTATTAAACTGATATTAAGTGTCAAATTCAACGAGTGTACAAATTGTTACTCGATTACTGTTTATATTATTTGCAATGTTTGAAATTGATTAAAAAAATATTTCTAATGTTTTAAAAGAAATAGTATGTTCTATTCGGAGTAAAATGTACTTTTTGTGCCTCCCTGTAACGATGGAATAGCATTACGATGGTCCTTCAAAGGATCAAAGGTACAGCATCGTCAAAAAAAGAAAAATTTTTACTCCTAATAAAATACATTATTGTTCGGAAATAGTCTTAAGTCGAGAATGAAATTAGTATGTAGTATCTACTGTCAAAGTGTAAAGTACTTACTGCAGATCAAAATGTCGGTAGGAATTTGGAAACATGCAAAAAAATATAAAACAACATATTTTCTGACAACGATTAAAGATTCTCAGGAATGAAGATATAGTCTCTATATAAGAAGAACCTAGTTCTGCACTAGACTTTGGAAATTATATGTATTCGAACAGCGAATATTTGTCACTTATACATCAATTTTAAAATAAATCCCTGCGTTTAGCGGTCTAATGGATTCACACTAAATTAGTATGAGGAAGATGCATATATTTTATTTTTCGCCAGAAACTGTTCAATTTATTAGAATAAATATGTGTAAATGCAAAAAAAAACTTTTTTCTTGAAAGCAGTACCACAATTTTATAAAACGGGCCATTAAAATACTATGGATAACGCAAATGACGCCTCGCGAATTGAAACGATATTCTATTGGTCTGACGTCACCCGCCGTTCTCGTCGACGCGCGATGGCCAACAGCAGCCAGACGTGTTCCGTTTATGTACGTATGTAGGTGGCGTACTAAGACATTTTTGTTGCTTTTAGCGTTGATTGAAGGAGCTTTTTATGCTTTTTTTGTGCAGTTATTATTTGTATGTGTTGTGTGTTCTGAGAATTTTTTAAGTAATGGTAGATTCCAACTTTGTAAAAGCACAATCAGATAACTTGCCAAAAGTCGATGCTTTTAAGTTGGCTGCTTTTATAAATACAAATTCCCAATTTATTGGTGCTGAATTACGAGGAAAAAAACAGAGAGGTATGTAACATTTATTCTTTGTAGTACTGAGGCATATTTAAGTATAAGTAGGTACCTACTGTTACGAACTTTTATATAGTTATAAATTAATATTATAAACTTATTTTTCAGATCAGGTAGGGAGACGTATGGAGATAATGCTGTAGGTTATGTAGAAGTGAAAAGAGACAAAAATATTTGTTTAGTACGTGGAAAAATAACTCCAGAGCATAGCGTGAAAAAGAAAGTTTTTTTTTATATATTGACACCCCCTTGCCCTTGTTATTTTTAAAGATTATTTTTTTACGAAATTATAGGAAATAAATTGTTTATCAGTAATGAAAATATTATACAAGGTGTCCCATAAGAGCAAACGCCAAAATTAAGTTATTTTTTTAAGCGAAAACCCCTATATATTTTTGCATCCTTAGGAAATTTCTAGATATTCTAGATATATTTCATGTATAATATCCTATACCTATCTTCAAATGTTTACGAAATATTGACAGTTGAAAAGCGAAAAATACCTACAATTTTCTGCACCTCTTTTTTTGAGATACCCTGTATAACTAGAATTAATTTTAAAAGAGAGTATATGAAAAACCATGCAACTTTTTTATTTAATGTTTTCATCTAAAACTTGCAGTTAAGGCTGTATGTGGGTGTCAAAATATAATGAATAACCCTGTACATTCAAATTTCATATACCTATGTAAGACAATATACATAAATATATGAACTTACGTCAAAATGATCTTCACAACAATAGATCGTAAAAATAGAGGATAATTTAACGTTTTTCTTTGCATCTCTTCTCATGGCCTTGGACCATTTTTTTCTGTTTTCGATCATCCATTACTATTTATAAATATCACTAATTACTAATTATGTTTTAATTAACACAAATAACTAAAATTTTGACTCGGATTCAACAGCGTTTAAAAGCAAACTGTGTAAAATAAACACGCGTCTGGCTCCACTCAACCAGAAGAACGGCGGGTGACGTCACAGCAGCAAGGCGCAGTAGAGAGCGTTTGCCCGGCCATTTAAATTAACAATATTTAATTATTTTATATTAGAGGCATTTCTTAACCGATATCAACGATTTTTTTTTTGTTCAATTTGTAATTATATGAACTATTTTTTAAAACGATTATTTAAAAACATGCATTTTCCTCATTAAATTGATGAATAGATATTTTATATAGTTTTATACCATTTACAATTATTTTTCGATTTATTATCTGTTATATCTGTTATAGAAATATTTTTTATAGTTTTCTAGGACACATTTTTATAACTTTTACAGTTATTTTTTGACTTATAATAAAGTTTTAATAAAATTATTTTTTTTTATTTAAATCACATGATTAAAATTAAAAAAATCACTTGATTTAAATCATGCCAACCCTGATCAGAACTGTGTTTTATGAAGCAATATGCTTAAAACCTTATTTAGGTTATTTACCAAGCAGTAATTTCTGGAAAAATAAATGTTTTGGGGAATATTTCAGAGATATTTGTAACCGACACACCCCGAAATTTGTCATAAAAGATACTTTCCCTAAGCATTTTTACGTGGATATAAATAAAATACCATCTTTATTTCTTATATAATTCGTCTCTCATTACTTTTCCTCATTGGGACATTTGACATCGCATATGGCAACGCTTTGGTTCAAACGACAAAATACCTAAACATTGAATATAACTCGCCGGCTTTATGACGAAAAGGCGTATCTCGATTTTTGGCGATTTTGAGATATCAACGTCATGATATGCCCAACGGGTCATATTTTGACATAGCGAATTTGCGCATTTCAATATTGTACCTTTTTCATTTTATATTAGTTTAAAAATTTGCCCCATCTCAAATACTACAATTCTTCGTTATGACGAAGAGACGTATGTTGAGATAGGGCTCTTTGTTATATCAATTATTGTTATACCAAGTGTTATAATACAAGAAAGATGGAATTTGAGATAGGTCCTTATCTTTTAAGTTATGAAAATGCATGCGAGAGAAAATCACACCATTCTACCTAATTATTTTCTGACGGTTGCTTGGGACAAAATAAAAGTTCTATCATGGCAGCAGCTCTCTTTTACAGTGTGATTTTAGAGTCTGTTTTTTTGCCAAAAACCATTGTTAGAATGAGCTAGACTCTGCACATAGCTGTATCGGGTATGCAAAAGATTGTCCGAGAATAAATGGCCGAATAAAAGGAAAATTTTGATCGAAAGCAAAACAACGAAACGAAAATTTCCCTAATGGAAAATTTCCCGAAATCATAATTTCTCTAAGAACATTTTAGCGAACCAAAAACTTGCCCGAAAAATACAATAATTTTCATCTCATTATCATTGTGAGGCCATTGGCATTGTCATCCCTGCCAATTTTTGGAAAATTTTATTTATTTTGCCTATCATCATCCAGCATAAACACGTAGAATGGAAGTCGAATTTGTTATCATTGAACAGGGAAAACAGACACTGTTACTCCACAGTTATTTGTATAAAAAAAAACGAATGAAGAAACATGTTTTGTTTTTGTTTAGTTTGGTTTTTATTATATGGACAGTGAGTTTAAATGCCCTGTATTAATGCACTCAATTAACTTAATAATTACTAAAAATATATTAGTTAAAAAAATGCATTATTGAATAAAAAACAATATTATTAAAATAAGCTAGATAAGAGTATTTTAATTGATTATTGTCTTTGCTTCTGGTATGAAAATTGTCTTTGTTTTCAGTTGATCTAGTCCAACGTGAATAAAAGTATTTAAAAATATTTGTTTCTGATTTTTTGGCGATTTTCAGATTTTTTCTTGTATGTATGTATTGTATTTTCTTGTAAGTATTCCATAATTGGAATATTGTATTTTTTTTCTTATTAAGAACACTTTACCGTCATTTTTAAATTTATTTTTCATGGGCGTATGTATACTATTCGTTCGGAAATAAATTTATTATTATTATTATAACAAAAAGGCCTATCTCTATTAAACAACTAAAAATAAATTATTTATTAGAATTTACGCTCAATTTATCTTCAGAACGTTTCCTCAATGTCTCCGTTTAAGTGTTAATACAAAAACACTATTAAAAAATTAAAGACTTCACATTTATTGGCCAAATCCTGAAAAGTAGCAAAAATCGAGATACGCCTTTTCGTCATAAAGCCGACGAAATGTGTTCTGTGGTAGACGTTATGTTACCGTCAGTAAAGAGGAATATTTTGATTTTTAAGTTATTTAATTATTCAAAAATTAAAAAAAAAACAAACGGGAAACGAGAAAAAGCATCGCGTGAAGAATTATATCTACAGGGTATTTCAAGAACATGTGTCATCTCTAGAGGGGAGATTCCTCATGTAAATATAAGGTTTATTTCTTATATCAACATACCTAGGTCAGATTCTGCTTTGTTCTTTAGCTACAGAGGGTTAAAATATTCATTTTTTTTTCGATTTATTACAATTTTTTTAAATGCTTTTAGCCTAGAATATTTTAATGCTAAAAAAGACTAAAAAACAGATTCAGCAGAGACGTGCATATGGGTTATCGCTGGTATATTTTTTATAACGAAAATCTGTGCGCCACTGACTTTTTTCTCTTGTTAGCCATTGGCGTAACTAAAGGGGTGCCCCCCCCCCAGGTACTGCTGGGCACCCCCCAGAGAAGTCCTGAATTATGATTCTTGACTACGTATTAATTTTTGTTTGCTTGTGATGCAGTAAAAATGACGTTTTCTATAGTTTTGTTTAGTTAATATTATTTTGTTGTATTCAAAAAATGTGTTAATTTTTATTTTTTTAGAACATTTGTAGGTATTTAAGTAATCTACGGGAACACGGTTTGATAACCAAGTCTATGAAATTTATTGATAGAGAAATTCATGTAAACGTTTTATTCAAAAAATTTAAAATTATTTTTCATTTTTAAGAAAACAAAGGCCCTGGGCTCCACCCCAGGCCCCCAGGCCCACCCCAGGATAAGTTGCTAGTTACGCTAATATTGTTAGCACAGTTGTGTAGACCATTTAATACCGTTTAAAATTTGTCTTAGATATTTTGTCAATTTCAATATCCTTGATGATATAAACACAATTTTATTAATTTATCTTAATCCAAGACTAATAGCACAGATTATACAGTATGTCTGTCCGTTCTGTAGCTACGGGGTATCCGTGAGAGGGGAAACAATATTGTCTCGATCTTTTTCGTAAAAAATTAGACGACGCGTCCCATCAATAAAAATTCGACAAATTTGCAAGTAGCCAATAAATTAGTGGGTGGAGCGATTTGCGGTGACGTACTCGTCAAGTCGACGTATAAAATATATTGCTATTTATTTAAATGTTTTTGTTTTTTGTCCGCATTCCTTTCATAGGCACAGATCCAGCAGACCTACTGTACAGATTATAAATTTACCGTCAAAAGCATTGTTTTTCGTGGTTCCAATTTTCGGAGTCGCGTACTAGTTAGGTTACTAGTTTGCGCACATAGCACGCCCACTTATGGCCTCTAAGATTGTGAACAGCGCCTGATCGGCCCAGTTATTACGCTGTTTGAACGCGAGTTTATTTTTGCGCACAAGAAATTTTACTCGTTTGCTAATCGTCATAAAAAAAAAATTGCGTACCACTCATTCATTCCTCATAAATCTTAAATTCCATTATTTTTTTCCTGATTTTGCTGTAGGTAGCACTGAACATCAGTGTTATAAATTTTAATAATATAAAATAGATTAAAAAAATAATTTATTCATTATATTTCTATTAATTGAGATTACTAAAATTGCGTTTATCTCATCAAGGAGATCGAAATTGACAAAACACCCAGATACAACTTTTAATCGGCATTAAACGGCCTATACAATTTTGCTAACGAAAGAAAAAAGTCAGTGGCGCACATGTTTTTTTAGAAAAATAAGCCAGTGATAAGCCATATCCACGTCCCTGGTGAAGCTGCCAACACTTTTTTAGTATTAAAATATGTAACACTTTTACCCTCAAAATTTCATTCAAATGGCTAAAAGCATTTGGAAAAAAATATAAATCGAAAAAATGAAGATTAACCCCTACGAAAAGCATCGAATCGGGCGTCCTTCTGTTGATATAAAAAATAAATGTTATTGTGGCACATGCTTTTTAAAACACCGTGTATAAATAAAATATTCAAAATCAAATTTTCCTGTTATAGTTTTTTTTTGTTGATATGAATTATCTAAAACTTTAAACTTTAATTATGCTGACAGGGAAAGCACCTAATAAAATATATTACATGAAAAAAAAATGAGATTTAGGAGAGTCTGAAAAATACTTGAGCATTCACTAAAGCAAAATTTATATCACAATCAAAAATACTTCATTACCTATTTTAAAAGTATGACGAATTTTTAGTACACATAAAACTATGGTAAATATATTGTAAAAGCGACATAAATGGGCTTAAGGTTGAGACAAATATAGATATATAACAAGAAGACATAAAGTCTAGATAGTAGTTTCCATGTCGTAAACATTACTCAAGAAATATACTTTACATTTTATTTATAGACATTTTAATTTAATTTGTTTATTTTTTAGAACAATCCCATGTTAATCTATAATTATTTGGAAACTACGGAATCTATTAAAAATAGAACAATCAGTAAAATATATCTATCGATATTCGTACGATAAGAATATCGATTTATATCACGAATTATCAGTATTAATAGCACATAAGTACTCACATTACTTAAGTCAAGGTCTAGTTTTCCTTTTCACATCGAATATACGGTAAATTGGCAGAATTTACCGAACTTACAGAACTATATTTTATTTAACAAAGCTCTATACAGGGTGTGCCAACATTGCATGGACATAGAACTACGTATTTTTGGAATCAAAATATGTTAATTGAACACCATTTACCTTTATATAAAAGTGCTTCGTTTGTCTGTTATAGGGCGTCAAGTTTTAAAAAAATCGTAAAACACATTTTTAAATATACAGGGTGAGTTTAGGAAACTACTGGAGATAGAGAGTCGGTTAAATGGGGAAAGAAGTTTTGTGGGGTCATAAATACGCCTTTCAGATTTTTCAAAAAGTTCATGGCTTACTAGATATTTCGAAAAAAACAAATTTCGGCTATTTTAAAAATTGTCCCTAATTCTATTATAAGCTATTTTAGACAAAAAGTTTTCAGATAAAAGTTGAAGATAATCATCATCATTTTTGACATATGATATAAACATATGTTTTTTTAAATGGAAACCATAGTTGGCCATGACTTCATATAAAAAGCGCCATTTTTTAAGCTTTTTAGTGATATAAGCTATAATATCTTTTCATCGAAAAATTACTGAGTTATAGCCAATTCTTATCATTTTTAAAGAATTTCACTTAGTTAGCCATGGAAACAAGTTCAATCGCCGTTGCTTTCAGAAATGTGAAGCTGTCACATCCAAACTTTGTAAATTAAAATAAACAAAAATTGTAAATGTGAATTTTTAAAATGAAAAAAAGCGCGTAGATACTCGCGCATCAATAGAGTGGTTCCAACATGACTTTCATTATGACACACTACCCCCCACTCTCACATAATGAAAGAAATGTTAAAAATTATTTATATCATAATTATGCAAACGCAGGGATAGGAAGAGGTGGACTAACTGCATGGGCCTCCTCGATCAACTGACCTATCCATTTTAGAATTTTTTATGCGGTATGGTTAACAATAAGGTTTACAAAATAACTAATGAATTAAGAGAGGCACTCGAAGTGGCGGTACGAGAAAAGTTTAATTAAGTCCTTCTGTGAGAATATATAATTAAAGTAATTCAGTTTTAAAAAGATGCAACTCAAATCAATGGCGAATTTTTTGAACATTTTCTAAAATAACTTAAAGTGTATGTAGTGATATTATTTTTTTAAACTTTAGTTTGCGTAATGAAAATTGTAAAGAACCGTTTAGTAATATATTCTGACTTTTTATAAGTTATAAATCATAACAGAATAAAAATACCGAATTCTAGTAGGCGATGATTTAGGTCAGAGTCAAATGATTTATGACAATAAGCTTCATACACTTTAAAGGTGTATTCCATTGCTTACCTTGGTTATGGTTTATGTTCCGTTTCTATCGGTTTCCTGAAAGTTTTCTAATTCGGTTATAACAGTTACCAAATTAACCAGCGCGAGAAGGCTGGTTTTTCTAGTTTTGTTTGTCAATCAATGTCATTTATGTGACAGAAATCGAGCAAATATTGGAAGTTTGAGTGAAATTCTCATTTAATTTCTAAAATTTGTAATAATATTTTGTATTTACATCCAAAAGCAATGAAGGTAAGCAGTAAAGGTAAATACATTTCTTTAACTAAATAGAATGACTTTTTAGGACCATTTAAACTTATCATGCAGCCATTGTTTCTTAAAGTCAGGAACATTTAAAGAAAACATGAAAAACAAGACAACAAGTAATCGTGAATGTTTTGTAAGCTATAAAAATATAAATATTGATTAGATTTGTTTATTTATTATTGATCTGTTTTAATATTGGACCTGCAAATCTTCACTTGAGCTGTCTAACTAGTTTAACAGTTTATTAATAAAGTACTTTTCAATATTAAACTCCATTGAATAAAAGAACGTCAACATTTGACGTTTCCAGTATTTTACCAAAACTAAGTTTTTCAGGAACCGCTCTTTATAGTAGTTTATCGGTCTGGTTCGCCTGGTTTTGCAACGCAATACAGCCTAAATTAAATAATGTTTTGGTTTATTAAATTTGATGCCCTTTAAAGGATAAACGAAGAACTTTTGTATAGAGATAAATTGTGTCCAATTAGCTTAGTAGTTGACGTTCTGACGTACGTAGTAGTTCTATGACTACGGAATATTAAAACACCCCGTATATTTGACGTATGAATAAATGTTTGGCAGTGTGAAGGTGATTTTTTGCTATTGTCTGAAGTAATCACTACTATACAGGGTGTCTCAGATTTTAATCGAGAAAATTTAATAGACGATAGAACTTGCAAAAATAAAACAAAAAGTTCATATCAACTTGTAAGATTTAAAGCTTCCTTTTTGAGATACAGGGTACAATATTAATTTCCAATTAGAATTTAATTTTTTTCGCAAGAAGTAAGCAAGATAGACAAAAAAGTCAGGAGACAAAAAATAATATTTTTAATTACTAAATCCAAAAATAATATTAAACTTCTAAAAAAGCAGTGGCGTGCCTATTTTTTCCTTTAAAATAATTTAACAGTGATGCCCCACCGCCGCCCCTGGCCATTAAGCTCTTTGCAATCTAATTACATCAAAATTAAGTCCCATAGTAAGTATTATAAACGGGTCAAGTTATATCCAAATCGATCAAATAGTTTTTCAAATATCTTAATTTTTTTTTCTTTTTTAAGTAACTTTAACACCCTGTATCTCGAAAAGGAAGGTTTAAATCTTACAAGTTGATATGAACTTTTTGTTTTATTTTTGCAAGTTCTATCGTCTATTAAATTTTCCCGATTAAAATCTGAGACACCCTGTATATCTAATAAAAAAAAATATAAGTCTGTCCAGCGAGAGAATACACGACAGTGTCAGGTGTCATTTTAATTCACGCGTAAATTACATTTTCTGTCATTTTTCTAGTCGTCTGTCAAAATGTTTCCTGACGCGTTGAACAGACTTTAGTTCTTTTTGTCTATTATAACTTCTTTCTATCATAATGTTTCTCTAAATATGTTAAATCGTATGTCATAAATGCAGGCAATTATTTCATTACTAAAACTACAGCGAAGGTGATGAAATTTTCTATTGAAATGTTCTTTTTAGACTGAATCATTTCACTGTTTTGTCGTATGATCGAAAAACGACGTCAAGTTACCTAGAAATATCGATCGATGACATTCGTCTCATCAATCTTTATTACTAAGGTAAATTTTTAGTATATCTGACGCAATATAACTCCAATATACAGGGTGAGTCTTAATAATAAGTGCAAATATTTTCAGGGCTGGTAGATCTCGATAAATGAAACATTTTCTCTTTACCGTTTTTCAAATAAGTCCAAAATAATCGAGATATTTTACTTTGAAAATGCAAAAAAATGATTTTTCGCTTAGATTTTGAAAACCACTGTATATTTTCTGGGGTTTCTTTCTTGTAAATTTAATTTACTACCTATATTACCATATTATGAAGGTATATGTTTTTTAACTGAAAATTTAAAATTTTCAATTTTTTTTTCGCGAAAAAAACTCATATAGACGTGTTTCTGGTATCGAAATGTACTACCCCTAAAGTATTTGCACTTATTTAAGACTCATCATCTATGGTCAGATTTTAATATTTGGAGCCATTATATTATTATATTTATACAACTGTTAAAAATTTAAAAAAACGTTTTAAACTTAAAAAACGTAAAGCTTGTTATCCTATCTTTTTAAACCAAAATTATTATATTGACAATATCTTCAAGGTCGTATGTCAAAGATTAAAATCCGACTATAATGATTTAAACAATAATACATAACAAATAAAATAAATTCTTTTTATTGTACTAATATTTTTGTATTGGTAATAGTACTACCAATTCAATGTGTGGCTGGATTTTGATCAGTTCTTCTAATTCTACAGGCTGGTTAGTGTCCCAGAGAAATAAGTAAACACAGAGCCTAAATTTTAGATGTTTCTTTTCATTATATAGTAATTAGAATTAATAAGAAATAGTTAAGTTAGAAGATGTATAGTGTTTATTTACTTGATTAAAGTATTTTAAGTTAACGACTCCTTTTTGCTATAAAGCAAAATTAAATTACATTATTACAGTATTTTTATTATAAATACTTAGTTAATTTCGACTTCTATGTTTACTTATTTCTCTAAGCTTAGTGTGTTAAAAACATAAAAAGTGTACCATAAAGTATGTAACTTACTTTATACCGGGTGCGTCTCAAAAGTGGCTCACCCCTATAACTTTTTTTACTTTTTCAGATAAAAAAACGAGATTTGGTATGTTAGTATATGACATAAATTAGGATTGATTGGTGTATTCATTTGTTTTTGGTCACTTCCTGTTTCACCGGAAATGACTATAACTTTTGATTTTTAAATGGCACCCTCGGTATTTTTTTTACTTTATTCGATAGAAAATGACATTCTGAATAGAATGACATATCATATGTCAACTTTTGACATTCTCCCTTAATCAAAAATTGTATTTTAAAATTCAATCTAGAGTGCCATGAGTACGTTAAAAACACTAATTCTTCATCAAGGAGTCTTGGAAAAATAGATTTGATCCTCTAATGTTTCAAGTGTCTTGTCCTGGCAAGCTAGAAAATGTTCAAATCGTATTTTTAATCATATCTCAATTTTTTCGCAGAATCAAATGGAACGAGGGTGGCTCATTAGCATATTTGGAAAAAGTTTTTTTTACGAATAATTTGATACCACACACTTGGCATTTCGAGTCAAATTTTCGTTGCGAACAGCAAGTTATAATTTCAAATAAACCATATGCGAAAATGTCAAAAGTTGACATACTATATGATATGTCATTCTATTCAGAGTGACATTTTCTATCGAATAAAGTAAAAAAGTACCTGGGGTGTCATTTAAAAATCAAAAGTTGTAGTCATTTTCAGGAGTGACCGAAAACAATTGAATACGTCAATCAATCCTAATTTATGTCATATACTAACATACTAAATCTCGTTATTTTAACTAAAAAAATAAACAAAATTATAGGGGTGAGCCACTTTTGAGACTCACCCGGTATATTTCAAGGATAACGGAAAAATATAATATAATAAAGTAAAAAATAATTCGTGTTCTGTCGAGATAATCAAGTGATGCATAAATACTGTACAATTCTAGCCAATCAGAAGAGTCTCATGGCTAAAAAGAGGTTTTTTCTTCCTAAACTAGCAAATAAAAATATCACTATACATTTATTAAATTCTGCAAATTACCGTATTAACGAGAGTCATCGTTACTTATACAAGCTCATAGTGCCGAAACAGTTCGCTATAAGATTGCACCAATATTGAGATCTTCAAACCAAAGAAAGACCCGCTTTTAAAGGTTATTTTGTAGGAAAGACAACAAAGTAGTTTCGTAGTGTTTGCTTGAATCCAGGTGACGCAATGAGTGTCTTTCGTTCGGGTAGATCTGTAACTGATACGGTTTTCCTGCTTTGATCATGCTGTTGATCAACTGAGTGGTGTGATAAAAGTGGACGTTTTCGTCTATCAGACCGTGTATTATCAATAGACGATTTTCCCTAAAAAAAAATACATAGTGCATTAACGCGCTATACCGACCTGGTCATTGAAACTGCGTGGTCTGGATTTTAACGTGTGGGACAGTGATGTCGACAGCTTAATGGGAAATCAAATGTATTAAAAAGAGATAAAAGTTGGGTTGATATATTTCTTCTATGCGGTATTGCCCGATTTTGCATCTAGGGTTGGAATTTTATTTTTCACAATTAGTTACTCATTTTACTACAGCTGCAATAAATTATATTTAGCTTAGATATATTATTTTCATTTCAGTAGTATATACGAAAGTTTTTAAAATAGTTTATTTTTTTATACACATTTTCCTTCAAACGTAAAAACCGGCAACATTGTATGTCGCTTTTAATTTTGTTTCTCTGTCTGTCAACCGTTCATTTAGATTTATCTCTGTCGCGTGCATTAAAATACAGACCATGCAGATGAAGTGACCAGGGCCAGTATATCACAATGAGCCTGTCCATCTTGAATATTTTTAATTCTCTCGCATATTTTAAAATATGTAAGGAACATAATATGTAGGTTCTTTAAAAAATTTCGGATCGGTTCGGCTTTTTCCGGAATTATGTCGCCAAATATTATTTATTCAAATTTATTATTATTTTCTTTTAATTCTATAAATAAAATACAGTATGTTGCATACAAGAAACTTTGTTTTATATAAGGATATGTATGTGAAATTCCTATGAAACATTGGAAACCGACGTTATGCCACGATCCACGATGGTTTTTGCAGTTCACAGTTCACAACACAGTTTTGTTTTTAATGCCACTTTTTCACAATTATCACGGGTTTGAGTAAGTAAAATTTAAATTAAACTCACAAGACAGCAATAATTACTTCGAGAATGGACGCTTTCAACACTTTTCGGTATTTTTTCAATGAGGGTGGTTTAAATTTTAAAAGATTTTATAATTTTTAAGATTCTGATTTTTACAAGAGAAAATTATTTCTGTTATTGTTTGGCGGTTGTTCTTAGCAACCGCTACAGCAGCGCCAGATCGCGTACAACGGTCGCGACCCAAAACAATTATATATTTTGACGGGCTTTCCGATCTAAATTTATTTCCTTTATCTGTGGTGTTTACTTATCGACGAAATATATTTGATTTTATAAATATACTATTATGTTTACAGTATACTTTTTGTAAATTTTCATAGAGAATAAAACATACTCTCAGTTTTATTTTGACAGATCTCTGTAGAAGAAACTCATAATAGATTTGTCATATTATGACATAACTTGTGACTGTGATGTTTGTTTGATCAGGACCGCACTATTTTAAAATTTCGCCTAATTTATTATTTTTGTATCTTTTATAATTCAAGAACGAAATGGCATAAACCATTCAAAATGAACAATTTGCTTCATTTTAAGGAGTTCTTTAAAAAGTTTCAAAAACATTTTTCTGCAAAATAAAATTAAAATTTACATGGGATTTCCTATGTCCAGGTCGGCGATGCAACACACGGTAAATTTTTTTTATGGAAATAAAAGTAATAATAAATTTGAATAGACAATATTTGGCAACATAATTCCGAAAAAAGTCGAACCTTTCCGAAATTATCAAAAGCTTTGGATCGCATCCGTTACAAGAAAAGCGCTAAATAGTATTTACATCGTCTTTTTGTTCTATTGATCTGTTTACGTCTGTCAAATGCCAAAAATAAAATAAAAATACGTGACGGACAAGACTTAAAAATAAAACCCAATATACTTACTCGTCTGGGAAGTTGTGAACGAAATTTAAAACTGAACCTTCACTGTAGCCATCGATATTATGTGCAGGTAAATCCATATACCTTTCCGTGTATCCCGTATCGTACAAATTCCAATTTGTAACTGGAGCACCAGCTATAGCTATTTTAAAGACGTTCGGGTAATGAATTAGGCCCATCAGACTCAAATACCCTCCTAAAAAATTACGTTTACACCAAAACATTTTTTTTGTGATCCTATATCACATAAACTCCGTGAACAAAGCCTAAAAAAACTCTTTCTTTCCTCTTTTTCTAGGTTCATAATGAACTAGTTTTTACGTTAAAAGTAAAATAAGTTATAAAACAAATAAATCAATTAATTACTAAATTTTAGTTATTAAATTAAAAATAAAACGTAAAAATCTTTAAAAAATGATATAATAAATATATTGTTTCCCAATTTTAAATTAAGATTCATTTCACAAACCCATTACAATCTGGCAGCGCTGTCGCCATCGCTTGTCTTGATCACGTGCATCGGAAATTGTTTTGCGATTACTGTAGATCATTAAATGGGATCTAGAGTAGTTTAAAAAGTGATTTTATACTGAAGTTATTAAAATTATTTATCAATTACAATAAATTCAATCAGGTTGTAATTTATCACTAATATAGCAGCATTCGAAATATTTTTTTTATTTCTCGAGAAAAGAAGATTTAATCCATAGTTTCCAATTGAATAAAAACAGTAATCCCTAGTTAAAGTTATGTATTATTTAAGGTTGCGGTAATTAACCCCCCTCCCACTCATTCTACATTCTCTAGAAGTATACCACATGTTATGACATAGCGATATTCACAAAGTATATATGATTTAGGTACATTTTACTATTTACCATAGGACCATCCATGAATTGCCACCCTTTCTAAATCAATGTAGCCCAAGGTATCCGCTAACCACCTCAGTACTTCGACCTGATCGCTGAGTTCTACCGTGCCCATTTTGCCTTTAATATGCCCTTCAAAATGAATACCTCTGTGAAAAGACCCTCTGGAATCAATCGCTACTACGCAGTATCCCCTTGCGGCCAACATGTGCATCCTTAGTTGTCTCATACCCTTCAAATATATTTAATTCTAACCAATCCTAATATTAATTAAATATAGTAATTCTTTTGAGTTTAGAAGTGTTAATTTTGTTTGATAATTATATAAAAATTAAAAAATAATACAAATTTCACATCTTTGCATTTCACTACTTAAAAATATCAGAATATATTGCATATCCATAAAAGACAGGCCTTAGACAAGGGAAGAAAGGGGACAGGTAACACGGCAGCTGAAAGTGAGGCCACTTGTCACCACGCAAAATTCTCCAATGGCGTAGCATCAGAAATTAGCTTGTACTAGACGATAAAAATATTCATTAAGACGATAACTAAAAATTTAATAAATATCGTTTATTTTTGAGTAATGCATATACAATTTTGTATTTTATAGTCTAACCTTTATAATATTAGAATATCTAAGTCGATAAAGGAAAATTTATTTAACAGTCACATTGAACTGATCATCAAGGCAATTATTTATTTATTAACGTGTGTATAATGTATAATTAAATAAAAAATAATGTAAATATATATGTTTTAAACGTGTATATACATATATACCGTATGATCGAAAAACAACGGCATCCTGTTTGTTTGGAAATGACGATCGATGACATTCCCCAAATAATTCTACGTATAAAATGACACAAAAACTATATAAACGGACATCGAAAAAAGACTGAGAGGAATGTCATCGACAGTCATTTACAAGCGAACTGGACGCCGTTTTTTTTTCGAACATACGGTATAATAATGAATCTAACCAATCCCTTCCAAACTTGCCTACATATTCAAAGAATAAAGTAATTTTTAATATTTGTTACCTTCAATCATAAGAATAACCTAATTCTCCGCAAAAAAATTAACAATTCTAGAAGCTTTGTGTTATTTTATTTATTTATTTTTAAATTTTTATTAATTATTCACTGAAACTATTATTATACACCTAAATTAGCAAATTTTTTGAAAGGATATTTAAAAAAATATAATAACAAGTAGCCCACCACAAGTTTGTCCACCCCCAGTAAATCTTGGCAGGTAAATTTAAGTATTATGTAACAACTATACATATAGATTTTTTATAACCAAAAATTTTCATGTTTTTTTTTATAGTTTACAATTATTATTATACATATTTGATAACAATACTTTAAACATTTTTTTACATGTAAAATATATAAAAAAATGTTTATTGCAGAAATTGTATTTCTCTGATTATAATACCCTACGCCACTTGAGAAATCCAGTCTGAGTAGCATTATTTATAGTTTCAAACATTAATTATAATATAGGATATTGAAAATACTACTTGGAATTAATAAAAATAGTTTGCTTTGGATGTGGTACAAGACATATTAAAAGCATTTTACATATTTTTACTGCTATAATGAAAAAAATGTACATTTTATGACTATATAACAAAAGTTGTGTATCGACTTTTACCTGTAAAATGTATTCCAGTCATTTTTTTCTCGCTTCAGCCTTTGCAGCCATACGCTGAACATCTTACCATACTAAACAACACAGTTTATAAATTTAAAACAGAACAGTTGTCACAAAAAACAAAATAAATTCGCTCGGTGTCACCTCGAAATCTTGTCACCATAGTATGGCCGCCGATCGAATTTTGGCCTCACTAACCGATCACGGGAGAATATGCGTGTTACCCATCCCCTCTCTTCCCTTGTCTAAGAGACAGGCAAACAAATTGCAATAAAATTTTATCAAAATAAAAAATAATAACACAACATATGATGATAAAGACCTGTAACTGAACTTTTTTAAAAGCACTGTATAAAAATTTAAAACACTAACCTTGAAAGTGTTTGATACTAACTGGACCTCTGGACCGCCATACACGTTCAAAATAGTAGGATACTTTTTATCCGGTTCAAAATGATGAGGTTTGAACACCATTGCATATAAAACATGACCTAAAAACAAAAATATAATTGAAAATAAAAAGAAATAATAAAAAACTAAACAATAATAATATAAATTGTATTTACCTGAGCTAATTTTGTGAGTATATAAATCTGGTGAGTAGCACTCACTCACGGACGTTGGTGTTTCCACCAGGTAACCTAAGGGAGTCAAGTTAACGCCCTCTACAGTCCATTCTGACTCATCAACCCTGAATACTTGACAAGCGGGCGGTTTTTGAATGTTACTGTACAGAGTTACTAACAGTGAACAGTCCTAAATCGAAAAAAATTACCATAAATCATGTGATTTCTTTACTATGACAAAAATGCTTGACAATATGACCTTGACTTTCTGAAAAATCTACGCTAATTGCAAAAAATTACAAAAATCGTTGACGTTCTTTTTGTAGACGTATCTGTTTTAAAAAGCTAAAGTGTTCTCGAATAGTTTAAATATTTTAAATATTTTCTTTTATTCTTTGTATTTTTTTTGCTTCCGACGACGACGGAAAGTGTTTTTTTTTTCTTTGCGAAACGTTAAGCATTTTTTTGTTTGTTAGGCAAATTTATATATTTGTAAACCTAACTTCTGACAAGTTGTTTCAGTTTGGATTAAGGGCTCGAACACACCGACGTCCAGGTCGCACCGGCCAGGTCGCTGCTATCTCTAAAACCATTAAATCAAATGATACGGCGCACACTAACGTCCTGGCCGTCCGTTGGTCGTTGCGACCAGTAGACTGCACTAAAATATAATTTTCTGCCCTCTTGTTGCCGGTTTTCTTCCAAATTAATAATTTTTCATATGAAATCACTCAAATTCAACGCACAATATTTTATTTTCTATAAGATATAGTGTTTTAGTGTAGTTTTTGCACACGTGCAGAAAATCCAAAGAAATAGTATACAGACTGGATCAAAGGAAAACTTAAATCTAGTCTTTTTTTTATCAAGGGTCGATTCTAGTAAAAATTCAAAACATTTTTATATGACATACTCTATTTATGGTTGGTATGATACCTGTTATTATACCTTCGAGTTTCGATGTTAAAAAATAAAAAAATCATATTTAAAGTTTTTCTACAACCACTTGTTTTTTTTATTAAATTATTTATTTTTTTTAGTTGTATTGTAGTCATGTACAAGGAGGACAACTGTATTTTAAATATTATATTTAATTTAACGTTTCTCAAACAGGGTCCTTTAGACTATATTTCTACTAGGTACATTATTTTTAAAAAAAAATTAAGAGTGAAAGGAACTTAAACAATCATAAAAATAGAAGTATTTACTGTTGTAGATTCTCAGTAACAATATAAAAAATCGGTAAAAAACTTTTAAGTTAAACGGTTTTATCTTATGTGCACTGAAAACTAGAAAATAATAATAACAATAAGGTATTTTGAACTTCTAGTTCAGAAATATTTTAGTACTAGGCAGAATAGCTTTTAGGCATATTAGACTAAAATAAAAACGTGGGGCCCCTCTGAAATCCTACCTATGGCAAAGCATATATTTATACTTTGGTAGATCATGAGCTCGGCGTTCGCTGGTGAAGCCGCCACGGCTGGTTATTGATTGTCAAAATCTCCAGTTACGATTATAGTAAGTCGATGCAATCCACACTTAGTATAGAAGAAAGTATTACAGCAATAGTTAATGGGCCCCACGTTTTTATTTTAGTCTAATATGCCTAAAAGCTATTCTGCCTAGTACTAAAATATTTCTGAACTAGAAGTTCAAAATACCTAATAATTATTATTATTTTCTAGTTTTCAGTGCACATAAGATAAAACCGTTTAACTAAAAGTTTTTTTAACGATTTTTATTTTCTAGTTTTTAGTATTTAACGGAAATGCCTACCGAATATTCCTCATTCTATTTAATTCATTTAGTGCATCATTATTACATGGTTTTTTACCTGATAATTTATTACAATCTGACGCTCAGGTGTTTCTGACGCTAACAACTCTCTCTGTCTGTCGCGTTCTGATGCTAGCCTAGACTCATGACGCTCAGGTGTTTCTGACGCTAACAACTCTCTTTGTCTCTCTCGTTGTGATGCTAGCCTGGACTCATGACGCTCAGGTGTTTCTGACTCTACCAGCTGCCTTTGTTTCTCACGTTGTGCTATTAATCTGGCATCATGTTGCTCAGGTGTTTCTGTTGCTAACCGTTCTCTTCGTTTCTGTAGTCGACTATAGGTTTCATTTTCTTGAGGAGAAAACGCTTACGATATTACATTTTTAGCCACCCTAATGCCATACAGTCCTCAGCACGTTTTAACCTATTACCTTAACTTGGGTTGTAAAGCTACCGCTAACTACGTAGGTACATCTAATCACCTATTTTTCTTATCTGTCCTTCTAACGTCACACAATCTTGGACACAACTGTTCTGGACACAACTACTCATGCCCTCACCTAATACGCCATTTTGTAACGACGTCCATCTTGGATTTTAAATTTTGTCACAATCACAGTATTCTACTAGTGTAGCCCTTTCATTTGATACCCATATTGAGGGGGTTGTGGAAAAATATGAAATCCGCCATTTTGTACCGGCGGCCATCTTAGATTTACAATGTTATTGATATTACTATATTGTATTGTCATCGGAACTAAAGGTGTGTACCAAATTTCAGATCAATCTGACAACAGGAAGGTACTTAAATTTCAATTTCTAATTTTGACCCAAATAAACAGACAAATAAATAAATACCGTATGGGTCGAGCTAAATAAAACCATTTAAAAAAAAGGAATTTATATTGTAAACATTGAAATAACTGGAAGCTAAACTTTGTACCTGCTTATATTTAGAGCCAGTGTCTGACGACCTTTTTTTACGATGGCCCTAATATGTTTACTTTTTAAGTTCATAAGAGCCATCAGTAGAAGTCTATATCAGTAGAAAAAAGAAACAGAATATCTCCCTTTTTGTCGGTCGAGCGTACACAATGCTTTTTGTTCGGCCTATTTGTTCTGCTTGTTCGTGCGCGTTCGTTTGTTCGGGCTAAAATGCCCAAGTCTGGACGCACCTTTAGGAACAATACTGTTTTTGTCCTTTATTGATATAATGCTGAAATTTCACGAGTTACATGTCACTCTACACATATTAAATTACATAGACGTAGGATGTAGAATATTCTGTTATGAAACGACTGATGGAATAGCAGGCACCGCGGATTTGAAAAACATGGAAATAACGACGTTATCGTATAGTTAGGGTTGGAGATTTTACTTACTCCATTTACCACACCAGTATTTATTAACGAAAAATCCAAGAATATTTAAATGCATTATTTAATGTTAGAACATTTAATAAGCTCATGAATAGCAACTTCGCTTTTTAATTAACTCGGATATTTTAACATTTCTGAAACTTAATTCTTTCTGAAACAATATTTTCTAATTGGTAAAACGTAAAAAAAATCGTTAGATCTGACAACTCTGTTGAAACTGGTCGTTCATCTGGCTGCAGCTATAAACGCAATACATCCGGCCAGCCGACGGCCAGGTCGTTGTGACCTGGTCGTCAGTGAGTTAGAGCCCTAACGCCAGAAGTGTTTACAAAAAATAACTATTGTAGATTTTCTTGCAGTGCAGTGGCGAAATACCCATACAGGATTTGGAGAGATGAATCCGCCACATAGATATAGACATTTTTTACGATTATAGAAGTAGAACTAATATTTAAAGCAAGTTTTACCCCATTAAACTCCACTATATACGAATATCCCGGCCTAGTAAGCAGTCGTATCTCGCCTGGCCGCTTTAGAGATACCACGTATAAGTGTTTTTCCAGAGGAGTCTCCTTCAGTCCCATAAAATAAACTAATTGCTTCACATCTTGCACCCATAAGTCCGGTCCCATCACCTCCCAATCGCCGGACGTCAGCTGGACTTTGGACGTGATTTTCGGAGCCAGGAATACATAGTCTGTGGACTGAAAAAAAAAGAAACAAAGTCCTTACGTCATTGCGAAAACTAAAGGTTCGTTTCTAAGCTTTATACATATAAAGCGCATTCTCTCGACTGGTGTACTTGACAAACATTTGTTATTGGAATGTACTCGCCATGTCGTGAGAACGGTTTCCTTGGTCACTCGTCGCGTCCCCACTCTCTTTCGGTAAACATAGCCCGAGTCAAACGATTAATCGTACACTTGCCAAGTGTACCTTTAATTGGACATCCCTGGTTTTTCCCCTGTTTTGCATTTTAACATTTTTATTTCGGTATTTCAGAATATGGCGATAATTCACAATACCTATTAATAATTCAGAACTGGTAGAAAGAACATAGAAATCGTATTGCAGTGTACAGTAAAAGAACTTAAAAAGAAAAAAGAATCACTAGCAACGACAATTTCGGGACGACCGGTATCTATCGATGCGACTATACTGTTTACTTGCCAAGGATTTAAACAATGTTTGTGCTGGCGTACTTGTTGAAATGAACACGTCGTGCGAGCGCCACACTTGCCGATGTTGTTTACAACGTGGGGATACTTGCCAAGTACGCAAATATTGGCGTACTTGCCAAGTAGACAAGTCGTGAGAGTGCGCTTTAAGATGTACTGAAGAAAGTGAGAAGGACAAGTGTTTTTCCAAGCGCATTTTTTTCCAATAACAAGGGGCCGTCCTCTGCCGGAAACACTGCGATCTGTGAGGCCTATTGTGTTTGTCCCCTTTCTATATCTGGACCCATTTTCCTATCCCTGTGCTCTGCACTAAGTTATGCAGGTCCTTGATAGGATGGCAGCATAATTCCTCCGGTTCTAGCCTAGCTTTCCCAAGTAAAAAGTATCGCTTGCGATCCAGAGCTTCGCAGTGATGTGCTCCGCTGTTTCAGTATCTTTATTGCAGAGTCTGCAGCACAGACTTCCTTGATACAGGTTGAGCTTGTTCAGGTAACACAGCCATCAAGTGGTCTGTTGTAATTCGTACTTTATTCCTGCTAAGCTTTAGCAGTTTTCTTGCGGTTTTTGAGCTAGGTCCTTGGATAAAGGCATTGCTGTGCCTGAGCCCCCGTCTGTTTCTCCAGTGGACATTCTGCTTTTTTACTGATTGAGAGTTTTAGTGTACTACGGGCCATACATTTGGGTATTACCAGTACTGGCTTTGGACCAAGATAGGATGCCGATGATCCTTGCCTAGCTAGCTCATCGGCTTTTTCGTTGCCTTGGAATGGAACATTGTAGAATGGCGAAGATTTCTGCCTGGAATACGGTTGTGTATTTACCCAAAGTAACGGATAAGCTTACCCTTGGGCTTTCTGGAAATATTGCTATTGTGGACCAATGAACCATATTTTCTTATCCATATTAATTATACAGATCATACTGTGAATAGTTCTGACTGATAACAAAACGCATTAGCAAGCAAGGGGGATGTCAATGTTAGTCGGGAACTATTGTGAACTAAAGACCTAATTCAAGGAACTATTCCTCTGGAGAAACTAAAACTAAGGAACTAGTTCCTCCCAAGGAACTAGAATTCCCATCTCTATGCTGCACAATAAATCCCAAAATTCCCGCTTGTGCTCCGTTACTAATAGGTATGTTCCAAAATATAGAATCGTCGATTTTTTGTCAATTGCGACATTACTATATCAAAGTGAGATAAAAACACCACCTACAGCTTAGGTAGACCCTAAACGATACTTGACAGGATAACCATTTTGATAGGTTAAACTGTATATCAATAATAAAAATACTATACCTGAGATGCTTCAGTGACGCCATTGGCCATTGATGAAATTTGGGCAGTGATCAAATACAAATGTCTGTAACCAGTATCCTCGTTGGCCCAGATGAATTTGACCTCGTTGTGGTCGTCGGACGGCAAAAAGTACAGCAAATCGTGCACGTTGATCCAATACTGCGAGTCCTGCCTGTAGATCACTTGGACTATGGGACTGTCGGAGACGGAGTTGTTCATTTTGCAAGAGGAATTGTTAAAGTAGGGAAGATCCTGAGTGAAGTTGCTGAGGGATAGCAGGACTAGTTCTAGGTGTTGTTGTCGGCGGTCTAGTAGTTGCACCCAAATACTGCAAAGAAAATTATACAGGGTGATTCAATGTCCCAGGGTTATGTTTTAAGATTTTTTTAGCGTTTTAAATGTGTCTAATTCCCTAGTCAAATTAGTTAAAAAAAAGTCCATGAATGTAAAAAGTTCCCACAGTTTTGAAAATGGTTTAAAACGATTCCTCTAGACTTGGGCTGATACGTGTCAAAAGTAGTGATGGGAAAAACCGATTAATTTCAATAATCGAGTACTCAAGTTTCAAGCAATTGCAATAACCGAGCGATCGCCCGAGCGAAATATCGCTCGTATTTAAAATACGGGTTTTCACCCGTCGCTTGTTGTAAGTACTCGTTAACGCCAAGCGCCAAGCAGTGAGAGGCTTGCGCAGGGCACATATTCTTTCGGTGATGAATGGCAAGTAGCAAGCGATTCGCTCGATCGCTTGATTTAGTTAATTCAAAGCATTATCGATGTAGGTCGTAAAATTTTGTCCCTCAGATACGCAACGGATAACGTCGTATAAATTTGCTACCTGCAATGTATGTAGAAAATTCGCTTGGTTTTTTATCGAGTATGTCACATTAAAATCGGATTTCAATTTATTTCATTCTGGAATAACTTGCGTTCGTCGCTCGTAACTCGCCACTTGCATCGCTCGTTCATAATCGAGCGCTGTCGGTTATTTGAAGAATCGAGTACTCGAGCGAATTTTCGCTCGAGTTATCCCATCACTAGTCAAAAATCCCCAAAAATAGACGAGGAGTGCGGAGGAGGAGGGAAATTTAAATGTCAAGTTTCTCACTTTTTTGCTTATGTCTCAGAAACTATGGCATCTACTGAAAAACACTCCATATACAAAAATAAAGCTGACAAAAATCTCTAAAATGGTTGTATACATTTTTGTTCTCGGACTTATGTTTTCCGAACTACGCCCTTCATAAATTTGGATACAAAATTAAATGGCATATTCCAAATCCGTACAAAAACATTTCTTTTCATTGCACGTTTTTCGTTCAAATAGCTTTGAAAATAGCGTAGAAAGTAAATCCACATAAACTTATTTTAATAACTCAATAATAACATTCTTTGCCATTTGTTGCAACATTTTTGAGAAACACTATTTAACTTAGACTAAAGTATTTAACATATTGAAAGAAAATCATTTAAATTCTCAATGAAATTGCTACAATATAAAACACAGAAACCCAAAGAAGACTAATAAGACAAAAAAAGTACTTTAAAAATAAAAAATATTATAAAAAACACAGAAACTTAAAGAAGTCTAATAAACAAAAAAAATACTTTAAAATTAAAAAGTGCTATAAATATCAATAATTATTATTCTACTTACTATTCTGCATCAGGTGTCCATCCAACCCGAACCATATATTCCATCCAAGGAAACAACACATTCAAAGAAAACTGCAAGTCCAAGAGAGACAAGTCAACGATCTGCAAGTGGTCGTTGAGTTTGAACTCTACAAGTTTCAAGTACGACTTGGAATTGGCACAACCCGCTCTAGGAAACCGGAACTCCTCCATGTCGCCCTCTGCTTGGCAGGAAGGAAACCAGAACACTTTGACTTCGCCCTCGTCCACTTCTTCATAGAGGATTCTATATACACCGTCTAAAAAAAAAACACTTTGTTCTATGTTGATGTGCTTAAGAGTCTATTGCGCTGTACTTTCGGGTCGCTGTCAGGGGTCGGGTAAAGCGGGTGTGTGACCGAAGGAAATATATATTATATTTCAGAAATCTGCCTAAGGCTTAGCCCGATCCTGTCGTGTTAAGCCACATCCTAATTTCCGAACACACGTGCTTTAATTAAGGCGTGATTAAGGTTTGCAGACCTTTAGCATTTGCCATAAAATAGCGAGCAATTTGTTACACAACCATATAAATTATATATCACTATAATCACAAAATTTCAATCTATTTACGTATTGTAACGGAATTTTAAATTATGTCTTTATTTTCGAGATAATTTAGTCCAAACATAATGTATATTTTGTTGATGTTTGACCATCAAAATTTTAAAAATAAAAAAGTTGTCTAAAAATGTGCTACAATAGAGATATAGTATAATCCTTTATCTTTAATTTCCTTCTTTATTTGTGTAAAAATACGTAGCCAGTTTACTTTAAAATACCAACATAAAACGTTAAATGCCGAACGCTTATTTTGCTACTTTTTTCGGAGTAGTGAAATGGACTCTTAAGAAAAAAATAATGTTCCATCATACATCACTGAAAAAAAAAGATTAACGAAGGACTATATCAAAGGGATGGGTGGGAAACCAGAACATCCTTTACCTTTTTTGTGTTTTACCTTTTAAAAAAACCCAACAGAAACGTAAAAAGCGTCAACATTACTTTTTTGGTGTATCTGCCTAAATTTCGATGGCTATACAGAAATAAAAAATATATATATATATATATATATATATATATATATATATATATATATATATATATATATATATATATATATATATATATATATATATATATATATATATATATATATATATATATATATATATATATATATATAGATTAAAAGATCAAAAGTACAGTTTCCAATTTTCGGGATCGAGATCCCGTTTTGAAGTCCCGGGATAAGAATCTATAATCCTCGATTGGATTATGGTGTGTAGAGCTAAGGAGAAATATCTTCGTGCATTAAAAAATGGTCATATAAACGGGAAGACTTAAGATGGCGCTGCTGTAGCAAAAACCTAAAATTTAAAATATGCGCCGAAAATGTTTATAACAGGAAACGATTCAAAAGAGATAAATATTTAACGTGAAGGCGCAAGTTTCAAAAAAATACAAATTTTATTTTCATGTCACATGAAATAAATTATCGATTTTTATTCAGCAGCAATAAGACTGGGCCTCTAATATATAAAAATAATTGTTTTATGTTCGAAAAGTAAAAAAAAAGTTTTTTGAATAATATTTGATTATGTTACTTTTATTCTCCTATCTATAGTTACTTTTCATTTTTTAGATTTATGCGTCATTAGCGACACTGTGGTTATTTAGTGAACCCTTATTCTTCCCATTTTTGTGAACACTTTTTCAAATAAAGTCCCTTAAGAGATATATTTCTCTTCATCTGTACACTCCATAGATTGGTCTATCAGAATAAGAAATTTAATCTAAAGAAATACTTAAAAAAATGCAGCTATATATACCAAATAGACAATGACAAAAGAGCTTTATTAAAATAGACACAACAAAGCAACATTCATATTTAGTATGTAAAAAATCCAATTCTTGTTGCAAAAAGAATAAAATATAGCAAACACGGAAATATAACTTTAAATAATAATTTTTTTAATTTAACTTTTTTTTAGATATTGACGTTCTGCTTAGTATAAGTAAAATATGATCTTTGAAAGACTAAAGTGTCTAAAGTCGAATCATTTTAGATTGGACATTTAAATATTTCGAAATTTTCGAAATCTCAGGATGCCAGTTTGAAAACCCCAATCAAAAGTAATAAAATTAATTCAAATACTTCTTTTACAGCGGTTAATAACAAATATCAGCGTTTTTAAAGATAATTTACTAATCTGAGGACGTAGATCTTAATAATTAATAAAAATTTTGATATTTTTTGATCTCTGATACTTTTGTAATTTTGTGCTTTATGATCTATTCAAATAGTCACAAAAAAATAAAGATGAAATCGCAAATATTCGTTTTTTTAAACTTCTGAGGTATTCGAAATTTTTAAACTTTTAATGTGGCATATGGATCAGCATCAACTTATGCAACTTTGCCTTGATTTAATAGACCCCATATCTTTTCAAGTTTCCGAGATTCCAATGAGGAGGCTGAAATTTTGGACACCCTGCACTTCAAATCCTGACACAATATAATCCAGATTTGTACACTTTGCATAAAATCAGTTACACAATAAACAAGAATTATCTAATATAAAATAAACACGGAAAAGACTACTGACTGGCGAAAATTCAAATTTACCAAGAAAAGTCATAGAAATCTCGCCAAAAATGGATTCGTTCTTTAAATCTTTCCTTGGTATTTTTTAATTCATTATATCATACATCACCTGTGCACTTGGGCTGCCACCAATAGCCTTGGTACCTGCAGAACTCTTCCTGCATAACATAAGATGGTACTCCAGCACTTAATGGATCATCTGATAAATTCCTTCCTCCTGTATAAATAAAATTATTTATAGAATATTATATACAGGGCTGGGGGCGGCCCAGTGTCCTCAAAAAGCTCCGTCATGGATTCAATTTTCATAGATATACAGGGTGATTCAAATATATTTTTACACTATATACGTAATGTCTTAAATGAACTACTAAGATACTATAGTATTTTTCTCAGTGTATTTACTGTAAAATTTTTATTTAAAAAAACCATCTATATCAAATGTAAATTAAATTATCCTTTGTTTATTGGAAATATTTTATAAAACTGTCCATTTCAAACTAATATAGAAAAAATATGCTATATTGCTTGGTAGATAAAGGGTGACTCAAAAACAAATGCTGTATTTTTCTCCACTATTTCAAATGCAATACTCATCTCTATATTATATTATAATATATACAAATGTTGACATCCAATTTATTATTTTGGTAAGAAATTTTTATGTTTAAGATCAACATTTGAGTTTACAGTGTTTTTGGATTAAGACTTATCGCAAATCTATTGAGAAATTAAATTTATAGTATATTAAATGTCATATATTTAAAATACAACTCAATATAGAATTATATTTAAACCATAACTTAAAAACTCATATGAGAATATATGTTACCATGACCTGCACAATTTGAAAAAAAAGTAAAACTTAGAATAAACCTGACATGGAGCTTATTCAGATCAGTGGGCCACTCTGTATATAAAACAAGGTTCATTTTACCTTTGTGGGCATACGTTATTCTAACATTTGAACCAGATACTGTGTGGGTGACCCAAATGTCATGGTTACAAATATACGCCACCAGTTCAGGGTTAGACAGGCATATTTGTGGGTTCAGCTTAGCACCCATAGAAGTCATTCGTAGTTTAGTCGGAAACAACTGGCCATTCTACATAATAAAACAATTATTTTCAAAGATTTTTGTTATTAATCTTAGCTTAGTAATTTTTTTGTAAAATTCATAAATAAAGGGTTTAAAATCTTACCGTAAATCCACTATCTACACATTGAAACAAGCTACTAGCTGCAGGGAAAACAATTTTTCCAGAATGCTCATGGATCTCGTAACTGTTAATACCCCAAGTTGTCAATCTTTTTCTTTCCCACAGAAGTTGCTCTTCCTTGGAAGATCTTAAGAAATATTTATCTTATATTATATTTGAATGTGTAAAAAATATATAAACAAACCTGTTGCATGAAGATAAATAGGGAAAATTTAAATCTAAAACACACTGCCATTGCAGTTTTAAGCTGTTTGGCTGGCTGGTGTTTGGAATATCGGTAAAAAGTAGGGTTGTTTCCCAGCCTGTATCAATTAAAAATTCATAATTAAAATTGTCCTACTTAATATTCAAAGATACATTAATAATAATAAAGAGTGTTTATATACATACCACAAGTATGTGATAGTAAGAAACATTATAATACATATTCATATCTCTAATATGTATCTAAGAGTTCATTGAGATTATTTTATCTTAATATAGTTGTCTGTACAATAAAAAAAAAACAGCTGTTTGTGTGTGTACTAACCATTTTGAGGAGTGCTTAAAAAATAAATTCTTGTTCGCCCATCCTGTAACGTTCTAAAGGTAAACGATGTAGGAACCATAGTAGATAACCCGGACAGCTGTCTCCTGAGCTCGCTGACTAGGGTTCTGAGCTCGGACCATGATAACTTTCTATCATTCGATACGAGGGTCTTTTTAACGTCCCCTGGCACTAATTCCTGTTCGTTTTCTTTCACTTCAACTTCCATTTCGGACCGAGTTTGTAACAATTAAATTTTCTCGAGTATTTTCAAAACTAAACAGCCTTTTGTGTACGCCACGACCAACCACATATTTTTGTTAGTACGACACAAAAAACCGGTGTTTATGAATTAAGTAAATCATATTTCGTTACGGCGTGTCCTAAAAATAGAGTAAAACACCATTCTCTCCGAAAAAAACATTTCTTTTCTGACCCAAATCTTGGCCAAAAACGAAACTAACCTCATTCAACATGTCACTATATCGATGTTGCCGGCTTTCCACTGCGATAATTTAAACTGATTCCCTTGTTTGGATTAAGTTCTTAAGATCTGGATTACAGAATTTATCAACGTTGCGTATTTTTTCGAAAATAAAAATCTGACAGCCAAAGAATCTCTTTGTAAACAAACTGAAATTAGAAATTTGACAGATGAATTAATTAATTTTGGCAACGTACAATTTTGACAGAAGATCTGATAACAATGCCTTCTATTAAAAGATCAGCCTACGGGCGGACTCTTGTTTACTTCATCAGCTGTACATACTTAGATATTGGGTTAGATTCCGTTTCATATTTTGTCGGTTGATTTTTGGTTTTAACTCTTTGATTTTTGGTATTATTTATTATTGTAGTGCAAAAAACTAATTATTTTGGTGTTGAAGTGACATAAACTACTACCAGATATATGGTTACTCTCGGTTTCGCACAAAAAATAGAAATTTTAAAATTACACGTTGTGCAAGTGATTTAACCTAAAAGTGCCCATACATTTTTTACTTATCGTGATTTTTGTGTGTGTTTTTTAAGACTCTAACAATTCATCAATAAAGCTTAAGTGGAGTGTGTTATTGGTGCTATGCCTCATCTTTGTTGTGTTCCTGTTGGAAAGGATGGTTACTAAGGATAGTTATTATACTAGGCAGCCTAAAGTGTCCGGAAGAGCAAGAAAAGTGGGTACGAGTTATAAATCAAGAGAATTTTATTGAAAATATCTTTAATAAATTTAAAAATAATATTCTCCCATGATGGTATTAATGAAAACTGGACAATTATGTTTATTTTATTCATATTGTGGAATCTCCACTCCAAGTGTTGCTGGTTCAGCTTCGATAGATTCAAACACGTAAGTAGGTATTATGATCTAGGGAAAAATAAAGAATATGTGTATTAGAGATCATGAAAAAGATTATTATTTTGAGTTCAAATTTTAAAAAAAGATTTTGTAAAGACAAGACTGATACAGTTTAAAAAGAAGAATGTGTTTTTGTTTGATAATATATAATGTATGTTAAGCATAACATATATTTGTTCAGTAATTTTTAATGAATAGTATTGATTATTTATAATACCAAATTAATATCAAATATTTAAGTGATGGCTGAATACAATATGAATAAAATAAAAATAAAATTGGTATATTTGCATAATACAAAATTAAGTTTTAAGAATAAAGGTGTTACTAAAAATACTAAGAAATTCATATTTCTTTGTTTTAATTGGTCTAATGTTATTTACATTTTACGTAAGAATTATACCGTATCATCGAAAAAATCGGCGTCTAGTTGGCTTGGAAATGAACATCGATGCCATTCCCTAAATAACTGTACACATAAAATAATTAACTAGAATTTTACAATCTTGGAAAATTTGATATTCTTGAACCTTGATTCTAAATATTCTAAATTTTTTGATTTTCTTGGAATTTAGGTTCGGGAAAAACGCTGATTGATTTTTCATTTGGTTTTCATTATTTTTATTTGGTTTAAAAAAAAAACGGTTCGGCTAACATTATAGCCTCCATCAGTGTTGTGTCATATGAAAAAAAATAGTGTCGAATATAATCCAAAAATTGCATATAAAATATTCACACCACGCACATAATGTTTACTGCGTACTCCATAGTCAATGTAGATAATTTTAGTGTTAAGAATAATAATTTTAAAAAATATGTGGTCATCTTTTGATAAGTTTATATTAGTTTATTAATTGCAGTAAACATTATGAGGTGTGAATTATATTGTATATGTAATTTTTTGGATTATATTCGACACTATTTTTCTCATATGACACAACACTAATGAAGACTATAGTTAGCCGAAACGTTTTTTTAAACCAAATAAAAATAATGAAACCCAAATGAAAACTTAATCAGCGTTTTTTCCTGAACCTAAAATCCCAAGAAAATCAAAAATTTTAGAATAATTTAACATATAAAATGCCAGCGATCTTCATTTCATAGCCATCGCTGACGCCTTTTTTTAGATAATATTGTATTATTTGTAAATATAATTTTTCGAACATTGATACTTGCAAAATATACATATAAATTTTGTGAATGCAAATAATAATCCATCACTATTAGTAGATATTAAATGTTTTTTGTTAAATTAGATCGATTTTCAAACCCCAAAATTTAAAATATATTTACATTTTACCCATTATCTTATGTACCTATACATTATTTGTACATTGTAAAACATTTGCTGCATTTGTATGGTTCATAGTTTATTTGCCAAAGTATTTATTACTATAAATAGGTATATATGTTGTAGTTATTAACTGTATGTTATGTATATTTCATTTAAACTATATCATTTTTAAAATACAAACCAAAAATCTGAGGAATAATTATGTTTTCCATGTATTCTACAACATATTTATTAATCCGTTATATCTAACTAGCGTGACGTCATAAATCTCGCCCGTAGGCTGATCTTTTAATAGAAGGCATTGCTGATAAGAAGAAAGTGTTAGAGATGGGTGAATTCCTAAAATATCGATACTTATGATTGAAATAAGACAACCAGTTTTTTTTCTCGAAGCGAGGTAAAAAATGTTTATTTGGTATAAAATATACAATATGTATAAAAAGAGTACTACAATATTTACACAGTAAACGAACTAAAAACTAAAATTACAGTAAAACTAATTTTAAAATCTAGAAGTCTAATAATAATCAGTACAGTCGAGTTCTATCGTTTTCTATATTCTATCTTACTTTATTAACAAAAAAATCGGTAATACTATAGATATAACTGAAGAAAATAGAGTTTTCGTGCTGGAGGCAACTGTGGATTCTTTGACGAATGATTCTGTCGCTTTTATAGGTGCAAGTTGTACTTGATCTGCTATTCTCAAGACGAATGGGGTGTCAGCTAAAAATAAAAAAGTTTAGTTAATAATACATTATACCGTATGATCGAAATGAAACGGGGTCCAGTTGGCTTTGAAAATGAACATCGATGACATTCCTCATATAATTTTGCATATAAAACGACAGCGATCATCAATTCATAGGCATCGCTGACGCCGTTTTTTTTTCGATCATACGATATGACCGAAAGGTCTTATGACCAAGCATGCTTCATATTTTGCATGATTACCAAAGATCAAATCTTATTAGGGAATTACATTAGAATTTTTTTAACTCTCAAAATCAAAGTCCACGTGATAAGCACCATTAAACTTTTTCATCACACAGGTTTAGAATTTACTATTACTATTAAATAAAGTTAACATAGTCATGCAAAATCAGGTTTATTATTCCTATTTGAGATTTTTACTTATTTTTTTTAGAAAATACGGGGGCAGTGGTAGACATTAGTGTTTTATATTTTAAGAATATTTTCATTTTCATTGATGAAAATAAAAAAATGCCCTGTAGGGCGATTCAAATTTCAAATACATTAAATTTGCAGTATACCGGGTACCTCTCAAAAGTGGCTTACCTCTATAACTTTTTTATTTTTGTAGATATAAAAACGAGATTTGGTATTAACATATATTAGGATTGATTGACGTATTCAATTGTTTTTGGTCACTTCCTGTTTTACCGGAAATGACTACAACTTTTGATTTTTAAATGACAACCTAGGTTTTTTTACTTTATGCGATAGAAAATGACACTCTGAACAGAATGACATATCACATGTCTACTTTTGATATTTTCTCACATGGTTTATTTGAAATTGTAACATGCGGTTCATAACGACAATTTGGCTTGGAATACCAAGTGTGTGGTACCAAATTATTGGTTAAAAAATGCTTTTTCCAAATATGCTAATGAGCCACCCTCGTTCCTTTTTAAAAACATGAGATATGATTAAAGATACGATTTGGACATCTTTTAACCGGCCAGGACAAGACACTAAAAACAAAATTCAGAGTTTTTAGTACACTCAAGGCACTCTAGATTGAAATTTAAAATACGATCTGACATAGAGCATTCACAAAACACTGGGGCACCCTGTATATTCTTTCGCTCGGTAGACTATAGTTCATAATGGTCACAGTGGTTGATGTTTTACGTTAAAATAAATTGATTGATACGTACAAATACATCGCCTACTTCGGTAGGGTTTGTGACCAGCTTTACACGAACAGTTCTTGTGAATACAAGCAATTTTCTCTTGACAGTCTTCTCCACAGTAGCATTGGTGATCGTGATCACATGTGTCATGCAGATCTGTAAACAAAATTTAAGAAATTAGGTTTGGTTTGGTTTGGTACAAAGTCTTATATATTACTAGTTATTCTTTCAAAAAATATAGTTTCTTTATATTAAATATGAACACACTGTTTTATACTAAGACGATTAACAAATATAATATATTAATATTAGGTAATATAATCAACGATATAGCGAACTAGAACAGAGTTTAGTAGATAATAATAATAGCTCCTGTATATAGCGTTTAACGCCTTGGGAGTAGCAAGGTACAGCTTGCCATACTAGAGCTGTTCGGTAAACAAGGAAGGTAATGTGGCTAGCACTACGCTTCAACCGCCTATTATTACCTCAGGATTGTGATTCCCAAGTACTCAGTTAAGGCTGAGTCGACCTAGGTATCCAAACTATTTTTATTTTAATAAAAATACTCGGCTGATGAAATGCCGGGTGTGGGATTCGAACCCACTACCTTGAGATTGGTAGACGAGAGCCTGTACCTCTACGCCATCGGGCACCTCGGAGTATAGTAGATAATCACATAATTATTTAACGTACTGCATCGAAACACCTTATTACTCTGAAGCTACTTGAGAGCTTAGATCTTATAAACTTGAGAGTAACAAGTAAGCAGGTATTTTGGAGTAGTCTGATTATAAATTCTTTGACCCTGATAGTGTAATTTTTTATTGAAATACCTATATAATAATAATATATTTCTTTTAAGAAAATTGTTTATCTCCCTTCATTCTTTACACAAAACAGTCATCAGACAACTTTTTGATCATACTGTATCATATTCTTAAGGTACATTCAGGCTGAGAGCGTCGAGCGTCGCGTCGCGTTGGCGTCGCGTCCGCCCCATTGAACTCGAACCCCGACGCTCAGCGGACGCTAGCGCAACGCCAAACGCGGCGCTATCTGTCTGAACGGTCTAATTTAAGTTAAGTGAATTGATTCCATTTCGACACGCGGACGCGACACAAACGCGACGCGACGCTCGACGCTCTCAGCCTGAATGTACCTTTATTACCTCTGTTTTTAACGCACTGTCCTTGGTGCAAGTGGTGGAAAGGTTTACACGCACACTGATTCTTTTTTGTGCACATACTTTTCACTCCTAGGGATCTGTGACAGTCGTGTTTCTTGTGACAGGTTATCCTAGGCTGGGGTACTGCAAAAAATAATTTAAATTAAAACTTAAGAAATAATTGACTCTTTTTTATGTTTATTATTTATTATTAGTTTATTATTGTTTTCATTCGCGTATGCAGTATGCCAGTCGCAGTTTGGTATGTTTGAAAGTGGTAGAGAATGATGAATTATGACAAAATATCTTTATCTTGTACCAATAATGTTTTTAATTTTCAAACTTTACACAATGTTTTTGTTCCAATGAGGACGCCAGGGCATTGGTGCCATAGATTGGTACGGTTTATAAGTGGTTGCTACATCGTGTAAATTTCTATACTTGGCAAATACAGATCTTTAAGAAAAATATGACAAAAAGCTGTAAAATACATATATTTTTATAGTACATGAGTGTAATTTTAAATAAGACGTCTATAGTATATATTTTAAATAACTTTTGTACGAATGTTGAAAAATTATATGTCACTATGTATTTGAGCCAATTTCAATTTTTCAAAGACTACCAATCGATAAAATAGTAATCTTAAATGTTGAGTAGTTTATTTGCTGTTTCGTTGTTTATTACAAAGAAATAACATTTCCGAGTAACAAGATCTTTTTATCTCTATATGGTCAATTTTCTTAGACACACTGTATCTTTAAAGTAGACTACTGCTTCCTCACAATATTTACTTATGGAATTTGAGTCTTTTTTCGAACATTTATTATTTTCCGACAGTATTTAAATCGCCTCGATGACATATTGATATCTTTCTCTGGATTATTGGTCCTGATCCATAGACTTAGAATAAAATATAGACTACACTATTTACATTTAAGCGCGGTCCAATATTAATTTTTGTAAACATGTTTACTCCTGGGTGCAGCTGACCTCGGCCGTCTGAGTCTTTCGCCTCCAGCCTATGTTGTCACGTCTAAAATATTATTAATATTTTTTTTGTTGTTATACACATATATTGAGATATTAAAACTGTATTTTAATAAAGTAGTGTTTAATAGTAGAAAGATGTATTAAATAGTCCCTATACTACTAAATTATAAGTCGGAGACTATTTAAAAATGACAAATTCTTTACAATTTGGCAACACCCATCAATCGCCGGGTCGCCTGTTCATTCTTTATTCTCTCGTAGTAGAGCCATAGTAGCAGGTGGATGACACTTCTTATGGGAGAACTGGAAATGGTTGAAAACTTGACTACAAGCGATTTTCTAGGAATCTTCTTTACCGATAAATTATTGACAAGAGTGACAGATAAAACCTTGACATTCTTTCAGTATAACTGTTCAGCTCTTTTTCTTTCTAAAGTGTGCGTTGAAAGGAGACAAAAACAATTTTTTGCAACCCATAAATTGTTATTCGAACACCACTTTTCTCCTTGTCGGGTCGTTGACGTTGACTTGTCGCCATTTTATTTCTTTTGTTTACACGTTGCAGTTTGCTTTGTAAATTGAATACATAAATTATTTAGGCAAATATAGGTTTTTGATAAAACTCCTTGGACTAACGTGTAGGTAAGTGTTGATAAGTAAGTTTTTTTCATCTTAACATGCTCATTGTCATTCTCCTGATTTAGGTGACAGAAAAGGATCATCAAATGAAATTGAATTTTATATTTTTTCATCCCAGGACCGATAATAAAATATATATTTTATGGATACCTTCCTAAATATCAGCGAGATGAGCCATCGGAAGAAAGGGACCATAGTACAAAACAGAAAGGTGATCTTTTTTCTTTCCACTTAGGATATTGAAATTATTATATACTGTAGTCGTGTTTGGCATTATGCTCTTAGAAATATAGGTAAACAAAGAAGAACAGATATAAAGCATCCCAGAGGAAAAGAGAGGCAATACCTGTACTCTCTCTCTGATATTTGTGAAAGTTACGGCAAAGTATTGTTGTAAATGTCATCTTTTTAATCGACCTGAAAACTTCGAGCAAAAGATGACACTTTCAACAAAACCCTGACAGATATCAGAGACGATACAGGTTTTTCCTCTCTTTTCCCCTGGAATACTTTTAATTTATTATTCTTTGTTTATCTAGATTTCTCAGAGCACTATGAACGAACTCAGCTTGTATGTTTGAAATAATCGTCCAGTTGGCTTCAAAATGATGATCGATGACATTTCCTATATAATTTTACTTTCAAAATTATGATATATATCGTCATTTCTAAGCCATCTATGACGCCATTTTTTTCAGTTTTGTTATAATTAATTTTGTCTCTTGATCTACTTGTAACATTATTTTTTAATTTTATTAATTTATTGTGGTGAAATTAATTTCTGTTGTATATTTGATATTGATATTAAACATATTTTTAAAAAATGGTGTATTTTTTTGTGTTTTTATCTATGTCATAATTAAAAATAAATGAAGAATTAAAATTTTTTATTTTTTTAAACTTCCCGCCATGCGTGACAATCTAGTCCGTAGTTCCTACAAGCGATATTGGGGGCGCTAGTAGCAGTAGACTTGTCAACAGTGTCAAATTTAAACGTCAATTTCACTTTCCAATATTTAGCAAGGCGCTCGCACTTCTCCTTGTGTATGTGTTTTGTGCATAGTAGAGTAAAGCACGTGTCGTAAAACCTTGTTGTCACAGTTTCTCCATGGCTATTTTATTGTTTTTATTGGATGTTTTGATTTTGTATTTTTTTTTGATTCGATTTTCTTAGTGTGTAGTGTCGGTTTAGTGTTTATTTTGATTACTTTTTATTTAAAAACTATAAAACATGGTTCGTCAGTGCCAAATTTGTAAGAAATTGGACTATTTAAGTCCTGGAACAACATTCCACAGGTAAGTCAAATTTACTATTTTGGCGTCAGTGGCGTTGTAGAAAGGCGCTTATTTAGATAATAATTTAGTAAATTATAAACCCTGGAAAATCTGTATTTTTTATATTTATCATTTACGTAAAGGTTCTTACTAACCTCGTTATTAATATAACGAGTAGATACATTATTAAGTACATAAGAAGTAGACACATTATTTTCTTGGGCATTGGTTAATTTAATGCTTTTTTTTATGAAAAATGTGTTTCTTTTTATTCTAAAACCATCCTTAGAATCTAAAATAACATACAGGAATTCCAGAATGATATTCCATTATGAAACAACAATTTTTAAGGCTTATTATAAACTATAAACAATCGAGAAAGTCGAAAAAATTACAAGCTACCAAACATTTTAAAATACCAAACATTCCTTATTTTTTTTCAAGACTAAAATATTTTACAAACATTACTTTTTCCCTATAGTTTCACATCAGGTATAGAAATAACTACGTTTTTATGATAGGGTCACCATTATGATAACAAAAATGACGAACAATGGTCCAGAAATGTAAACAAGTACATATTTTTTGTAAATATTTTTCTTACCGCTTGCATTTTTGTCCATTATTATTTCACAAATTATACAGGGTTATGTAAACCAGGTAGATATTTCGTTTTTTTTATATTAAACAAAGATAAAATAAATATGCCATTTTAAAATTTATCCAGTACTTACCTAGAGTTTTTTCTTTTTTTTTCTCGACTGTTAATCTATTATTAATTTGTAATACCGTATGATCGAAAAAAACGGCGTCCAGTTGGCTTGGAAAAAACCATCGATACATACTCCATATAATTTTACATATAAAATGACAGCGATCTTCATTTCATAGCCATCGCTGACGCCGTTTTTTTTCGATTATAAGGTATAATTTTCATTTTTTCTTTTATAATGTAATATCACTTAAGTAATATCACATATAATCTGAAGATAGTTTTAGAATTAACCAAAACGTAAATCTTTAATAAAACAATCTGTTATTATTTGCCATATATGTATGTATCCAAGAAAATAATTTACATATTATTATTATATGTTTTACTGTTTTTTATCTTTATTTGAAACTCAGAAATGTTGCATTGGCTTTCTAAAAAAATGAACTTGTAAGTTTTTAAAATGCTTCGTTTCGGAGATACAGGGTGTAGAAGTTTCATTTTTATTTCGATTTTTTTCCAAATAATTTCTGAAGTGACGTCAATATTTGGACGAAAATTGGCGTTTGGGAGTTTTTTGACATGAAAAATTAGATTTAGATGTCAATTTGACTTTTACTAATAGGGGGCGCCACCTACATATTTTTTAAGTTATTTGAAGAGTAATACTTTTTGTCTGTATCTATATAAAACTACTGAGAAAAATTTACATTTCCAACGTTTTTTACTTAATAAGGTCTCTTGTTGACACTCGCCACAAGTATAGTTCTCAAGATATTTGGAAACGAATTAATCAATACATTCTTCATAAATTATTTGGAAAAAAGCGAAATAAAAATGAAATTTCTACACTCTGTATCTCTGAAACGAAGCATTTTAGGACATAAATTTATACTATTTTTTTTACTGATTTTATTTGCAGATTATGCTGCCAAAGTTTCCTGAATACAATTCCGACCACTCTGTATATCAAGATATCCCCCATTACGTACTAGTTTTTCTTAATAATTTTCTATACATTTTCCAACGCCAAGATGTACCAAGCGCATACAAATACATCAAGCTTCAAACAAGCTTGCACGTTGACAGTAATACCTACAGTAATATTGTATTATATTAATGTAATATTTTTGAACCAATGTTCAATATTACTGTAGTAATACTGTTTATACTCATGCCTTTTATATTTGTTTGAATTTGGTGCATATTTCCATTGAATAAAGTATAGTCACCATTACCATTATTATACTTACTCTATAATAAAGACAGTAACGAGTTAAATAAATGTAGTTTTCATTTTATTCACTTCCTAAAAGCTTGCTTTAATGGAACAGATTCCTGTTTTTTCTAATTTACATAATAAGACATCACTTTTACCGGAAAAAAAAATTAAACAATTATAAAGTTTTTTCTCTTTCTGTTCTATTATATCTATAGAATAGATCCTGTTTTGATTAATATTAGAGTTGTAAATGTTTGACTAAAATTAATATTTTATTAAATTAATAATTTATCATCAATTTCAAAAATTAAATAATTTCGATTATTAAAATTTCTTCTATAACACGTACTTTATTATTTTTATCGTTTTTAGACTCTAAGACGTATTTTTTTCTAAGTCCTAAACTTTGCTTTATATTAAACTATTTTCTTTATCCTAAATCTTAATAATATAAAAAAGTTTAAATACGATATATTTTAATCGAATTATAGCTTCATTAAAATTAAAAAAAATACCCGCCTATGATACGGAGAGTGCAGGTGCACTGAAGAAACAAAAGACAGTGTTGCGTTGGGCGGCAGAGCCGTCAGGAAACGACCGTTACGACGGAGACAGCCTATCTATCGCTCGTGTCGCACTCGTTAGAGCCAAAAACAATAACACAACAATAACAAGACGTTGTCTGTCCGCATCTTCCAGCTATTTATGAATGAGATGCTCAGTCTATATTTTATTCTAAGTCTATGTCCTGATCTAATATAACACCCTTAATAGAGAAGTTTAGCAACCTACAACCGAACGTAGAGAGTGGAACGTCTTTAACTAATACCTTCTCAAATACTAAAGCATCTCCTTTTGTATTATGGATATTAATTCTCATTAATTTATTATTTATTAATTATAAAACAACTGATTATAAGAATTATTACAATATAGTTGCCCTTTTTCCAAATTTTGACAGATTTTTACCAAAAAATAACACGTATAATGAACAGTGATAGGCGGTGGGTTAATATCCAATGGGTATAATAAAGAAATTTGGGTATATACTTGTTACCCAGAAGGTGTAGGGTATATACCCATTGACAATATATTTCGTCGAGGAACCGTATTGTAAAATTCGATTATTCGCCTAACCTAAATTGAAATGTCTGCGTTGTGCTGTATTTTCGATACAATTAAGAATATTGCGCTATTGTGTAGTCCTTGTGTGGTAAGACAAGTAAGGTAACAACAAATTCTTGTTAAAATTTGTTATATTACGTTAAATTAACAAAATATACTTGGATATATACCGGGTATATAGAATTCACCTAAATTCAATGTACCCTGTATTTACCCAAATTTCAATATACCGGGTTGTTACTCTTCAGCCAAATTTCATTCTAGAGTGCCATGGCAGTGTTTAAACTAATTTTTGATCAAGGAGCACTGGAAAAATAGATTTGATCGTCTTATGTTTTTCGTGTCTTCTCCTGGCCGGTTAAAAGATGCCCAAATCGTATTTTTAATCATATCTCAATTTTTCCAAATGGAACAAGGGTGGCTTATTAACATATTTGGAAAAAGCATTTTTTGCAAATAATTTGGTACCGAACACTTGGTATTTTGAGTCAAAAAAAATTTTTCGTTAAGACCCACAAGTTACAATTTCAAATAAACTATATGCGAAAATGTCAAAAGTTGACATATGATATGACATTCTATTCAGAATGTCTTTTGCTATCGAATAAAGTAAAAAATACCGAGGGCGTCATTTAAAAATCAAAAGTTGTAATTATCTCCGGTGAAACTGGAAGTGACCAAAAACAATTGAATACGTCAATCAATCCTAATTTATGTGATATACTAACATACCAAATCTCGTTTTTTATCTAAAAAAATTAAAAAAGTTATAGGGATGAGCCACTTTTGAGACGCACCGGTATGAAATATTTTGTTGCTTACCAATGTTTAAGTTGTGTGATTGTTATTGTTATTTTTTCTGTTCTTTTTTTCTGAAAAACAAAAAATGCCGTAGCCATACATTTCTAACAAAACTTATTACAGCTCTTTTTCCAAAAATATCGTCCACTAAGGTATAAACATTATGTATAATATATATTTTTTGTTTTTCCAACAAATTTGGAAGTCGTCACGTCGCACAGTGGTTCCCCTTAATTAGCTGCGCGGTCATAACTGTTAGATATCTAGATATAGCTTGACTGCACCTTTATTAGTAGAAATTGATAACAAATGCTAAATAAATGTATATAAAAAAACTTAATGTAATATGTATTAAAAAAATTGTGCCCAGTTCGTGTGATTTGCATTTTAAGTTCTAACTGTTCAGAAAGGTATACAGATTATGTTAGCACATAAGAACATGTTTTTTCATATTGAAGAGGTCAAGTTTATTTTAAATGTTGTAAAGATAAAAGAGACAGTTGTTTCATTTTATAAATACAATTTTATTGCCAATTGATATACAGTGTGTCCACGAAATAAGTTGACACGAAGAGGAAAAAATAAGTTACTTTTATTTTAAGATAAAAAATCAATCTTTAACCACCCGGTATAAGATCCGGCGGCAATTCGCGGCAGCCAGTGGAAATTAATTTATATGCAATATACTTTAGGCAACAAGTATTTTCATGTCGTTTAAGAGGATTTGAAAGGGAAAGTAGTTAAAAGTCTTAAAGAGTGACAAGCAAAAATGTAAGAATACTATTTTTGTTTCCTTCAAATAAATTGCCATAAACTAAAATTACTTAGGTTTAATTAAGTGCAAAAAAGAAAAAATAGTTCTTTTTACCTTCTTTTCGAACGACCATTACAGAAAAGGCAACAGCTTTTGCCAATTTTAATCAAATAAATAATTAATTGGCGTTATCTGAAAACTGTTTATGTCAGCTTGATACCAGTAGCAAAAATGTGACATTTCTAATAAAAAAGCGCTACACTAGGCTTACTTGATTTTGTTATTTATTATGTATCGTTTACAGGGTAATATAAGAAAAGTATTATTGCAACAGTTTCATGCAAACACTTTGAAATTAGTATTTCTAAGTAATGACCTATCTGGGAACCACTGTGCGTCGCCGTCGTCCCTAAGTGTGGTTTTAATATTTTAGGAGGTATTAGATAATGCGATATCCCTCCCTAATAGAGAGGTTTAGCAGCTTTCCGCCAACAGCTCAACGTGTTTAAAAGCTCTACAAGTCAAGATTATTATTTTAGGATCAAGAGGTGTCAGAAACTAGACGAAATCCAAACAACCTTTCGGTAGATTTACGTTTTCGGCTAAGTCTTTTCGTAAATAAAGAGTTCTTTGTACGGTGCTCCTTTGAGTCGTTGAAAAAAGTTATATGTGTACTTTAACTTTCTTTCGTTAATTTCGGGAGGTTGTCGGTGTCTTTAATTTTACGATTTTGTTTTTATTGTGCGGTCTAAAACGATTGTAAATTGTAAATGTTTGGTAATGGGTGGCTTAGCCAAACATTTACAGTAACAAAGAAAAATGGTGTACTACAGTACTACTACTAGGAGTTGCCATTAACGACTGAGATCAATTTTACAGGCTTTATCTTTAAAAATAACGTCTCTTGTCATTTATGACATTTAATTAATATTGTTAAAGGCCAATGAATAGCTAAATGTCAATTTGGATATTTACATTTTTAAATTTTAAAGACTAATTAATTTTTTGTTCATAATATTCCTCCTTAAGACTGTTAATTACTTTACTGTTTTAGAAGTAATAACTAGGGATGAAAAACCGTCTCAAATACTGCCGTTTGTCAAAATTACAAAAAAATCTGTATAACTCGTTATTGATATAAGCGATACCAATTAAACCTTTAGTTACGTAATCGAGGGCGCGATTTTTAAATTAATTGTTGCCAATCATGGACATATTCGGCGCCGGGTTGACTAACTGGAATTTAAATTTCCCCCTGAGGATTCAGGTGGTAGCTCTGCTGTCAAGAATGTCAAGTTGCCACATACACGTTGTTGTGATACTTTAACCTTAATTTTTTTTACTAGTAGACCTTGCAGTCAAACACTGTTCTTTTTAGAACAACTTGTAGAGCAAAGTGAACAAGTTTGCTTAACGGCCGTTGCAAAAAACTCATCGCAACCGTATTAGAATATTTTGAACGGGAAAGAGGTAGTAATGTCCCTTAAGTGTTGTTAAGGAGGTGATTTTTGTTGATGTAAATAGTAACTGTTTATATATTTATAATTAATTTATTTTTGTTTCCTTTCAAAATATTATGATTAAAAGAAAATATGTAAAAGTGGGCAACGCTGTGCCGGTCAAGCTTAATCACGTCACTAAAAGTTTAATTGGTATGAACTATAGGTACTTAGATATACGTAGTTTTAAGAAAAAATAAGTCCTCATAGAAAACCCCAGAAGACAGATAGAGCAAGACAATAAATAAATTTATTTTCTTTAACTTTAAAAAATCTGCACTTTTTGCGCTTGTAGAGATTTGACAGATGTCATTGGGGTTGACAATTTTACTTCTAGAGATTACTACTAAAGTCAATGACTAAAGAATCCAAGGACAAATAACACCCGAGAGCAAATTGTGCCGATGTCACCAAACAGTGCCGTGGCACATATTTTTCTTAACCTAGCTGTTTGAAGCAATATTTATATTTTTTGATAATTGTTTTGACTACGCCTATGGTGTATCATACTAATTAATTACGAAAAAACGTACTAAAATGTTAACAAAAGGTACAAAACTAGTATCGACGTATAGCACATATCAAGTACACATAGATGTTAATTGAAAGTGAAGATATCGAATTCAATAAGAAAACGCTAAAAAGTTGGAGTGGACTGTTTATTTACCTATAAAACGTAACTCCTGGCTCTTTCTTATCTCTGCTGCTTTTAAACTTGAAAGCTGAACAACTAATCACCATTGTAATAAAGTTTATACAAAGTTTACTACACACAAACTATTAAAAATCGCTAAATTTGTCGCTGGTGACCAAATGATCACTCATTGTTTGCCATCAAAAGAATGGCCTCTAAGATCACAAATTCTGCTGCAGCCCACATATGGGCGTTACATGTCCTTATATTCTTTAGCCATTGACTAAAGTCATTAGTAGTTTTAGTAAGTATAGTTCCTACTAGAGACTGTTTACTAAAACTAGATTTCTTTAATTTGTTACTCTGATTTTTAAAACTAATTCCACAAAAAATAGACACATAGAAGAATGAATATAACGCATCCTTTGGTGACTTCGAAACTAACTTTTTGACGTTTTTGGAAGTCGTTAAGACATAAGTGTGTCATCACTTGACCTAATTGTGTTTTTTTATGTACGGGATTTAATGACATATGACTTATTGCCATACAGAATAGGATGGCGCCAAGATTTCAAAAAGTGATTAACTATGAAACAACAGAACTGTTATTAGTTCATGCAGTGTCAATTTTTGTACTGGTTTGTTTTTGGGTAATGTTTTGTAACTTATATTTCTATGGTCATTAAAAATAAGTGCTTTAGGTTAAAAAATGGCCAAATAAATTAAAAAGATAAAATTTTAAACAATCACTGTATTCATGACACTACCTACTACTGTTTCGTTCGTATCAATATTTTTGATGTAAAATAATTACATTTATTTCTATATTTTATTACAATTTTTTTCTTTACATTTTAATCATTATTAACATTAACTGACTCAACGGATGGAGAATGCAGAAAAGGAGCTGGAGGGATGTTTAGGAAGGGGGTTAATCATCGCAACCTTATAGATCTATTGTGTGTTCCCCTTTCTCTGCTATTGTTTCTTAGTTTCAATCTACTGGGTGTTCATTGAGGAGACTGTTATATACCCCGTGACAATCCGAAGATTTTTTTTACTTAAATGAAGGAATCTTTTTTATTTTTCTCGCTCGTAAGTCCTGAGAAATTTCTTCGAGCGTCTTAGACCATTGGAGGATTCTCATTCAAGGTTACTGATAGTTTTACAGAATATCTTCAGTAAATTTATGACTCGGTCATCTCGAAACCTCTTTTTGATATACTCCTTTATTTTCTTTTAATCAACGGAAGAATATTATCAATAAACATTTTATATAAAAATATAGATCTAGAACTCACATTTATAACAAAAACAGCATCTCTCATGAATCATTTTGGACTTTTTCCTGTCATCGTATAAATTAAATGGCGCCAAAATAGCATCTAAGCCGATAAGAATCTTTTTTATATTGCCTCAGCTATAAATTACGAGTTTGATTTACGTCCTATTGAGTACGCAGTGTTAAAAAGCAATAAAAATCTCCTATATGTAATCAATTAAACTATTTATCGCGGCCTATTATTAAACAATTGCCGTAATTCTGTAAACAACGTGGGTGGCAGAGCGGATCACTTTTTTCAGCCTTTGTCGCTTTTTCAAACGACACAGATAATGTTGAAATTGATTGATGAAAACTATTACAAAAACTTGTGGAAAACCAATTAACTACTTGTAGTAGAAATATGACATAAACTATACAGATGCAAAAGAAGACGCGGTTCTGACCGAAAAATATTGTTGCGGACCCGTGTGGAGTGTGGACTCGGCATAACCTAACTAGCTAAAATGTCCCGCCCCATATGACCTTAATATCGCATTAAAGAATAGACACCGTAATGATTCATTCGAACGTCCACTGATAACCATAACTGAGAACAGCCGAGCTCAACTGGAATGGAGTAGTACATACGAGAACATTCGAAACCTTCTCTATGCACCTAATGATCTATGGATTATTCGAGAACTCTTTAGCTATGGGTAGCTGTGGATATAAAAGCCGTCGGCTGGGGGCCTGAAGAGGACAGAAATAAATAGACGAGTACAGTTGTCCCGCTAAATTCAAAAATAAATTCTTTCTAGATAAATAGTTATAAATAGTTTGTATATAGTTTTTTAAGTCTTTTAATCGTTATTGTTTGTTACTTAGTGTAAATAAATTGTGTTTAAATAAAGTGTGACTTTCTATCCACACGGAACCGACGAAAAACGTAACAATATTTACTAAGTTTAAAAACTTCAAAGTCTTTTACTGGCCTCTAGTATCAAATTATTTTCAATTTCGAGAGATTTTCAATTTTCATTTTGCTAGCAACATAAAATTTAAAATACTCTTAATATCTCAAATTTCTCTAATTTGGGTACATTAGAAATATAAACATTGTATCCTTAAAAAGAACTTACGTGCAACGCAGGAATCAAACCATACTGCAAAATTTGGTTTACACGTACACACATTATTATTGCATTCTGTGTCTATTGTACCGCAATCTTCATCTGTTTCGCATGGACCATGTATTGCTGACGCTAAAATAACAAAAACTTTTATTTCTTTAAAAAAATCCATAAATGAAAAACAATTAATGACTTTAGAATAGATGAGCAATTGTACTAAAGATATCCAAGTTTTATTTAATTGTATTTTACTTATAAACGATACCATACAGCTTTAAAGCGCTAAGTACATATATGGACTATTTTATGTAATAAGTCGTATAAATTGTTGGAAATTGTAATGAGGATGTTACAAAACACTTCGTTAAATTAATTGGATCAAACTTCATTAATTCACTTTAACTATATACATTTTTATAATTAAATAATATTTCTAAATTAACTAACTTTAGTTTTACCTATCCACTATAACATTCTTCAATATTGCATTAGATTAAGAGTAGTCTATAGGTCACAGGTCGACAATATACTTTTAAAATTTCTAAGATTTTCTACATATTTATTTAATTTATAATATACAGGGTGGTCCGAACTGTATTCCGGAAACTTCGGCAGCATTCTCCATTTAAAAATAAGTAAAAAAGTTCGTATAAATGTATGTCCTATTTTCGGAGATACAGGGTGTAGAAGTTTCATTTTTATTTCGATTTTTTCCAAATAATTTATGAAGTAACGTCAATGTTTGAATGAAAATTAATGTCTGAGGGTTTTTTGACATGAGAAATTTGATTTTGATGTCAATAGGATTTCTGTTTGTAGAGGGCACCACCTACATGTGTTCACACTTTTCCTCCGTACCTGTATAAAACTATGGAGTTAAAAATATACATTTCGGTGAATTTTTACGTAAAAAATGACTCTTGGTAAAAATTATCACACTTCTCATCATTCCACTTCACAAGTAGAAGTCACATTGATATCAAAATCAAGTTTCTCATGTTAAAAAACTCCCAGACACCAATTTTCATCCAAATATTAACGTTACTTCAGAAATTATATGGAAAAAATGGAAATAAAAATAAAATTTCTACATCCTGCATATCCGAAACTCAGCATTTTAGGACATACATTTATACGTACTTTTTTACTTATTTTATCTGCAGCATATGCTGCCGAAGTTTCCGGAATACAGTTGGGACCACCCTGTAGAATAATACTTTTTATTATATTAGTGCCTAGTGCCTACATATACTACGGCAGACAACATCTAAAACTCGAAACTCAAATGTTTATTTTTATCTGTCTAACTATCTACTATTCCACCAAAATACTTTGAAATTATACGTCTTCTGTGACGAAGTTTTTCTTCAATTCCACTTCTTCACTAACCATTTTTTTAATCTATAATTACACTTAATATTCATGTTTATACTTATAAGTGATTAAAATTAGATATGCACTACCATAAACCTTTTAAATCCTTTAAAAAACATATGTAGGTGTTTCTAAAACATACGTACCTTTTATTCCTGCGATAACACAAGCCACACAGACCAGTAATATCTCCAAATGCATCGTTGAATAATAGCCTTAATGTAAAAATCCTTTTTCTCAGTTTAAATTTTCGATCAAATCGTAAAGCTTGCCCTCATCAAATTGTTTAGGTAAACAATGAGATGCATGGTCTGTAACAAAATATAATGAACATTAATAGATTTATTGCTTCACGGCTTACTATACGATGTGTTAAGAGTACTCGAATGAAAGTAAAATTTTTAAGATAAACATATTAAATTTAATATGTAAACTGTGATGGAAGCAATTGAGAAAAGTGCTCATTAAGTAATGTATATTGTTCTATTTTTATGTTTTTTGGTGTTTTTATACAGGTTATTGTCTCTAAGTAAGATAATACCACAATTTACTTTATAGTCTGTGCTAATACATTTGATACAAGTGCAAACTATGAAATTTTATATAGACAATACTATTTTTCTTTGCTATAGAGAGTTTATTATAGGAATTATAGCATAGTGTGTCTTGTAGACCATCAATCTAACAAATCACCACTTAGTACAATTAATAGGGTCAGAATATAATTAATTTCTTTGATATGTTAAGCCGCGTCCAAGCTAAGCGAACAAAATGTTCGCGAACATATTTAATTAAACAGATATTAAGTGAAAATTGTGAGATAGGTAGATTTATAAATAATAAAGCCAACAAGTACAGCTAGCCTAGGCTTAGGGTATGAACATAGTGGAGGCAGGTTTCTGCTTTCCGGCAACCAGCGCCGTCTCTGGGGACCTATTCTTGACCACATATCGCTCACATCTCGCATCTCCGAAAAAGCCATATAACAATACACGTGATGCCTAACTTTGCGTATATGCCGTGTATTGTTATATGGCTTTTTCGGAGATGCGAGCAGGGTTCGGAAGTAGTTAATTAAGAGGAAATTTACCTGATTAACTAACCTAACCTAACCTAACCATATCCAAACGCCGCTCCCGCCGCGCCGGCCCCGCACATAGGGGTATTTGGTCTATAAACCTGGCCAAAAGTGAAATATTTTTATTTTCATTTTTTATCTTAACTGAATGCAAATCTATAAATACTAAATGTAAGCGCGTTTATTAGCTTTTTTAAGTCGTAAGTTGACTATCAAATAAATAATATATTTCAATTATAAGTATGAATTATTTTGAGTGTATTCTGAAAATTTCTAAGATTATAAAATAGTGGAATTGTTTGTAGTGCTTTTTTACAAATTGTTTATAATAACTGTCATGATGGATACAGAGCCAGCTGGCAAGTCCTGTTTTATGCCATATTTTTATTTTGAAACGTTTCCTTCTATTCTATTTCTTTATAATGTTTTATATTTAAAAAATCAGAGGCATTTTTATAAGGTGTAAGACTATTCGGCAATATTCCGCATGGAAATTAGTATCCGTTCAGTGCTTAAAGTCTCCAGCTTTGGAATATGTACAAAAATCTTGCCAATATTTGCCACTGCCAAAAAAAACATTGATTTAAATAGATTCTTAAACGAAATAGTCTTTACCCTATAACACCCATCCTCGCTCAAATATCGTCTATAATATACAAATTACTTTCTTGTTCTAGCATCCTCATCCAATTGCTTGGTTTTGCACAGAATGCACCCTCTCCTCTAATCCTCTAATAATTTGATCGGTGGAAAGGGTTTCAGAGTAGAGGAAAAAATATTGTGTAGGAAAAACAAAATGGGGTTCCATATTAGCACCCTCTCCTCTAATAATTAATATTACTAACAAAAAAGCAAAAAAATCATAAAACATAATTTTGGCCAACCTTTAGTTCTTAATACCCTCTGTGCCGTCGGCGCCTGCAAAAGCAGAAATAAATAAATTTTCGTTCGGGTAAAGCGAGAACGCCGATGAACGCTGGTTGACGGCTCCTACCTGCTTTCACTGTGAACTAGCCGATTTGATAACACGCTTTAATTTTTCAAGGTTATAAGCGCGAGGCGGCGCGGCGCGGCGCTACTATGTAACCATATACAGGGTGTCCCAGAAATACGTGCAAGTATTTTAACTTAACTGGTAGTATAGTTCAACCCCAGAAACACGCCTATGAGGTTTTTTTTCTAAATATTTTTTTTTTTTTGAAATTCGGAATTTTTTGAAAATATTTTTGGAATTTTTGCAATTTTTTTAGTTTTTATTTAAAAAATAATTTCTTGATAATATGGCAACATAGGTAGTAGATTAAATTTATAAGAAAGAAAATCCAGAAGAAGATCCAGTGGTTCTCAAACAAATCTCGAAGTATTGGAAAGAATATGTAAGGACCAAGAACTATTGACTACAATAAAACGACGGAAAGCAGCATATTTTGGTCATATTTTTCGAAATAACAAATATAGTTTCCTACAGCTGATCGTTGAGGGAAAGATTGAAGGACGACGAGGCATCTGGCGTAAACGGTTTTCCTGCATGCGGAATTTGCGCCAGTGGTTTAATATAGGAGAGGCAAGTGCAATTATCCGTTTGGCTCAAGACAGGGAGGAATTCCAATTGATGGTCGCCAACCTCCGATGAGGAGAAGGCACATGAAGAAGGTTCTCAAAATTTGAGCAAAAAATCATTTTTTTTGGAAATTTTCAAAGTAAAATAACTCCGTTATTTTGGACTTATTTGAAAAACGATAAAGAGAAAATATGTTTCTTTTATCGAGATCTACCACCCTTTAAAATACTTGCACTTATTTCTGGGATACCCTGTTTATAACAATACACGTGATGCGTATACGCAAATTTGCGAACGATGTCAAGAATAGGTACCCAGATTGGCGCTGGCTACCAGTAAGCGGCAAACCTGCTTGCACTGTGTTCGCACACTTATTAAGGAGCGCTGAGCGCGGAGCGCCGAACGACTAGCTGTACGCCAGAGCGTGCGTTTGCCTATGCTAGAGCGCGCGCGTTCTTTTTCCGATGGGTGTCGGTACATCAAGAGGAGCGAACGGCGTGCACTTCGGCGGACATTGTACCGGACACTTGGAAGGGTCTCATTTAATTTCGGGCGTCCATCTGTGATTTTTATTTTTTACCGAGTATTCGACAATGGGAGACGCAGTTATTGACTGGGATCGTGTAAAACATTTACAACTAATTTGTGTACACAAAGAAAAGATTTTATAATTTTAATTTTATTGTGGGTTGAGTGTGAATAGCTATGTAGCTAAACTTCGTCCATATAATTTCATTTTTGTTAATAAAGACCTTTATGATTATTTTTATTAAAAACCGGAATTATAATGGGATTCTGAAATTGAAATTTTTACCATTACATTTTTAGAAATAAATATACCGGTGGAATATTGAAAAGTGGTTCACTTCTATAACTTTTTTAATTTTTTAGATAAAAAACGAGATTTGGTATGTTAGTATAGGACATAAATCAGGATTGATCGACGTTTTCATTTATTTTCGGTCACTACCCATTTCACCGGAAATGACAACAACTTTTGATTTAAATAGTACCCTCGGTATTTTTTTACCGTATATGATAGAAAATGACATTTTGACACAAATGACTAAATAGAATGATATATTATATGTCAACTTTTGACATTTTCAATTAAAAAATGGCCATAAATAAACGTAACAACAATTTTACTCAAATACCAAGTATGTAATACCAAATTATTCGTAAAAAATGCTTTTTCCAAATATGCTGAGCCAGCCTCGTACCATTTGAACAATTTGAGTTATCATTAAAAATACGATTTATTGGGCATCTTTTAAGCGGCCATGAAAGGATACGAAAAAAAATTACACGATCAAATATATGTTTCCAAAGTTCTTTGATTACAAATTAATAGTTTTAACTCAGTCTTGGCACTCTAGATTGAAATTTACAATGCTATTTTTATTTACTTGGAAATGTCTAAAATTGACATATGGTATGTCATTCTATTCAGAATGTCATTTTCTATCAAATAAAGTAAAAGTACTTTCTAAAAATCCAAAGGATACAATCTAAAAATCCAAAGTTGTAGTCATTTCCGGTGAATCAAGAAGCGACCGAAGGTAATTGAATATGTCAATCAATCCCGATTTATACTAACAAACATATACTAACAAACCAAATTTCGTTGTATTATCTGAAAAAATAAAAAAGTAAAAAAGGAGAACCCCTTTTGAGAAACACCTGGTAGAATCGGCTGAAAATGAATACAGGTCTTAAAAGTACACTATAACGAATAATCTACCAAAAAACCGTCCGCCTGCTAAATATTGATTCTTCAACGACAAAAGTTCTTAAACCGGTTAATTTATTTAATAAAATACTGGTACTGTAGTTTTCTCAGCTTTGCACCAATTTTGTTTTGCTACAGAGTTTCTTTTTTTGTTTTTTTTTGCAAGCATTAGCCAATACAATAAAAGCAGCTGCCGCAATTTTGACCTTATCATCCACATTTATTTTTTTAACTCACATTAAGCCGGGCACTCGAAAAAACAGCGATTGCTTAAACGCATCCTAGATCTATAGTTCCTAGATCTACTATTCTAATCTATCTATTTGTTCGCTTGGCTTGGACGCGGCTTTAAGATATGAAATGAGGATGGATTGACGTATTTAGTTAGTTTCGCTCACTTCCTGTTTCACCGGAAATTACTACACACGAAAATGACAATCTGCATAGAATGACATATCAAAGAGAATTTGACTCGTATAGAGAATTTGACAACAATTTCGTTTTATTAACTGAAAAAAATAAAAAAGTTACAGGGATGAGCCACTTTTAAAAAACACCCGGTATATACCTTGTAACCAAACAAACTTAGTAGTCTATATGTTTAACTCTTCTTAGATCATTGTTTAGGTTTTCATTAAGGTTTCTATATAATAAATGACACTTTTGTTATTGCAATTCTTTTTAAATTAAAACAATAGCATTAACAATAACAAATAGAAATATAATTAGCGCCTAATGACTACATAATTGTTTACAGCGACGAGCAGCTGATAAAATTTTATTTTACATCTAAATGAAACCCTTTTTTAAATGTAAGGTCTTCGAAGATCACACCCGAGACTGAAAAAATCAATTAGTCGTCTCCGATTTGTTACATATCACGAACAATTTAATATTCTTTGTTATTATACTGTATTTTAAATTATCTTAATTTTGTAATGGTGAACTGATAAGAAGAGTGTTTATGAAAGCAGAAGAAAAAAAGGGCTCTGTATTATCGACCGTTAATAAAAAACTTATCTAAACTATCTGTTAATAAAACTATTCCAGAGATTGAGTTCATTAGGTTTTTGAGTTATGTCAGTTTTCATACTACTGAGACTTGATAAATAATATACCGTAGATGGTAGGGCAGTAATAAATTGTTCTATATAAAAATGTTCATAATTTTAACGTAATCAGTACCGTATGATCGAAAAAACATTGCCACAGAGACAATCTGAATATAATAATATATCATAGATCTCATATGTCAACATTTGATTTTCGCTTAAAAAATAGTGTTTTAAATTTCAATCTTGAGTATCATGGCTGTAATTATAACGAATAGTTGAATCGAAATAGCAAGTATACAGTTTCAGGGTGTCTCACTAGTAATCATTACATGGCATGGCAGTCATAGGCAGCCTTCTTCGCAGTCATTGGCAGTAGCTTGATAGTAAAATTATATTTTGGCAGTACATGTACAGGGTCAACTTTCGTTTAGCTGAAATCAGTTATTACAAAAAAAAATTGTCTTTAAAAAGCTACTGTGAACCACGGAAAACACAAATTTTCCTGCGGATATGCTTAATTTCCAAATTTCGCACTTTAGAATAACTGAAATCTGCTATAAAAAAGTACATTTTGCGTTTTATTTTTAATATTTTTCTGATCATATAAACAGAAAAATTTTCCTGCGGAAATAAGCTGTTTTCATTTTCTAAGGAAATTTATTAGACTTTAAAATAACTGAAATCAGTTATATAAAAAATAAATAAATTTTTGCCTTTTAGAAGCATTCACGAATTGAGGAAAATAAAAGTTTTTCTCTGGAAATAAACTGTATCCATTTTCTGAGGAAATTTAATAGACTTTAGAATAGCTGAAATCAGTTATATAAAAAATAAATATATTTTTGCCTTTTAGAAGCGTTTACAAACTCAGGAAAATAAAAAATTTCCTGCGGAAATGCTTGATTGTCATTTTCCATTTGTTCCTTATTACTATTATCGGGTCTTGTAAAGTATAAGTACCCACGAATTTACCAAATTTTTTTTTCGCCGAAAGTCCTATGCTTATAGAACACTTAAAAGAAAAAAATCCTTGGACGAAGCACTTTTGAACCAAAAAAAAATCATTTAAAAGTGTCTAAAATGCTAACCAATCTAATAATAAATCTAATAATATTTTTACAAAATCACAGTTAATTATTAAAATATAAAAACCACAGCTTAACACCCTCCACAAAGAAAAGTTAACCAAAGCAACCCAAATGCTAACCAATCTAATATTTTTGGAAAATCACAGTTAATTATTAAAATATAAAAGAAAATTTTTTTGTTTTGAATCAGCCCTATTTACGTAAAGCTTTAATAAAAAACAAGAATAAGTGCAAAGTGTAATTCCGAGGTACTTATAGTTTACAAGAACCTATATTATCTATTCTACAAGAATTGTTATTCCTCCGAAAGATGTTTTACACCCCCCAGCACCCCTATTCGCTCCTGGGTCCCGTAAGCTTCTAAACTGAAAAATGTATGAAAAACAAAGTGCATAAAATGACATTGACACATTTCACAACTCTTTGCTCGTAAAGGCTCGTATAAAACAAATATAAGTTCATTTTTCATGTAACCGATTGCGGCTATTCTAAAGTTAAAGCATTTTTTATGTAAAATAAAAATAAAAAATTTCCGCACACACCCGGAAGACTAGTTTTGATGTAACAGATTTCGGCTATACTAAATTCCAAAAAATGAAAATGACTCATATCCGCAGGCAAATTTTTGTATATTTGTACTCCTAACGCCTTCTAGAACGCATATATAAAGTCATTTTTTATATAACAGATTTCAGCTAAACGAAAGTTGAGCCCATGTACATTTTTTACCCAAGTGAGACACCCCTCGGCGGTACCAAACTATTTGTAAAAAATGCATTTTCTAAACCTATTCTAATAACCCACCCTTGTTCTATTTGAAAAAAAAAATATTATTATTAAAAATACGATTAGGGCATTTTTAACTGGCCAGGTAAAGTCATGAAAAACACTAGATGGTCAAATCTATTTTTCCAAGGCTCCTTGATTAAAAATTAGTGATTGAAGCTATAACAGCGTTAATAATAAATTACATATACTATGAGGCAATTCTAAAGATAAAACATATCTACTGAAGAGCTCAGGTTTTTATAAAATATCATTTAATCGGAAATATTCTGAGTAGACTAGAAGATAATAACTACATACATATATAGATTCAAAGGACATAATCAACGTTCAATTAAGATATAATATGGCTATAATAGAGACATGATATATTCTTATGTTGCTTGTATAGATGTTCAAGCCAAATTTCAACTTTCTAGTGTCTCCTGTTTAAAATTAAAGTGGATAATATTGTGACCTTGGTTCACTCTTTATAACTTGATAATTATATAGGAAATTGCTATATAAAAAAATAGGCGAAACCAAATAATTAATTAAATAAACTCCAAAATAATTTAATTTTTTTTTATCTAAATTCCTTTGCGCTTAATCTTAATCTTCGTACCTTTTTACTCTGGGCTGATTATTCATTATGAAATTATTGTTGAATTAATTATTAAAGTTCAAGTCGTCAATCATATAATAAATCATATCAATCCTTTTGAACTGAGGCACACTGAGGTAGATAATATAGTCATTAGAGAGAGAGAGTAAAAAAATTCCCATAAAAAAATTGGTGTAGTGTGTATCACCGAATATTAAATTGGTTATATCTTATTAGATGATCCTACATGATAAGATGTAAAATATGAGGGCTCCAAAAGCTTGTTTTTTATGTAAACACTCTATTAAAGAACTATATAATAATCTAGATTGGCTTGTTACTTTATATATTCATAAATCAAACTGTCTTTTCTTTAATAATAGAGTATAGAATAGATAAAATAACCATTAGTAAGTAAACTATGTTGTAAAAAAAGATGGATTTTTCTATATTAGGTTTACTTTGTATTAAGTTCAATATACCATAACGATCGAAAAAAAAACGGCGTCAAAGACGGCTGGGGAATGATAATCGATGATAATTTTGGCGAGGTCAAGCACTAGATGTCATTATACTAGGCCCGTACTCCTTTTTATTTTTTAATGGCCGTGTTTTGAACTACAAGATAATAAAATATAATGAGCAGTTGCAAATACAGTAATAGTACTAAACAATGCTCATTTTCTTCCCTTTTAAGAACAGTACTTTTTTACATACCATTTACTTTAAAGATAATCTAAGGCTTCTTGTGGTAGTTGCTCTATAAAACAGGTACTATTTTGTTGTTAAAGTCATCTGTGGAGGTGGTTGATGATTTATAGAGGCTCTCAGTAGTACTGCCTCGCTTGTTCAGAGAGATAGAGATCTAAAGTGAAAGTTGAAGGTACTTTGAGTATTTTTTATTATGTATTGTTAACTGTAGTGAAGTCGTCATTAAAAATATATGTTTTTAATATTCTACTGTTATAGAGAGTGTATAAGAATATTGGACAGTTATGATGTAGCCAAATATGTTGCAATTTTTGTTAATCAATGTAAATCTTTGTATCCCAACAAAGTAGTAATTAGCTCGTAAAAGGCTATAAATTCTACTCAAAATGGTGTCATTTATATAATGGTATAAGTCTGAAAAATAAAATAAAAATAGTAAAAATGGTATGCAAAATAAATTTTAATTAATGGGGAATTAATGGAGTAAAGATTATTAATAATAGTACTGAAGCAGATAGTGCTCAAACTTTTTTTTATTGGCCCTCCATTTTCGATCACTCGCTGTATCGATCCACTTATTTTCAAATCATTCATTTAAATGTTACCGAACAACTCTTGAATTGTAGGCTAGCACACCATCTTATTATTCTTGAAACCATCAATTTTAGGTATATAGATAATTACTAATGGTTGCGTATTCAGGACTTTCCCAACTTGCGTTATTATGTAACATATTTTAGTATTCATCTGATCACAGCTTTTTCAGTACAAGCTGGTCATGCGGACAAACGAAGCACCCCTGTTTAAACTGAGTAAATTGTGTTCAACTGGCATATTTTGATTCCAAAAATACACACACGGCCAAAATTATTGCATATAACGATATTTTTATTTTATTTTGGACCTAATATGATTCTTTTTATATTTTTGGACATATTGGCTTACTACACGGCTAACTAATATAAAATTAAAAATCTAAGTGCAACTAGGCTGTTATTATAATTTTATTTCATAATGAGTGAAAATCAACAAAAACAAATTTCATTTTGAACAGAAAATACTGAAAATAATTTTATTTATTTCCCAAAACTAATAGTCTGTATTGCCTCCTCGAGCCTCAATGCAAGCTGTGAGACGACGTGGCATGCTCTCAATTAAGTTGTCCAGAAGATGTTGAGGAATGACTTCCCATGTTTCGCGCGCAGCAATTTTCAATTCATTTAAAGTACGGGGGATCATTCCTTTTGGCAATATGGCGTTATAGCATGTCCCAAACATGCTCGATCACATTCATATCTGGAGACATCGGTGGCCACCACAGTTTTCTTATACCCTCTTCCTCACAAAATTCGCGAACCGCTAAAGTGCGATGGGGAGGAGCATTATCGTCCATGTAAACAAATTCATCCCTCACTGCCCCCTCGATATGGACGCACAATAGGCTCTAAAACGCCTCTAAGATATGAGGCACCTGTCATTGTGTTATCAATAACAACAAGAGGAGTTTGAGCTCCGTGCATTATACCTGCCCATAATGCCCCCTTGAAATGGGATACGGAATTGAGCTGCATTCAAACGTGCTCGTCTTTCAGATGCTCTCCAGACCAAAGTTAGTCGCGAGTCTGACACTAGGCCTATTCTTGTTTCATCATTAAACGTGACGAAATTTCAATTAAGTCCATTTCCAATTAGCTCTCATCTCTTCAGCCCATTGTAGTCGCAATTTTGTGCTATAAATTAAGCTTCGGAACACGTAGAGGCCTCCTTAAATGTAATCCTCTGTCATGGAGTCTTCTTGCTATGATTTTTCTTGAAACATTCACTCCTTCAAGGCGAGTTAACTCATTTTTAATAGCAGTACTAGAAAGCAGGGGATAGCGTCGTGGCAATTAGGGATATTTGACGGTGTTGCACCAGCAGTAGTAACTCTCTTTCTTCCTCTTCCAGGCCGGTCTGTAACCTCGTTTGTCTCCTTGAATTTTTTTAATATTCGCGAAACATCGCTTTGGTCAACTCCTACAATTTCAGCTATTGCAACTTGCCGGTAGCCCTGTTGAGACAGTGTTACTATTCTGACTCTATTAAACTGTAAAATAATGTTTCTAGGAATTGTAAGGCCAAAACAATGGTCAAATTTCTTCTGAAACACAAGAGACCGCCAAATCGAAATGTGCAAGAATTTGTAATAATATTGGGTCTGAACGATAAACATTGTTTACCATATCCATTTTAACAAAAAAATGTTTATTACAGATTTCAAAGCTATGAATAAAAAACTCTTTAAATTCCTTTACGTATATTTTTAAACGATATATAATATGTCCCCTGTTACATATGAAGCAATAACAATTTTAAATTTACAAAAAAATAAAATAAAAAGTCATTTATAGCGTGAACCTTTAAAAACCTGGACCACCTTCAAACATACTTTAAAAAAGAAAACATATTAAGAACTAGTACTAAAGCCTTTTTATGGTAATATTAGTCATGTAGAAAGCATGTTATATTAAAAAAAAGTACCATAAATTCAATGAGAAACAAATAAGTGACTAAATTAATGTTTGTGTGTCCTCGTTAACACGATTTACATAGTACATAACGCCAGGCGTTTGGAAGCTAAGGTACTACATCAAACTTTCAAACTACGAACACATTTTTTCGATTCTGCTCTGGCTCTCATGAATATAAAATAATATCAATAATGTGGCGCTATAATTTACATATATTCACATCCATCTGTCAAACGCATGTTCCGTCGCCTGCGAAGAGACAATCATTAGTTTGAATTATAAACAAATTTGTTACAAAGCTAATAAGCTAACAACGCATGATGTAGGACTGAAGCCACTTCCGACAATAGTTTAAACTCATTTGATACACATATGATTTTTAAACCAACACTGACGTTTCGCTTAATATTAAATCATCTTCAATCAGGACGGTTAAATAAATAAATAAATAAATAAATAAATGCCTTTATTGTCAAAAAATTTTTCAATTTGTAGACAAAGGTAAACTAACAAACAAAAGTAGAAAAAAAAACAAGGTACACAAACAAACAAACAAAAGATAATACAAAACATTATATAAATAATATTGTCAGTCTTATTGTTAAAATAAACATTTATAAATGTTTACAATGTCAAAGAACAAAAAATTTAAAATAATATTCAAAAATATTTAGCCAGTTTATAGCAAAATATCAATGACCTCTAAATAAATTAATTTCGATATCATTAGTAAATATAGCAATAGCAACCATTAGACCAGTGTTTTCAAGATCAAATTCGATTTTCAATTCAAATATAATTCATTTACGGCGTAGAAAGCCTTGTCTAGTAAATAAGAGTTCAATGCTTTGCGAAATGAAAAAAATGATGTTATGGATTTGATTTCAAATGGCAGGTGATTGTGCATTTTTTTCGAGTTGAATAATATTGAACTTTTAACTAACTCTGAGCGTGGGGTAGGTAGATAAAGATCTTGCTCCGCGTTCCTGAGTGGATAAGTGTGAGATGGCCTTTCTTGAGAAGCTGATACATGTTTACGTATTAGGCAAACGGATTCAAATATAAATAAGGAAGGAAGAGTCAATATTCTTAATTCCTTAAAAAAGTCCCGGCAATGAGTTCTGCTGTTTAGTCCTAGTGAATATCGAACAGCTCTCTTCTGGAGCTTGAAAATGTGGTCAAATTGAGTCGCACAACACGTACCCCAGAATGGAAGGGCATACCTGAGGTGCGACTCAAAAAGTGCATAATAAACAGTTCTAGCCACTGACAAGTTAAATAATGTAATTAAAAAAAGATAGTATTTAAATTGGCATTTCGCAAGCTTTGATTAATTTGCGAGAGGCTACTATTAAAAGTTTTTTTATAAAGTAAATACCTATCTGTACCCCAGAAGAAAACTATATTAAGTCACAAAACGTAGTTTTGAGAAAAACAAATTTAAAGTTTCTTTTTAAAGTTATTTCCTAATTCCTTATTAACCTACTCGGGTATTTTTAAACATATGATTGTAATACTGTATGATCGAAAAAAAAGGCTTCCCGTTGGCTTGGACGATCGATGACATTTCCCATATAATTTTACATATAAAATGACAGCGATCTTCATTTCATACTAAAAAACTTGAGCATTTTGTTTGAGTGCAAACCTAAAGTATGTACCAGGATGTATTTTAGGAAAATATTTTAACTTCTATAGGGTGGCTCAAAAAAGTGTGAGTGGACCTTGATGATTTTTTTATAAATGGAACACCCTGTATATTATTGCATTTTTGGCTTCCTTTCAGATCACTTTACATAACCCTAAGATATGAATAAATATATTTCGATAGTTTCAGAGATATTAAAAAATAAATCAAAAATATATATTTTTCAGCCCATTCTTAAAAAAATTATTAAAAATACAAGAACTGTTCTGAAATCAAAACTATATTACGTACTTACTTTAGATGGTCTGTACTTACTTTGTTATAAATATGAAAATCGTAAATTATACAGGATGTTCAAAATTCTACGCCAAACTTTCTAAAATATAAAATAATTTTTCTTTGTTTTTTTAAATGGAACACCCTGTATATTATTTTTTCAATAGACGGAGAATTAAAAAATGAACATTTTTTGTATGTAGAGTATTTCAAAATTTTTAACGGTTTCGCAGATATTTGCGGGTTTATATTTCATATGGCATTTTCCACAGTAAATTTTTATCAAAGCCACCCAATGATTTTTCTCTCGTATTTTACCATTTATTTATCGTAGGGCTCATATACATGCAAGAAAACCAGACACTTAAACATAGACATAAAATAAACTACAATGTAAATGAAAACATTACAATGTAAATATAAAAAAAAAACAAGTATAATGTAAAAAGACAACATAAAAAACGTATTTACGAACACTATATATTAACATCTAGATGCTCTATCCATTCCAAAGCTGATGGAGAAGCCTCCAGAAAGTCCTTCCAGTCTTCACCATAAGCGCGTAGGTTGCACTCTCTAGTTATGTGATGGATGGTTTGGTGAGGGGATCCGCAATCACATTCTGGGGAAGGTATTTTTCCCCACTTATAAAGGGAATCCGCACATCTTATTTTACCATTGAAAGCGCCATATGAAATAATACTGCGCGTATCTGCGAAACCGTTGAAAATTTTGAAATACTCTAAATACAAAAAATGTTCATTTTTTAACTCTCCATCTAATAAAAAAATAATATACAGGGTGTTCCATTTAAAATAACAAAGAAAATTTATTTTATATTTTAGAAAGTTTGGCGTAGAATATTGAACATCCTGTATGATTTACGATTACCATATTTATAGCAAAGTAAGAACAGACTATCTAAAGTAAATATCTAATATAGTTTTGATTTTAGAACAGTTCTTGTATTTTTAATAATTTTTTTAAGAAGGGCTGAAAAATATATATTTTTTTATTTATTTTTTAATATCTCTGAAACTATCGAAATATATTTATTCATATCTTAGGGTCATGTAAAGTGATCTGAAAGGAAGCCAAAAATGCAATAATATACAGGGTGTTCCATTTAAAAAAAATCTTCCAGGTCCACTCACACTTTTTTGAGCCACCCTATAGAAGTTAAAATATTTTCCTGAAATACATCCTGATGCATACTTTAGGTTTGCACTTAAACAAAATTCTCAAGTTTTTTATTCTAGGAGCTACAGATGCCCGACGCACTATTGCCGGACCCTGTATGAACAACTTATTTTGAACTAAAATGAAATGTAAAACAGCTTTTTAAATAAATTATACCAACATTTTGTGAGTGATAACATAATTTGTATATGAGAAAAAAAAACACTTACAGGACTTAACTTATTATATTACGCTCAAATAAATAAAAAAAGAAAAAAAAATAAAGCTCAGAAATAAAACATAGAGGGAACGCTCCTTTTTTTGTTGAAAGTTTTTTTTGAAAGTTTTCTTATTTTTCAGAGCGATATAAATGCTTATAATAACTGGTCTTTAAAAGATGGCATGTTAAGTTTCAATGATTGATCATTTCTTCACATTTTTTAACCTCTAAAATTGTAAGCAATAAACATTTATTGACCTTCATGCAATAATTGATTGATAGGTAATTGTTTAGTTTTAGAAATTATTAAATAATTGTTATAAAGTTCCTTTGTCATCAAATAGATATTTGACTAGAATTTTTAAAACTCATATTAAATAATAAAAATAGCCAAAATAATAATAGACATAGCTATTTGTAAGCTTAATGACATTTAAAAAGCTAATAAGATTGACAGCCGAAATCACGTGCTGATTCTATCAATCAAATGAAGAAATGGCAACACAGTCACTGTCAGTGCGAACATCTGGCAACTGTACGGTTCTTTGTACCAACGGTACTAGGCAATGATAAGTCATTGGCAAAGAGCTATTTGGGAGGATCACGATCCAAGTTATGAAACTTTTTGAAAAGGATACGACTGAAGAATGTTATCTTAAGATAAGAAGACCACAATAGGTCTGTAAAAATCACAGTGAAATAGGCATAATCTATTTATCTGCAGTATATTTAGAAGTATTTTAATAATAATTCCAAATGATAGCCAAAAAAAGAGCGTCAGAGATGGTTTCGAGTATAGTTTTCATTTTATATGTAAAAATATACCGGGTGCGTCTCAAAACTGGCTCACCCCTATAACTTTTTTATTTTTTCAGATAAAAAAACCAGATTTGGTATGTTAGTATATGACATAAACTAGGATTGATTGACGTATTCTATTTGGTCACTTCGTGTTTCACCGGAAATGACTACAACTTTTGAATTTTAAATGGCACCCTCGGTATTTTTTTACTTTATTCGATAGAAAATAATATTCTGAATAGAATGACATTTTTTTCGATCATACGGTATTTTATTAACTTGATACTGTTGAATGATGAGAAGGAGGAGAAATGAATAATAATTAAATAAATGCGTGTTCATCCCAATTAGAAAGAAGAATTCCCTGAAATATATATTTATAAAAATATCTTATCATCCTAATAAAAATACTAATATTTTAATTATATGTCTCTGTTAAATTTTGATTATTTCAATTGTTATAAAAGATGACTAGTGCAACATTGCAATTAAAAGCGAGCGTTATAAGCGAAGTGACCATAAAAGTACAAAATAGCTAAATTACTAGAAATGTCGTCTTGACAAATAAAATTCCATTCTTCTGTTTTATTGCTTTACAACATATTTTACTTTTAATTATTTCGTCGATGACGTATCAATCAAAATTATTAATTTAATTTCTTCAAAAAGCTGTATGCCAGTATGTGTTTAATACTCAAAGAAATAAGTGATCTTAGAGAGTATACTGTTATATAAATTTTAAGTAAAAAATTTGACTAATAGATTTTATATTTTATAATGCTTTTTATTTTTATTCGTGTTTATGTAACTTTCTTTTCCTATTAATCTGTTAGAAAGTACCGTATCATCGAATAAAAATGAATGACGATCGATGACATGTCCCATATAAATCTACATATAAAATGACAGCGATCTTTATTTCATAGCCATCGCTGACGCCGTTTTTATTCGATTATACGGTATTATATTATTAAATGCAGTCATATAGTCAACATCTAATAAAATCAAATTGTTATGAACCATAAAATTATGAAACATTAAATTTCTAATCAATTTAGGCCAATAATTTATTAATACAATATGAGATAATAAAACTGAGATATAAAATAGGTTCATTAAATATAATATGTATTTGCAGTTATATTTTTTTAATTAAAGGAGGTATAAGTTAAAGATATATTTTAATTAAAAAAAAACTAGGTAACAATTGATATGACACAGTGAAGCTATTTTGGATTTTTTGGCTCAATGTCAGCGGGTCTTTGACTTTTCGAAAAAAATAAAAATAGTCTACATAAATAATCATTTTCTGATAACCTTGCGTTACATAAACAGCAAATTGAACTACTGGATTGAGCACATATGTTAGTCATTTTGCTTGAATTTTTATTTCCTTAAGATCCTGTTCCTGAACTCAAATTACTTTTTTTAAGATTTCTATCATATATATTTGTCAAATTGACACTTAAAGACATAAATGGCTAAAAATATATTTTCTGGTTGAATTTTCAAAAAGTTTTTTTCAGCCATTAAGTGAAAACTATTTATCATAATTTTTAACCAATAAACAGCCGCTTTTTGTGTCAGTCAAATATTTATTTAATGCTAATTTAATCTTGGATAAACTAATTGTTTTTAATATAAAGTTAGATTTTGATGTAAAAAAAATGGCTTGCGTGATGCTAACTATGTATAACTAACCCATTTATCCAGGTAACATCATTCCTAAATTTATCTTTGCATATACTTAAGTTTAATTTTTTTTAAATAAGGCCCACTCTAGTGGCAAGTTATTTAAACAATATTTCTAATATTTTTTTAATTGGTGTGAAACTGTATAAAGACAATGTATAAACTAACAATTTTATAAGTAGGATATGTATTGTAAGAAATAAAATGCGCGAGCCGTTTTCGGTCACTGAGGTATCAACTAATTTCAGTCGGATAATAAGGTTGATTGTTGGAGATTCATTGTTGTGAACATTGTTGTGAATTGGGTAGTCAAGATGACAGAGGGCATTTTGCGTGCTCGGATGGACAAACCGTTCGCTTGAGAAAGATAAGTGTTATAGTTTTGTGTGGTTCCGTATTTTGAATAAAATATTACGTTTAAAATATCTCGGTTGTTGTCATAGGCCAGTCGGCAAGTGCATCGATGGCGGGAGCAAATTCGGACAAGCTGGAATAAGTTTTATTTTGTTTAGTTTGGTGTCGAGAAGCACGTATTAAATTTGCACTTCCCGTAAAGCCCGGATTTGGCCGCCATCTTGGAAAAATTGGCTAAAATTCGGTTTATTTTTCATTATTTGCTAATAACTCGATTTCTATCAACTTTAGTGCAAAATATGTAGAAACCAAAATTAAAGAAGGGGAAAAACTCTATAAAAAACTTTGTATGGGTTTTTTCGTGCGACTACCCAAAGTATCGAATTTTACAAAAACAAAATTAAAGTTTGATATAATGTACGTGTTCAATATATCCGGGGTTAACTGTATTTGTTTCCACACCACCTTATTTGTTATCTACACCACAATTGGAAATGGTTGAATAAGCTGAAAATGATGATGATGCTAATGATTTATTTAAAAACCATTCTTGATTTATTTAACTAAATATGATATGATCCTCATATAAATATTTGACTAACAAACCAACTATCGTCAGTTATTTTTGCTTCTGCCTGCAGAAAGGGCTGCTATTGGTTAAAAAAACATAAAATCATCTAGATGGCTGAAAGTTGGTAGAAACGTTACAACTTTAAATGTCAAATTTGACAGATATATGACACTTAACACACAGATTAAATTTTATTATGTCAATTTTAATTTATTTCAAAGCAAAAATTAATATCTACCCAAATGCCAGTAGGCCAGTAAAGCGAGGATAAAAATAATTTATTATCTCCGAATTCTTGACACCCGCACCAATTGACGTGAAATTTTGACAGTGAATAGATATATTATGTAAGAAACAAAAGTTACATAGTAGCGATGTGGGCTTTTGCCATGGGGGTGAGTGCCACCCCTTCTCGGGGGTGAAAAATAAATCATCCATTTTAATTACAGAAATCAATAAAGGGATGCATTCTAAGCAAAAAATCTTCTATAACATTTTTCGAGAAAATTAATGTTTTCCGAGTTATTTAGGATTGAAAATGTTGATTTTTCATCTAAAAACTGCATATTTTTCTATCATTTTCTATAAATAACTCGAAAACCTTGCGTTTTATCGCAAAACTCATATAAAGCAAAAATGAAGCTTGTGGAATAACGAATCGATTCGTTTGTGTTGATTATACCGTTAGGTGTAATAATAGCCGAGTTATCACTCTGTAAAGGTGATTTTTTTCGAAAACTAAGAATTCCAACTTTTTACCGAAAAATAATGGCGAAAAAATACATTTTCGAAGAAAATGAATAGGGCCCTTTTTAAGGCGCTTGAAAAGACCTTTTAAATGCTTTTTTAAAAATCTAAACCACAGTTTTCAATCCTAAATATAAATAAAAAACATATTAATTTTCTGCAAAAATGTAATAGGACATTTTTTGCTTAGAAATCTTAGAATTCATCTCCTTATTGATTTTTTCAATTAAAATGGGTGATTTATTTTTTACCCCCGAGAAAGGGTGGCACTCACCCCCCAGGGTAAAAGCACACATCGCTACTATGTAACTTTTGATTCTTACATATATCTCTATTCACTGTTAAAATTTCACATCAATCGGTGCAGGTGTTCAGAATTCGGACCCTTGAAACCCTCGCTTACTGCCTTACAGGATCAAATTTGTATTGATGTAAATCAATTAATATCAAAAAATCTCCCAACGATGCCGACTTTTCATCTGTGACATCACTGTGCGTCAAAAAAACGAAAATTTTGTATGCGTAAATAGAGTTGGCCGTATGAAGTTGAAACTCTTAACAGCTGTGAAACAGCGATTGTTTTAAGTATTAACATTTCCGCACAGTTTGGGTCAATTATTGTCAGTGTGTGCGTGTAATTTTAGAGCCTACAAGTTCCGCCTTTGTGCTAAATATAATTTAAATGTTAAAAAATTAACAAGATTAAACTACGAATATGATATATGATGCTTGATATCTCAGAGAATAGAGCCAAAGCTTTATGGATAGGTCTATGATGTATTATGTTCTTCTTCTTAATTTTTGGTGGTACCCTTCAATACAGGATGAGTCTTAAATAAGTGCAAATATTTTTAGGGAGTGTATTTCGACCTCAGAAACACGTTTATGAGATTTTTTTTGCGAAATGAAAATTTTGGAAATTTGAATTGATTTTTTGGAAAAAAATTGATTTTTTTGAAGAAAAAAATTGATTTTTTTAAAATTTTTAGTTAAAATACACAATATCTTCATAATATGGCGTCATAGGTAGTAGATTAAATTTACAAGAAAGAAAACCCAGAAGAGATCCAGTGGTTCTCTAAATTTAAGGAAAAAAATATGTTTTTTACCAGCCCTGAAAATATTTCTACTTATTTAAGACTCACCCTGTATATAACATAACTAGACAAGCAAGTCTGTACTAAACCAAGGTAATGTAGGTATACAAACCAGCTATTAAAGAGAAAAATGCTATATTGCCACTTTTATTGAAAGTTTGTTGACGAAGAGCTTATTATACCGGGAGTGTCTGAAAAGTGGCTCATCCCCAATAACTTTTTTATTTTTTCAGATAAAAATTACAGTTGAGGGTTGGAACCTTTGGTGTTACACAGCAAAATAAAACACTAAATCACCACAATACACCAAAACACTTTTACTTCTACACTGTACGCGCGTTTCGCTAACCATGTTAGCATCATCAGCAGATGATTATAAACTCCAAGTTTAGATTTCAGCAGATGATTAAGTCTCCAAGAATTTATAATCATCTGCTGATGATGCTAACATGGTTAGCGAAACGCGCGTCCAGTGTAAAAGTAAAAGTGTTTTGGTGTATTGTGGTGATTTAGTGTTTTATTTTTTTTCAGATAAAAAAACGAAATTTGGTATGTTAGTCCTTATATAGTGACATAAATTAAAATTTATTGACGTATTCAATGACGTTTTCGGTCACTTCCTGTTTCACCGGAAATAACTAAAAGTAATAATTTTTAAATGACACTCTCGGTATTTTTTTACGTTATTCGATAGAAAATGGCACTCTGAATAGTATGACATATCACATGTCAACTTTTGACATTCTCGCATATGGTTTATTTGAAATTGTAAATGCGGTTTATAACGACAATTTGACTCGAAATATCAAGTGTGTGGTACCAAATTATTCGTAAAAACATGCTTTTTCGAAATAAGCTAATGAGCCATCCTTGTTTCACGTGAAAAAATTGAGATATGATAAAAATACGATTTCGGCATCAACCGGCCAAGACAAACACGAAAAATATTAGACAATCAAATCTATTTTTCCAATGCTCCTTATTAAAAATTAGTGTTTTAACACACCATGGTACACTCTAGATTGAAATTTAGAGTACAATTTTTTTCAAAAGTTGACATATAATATGTCATTTTATTTAGAGTGTCATTTAAAAATCGAAAGTTGCAGTCATTTCCGGTGAAACAGGAAGTTACCAAAAACAATTGAAAACTTCTATCAATCCTAATTTATGTCATATACTAATAACCTAAATAATACTAAATCTCGTTTTTTATCTGAAAAAATAAAAAAAGTTATAGGGATGACCCACTTTTGAGACACATCCGGTATAATAATTATAGTGGTTCAGTAAATATAAGCTTTTCTCTTTTTTATATTTAAAAAATTACTTTTTAGAAACTTATCACTATTAATATTTTATGATTCTTATTCTATTTAAAACCCATTTCTTTTGCAAACTAATTAAGTTTAAGTTTCATTTCTCAGAAAGTTTTACTGTTTTTCTATAAACAAAAAAGAAATAACAGCTGTAGACAATACTCTCATTACCTCAATTGTTATTTCCTCATTTAAGTTTATGTTTGTATAACCCAAATAACATTTATTCCATCTGTAAAATATTACACTTTATTTGGATTCGAGTTTCAGTATTTCTGAATCCAAATTACAAATGCGTTTCTTTTAAATATAAAGTTATATGTTTTTGTATTGATGTAATTTATGGTATAGTACATTCAACTTCAAAAAAAAAACAAGCAAATAACTTTCGTTGTTGTTATATAGATGACAAAACAAAAGGCTGAAAATATATTCCTAAATTTAAATTATTATAAAATTGTCATTGGGGTCAAGTTGATTGATAAGTATACTAAGAAGTATAGTTTATCTTCTTTTAAAAAATACTTTAATGATAGATGAGAAAATAATTATGTATTGTAATATAATGAACATGATAGATTGTTCAAAAATGAAAGTAAAAAAAATAACGGTTAAGTTTTAAGAACAAGTAGATCCTAGATTTACCAAACAGATAATTTTGAAAAAAAAACTTGAAAGTAGGTGCTGTAGTTAACAAATTAATAGTTCTTGTAGCCTGTAGCAAAGTAAATATTTTCGTTTGACCTAATTAAAGAGAAACAGAAATCCTACCATAAAAATTATGAAAAGAGAAGTAATATTTCATCTTGGATTTCCATTGGTTTTATGTTCTGATTTACACAATTAGGAACTTAGGATAGTTATATCACTTTCCATGATCAAATAAATTCTAAAAATATTCATTAAAAGCTACACCAAATCAATAAACGAGTTCTATATTGAAGCCTGAAAAATTAATTCACTCATGAAATTCTGGCACAAGGTTAGATGCACTGGTTTTCTTTAGAAAATTTTTAAAACAAATGATAATATTAAATAATAAAACATATAAACAACTGAAAGTAAAATTAACGGTTAACTTTTCAGAATAAATGGATCCTAGATAAACAGGAAGATCATTTTGAAATAAATGACTGATGACTGAATGAGATCTATAGTACTCTTCCTGTCGACAGTAGGAAGTTAAGAATTTCAAATCACGGTATCTAGTTACAAATAGACAAACTTACAAAGTTTCTGTAATAGACAAACTAGAATTCTCCTACAGAATCAGTTAAAGAATAATATTTCTTCTAAGATTATTTTTAGCCGACCATACCAATAGGTATGGTAGGCTATTAAGATCGGCAAAAAGAAGTTTTTTTTAATTTCACTCAAAATGAGTTATTTGGGTCATAAATGACCTAAATACAAAATATTTTCATGGTGTCTGTCTGTATGTCTGTCCGTCTGTCTGTCCGTCTGTAACACGATAACTCAAAAACCGCTGAACCGATTTTAACCAAATTTGGCACAAAAATACTGTGGCACCCGAGAATCTGGCCATTAGTTTTTGGTGGGGTGGGGGGTTGGTAAGGGGGTATGGGGAGGGGGTTAAAAATTTTAAAAAATCGTAACTCCAAAATGTCAGTAGTTATAGCGAAACGCGGTTTTCAAATTAAGATTAGGAATAATATTTGCAACAAAATTTGTAATAACATCAAAATCAGTCAAAGTCGCAGTTTTTGAGATATTAACATATTTTAGTATGGGCGGCTATACGTGCCTCCCAGCGCCAATTTTTTTCTATTAATATTAGCACATCATTCAAAATGACAACCTGGTATTAACTATATGCAGAGTTGTATTTTACTATATCCTGTAACTTATAAGCTTGCATATATAAATAAAAACGACTGTAATTGACTAGTTAAGGAACAACAAAAATATATCTTGAAGCTGCAATAAATTTTAAATAAAAAATGACGAATAAAAATTACACTTTTTCATAGTTTTCAAGATTTCTAATTAGAAAATATATTCCCTTCAGAAAAACCTTTCATCAAGTAGTAAGCAGTTAGTTTCTAGAAAAAGGAAAAATATTTGTAAATATATATGTCAAACAAAATTTCATTCATTTTTCAATTATTTTTTTCATTTAAATCATTTTCGAATTTGAAAAAGGGAATGAATCTAATAAAACTAATACACCACACACCCTGTAGAATATGTTAAAAAACCAAGGAATTTGAAAATCATTTTATCATCCGGGTACATCTTTCTCCATAGCTTATTTTTTGGTTCATCTCAATAGATTTATTTTTTTTTGGAGATATGTAGCAATGCTCAGCAATTCCCTGCGTCAACCACAGGGAATTGCTGAGCATCCTTGAAAGAAGAGGCCTGGATACCCAAGACCTGAAAATTATCCAAAAGCTATACGAACAACAAGTAGCGACAGTAAAACTACAGGACACTGAAACAACAGCAATACCTATCAAGCGTGGAGTTAGGCAAGGATGCGTATTGAGCCCTATGCTCTTCAATATGTACTCCGAACTAATATTTCGAAATGCGCTTGAGGGATCAGAAGACGGCATAAAAGTGAATGGCAGGCTGATTAACAACATGAGATATGCTGATGATACCGTCGTTATTGCAGACACCACTGAGGGCCTGCAAAGACTTCTTGATAGACTGTCCTCGGTGGGCGACTCAATGGGTCTCAGGATAAATACAAACAAAACAAAAGTCATGGTGATAAATAGAGATGCAAGACAGGCAACGGAGGTAGTCGTAGGTGGGACACCAATAGCAAGAGTCTCAAAGTTTAGATATTTGGGCAGTTGGATTAGTGAAGACCTAAACCCAGACATTGAGATCAGAGCTCGAATTGAGATGGCTAGATCAAACTTCCTAAAATTGCGGAACCTACTGTGCGATAAACGTCTCAACATCCATATAAAAGACAACTTCGTCAAGTGCTACGTACTTTCCACACTTCTCTACGGGGTTGAGTCGTGGACACTCAAAGTAAGCGCAATGAATAAGTTGGAAGCATTTGAGATGTGGGTATATCGCAGAATGCTGAGAATACCATGGACTGACCGTGTCTCGAATGAACGAGTTCTAAACCAAATGAACAAGGACCGAGAACTCCTCGACATAATAAAAAAGAGGAAAGCAGCCTATTTGGGCCATATCATGAGACATAGCAAGTATGAATTCCTTCAGCTCATCATCGAGGGTAAAATTGAGGGAAAGCGCGGACCCGGACGACGGCAATGCTCCTGGCTGAAGAACATCAGAGATTGGACAGGCCTGGACTCACATACTTTGCTGAGAAGAGCGAAAAATAGAGAGGAATTTGCCATGGTTGTTGCCGATCTTCACTGAATGGAGAAGGCACTTTAAGAAGAAGAAGGAGATATGTATTCGCTTTTGAAGAAGACACTTTTTTCGTAATTTTTACATTAAAATCATGCCTTTTCTTTTGGTCCCAGTCAACAGACCTAGTAAATTGTGGTCCCAAAGCAGGCCTTGTCTTCTTCAAAAACGAATATTTCCAACAAAAATAAAGCTATTGTGATGAACCAAAAAAATAAGCTATCAAGAAAATATGCACCTAGATGATAATGAACAAAATAAGTCTAAGTAGAGATGAGCTAGTATAAAATGCCCCAGAAAAATGGAGCACCATGTGAATGTGTGGCATGATATTGCAAAATGTTTCTGTACAATGAAATGAAGTCCAGAAAGGCGGCAAAAATATAGCTTTCCCAAAATTTTCTTTTCTTTAGAAGATGCGTCGCTCTTTTGGAGTGGAAAATTTCGATATAAATAAAATAAAGTTTTTAAATCACTTTTTAGCAAAAAAATTCTTCTTCTTCTTCGGGTTCCATCTCCTAATGGAAGTTGGAAATCATCATGGCAATTCTAACTTTGTTAACGGCTGCTCTGAATAACTGGTTTGAAGCTGGCTCATTCCAAACCATTCTCTCAAATTCTTGAGCCATGATGTTCTTCTTCTTCCTTGGCTCCTTCTGCCCCTTTATCTTTCCTTCTATTATGTTCTGCAGCAGAGCATATTTAGGTCCTCTCATTATGTGTCCAAAGTACTCAAGTTTTCTCTTTTTAAGGGTGTTAAACACCTCTTCATCCTTCTGAATTCTGCGTCGCAGTTCTACATTTGTAACCTTGTCAGTCCATGCAATCCTCAGCATACGCCGATAACATCTTTCGAATGCCCCAAGCTTCACCATTTCGGTCTTTTTAAGTGTCCAAGCCTCTGAACCATAGAGTAGAGTTACAAATATATACCTCTTAGCATTCTGAATCTAAGCTTTAAGTTGATGTCTCCACTGCAGACATTTTTTGAGTTTTACAAAGGATGCTCTGGCTATTTCTATTCGAGCTTTTATTTCTGCTGATTGATCCAAGTTTTCGGTCAACCAACTGCCTAGATATTTATATGTTTGTACTCTCTCCATAGGTGTATCATCTACTAGAACATTGGCTTGGACATCTTCTCTCTCATCACGAGAAGATGTCCAAGCAAAAAAATTATGCCGATCCAAACAGCCTAAACGATAGTGCTATTTGATATCTACATATAATATAGCATCTATCCTGTTGTATATTTCAATTATGTACAAACAGTTACATGGTAGAATATGTTCGTCACATAACTATAGGGTACGATGCATTTTAAATTCATGTATCTGGTACTGTTTTCATACATCATGAATTTTTATTATAGGTGTATCAAGTTCCGCTGCCGGTTTTTATGTTACGCTGTTTATTTGGCTATTAAATAAACATTTAAAATTAATTGGGATGCATTCTACAACTACACTTATTAGCGGAAACATTAATTTGTTGTACGATTGACAAATTGTTGCAACATTTTTTACTTTCTAGTATTTATTGTTATTTTATGCTTTGGGAATTATATTAACACTGACCGTCTAACGAAAAAGAGACACCTTAAAATGTTTGTACTTAAAATTTAAATTATAATTATAATAGTTAAATATGTTTTATTCTGGTCAGTCGATTTTGATAATTTTTTCAGCAGTTTGTCTCTTTATTATTTAACTTTTTAGTCCTCATTTGTTTATTATACGATGAAAAAACAAATTGTTGTAACAATATGGAATTGTTTAACAAAGTAAGGAATTTAAAAATCACTTTATCATCAAGAAGCATCTATTCTCTCATTTTTGGTTCATTTCAATATCTTTATTTTTATTGAAGATATTCGCTCTGGAAGAAGACAGTAACGATTTACAGCAATTTTAGCATTAAACGCATGACTGTTTTTGGTCCTCATGAACACGCACCCCTATGAAATAGGGCTTATTGCTTTTTTCTAATCTGACTCTCATTGAAAACTCTATGAAAATAAGTTGAAAATAGATGGTTTTAAGTTTTAAGTCCAGAAGTTCTATCCACTTTTGTTGCTTTAACTGAATATTAGGATTTCCGGAACCCTAATATTCAGTTAACCCTAATGTTCAGTCCGGAACACTAATACCGCGTCTCTTAGGAACCGGAATTTCCCCTTTTTTTTCGGTACTTTCGGTGCTGACTGATTTTTGTTCAATGGTGGTGCAGTCCACCAATCAGAAAGCAAGGGAAGATGAATAAAAAATTGAGATTTTTAATAAAAATAATATCAAATTATTAAGTAATTAGTCATGAAAAAAATAACACGGACACAAACATAAACACAAGTAAAGAAAAAAGTATAGGTAACTTAAATTTCACATCAAACGACATAAACTAACTTTTGAGGCAAAAGCCCTAAGATGTTGAATTAAAAATGCATATATCTATTAAAACATAATATAATAAATATTATAGGAATTTCAAAAGAGAAAAGAAACAAGAACAATAAGAAACAGCATCATTACTTATTTCAAAATATTTAAAGTATCAAAGGACTCTCTCACGTAACAAAAAAAATATTTTTTTAATTATTGTTACCGAGGCCCGGTTCTGTAATGGCCAAAAAGATCTGAACCCTAATTGGTAGCATTAATTAGATTTTCCAGAAGCGTACTAAAATATTTTCGTTCAACTATTGTGGAGTTCGTCAATTAGCAAGCAAGGGATGGTTCTCAAAAGTAAAACCGATAAAAAATTGAGTTTCAAATGAAAATATGTATTATCCAATTATTAAGTCATCAGAAAGTAAACATGAACACAAATAATGAACACAAGCGAAAAAAAAAAAAAAAGAAAACACATAGGAAGCTTAAAAATTACATCAAACAAAATCAACCAACCTCGAAACCAACTTAACTAAATTAGAAAAAAAAACTTAACATTTTCAATTAAAGATCCAAATGCCTATAAAAATATAACACAAAAAAATATAACTAATACATTCAGCAATATTATACTAAATAATAAAATAACATATTCGAACTTCAAAATAACTTTAGAAACAAGAACAGTAAGACATAGCATCACTATTTTAGAAGAGTTTGATTTCAACCGCTAGAAAGTATCAAAAATCTTCCGCACGTAACAAAAAATATGTTTTTAATTATTATTACCGAGTCCCGAAAGTACAGAAAGAACCGGAAATTAATAATTTCGAGTCCCGGTTCTTTTGAGACATCAAAGAGGTATTCCATCATTTCCATATACATCATTTCCGGTACTTTCGGTACTGGGATTTCCCGGTTCTGAACCCTTATTCAGTAGGGTTCAATAGGTTTAGTAAAGATGCATGTCTCAGAAAGCTACTGAATTTTGTACTAAATTATTAATATTATAAAAAATATTTTATAAAATTTAATCTGTAAATTATTACCTCTGTATCAGACATTGAGTTAAATAATGGGTTACTAAGTCCTAGTTAAAATCAATAATATTGCTTACTGCGTTTTTGCAATAAAATAGTAAATATAAAACATTTTTAAAACTATAATATAAATTTGCTAAAAGCTAATGGTACCTATATACACAGTTATTATCTTTAATTCTTATTTCTGATGCTAAATAAACCAAAAAGGGGAAAATAGAATTATAATTCTGAAAAATCATTTGAAAAGATTTTAAATGATATTTATATAAATTTGTTTTTTAATCATTTTTTTTTCAAAATTTTTGAAAAAAAAAATAATTAAAAAAAAAATTATTTCTTATTATTTTTAAATAATAAAAATTATTTTTTTTTTAAATATGACAAACATAAGAAGTACACACAAAACCAAAGTTTAAAATAAATAATAAAATTAAGAAAATTTTACGACATATAAGCAAATATTTAATTTAAATTGAATATTTATTAGGCAATATCTTCTTTTTATCAAAATATAACTATTAAAATAATAAAATATAAAACTAAGAAAAATTTTTGACAAAAAAATTAATTTCATAGAAATGAAACAAATAGAAAAATTAAATAGCATACACTATAAGTAATATTGGTAAGGTTTTAACAGATATTTAAACAAATTTCTGTATTTTTAAATCATACTCTTTTAAATTATAAACACAGGTTTTTCAGTTAAATATAATATTTTAAAAAATTGAAAACTAAATTTTTAAAAAAGATATGTGATAAATATAGAAAGCATTAACAAAGCCAAAATATAAAAATAAATAAAAAAATATCGAAAATTTTGCTGAACATAGGAAATTATTTAATTTAAAGTGAATATTTATTTAGAACAATAAAAAAATATAAACATGAAAAGAAAAATATTTTTGAAAAAAATACGTATTTTATTTTTTTTACTTTCAAACGCTAGGTAATAAATGGTAATAATGATAAGGTTTTTGATTGATATTTATACAAATTTTTTGTTTTTTTTTAAATTATATTTTTTCCAAAATAAATATCTATACATTTTTAAAAACGAAAAAAAAAGATAGACATAGAAAGCACTAACAAAACCAGAAAAAATAAATAAAAAAAACATTTTTAAAAAACTCACCCAATTAAATTTTTCCAAAAAAAAACACGGAAACCCCGTTCAGAAAAAAATCATCCTTTTATTTTTCTCTTCCAGAAAAAACTTTCTTCCAATTTTTTTTTTCGAAAAATGTTATCGGTAATATTACAGAAAAAAAAAGAGTATCGAATCAGCCTCGAGGACCACTGCGATGCTAACTATAGCGAGAGCGAGCTTCAACTGTTTTCAACTTTTGTCACTCTCTTGCTTGCTGGCCTCTGGAAGCGCGTGGAGCTTTCATTCATCATCGGTATCGGTTGCGGCGGCACTTGTTTTTTAACGCCGCACAGCCTACTTGACGTTTGATTAAGTCCGGGACACTTTTTCATCGGTTTTGGGAAATTGAAATTAATCGCCACTTTGCGTGAGAAGTCAAATAGATATTGAATAGATAGATACAGTTTTTATTTGGAAAATTTGTAAATAATTTTTGAATTTAGTTAAGTCTATAACCATATAATCAATGTTAACCATATGGTCATGGTAATAATGGACTGTGTTAAGTTTTAGAGTTGTTAGATGCAATTGATGTGTAATTAAAGCAATATCTTACCCAAGAGGCAACCCATTGTATCCTCGTCTCCATTACTTTTACATGCGGCGCTCTGTAGAAGTGAACCGACTAACCCTTGCGGTGTATCAGCACCATCTTGGACAGAACTTTTATGATGTAAGGACATCGAGTTAGCGAGTCATCAACTCGAGGAAGGAGGGTCATGGTTAGTTAGCGAGTCATCAACTCGAGGAAGGAGGGTCATGGTTAGGTCCTCACAATAGGAATTGGCAATTTAGAAACTAGATCGGGCCTTCTCGGTTTGTGTACTATTGTAGCTTTGAGTAGATTATGGTCTCTTTTACGTTTGGAGTCTTTTCTAGTGAATAAAAAAACTGTGACAAATATAAATATCTTGGATTAAAAATAACTAACGATGGAAAACTCGATGAGGGTATAAAAGATCGAATAATGCAAGGTAGGTGGGCAATATCTATGTTGAATGGTGTACTGTGGAATCAAGGAATCTCTATAGCTAATAAGAACATATATAATACGGTAGTGAAAAGCATAATAACTTACGGAAGCGAAGTATGGCAGTTGAAAAGCAGAACAGAGAACATGCTATTGCGACCGAAATGGATTACTGGAGGAGATCTGCTGGAAAATCGAAAAGAGAACAAATAACCAACGACAGAGTAAGAGAGATTATGGGAGCAGAACACACAATTGTGGATGACATAAGTACAAAACAACTCATATGGTTTGGTCATGTGCAACGAATGCCCGATCGCAGAATACCAAAACAAATTTTACTGTGGACACCTCGGGGCAGAAATAAAAGAGGAAGGCCGCGACGAAGCTGGAGGGAGGGTGTGGATAAAGAACTAGAAAATAGAGAAATACCTGATGATTTCTTGCTAAATAGAGAAAAGTGGAGGTTAGGTGTCGCAAAACTTCTTCTACATCTATTGTGGTCCTCTTCTGATCCTTAGATTACATTCTCCAATCCTATCCTTTTCACAAAGTTTAGCAACTTGGAGACTGAACCCTTCATGTAGCTTCCTGACAATATCCTATCATTGCCTATTACCAAGAACCGCACATTTGCCAGGCTGTCGCACCGACATAAAATGTGTTCTGACGTTTCTTCTTCAGATTGGCAGAACCTACACATAGCTTCGTCTGTCAGTCCCATCAGCTTTAGATGCCTATTCAGCTTACAATGCCCTGTTGGTACACCCACTACAGCTTTGACTGTCTTTCTGTCTTTGCATGCTTATCAAGTCTACCGTGAATTTTGGCGAATGTTCTACAATCAACTTTTTCGCCTGTCTCTGGGTGAGATTTGTTGGCCACTCATCGTTCCGTTGCCATTCTCGTGACCGCCTTTGCAAAGCCGCAGAAGGGTTCTTGGCCTATGAATGGCATTGATGAGCCTTGCTGGGCCCTTTCATCTGCCTTTTTGTTACACTTGTGACCCTTGTGTCCTGGTACCCAGGCTAACGTAACAATGCTCCATTCGTCTAAAGTATTCAGAGTCCCACACTAGTCTAGAATTGACCTCCTCGGAGCCGAGTGCCTTTAGCGCTACTTGACTGTCTGTGAAGATGGCCATAGAACGATTTTTTCTTTGTTGCCTTATTATTTCTTCTACACAATAGTGGATTGCCGTTATTTATGCCTGGAAAATTGTGACATCCTTAGATAGGCTTACGTGGAAGTATCAGCTCCTACGCGTTCTGACGTTTTCGAGCCGTCTGTATACCAGGTTGCCTCAGCTTGAATGGGTACACTTTTACTCCAGTCTTCCCTTTCTGGTATCATATGGTTATATTAAATTTGTTGTTGAAGGCTATACCCTTATTGTAGCTATTGCATCAAACGGTAATCATAAGGTAAACAAAGGAGGCAATAGAGAAAGAGAGATATATCATCTATCATAGATTGTTGCAATTGGGCCTTAATGCCATTTCGAATGATCAATAGTATTAATAATGTACATTATAATAATAATAAATGTTATATCATAGTGTGTATTAAAACTACTAAAACACTTTTAAATTGGTATTATATAAACAACTTTTGTTTTTTAATCCAAAAAAAAGTTACCAATTTTCTCAATCAAAATATTTGTGGTCCTGAAAAGGACCTTCGTTTTCCCATGTTCGTCAAGGTAGGTAATGAGAAAACGGTAAAAAACAGGATAATGAAATTTAAAAAATTACAAAAATTGTTCAAAAGTGCCTCCCTCTTGCATTAAACAATAACCCAAACAATCATAAAATCCCCTCCTCACATTGGATAACATATCAGGGGTGACAGTGTCAAAGGCATTAAATATTTTCTGCCTTGACTGCTCCAAGTTTTGAATTTCTTCATGGCCGTAAATTTTAGATTTTATGTACCCCCATAAAAAGAAATCATTCACCGAGAAGTCAGGTGAAATTAAACGTCAGTCTAAACAAAACTGTCATTTTTGAAGACTTGTCAAAATTTGGACACACGCTACATGGACTTGATTTTCCTATGTCTCGAAGTCTGTGGACTTTTCTGTATAATCTCACAGTAATTTAATAAATTGCTCGTCATATTATATCAGCTCGTAGGAGATTAGAAAAAAAAAAAGATATTTATAGTATAAAAAATTAATTTATTTAACAAAATTTAATTAAAGATGTGACAAAATAGTTACATTTCTATTGGTTCTATCGGACTTTTTCGACTATATAAATCTTTATTTTTGTAAACTTTAATGCATAAAATATTTTCAATCTAATAAATAATTTAATGATGTAAATAAGAGAAAATTTCTCACATGGGTGGTCAAATTCTATAGTTTTCATTATATCAAACAGCCTCTGAATGTTTTCTTCAGTGCAAAACTCATCAAAATTTAATATAAATAATTTTTCCAGCCTGTAAATAAAATGAACAAATTTTTCCACTTTCATGATGAAAGGCTTTTAAATGGGTAAATAATTTCGAGTTATCCAGAGATTCGGATTCTTTTGCAAATTTTAGACAAATATCACATTGATGTATTTGAAGACCCTTTTAATGATGTAGTCAAACATAATTAAAGGCATTTTGAGTTGAAAACATTTCTCAGAGGCTGTTTGATATAATGAAAACTATAAAATTTGACCACCCATGTGAGAAATTTCCTCTTATTTACATCATTAAATGATTTATTAGATTGAAAATATTTGATGTATTAAAGTTTACAAATAAAGATTTATATAGTCAAAAAAAGTCCGATAGAACCAATAGAAAGGTAACTATTTTGTCACATTTTTAATTAAATTTTGTTAAATAAATTAATTTTTTATACTATAAATATCTTTTTTTTCCTTATAAATAAACACATTTGCATCCCATTTTAAATAAGATATACAAATTACCAAAACTTAGAAATAACAGTTCAAAAGTTCAACAAAAATCGTTGTTGTTGTTTAACTAGTCTATCTCTTTTCGTTTTTTTTTCATCGTATGGTATATTATGCCAACCTAAGTAAATGTGTAAAACTAGTAGAAATCTTGTCAACTTCTATTTTTTTAACATGAATACAAAAATACAAGTATATTTTCAATAAGTAAAAATAAAGGAGTTATTCCGAAAACTCTCTCCCATCTTTCGAACCCAAATAAGAGGGTTTTGATTGATAGGCCCAAATAAAAATTAAACGAGAGGGTTGTAAAAATGAAAAATAAGTCCCCTTGTATTTTAAAAGGCTGTATCATTTTCTATTGACTACCGCTGCTACTAAAATACATTTATTATGCTACACGGCGTGTTTTAAGCCGTGTAATTCTTAATAGCTGTAGTATTTTGATTTTATGGTTCTGTTGTTATTAAACAACGATTAAGTTTACAGAGCTTTTTTATTTTTTTTTCTGGTTTTAGAAATTATCATTTTTAAGCAATTTTCATGCGAAAATTATTATAAAATGCATTTTTTTGGTTCAATCTATTATAAAAAATATCCAAAGGTAAACAGTGTGTATGAATGAAATATTTTCGCATTTCGTTAAAACCGTTACATTCACCATCTTATTTTCAGATGTTTATGTTTTAGTTAAATTTTTGATCTCAAGATGTAACATTTTTTCGGTTATGTTTTCTGTAGCACTTTTGGAAATATCCCAAAACACACCTTCAACTAATAACTCGTGATAATAGTTCGTATAATAGAAAAAACGTCGAAATAGACATTTATATTTTTAGAGGTAAAAACAGTCTAAATTTACCTCAAACGTATTTAGACACAAAATATACGAAGTTTTTACAGTTGCAACTGTAGGTGTTACGAGAGGTGTTATGAACTCTTTATATTATAGTGTGTGATCTTTAAGTGCGCCAAAAAAACCTATAATAATAAATACCCATAATTACGATAGAAAAAGTTTCTTTATACCAATAATGATCTTAAGTACAGTCTTTTAGACCTACAGGGTGAGAAATTTTGTACACAATACATTTTATAGATAATTTAGAAAAAAATTATCCTATTAATATAATTAAGTTTGGTATAACAAGTTTGGTAGGGCAATAGATCCTTTCTTTAAGGTCGCATTGATTAACCCCCCCCCTCCCTTCTCTTACTCTTGGTATAACAAAGGGATTTTAAGGAATAGTACCGTACGATCGAAAAAAAGGCGTTTAGTTAAATAAAAAATAATTTTACATATAATATGAGAGCGATCTTCATTTCAGAACCATTTCTCACGTCATTTTATTTTTGCGATCATATGACATTTTAAGAAAAAACATCTAGAAACTGGTTTAAATATCTACAGGAATTAATATTTTAGTACCTCAATCCATTAAAAAATACAGAGATGCCGAAAAATAGTTAAATTATTCCTTTTAACCTATAAAAATATATGTATTTTTATTCGATGACAATACCCAGCTTTTACAATCCAGCTTCCATACTATCCCAGATTATTTTGACTTGTTTTAAAGCTACTTTTTGATATGCCAAACGGTGTAGCTTATGGAGGGTCACATTGATTAATGATTACACTACCATTTTCTCGTAAACTAAAAAAAAATGTATGTTACTGCCCATTGACAGTATGGAAAGTATGGAAACAATAACAAAACTGTTATATTTATAGATAGGTACATCAGAATATACATACCTTATGCAAACCTTTTAAATTTTAAAAATTTATTATTTAGATATTAATAAAGGTTTTGTTATATTATTTAGTATGTTAAATGCTTGCGCAAAATAGAAATACAGCAATCTATAATTGTATATTAAACGTCGTACACTTGTAACAAATTTTCCATATACAGATTTTCAGTTATTAATTGACAGATTCAATTTTTTATAAATTTGTTGGTGATTCGTTTCCTGAGTTGGTGAAAAGCTTTTAGAAGTAAGGAAGAAAATAAATTTCGAAAAATATTTTTTTTTAATCTGGATATTTAATTTGAACATTTAGAAGTACCCCTATAGAAAAGGACAAGTGAGATGAATTTAATTTGCCCACAGTATTACGCTGTTGCGTTGAAAATGTGTGAAGTATTTTCCTGGAATGTAATAGATGTCTGAGCTGTCAACTGTCAAAGACATTTATTTTCGGATGCGACAAAATAAATTGGAATAGAAATAAAAAATATCCCAGACATTTCTCGAAATGGCATTTACTCTCTTGTTTTTTTTTTCAAATCAAAATATTCAGTTTAGATAGTATATTGTTTTATTAGGAGTAAAAATGATACTTTTTGTAGTGAGCTTCTTCGTTTGACATTACAGGCGAGGCACAAAAAGTAATTTTTACTCCGAATAGAACCCTTATACATATATCATACACTATTTTTTATACAAACAAGTTTATGCTCGTATAATGAAGGTATTATTACTTTTTACGTTAATGAATAATTCATAATATGTCATTCTGAAATCAAATTAATTATGAAGTTTATGGTTGCTATGGTAATATTATCGCTTCAGTGTAATCACGTTTAAATCACGTGACTTTCAGTGTAAATCACGTGACTTACTTTTAGCACTAGTGCTAAAAGTAAATGACTTTTACCATCAGTGACATAATGTCACATTTTAGGCACAGACAGCATGCGTTAAAAATTACATTTTTACTGACGTTTGTAGAAAAATATATTTTCCTACTTATGTGCTTAGGTGTTCTTGTTCATTACTTAAAAATGAACTGATCAATGCCATAATGCAAAAACTAAATTAAATGTTAAGAAACAAAACAAAATTAAACACATTATAAACGAAATCGAATACTTTTGACAGTATCATTACTTATCCGTCCGTGGCCAATGATTTATCGCTTCTTCATTTCGACCCAGCCTGATGACGAGGTTCATTTTGGCGAGCCATGATTCGAAACCTGCTAATCAACCGTGAATCTGACAAGCTGTAGAACATCGTTTTGAAACGAAATGATACGATCTATTTTTTAAAATTTTTATTGTTATTTTTCGTATCGATTGCTTCAACAAAATTTACATTTATTTCTTTAAAAAAAATTAAGTTAATTAAACTTAGATTATACAGGGTGAGTCTTAAATAAGTGCAAATATTTTTAGGGGTAGTATATTTTGACCTCAGTAACACTATTATGAGGTTTTTTCGCGAAAAAAAAATTGAAAATTTGGAATTTTTTGGAAAAAAAATATTTTTTTTTAGTTTTTAGTTAAAAACCATAATTTCTTGATAATATGGCAACATAGGTAGTTGATTAATTTTAAATTAAATTAAGGAATTAAAATTTAATTAAGTAAGTATGATTAAATTTACACGTAAGAAAACCCAGAAAAGATTTAATGGTATGTTTATATAATATGTATTATATATATACCGTATGATCGAATGAAAACGGCGTCAACGATGGCTATGAAATGAAGATCGCTGTCATTTTATATGTAAAATTATATGGCAAATGTCATCGATCGTCATTTCCAAGCCAACTGGACGCTCTTTTTTTCGATCATACGGTATATATGTGAGTTATAGCCAATTCTTAACATTTTTAAACAATTTCACATAGTTAGTCACGGAAACAAGTTCAATTGTCATTGCTCTTAGAAATGTCAAACTGTCACATCCAAACTTTGTAAATTAAAATTAACAAAAATTGTAAATATGAATTTTTCAAAGGAAGAAAAGCGTGTAGGATTATTGGTTCAACTTTTCTTGGCCATACATTTTCGAGGATACGTTAACCGGTGAATGTTACTTGCGTTTCTTTAGAGAACGGTTTTGAAGACATGTTAGAAAAGTTAAATTTAGATACTCGCTCATCAATAGAGTGGTTCCAACATGAATTTCATTATGACCCACCCCCCATAATGAAAGAAATGTTAAAAATTATTTATATCATAATTATGCACTCAGGGATAGGAGGTGGACCAATTGCATGGGCCTCCTCGATTTCATAACCTATCCATTTTAGATTTTTTTTATGGGATATGGTTAACAACAATGTTCACAAAAGAACTTATGAATTAAGAGAGGCACTCGAGGAGGCGGTATGGGAGAAGTTTAATTAAATCAACCGGTCGTTCTGTGAGACTAGCTAGTAATTCAGTTTTAAAAAAGATCAATTTATGTACTCAAAACAATGGCTGATTTTTTGAACATTTTCTAAAATAACTTAAAGTGTATGTAGTGATATTATTTTTTTAAGTTTTAGTTTGTGCAATGTAAATTGTAAATAACCATTTAATAATATATTCTGTCTTTTTATAAGATATAAATCATAACAGAATAAGAATACCATGCCAACTACGTGAGATTAGCCAGAAAGATAAGAATTGGCTATAACACAGTAATTTTTCGAAAAAAAAATATACCTTATGCTTATGGGGGGCGGGGGAGAGGGGGGTGTCATAATGAAAGTCATGTTGGAACAACTCTATTGATGCGCGAATATCTAAACCTTTCTCTAAAAAACGTGAGTAACGTTCACCTGTCAACGTAACCTAGAAAACGTATGACCAAGAAAAGTTGAGCCAATAATCCTACACACTTTTCTTCATTTGAAAAATTCATATTTACAATTTTTGTTAATTTTAATTTACAAAGTTTGGATGTGACAGTTTCACATTTCTGGGAGCGACAGCGCAGCGATTGAAATTGTTTCCATGGCTAACTATGTGAAATTGTTTAAAAATGATAATAATTGGCTATACTCAGTAATTTTTCGAAATAAACATATTATAGCTATATCGCTGAAAAGCTTAAAAAATAACGGTTTTTATGAAGTCATGGTCAACTATGGTTTCCATTTAAAAAAACATATGTTTGTGTCATATGTCAAAAGTGACAGGCTTTAGAAAAAATCGGAGAACACAAACTCATTAGGGATGTAATTATCTACAACTTTTATCTGAAAACTTTTTGTCTAAAATAGATTATAATGGAATTAGGGATATTTTTTAAAATAGCCAAAAATTAGTTTTTTTCGAAATATCTAGTAAGCCATGAATTTTTTCAAAAATATGAAAGGCGCATATTTATGACCCCTCAAAACTGCAATTCTTTCCCCATTTAACCGCCTCTCTATCTCCAGTAGTTTCCAAGATAACCACAGAGAACATCGTAGGAAACTCACCCTGTATTTGACAATAAGCTTCATAAAAAAAACTTACTACTACTTACTACATAACAAAAATTAATAAATTTTGAATTAATTAACGTCCGGGTTTATTTTTGATTGAAGCCCTACCGAACAAACGAAGCACTTTGGTATAAAGGTAAATTATGTGCAATTAAAATATGTATTTTGATTCAAAAAATACGTAGTTGAAGATAAGAATAAAACTGAATAAATAAATAAAAATGTAGTACTGGTATCACAGGACTTAACACTGAAATCTCTACATAAATAGAGTTTCTACAACATATTTTGGAAATTCTGGACAAGTGAGCTCTGAAATTAAGATAAAATCCGCACTTCAAGCCGTTAAAAAGACCGAAGACCAAGACTCTTTTTATCTTGGTATTGGTCTTGCTGCAAGACTCTTGCAAATCTTGTAATTTTTCAATAATAATTGTTTTTTGAGCAATACTGCAAGACCATAACGTAGTCTCGCTCAAGAATTTTACAAAAAATAACATTTTAGCTTTTCGCTTCAAGCTTCAATAGTAAATTACCCAACATACTTTCGACAAGTGGTTTAAAATTAACAATTTTACCGTTATTTCAAAATACGTGTGTGTCTTATCCAAGAACAAAAATAAAAAAACGTTTTTTTTAATATATGACTATAATATTTAGTAATGAAAACACTCAAGGAATGATTATTTTATATAAGTATAACACAAATAAACTATTTTTAATAATCAGATATTCTCTTCAGGAAGACGCTCAATATGTTTATTATCTTATATGAAATATGCCTTTGCTTTTGTGTACCTATTTATATCTTTATGTATGCTTGTTTTAATTAATATCATTATTGGCTCTGGAAAGAGCTGTAAGTTCTGTAATTAATTATCTGCTTTTATCTTTTTCTTTATTTCTTCTGCAATATTTATAGTATTTTGTCAGATTTAGTGTATTTTTTGTTCTTGATAAGGCCAAGATGTGTATTTTAAAACAAAATTGAAATTGAAACATACATTAGAGTTGTCCAATGTTAAAAGTAAAGTATTTTGGTGTATTGTGGTGAACTAGTGTTCTACATATTTTCTTATTATAGGTACCGTAAATAAAATGTTAAGTATTTTTATTAATAACATTTTGTCATATTTGTCAAAAAATCATATCTACTAAATAATTTAAGTTTGATTGTAAAAGTTAAATTATCATCATTATCATTTTCAGCTTATTCAACCATTTCCAATTATGGTGTAGCCTCCTTCACATAGTTAGATACTCCCTTTGTTGCTGGGCCCATTGTTATCTATTGTTGGCTGTGTGGACCCAAGTTATCCCTGCTAATTTCCTAATATCATGGTCCCATCTCAGGTTCGGTCTTCTTCTAGGTCTCTTAATTCCTTGTGGATACCATGCTGCAATTTTAGGGTCCATTTGTTGTCCGTCCTTCTTGCCAAGTGTCCTGCCCATAGCCACTTGAGGGATTTGATTCTGTGGATGATATCTATTACTTGGGTCTCTTTGTCGTATCTCTTCTTTCACGGTCTCTCTTGGTTATTCCTACCATATTTCGTTCCATTGAGCCTTGTACCATCTGTAGTTTCCTTATATTGTCCGTTTTAAGTGTCCATGCATAGGCCATGACTGGTAGTACACATGAGTCGTGAAAGTTAAATAATATATTATATTCAACATTCAACTAAAATTTTAAAGTTTTGCAATGAGAATATTTTTTTATTATTTTAACTAAAAAAAATCTGTATGGTTTTGCTTATTCTTAAATTAATTAATGACAAACTATTAGACAATGACATTGCAACATTCTGTTTCTTTATATCTAATTGATTTAAAAATAAAAATATATAATTTAAAAGAAAAGAAATAATATTAAATTGTATATTTTTCATGAAAAAACAATGAATGAAATTGAATGAAAATTGAATAAAAACTGTGGCCAATAAAAATCAAGTTGTGTTATTCATTTTGACGTTTCTTCTTGACTGCAGCAGTGTGCGCTTTATAAATAATTCAGCTTCGGTTGACCCGAATATTTTCGTCCATTCAATGGTTGAAATTCGCAAAAAAACAGCACCTATAAAATATCAAAGGAGGTCTTTCAGATTTTATGTTTACCCAAGAGAAATACATACTACTGTTATAGGTATTTTTGGTTTGATTTCAGAATGGCCTGTTTTTATTATTATAGGACCATTGGCGTTACTAGAAGATTATCAGGGCGTTTTTTATGTCATAAATATCATAATTATTCGACAAGAATTCTTTCTATAGAATTATTGTATTTTTCTGAAAATGGATAAAAAAAAGAATGTCCAGAGAGGATACATCGCAATGACTGTCGTGTTTGTGATTTTAAATTTGAGGAAAATTGTATTTTAGTTAATTTTTTCAATGTCATCTGTTGAAATCTTCCCTAAATCGTTGAATAAATTTTGTTTCATTGGAGTACCAACACTACTACTAATTATACTAATTCGTCACTACAGGTATGCCAGAGCTTTTCACCATTGTATAATGTCTTAGACCCTCGCCAAATTTTAGATTTGGTTTGGTTTGGTATATGATTTTTAAATTATATTTTTTTTCTGTACACCAAATATTTAATTCGCATGGTTATTTTGTATATCACATATCACACACAATATTTTCAATGTTCAGGAGACTTTAATAATGTAAAAACTATAGTGAATGAACCGATAGACTTTGAATGAAAAATAAAAGAGGTTTTTCTAATCCAATCAAATTTAGATAAATGTGTTGCTCAATCTTCTGTAGATGTTAGTAATGTATGTCTAATTCATTTTAATTTTAGTAATAAAATATTTCATTATACAAACATTTTCAGATTTCTTGTCATACCTCATCAAGTACCTGTAATATTTGGTAGTAATTGTTAATTAAGTGTAATTTTATGTAATGCCTGTCTCATCAGAACGACAATAGTATTAATTAATAGACAATTAATTAAATAGTACATTTTCGTTATGCAGGTACATTTAAACATTTTAAATTATTTTTTTTCTATTGTTTATATTTTTGCTTCTGACGACGAAGTGAGGTTTTCTGGATATATCCCCTGAAATGGTAAGCTTATTTTTGCTGATTAGGCTTCTTTTTCAATAATGTATTCAATGTTAGTGGTAGGTACTTTACGTCATATTCCCAAATCTAAAGCTTACAAGGTATTATCATAGTATACCGGAACCGTCCTAAAAGTGGCTCACCCCTATAACTTTTTTATTTTTTCAGATAAAAAAAAAACGAGATTTGGTACGTTAGTATATGACATAAATTAGGATTGATTGACGTTTTCAATTCTTTTCGACCACTTCCTGTTTCACCGGAAATGACTACAACTTTTGATTTTTAAATGACACCCTCGGTATTTTTTTACTTTATTCTATTTAAAATGACACTCTGAATATAATGACAACTCTGAATCATATGTCAACTTTTGACATTTTCGCTTAAAACAATTATTGTATTTTAAATTTCAATCTAAAGTATCATGGCTGTGTTAAAAACACTAATTTTTAATCAAGGAGTCTTGGAAAAATAGATTTGATCGTCTAATGTTTTTAGTGTCTTGTTCTGGCCGGTTAAAATATTCCCAAATCGTATTTTTAATTACATCTCAATTTTTTCAAATGGAACGAGGGTGGCTCATTAGCGTATTTGGAAAAAGCATTTGTTTACGAATTTGATACCACACACTTGATATTTTGAGTCAAATTGTCTGCATGCTACAATTTCAAAAAAGCCATATTCAAAAATGTCAAAATTGACATATGAAAAGTCATTCTATTCAGAGTATCGTTTTCTAACAAATAAAGTGACAAAATTTGGTCATTTCCGGTGAAACAGGAAATGACCGGAAACAATTGAATACGCGAGTCAATCGTAATTTATGTCAAATACTGACATACCAAATTTCGTTTTTTTATATGAAAAAATAAAAAAGTTATAGGGGGGGCGAGCTACTTTTGAGACGCACCCGGTATATTAGCACATATATCCTAATGTTATCTGTAAAGTGCCAAAGTGTTCAATACCTAAACTATTTTAAATATGATATTATTATTGTAGTGGATTTTTGTTTTTATTTTTCATTTTGAAATTGACTGTATACGATGTATTAGCACAGAAAATATCTTGCGACCTTTTTCACAATAGATATCGACGCCACTGTCTATGTATTTCTTAATAATAATAAAAAGAACATTAAAAATATTGCGAATACTAGCTAAAAGCTATTTTAAAGTTACGGGAGAAATTGACGTTCTTCTTGTTTATTATATTAAACAGAGATGTTTGTTTTCTGAAGAAATGCCAATAGATAAATAAATACATAAACATATTTTCTGAAAGAAAGTTATATTAAATTTAAAGTTCTATTTTTTTATCTTACTAAGTTACGAGAAGCTGCTAGCCTAAAAGATAAAGAATTGTACCTATATCTATAGCTGGTCCTGTCCGGAATATCCGAGAGTGACATTTCTCAATATTAAGAGGCCGTACTCTGCGACCTGTAAGGTATATTATGTTATATATCTCCCTTTTTATGTCTGCACCCGGTCTTCTATTCCTGTACCCTGCACCAACTTGTATATGTAGGTCCTTGATAGGATTGGATCGTAGTTCTTTCGGTTCTAGCACAGGTTCTAGCTTTGCCTTCCCTTATAGAATCGCTTGTGATCCAGAGCTTCGCAATGACTTCTTCGCTTGTGCTCTGCAGTTTCATACGACGTTTTTTGAAACTTTAGTTTCGGAGATATAAATTTAATCGGACCTTTTAAAAAAAATTATTTTAATTTTCAGAAACTATTTGAGACAGAGTTTACCAAAAATGCTTTTTATATCTACTAGTGGGTAAATGAATTTGTAGATATAGTAGGACTTTTTTTGAAACTTTAGTTTCGGAGATATAAATTTAATCGGACCTTTTAAAAAAATTAATTTTATTTTTCAGAAATTATTTGACACAGAGTTGACCAAAAATGCTTTTTATATCTACTAGTGGGTAAATGAATTTGTAGATATAGTAGGACTTTTTTTTTAACTTTAGTTTCGGAGATGTAAATTTAATGGGACCTTTTAAAAAAAATAATTTTATTTTTCAGAAATTATTTGAGACAGAGTTGACCAAAAATGTTTCTTATATCTACTAGTGGGTAAATGAATTTATAGATATGATACGACTTTTCTTGGAACTTTAGTTTCGGAGATATAAATTTAATCGGACCTTTAAAAAAATATTTTTCAGAAACTATTTGAAACAGAGTTTACCAAAAATGCTTTTTATATCTACTAGTGGGTAAATGAATTTGTAGATATAGTAGGACTTTTTTTTAAACTTTAGTTTCGGAGATATAAATTTAATGGGAACTTTTAAAAAAAATAATTTTATTTTTCAGAAATTATTTGAGGCAGAGTTGACCAAAAATGTTTCTTATATCTACTAGTGGGTAAATGAATTTATAGATATGATACGACTTTTCTTGGAACTTTAGTTTCGGAGATATAAATTTAATCGGACCTTTAAAAAAAAATATTTTTCAGAAACTATTTGAAACAGAGTTTACCAAAAATGCTTTTTATATCTACTAGTGGGTAAATGAATTTGTAGATTATTACAACTTTTTTTGGAACTTTAGTTTCGGAGATATAAATTTAATCGGACCTTTTAAAAAAAATAATTTTATTTTTCAGAAACTATTTGAGACAGAGTACACTACGGACCCGTACATTTGATTGACAGTTAGTTGGGCTCATCATTTTAGTTCAAAATTACTATAAAGAAAATTTATTTTTATATCTACTTTTTTCTTTTAAAACGCGTAATTAAAAAATAAAATTTAAGATCGATTTTATTTATTTATTATAATGTTGTATATTTAGATATTCAACTTACAACTCAATGAATATAGAAAACAGTAAATTTAATTTTAAATAAACAAAAGTAAACGAATACTGCAAAACTGACCAGTTAAACAAAGTTGTAAAATTACATTGGTCTTCAATTGAATTTGATGTTTTACTGCCTACGTTTGCGTATGTATACTCAATGTCACTGGAACTTTTATTATCTTTTTATATGTAAAATTCCGAGACAGAATGAATATAGTACTATTGCAACAACATAAACAAGTTGTACTACAGAAAGAACATACACAAACTTTATTTTAAATAAAAACAAGCACTTGAAATTTATTCTGAAAATACTTGTTATATTTAAGACCAAAAGAATAATATTTACATATTATGTACGTAGATATAAGTTAACAATATTTATTTATTTATGTGCCTTATTTTGCAATGGATGCAATGAATTTTGTATTCAATAGATATGAAATAATGAAACAGTAATAGACTGTTTTTAAATAAAATATTTTTGTACACCCTGTATACCTCTATAACGAGAAATTTTATTATAAAAATCATTTGGAATTAGGGTCAAAAAATTGTTAGCTTTACTAAGATTTCTATGTATTTAAATCAGTATCCAGTATCCATTATGCTATTGTCTATTATATCCCATTGGTTTATATCTAAAAAAAGATTTTATTTTCAATATCTAATCTTCAATCGTCTGATCTCATTTTTCGGATGACAATGGACTCAAATTATTCAATTCTTTAATAGGTATATTTGTCCTTTTAATATCATTATTCTGAACGCGAAAAGGAAATCTTGAAGTCTCGATCTCAAAGAGACCTTAATTTCACAGTTAATTTTTCAATTATACTCAATTCTGTTATGCACAATGCTGTTTTTTAATAATTTACTGTATTATCTTTATTATTTACAGTCCAACAACTTATTTTTTAATATAAATACTTTTATTTGACGTAAATATACTTAATGCAGGTTTAATTTATTATTCCAAAAAAGTTTAAATCAACCTTAATCAGAATCTGACACTATACCCATTTCTATAAATTAATATCCTTTTTATATGCCCATTTCATTTAGTGTAACACACTCATATCTCTACTATAATGAAATGATAAGCCCAGTTACCTTTAAACCTGTCTCTATTTAATACAATATTCGTTTAATCTCGAATTGATAATCAGATTTATATGTTGTAAATTCCTCATTGACAATCGGTTATCTCATATCTTGAAGATTCTCTTAAGCTTTATAAATAAGTCTGTCACAGATGAATGTTAAATTAAATCAGAGAAAGTAAAGTAAATCAATTTGATTTACTTGAGGGCATGTTTATCTCATCTAAATGCGTTTGGCTCACAATGGTACTAATGGGTTAGATAAACCATTGGTCATTAATTGGCCACTAACAATATTTACCAGTGAGTTTTTGTTTTTATTTTAGTTTCATTGTCTTATATTTTTCCAATAATACAGAAAGTTTTACTATTTAAATGGCTGAGTTTAAGTGTAATTCCTGCCAGAAGGTCGTCTCGGAAAAGGACAAATATAAACTTCGTTGTAATGGGGAATGTCGCCGGAATTTTTGTATGTCTTGTACTGGGTTAGATAAAACAACATCAAAAATACTCTGCCAACAAAAGTTCTACAATATCAGATTTTTCTGTAATATCTGTGACTCAACAGTTGCACAAATGATGCTATGTTCGACCTTTTTAATAATGTATACTCTAGCCTGAATAACCATCACTCTACAGCTACAATTTTCTGTGATTTCTCTAAGGCTTTTGACTGTGTAAATCATAATATCTTAATTAACAAATGGCAATACTATGAATTCAGAGGAGTGCCGCTCGAATGGCTTAAGTCGTATCTTGGCAACAGAAGGCAGCTTGTGAGGATTGATACGTCTATGTCTTCTTGTAAGCCTATAGAATGTGGTGTCCCTCAGGGTTCAGTACTTGGCCCTATTTTGTTTCTGGTGTTTATCAACGACATTGCAAATCTAGACATTAGCGGTAAAATCTGCCTCTTTGCGGACGATACTAGTTTCACTTGGAGCGGCCCAGATGTTACGGCACTATATGATACTATATCCAGTGACTCACGCACCATTAAATCTTGGTGCGATTCTAATCTCCTATGCCTCAACCTTTCAAAAACTAAAGTTTTGTCATATAAAAGTACTATACAACCTTTTGTACTTAATAACACCACTATTGACGTCGTGGACTCTGTGAGATTCTTAGGACTTCTTGTGGACAACTCTTTAAAATGGGACTTGCACATCGAAGCCTTATCAAAGAAACTAAGCTCTGCCTGTTTTGCGCTAAGATCAGTGTCTAAGGAACTTATCTCATCAACCTCTAGAATGGTCTATTATGCCCTTTTTGAGTCGCATCTTCGTTATGCCCTTCCATTCTGGGATACTTGCTGCGCGACAAAATTTGATCGTATTTTCAAACTTCAAAAGAGAGCAGTTCGATACTTATTGGGACTGAACAGTAGAACTCACTGCCAGAATTTCTTTAAAAATTTCAAAATACTGACTCTTCCTTCCTTATTCATTTTTGAATCCGTTTGCTTAATCCGCAAGCACATATTCTCTATTCCGGAAAGGCCTTCTCACAACTATCCACTTAGGAATGCGGAGCACGATATTTATCTGCCAACCCCGAGCTCAGAACTAGTTAAGCGCTCAATACTGTACAATGCCAAGAAAATGTACAATCATTTGCCTTCGAATATCAAGTCACTTTCATTCTTTCCCGCATTTCGCAAAGCTCTGAAATCATACTTACTGGAGAGAGCCCTATATGCGGTAAACGACTTTTTTGTTGATGTTTAATCATGAACAATTTAGAATTTTAATTTTAATATTTTGATCATCTCACACACTGGTTAAAGGTCTAGTATTTAATATTTTATAACTCTTGATTTTATGTTATTATAACATGAGTTGGCGGACGGAGAATTTGGAATCAACGGTACTGCGGTTGGTGCGAAAGCCCGTTAGCGATTCTGGGAAGATTTTTTCTATATGTGGGTGAAGGCGGTTTGACATAATTTTTTAGAGAACTTTTCCTCCGATAACCAGTAGTGAAATTCCTCGGTAGTTTCCACAATCTGATGCACTTTCTTTGTTCTTAAATATATTAACTATATTCGCGTTGCAAAAGTCCTGAGGTACCTCTCCGCTTTCCCATATGACATCAAAGAGAGCCTTAAGATGACCGATAAGTTCTTTACTTGCACACTTATAGATTTCCGCTGGAATCGCGTCACAACCAGCCGATTTGTTGTTTTTAAGTTGTTTTATGAAGGCCTTTATTTCCTGTCCCGTTATTGGGATATTTAATACATCGATGCTGTTATACTGAGGTATTGTGTTTAGTGCTTGCATATTGCTTAGAAGTTCACCGTTTTGTGCCTAGATTGGGCAGCTTATACGTTCTTAGTTGAGCCGTATACTTCTTTTATAGCCTCGAAGAATTTACGATAGTCGTGATGCGCGGTGTACTCTTGAATCTGATTTGCTTTTTGTAACCACCAGTTATCCTTTAGTTGGCGCAGGCTTCTTCGAAGCGTGTTGTTGACTGCTTTAAAGTTGTCCACCAGTCTTGGATTGTGTTACAATGCCCGTTAGTACTACCACTACAGCTATGACAGTCTCTATTTCTTTGCTTATTTGGTCTGTTTTGAATTTTGCCGAGTGTTTTATTATGAACTGTTTCGCCTCTCTTTCTTGGTGAGATTTCTCCACCCAGAAATCGGTGAAAAAATGAAGAACATTGAAGGTAAGTACAATATTGCAGCCGTCAGTAAGATTATTTTTTATTCAATATTCATTATGTCTGTGATATAACTCATAAAGGAAATGATAAAGGAAACAATACTCGATACAAGACTGGAAGTAACCGTCAAATTCATATGAATCACGCGGAAACTAAAAATGCAAAAAGTATTAGAAAAAAAGACAAGTAGCTTCGTTAGTATGCAGCGGAAGGTTCCTACTTTTTATCCGGCTGTTTTTTTCGCTGTAAAGCTTTAAAATCATCGGCTGGTTGCGGATGTGGCGGTGATTTAAGATGCCGAACATGCTATTTGGACGTTGGGCAGCGGAAAGCGCCGCCAACTTCAAGCTCATCGAACTCTTAGCTCGACGCGTCGCGTCGCTTCCAGCACCCATAAAATTACTGATGGTGAATTATGTCACTACTGTCCATTATTTATTAAAATTATTACTCATTGTTGTTAAGGATTCGTTGATATTAATATTGTTTTGCGGCGTTTGTCTGTTTATAAAGAGTGTAGTTATCGCTTCCACCCATAAAATTACCGATGGCCTAATATGTTTTTACAAATTTTCATACTTATTATAAAGATTTGGACAGGGCAATGTCTGTCTTCAAAATTATTCTTTAATTTGAAGTGTTTTTAAAAACGCATACAAATATTTTATAATTAAAAATAAATTTATTATAAATATGTAAACAGTTATTATTTACATCAACTCGCCTTCTTAGCAGCACTTAAGGGACATAGAGGGCCATTACTACCTCTTTCCCGTTCAAAATATTCTAATAAAGTTGCGATGAGTTTTTACGGCTATTAAGCTATCTTGTACAATTCGCACTATAAAAGGTTCTAAAAAGAACAATGTTATAACAACGAAATACACGAGGTCTACATATTTTTGAGGTCAAAAGAGGAAATTTTTCTTAACTAACAATCTATTTAAGAGTACATTTGTAGTGTCTATTTGATAAACACCATTTTGTATAAATATGCATATATTCAACACTTTTTTTTTCGAGGTTTTTAATTGATTTATCTATAGTTCATATCAAAATCAAATAAACTTTTAGTCACGTGATTAAACTTGGCCGGCACAGTGTTGCCCACATTTACATATTTTCTTTTAATTAAAATATTTTCGAAAACAAAAATAAATCTATACTAATATATAAAATCCTTAAGTGACTGACATACTGATTAATCACGATCCTGCCCAAACCACTCAACGTAAGAAGCTCCATTTTGGCATACAGGTTGATTCTAGGGTGTAGAGGTTCGATAAGAAGGGATATTTCGAAATTCCAGTTCCAAAAGGGTGAAACCACCCCTCAAGTATTACAATATTTTTTATTTAAAAAACGGTCAAGTTTCCGAAAAAACGCTTAACACGTATATTTTATTTTGTTATTTTACATATTTTAAGATTTTTAAAAATGTATACAGGGTGTTTCGAAAAATCTGGTCATTGATTAATCACGATCCTGCTTAAAGCGCTTGACGTAAAAAGCTGATTTTTGGAAAACAGATTGACTTTAGAGTGTAGAGGTTTGATAAGAAGGGATTTTTTGAAACTCAAATTCTAAGGGGGTGAAACTATCCCTCAAATATTAAAATATTTGTTTATTTAAAAACCGGTGAGTTTTTCGGAAAAACTCTTAAACACGCATATTTCATTTTGTTGTTTTACATATTTTAAGATTTTTTATTAATTTATACAGGGTGTTTCATAAAATATGACCATTGAGTAATCACGATTCTGCTTAAACTGCTTGACATTTAAAGCTGATTTTTGGCAAACGGATTGACTCTGGGGTGCAGAGGTTCGATAAGGAGGGGTTTCTCGAATCTCAAATTCTAAGAGGGTGAAAACGCCCCTCAAATTTTACAATATTTGTTATTTAAAAAAACGGTTAGTCTTTCGGGAAAACGCTTGGACAAGCATAATTTATTTGGTTTTTTTACATATGTATTTTGAATTTTTTTAAAAAATCATACAGGGTGTTCCAAAAAGTTGGGTAATTTCTTAACCACGATTTTGCTTAAACTGCTTGACGTAAAAAGCTTTATTTTTGGCAAACGGATTTTTCAAAAGTCAAATTCCAAGGAGATGAAACTACCCCTCAAATATTACCAAGTTATATAATAATATCGCCATATTGTTTTTTCTGATGCTGACATAAATGTGAGAAAATTTTATCCAGTTTGTATGTTAATGGAAATTCTTGCTTTGCTTTATCATCACCATTACAAATGATTAATTCGACGCGAACGAAGTCGCTGGTACACGCTAGTTTTATTATAAATATGTAAACAGTTATTATTTACATCAACTAAACTCGCCTTCTTAGCAGCACTTAAGGGACATAGAGGGCCATTACTACCTCTTTCCCGTTCAAAATATTCTAATAAAGTTGCGATGAGTTTTACATTTTTAAAACACTGGTTAAACTTAGAAACAAAGTCTGAGATTACACACTGAGATTTAAAACACTGGTTAAGACTTTTGAGAATTATTTTTATAAACAAAATTTATCGGGAAGGTTTTGAATTGATTTATCTAGTTAGTTAATTCATCATGCAACTCTTTAGTTAAACAGTAATAAAGTAACCACTGAAAAATGAGTTGAATTGTAACCGCTCAAATATACATATAGTGTAGGATTTTATCCTTATACTAGTCGTAAACTGACAACAAAATATTTTTATTCTTTCAGTCTCACGAGTAGGATTCTCTTTATGAAGATAGTCGTGTAAGTGCACAACGATGTAAAATTTAATTGGACTTAACAAACCACTGACTTTGCAGATACAGAATCTTTTTTATCATTATTTATATTTCTCCTTGAAAATACTGTTAAGGTTACAAAGGCGTTAATAAATTAGTATTTTCTACAGTATTACCTACAATCAAATATATAATGTTTTGTATAAAAATAGATATCTTGCAGACATTTTAAAATTGTCTTGAACCTCAGAAATAAAACATTTATAAAACCAAGAATTCTTCAACATATGTAGTATTTAAAAGTATCTAATAATTATAGTTGTTTAATTGCCTATATCTAAAATTATTGGCATATAAATTAATTTATTAGTGTGCTCTTTGTTATGTTTATATCGTTTGATCGAAAAAACGGCGCGGTATCCAGTTGGCTCGAAAATGATGATCGATGGCATTTCCCATATAATTTTACATACAAATTGACAGAGATCTTCATTTCCAAGCTATCTCTGATGCAGTTTTTTTTCCACCGTATGGTATAGAGTTATTCATAGTCACAGCAACTTTGGTATGTTTATTATTCCAAACTAATGTTATTTATCATCTATATTTTGTGCTCGAAATATAAATACATCAGAGAACATTATAGTTAGAACCTTATACAAAAACAATTCAAACGATTAAATCAACTTTTGATTAGATCAACCTAAGCCGACATAAGTCATTGTCCTCATCCATATCCTTACACGGTTGTCATTGTTAAAACAAAAGTGAATCGGCTCATCTGTCATTCAGTAGGCGTATTCGAACCAACAACGAAAATAGATGAAGCCTAATCGAAATATGTCAATCACTGGGTCAATAGTCACACAATCGACCGCAAAACTACCAAAATTAGAGTTTTTATGTAACGATAGCTATTTAGGTTTGGTTGAAATGGATCTATCGAATATATTGATCTGCTAATCTGCTTAGAGAAATAAATTTGATGAAATTTTAATATAGTTGAACGTTCTTTTTTGTAGATGGAAGTAATGATTTTATAGCATCAAAAATTGCTTTTGCTTTTGTATAAAATAAAAGACCATAATCAAGGTCATTCTGGAAAGGAACTTAATCATAAATTGAGATTTTGCATACTAATACGTAAAATCTTCTTTATCATTGTTTGTCCCAGGCTGGGCGTACATTAGAAGTTTCTGGAGAACTACAATATCTAGATCGGAAATTTTTTGTACAACATTGTTTCACAACGAGATCTATCGATTGTAGAATGTTTAGAAGGGGAGTTAATCACCGCGACCTTATAGATCTATTGTGTGTTCCCCTTTCTTGAGTTATAACGAGTTATAACTCATCATACAGTCTCAGGGCTTTAAGAAAAGCCAGTATCTGAGACGGCTCCACAGAGGCCAGCTCTCCATCCTCGACATCAGACGTGCCAAGGTTCATGGCACGAATGGTCGTCGTCTCGGCGCACTCAGTGATAAGGTGTTCTGGTGTTTCCCCATTTTCCCCACAAAATCTGCATTCGCCGTTGTTTCTCAGTTTCAGCCTACTGAGGTGTTCGTTGAGGAGACAGTGACAATCCGAAGATTGTTTTTACTCAAATCAAGGAAAACCTTTGATTTTTCTCGGTCATAAGTTCTAAGGAACTTTTTCGAGTGTCTTAGACCGTTGGAGGACACCCATTCCAAGTTACGGATGGAGTCTTCCAGATTCTTCAGTTCTGCTTTCAGTTGGTTCCCGTTTGGAAAACAGAACGGTTCTGGTCCAGTTAGTGGAGTGTTCGCTCCTTTCCTAGCTAGATCATTTGCTTTTTCATTGCCTTCTATCCCTTGGTGAGCAGGCACCCAGAGTAGGAGGACTTTATTTTCTTTGCCTAATTTGTTGAGCTTCTCTAGGCATTCTTTGACCAACTTCGAATTGATGGTTACTGAGTTGATCGCGTTAAGTGCTGCTTGACTATCGGATAGGATGGCAATTTCCTGTTTTCGATAGTTCCTCTATCGATTAAAAATATTTTCAATATGGCGGCACATCCGGAGTCGGCAGCAAATTTCTTATTTTAAATGGGTCTCACCATTTTTTATCACATACTTAAATTCTCTGTAAAATTGTATGAACTTTGATATTAAACACTCTATACCTAACATCAAACGTTTTTGAGAAAAAAAAAATTAACATTTTTGAAAGAAAAAAACTGCCTGTCAAAAATATGAATATAGCCTAAACGTCAAATTTAGTGATTACCATAGCCACTGTGTCATAAAGAGAAGACATGTGGCTATCTATTTCAAGAATTAAATTGTTCGAATGTCATATAATAATGACCGCAGCTGTCATGGAATTGAGCGGTTGAAAAATTATCATAAATCATTTTTTCAAATGGAAACCCACTTTTTTTATTTCATTAGTAAAAAGGCTTTTCAATTCCTTACTTTTTAACTATACATGTTCCTATACCTAAAATAAATTGTTTTTAAGTCATTTAAGATTTAGTTTTAAAGCGTATATTTTCTTGATTTTAACCAGTAGCCTATGGCTTTAAACGTCAAGTGATGTAAAACAATAGATCTGGCCATGTCAAATTGCGATACTTTTCGATCATACGGTATATTATTAATAATATCAACTATTAGATATCACTAAAGAACGAAAATACGAGATTACACTTTTTAACCCCTCTTAAGCAGTCAGTATTTATAATATAGGGAATCAGAGCATCAAAAATTGCTTGTGCTTTTGTATAAAATAAAAAAAGACATACATTTAAAAAAACATAACGAAGGTCACTTTTGAAAAGAACTTAATCATAAATCGACATTTTGCATACTAATACCCAAAACCTTGAGACTTATTGTGCTAATTTTTGTTTCAATTCATTGCACGTCTTTCTACAAGAAGGTACTTTTTTTATAAAAAAAACAGACGTTGGACATATTTGAAATTAATCAATAAATTTTGCACTGAAACAAAAAAAGCTTTAGTATTAAGTAATATAACTTGTAACAATATTTGGAAAGCGTTTAGATGTTTAATGTTTACCCTTTCTACAGTGTTACCTACATCAAATGTTAATATGCAGTTAAAAATAAAATTTTTTAAGGTAATTAATTTTAAATTGACCAGGAAAAATTAGGGAATGACTGGAATTCTTTTAAAGTCCTTTTTACATTAAACGTGATTTTTTAACGTCATCCCACTAATGCGTTGCTGTTCGTGCTCCAGACGCCAGGGCGTTTATACCAGATGTGTTAACAATGTCTGAATAATTACCAATAGAATAAATCATTTTCAGGACGTTTGCAGATGTTGATATTTATTTTTCGTGATTTTGACGTTTAAAATGACCCTTCATAATCCTTTGACGTTTTGAAAGATGCTTTTGTCGATACATGTCATTATTGATAAAAAACAAACACGATAGTTATTTGACTGAAATAAATAAATTTGGGAAATTTTTATTTTTTTATATTAATCATAATTTTTTCTGCAAAAAAATGATGATAAAACAGTTTCTGTTTAACTTTTGGCACAAAAATATTTCAAATTTATGATCTCAGTCTAATAACGATTTAGTTAACATGTTTAATTTATGTGAATGATGACAGGTATTGATAATTTCGATTCCAAATATCTCGAAAACCATTACTCGTAGCGATTTTTACTAAGAGACTTTTTTTACGTAAAAAACGTCGTAAATGTATATTTTTTTACTCAGTAGTTTTATACAGGTACGGACGAAAAGTTATTACTCTTCAAACCAGTTAAAAAATATGTAGGTGGGGCCCTCTACTAGTAGGAGTCATATTGACATCAAAATCAAATTTCTCATGCCAAAAAACTCCCAGACACAAATTTTCATCCAAATATTGACTTTACTTCATAAATTATTTGGAAAAATCGAAATAAAAATGAAACTTCTACACCCTGTATCTCCGAAACTAAGCATTTTAGGACATACATTTATACGAACTTTTCTACTTATTTTTATCTGCAGAATAGGCTGTCGAAGTTTCCGGAATACAGTTGGGACCACCCTGTATATTTAATCAGATAAGAATCCGCCTTGATATACAGGGTGTCTCAGATTTTAATCGGGAAAATTTAATAGACGATAGAACTTGCAAAAATAAAACAAAAAGTTCATATCAACTTGTAAGATTTAAAGCTGTTTTTTCGAGATACAGGGTAAATACAAATACCAATTATAATATTAATTACCAATTAGAATTTAATTTTTTTCTCAAGAAGTAAGCAAGATAGACAAAAAAGTCAGGAGACAAAAAAATAATATTTTTAATTACTAAATCCAAAAATAATATTAAACTTCTAAAAAAGCAGTGGCGTGCCTATTTTTTCCTTTAAAATAACTTAACATTGATGCCCCACCGCCGCCCCTGGCCATTAAACTTAAATCTAATTACATCAAATTAAGTCCCACAGTAAGTATTATAAACGGGACAAGTTATATCAAAATCGATTAAATAGTTTTTCGAATATCTTATTTTTTTTTCTTTTTTAAGTATGGATCGGCAAGACAAGAAATCTTGTCTTGACAAGCAATTTCTTGTCTTGTCTTGAAATATTTTCAAGAATTAAAAAAAATCTTGTCTTGACCATTTCTTGAGCGTTGATTTCTTGTCTTGATTCAAGAAATCTTGAAATTTCTTGATATCTTGACAAAAGGGGAACCCCCGTTTAAAATTCGTTTATTAAAGGGGAACCCCCTGTTTAAAAGTCGCGGTGAGATTGGTTAATGTGATGTTTATGCTTTATGCGTAAAATCGAAGGTCAGGCATCTAATTTTCAAAAAATTCAAAAACTTTAGGCTCATTATACTGCAGTAGCCAAAATCATCACATTTACACAATTTTGTTAATTATTATTACTATTATCTAACATTAAAATGTGTGATTGTGATGGTTCGTTGAGCAGCAAATCTGAGCCATTCGTAATTGAATCTGGTTCAGAATACCTACCACCTCAGACACCTGGACGTAGAAGTTTAATTAGTGACCTTGACAGTAGTATACTACTACAGATAAAAACAGTCAAAACAACAATGATAAAAGCTACTCTCCTTCAGTTGCGTACATTAAAATTTATTATTTTCTTTATTTTAAAAGTTTTACGTTAATTCAAAAAGTCTGTATCTGTCACTGATGTAGATTTTGTTTAATATCGTAGGCCATAACATATCCAAAAAAATATAAAAAAAAACATTTAAAAATTAAAAAATTATTAGGCATTAAAAAAGGTTCCAATTTAATTTGGCCTACAGTATGCCAACTTTGAACATCCGACTTTAGACCAATGTCAACTTGTCAATGACTTACCCAATGTCAACTTTGGACATTGGACATCCGGCAAAGTGTCACTTTGTACAAATATTTTTTGCTTAATATTTTTTTTATCCATCAATTAATGGATATTCATACAAATACCTAAGTAAATGAGTATTTCTTTTTATTTTATAATTTCAAGAAATTTCAAGATTTTCTTGATTTCTTGTCATGAAATCTTGATCTTGAGAAGTAATTTCTTGTCTTGTCTTGAAAACTAAAAATCATTTCTTGTCTTGATCATGTCTTGAAATCAAGACAAGATCAAGAAGTTGTCAAGAAAATGACGACCCCTATTTTTAAGTAAGTTTAACACCCTGTATCTGGAAAACGAAGCTTTAAATCTTACAAGTTGATTTGAACTTTTTGTTTTATTTTTGCAAGTTCTATCGTCTATTAAATTTTCCCAATTAAAATCTGAGACACCCTGTAGTTTAGAGTCAGTCAACATCTTGGTCACTCTGAAATTGAGCTGGCGATTGCCTTGTAACAGAGCCATCACAAAACAAGAAGAACCAAGACGATATAATCTTATACAACATAAACAACACAAAACTAAACCAACAAATTTTTGAATCTACCCTACTTTATATTTAAACACGGTTAGAATAAACTTAAAATGCCACTAATAAAATGAAATACAACTCAGCCATATTAAAAATTAAAATACTTCCACGGTACTCGATACTTTTGTTTGATCTATCCCTTTATAAAGACTAAGGTCTTTATTCAATGAAATAAATCATCCCTATAACCCAAAAATACAAAAACATAAAAAAAATTAATTATAAAAACGATGTCTCCTAAATCTGTCCAATATTTTAAACCACCCTGTACCGCCGCCATAGAAAATTAAAACACAAATGCCAATTTCAAGACAAATCTATTAGTTCCACGGGACAATATTTCAACCGTATATACGAGCTACATGAAAAAGGTGTGACACCATAAAGCAGTACAAAATAGTTTTTTTGTCCCCAGAGAGCCACGTCCTCACAGAGAATACTAGAAAATTTACATTTAAATCGTTCTCTAGGGTTTCGTATTAATTTACCCCCTCATGTATATTAAAACGGATGATAGGACTCACCGAAAAAAACAATCTGCTTTTAACGACCGGGCTATAAATCAAATCCTTTAGAAATAATGTCCTCTTCCTTTTTGTGGTTTAAAAAATATGGCGTTAGTTTTTCTTTGCTTTTCTATAGTTCTTGAATTCGATGCATACGTAGTATGTATTACATATAAAATACAGGGCGGCTCCTCTTATATGACGAGGAGGTTCCAAGGAGAACGAAAGTTTGTATTGAAATGACATTTTGTGAGCAAAAATGTTAATTTAGAGAATTTTTTAAAAATATTTACCAGGTGTTTTTCAAAAGTGGCTCACTCTTATAGCTTTTTAATTTTTTCAGTTAGTATACGACGTAAATCAAGATTGGACTGACGTAATCAGTTAGTTTCGGTCACTTGAGAGAAAATGACATTCTGAATAGAACGTATATCATATGTCAACTTTTGACAACCTGAGATGTTGGTTTAAAAATAGCTATTATGAAACAAGTTGCGAAATGAGTGTGTTTTAAGCACGGGACGCAAAAAGTGTCATTGGGACAATGCGCCGAGTGCTTAAAACACTTTATTGCAACGAATTTCATACAAGATTTTTTGTGAAAGCGGATAATTTGAGATTTTCGTGCTATTATTATTATTTATTTTTAAACATTTTTTAAAATGTTCTGGTAATTGGTTTCTAAGGCATTGTTTATGCATTGTTTAATGACAAAGTTCTGTCAGGTTCAAACGTCGCCGTATTTCCTACAAAGTTTTGTAGGATAAAGTGAAAAAAATAAGTGATAATGACGAGTCTTTGGATATTCAACAAGCTGCTGAAACTGCGCTATCCACGTTAGTGCCCGAGAAGTCGAAAAACTGATACGAGACCACATAAACCAACTTGGGTCAAAGAAAAACATGTTGAGTATTTCACAGAAAAGGTATTGCTAGCCTATTGCCTGAAGTTATCCACCACCTTAAAGCTGTCAACTCTGTGCAGTAACTATTCGATGCTCCGCACCATGATTTACCTGAACAGAAACGTAGATATTAGCAAATTCACAAACCTTATTGCATTTTTAAAAAGAAAAGCTTCCGGATATCAGGCAAAGAAATCAAAAGTATTTACAAAACTGCTTTATAAAAGAAGCCGATGACAAAGAATTCCTGTTAGATAAAGTTGTCTTAATCGTTGGAGTATTTGGAGCATGTAGAAGGAAAAAATAACGTTTTTGACTGTAGATGCCATTAAAGATTGTCAGTCATTTATTAGTGTGAAAATTCCGAATACAAAAACTCATTTTCCAAGAGTGTTTACGATTACTGAGAGACCAATAGCACAAATTACCTATAACAGATGCGAAAGAACACCGAATTACGGGTTCAGGTTTCTGTGACCTTCAGAAAGAGTTCATAGACAATCCGCATCAATGTATAGTTTGGGTTATTATTTGTTTGGGTGAAAATAATCTGCACCAATATGTTATCGAGGCATACAAAAAGGTCCACAGACTTCGAGACATACGAAAAATCAAGTCCATTTAGCGTGTGTCGCAATTTTCACACCTTAAAAAAATAGTTTTTTATAGCTATAGCAACTGCAGCGACTATGAAAAAAGCTGTGTGATTTTCATAGAAAATAAGGGCACCTGTAATTCATTTTAAGAGGTTTCAAATCTCTTGGATTTCTATTAATATTAAATAAATTTTATTAAAAATTGAACTAAAATTGTTAGTATCATTAAAAACAATTCAAATTCAAAAATTGTATCAGTCAAATTACCTCATTTAAGGTGAATATTAAAGTAAATATAAATACAGCTCATTCTAAGCTCTACTTATCTTTAAGAAAAATTTAAATCATTGTTGCAATTGGGCCTTAATGCCATTTCGAATGAACAATAGTATTAATAATGTACATTATAATAATAATAAATTTTATATCATAGTGTGTATTAAAACTACTAAAACACTTTTAAATTGATATTATATTAACAACTTTTGTTTTTTAATCCAAAAAATTGTCCAATTTTCTCAATCAAAATATTTGTGGTCCTGAAAAGGACCTTCGTTTTCCCATGTTCGTCAAGGTAGGTAATGGATAAACGGTAAAAAAACAGGATAATGAAATTTAAAAAATTACAAAAATTGTTCCAAAGTGCCCCCCTCTTGCATTAAACAATAACCCAAACGATCATAAAATCCCCTCCTCACATTGGATAACATATCAGGGGTGACAGTGTCAAAGGCATTAAATATTTTCTGCCTTAACTGCTCCAAGTTTTGAATTTCTTCATGGCCGTAAATTTTAGATTTTATGTACCCCCATAAAAGAAATCATTCACCGAGAAGTCAGGTGAAATTAAACGTCAGTCTAAACAAAACTGTCATTTTTGAAAACTTGTCAAAATTTGGACACACGCTAAATGGACTTGATTTTCCTATGTCTCGAAGTCTGTGGACTTTTCTGTATAATCTCACAGTAATTTAATAGATTGCTCGTCATATTATATCAGCTCGTAGGAGATTAGAAAAAAAAAAGATATTTATAGTATAAAAAATTAATTTATTTAACAAAATTTAATTAAAGATGTGACAAAATAGTTACATTTCTATTGGTTCTATCGGACTTTTTTCGACTATATAAATCTTTATTTTTTGTAAACTTTAATGCATAAAATATGTTCAATCTAATAAATAATTTAATGATGTAAATAAGAGGAAATTTCTAACATGGGTTGTCAAATTCTATAGTTTTCATTATGTCAAACAGCCTCTGTATGTTTTCTTCAGTGCAAAACTCATCAAAATTTAATATAAATCATTTTTCCAGCCTGTAAATAAAATGAACAAATTTTTCCACTTTCATGATCAAAGGCTTTTAAATGGGTAAATAATTTCGAGTTATCCAGAGATTCGGATTCTTTTGCAAATTTTAGACAAATATCACATTGATGTATTTGAAGACCCTTTTTAATGATGTAGTCAAACATAATTAAAGGCATTTTGAGTTGAAAACATTTCTCAGAGGCTGTTTGATATAATGAAAACTATAAAATTTGACCACCTATGTGAGAAATTTCCTCTTATTTACATCATTAAATGATTTATTAGATTGAAAATATTTGATGTATTAAGGTTTACAAATAAAGATTTATATAGTCGAAAAAAGTCCGATAGAACCAATAGAAAGGTAACTATTTTGTCACATTTTTAATTAAATTTTGTTAAATAAATTCATTTTTTATACTATAAATATATTTTTTTCCTTATAAATAAACACATTTGCATCCCATTTTAAATAAGATATACAAATTACCAAAACTTAGAAATAACAGTTCAAAAGTTCAACAAAAATCCTACACGCGTTTTTAAAAAGAAACATATAACCACGCACTATGTCATTCCAGCAAGCGAATACGACACAGCATAGGTTTCCGGACTAAACGACTGGTGTATTTACACCACTCAATAGGCGTGTCGGGTTTGCCGAGCGGTTTCCGATGCAGTCGCTTTCTTTCGCATCTGTTATAGGTAATTTGTGCCAATAGATGGTATCAATTTCTTACATGTATTTCGTAAGTACCTACCCAAAACTTCGACCACTCAATGTGACACATCAGCGATTTTTCTTGATGTATCGAAAAAATCAATGCTGTACCCTGCCAGTTGGATTCAATACAATTGGGGGTATGCCGCAAAAAAGATAGCGGAATTTCTTGGACTCTCTAACGCCATTGAATACACTGGTTATTGTTTCCGGCGCAGCTCTGCAACAATGCTGGCAGATTCAGGAGCGGACATAACAGTTTTAAAGCGACATGGAGGTTGGCGATCAAGCTCGGTTGCTGAAGGTTACATTGAAAATTCATTTGAACAGAAAACCGAAAAAGCAAAAAGAATCATGGGACAGAAATATACGCCAAATAAGAAATTAAAAGCAGGTATTTTAATTTAAAACGGTATATCAAGTTATGTGGGGTAAATTCCACTTTAGCAGCTTTTACTGAAATCTGAAATTTAGTCCTCATTTTTCGGAAGAATTTTTAGGACTCACCCTGTATATTTAAAAAAATGCTCTAAATTAGCCTACTATATATGGTCACAACATTTAATTTCAATACAAACTGTCGTTCTCTTTGGAGCTTCCGTATCGTATGAGAGGCGCCACCCTGTACTAGGTACTTGCATAAACAAGGATAAAACTGCAGAGACATCTTTAAAGGGTCGGTTTACATGGAAGCTAATGGGCGATGAGCGCAAGAAATTGATATAAGGCCTTATTCACCTTAGTTAGTGGCGTTTTTCTGTCAAGGTCGCCGCGCCGGTGTCATTTTTCTTTCGACTGACGTTTCTCGGGGTTTAAATTGGTTTGAGATTTTATTTAGTGCGCTGTAATGGTAATGGGTGATTTGATTGAGCATATTACGGGTGATTTAACTGGGTATAATTGTTAATTTATTGGCTTTACAATCGAGGTTAACTTGGTTATAAGTAGAGATGAGTAAGTCGGGATGGATAGGACCCCACGCACCTCTCTTCAGTGCCAGTTCTGATGGATGTAGATGCTAATGAAAAGGTGCCATTTTATTTCTTAAAAATCATCATCTTTTTCGGCTTATTCAACCATGTCCAGTTATGGTGTAGCCTTTATGGTGTAGCCATTTTCAATTATGGTGTAGCTAATGTAAGAGTCAGTTATTTTCAAATAATATTTTAAACAATAATTTCTTTAAAAATCTAAAACAGAATAAACTTGTGTATTTATGCTGCCTGGTGACTGTCTAGGGCCATTTATGGCTAGGAAATACACAAGCGTTTATGATGCCTGGGACGTTTCTATATTCTAGAGGGGTCCTTCTCATTTTTAAAAGTACTATACAACCTTTTGTACTTAATAACAGCACTATTGACGTCGTGGACTCTGCGAAATTCTTAGGACTTGTTGTAGACAACTCGTTAAAATGGGACTTGCACATCGAAGCTTTATCAAAGAAACTAAGCGCTGCCTGTTTTGCGCTAACATCAGTTTCTAAGGAACTTAACTCATCAACCTCTATAATGGTCTATTATGCCCTTTTTGAGTCGCATCTTCGTTATGCCCTTCCATTCTGGGGTACTTGCTGCGCGACAAAATTTGATCGTATTTTCAAACTTCAAAAGAGAGCAGTTCGATACTTATTGGGACTGAACAGTACAACTCACTGTCAGAATTTCTTTAAGAATTTCAAAATACTAGCTCTTCCTTCCTTATTCATTTTTCAATCCGTTTGCTTAACTCGCAAGCACATATCTGCTATTCCGAAAGGCCATCTCACAACTATCCACTTAGGAATGGAGTACGATCTTTATCTGCCAACCCCGAGCTCAGAACTAGTTAAGGACTCAATACTGTACAATGCCAGAAGAATGTACAAACATTTGCCTTTGAATATCAAGTCACTTTTATTCTTTCCCGCATTTCGCAAAGCTCTGAAATTATACTTACTGGAGAGAGTCCTATATGCGGTAAACGACTTTTTTGTTGATGTTTAATCATGAACAATTTTGAATTTTAAAATTTTGATCCTCTCACACACTGGTTAAAGGTCTAGTATTTAATATTTAATATTGTATAACTCTTACATGATTTTATCCATTTACAATTTTCCTTTTGTAAAATTTTCTTGATACGCCTGTGTTCTACAATGTCCATATATGTTTTATTTGTAATTTTAATGACGTAATTTTTTTTGAATTGATTTGTATTGTATGACATTTTTTTTATTATTTTGTATATTTGTTTTTGTGCTTTTGTTTGTTTTGTAAATGCTTTGTCGATGATGCTATTTTGGCTTTTTCTACAATAAAGCGTTGTTTATTATTAACTTGACTGCCTTCAGTCGATGTAGTGCTGGTTTTGTATTGAAATAAGAAGTCAAATTAATAGGGTGAGTGATCTCACAGGGTAACCATTTCTATATTTTTTTTAATACAGTGAGTTGTTCACAGAGCATACCATTTTTATCTATTTCTTAATATTCTTTTAAAACTGTATATTGTTTATTTTCTTGAACTATTTTATTTACTGAGTTTTACGTATTTTAAAAGTATTTAATTAATAAACTCATTTCAATAAAAGTCAAAGATAAGCAAAGTAACAATCAGTCTTGAACTGATGAAAGAAGATAATATTTAAAGGCTACTCTTTTATTTACCAGAGATATAAATAAAGCATAAGATATACGGCACTGTCGCGCGTACACGTCCCTTCAGTATTTAGGCCTTTTAGCACAGCTTTTAGGCCTGTAGCTCATTATCTTGTAACAGAGACCTCGCGCGTTGACATCCCTTGGTCTCATTGCACGTTCCTGGTAATTAGCGCTGGTGGTAGGAGATTAGTACGTTGCGCGTTGACTTCCCTTCGTACTCGTGTTCTGGCAACATTTAATTTGATTTCAGAATATATGACACTAATTAACGTAAAAAGTAATAATACCATAGATTTAGGAAGAACAGATATCACATTTTGCATTTTAACCCGATCAAACAATCGGAGGTTGACTACGTACTGTAAAAACCAACTGAGATAGAGAAGGCGACATTGCCACATCTCAAATTTGCGCCTATCTACTTAGTTTGATTTGCAGAAAAGGTGACTTTAAAACCTTCACCGGATATTAATAAATCTCAATTTCTTAATTAAATTAATAGTTTATTTTTAAAGAAGAATGCGTAATAATATGTTATTAACCAGAGGATATATGTGTTACTATTAAAGGACATGTTTACTGTTTAATGTGCTGAAACGTCTAGAACTATTGGCAACGTCGCTGCTAGTCTTTTAGAATGAAATGAGCCGTCCGTCCCACCACCCCTCGCGACGGCCCTTGGTCCGTTATAGCGTACTACGTTTAGCTTACGGTGTGTTTGAAGTCGGAAATAAGTCCGAAGTGAACTTTTCAGTGTTTTTCAGTAGTTTTTGCTTTTGTTTAACGTACTTTTGAATCTGCGAATTGTCAATATGGTACGACAGTGTCAAATGTGTAGAAAAATAAACTCAAATTACCCGAATTTGTCTTTTCACAGGTAGGTATTGTTTCCGTCGCGCCGTAATCGCCGTACATAGGCGTCCCACAAGGGACCCTCTCACAATTAAAATAATTTCTAATTATATTTGTTGAATTTTGAGCTATTAAAACAAGAACGTAGTAGCCGGTAATTGAATTATAATTCGTCTCAATTACTACTTAACTGTTGTAGATCATAACAAATTCGAATATAAACGTTGCATTTGAAACTTTATTATAAGCCAGAAAGTGACATTTTTTTCTTAAAATTGCGTCATATTTTGGTCATTATATACGATATTCTAAAGGAATAATTTTGCTCAACAAATAAACAAAGGTGTTTACCCGCCCTTTTTACATTTTATTGCATTATTATATTCCCTTCGGCCTCGTTTAAACAATTTTTTACCACCGTACAAATACCTCTTCCTAGAATTATTTGTACGGTGTGTTTACCTTTTTTTTAGAATGGGACGAACTGTAAATAATTTAGGCTACTAGTTTTATACATACCTATATACAAAGTGATCCAGGCCTCCAAAAAAGCTTTTTACCTATTACGTTTTAGGTTTGTAATTTTTATTTCAATTTTTTACATAAGACGGGGTCATTGTAACGCACATTTTCAAAATATTTTTGTCAACATACAGGGTGATTCTCGGGGTGATTCAAACCGCAATACATATGCTTAATACAGTTCATGAAGATTGGGACATTTAACTAAAATTTAATTGTCTGATGAAGCTACCTTTAAAAGTAATGGATTTGTAAATAAACGTAATATTCATTATTATGCGACAGAAATCCCATACTGTAGCACACAGATTTGATACTTTTAATGATAAATGCCTTCTATTGAGAGACTAAAAGGTAATTGCCTCGTATCACAGCCATCATAATACAAGAAGAAAACCGAAAGTCAAATATTGTCTTATATTTTCAAAAAACACAATTTTCTCATTAAATATTGATTTTAGGTATAGGAAGTTATTCATAATACAAGATTAAACAACTATTACATAGTACTTTACAGGAAGCTATCAATTGTGAACTAACTAAATCGTTACTAATTACTAATTTTAAAAAGTTCTTTTTAAGATCAAAAAAGGTAAAACTAAAACCTAAATTGTCATTTGAGATTAAACGGGAAGTTCTAAATGATGTTGCCTATTCTAAACAAGAAAAATTTATTTATAAGTTTTATAACATCTCTAATTAAATTTGGACGAAAATAATATTTCTGTTTGCTGTAGGTAATTTTCTCAGGGAAAATAGGTAATAAAAATGACTTTTTAAGTCAAAAAGTCGAAAGGATGAGTTATTCCAAAAGGACTGCCCTTTTCAAAAAGGGCAGGTGGCAACCCTAGGTATTTCTGGAATGGAAATTTAATGGCAAATCTACAACTTTAGTTTGAAAATATGTTCCGGCCACCTATGTTTACAAAAATGTCTAAAATGTGTTTTACCATTGCCTCCATATTCTGAAAAAAAATTGAAAGAGAAGTCACCAACCACAAACCTAATATAGAACTCTTTCGGAAGCCTGAGTCACCCTGTAAATATTCAAAAGTAACTGAAAGTTTATATAGAATTAACTGAAAGTTTAAATTGAAAATCGAAGTTGGAGCGATTTTCGAAAACTACCTACTAACGTTTCAACATAAGTATATGTGGGATATTAATTATATTATTATATTAGACCTTATAACAAAACTCATCTGACGAAAAAGTGTTAATGTAGTATATTAATATGGAGTAAACATTTTATTAATTACTTTACTTTTACTTTACTAATTAAATTCGTTCCAAAAAACGATACGCCACTGGCCATTAGAACAATCCAAATGCGCCAAGTTGCCGGGGTCGGAAATTTTAGACTTCTCTGTCTCTTCTGTCCTTGTTTGACACATTGGAATGTTTGATACACTACCAACGAGTATTTATGAATGAGATGTTCGGTCTATATTTATAATGTCTTTGAATAATACCTTGATATATACGAGCATAATCTTATTTGCAGAAAAAATAGTGTATGATATGTTCGAAGGGAGGGGAGTTTTCCCCAAGTTTCCCTTCTCACAAAATAAAATACCACTTTTAGCACTTATATCATAAATAACTATTATTATTATTTCGTTTATTTTTATTGCTTTTATAAATTTATAATTAGCTTCTCTAAATTCAGTTGATTTTTTTGTTCAGTTTCATTGAAATGCGTAAGTTGTTCGAATTCTAACCACGAAAAAAATTAATAATTAAATTTATTTGTTATTGTCCTGTACCGTGGTGTTTAAATAAACAAATTAGGCGAGCCCCGTTGACATTTTAATAAATAATTCATCGGAATCGTAGAGATACAACAGCCATCGATTCGGATGTAAAAGAAGTTTGTGATTTACATATTCGACCGCAACTATTTTGGCGGCTCTTTTTTTATTTATAAAGGTTTCGAATATTTCCGACGGTTCTTTTGTCGATTTAAATTGTTTGAATTACTGATTTTCTTTGATGTTCTTTTTTTAGCTTAAAATTACCAACCGTGTGTTGCAGCATCGACCTGAATATTGAAAAATATTAGTATTATATAATAGAGAACAGTTTATCTGTTACATACTAATAGAGAGAAGGTTCGTATATACCCCCATCCCCCCACCGTGGGAATTTGTGAGCTAAATATTTTTTGCTTGGTATTGTCATGTAGTTTAAGGTTTTAGCTGTTTGCCTAATGCCAATTACAGCATAGCCCGGAAAAACGTAGATAACTGAGGAAAAATGAAAAAACAAAAATTCAGTAAAACTCCAAGTCACGTTCTCAATGTTTTTTCAAATTTGAGACCGTGACAATATCAGATTTCTTTTGGTTATTGTGCAGAGCAAGATTTAACACAACATGCCACGTACCTGGATGGTCAGGATGGGTTTCAGAAACATCAAATATTAAAGCTGAACAGAAACTTTCAACTGTAGGTTATATGACACCAATTATTTTTAAAAGAAGGCGTCCATTCTTGTTAAAGAGACCTGGTTTCAATTAAAAACCGAGACTTTGAGTTTTTGTATACTTCTTTTTAACCAATTATTTTTCCAATTACAGAATATTCTACTATTCTAGAAATTTTGACACTATCGCAAAAGTCTACAGAAAAAACTGGCCAGGTTTATACCATTGTTACACTAGATATGGAGGCTGCCATAAAAGCTTATGCTGTGCGGTATACCAAAAAATTTCCAGACGTAATCATTAACGTTGGCGCTTTTCATACAATTTGCTCTTATTTTGGATGCCTAGGTAAATTGATGAGTGGTTCTGGCTTTGAAGATGTGTTACTTGAATCAGGAACATGTGCAAGTGGTTCGATTGCAAAAGTAATGTCGGGAACACATTATAACAGATCTGTGCAAGTTCATAAAATAATAAAAAAATTAATAAAAAAATAGTAGAAAAAAATTAAATATAGTAGTATTAGTAAAATCTAAATTAGAAACATATTCTAAATTCGTGCCTATCATTATATCATTAGGAGAATCACTTACACTTACAGAAAATCAATGTCAGACCTAGAGGAATTCGTGTGTTACTTCTTGTACACTGATAAAGGATATACAGATATAAATAAGCTACGGTACGATTTGTTCACACAAAAATAGTCCCACAGTGACATTTGCTTCACCAGATCCACAAGGTGTTGAAATAAGTTTACTACCGTTTTGCAAAGCTTCTCTTGAAAACCACATCCGTCGTGTAAACTACCAGTGCTACATAACACTAAGTCCAGTGGGACATGGCTGGAAATTAGAAAATGGACAACTGAAGATTGATTGGACCAAAGGGGATCCTTTGGGGGGCCCGAACTAACTGATGTTTTGGAAAACTATCATCCAGATGAGTTTGAAGATGGAGATGAACCAGACCTCTTTAACTTTACTGATATACTACATGAGGATGATGAAGATGAAAAAGAAAACTATTGATTACAGATGGAACTTTGGAATTTTCTGATTCGTTTATTTTCATATGCATGCATCCATAATTTAAAACGCTGTGTTTTTTCGTGTTATAAATAAATAAAATTAAGAATTTTGGACCTGATGATTTACTTTTTTAGGTTGTGACCCATGGTCTATAATCCAATAAAATTGTCTTTTGAAAAAAAATTACGGGCAAGCTGATTTTTTCAGCGACTGTCTTCTCTTTTGAGTGTAAAATAAACAAAATCGGAAATTTTCCTCTTGCGGTTTTTGAGCAATAGGGGTGTTTTTTTTTTAAACTGTACTATAACAGAATAATAATTAGACGCAAATTGTACATAAGAACATTCTCTATAAGTTCGCCTAATGATTTTTTTTATAAGTTTATTATTTCCGGACTTAGCGGCCGTTTCATGAGCCCTTTGGGGTGGTTTTCAAAGAGTTTTTTTTACATACAAACAAACATACAAACTTTTTAAAAAGTTATTTCTATCCTGTATTTGTGCGTTTTTTGTCCTCTTACCGCTCGTCAGAGGTTTTACTTTGAACTTATTTTGATTCCAAAAATACGTAGCAGTTCTGTGTACACGGAATATTGGGACACCCGGTATATTACCATTTCTTATAAAATATTTTATGTAAAGCATCTCACTGTTTGCTTACACTTTAAAACCACGTAACTGATTCGTTCCTGGAATTCCTGGATATTCCTCCTGGAATAAAACCATTATTATCTAATACCTTTTCCTCGCTACTCTATCTGAAATTTACAACTTCTTAAAAGACCCATAATTTATTTTAAGGCCTGCGGAATGATACTCCCGATTTTGTTTGGTAAATACTGATGGGAAAATGGGGCACTACTGTACACGAAACGGTACCATTCCCGCATTACGAACAAAAACAATGTTCTATTTTACGACTTCCTAACTTTATATGCGGGGTGTTAAGAGAAATAATGCCATTTTTTCTCGGACTTATTTCTAAATATTTTGTTATTTATACCGGATGCATTGTTTAATTCTATAGAGAATTAATAAAGAATTTGGCTATGGTTCTTGAAAGCAAATACGACTTTAAATTTAATAATATACCGGGTGCGTTTCAAAAGTGGCTCACTCCTATAACTTTTTTATTTCTTCAGACAAAAAACGAGATATGGTATGTTATATGACATAAATTAGAATTTATTGACGTATTTAATTCTTTTCGGTCACTTTCTGTTTCATCGGAAACGTCTACAAGTTTTGAGTTTTAAATGACACAGTATTGTTTTACTTCATTTGATATAAAATGACATTCTGAATAGAATGAAATAGCATATATGTCAAGTTTTGACATTTTCAATTTAAAAAAATAGCATTTTGAATTTTAAATTTGAGTGCTATGGCCACAAATGTAACGACAATTTGACTTATTTTTCCAAATATGCTAATGAACCACCCTCGTTCCGTTTTCAAGAATCGAGATATGATTAAAAATACGATTTGGACATCTTTTAACCGGCCAGGACAAGACACGAAAAACATTAAACGATCAAATCTATTTTTCCAAGGCTCCTTGATTAAAAATTAATGTTTTTAACACAGCCATGGCACTTTTAAGCAAAAATATCAAAAGTTGAAATATGATATGTCATTCTATTCAGAGTGTCATTTTCTATCAAATAACGTAAAGAAATACCGAGGGTGCCATTTAAAAATCAAAAGCTTTAGGATCAGTACTAACAATTTAAATGAAATAAATATCAAATTTATTAGGAAAATAACTTTATTTCGGAATTAATCTTTTGGTGATAAGTAGGTAAATACAATTGTATTGAATGTCTTCCAAAATAAAATGAAAATAATAGATACAAGGGTATCCTGATGAATTTTGTCTAGTGACGAATGGTTTTTGTAATGTCCTGGAATTGATCTGTCTTTATTAGATTCCTTCCTCGATTCCTTCAAAGGCCACAGAGATTCTAAAAAAGAAATCAACGTTTAGTTAAATATATGATATACTTTTCTCCATCTTAAAACTGCAGTTAACCTGAAACAAATTTTTCTATACAGGGTATACAGGATTTGCAGATTTTCTGAATCGTATAATTGCAAAAAACAGTATTTTTTAGGTTCCTAACGCCACTATAGATGAGAAAACCGCGCTATGTTGAATTTAAAAAAGTGGAGTTCTTAAATTTCTTGAAAAACTCGAAAGTCAATCACTTATTCTTTCGCGAAAAAATATTGTAGTTGGGTAATACATTAAATTTTCCACCCTGTACAAATTTCTGTTCTGTACAGGATGAGTTAACGATAGAGTAAAGTCCATTATCTCAATAATTGTTTGGAGGTTTACAAATAAATGTTAAATACAATAGTTATAGGGAAGGTTAAGATACACGTTTTAAATTATTGTAGAATATACTGGGTGCTTCATACAGTAAAAAAAAATAAGGTCGAAAAAATATATTTTTATTTATTTATTAATATCTCTGATATTATCGAAATATATTTACTCATATATAATATATTATGTAAAGTGGTCCAAAAAAAAGCCAAAAATGCTATAATATACAGGGTCTTCCATTTAAAAAAAAACATACCGATTGCATTTTTGAGCCACCCTATAAAAGTTGAAATATTTTCTTGAAATACATCCTAGTACATACTTTAGGTTTGCACTTAAACAAAATTGTGAAGTTTATTATTCTAGGAGCTACAGATGGCCCGACGCACTACTGCCGGACCCTGTATATTATAAAAAAAAATATTATTAGATAAAAAAAGTTGTAGAATTTTATGTAGAATTTAAAAAATAAAATAAAAAATAGGGTGCTGCATTTAAAAAAAAACATGTTATATCCGCAACACTTTTTTGAAGCACTCTGTATATTCTACAATCATTTTAAAATGTGTATCTTAACCCTCCCTATAACTTTTATATTTAACATTTTTTTGTAAATCTCAAAACAAAGGAAATAATGACCTTACTCTATCGTTGACTCACCCTGTACATTCTGTAATGTTCATCAATATATTTTTTTACCTTTTATACTGGTACGAGCTGTAGTAAGTTCCACCTTTTTAACAATTTTGCTAGCTTGACTTCGTATTCCTATACATCTGAATTCTCATCGTCTAGCGAAATATTACATACTTTGCAAATTTGAATTGTTGAATTCGTTCAGCTTTAAATTCAAAATCACAATGCATCATTTCGGCCGGTGTCGTTTCCATCACTCTTCAAGAAAAATGTTGGCCGCCATAATGCTACTGAAATAATATTAACCTTTGATCATTCTCAACAACTAATTAAACAACACATTACCTGTAAACGATACAATTCTCCTTTTTGTCACTAACAACTGTCATATACTATAAATATCATTGTACTATTCAAAATAATGGACCGCGACAAAAATCATACAACAACGTGTGGCTGATCGGGCTTATCCCGTCAATACCGCCAAACACCATCTTTCGATGTCCACCTCAAATGCAAAACTTTCTATTGGAAAATATTAATCACGTGACAAAAGCCTAACAGAAATGTTAGCAATTCTTATAGAAATAAAATCCCTCGTGCTTAAAATAAATTTATTATAAGGACGTCTTATTGGAATAAATAGACAAGCAACACTTTTCAAAAATAATAGGGCAATGCCAGTTTATTTTAAACGTGGTTGTTTTGAATCATATAGAGTAATAATTACTTTAAAAGGACTAAATATTAGATATCCGATAAAACAGTATTCACTTTATTTTGAATGCTTTAATTTTTATTATGTATATAAAACAATATTATATTATCAGTAATCGTTTATGAAACAAATAATTAGGTAAATCGAATTCCATAGAACGAGTTAATTATTTTAACGTGATTTATTGTGCATTTACAATGCATTTTTTTTCTGAGTGTAGCACTTGATAACCCTATATCCTCTCAAGGGATGTGTGGTTTTAGAATTAGGTTTTAGGATTTGGCCTGTGCCCTTATCTTTGACTCCAGAGCAATATCTACTTTGCTCTAATCTAAAGTTTTATTACACAACGGGTCATACATATGGGTATCCTCAATACTGGCTCTAGACCAAGATAGGATGGTGATGATACCTGTCTGTATTTGTTTTCAAACACCCTGTGTAAATCTTCTGATGTTTGCTATTAATACATTGCTATTTTGAATGAAATACACTGACACACTCTAAATAATACCACACATAGTGATATTTCCAAACAACTCATTCTCAAACCGGAAATACAAATTGGTACTTCTAGCAGATATAATTATAGTCAAAACAAATTTCGTCTTGTATTAATAGTACTAAATAAGCAATTTTCGGCATAACATCAGAAGACCACCAAAACCAAATTTGCGATAAACACCAGCTTGATCTTCTAATTACCTACATATATGTTTATTATAGCCCAAAATTATATCATCCATATAATATAGCCAGTTATTACTATGCTAACATCAAAATTCTACCTAAGTTACTAAACAGGAGACACTTGATTATAGGCTAGATTGCATGTCAATACATAATTATTGGCTGTTAGAATTAATTTAATAAAATTAATATGCTATTACTCACGATTAATTAAAGAAATAAGAAAATGATCCCGGAATAAAACGGGTCTGGGTTTATTTCGAGATTGTCAGTTTATAAATCTGTCAATACACTAATTATAACTTAAACAGTTTTTATATCGAAGTGTTATGGGGTCACTTTAAAATATGTTGCGTATTGATATTAAGTACCGTATGATTGAAAAAAAAAACGGCGTTCAGTTGGCTTAGAAATGAAATAATTGTTCATGTCCGAAGTTTGAACTTGATTGACGAAAGTAATTTTTGATTATAAAACTTCCTAGTTAGGGTGTATTCCGTTGCTTATCTTGGTTATGGTTTTATGTTCCGTTTCTATCGGTTTCCTGAAAATTTTCTTATTACAGAACACGGCTCCTGAAAAATTCGGTTATAACTAGCGATGGGAACTATCGAATGAATTAGACTATCGAATGGTTAATGAATGAATGATTTCAACTATCGAATGGTTTTATTCGAATAAAATCATTCATTCATTTGTATACTAAAGCATATGTGACAACCTCGCTGTGCGACTAAATGGTTATCGTTGAGCCACGACTATCGAATGCTTTTGACAAATGAAATTTAGTATTCGTTTGATTTTTGTATGCGTCAGTGCATTATTAGTTCTTCCAAATTTTTATAACTTCGCCGTATAAATACTGTGCTATTTTTTGCGTTTATTAAAATAGTAGTTATTTTTTAATTTTATTTATTGACGATTGTGTGCATGTGCAGGTGGTCAAAATTTTTCCGAAAATTTGTGTGGTTTTCCGTAGTCCGATCTTTCAATTATTTAATTTTATATGGTATATGGTCTATTTTTTAATGGGAAATTTTGAGAAGTAGCAATTTTTAAGAGAGATGAGATGAACTTACAATTAATTTTAAAAATACGTATTTGTATTTTAGATGTTTTAATAATATGAATTAATTGAACTTAATAATCATATTTAAGTAATGTGGTTAAGTAAATGGTTATCGAACTCAAACTATGGGGTGAGAAAATTAAAATGAAAGTTTTACACGTGCCAATTAAAAAAAAAGTTAACGATGTTTTTATTTTGTTTATGCTAATTCTCTTACATGTAGTTTTTTGCGAAGAAATATTTCATTTATTTTTTAAAGTAAATGCCAGTAAAAGTAAATATAATTTTTAAATAGTAATATAAAGCACCTAATACAAATAATTTTGATTTCTAATTTTTTATTTATATTTTTCTTCCATTACACTGCATGCTTAGAAAATTAATAAATGTTTATATTTCATGATTTTAAAATTTGTTGTTAATATAACAAATTAGTTCTGTAATTATTATTATTTAATAAACCAACGTTGCCACACACAAAAAATTTAGAGACTATATTATTTTTAAATAGGATCTAATATAAATAATTTTGACATCTAATTTGTTGTTTATATTTTGCTACTACTTAAAATACTAAGTAAATACTACTAAAAATATTTATATTAAATGATTTTAAATTTTATTGTTAATAGGTATAACAAATTATTACTGTTATTATTATTTATTAAACCAGTCTTTAAAAACTGAAACTGAACTTAAAAACATTAAACAACTTATTTTCCTACATCCAAAATAACAAGTATTATTGCAGTGTAACAATAGAATTTAATAAAAAAAAATGCAGAATATATAGACATACTATCCCTAACTAACTAAAGCCAAACAATAATATTCTTTGCTAATATCAACTAATACCAAAATATGGCAACAGCGCCTTTCATAATGTATTTTTTGTGTAAATACTAGCACCTCAATAAAAAAAATAATGTGTCCTTATCTATATCTGACTCCGCAAAAAATCAAAGATGCTGGCTTCTTTCATAGCATTGCCACCGACCGCTGTCGGGTTTCTCGGAAAGAAACCTACGTCGCCGGGCGACAACTAAAATTCAGTTAATATTTTATTATAATCGATCCTGACGAATAAATGAATTTCATAAATGAATGAATTTTATAAATGTTTTTGCTGCCGAATTACTAGAATACAATATTTCAAGGCAGATGACGGATCTATTCGATATTTTTTATTCGAATAGTTTTCAACGAATGTTTTCTTACTAACTATCGAATTATTCGAATGAATTGCAACTATCGAATGTTTCGATAGTATTCATTCGATAGTTCCCACTACTAGTTATGTTATAACTGTCACCAAACTAACCAGCGCGAGAAGGCTGGTTTTTCTGGTTTTGTTTGTCAATCAATGTCATTTATGTGACAGAAATCGAGCAAATATTGGAAGTTCGAATGAAATTCTCATTTAATTTCTAAAATTAGTAATAATATTTTGTGTTTACGTCCAAAAGCAATGGAGGTAGGCAGTAAAGGTAAATAAATTTTATTAACTAAATAGAATGACTTTTTAGGACCATTTAAATTTATCATGCAGCTATTGTTTCTTAAAGTCAGGAACATTTAAAAAAAAATCATGTGAATGTATATCCTAAACATGTTAATTTCTGAGATACAGGGTGGTAAATTTTTCTATAAAAACACTTTTTTTCATAATAACCCTGGTTTTATTATGGGTATCATTACGAAACTTGATACGTGTCTTCAATGCATCAAAATACTTTTTTGGGGTACAAAGAATTTTATTTATTTCAACCAGTGCCGTCCAAACGGGTTTTACATTGAATATTTTTGGAGGAAAAAGTGGTACACCTTCTTAAAAATAACTAAGACTTCTCTTAAAATAAAAATTATTTTCAAAATCTCCATTAAAATTAAGAAAGAGAAAAAATAAATTAAGAAATACAACATTTTTTTTGTATATCAAAATAAGCATTTTAATGCATGGAAGACGTGTATCAAATATACCATCAGAGATATTTAAAAAAAAGTAAAAAATGTACCACCCTGTATCTGCAAAGTTAAGATGTTTACGACATACCTACAGGGTTGTTCACCACATACGACTCGGAGTATTGTAGCTAAACGATTAGATTTTTACAAATTGTAAGTTTTGGGTTCGTTGAAGGACTATTAGAGCTACAATTTAAAAATATTTTTATCAGATACAGAGTGTCCCAAATAAATAAAAATTATCAAAGTTGTATTTTTTTAAATGGAACACCCTGTATATTATTACATTTTTAGTTTCTACGATTAAAATAAAGGTAAATTTGATTAAAGTTAATTACACTTAAACCTTACCGTTTTTGAAATATTTTCAATTTTGTGAAATTGCAACAAAAATTTTAAGGCTTCATTTCTCCAAGGGTATCAAAGTTTTTAATACTAAATATTTACTGAAGTGTATTTATTGATCAGTTATTACGTTGCAATAATAAAAATAATACTACCTCATGCAGAGTGTCTAAAAATTTATTTTAAATAATTTCCAGCTTTAAACGGCAATAACTTGATTAATTTAAATAGAACGCCCTGTATATTTTAGGAGAATCAGATGCACAATTTAATTGTCTATCAAATTGTATTATACTATTTCTTACCTATCCCTTCAAGTTTTCGTAGAAAATGCATTTTCTTATAATTTAAACATAGTTTAATCATTTAGTCATTTATCAATATACCCATGGAATATTGACATTTTAGATTGTTTTTAAAGCAACATATGTACAAAACGTACAGGCTAGTAATATTATCGTTTTTAGCAAAACGATAATATTACGAGCCCATTTGTATGCAAGAAGAAAACTATTTAAATCTTTATAAAAGAGTATACCATTAATTAAATATACCACCATTATTTCCGCCCAAATACTGATTTATTACATACTTAATTGTGTTCGTTAATAAATTATTCTGAATAAATATGAATTTGAATCAGAAATGATTATAATATTAATTTAACTGTTGTTATGAATAAGCATTTGTGAAAAAATGAAATATCATTTTTAAGGTGTTATTTTTTACCATAGTGTCTAATACACATACAAAATTCAGTTTTTTAGTATTTGGAGCAATTATTATTAGTCAACACAAACAGTCAATTAATGTAGTTTGAATACCGGAATCATATTAATTGGTCCCCTTTAACAAATATTTAAACAGTTTTTTTTTATTTTTTAATGAAATAAACGAATTATATCGACAATATTAGTATCTGTACTCTTTAAAAATTTGATACATCTTTAAAAATAAGCTAAAATGTCAGTATTCCATGGGTATATTGATAAATGAGTTCTAAATTACAACAAAATGCATTTTCTATGGAAACTTGAAGAGATAGGTAAAAATGGTGTAATACAATTTGATAGACAATTAAATTATGCATCTGATTCTCATAAAATATACAGGGTGTTCCATTTAAATTAAACAAGTTATTGCCGTTTAAAGCTAGTAATTATTTAAAATAAATTTTTAGACACTCTGTATAAGGCAGTATAATTTTTATTACTGCAAGACAAAATTCAGTAAATATAAATACTTGAGTACAATATTTGGTTTTAAAAACTTAAATACGCTTAAAAACCAAAATATTTCAAAAACGGTAAGGTTTAAGTGTGATAAACCTTAATCAAAATTGCCTTTATTTTAATCGTAGAAACTAAAAATGTAATAATATACAGGGTGTTCCATTTAAAAAAATACAACTTTGATATTTTTTATTTATTTGGGACACTCTGTATCTTGTAAAAATATTTTTAAATTGTAGCTCTAATAGTCCTTCAACGAACCCAAAACTTACAATTTGTAAAAATCTAATCGTTTAGCTACAATACTCCGTGTCGTATGTGGTGAACAACCCTGTATATTCATATGAAGTTTTTCTTCTTAGAATAAGTCCAAGAATTACCTCCTTAAATATTAGCATGTCATTAGGGAACACCCTGTATATTTTCTTTAATTTTGGATTTTAAAACTATCAAATTACATCTGAAAGGTGAAACGTTAGAAGTTAAACTTGCCAAACTGTTTCCAATATTAACCAGCCAAGAAACATACTTTAAAACATATTTTTGATGTTTCCTGAAAACCTGTTATATTTACCTTTCAAAATATAGATGCATTTAGGTAATTCCGTAAACCTAGACCATAATTTGTTTATTTTTTTGTCTACATTACACGTATTTATAGCGGTTGGTTTGTTGAACTTTACTGTCGCAATGGCGTTAAACTGCATAAGTCTAGATTAGATTTTATAGATCTATTTTAATTGTGTGAAATTAGCAGAAATTATGAGTTATGGTTGTGTTGCGTCTATGCGTTTTGCGGTCGTTAAAGCCAAGATAGAAAAAAGAAGTGTATTGTGTAGTCTGAAGTCCGCGGGGTTTGTACTCTTGTCAGTTTAGTAAGTCGTTGGTTTGTAAATACAGAGTGTCTTCTTAAAAATAGTAACATTATTTAAATAAAAATAAATAAATTATGAAAATTTAAATAATTTTTTTTTATAAAAAAATTAGATTATTAAGATAATGAAAATGTGACTGTTAAATTACAGAGACAATTAAGAGATACAGGGCGGCTCTAATTGGAGCATATTTGCCTGTTGATAGGTCCAATCGTATTGCGTTTAGCAATTGAAGCTATTTCCGGAAATATGGCGGAAAAACTAAAATTTCCCCTTTTTTATGAGTTTATTTTAACAGTTCTAAAAATCTACGTACCGGGTGCATCTTAAAAATGGCTCACCCCTATAACTTTTTTATTTTTTCAGTTAAAAAAAAACGAGATTTGGTATGTGAGTATATGACATAAATTAGGTTTGATTGACGTGTTCAATTGTTTTCGGTCACTTCTTGTTTCACCGGAAATGACTACCACTTTTGATTTTTAAATGGCACCTTCGGTATTGATTACTTTATTATAGAAAACTAGCTTGTACCAGCGACTTCGTTCGCGTCGAATTAATCATTTGTAATGGTGATGATAAAGCAAAGCAAGAATTTCCATTACAAACTGGATAAAATTTTCTCACAATTATGTCAGCATGAGAAAAAACAATATGGCGATATTATTATATAACTTAATAATATTTGAGAGGTAGTTTCATCTCGTTGGAATTTGACTTTCGAAAAATCCGTCTGCCAAAAATAAGCTTTTTACGTCAAGCAGTTTAAGCAGAATCGTGGTTAAGAAATTACCCAACTTTTCGGAACACCCTGTATGATTTTTTAAAAAATTTCTAAATATGTAAAAAACCAAATAAATTATGGTTGTCCAAGCGTTTTCCCGAAAGACTAACCGTTTTTTTAATAACAAATATTGTAATATTTGAGGGTCGTTTTCACCCTCTTGGAATTTGAGATTCGAGAAACCCCTGCTTATCGAACCTCTACACCCCACAGTCAATCCGTTTGCCAAAAATCAGCTTTAAACGTCAAACAGTTTAAGCAGAATCGTGATTACTCAATGGTCATATTTTATGAAACACCCTGTATAGATTTATAAAAGATCTTAAACTATGTAAAACAACAAAATAAAATATACGTGTGTTTTTCCGAAAAACTCACCGGTTTTTAAATAAAAAATATTTTAATATTTGAGGGATAGTTTCACCCCCTTAGAATTTGAGTTTCGAAAAATCCCTTCTTATCGAACCTCTACACCCTAAAGTCAATCTGTTTTCCAAAAATCAGCTTTTTACGTCAAGCGCTTTAAGCAGGATCGTGATTAATCAATGACCAGATTTTTCGAAACACCCTGTATACGTTTTTAAAAAATCTTAAAATATGTAAAAAAACAAAATAAAATATACGTGTTTAAGCGTTTTTTCGGAAACGCTTAAACCTTTTTAAATAAAAAATATTGTAATATTTGAGGGGTGGTTTCACCCTCTTGGAATTGGAATTTCGAAAAATCACTTCTTATCGAACCTCTACACCCTAGAATAAACCTGTATGCCAAAATTGATCTTCTTACGTTGAGTGGTTTGAGCATAATAAAACACTAGATCACAAAATAAAACACTAGATCACCACAATACACCAAAACACTTTTACTTTTACACTGGACGCGCGTTTGCTAACCATGTTTCAAGACTTCAAAATTTGAGTCTTCATCATCTGCTGATGATGCTAATATGTTTAGTATTGTGGTGATTTAGTGTTTTATTTTGCTGTGTAACACCAAAGGTTCCAATCCCCAACTGCAATAATTATATAACTTGCAATTCGGCAAATTCGGCGAAAATTTGACTCGAAATACCAAGTGTATGGTATCATATTAATCGTAAAAAAATGCTTTTTTGAAATATGCTAATACCCAGTTGAAATAATTTAGATATGATTAAAAATACAATTTTATTCATTTTTTAACGGCCAGGACAAGGTCCTAAAAACATTAGACGATCAAATCTATTTTTCCAAGGCTCCTTGAGTATAGAATCATTGTTTTTAACATAGCCATGGCACTCTAGATTGATACTTAAAATACAATTTTTTATTAAGCGAGAACGTCGAAAGTTGACATATGATATGTCATTCTATTCAGAATGTCATTTTCCATCTAATAAAGTAAAAAAAATACCAAGGGTGCCATTTAAAAATCAAAAATTGTAGTCATTTCTGGTGAAATAGGAAATAAGAAGTGACCGAAAACAATTGAATACGTCAGTCAATTCTAAATTATGTCATATACTAACCTACCAAATCTGTCTTTTTATCTGAAAATATAAAAAAGTTATAGGGGGTGAGCCACTGTTGAGAAGCACCCGGTATATATTTTCCAAGAAACTTTTTTAGCTTCATCCCTTGGTGATGTCAAACATCATTTAAGACATTTTGTTTTTCTGAAATCTTCATCGACTTTATTTTGTTAAATACGGGCCTGAATTTTATGTTTTATAAACGTATGACTTTACCTACTAAATACAATAATGTAGCAGATTTGACTAAGACATGTATAATAAATAATATTCCCATAAAGGGCAATGTGCTGGAAAGAGATGAGTATACGGGTCGTTTATGTTATGTGTGTGTAAAAAACAAGCAACCTTTTTTGGGTATCATTACATTTGGGAGGTCAGAAGCTTTTAAAAAAGAAATAAAAAATCAGGTACCCATTTAAAAAAAAATAAAGTTGGTGATGGCTCCAGAAAAACGAAACGTTTAAGTAATTTTTCACGTCAATAAATTGACGAAGAAAAAAAAATCTTTAAGAATTACCTATCATATATGAGTTAATTTAAATAATCTTTATTATTATTTTTTCGTTTGTAGGTAACATATGTAAAGACCTAAATTGGATTGCCATTCATCTTAACACTTTATGATTTATGAGTACCTACCATGCATCTCGTAAAAGCTTTACATGTGTTAACACTTGATTCAATTCATAACCTACAACAAATAATTTTCTATTGAATATCAACAAATCCGATTATTCACTTTCATTATATACCGATGCATTGTAAGAAATACATTTTTAACAGACAGAGTTAAACCACAGACGTATAAACTTAATTAGATATGTAGAGATATAAATCTACAGTATATCCCCGGATTACAAGAGGAAAACACTTTTTTATTATTGACAATTTGAGAAAAATGCATTCTTCATAAAAAAATTTGTTTGTTTTAAGATGGATAATCCCGTTTATACTTTTCCAAAATTCCATACCTGTTTTAGAGAAAATTACAAAAAACATGAAAATATAGCTGAATATTTTTTGAAGTCCTAAAAATCAAAACGCGTTTCTATGGTAATATCATTTATAATTCCTTCATAGATTTACTGATATAATTTAAATTAAAGTATAAGATTTCTTTTTGTTTTAAAATGCTAAAGAAACACACAATTTATTTAATTCAATGCTGCGGAAAGTGTGATAATATTTACAGGAAAATGTAATATCTTTCCAAAATATCTATATACTATCTCTTTCCTATATATCAATATCTCAAACCAAACCAAACCAAACAACAGCAAAAAATATTACGTTAATCAAAATTAATAATAACCATCTATCAATAATATGCAGGGTGTTTCAAAAAGCATGTGTCATCTCTCGTGGGGAGATTCCTCATGTAAAAATAAGATTTATTTTTCATACCAACATAGGTCCGATTCTGCTTTCTTTCGTAGCTACAGGGTGTTAAAATCTTAATAATTTTTCGATTTATTAAAATTCTTTTGTTAGCGAAATAGTGTAAGCAGTTTAATGCCGATTAAAAGTTGCCTCTTGGTATTTTGTCGATTTCGGCCTCTTTGATGAGATTTGACGCAATTTTATTAATTTGCCTTGATCCAAGTCTAATATCAACCTTTAAAACATTTTAATATCATTAACTTGCAAAAGTTTTAAATAAGTAATCATTGATTCTTCATCAAATAATATGAAAATATGTTCCTATAAACATAGGTCTGGAAATGCATAGTTTTAGAGTTTCAGGATGTTAAAACTTTTTTAAATTAGTATTTTTTGCAATTATCTTAAATACCATTATTTTTATTTGAAATTGCTGTTATGTTGGACTAAGAGTAATAATAACTAATTGTCTGTACTAATATATAAAATCCTTAAGTGACGTACTGATTAATCACGATCCTGCTCAAACCACTCAACGTTAAGAAGCTCAATTTTGGCGTACAGGTTGATTCTAGGGTGTAGAGATTCGATAAGAAGGGATTTTTTGAAATTCCAGTTCCCAGAGGGTAAAACCACCACTCAAATATTGCAATATTTTTTATTTAAAAAACGGTCAAGTTTCCGAAAAAACGCTTAAACACTTATATTTTATTTTGTTTTTTTTGCATATTTTAAGATTTCTTAAAATATATATAGGGTGTTCCGAAAAATCTGGTCATTGATTAATCACAATCTTGCTTAAAGTGCTTGACGTAAAAAGCTGATTTTTGGAAAAAAAGATTGACTTTAGGGTGTAGAGGTTCGATAAGAAGGGATTTTTCGAAACTCGAATTCTAAGGGGGTGAAAATATTCCTCAAATATTAAAATATTTTTTATTTAAAAACCGGTGAGTTTTTCGGAAAAGCTCTTAAACACGTATATTTTATTTTGTTGTTTTACATATTTTATGATTTTTTATAAATTTATACAGGGTGTTTCATAAAATATGACCATTGAGTAATCACGATTCTGCTTAAACTGCTTGACGTTTAAAGCTGATTTTTGGCAAACGGATTGACTGTGGGGTGTAGAGGTTCGATAAGGAGGGGTTTCTCGAATCTCAAATTCCAAGAGGGTGAAAACGCCCCTCAAATATTACAATATTTGTTATTTAAAAAACGGTTAGTCTTTCGGGAGAACGCTTGGACAAGCATAATTTATTTGTTTTTTTTACATATTTTAAAATCTTTTAAAAAATATACAGGGTGTTCCAAAAAGTTTGGTAATTTCTTAACCACGATTCTGCTCAAACTGCTTGACATAAAAAGCTTAATTTGGCAAACGGATTTTTCGAAAGTCGAATCCCAACAAGATGAAACTACCCCTCATATATTACCAAGTTATATAATAATATCGCCATATTGTTTTTTCTCATGCTGACATAAATGTGAGAAAATTTTATCTAGTTACGTGATAATGGAAATTCTCGCTTTGCTTTATCATCACCATTACAAATGATTAATTCGACGCGAACGAAGTCGCTGGTACACGCTAGTAATAATATATAATAATAAATTAGGTAAAATATATAATTTATTAATTTTATTTTTATTTTAAATTTATTAATTGTGATTAATAAAATTGCGTTTGTTTCATCAAGGAGGCCGAATTCGACAACATATCAAGAGATAACTTTTAATTGGCATTAAACGGCCTACACAATTTTATCAAAAGAAAAGATATCAAAAGAAAAAAGTCAGTGGCGCACATGTTTTTTTTGAAAAATATTCCAGTGATAACGTAAGTGTAATTGTACCTCTACTCATAAGCGAGAAGCCTTGTGAAACACACGAAAATGGGACACCCTGTACAGTAAAGAGGATATTATTTGTCTGAGATGAAAGAAGAAAGCAACAAAATTATTAACACTTTTTTTCACAGGTTTTACAGATATGAGTAATAAATCTAGCAATCAAATATTATAGGTACTTATTTTACCTACTAAACCAGAATAGTTCTAATACAAAATACAATTTTATTTCAGAAAGTCCCATAAAAAATCAATATAACACACGATGAATAAAACAACATAAAGGTCTAGAGTCTAGACTATTAACTTTTAAAATGGATTTATAGGTTTTTATAGAAGCCTATAGAACACTTTTTAGAGCCGACCAAGTCGTCTGTCAATCATATTGATAAAAGCAGATTTATTATTATTGAAAACCTCGGTTTCTCTAATTGGTAATAAATAACTAATCCTTGTGATCGTAGATCACTAGTAACAAATATTTCCATTTAAAATATCTAGTTGATTTTTTATTGCCTTTAAAGAAAAAATATTATTCCTTGAAAATATCTTAGGTATTTCTAAGAGCCCACATAGACGCTCAGTCCTTTTGGACGGGCTGATTGTGCAGACCAGTTTGCGCAATTTAACCTGTACTCTTGCCTGTCGTAGACACACAAACGGTACATTGTGAAACAGGAAATTGTAGAGAGAAACAATCCCTATAACATAGGATACAACATTTTAATGAACAGTGCTTTCCATAAAAACAATAAAATGAAAAATATACGAAATAATATAAATGTACTGGTTTCTTTCGAAAATCGACAAATATGAAACTATGAACCCTTCCCGGACACAAACGGTACATTGTGAAACAGGAAATTGTAGAGAGAAACAATCCCTATAACATAGGATACAACATTTTAATGAACAGTGCTTTCCATAAAAACAATAAAATGAAAAATATACGAAATAATATAAATGTACTGGTTTCTTTCGAAAATCGACAAATATGAAACTATGAACCCTTCCTGGACACAAACGGTACATTGTGAAACAGGAAATTGTAGAGAGAAACAATCCCTATAACATAGGATACAACATTTTAATGAACAGTGCTTTCCATAAAATCAATAAAATGAAAAATATACGAAATAATATAAATGTACTGATTTCTTTCGAAAATCGACAAATATGAAACTATGAACCCTTCCCGGACACAAACGGTACATTGTGAAATAGGAAATTGTAGAGAGAAACAAGCCCTATAACATAGGATACAACATTTTAATGAACAGTGCTTTCCATATAATCAATAAAATGAAAAATATACGAAATAATATAAATGTACTGATTTCTTTCGAAAATCGACAGCTATGAAACTATGAACCCTTCCCGGACACAAACGGTACATTGTGAAATAGGAAATTCTAGAGAGAAACAAGCCCTATAACATGGGATACAACATTTTAATAAACAGTGCTTTCCATAAAATCAATAAAATGAAAAATATACGAAATAATATAAATGTACTGATTTCTTTCGAAAATCGACAAATATGAAACTATGAACCCTTCCCGGACACAAACGGTACATTGTGAAACAGGAAATTGTAGAGAGAAACAATCCCTATAACATAGGATACAACATTTTAATGAAGAGTGCTTTCCATAAAAACAATAAAATGAAAAATATACGAAATAATATAAATGTACTGGTTTCTTTCGAAAATCGACAAATATGAAACTATGAACCCTTCCCGGACACAAACGGTACATTGTGAAACAGGAAATTGTAGAGAGAAACAATCCCTATAACATAGGATACAACATTTTAATGAAGAGTGCTTTCCATAAAAACAATAAAATGAAAAATATACGAAATAATATAAATGTACTGGTTTCTTTCGAAAATCGACAAATATGAAACTATGAACCCTTCCCGGACACAAACGGTACATTGTGAAACAGGAAATTGTAGAGAGAAACAATCCCTATAACATAGGATACAACATTTTAATGAACAGTGCTTTCCATAAAATCAATAAAATGAAAAATATACGAAATAATATAAATGTACTGATTTCTTTCGAAAACCGACAACTATGAAACTATGAACTCTTCCCGGACACAAACGGTACATTGTGAAACAGGAAATTGTAGAGAGAAACAATCCCTATAACACAGGATACAACATTTTAATGAACTGTGCTTTCCATAAAAACAATAAAATGAAAAATATACGAAATAATATAAATGTACTGATTTCTTTCGAAAATCGACAACTATGAAAGTATGAACTCTTCCTGGACACACAGTTTTGTCTACAATGAACTGTATATTTCGATCCCAGAAACACGTCTCTGAGGGTTTTTTCGCGAAGAATATTTTTGAAAATTTTATTTAAAAAAATTTGAAAAACGGCAAAGAAAATTTGTTTCTTTTATCGAGATCTGCCAGTCCTGAAAATATTTGTGTACTTATTATTGACTCATCGCATATAAACAGCTTAATATAGTTTGAGTGTTTTATAACAAAATATTTTGTCATAATATGTCTGATATTTTTCACATAAAATATATATTTTATAGTCACTTCAATTTATTAATTTAACCTTTCGAGTGCTCCTCCATTTTCTCTTCCGATAAAAAGAAAGCTACTTATCTTAAAATAATTCAAATTAGTAGGCTATATATCATTAGGGAGGTGTCGACAGAAGCAATATCACTTCAAAGGCGGTAAGAACCACTAGAGTTAGATTAAGGGCATATTTTACAGGAATTGTAGGGCCTTTTAAAACCTGAATAAGCCATAATGCATTACGCATATTTCTTTAAAGTGATTTATTTAACAGGTGAACCATGGATCCAAAAAGTTCTATATTAGGTTTTTGATTTGAGATTTTTACTTTAGTCCATTTTATAAAATATGGGAACAATGGAAAAGCACATTTTAAAAATATTTTTGTAGATATACAGTATATCCCCGGATTGTATTTACAAGGGGAAAAATAATTTTATCATTGACATTTTAAGAAAAATGCATTTATACACATTTTTGCTTGTTCTCCAATGGTTAATCCTCTTTATACTTTTCCAAATTTCCATACCGTTTTAGAGAAAATTAAAAAAGACATGAAAATATGATTGAATTTTTGTTTTTTTAATAAAATATGCCTTTTTTAGCTCAATTGATTTGCCATAAAATTTTCATTCAAAAAATACAAAGTCATAATCTATACCAGGTGAGTTTTAAGATATGACTATTTCTTAATTTTTTTGCAAAAAAATCTAAATATTCCTGTAAACTAAAAAATTTAATGTGCAAATTATTAATAATGAAGCGTTAATAGAACCAATGTAACTAATTGGAGATTTTCTTTTATTTACTTCGATTATCATAGACTAATTAAAGAAAGAAAATTAAATAGAATGTTTGACATTATAGTTGTTTGTCTATTTTATTTGTATCTGAGAATAGATATATGTTTTGTGGTAAATATAGTATTATTGTGGTTTATTTTAATTTTATCAAATTCGGAATATTTACCCGCTTGGATACTTTATCACCACTCTGTAAATGCACAAAAAGCAAGAGATAAAAATTATTAGAAAAAAAAAACAAGAAATTCTTTACATCCTTTAATAGATTAATTCAGTTGGTGAAGTAGTGCCGTTAGTACTTGTATATACTTAGTTTATAATAATATAACTGTAATTTTTATTTAATCATGATGAAACGTAATGTTGTTTTGTTTGGGCTCATGATAGGCTGTAATCTCATCATGGCAGAAGAATTGTTATTGAGTTCCGCGCATGATATGCGTACAGGTAAAGTACATATTAAATTATTACAAAAAATTATTTTTTAATTTACTGACATTAGAACAAATGTGGATCCTGTAGAGAACATAATATAGGTCTTTAATAATTTGTAATGGTGATGATAAAGCAAAGCAAGAATTTCCATTAACATACAAACTGGATAAAATTTTCTCATATTTATGTCAGCATGAGAAAAAACAATATGGCAATATTATTATATAACTTGGTAATATTTGAGGGGTAGTTTCATCTCGTTGGAATTTGACTTTCGAAAAATCCGTTTGAAAAAAATAAGCTTTTTACGTCAAGCAGTTTAAGCAGAATCGTGGTTAGACAATTACCAAACTTTTTGGAACACCCTGTATGATTTTTTAAAAAATTTCAAAATATGTAAAAAAACAAAATAAATTATGCGTTTCCAAGTGTTTTCCCGAAAGACTAACCGTTTTTTAAATAACAAATATTGCATTATTTGAGGGGCGTTTTCACCCTCTTGAAATATGAGATTCGAGAAACCCCTCCTTATCGAACCTCTATACCTCACAGTCAATCCATTTGCCAAAAATCAGCTTTAAACGTCGAGCAGAATCGTGATTACTCGATGGTCATATTTTATGAAACACCCTGTATAATTTTTTTAAAAATCTTAAAATATGTAAAACATCAAAATAAAATATACGTGTTTAAGAGTTTTTCCGAAAAACTCATCGGTTCTTAAATAAAAAGTATTCTAATATTTGAGGGGTGATTTCACCCCCTTAGAATTCGAGTTTCGAAAAATCCCTTCTTATCGAACCTCTACACCCTAAAGTCAATCCGTTTCACAAAAATCAGCTTTTTACGTCAAGCGCTCTAAACTTTAATCTAAGATCCTGATTAATCAATCAATGACCAGATTTTTCGAAACACCCTGTATACATTTTTAAAAAATCTTAAAATATGTAAAAACTCAAAATAAAATATACGTGTTTAAGCGTTTTTTCGGAAACTTGACCGTTTTTTAAATAAAAAATATTGTAATATTTGATATTGGTTTCACCCCCTTGGAACTGGAATTTCGAAAAATCCCTTCTTATCGAACCTCTACACCCTATAATCAACCTGTATGTCAAAATTGAGCTTCTCACGTTGAGTGGTTTGAGCAGGATCGTGATTAATTAGTGAGTCAGTCACTTAAGGATTTTATATATTAGTATAGATACCAAATCTTGTTTTTTTAATCTAAAAAAATAAAACAATTATAGGCCACTTTTGAGACGCACCCTGTATAGCTGGTAAATGAACCTATAAATTAAAAACGCATGTTTTGCGCTTTGACAAACTGCAATTCGTGCGTGCACATATTTTAAAACACGACAGACCGACAGTACTCTGAAAAAAATGCCATAGCTTTAGTACCGGAGGTACTACGACGACATTTTTTCGTCGTTTTCTAAACGGGTTAGGTACTTTCAAAGGCTCGGAAAGGAAAAGTAATGGTTTTGGTGTCCCCCAAAGGTAAACGTGTTCTATTAGCTCCTCTTCTTGATGCTTTTTCAAGATGATCTTATTGCTTTTGAGAAAAGCTCGTTGGGACTTTTAATCACTAACTTACAATGTCGGGTATAAGATGAAAAAGAGAGATATATAAAATATAATGTCTATACATTTGTGGCGGGAAACAGAAATTTAAAAAATAAAATTCACAGATCTCGCACCTAGCGCAAGCATTCTATGTATTGAAATTACCTGACATGACATTTAAGTTTTCATTTGTTCCTATGTGATGTGAGTTAATCTCTCCTAATATAACAAATTCATTACCTATTATACTATGTTTATGTTTATTTATTATGTTTATGTTTATCCAATATAACAAATAATGTTTATTAAAAATATAAGATAAAGTGAGCTTCAGACGTGATAGCGATCCGATAAAAATATTGTTGCATTCTGCAATTATTACTGATTTTTTATTACTTTAGTACCTACTTTTATCAAGGCTCTTTTATTGTATAGAATTTGCTGTAGTACCGTATGATCGAAAAAAAATGGCGTCCAGTTGGCTGGGAAATGACGATCGATGACAGTCCCCATATAATCTATACTAATATATAAAATCCTTAAGTGACTGACATACTGATTAATCACGATCCTGCTCAAACCACTCAACGTAAGAAGCTCAATTTTGGCATACAGGTTGAGAGGTTCGATAAGAAGGGATTTTTCGAAATTCGAGTTAGGGGGTGAAACCACCCCTCAAATATTACAATATTTTTTATTTAAAAACCGGTGAGTTTTTCGGAAAAACTCTTAAACACGTATATTTTATTTTGTTGTTTTACATATTTTAAGATTTTTTATAAATTTATACAGGGTGTTTCATAAAATATGACCATTGAGTAATCACGATTCTGCTTAAACTGCTTGACGTCTTTTTTGGTAAACGGATTGACTGTGGGGTGTAGAGGTTCGATAAGGAGGGGTTTCTCGAATCTCAAATTCCAAGAGGGTGAAAACACCCCTCAAATATTACAATATTTGTTATTTAAAAAACGGTTAATCTTTCGGGAAAACGCTTTGACAAGCATATTTTATTTGGTTTTTTACATATTTTAAATTTTTTTAAAAAATCATACAGGGTTTTCCAAAAAGTTGGGTAATTTCTTAACCACTATTCTGCTGAAATTGCTTGACGTAAAAAGCTTATTTTTGGCAAACGGATTTTTCGAAAGTCAAATTCCAACGAGATGAAACTACCCCTCAAATATTACCAAGTTATATAATAATCTCGTCATATTGTTTTTTCTCATGCTGACATAAATGTGAGAACATTTTATCCAATTCGACGCGAAAGAAGTCGCTGGTACACACTAGTTTTACATATAAAATGACAGCGATCTTCATTTCATAGCAATCGCTGACGCCGTTTTTATACGGTATTACTAATAGTTGTTAATAATTTAATTTGATTTGTTTTTCTGCGTTCGATATACAGCTTTTACTTTGTTTATTTTCTGATTTCAGCGAAATCTTTTCCTCCTTTTGATTTATATCGTTAGATTTTGTGATTTTTTTTCAAGTACGCTTTTGCTGACTTTCTCGTCCGATTTTCTTTTCTTTTTCAAATTTTCTGCATTTTTATGTTTTGAAATATTTAAACCGAACAACCAATGAATGGTCGCCATAACAGTTTAATTTCAAATAAAACAAAAATTTTGACAAAAATAACTTACTTCACCTCATTGTTCGAACTTAGCCGGGTTAGCTAGTACTTTTATATAAAAAGAGTAAAAAGGGCTTAAGTTGGTTTCCAGGTTGGTTTATTTTGAAAATTTAGTACTGAAAAAGAACGAAGAAATATATTTTTAAAGCCTATCTGCTTTGGTTTTAGTAAGTCCACAAAAACGTAAATAACCACATGAGCTTAAAAAACTCGCGTTTCAAAGTCTAACTTAGAAATTATGTGTTTAATTTAATTTATGGGTATAGATTTAAAGAACAAATTATATTTTCCATACCTTGCCACTTTATTTGTCATTTTCTAAGCTACACACATGAAATAAATTACCTTTTCATCAATGTAGAACGCCATTAATCAGTTAGAAAAGATTAATTTTAGATTGGTAGCTAGTAAAAATAAATTTGTTTAATGTTTTGTACGTTTTCAGTTGTGACTTCTTTAAGGATGGAACGAATATCTTTGGATTGGGTCCAAAAAAATAAAATAGACGAGAGACTTAAACAGTAACAAAGATAAATTTAAAAACTATAGACTAAACCTAAATTAAAAAATCAAAATTAAATTAACTAAATTTATTTTTCGTTGGCTTCATAAATTAAAATAACGTTACTAGGTATGTGCTTGTAATAAAATAATTCAGAAAGAAAAAGAAACAAACACTATATTTGGGGCGCTTTCGGCGCTTTGATGTAAAATCTTTTTTTGGTCTACACATAACGCTTTACTTTACGTTTTGTCTGTCAGTTAAAACGGAAGACCATCTAGAAAAATAACGGAAATTTTCTAAAGGTTAAAACGACCATCAAATCAAACGACATCTCAAATATTACCAAGTTATATAATAATATCGTCATATTGTTTTTTCCCATGCTGACATAAATGTGAGAAAATTTTATCCAGTTTGTATGTTAATGGAAATTCTTGCTTTGCTTTATCCATTACAAATTATTAATTCGACGCGAACGAAGTCGCGGGTACACGCTAGTTTATAATATAACCTTATAATTTTTCTGTTCCAGTTTTAACCCCTTGCGAAGATAATAACGACTGTGACGGTCTCCAAAGTGCGGTTTGTGTGGAAAATCTTTGTTACTGCAACGGTAGTCACATTTGTATTGACAAAACAAGTGTCACGGTGACCAAAATTGGGGAAAGTTGCAGTAGTGATAGCGACTGCAATATCGAACACTCGGTGTGCAAGGAGGAGCAGTGCAGTTGCATCAAGGGCAAAGTAGTGTCGGAGGATAAGAGGAGGTGTTTAACAAGTAAGTCAACTTATAATTACACTGTATATTCATATCCAGGCTGTTGCAGGGTAAAAAATGAACGGTCAAATTTCAGAGGTTTATAAATTTAAAAAAAAGATTTATATATTTTAAAAAAATAGTTATTTGTGTAACTAGAGCAAAAAGGACATAAACGCAACAAATATGCGTTTTGCACATGTTGCACACAACATTTTTCCTACGATTGAATTGAAATTCTTATTTAAATGTTTATTAAAATTTTTTTACAGCAATTCACAGAATAATATTACCAAAACGATGCATGAAAGGTGTAGTTTATGATTCGAGAAAAAAACATTTTTTTGAAATAGATTTCTGTGTCTGGGAACACTCTTTCCTTTTTTAACCTTTCTATAATTAGTGTTAGCTTTTGACAAGTTTTATGTCAATTTTTAGTAAATGATGTATAGAGATTGACCTCGCCAAAATTATCACCTATTGTCATTCCCCAGCCGTTTTTAATGTCGTTTTTTATTTGGATCACATTGTATATCTTGGGTATCCTGATTTTGTATGTACAGGGGGTCCCATTTTAGTTGAAATCATATGAGGATATGAGGATGCGGTTTGCACAAACCTGTCCCACTTTTTTGTCAAATGGAATATTTTGTAAACAAAATTTTCATAGCCCTCTTCGTTTCTGAGCTACATACATACATACATACATAGATACAGGGTCTATATACTGAGCTACGGGTATACTGAGCTGCAGGGTCTTTTTGAAGGGTCTTGAATATTTACAATACCGGGTGCGTACTAAAACTTTTTATTTTTTCACTTAAAAAAACGAGATTTGGTGTGTTAGTATATGACATAAATTAGGATTGAATCACTTCCTGTTTCACCGGGAATGGCCACAACTTTTGATTTTTAAACGGCACCCTCGGTATTTTTTTACTTTATTCGATAGAAAATAACACTTTGAATAGAATGGCATATCATATGTCAACTTTTGACATTTTTGCATATGGTTTATTTGAAACTATAACTTGCAGTTCGAAACGAAAATTTGACTCGAAATACCAAGTGTGTGGTATCAAATTATTCGTAAAAAAATGCTTTTTCCAAATATGCTAATGAGCCACCCTCGTTCCATTTGAAAAAATTGAGATATCATTGAAAATACGATTTGGCCATTTTCTAATCGGCCAGGACAAGACACTACAAATATTAGACGATCAAATCAGTACAAGCTCGATAGTTCGACACCAGAAAAATGAAACTATCGTCGAATTAATGAATGTGTCGAATAACTGGATTAGCTGTGTAATGATTCTACATAACGCAATTTGCACGAACTTAAATGAGGTTATACAACAAAGCATACATACATATTATTAGTAGTGGGAACTATCGAATGAATACTATCGAAACATTCGATAGTTGCAATTCATTCGAATAATTCGATAGTTAGTAAGAAAACATTCGTTGAAAACTATTCGAATAAAAATTATCGAATAGATCCGTCATCTGCCTTGAAATATTGTATTCTAGTAATTCGGCAGCAAAAACCATTCATTTATAAAATTCATTCATTCATAAAATTCATTCATTTATAAAATTAATTCATTTATAAAATTCATTCATTTATAAAATTCATTCATTTATAAAATTCATTCATTTATAAAATTCATTCATTTATAAAATTCATTCATTTATAAAATTCATTCATTTATGAAATTCATTTATTCGTCAGGATCGATTATAATAAAATATTAACTGAATTTTAGTTGTCGCCCGGCGACGTAGGTTTTTTTCCGAGAAAGCGGTCGGTGGCAATGCTATGAAAGAAGCCGGCATCTTTGATTTTTTGCGGATTCATATATAGATAAGGACACATTATTTTTTTTATTGAGGTGCTAGTTATTTACACAGAAAATACATTATGAAGGGCGCTGTTGCCATATTTTTGTATTAGTTGATATTAGCAAAGAATATTATTGTTTGGCTTTAGTTAGTTAGGGATAGTATGTCTATATATTCTGCATTTTTTTTATTAATTTTTTATTAATATTCTGTTGTTACACTGCAATAATACTTGTTATTTTGGATGTAGGAAAATTATTTTTAATGTTTTTAAGCAAAGACTGGTTTAATAAATAATAATAACAGTAATAATTTGTTATACCTATTAACAACAAAATTTAAAATCATTTAATAGAAATATTTTTTTTAAGTAGTAGCAAAATATAAACAACAAATTAGATGTCAAAATTATTTATATTAGATCCTATTTAAAAATAATATAGTCTCTAATTTTTTTGGCAACGTTGGTTTATTAAATAATAATAATTACAGAACTAATTTGTTATATTAACAACAAATTTTAAAATCATGAAATATAAACATTTATTAATTTTCTAAGCAAGCGGTGTAATGGAAGGAAAATATAAATAAAAAATTAGAAATCAAAATTATTTATATTAGGTGCTTTATATTACTATTTAAAATTATATTTACTTTTACTGGCATTTACTTTAAAAATAAATGAAATATTTCTTCGCAAAAAACTACATGTAAGAGAATTAGCATAAACAAAATACAAACATCGTTAACTTTTTTTTTAAATTGGCACGTGTAAAATTTTCATTTTAATTTTCTCACCCCATAGTTTGAGTTCGATAACCATTTATTTAACCACATTACTTAAATATAATTATTAAGTTCCAACTAATTCATAGGTATTATTAAAACATCTAAAATACAAATATGTATTTTTAAAATTAATTGTAAGTTCATCTCATCTCTCTTAAAAATTGCTACTTCCCAAAATTTCCCATTAAAAAATAGACCATATACCATATAAAATTAAATAATTGAAAGATCGGACTACGGAAAACCACACAAATTATCGAAAAAATTTTGACCACCTGCACATGCACACAATCGTCAATAAATAAAATTAAAAAATAACTACTATTTTAGTATTTTAACTATTTTAATAAACGCAAAAATAGCACAGTATTTATACGGCGAAGTTATAAAAATTTGGAAGAACCAATAATGCACTGACGCATACAAAAATCAAACGAATACTAAATTTCATTTATCAAAAGCATTCGATAGTCGTGGCTCAACGATAACCATTTAGTCGCACGGCGAGGTTGTCACATATGCTTTAGTTTACAAATGAATGAATGATTTTATTCGAATAAAACCATTCGATAGTTGAAATCATTCATTCATTAACTATTCGATAGTCTAATTCATTCGATAGTTCCCATCGCTACATATTATATAGTTGTACAGGGTGGGTCAAATTCGACGCTTTTAAACGGAAACACCCTTTTCTATAGGAAATAGACAAAAACTAATATCGGTGTCTGGAGCTCAATTTTTGTCAAAAACATGGTGGTGAAAACCGCATATCGATATCTGTTACCGTTTCGGAGTTACGGGGTGTTTTTCAAAATATGCATTTTTAAAATCGCTGTAACTTTTTGCTATGGAAAATTTTGTATTTTTATGAAAACATTTCCAAAGCAGCTTTTTACGTAGAATTTAATAGTTTAAGTATAATTTTTTTAAAATTAATAATTTAAGAATTATCAACAGAAAATTTGATTTCTTATATGAGACACCCTGTATATTTTTAATTTATTGAAAAGAATTTAAAATTACCTTCCCAAAAATATAACACACTTGATATTTTGCTCGATTCCTCTTCGAGATATAGAGTATATAAAGATTCGCCCGCTTTAATTAAGTAGGCTTTGAACGGCACCAGTTGTAATGCAAAAAAATTCTAGCTGTGAGAATCAATTAACACGAAAATAATATTTGCTATGAGAGATGCAGAATTTTCTAACAATTTAAAATATATTTAACCAACATCAACACATTTAAACTATATCTAATAACAATACAAATAAATAGCAAACCAAGACATGAGATTTTGCTACAGGTGTTCGATATATCGACCGTTTTCTGTTATGGACAGACGGGGCCGTTTTTGAACATTTCTCGCGGAATTCATTAACTCAGTAGAGGTGAAAGATACCCTCTCATAACTGCTAAGTATTTCTAATTCTTGTCTAGATTATACGGAAGAATAAGGAACCTTTATTCTTCCGCAAATATATCCATAGGATTAGATCCATGGGCACTAAGTCAGGCGGCCTCGACGGCCAACGGCTGGGATCTTGGTTAGCTATTCAATTATTCTTGAAATTGGCTGCAAAAATTTGCTGATAATTTCAGTGTTCTGAGGCGGTGCGTCGTCTTGCTGGAAAAATATGTTTTCGAGTTCCATTAAGGGCATATCATCAATAAGGGGTCCAAAGCCTACTAGTTAAAAGTGGCGAACGTTTAAATATTCTGTATTTCGAAGGGGATAATAACAAAATATCAAGTGTGCTATATTTTTGGAAAGGTAATTTTAAATTCTTTCCAGTTAATTAAAAATATAGAGGGTGTCCCAAATAAAAAATAATTTTTTCTGTTGATATCTCTTAAATTATTAGTTTACAAAAAATTATACTTAAACCATTAAATTTTAGGTAAAAAGGTGATTAGGAAATGTTTTCATAGAAATACAAAAGTTTCCATAGCAAAAAAGTTACAGCGATTTGTTAAAAATGCACATTTTTGAAAAACACCCCGTAACTCCGAAACGGTAACAGATATTGATGTGCGGTTTTCACCATCATGTTTTTGTTGAAAATTGAGCTCCAGACATTGATATTAGTTTTCGTCTATCTCATATAGAAAAGGGTGTTTCCATTTAAAAGCGTCGAATTTGACCCACCCTGTACATACGACACATATTATAACATATATCTAGTCCTTTATTAAGAAAGTGTCAATTTTACTTTGCGTTTTTCCATGTTTATGGAATAAATGGTGGGCCGAGGAACTTGTTAACTGTCAAATTCTTAATAATTTGACAGATAACAATTAATTTACCCTTGAATTTATTACATATCAGCAGTTTGTTCAATATAAATGTATAGTCAACGCAAAATCACAATATCACACCACAACGTTGTTATAGATTAAAGTGAATTAATATATATATATAATTTATTTTTCGGCGAATTATTCCAACAGACATCACGCATAATAATAGGTAATCAAAAGGAACACAACGCAATCAGTTTTCCAGTTTTGCCGATCGCTTTTCGCTTACCCTTATACCATATGATAAAAAAACAGCGTCCAGTTGGCTTGGAAATCAACTTCGATGACATTTCCCATATAATTTTACATATAAAATGGCAGCGATCTTCACTGCCATCGCTGACGCATTTTTTTTTTGTAATGGTGTGAAACATAGCGGTGTAATACTGATTAGGTATTGAATGTAGGAATGACAAGAAAAAACGCGATTGGTCATATATGCATGCAAGAATTAAAAAATATTTTAGATTTTTTATGTGAATTCGAATGATATTATTTATCATTTAATTAGCAGTAGATTTTGAGTCGAGAGAAGAAGAACAGTAGAATAATTTGCAAAGCAGTAGATCTATTGCTAAAACAGTAGGTATGGCAACACTGAACACTGATTGCTTGCGTTTTATATTTTTTTATATTTTTGTCGAACTACAGGGTTTAGTCCCGATTCGGAAAAACGTCGAACTAGTGGGCGTGTTGAATTATCGAACGTCGAACTATCGAGCATGCACTGTAAGTGAGAATGTCAAAAGTTGACATATGATATGTTATTCTATTCAGAATGTCATTTTCTATAGAATAAAGTAAAAAAATACCGAGGGTGTTATTTAAAAATCAAAAGTTGTCGTCATTTCCGGTGAAACAGGAAGTGACCAGAAACAATTGAATACGTCAATCAATCCTAATTTTTGTCATATACTAACATACCAAATCTCGTTTTTTTACCTGAAAAAATAAAAAAGTTATAGGGGTGAGCCACTTTTGAGACGCACCCGGTATATACATATTCATTACGATCGAGATCATGACTGGCATCAAGATCATTTAATGATCTTGTCATGTCTAAAAGTGTCGCATAATCCATTACAGAATAAACTCTCCTCAGATTTTTAAATGTACAAGAACCATTAGCGACCTAATCTAAACGATTAATAAAATTATTTTTTTAAACATATGTATCTGATTAAGGAATCTTCAAACTGGACGCACTAGTTCATTTTATAATAAATTTCTTATATGGAAATTTAAAAATTGTTGTATAATTGATGAAATTATAATCTCTACAATATTTATATCGAATTGTATTAGAGTTCTTTGTCAACAAGAAAACATATTTTATCGAGAAAAAATAAAGCCATCTATCTCTGACATCGTTTCAATATGGAATGGATAAATTAAGTTAATTAAGTTATTAAAACAATTTCAGAATTATATTATGAAGATATTTTCACTGAAATGTATTCAAGCGCCTCAATTATTTCTTCTTGCTTTCCAAATTATGAAACTGAAGATTCCTAGATCGCCTATCTCCACCAGAAATTTCTAATAAGTCTTACAATAAAAAAACGTCTAAATAGTTCCGAGAAAATATAGACGTCGCGATGGTTCTTCGTTTCGAAATTCTTTTATTTAAAATTCAAAATAGGAACTTGGACAATATATAATTGAAATATTCGGATTGTTTTGTATTCCTTGTGATATCTATTTCCTAAGAACGCGTTTGTGTGAATAAACGAAACAGATTACAAAACTTTTTTGGGTATTTTCATGTAAATTATTAAAATTTGCCTATAAAATATTAGCTTAGTCAATTTGGACCTCAGAGGATTGATACAGAGTATAGAAAAACCTTACTGTACAGGGTGTCCCATTTTAGTTGAAATCATACGGTATCTCCGTTATTAGTGAAGATAAAAGGGTGGGGTTTGCATACTTGACATTTTTTACAGCACAATATCAGCTGAATCCCCAGCGGGAAATTTAAATTCCAGTTAGTCAGCCCGTTGCCGAATATGTCCATGGTTGGGAACAATGAATTTAAAAAATGCGCCGCTCTCAAATTGGTATCATATACAGGGTGTCCCACTTAAGATGGATACAAGCCAATATCTTTTTTTTAAGCGTTTGTTAAGCGATCTTTTTCATTTTTGGCAGGAGGTTGTATGGCTATAAGACGTACATTTTGCCCAGGGTAAGAAATGCGATACCTCATAGACGTACGTTTTAATGGGGTTTGATATTTTTCGAGTCAAGAGTAAACTACCCTTAGGACAGTATTTATTTCAAATCTGATAAATTATATTGAATCCCCCTTACCTAAGATACTTAAGTTCTAATTTTGATAAATACTGATACAAGGTGCGTCATTAAAATAAGACATTTTTATTTTTATTATTATTTTTTTAAGTACCTACTTACGACGCCACTGGATAAACATCTGGTTTATTATCAATAACCAATTATCAATTAATAATCGCTTTTTGTTATGGTGGTTCGACTCTGTATCTCCAGTAGTTTCCGAGATACCCATAGAGATCGTCGGAAACTCACCTTGTATAATAATAACATGGTTTGATATAAATCCATTCAAAAATAAGAAATAACTAGACGATGTTTTAAACAGTTTAACACCGTGGATTATAACCAAAAGGCGGACCGTCAGAATAGTTGTCCAGTCACTGCGTATTGCCCTCCAGTTTTACGATTTTAGTTTTGAAAATATATTTTTTTACTATATTGTAATTAATAATGTTAGGCAATGATTAAAACTAAATATTCTTGTGTAACCTTTGAGGAATAGCTAATTTAATCTTCCATTGGTAACTGTTTTCTAAACGCACTGTTTTTGATTTTTTTTATATCAGTTTAATATAGTGGTATTACATTACACTCTATTACAAATTAATTATATTTATTAAAAGTAATGATTTCAGTTAACGTCTCCTTTTTGCTGCCAGGGCTAATCTGGACGGGCCTACTTTGTTTCCGCGGAGTCCGAACCGCGGTCCTCGGCTATGTCATGGTCAGTGGCCTACCGACTTAGGAAGTGTCTAAATTAACTCTTACTCACGAGATATCCGATCTCATCCGGCCTCGAACCGGAGCGGCGTGAATGAGCAGTGTGTATCAATAGATTTTACACTTTTCCCTCGGACAACAGCAAGATACAGAGTTTAGAACCGGTCACCCGTCCATCCACCAGTATCGCCTTACATCGCTTAACTTCGGTGTTCTAATGAGAACCGGTGTTTCAACGTAGCTAGGCCGTTGCCCTAATAATATTTATTCATACTTCATGTTTAATTATGTTACTGAAGCCGCCACAACGTTTGACCTTGACTGATTCATGCTATTTCACGAAATAGTACGATACATATAAGCCCGTGTTATAAAAATTGGTTCCCACGTTTCTAGAAATAAATCAAGACGTGCCGTGATTGGTTGTTTGTTTTTTATGGTTAAACTCGGTCCATTTTGTTGTATTTTGGGAATTTCGAAGCACGAATGGAAAAAAATATTAAAACAACTACTACTATGCGACGGAGCTGTTCGCCGGTGAGCAATGGGTCGTAAGCTAGTGAAAATTAAATTGTGATACGCTTACGTCTTTATAATATACTGGGCGCCACTCAGTTTTCCATTTACTTTCGAAAACTTCTAAGTTAAGAACTGAGAAATCAACTCAGAATATAGGTATTACTTATTTTAGGAATTACACAAATGAAACGCTGAGATAAACTAATAACTAAGTATAATTAATAATTAAATGTTAAGTAGAATAAAATAAGACAATATAAGACAAAATAAGACAAATAACAATATTTTGTTTTTCCTCGTATAATAGACAGATAAAACCTTTAATTTAAAAATACGCTAAAAAGTTTAATAATTGGCTACACATTGCTCAAAGAGTCATCAAAATCAGTTGATATATTGAATTTCAAAATACATGAAAATTTTAAATTGTCTGTTTTTTGTTCAAAAATATCAATTTTTCAATTGGATACAAGTTGCCATTCTTCTTCGAGAATCCATGCCATCTGAGGCGCCACGGCGCACAGTGGTTTCGGCAATGGAAACACCCCCCAAAAAAGGGGGTGTTAAATCGGGTTTAAATTATCCTATCTTACATCGAGTTAGTTGAAAGACAATATAATAATATTACTTTTTTAATTTAATTACTAGTTTTCAATTTACAACATCTTCTTTTTGATAGTTTTCTTAATATACGAAACGCGCAAAAATAAAGCGAAAACAAATAATATTTTACCCTTTGCCCTTCTTTTAACTCCTAAAAATCGGTATTACCCAGGAATTGTTTTGTTTATCCATGGGCGTTAAGAGTAAAAATCATTTTGCCAAAATATACCGTGCCTTTGATGCAGTTTAGTTTGAATCTATTTCTAATAAAATTACTTTACTTTTTACTTTAATCAGACTAGAACAAAAAAGCTTTACCGAGCTTTGGTCTCGGATTAATTTGACTAAAAAAAGCAACTGTTAAAGTAGTGATTTTATAAGTTTTATCGCCACATTCGGCCACATTTGTTAAATATTTAAAATAAAAGATAAACAGTGTGGGAAAAAATGAAAACTACATTCTTCAATATAATTTACTTTTTTTGTCACTTAAAATTATATAAATATCATTATATTGTATAAGATTTAAATGTTATAAATTATAATAATTTGAACCACAGTAACTAAACTGAGCATCAATTGAAGGCGTAAAGTGCAAATTTTTGCATTAAGATTAACTTAAGGAATTTTGAATTTGCCAGCCAGATTCTAAAACATTGTTTTATCGACTATCAAACCGTTCTTTGCAGTTTTTTTCAATTATTGGTCAGGACCCATAATACAGGGTAAAACAAAAATGCGCGCATTTTTAACAAAATTTTAAGTGAGCCTCATTTTGTGGAGGGATGGAGGAGATCCATTTTTTGTGGATATTTTGAAGGAGGTGTTTTATTCCTCGGGACGTTTATGAGTTTTTTTGGCTATCGCTCTCCATTGCGATGTTTTCGATATTCTTATGATTGTCGGTAGAGTTTTAATACTAATAATTTTATCTCATTGTGAAATGAGTTATACAGGGCGTTAAAAATTTATCTAGCTGGTATATTTAAATTATATGAACAGGTTTTATTATGTATCTTGGCATAACAAAACAAGCATTTAACATTTTATCATTAACGATACAGTATAATCACTTAGTATAATCATTAGTTAATACGCATAATACTCAAAAATACAATATATTAATTTCATAATCAGATAAATTAAAAAAAAAAGGAAAACATCGCAATAGAGAGCGATACCCAAAAAAACTCAAAAACGTCCCGAGGTATAAAACAGCTCTTTTAAAATAACCACAAATAATGGAAATCCTCCATCCCCCCACAAAATGGAGGTCACTTAAAATTTTGTAAAAAATGCACGCATTTTTGTTATACCCTGTATTATGGATATTGGCCAATAATTCGATAAAAAAGCGTTTCAGAATCTGGCTAGCAATTCAAAACGCCTTCAATAGTTCAGAAAATACAAGATGTTCAACTTGATGCAAAAATTTTCACGTTACGTTTCAATTGGTGCTCAGTTTACTTTTAAATAAATTTATTAAACCATGTTATTTAATGTATTTTATTAAGCTGAATCGAATAAAATCCGTCCCAATGCGATTGGATTAACGGTTTAGGAAATATAGGTTTTTTTCGTTATATTATCAGTTTTACACCACTGTGCGGCGCCACCCTATAAATTGCCTTTGTAAAATTGTTATTGCATTCTACATTCGTTCAATCTTTAAGGACCTATAAATAGAAAATCAGTTTGTTTAACATTATTTATTGATATTCCTGCAATAAAGTAGATCATACCCTTTAAATTGTGTTGGTAATTGCTTGTTCTTAATTTTAATGACCTATGAACCAGTAATGGATTGCAATAAAATTATTCATTACACTGTTTGTTTATTTTTCGACACAGTTTGATTATAAGCTGTGAATAATCATAAATAAAATTTAAGTCTCCGTTTTTAAATTATGTTATTTTATCTTTAATTTTTAGTTTATATCAAGTGTTTTGAATTAAGGATATTATATTACTATATTACTATTATATTGCTATACGCTACTAGCGGCATACTACCGTCATTGTTACCGGTTTCCCGTTCAAAATATTCTAATAAAGTTGCGATGAGTTTTTATACGGCTATTAAGCTATCTTGTACACTTCGCACTAAAAGAACAATGTTCGACTGCAAGGTCTGCTGTAAACATTTTCAAGCTTAAAGAATGACAAAATGATGATAATGACATTTTAGATTTCAAAAAATGACGTTCAGCAGATCGCAACTCTTCTCAAATTTAATCATCTTTGTATCTCTTCTGGTTTAATAATCTCTCTGTAATGTGGATTTTTAAATGAGACATCATGTATATATGGAAAGATTGTCGATATTTTCAGAAGTCGTTGAAAACTACTTTAACTATGAAAATATTCAAAGTACCTAACAACTTTAAATCTTACTCTTAACTATAAACGATCTATTTTTAGACCAGTTAGCACTACCTATTTTATAGACCAAAACAGTCTTTCGAGTTTTGAAGTTTCATTTTATCTAACGCCATTAGGTCTACCTGCAGCGGGGAGACGTAAAATAAGTCATAAAATAAGCAGGTGCAATGAGCTAAACGATTTAAACATTTTGCTGTAACCATAAAATACCTTTCAAAGTAGAAGCTTTTTTGGTTAGTTGAGTTTGTAAATAGGGTGTATATCAAATTTATATGCTTTAAAACTAAATAAATGACTTATTTTAGGTATAGGAATATGTATAGTCAAAGAGTAACGAATTCACTAGTGAACTAAAAAAAGGGAGTTTCCATTTGAAAAAAATGATTATTGATAATTTTTTAATTGCTCAATTCCATCACAGCTACGGTCAATATTATATGACATTCAAACAATTTAATTTTTGAAATAAATAGCCACATGTCTTCTCTTTATGACACAGTGGCTGTGGTAATCAATAAATTTGTCGTTTAGGCTATACCGATTTTTTTGACAGGCAGTTTTTTTCCTCCAAAAATTTTAAATATTTTTTTTCTCAAAAACGGTTAATATTAGATATAGAGTGTTTGGCGTCAAAATTCATAAACTTTTACAGAGAATTTAAATATGTAGGAACATGTATAGCCAAAAAGTAACGAACTGAAAAGCTTTTTCACTAGTGAAATAAAAAAAGTTTTCCATTCGGAAAAAATTATGATAATCTTTTAAAACATTCAAACAATTTAATTTTTGAAGTGGATAGCCACATGCCTTCTCCTTATGTCACAATAAGTTAAACAAGCTAAATTTGACGTTTAGGCTATACACATTTTTTTGACAGGCAGTTTTTTAAATATTTTTTTTCTCAGAAACAGTTAATGTTGGGTAAGAGTGTTTAATATCAAAATTCATAAAATTTTGAAGAGAATTTAAGTATGTAATAAAAAGTGGGGACACCCATTTAAAATAAGAAAGTTGCTGTTAACTTCCGGTATTTCCGGAAGTGCCGTCATAATGAAAATAGTTTTTTAATCGATAGATCTCATAGTGAAACAGTGATGTGCAAAAAATATCTGATCTAGTTATTGTAGATTTCTTGAAACGTCTTAAGCATGCTCAGCCTGGGACACCCTACATAAAACGCTAAGTACCTTGCGGTTATTAAATTGTATTGAAAAAAATTCTCAACAGTGGCACCGCCCGTTCTTATATATTGGTTATACAGGGTGGTCCGAACTGTATTCCGGAAACTTCGGCATCATATTCTGCAGATAATAATAAGTAATAAAGTTCGAATAAATATATGTCCTAGAATATATTCAATGCACCCTGTATCTCCAAATATTTTTGGAGATACAGGGTGCAGAAATTTCATTTTTATTTCTATTTTTTTCATATAATTTCTGAAGTAACGTCAATATTTGAATGAAAATTGGTGTCTGGGAGTTTTTTGACATGAGAAATTTGATTCTGATATCAATATGACTCATACTTGTAGAGGGCGCCACCTAAATATTATTTAACTGGTTTAAAGAGTAATAACTTTTCGTCCGTACCTGTATAAAACATCTGAGTGAAAAATATACATTTACGACGTCTTTTACGTAAAAAAAGTCTCTTGGTAAAAATCGCCACGAGTAATGGTTCTCGAGAAATTTGGAATCGAAATTATCAATACCGGTCATCATTGACATACATTAAACGTGTTGACTAAATAGTTATTAGACTGAAATCATAAATTTGAAATATTTTTGTGCCAGAAGTTCAACAGAAACTGTTTTATCATCATTTTTTCTCAGAAAAATTTATGATTAATTTAAAAAAATAAAAATTTCCCAAATTTATTAGTTCAGTCAAATAATTCTCTACTTAACGTGTTTATTTTTTGTCAATAATGGCATGTATTGACTATTTCCATTCTAAATATCTTTAAAACGGTTGCTTCTAGCGATTTTAACCAAATTAAATTTTTTAAGTAAAAAGTTACGGAAATGTAAATTTTTTCACTCAGTAGTTTTATACAGGAACGGACGAACAGTAATTACTTTTCATAACAAAACACATGTAGGTGGCGCCCCCTACAAATATTAATCATATTGACATCAAAATCAAATATCTCATGTGAAAAAACTCCCAGACACCAGTTTTCATCCAAATATTGAGGTTACTTCATAAATTGTTGGAAAAAAATCGAAATAAAAATGAAACCTCTACACCCTGTATCTCCAAAACTAAGCATTTTAGGTCATATACATTTATACGAACTTTTTTACTTATTTTTATCTGCAGAATATGCTGCAGAAGTTTCCGGAACAGAGTTCGGACCACCCTGTATAACAAAAAATCTTGTTTATCTCCAAATATTGATTTTGGCATTTAGAACATTATTTATTTCAAGTCTTCAGTTGCAGTCCAAATGAAGCTTCAGAGCTAATACGTTTTAAAGAACTTCGTAGCAAATCCTATTCCTTTCTTTTTGACATAATACTATTAAAAATAAATCTATATCATTTATTACTTGCGATCAGAGCGTTCTAATTCAAATTTAGAAAATAGCAGAAAAAATGTGACAAAAAATGCAATTTTGCTTCATCGAGATGCTATGCAAGCAAAAAACAAAATTTCTTCCTTTTTCATTCTTAAATTTAATTAAAATTTCTTCTGCCATCGCCGCTTTTAATTGAAACAACTTCATTAAGCTCAGATATTAACGCAGGAGTTAATGAGTTAGTTAATTATGAACATCCAAGGTCGGACCTGATTGATCACTGTTGATATTCTGAAACATCATCGTTATTATGGCAGTAAAGTTTGTTTTATTACATTGTTTACGCTTTGCTTGTTTAGAAGAAACGGATACGTGTGTAGCTATAATAAAGACATAAAATAAAGCCCTTGACATAGAGACAAAGATAAAGCCCAGTAGACAGTAGTGTGATTTATAAAAAGAATATTTATTTAAGAGAAGTCATTACATCTATTATAAGAATCTTTTTTGGCCAAATTATATTAGCTATTTTTATTAACGGTGTAATGTTAATAAATATAGATAAAATTAGTGATTAAATGAGATTTTTCATGTGGATATAGTCTGTTTCACTTCGACCTCTTCAGATCTATTGTGGTCCTCTTCTAGTATGGTTCTCTTCAATTTTGAACAAGTATTGTCCATAAAATATCCAGGAGCCCAAGTTAACGACGCTTGCGACCCCAAAACTGAAATTTTCGTGAAAATCGGACAGGCCAGACGTACTTTTGTTTCCATGAAAACCTTCTTCTCCAGCCGAGATCTAAGCCTCGAACTGTGCATATGTATGCTTCTGGACACTCAGTCTGACATTGGAAAACCGTATTAACGCTTTTGAGATGTATTTGTATGCCGCCTATATCCTGGATGGATAGATTGACAAATGAGGATGTGCTCAGGGTGGGCAAAATAAAGAGCTCCTATCAACAATGAAGGAAAGGAAGTTACAGTACGTCGGTCACATTATGAGGGGTGAACGATACGAGGTGCTCAGACTGGTCACTGAAGGCAAAATTGAGGGCAGGAGGTCAGTGGGAAGAAGGCAAAACTCCTGACTTAAGGATCTGCGTCGTTGGTTCGGAAGAACATCGATTGAAATTTTTAGATTTGCGGTTTCACGCACTATCATAGCCTTTTGGATCGCCAACCTCCGAAGGGAGACGGCGACCTAAGGCTAAGAACATAGTGGAGCGACGAGAATAGCGGCGAGCAAGCAGCGCGATACCGCGTCGAGCAAGCCTCGAGGAGCTAAAACATAGTAGAGCGGCGGGGAATAGCGAGATACTTGTGCAAATTTATTATTTTCATTTGCTTATTGATAATTTAAAATTTTAACAGTGGCTTAAATGCTAGGCAGTAATGTCGCAATCATTTGGTTAGATGAAGTTTTCAAAAACCCGAGAAAGTATGGCAAGTTTCATTACCTTTACGAAAATTTGTTGCCACTTTATCTCATAACTTATCTGAAATGTACCGGTTATGGTGATTACTATCATCACTTATGATCATTACTATCATATTATTTCTGATCCCATAAAATCTCTCTTACAAATACTAAATTTATTAATTTTTGAGAATCTACATTTTCTACAGCGAGCGCGACAGAGCGACGAAAACAAAATTATTTGAATCGATCTCGCCACTCGATCTAACCGCTCGAGCAGATCGTTTTACTATGTTCGCACGTAGTTGTCTTCACAGGTTTGTCTTGGACGCGATGTCGAGCAGCTTGCTCGCCGCTATCCTCGTCGTGCCACTATGTTCTTAGCCTAAGAAGAAGAGGTCCTCTTCTAATCTCTAGGTTACGCTTTCCATTCCTATCCTTTTCAAAAAGTTTAACAATTTGGAGACGGAACCCATCATATAGCAATAGATTACCATTGCCTAGTACAAAGAACTGTATATTTACCTGGCTGTCACACTATTATAAAATGTATTCTGGCGTTTCTTCTTCAGATTGACAAAATCATAGTTAGTAGACCCACTACAGCTCTGGCACTGGCAGTCTTTCTTTGCCTATCAGGTCTGTGATTATAGTAAATTCTTGGCTAATATTCTATGGTTTTTTCGTCTGTTTCTACCTTTGTGATTTTCTCTGTCATTTTATTAAAGATTTGTCCAACCATTAACTGTTTTTTAGCCATACTAGTGACTGCTTTTGCAGCGCCGCAGAATGAGAACGCGCACAATCCCATATTCCTACACTAAAATTAGTGAACTTAAACCAGAAATTACTACACACATACAATTAAAAAAATCTTTTAAGAAGTTGTCAGTAGCCTTATTCTTATTCTCCTCTTCCAAGTAAACAATATAGCTAATGTTTGGTTTAAAATGTATGTTAAAAGTGCAAAATATATAAAACTAAAATATATAAACTCAGTAACGTAAATAGCTCTATCGAGTTGCTGTTCACTTTAGAGAAAAGATGTTCCAAGGTATAAAAAAAGTTAATTCTTTACAAAAAACGTGTCGTTTTGAAAAAAGAAATATCCAAACGGAGATATCTCAAATTCAACATGGCGGTCGTTTTTTTCAAACTTCCCCCACTGGGACAGAAGGGGGCTTTTAGGGGTTAAATAGGATAACCTTACCTAAACATTCCAGCTGAAATTAGTTGGTTACAATTTTTTTTCACCTCGATGCCGACGTCCAGATTTACCGGGTAGCGAACTTATTAAGCTTCTTACATTTTTTGAGTAGTTTTTGTTCGATTAATAATAAAAAAATAATAAAAAAACGGCGTCAAGTTGGCTTGGAAATGACCATCGATGAAATTTCATATTCCTTATATAATTTTAATATAAAATGACATGACTGTATTACTGAGCCATCCATAAGGCTTTTTTCGATCATATTTTTAGTTAATTTTCTATAAGAGAGTTTTTCTCTGGTAGGGAAATTTCATAATCTTTAATCACATTTTAGTAAAAGTTAATACTTAGCTACAATATCTACTTTGAAATAGTCAGATTATATTTAACACGGTAATTTGACTCATTGATCTGTGTTACTTCATCAAATATTTCGAGTAAATGTATTTTAGCCTAAAGTTAAATTTTGTCTTCTTGTGTTTTTTTTGACAAGTTTATTTTTGTGATAGTTTTCCAAAATCTCTGTTATAAAATCAATAAATGTGCTTTAACATGGTTGCAGACCGAAAAAAAAGCTTGGATTTTCTAAAAATATTGATGTAGAAATAAGCTTTCAAATTCTACATCACTATACAGTATGTTCCCGGATTCTTTTTACAAGAAGAAAAACTTTTTTATTATTGACATTTTGAGAAAAATGCTTTCTTTATAAAATGTTTTTCTTTCATATTAAAAAACAATATCGTTCTTACAAACACAAGATTTAGAAGATAATCTCGTCACCTTATTAAATCCCCCTTAGTTTTCATATGTCACATCGTTAACACCCTCAGAAAACAACTTTTTCCATCACAACCAATTAAAGACATATCACGCACAATTCGGCCCTTTTTAAAAACACTCTCCGATCGGCCAGACGACGTCGAAAAAACACCATATCCAGCTGTCATCTGTCATGTTAATCGAGTTAATTTGGGCCTATTATTTAACGTCACGGTGTCTTAAGGGTCTCTCTCTGTGATTTTTCTTCGTTGTGCGTGTTGTTGTGCACCGTCGGGCTTATTAGAGGAATATGACAGATAGGAAGGTGATCATTTGTATGTGTCACTTGTTAGAGCCGAACGTGTAATGTGGCACTTGTAAGGAAGATGGGGGACTTAGGAATGGTAGAACGTTGTTGCCAAATGACGATAGTATTAAATAATGTCTATAGGCTTGATAAATTCTCCACCGGTGCTGCCACTATCGGAGAAAATCCGAAACAACTAGTATATACAAATACACTAAACCTAAAAAACCTAACATAAAACTTCAATTATCCCAAAAACTGCGACTTTGACTGATTTTGATGTTATTACAAATTTTGTTGCAAATATTATTCCTAATCTTAAATTGAAAACCGCGTTTCGCTAGCTACTGTAATTTTGGAGTTACGATTTTTTAACATTTTTAACCCCCTCCCATACCCCTTACCAACCCCCCACCCACACCAAAAACTAATAGCCAGATTCTCGGGTGCCACAGTATTTTTGTGCCAAATTTGGTTAAAATCGGTTTAGCGCTTTTTAAGTTATCGTGTTACAGACAGACGGACAAACGGACAGACGGACAGACAGATAGACAGACACCATGAAAATATTATGTATTTCGGTCATTTATGACCCAAATAACTCATTTTGAGTGAAATTAAAAAAACTCTTTTTGCCAATCTTAATCAAAAAAGTGTCCCAATCTCAAATAAAAAATCAATTTTTCTGTTGATAACTCTTAAATTATTAATTTTAAAAAAATTATACTTAAACCATTAAATTCTACGTAAAAAGGTGCTTTGGAAATGTTTTCATAAAAATAGAAAATTTTCCATAAGTTACAGCAATTTGTTAAAAATTCACTCCGAATTCATATCGATGTGCAGTTTTCACCATCATGTTTTTGATAAAAATTGAGCTCCGATATTAGTTTTCGTCTATCTCCTATAGAAAAGGGTGTTTCCCTTTAAAAGCGTCGAATTTGACCCACCCTGTATAGGGTTCGTCAAATAAATCCGGACTACGTTCAAATTTAGTTTTAGTTTTTTTTGTAAAAAAGATGCCATTTTATTTGTTAAAAATATTATCTGCTAAATGCCGATTATTTTGCTTCTAGCAAGAAGCAAGCCCTATGCGGCAGTTTTGATGGAAGGCTGTATTGTATCTCGACTATGTGTTATTGGTTATTAGTGTGTAAAGTTTGTAATACTTTGCCTCCTAGTCATGAATTTGAACCTGAATTTACTTCTACGAAATAAACAGAACAGCTAAGATCAGGTGATTTGGCAAAACCCAGGGCCATGTAAGTGAAATATTCAAAATGGTTCCAGCAAAAGTTTCCCAATTATGACGGGTGATGGCGCTGATCGTCAAGATTTTTGGACAGGGATTTTGCTTACCGACAATACGACGTGAACTACGACCGGACCAGGACCAATCAGAATGATCAGTCTTTTTTGGACATTTGCCGCGGATGTGTGTGTTAATTTCTGTTGTGATAAGTGTGGTTGTGTTTGCAGTTTGATTTTTCGGTTTTGATTATGTTAAAATCATAGATTTAGGAAGAACAGATATCACATTATGCATTTTAACCCGATCAAACATTCGGAGGTTGACTACGTACTGTAAAAATCAACTGAGATAGAGAAGGCGACATTGCCACATATCAAATTTGCGCCTATCTACTTAGTTTGATTTGCAGAAAAGGTGACTTTAAAACCTTCACCGGATATCAATAAATCTCAATTTCTTAATTAAATTAATAGTTTATTTTTAAAGAAGCATGCGTAATAATATGTTATTAACCAGAGGATATATGCGTTACTATTAAAAGACATGTTTACTGTTTAATGTGCTGAAACGTCTAGAACTACTGGCAACGTCGCTGCTAGTCTTGCCGAATGAAATGAGCCGTCCGTCCCACCGCCCCTCGCGACGGCCAATGGTCCGTTATAGCGTACTACGTTTAGCTTACGGTGTGTTTGAAGTCGGAATCAAGTCCGAAGTGAACTTTTCAGTGTTTTTCAGTAGTTTTTGTTTTTGTTTAATGTACTTTTGAATCTGCGAATTTTCAATATGGTACGACAGTGCCAAATGTGTGGACAAATAAGCTCAAATTACCCGAATTTGTCTTTTCACAGGTAGGTATTGTTTCCGCCGCGCCGTAATCGTACATAGGCGTCCCACAAGGGAGCCTTTCACAATTAAAATAATTTCTAATTATATTTGTTGAATTTTGATCTATTAAAACAAGAACGTAGTAGCCGGTAATTGAATTATAATTCGTCTCATTACTACCTAACTGTTGTAGATCATAAAAAATTTGAATATAAACGTTACATTTGAAACTTTATTATAAGCCAGAAAGTGGCATTTTTTCTTAAAATTGCGTCTTATTTTGGTCATTATATACGATATTCTAAAGGAATTTTGCTTAATAAATAAACAAAGGTGTTTACCCGACCTTTTTACATTTTATTAGCTTTATTATATCTGCCCCTTCGGCCTTGTTTAGACAATTTTTTACCACCGTACAAATACATCTTCCCAGAGTTATTTGTACGGGTGTTTAACTTTTTTAGAATGGGACGAGCTGTAAATAATTCTTAGGCTACTAGTTTTATACATATCTATATCAAAAAAGCTTTTTACCTATTACGTTTTTGGTTTGTGATTTTTATTTCAATTTTTTTACATAAGATGGGGGCCATTGTAACGCACATTTTCAAAATTTTGTGTCAACATACAGGGTGATTCAAACCGCAATACATATGCTTAATACAGTTCATGAAGATTAGGACATTTAACTAAAATTTGATTATCTGATGAAGCTACCTTTAAAAGTAATGGATTTGTAAATAAACGTAATAGGTATTTATTATTATGCGACAGAAATCCCGTACTGTAGCACACAGATTTTATACTTTTAATGATAAATGCCTTCTATTGCGCGACTAAAAGGCAATTGCCTCGTATCAGAGCCATCATAATACAAGAAGAAGACCGAAAGTCAAATATTGTCTTATATTTTCAAAAAAAACACAATTTTCTCATTAAATATTGATTTTAGGTATAGGAAGTTATTAATAATACAAGATTAAACAACTATTACACAGTACTTCACAGGAAGCTATCGATTGCGAACTAACTCAATCGTTACTAATTAGGTACTAATTTTGAAAAGTTCTTTTTAAGATAAAAACGGTAAAACTAAAACCTAAAATATCATTTGAGATTCAACGGGAAGTTCTAAATAATGTTGCCTCTTCTAAACAAGAAAAATGTATTTATAAGTTAAGTTTTAAAACATTCCTAATTAAATTTGGGCGAAAAGAATATTTCTGTTTGCTGTAGATAATTTTCTCAGGGAAAATACGTAAATAAAAATGACTTTTTAAGCGAAAAAAAGTCAAAAGGACAAGTTATTCCAAAAAAGGACTGTCCTTTTCAAAAAAGGATAAGTGGCAACCCTAGGTATTTCTGGAATGGAAATTTCATGGCAAATCTACAACTTTGGTTAGAAAATATGTTCCGGCCACCTATGTTTACAAAAATGTCTAAAATGTGCCTAAATGCCTCCATATTCTGAAAAAAAAATTGAAAGAAAAGTCACCAACCACAAACCTAATATAGAACTATTTCGGAAGCCTGAGTCACCCTGTAAATATTCAAAAGTAACTGAAAGTTTATATAAGAGTAACTGAAAGTTTAAATTGAAAATTGACGTTGGAGCGATTTTCGAAAACTACTAACGTTTCAACATAAGTATATGTGGGATATTAATTGTATTATTATATTAGACCTTATAACAAAACTCATCTGACGAAAAAGTGTTAATGTAGTATATTAATATGGAGTAAAAATTTTACTAATTACTTTATTTTTACGTTACTAATTAAATTCGTTCCAAAAAACGATACGCCACTGGCCATTAGAACAATCCCAAATGCGCCTATTTGCCGGGGTCGGAAATTTTAGGCTTCTCTGTCTCTTTTGTCCTTGTTTGACACATTGGAATATTTGATACACTACCAACGAGTATTTATGAATGAGATGTTCGGTCTATCTTTATAATGTCTTTGGTTAAAATTAATTTTGAAGTATTGTATCACCTGTATTTATGTAATAGTACTTTTTTTAGTTCTATGATCTGATATGTTATGATTTGTTAATATCTGTTTAACAATGTTATACCAAAGAGGTTATACTTAATATATCAATTTGCTTAGCCTAACTTTTTTATCAATAAACTTTGTAGATTTTCAGATTATTTAATTCCTTTTGTTTCCGTTTGTAATTTTATTTTTAAGACATATTATGTGATTGTTTCAGATAATATGTTTTAAAAATAAAATTGCAAATAGCGAATAAAAATAATTAAAATAAAAAAGTGTATTTTACAATTCCCCCCGGCCCCGCACCCCTTTGGCTAATCTGTAAATGTCAGCTTTGTCGAGAGATGGCGTTACGAAAATGGAACTGATTTATTACAAGGAACTTGGGCTTCTTTTTCGTTAATATATTCTGTGGCAAAACCCAAACATCAGATTTCCCTAACGAACTACAAAACTTTTGAACGCGGATTGCCTTTATGCAAAACGAAATTCAGTTAAATTAAAATTAAAGATGAATGATAACAATTACTTAATGAAGTAAAACCAAAGAGCTTCAAACTTTGAACATTAATAAAAGGACCTGAAAACTGATTAATATAAACCGAGAAAATTAATAATATTGAAGTTTATCAAAAGCTCAGTTATAGTTATTATAATAATTAATCAAATTAATATTCTGTGGAAACCAGCCTCGTATGATTGATGACATTCCCTTCTGCATGTTTTAAAACTACCAGCTGACGTTACAAATGACCCATATATTTTCATAATTAATTATAGAAACACACAGCTCATTTTTTCGTGTTTTCTTCTGTCGTACGTAGGTATAAGCAAAAAATGTAACTTGAAAAATAGATGAACACTAGAAACTAAGAAAATGCAAATAATATGACAGCTTACTACTAATTCCATATAATAAATAGGTGCTAATTAGTCAAATATGGACGCAGTAAACATATCATAATCTGATCCATATTTATCTTAGTTAATTATAGAAACACACAACTATTTTTTTATATCATAGGTATATTATGTTATAGAACTTAGTTTAGGAATTAGACTTATCAACATATCACTAAAAAGAACACAAAATAAAAGAAATAAGGCGAATAAATAGATATACATAATTAATACTAATATGTATGCCCAATATAAAGTTCAAATATACTCTGTTCGTACTCTTTTCTGCTTGCTTGGAACCAGAGACGGAACTAGTTTTTTTTTTAAGGGTTTCAAGTTCGATAGAATTCAGTATTATTCAAGATACCACAATGAATAGAAAAATGAGAAAAAGCGCATATACCGGGTGAGACTCAAAAGTGGCTCACCCCCTATAACTTTTTTATTTTTTCGGATAAAACAACGAGATTTGGTATGTTAGTATATGACATAAATTGGGATTGATTTGACATATTCAATTGTTTTCGGTCACTTCCGGTTTCACCGGAAATGACTACAACTTTTGATTTTTAAATGGCACCCTCGTATTTTTTTACTTTATTTGATAGAAAATGGCACTCTTGTCAACTCTCACATGTCAACTTTTAATATTATTGCATATGGTTTATTTGAAATGGTAACATGCGGTTCATAACGACAATTTGACTCGAAATACCACGTGTGTGGTATCAAATTATTCGTAAAAAAATGCTTTTTCCAAATATGCTAATGAGCCACCATCATTCCATTTGAAAAAATTGAGATATGATCAAAAATACGATTTGGGCATCTTTTAACCGGCCAGGACAAGACACTAAAAACATTAGACGATCAAATCTATTTTTCCAGGGCTCCTTGATTAAAATTAACGATTAGTAACTAGTGATTTTAACACAACCATGGCACTTCAAGATTGAAATTTAAATTACAGTTTGTTTTTATACGTCATTCTATTTAGAATGTCATTTTTTATCGAATAAAATAAAAAAAATACCGAGGGTGACATTTAAAAATCAAAAGTTGTAGTCATTTCCGGTGAAACAGGAAGTGACCAAAAACCATTGAATACGTCAATCAATCCTAATTTATGTCATATACTAACATACCAAATCTCGTTTTTTTTATTTGAAAAAATAAAAAATAAAAAAGTTATAGGGGTGAACCACTTTTGAGACGCACCCGGTATTATAGCACGGTCCACTTAATTTTATTAAAAAGGTCGTGCTGTGGTTACCAAAAATCAACATTTCGGCTAATTTTTGTTTCTGTCGATTGTAAGTCGGTAATATTTCTTTCCGGGAAAAAAATCTTTGGTCAATTGTTGGTCAATTTTCTTAGATTCCTTTGTATACTCCGGCAGATCCGTCTCTGCTTGAAACCTGCCATCTCCCGTTAAAAATTACCCACATTTTTCTTTTAATTAATTTTAAGAACCATTTAATTTTTTCAATTTTTTTCTTTGACAGGTCTTGGTGAGAAATGCGCCCATCACGGCGAATGTTCCGGAACGGTTTTCGCCGATTGCGTGCTCGGCATCTGCATGTGCAGAGATAACTACGTGAAGAACAGCGTTGCCAACAAGTGTCTGGATATCGTGACGAAAATCAACGGCCCGTGTTACGAGGATGTGCAGTGTTCGCACAAGTTTGGCAAGGCGGAGTGCAAGGAAGGACACTGTCAGTGCGAAGAACTGTACGAGTACAAGTTTAAGAAGGATATGTGCGTTAGGGATATGCGTGAGTACTTTATTTTTTCAAAATATCAAAAGGATCGAGAAAAAAGTGTTACAGTGTCTTTGGAAATGATAATTAATCAACGAGAATGATGACTCTCATTTCAACATAATTTTATTAATAAAACATATAATTTAGGTATATACAGGGTAGTCCGAACTGTATTCTGGAAACTTCATCTAAATGTATGTCCTTAAATGCTTAGTTTCGGAGATATACAGGGTGTCGAAGTTTCATTTTTATTTCGTTTTTTTTCCAAATAATTTCTGAAATAACGTTAATATTTCGATGAAAATTGGTGTATGGAAGTTTTTTGACATGAGAAATTTGATTTTGATGTCAATATGACTCCTACTTGTAGGGGGCACCACCTACATGTGTTTTAACTGTTTTGAACAGTAATAACTTTTCGTCCGTACCTGTATAAAACTACTGAGTAAAAAAATCTACATTTCCGTGATTTTTTACGTAAAAAAGGTCTCTAGGTAAAAATCGCTACGAGTAATAGGTCTTCAGATATTTGGAATCGAAATTATCAATACCTATTCATTCTCATTGATATAAATTAAACATATGTTACAAAATAGTTGTTAGACTGAAATCATATACATACACTTGTTTTTCTAAACTGCTGTTCTAAAATTGGATTTTTTTTTAAATTCTTTAACTTAAAGTTCTTTTAAGATAATTCTCAAAAATCTGACTAGTGGATTTAAAGTTTAGTTGCACAACGGGAAAAAAGACCTAAAACCGATTTTTTACTATCTGGATTAAGCAGCCTTTTTAAAAATAGAACATTTTACAACTTTTTAATGTGTCTGGTAGGATTTGGTTTTAATTAAAAAAGAAAGTTAACACTTGATTTTAAACGATTTTTCGAGTGGATCCCTGTGTAAACCATAATGACGAAATGTAGCAAGATAAATGGTAGTTTCTGTAGGTAGATTAGAAGAACGTGACGGTTGTGATGATTTATGCGTTTTTGGTTTGAGAAGAAACGTCACTTTATATGTCTACAAATTATTCCATGCTTGACACGAATAGTTTTTTTTGTGCTACTAAAATAAAAAATAACTTAACAGAATAAAGGTATTTGAAAATGTTGTATTTTTGTCCCGTTTGTATCTTGCTTATTATCTTATAACTTATCCAAAAGGTATAGTCTGTGAAACGAATAACTTTGAATTTGACAGTTCATGCGGGCTTTTCTAGTGTTAATTTTATTAGGTTAGCAACTTTGAATAAGAAGTCTAAGGAAGGAGCATAATGCTATCCATGTATTCATGCATGGTGGTCGGAAAAGCCACCATAAAAGCTCTCTAGGGTGGGGATCCTTGACAGTTCTGTTTGACGATTCATTTGACACATTTGAATTTGATTTGAAATTTTGTGGATTTGTCAGTCTTTACGGAGCTTATTTTATGTTATTTATTATTTATTCTACTACTGATAGTTGTATAAAGGTAGTAAATCTAGATGGAAATTGTGGCAGAACTTAAATTAACAGTGACACTATCGCGATTTATCGAAAAAGACTCTAAAATAGTTGGTTGTGTAGCGTGCGGTAGATCTCGGCAAAAACTGAGTGAAATAATGGAACACCTTTTCGCTAGTAAGTGACTATATAATATACATACGTGTAGTAAACCGATCATTTATGAAATTCACTTAAATTAACTAAATTATATATTTTTCTTGCATTTTAGCTTTTTATTTATTACTTGTCAAAGATTAGATGTCAAAGAATTTAGATACGTTAATTTGACTTACCTGCTTCAGTAGCGTATCGGATGTTTGTGTTAATAAACTTATTAGAACTTATCTATTTTTATTAGAATTATATATTTTTATAACAATTTTAATAACTACCAACATTTATTCACAACGTAAAATAAAACAACAAATTATTGAGTCTACCCCACGTCTACCCTACATCATAGTTTTACATTTTTTAAATAAAATTAGAACGACACTGATAAACCGGAATTTAAGTCGGCCATATTTGAGGCCCATCGCGGTGTACCTAAGATTTTTGATATGCTCCTTCCTTAGTCTTCTTATTCAAAGGTTAGCAACTTGCGGCCATGCTGATGCAATGCCGTCTCTAATAGAACAGCCCCGAAGCGAGATTTATGACGTCACGCTAGTTAGATACTAAGGATTAATTATGTTGTAGAATGCATGGAAAACATAATTATTCCTGGTATATGTAATTTTTTGTCACCTGTTTTATTATTTTCCTTTTCTATTTCACGAAAGTAAAAAGAGTTACCTATCTGATTCGACCAGACACTCATTTTAAAGAGTATCAGTAACTTTTTGGATAGAGGGCTTTTATATTTGCCATGTTGGTAAAAAATAACGGTCAAAATTCAAAGTTATTCATTTTATAGAGTATAAAACTGAGTTCTGTAGAGTTTTTCGCGTAAATCCAGTGAAAATACTGTTTTTTATGGAAGCTGTAATTTCAATGTTTTTTTTTAATAAGACACCTTGTATATTAATATACACCTTGTAAATTTATACGGGGGTATCAAAAATTGATGATCTATTTTAAATATTAATTTTACATAAAAACTTCCTTATTTTAAATGTAAAACCCTCTATTTTTTAAATAAATCGAAGGAGATTCAAATGCTCCTTCAAACTATATTAGGATTTCCTATACCTATCTCAAGAACGGTAAACTAATAGGACTGCTCATCCTCTTAAGACGTACGTTCGCCTCTTCCCGCGCTTCAGCTGACAGTTGTGACGTCATTGTAGTCCTTGTCAAAGCCTTCGTGGCCTTGTCATGATAGAGTGTATTATTAGTTGCCTATGGTAAACTTATAAAAATAACAACTGAGAAATTTTTAGTTAATTATTTTGTCAATTTTAAATGCGAAAAAGGTGTCTTTAAAGTTTTTAGAGCTATAGAGTGTATAAATACGTTCATTTTGTGTTGTGGATTGTGACAAAGTGCATACTAAGTGCCCACGATTTTGTTTATTAATTATTTTAAAGCAAAATATGGAAGTACTCTAAAAAGAATGCTTGCAAAAGGTGATACACTGGGAACTGCTGTTCTTAAAAATGCATTATCCGAGTATTTAATACGATTTATACAGTTAATTTTCTATACTGCATACATATAAGGTGTTTAAATAAATAAACTAAATAATGAACGTTTTGCATTCGGTAACCAATAATGCACGTGTGTGTATTATTGGTTGCCGGATAAGGACTAATAACCATGACAAGGGCTACAATGACGTCACAAAGCGAGTAGTTTTCGCATGCACCTGGCGGACACTTTTGGCTGAATGAGCAGTCCTATTAGGTTAACTGTTCTTGTACCTATCTAGCTCAGATTTTGAATAAAAAGCGATTATTATTTATTACACTATTACAGGTAAATTAAATAAAAGTAAACTGGTGTAAATTAAAATAAACTCAATAATAATAACAGCTCCCGTATATAGCGTTTAACGCCTTGGGAGTAGCAAGGTACAGCTTGCCATACTAGAGCCGTTCGTTATACAAGGAAGGTAATGTGGCTAGCACTACGCTTCAACCGCCTATTATTACCTCAGGATTGTGAATCCCAAACTATTTTTATTTTATTAAAAATAGTCGGCTGATGAAATGCCGGCTGTAGGATTCGAACCCACAACCTTTGAATTGGTAGACGAGAGCTGTACCTCTACCCCACCGGGCATCTTAAAAATAAAGTCCATAAACTAATTTCGACTTTGAAAATTGCTACTAATTGTCACTAGAAACTTGCCATGACCACACCAGCCCTCTTGGTTGCCATTTTATTGAAAAATTGATCTTCATTCAAAAGCTGAGCTAGATAGATATAGGAAATCCTAATATAGTTTGAAAGAGCATTTAAATCTGTTTCGACTTATTTTAAAAAATACACAGTATTGCATTTGAAATAACGATGTTTTTATGTAAAATAAATAGTATTTTGATTTTTTACTATGAATTTATTTCTAAAAAACTGTCACCGCAACTGTGTTCCTTTCACATTACTACTAATGTTTCTAAATTACTATTTTTTTTTCAGTGTTAGGGGAGATATGTATTAACCACACAGACTGTCATGGGATAGAACCAGGACCATCAAGGTTAGAGTGCATTTTAGGCGAATGTAAATGCCAATCTGAATACGTCGAACATTACGGATTCTGTTCCAGTGAGTTTAAAAAAGGTTGCTATTATACAGGGTGTCCCAGAAATCAGAAATAAGTGCAAGTATTTTAAGGGGTAGTAGGTCTGGTCAAAAGAAACATTTTTTCTCTTTACCATTTTCCAAATTAGTCCAAAATAACCGAGCTATTTTACTTTGAAAATTTAAACAAAAAATGCTTTTTGCTTAAATTTTGAGAACCATGGATCTTTTCTGGATTTTCTTTCGTGTAAATTTAATCTACTATCTATGTTGCCATATTATAAAGAAATTATGTTTTTTAACTTAAAACTAAAAAAAAAATTCAAATTTTCAAATTCTTTATTCTTTTGCGCAAGGCGTGTTTCTGAGGCCGAAATATACTACCAGTTAAAATACTAGCACTTATTTCTGGGACACCCTGTATACTGAGTGACAAAAAAGGAGAACACCTATATAATATGTTGATCAATATTTGATATTTTTTGCTGGCTGTCAGGAGCTGCCATAATGTACAGTGTACACCAAACATTATTAAAATCTTATGAATATATAAGTTGTTCTCCTTTTTTTGTCACACAGTATAGTTGCGAAATCCAGGTCAGAGGAGTATGAAACGTGCTACTTTAAATCAAAATTAAAAAAAAATTATACAAACCTTGGAAGATATTTTTCATTACTGCCTCGAATATGATATTTTTGTATTGATATTTTATCTTATTTACAGGTGATGGTTTCAGAACCTCCAACATTGTCGAACTCACATTGCTCTGTATTGTTGTTGTCTGTTGGTTCATTTTCTCCGAGACTGTGGTCGTTGCATGGATAGCACTAGCCCTGGCAATTTTCTATATGTTCTGGATCATGATCATAGGAAACTACTTCTTCGACAACAATAATTACATGTGGAGGCCCGAGAGGAATGATTAAATTTTAAGATATACTTTTTTATTAGTATTATACAGGGTGGTCGGAATTGTAATCATGAAATTTTTACAACGCATTCTGAAGATAAAATTAAGCAAAAGTTCTCAACCTGTATAATTTTTTTATTTTTTTTGTTCTTGTTTTATGTCTGTTTTTGATCTGTTATTTATGTATTATTGGTAAAATTATTACCCCTTATTTTTTTAAATACGAAAGTTTATTCAATATATACAGGGATGCTGAAAATTTAAGACTTTTAGTATATTTTTATTTATATTTGTATAAAATTTTATGTCCCTTGTATATTTTTAAATGGATTTTTATACGTGTACAGTAAAATTTTATGTATACATATGTTGTTAAAATTATATTATTCATTCTTTTTATTGGTTTAAATACAATAGTTTGTGATTTTACATTTGCCTTTTATTTAAATTAAACTCAAAAAGAAACTACCGTATTATCGAAAAAAAAACAACAACAAAGACAGCTGGGGTATGACAATCGATGCTTATTTTGGCGAAGTCAATCTCTAGACCTACTCATTTACTAAAAATTAACACAAAACTTGTCAAAAAATTAACACTAATTACAGATCAAAAAAGGATGGCACGTTTCCAGACACAAGAGTACAGGCCAAGTAAATGAAGTCTAAGGGTTGACTTCGCCAAAATTATCATTGATTGTCATTCGCTAGCCTTCTTTGACGCCGTTTTTTTTAAATCGTATGGTAGTTAGACAGACAGGAACATTGAATATTTATTATTTTTTTCTTTTAAAATGCGAAAGTAAATATTTTCGGCGTATTTTTAAAAGCTTTTTTTAATAATTTTAAAACCGTGACAAACAGTAACAATAATGAATTTATTAATTAAACAATTTTTTCCATGTTGTCAAATTTTTCTATATATAGATCTAAAGATTTAAAGAAAAAATACTGTTCGAGTAATATAATCAGTAAATTACTCTTAAGTTAAAGTTTTATAATATTCAAAAGTGAGATAATATCGCCAATATCTTATATTTAATTCCTGCAGTTTTTGTAATATAACCGTGCTTTCGCCATTTCATCAAGAAACATCAAGATATTAAAATTAATTATTTGATGGCATGTTTGTTTTTTGAACTTTACTAAACACAATGCTACAATTGATAAAATTGCAGGTAAAACTTCTAGTGTATTATATGCTAATTTTTCAACCGTCTTACCTGCCGAGTAAAACGTCACGTGTAGATGAGTCTTTCCTATGATAATTTTGACAGATTATGTAGGTAATAGTCTTAAGCTGCTTTTAAAGCAAATTTTCAAAATATAATGATGCAGAAAGATTGTAAAAAAGCGTAAAACGTTTTTTTGTTCGAAAAACCTAAGAAAAATAATTTATTAAATAAAATTAATTTTACTTTATATATTTTAATTAATATATTTATAAAAGGTATTATTACACAAAAAATAAAACATAAAAAATATAACGTCAATAAAACAACAGAATATAAAAGTTTGTCTTGCCCTTTGGTCGTATTCATGCAAAAAAAAATATGTTTATCCCTTCACCATTTTATCAATAAATATCTACCAAATTTAAAAAATATATCTATAAAGTCTATAACGTTTTTTTAATACTAAAATATTAATAAAAACTAGGATAAAAAATAATGTACTAAAGTAAAATTTTATCTCAATGTTATAAAAAAAATTACATTAATTTTAAAAATTTCCTCGTAAATCTAGAGGCTAATTATCGTAAAAATTTTAATTTTATTAAAATATCCAAAATATTTATAAATAAAATATTTTTTTTGCTATTGAAATATTAATACTACTCGCAGATCTACAACTAATAAATATCTATATACGTTTAAAAATGAAAAAAAAAACAAATAAAAAATACATTCTTAAACTCCCCATAAAAACTAAACATATTTTAATGCAACAACTTTACTATTTCACTTGGTTTGGAATAAATTCATTGTTTGTGAAGTCTGTATACATCGTACATGATCAAGATGTATATTAGATCGTCCTGTTTGTGTTTTATTTTACTATATGTTTTTACAATTTCTTGTGCAGGTGCATATGCACAAGAAACACAAGAGGCAAAATGTGACGCCCTAGGTAAGCAATATTTTATAGCATATTTACTATAATGAAGGGTCCAGGGGAAAACATGATAAACGCCATTTTACTAATTTTACAGGAGAGCATCGTACGGCTGGTGGTTATCAAGTTCTTTCTGTTTATTCTATATTTTTACTAGAGACCTACAGCATTATATTGTATTTTTACTAGACCTACAGCATTATATTGTAAAATCCTAAAATTAAGAAATTGGTGTTATTCCCCTGGACCCTTCAGCCATTAGCGTAACTAGCAATTTATCCTGGGGGGCCTGGGGGGGCCTGGGGTTGAGCCCAGGGGGGGGGCTAGGGCTTTTTTTTTTTTTAAATGAAAAATAATATTAAAAAACACATTTTTTGAATAAAACATTTACATGAATTTCTCTATCAATAAATTTCAACGACTTGATTATCAAACCGTGTTCCCGTAGATTACTTAAATACCTACAAATTTTCTAAAAAAATAAAAATTAACTCATATATTTTAACTGAATGACATTTTATCAACAATATTTCTTTTATGTGAAAAGAAAATTGCATTTTTTAATTATTTCTTTGTTTTTTGGAAATTCCAGAGAACACATTCTTAATTAGGAGGCTGACAAAGAAGATTATCAATCCAACTGAAAAATGTATACCTGGAAACTGCTTATGCGAGGAAGAGAAGCCATATTGTACAAGTAAATATACAGGGTTGTTCACCACATACGACACGGAGTATTGTAGCTAAACGATGAGATTTTACAAATTGTAAGTCTTGGGTTCGATGAAGGACTATTAGAGGTACAATTTAAAAATAATTTTACAAGATACAGAGTGTCCCAAATAAGTAAAAAATATCAAAGTTGTATTTTTTTAAATGGAACACCCTGTATATTATTACATTTTTAGTTTCTATGATTAAAATAAAGGTAAATTTGATTAAGGTTTATTATACTTAAACCTTACCGTTTTTGAAATATTTTCAATTTTGTGAAATTGCAGTAAAAATTTTAAGGCTTCATTTCTCCAAGGGTATCAAAGTTTTTAATACTAAATATTTACTGGTTTATTTACTGATCAGTTATTGTGTTGCAATAATAAAAATAATACTACCTTATACAGAGTGTCTAAAAATTTATTTTAAATAATTATTAGCTTCAAACGGTAATAACTTGTTTAATTTAAATAGACTGTATATTTTACGAGAATCAGATGCACAATTTAATTGTCTATCAAATTATATTATACCATTTTTTACCTATCTGTTTAAGTTTCCGTAGAAAATGCATTTTCTTGTAATTTAGAACTTATTTATCAATATACCCATGGACTATTGACATTTTAGATTATTTTTAAAGATGTACCAAATTTTTAAAGAGTACAGATAGTAATATTGTCGATATAATTCGTTTATTTCATTGAAAAATAAAAAAAAAGTGTTTAAATATTTGTTAAAGAGGATCAATTAATATGATTCCAGTATTCAAACTACATTAACTGACTGTTTGCGTTGATTAATAATAATTGCTCCAAATACTAAAAAACTGAATTTTGTATGGGCATTAGACAGTGTGATAAAAAGTAACACCTTAAAAATGATATTTCATTTTTTAATAAATGCTTATTTATAACAACAGAGACTTTAATTTTGATAACTTACTATTATATTGATTTCTGACTCAAATCCATATTTATTTAGAATAATTTATTAACGAATACAATTAAGTATGTAATTAATTAGTATACGGGCGGAAATAATGGTGCTATATTTAATTAATGGCATACTCTTTTATAAAGATTTAAATAGTTTTCTTTTTGCATACAACATTATTGTTTTTAGCAAAACGATATTACTAGAATGTCAATATATGATGTCAATATTCCATAGGTGTCAATAATAGAATGTCAATATTCCATGGGTATATTGATGAATGAGGTCTAAATTATAAGAAAATGCATTTTCTACGAAAACTTGAAGGGATAGGTAAAAATGGTATAATACAATTTGATAGACAATTAAATTGTGCATCTGATTCTCCTAAAATATACAGGGCGTTCCATTTAAATTAAACAAGTTATTGGCGTTTAAAGCTATAAATTATTTAAAATAAATTTTTAGACACTCTGTATAAGGTAGTATTATTTTATTATTGCAACACAATAACTGATCAATAAATAAACTTCAGTAAATATTTAGTATTAAAACTTTGATACCCTTGGAGAAATGAAGCCTTAAAATTTTACTGCAATTTCACAAAATTGAAAATATTTCAAAAACAGTAAGGTTTAAGTGTAATAAACCTTAATCAAATTTACCTTTATTTTAATCGTAGAAACTAAAAATGTAATAATATACAGGGTGTTCTATTTAAAAAAATACAACTTTGATATTTTTTACTTATTTGGGACACTCTGTATCTTGTAAATTATTTTTAAATTGTACCTCTAATAGTCCTTCATCGAATCCAAAACTTGAAATTTGTAAAAATATAATCGTTTAGCTACAATACTCCGTGTCGTATGTGGTGAACAACCCTGTATAGTATATATTATTTATTAAGTTATTTTTAGTATACAGGGGGCTCAACAAAAAAAAAACAGGTTTTAAATAAGTACAAATATTTTCAGAGCTGGTAGATCTCGATAAAAAAAATATTTTTTCCCTTCACCGTTTTTCAAATAGGTCCAAAATAACCAAGTTATTTTACTTTGAGTATTTCCAAAAATAAAAAAAAATTCTTAAATTTTGAGTACCACTAAATCTTTTCTGGGTTTTCTTTATTGTATTTTTTTAATCTACTACCTCTGTTGCCGTATTATCAAGAAATTATGTTTTTAACCAAAAATAAAAAAAAAATAAAAATTTTCATTTTTTTTCGCAAAAAAACATAATTGAAAGGTTGATACACAGGGTGGTCCGAACTGTATTCCGGAAACTTTGTCAGCATATTCTGCAGATAAAAATAAGTAAAAACGTTCGTATAAATGTATGTCCTAAAATGCTTAGTTTTGGAGATACAGGGTGGTGAAGTTTCATTTTTATTTCGATTTTTCCAAATAATTTCTGAAGTAACGTTAATATTTGGATGAAAATTAGTGTCTGGGAGTTTTTTGACATGGGAGATTTGATTTTGATATCTATATGATTCCTACTTGTAGAGAGCGCCACCTACATATTTTTTAACCGGTCTGAAGAATAATAACTTCTCGTCCGTAATTGTGTAAAACTACTGAGTAAAAAAATATACATTTACTACGTTTTTTACGTAAAGAAGATCTCTTGGTAAAAATCGTTACGAGTAATGGTTCTCGAGATAATTGGAATCGAAATTATCAATACCTGTTATCATTGACAGAATATTAAACAAGTTGACTAAATAGTTATTAGACTGAAAGCATAAATTTGAAAAGTTTTTGTGCCAAAAGTTCAACAGAAACTGTTTTATCATCATTTTTTTGAAGAAAAATTTATGATTAATTTAAAAAAAAATAAAAAGTTCCCAAATTTATCATTTCAGTCAAATAGCTATCTACCAAATATGCTGCCGAAGTATCCGGAATACACCCTGTATAATACCTCTAAAAATATTTGCACTTATTTAAGACTCACCCTGTAATAGTTGTGATTTAACAGATTTAATTTGGAAAAAGAGGAGAATTTGAAAATACTTTTAAAATTAGCTAAATAAAAAAACTTAGAAAGGTGTAGAAAATATTGTATACATATTCACATATTAGAGGTGGAATTGGACATTAGAACGTGCCGTTATACAACCCCCCCCCCCCTTCCCAATTTTTGATAGTTTTTTACAGTTAGTTATGAGCACATTTGAATTTTATTAACAAATTTTGATTTTCTACATGATTTTTTTAAAGGTCAATTTTGACAGATACGGCGCCATCTTGGATTTTTTTAAAGGGACACATATATTTTAGCATTATCCGATAGACAATTTTTAGCTAATTTCAAAAATATATAGTTTAGTATACTTTGTATTCACCGTTTTTGATATACAGTGGGTTGAATAATTATTATATTTTTAGACTCAGTTTAGAATTTTAAAACTGTAAATTGAGTATAAAGATTTAATTTTTACTTGTTAAAAATTGTCTACTAGACGATTCTAAAATATGTGGGAGTTTCCCTTTAAAAAAATTTAAGATGGCGCCGTATTTGTCAAAGTAGACGTCTTAAAAAAAGTTCAGATAGAAAATCGGAATCCTCGCGTAAAATTACGATGAAAAATCTTTTTACTATCGTTAAATAGAAAGCAAAAAAATTGTAAATTGAGTGAGTCACTTAAAATAATGTCCCTGTACTCACAGGCAGGGCCGGCGGAAGGGCCGGGCGACCCGGGCAACCGCCCGGGGCGCCGAATGTGTGGGGCGCCACGTCAGCAACTAAAATATTTTAAAAAAATTGTTCGTGGTATTTTACTTATAACTGAAAAGCCATCAACTTTTTGTAAATAACTCTTCTTTCTATAATTCTTGTTTTTATAAATTTTCTCTAAACAAACTGGTTTGGGTCAAGATCATAGACAAACTAACAAAAGCAAGACTTTTCAAAGGATTGAGGAAGTCGAATTATTGTTTTTGCGCTGGCCAGTTGAGTCAGAAATCATCGCGCAGTCGCACTCGTCAAACCTAACCTAAATAAAACGAAAAACGTTTTTGCCTTGAACCATCCTTGAACGAACTGTTGAATTCCTGATTTTGCGTTTTGTTTGGTTATTACTATTATTTTATTAGCGTACAAAAACGAAAACAAATAATTTAATACATTTTACATTTATGAAGAACATAATAATTACTGTGATTATACATATTATTGTGATTACATCGCTAACGTAGACAAAACGAAGGTCCTACAAATTGACTGTAAGTTATAAGAATCTTTATCTTTTTAATCTTTTTATGATTTGAATTTTCGTGCTTTATATTTTATAATAGACTCCGAAATGTTAATATTTTGCAAATTCTTGTGAAAATGTGAAGTTTATGTTTTTGTTTTATATTTGAAAAAGTTGTATATTTTAAGATGTTTCTTGTTGTTCCTATTATTAATATTATAATATACATAATTATTTTTTGTACCTTTTGAAGAAGAATAATGCTTTTATTTCGTTTACCATAACTGTTGTTTTTTATCATCTTTTTGTTATTTTAATAAGAGGAATACGTTTTCGTTTATTTAACTTTTGTTTTTATATCTGTTATGTCCAGAAGTTATTGTTTATTTTACCGATGGAAATAAATTTATTTGATTTTAATAAACGCTTTTTAATTAAACATCCTTGTCTAAAAGGCTACTTCAAAATACACAATCCATAAGTAAACCGTCCTCGTCTAAAAGGCCAGTTGACGCAAGCGCGGTAATAAACTCTTATCAAACTTGTTACCGTTTTGCAGTACAGCGTTGACGCGTCTTGCTTTTGTTAGTTTGTCTATGGTCAAGATCCAGCAAAATTGACAGTTTTAGACTCCTTGTTGCTCAAAATTGCACTTTGTCTACTACCCACACCCTTTATTTGGTAATGGCTAATCTGCCCTAAAATTATATGAGAAAAATATTCATTCGCAAGAAGCTAAATAGGATCCCGATATCCTTATTATCAAAAAAAAGCTTGTAAATTTGCCTCATTAATTTATTAACAGTAGTGGAAAAAATATCAATCTTTTGGTGATTTTGATTGTTCTGGATTGAATATCTAATAATATATGGTAAATAGTACCAGAATCGTAGAAATTTCTCATTAAAGCAAGACAAATGAATGCATCTCAAATCTCAAACACTGGCTGATCCTCATTTTGAAGCCGACAAAACACCTATACTGGTTCTGCACGAAATAATTTATTGTAAAAAAGAAAAGAATTTTTTTTAAATTCTTATACAAAAATAATGCAATTGCTTGCAACTAAATAGTAATGTTTTCAAAGATCACTTATACTTATCATTTATATACCGGGTGCGTCTCTAAACTGGCTCACTCCTATAACTTGTTTATTTTTTCAGATGAAAAAACGAGATTTGGTATGTTAGTATACGACATAAATTAGGATTAATTGACGTATTCAATTGTTTTTGATCACTTCCTCTTTCACCGGAAATTAATAAAACTTTTAATTTTTAAATGTCAACCTCGCTATATTTCTACTTTATGCGATAGAAAATGACAATCTGAATAGAATGACATAGCATATGTCAACTTTTGACATTTTCACATATGGATTATTTGAAATTGTAACATACAGTTCATAACGACAATTTGACTCGAAATATCAAGTGTGTGGTACAAAATTATTCGTAAAAAATTATTTTTCCAAATATGCAAATGAGCCATTTGTTCCATTTGAAAAAATTGGCATATGATTAAAAATACGATTTGGACATTTTTTAACCGACCAGGACAAGACACGAAAAACATTAGACGATCAAATCTATTTTTCAAGGCTCCTTGTTTAAAAATTAGTGTTTTTAGTACAGCCATGGCACTCTAGATTGAAATTTAAAATACGATTTTTTGAGCAAAAATGTAAAAAGTTGACATATGATATGTCATTCTACTCAGAGTGTCATTTTCTATCGAATAAACCAGAAATATACCGACTGTGCCATTTAAAAATCAATAGTTTCTCGTTGAAACAGGAAGTGATCAAAAACAATTGAATACGTCAATCAATCCTAATTTATGTCATATACTAACATACCAAATTTCATTTTTTATCTAAAAAAATTAAACTTTCGAGATGCACCCGGTATAGAAAAAACAACCGCGGACTAAGATTGAATGAAGAGAAAAATTTTGAAGTACCTTTAAATGAAATTTTATTGTTAAAGTAGCATAAATATGCTTAGTTGTTATGGTAACATATTAACTATTGGGGGGGGGGGCGCCAGGTACGGTATTCGCCCGGTCTCAATATTTCCCTTCCGCCGCCCCTGCTCACAGGAGCATTTCGTACCATTCGCACATTAAGAGTCTATTACGCTGTACTGTTCGGGTCGCTCTCAGTGGTCGGATAAAGCGGGTGTGGCCGAAGGAAATATATATTATATTTCAGAAATCTGCCTAAGGTTTAGCCCGATCCTGTCGTGTTAAGCCACCCAAAATTCCAAACACACGTGCTTTAATTAAGGTTTGCAGAGCTTCGGCATTTGCCATTAAATAGCGAGCAATTTGTTACAAAACCGTATAAATTATATATCACTGTAATCACAAAACTTCAATCTATTTCCGTATTGTAACGGAATTTTAAATTATGTCTTTATTTTCGAGAAACTTTAGTCCAAACATAAGGAATATTTTGTTGATGTTCGACCATCAAAATCTTAAAAATAAAGAAGTTGTCTAAAAATGTGCTACAATACGGATATAGTATAATCCTTTATCTTTAATTTCCTTCTTCGTTTGTGTAAAAATACCTAGCCAGTTTTACATAAAACGTTAAATGTCGAAAGCTTATTATGCTACTTTTTCGGACTAGTGAAATGGACTTTTAATCACTCAAGAATATTGAAAAATCTTCGTTTTTAGATAACGGAGACGATGATTTTTCATCACGAGGCCCATCACAAATTGTCAGAACGTTCTACTACCTCATGATCTTTGGATTCTCCTCCATAATATTCCTGCAATACTACACGAAGATAAGGGAGCCCTGGTGTGAAGATGCGGCCTGGCAGGAAGATTACAAGTTGAAATTTTCACTAGCAAGTGTTTGCGCATGGAATCTAGTGACGGAGGGTATTCTCTTCTTTATACCTAAAACAACGGCGGAGCTGTGAGTATTTTGTTATTTTTAGTGTTGCTTATCTCAAAAGGAAAAAAACGGAACCCTTACAGGATCACTTTGTTGTCTGTCCGTCTCTCTGTCAAAACCCTTTATCTCGGGAACGCGTGGAGGTATCGAGTTGAAATTAAAACTTTATACTCAAATCTACAGTACCTAGAAGTTAACGTAAAAAAAAGATACTACCGTTTATGTCACAAAGAAAACGTATATTTCGACACTCTCAAAAGAATCAAAAGGGTATAGCTGGATTAATATAGGAAATCTGCCCCCGCGGATTTTTTGACTCGCACTCAGGGGATCGATTTGGTGTCGAATCAAAATAATTCACCTAAATTTTTAGCTTTTTAACTCGAACGGTTTTCGAGATTTTCAAAAAAAACTTGTTTTTTCAATTTTATTTTTATACTAAAACTCAAAATTAATTAATGATGATTTTTTTCTAATTCTTAAGAGTCTAAGACATGAAAAAATAATATGATCATGAGTCTTAAACGAAAAGCCAATTTTTAGCGGAGGAAAGAAAATTAAAATCTTCATTTTTTTTAATCTTTGTGAAATATGTCATTAACTAAAAATCGTCAGACAATGTCTTTTATACTTCTTTACACTCAGAAATTTTTTAGAATTTTTTGAAGTGGTGGAACAATATGAAAAAAATTAAAAATTCATTTTTTTTCTAAAATCTTTTTTTTCTAAAATCTTCTCGGACTCATTTTTTTATAATAATCATTATGGTTTATTTCGGGCAAAGATGTATTTTTAATGAAAAAATATTTTCTACTCACTTTTTTAAACTAAACAAATATAAGTTAATTAAAACAGAAGATTTTAGAAAAAAAATGAGTTTTTAATTTTTTTCATATTGTTCCACCACTTCAAAAAATTCTAATAAATTCCTGAGTGTAACGGAGTATATAAAAGACATATTCTGACGATTTTTGTGAGTGGCATATTTCACAAAGGTTAAAAAAATGAAGATTTTAATTTTCTTTCCTCCGCCAAAAATCGGCTTTTCGTTTAAGAATCATGATTATATAATTTTTTCATGTCTTAGACTTCGAAGAATTAGAAAAAAATCATCATTAATTAATTTTGAATTTTACTATAAAAATAAAAATAAAATTGAAAAAACCAGTTTTTTTGAAAATCTCGAAAACCGTTTGGTTTGGTTTGGTATTAGTAATTTTAGTAAATTCTTAATTATTTCCTTCTCAATATTTTGATTTTTTTATAATTCTTTTTCTAAGTAAATTTATTGAAATAAATAAATCTAATGCATAAGCTATACCTATTCTGGTTATATTCTAATCATTTAAATTTTGATTGAAACCGAATTATATAGGTCTCGTCTCCATAAATAAGTACAATGTAGTTCCCTTTTCTCCGTGCGGCGACCACACATTTTAAAGCCTAAACAAACAAATTTCAACATGCCCCTCGCTTCCCTGCTCCCTTACCTCATTACATGCCCTTGCATCATTTCTTATTTAGTCTTTTTTTGTGTGCGGTACGCCAAAAAGTTACACATCAAAGTTATGTTTTTTGTTTTTGGGAACACCATATATATTAATTGATTTTTGGATTCTAGTAAAAAAAATAAAGGTTTGTTTCATTAGAAAAGTATATGACTAAAATGTATAGTTTTTGAAATACATTCACCGGCACGAAAAATGTGTACCTTAAAACTTTGATGTATTTTAAAGGTTAATATATTTTATTTTAATGGGCCGATGTTGATGATTTTTTAAGCAGTGTGTTGCCAAATTATTTGACTTCTTAGTATCTTTTTCTAAATTAAAAATGAAACACCCCATCTGTTAATTATACGAGGGAAAACAAAATGTTGATATTTTTGATGAAAGTTTGAAACACCCTGTGAAATATGTTAAAACAGCAAGAAATTTAAAAATTATTTTTTCATCTAGATACATCCTTTCTCGATGATTTGTTTTTTGGTTCATCTCATTAGCTTTATTTTTGTTGGAAATATTTGGTTTTAAAGAAGGCACTAATATTCTTCGTAACTTTTACATTAAGACCATATCTTTGCTTTTGGACCTAGTCAACACATCTAGTAAGTTCTGGTCCCGAAGCAGGCCTTCTTGACATTGAAGATTTGCTTCATTTAATATTTTTCTTGTAGTCTGTTAGTTAATATGTACGTTCCTTAAGTGCAATTCATTATCAATTTGAAAAGCTGGCAAACAGCCGCGGCGGTTTCTTAGCGATAAACTTACAATAAGTCGATCGTCTTGATTAGAAGTTCTCATACGAAGGTTCCTGGACGTCTATATTGACGTCGTCATGGGCATGGTCATAATTCAAAGACTATTTAATATACTTTATGGTATTAAGGTATTTTTGGATCCAGAATTATATAGCAAATTCACTAAACTAGACTCACCCTGTATATCTATGAAAATATTTTTGAAATGTGGACTACCATTAAACATATATTTTGTAAAAGGTTTGGAGTGAAAATCTCAAATAGGAATTCTGATACAGAGCTTTTCCGGAAAACGGAGCCATCTTGTATGTATGCATTTGAATATGTGTGTGTTTATTGAAATACTAAAATGAAAGCAACGAATTTAAATAGGTAAACTTTGTAATATATATTTTTAACAATGCAATGAAAAAAGTTTTATAAAAATTGGTTCACAGTAAATGAATTCCGAGGTTTGTATCTCATAAGGGCTTAAAGCCAGGGGCGTAGATAGGTGTATGCTATGGGGGTGGTACTATGATTAAGTCGCAAAAAAAATCACCGTCGGAATTTTTTTGTCGAATTAAAACGACGGCGATTTTTTTGTCTAAACATAACACAAAAATTAAAATATAGATTTGTAAATAACATACACAAAAATGAAACAACGACGTTTATTAGTTAATTTTCTATAAACCTGCTATAAACTATAAATAAAAAAATCTAAACTATCAAAAAAAACTATAAAAACTATAAATAAAACTACAAAACAAATTCAAGTTTTCTAGTACGCTGTTTGGAAAACCTATCAATAACAGCATCAACATTTATTTCAACATTTTTATGGATATTGATTAGAGTTAACCCCACTAATCTGTCCTGGCCAATAAGAACACTTTGTGTGCTTTTAATTAGGTCGAACATATTATAAACGATAAATCAACATAATTAAAAGCATACAAAGTGTTCTTATATGTCGGATATTAATTAAAAAAAATCCTTTCATAGTCAATGACTATTTCAATTCTCGTATCTCGTCAAGCGTCAGGGGGGGTACTGTCCCCCAGTACCCCCCCCTTATCTACGCCCTTGCTTAAAGCACTCCACTAAATAGTAATAAGTGAAAAAAACATGATTTTGGCCGGGAAATTTTTTGGAAATTTTGCTTTTGAATGTCTACCAAACCCTTCAGTTCTAAGAAATCAAAGTTTTAATTTCTCACCACAATTTTTTTTGACGGATGATAATTAAGGACCAAAACAACAGCAAAATAAAGCACTAAATTCACCACAATAGACCAAAACACTTTACTTTTAAACACTAGACGTGCATTTCGCTAATGTAAGCATTAAGTTTTAATAATTTGCTGATGATGCTAACATTGTTAGCAAAACACACAGTGTTTAAAATAAAGTGTTTTGGTGTTTTCTGGTGAATTAGTGTTTTATTTTGGTATAATTAGTGGAAAAAGATAAAAGTTTGTTAACCTTTTTCTACTAATTGAAAATTACTTCCACTAATTTGGACGTTCTGAATGCTTTCATTGAAATAAAAGGAACAAACTTCAACGCTAATTGAAACCACTAATTTATTACACTAATTTCGAGGTTCTCAATGAAGCTTAAATATTAATTGAATTACTTTTCAAATGTAAAACGAGAATTCAGAAAATTTAAATGGTGTTCTCTTTTCCAGGGTGGTTATTATACGGAGATGCATGAACAGTACTTTTTACATGATGATCGCCTGTCTCTGTTACGATTTCTTGTGCGAGATTAGAGATCCGGATATTACGAAGAGACCGCATATAATTCTTCATCCTTTACCTGGGACGCCTATCATCTCCATTAACATAGCAATAAACCTCTTGATGATAGGCTGGTTGGCAGCCATCATTAATATACACAAGGATATTCTAACGTAAGTAAAATAGAAAAGTAAAGTACAGTCTGTTGCATCGCCTACCTGAACATAGGAAATTTTAGAAATGATGAGTAAGTTACCTTACATTTTTCTGTAAAATAAAATGGGGAAAACTTATTCATCTTTTTTAAAATTTACATGTGATTTCCTACGTTGAGATCGACGATGCAACGCAGAGTATATTCAGGGCAGTGGGGCAAGTGGGAGTAATGGTTATGTTTCTGGTAGGCCCTAAATTAACTCACTAAATTTTGGTGTGTATTTCCCTTACTATTTGGGTATTTTTTATTCCGCATTATGCACCCCCTTTTGGTTAGAATTCAAAATTTGGTATTGATTGATAATAATAAGTATTTTTTTTAATTTCAGGTGTGAGGACGAATTGAGAGCAAAAAGAGGTAATAAGAAATATATTTTTAAAGTATTAAATTTCTAATCCAGGGTTAAATGGTGTATAGGGTGTCCCATTTTAGTTGAAATCATACGGTATCTCCGTTATTAGTGAGAGGGTCCATTACTTCATGGGTCCATTGCATTGGTTCCAATTCATTGATGAGAAATAATAATTTAACAAAATTCTAATATTTTCAAAGTTGTGAGGGGGAGCCCCATCTTGGCTGACAGTATATTTTACGTAAATTAGCTAAAGGTGTATTTAAAAGTTCCGGTACGATAGCTTCCAAGATTTACAAATAGCGGTTAGAGTTAATAAGTCTCTCTAATATACAGGGTGGTCCGAACTGTATTCCGGAAACTTCAGCAGCATATTCTGCAGGTAATAATAAGTAGAAAATTCGTATAAATGTATGTCCTAAAATGCTTAGTTCCGGAGATACAGGGTGTAGAAGTTTCATTTTTATTTCGATTTTTTCCAAATAACTTATGAAGTAACGTCAATATTTGGATGAAAAATGGTGTCTGGAAGTTTTCTGACATAAGAAATTTTATTTTGAGGCCAATATAACTCCTATTTGTAGAGGGCGCTATCTACATGTGTTTTAACTATTTTGAAGCGTAATAACTTTTCGTCCGTACCTGTATATAACTACTGAGTGAAAAAAATATACATTTCCGTGATTTTCTACGTAAATGTATATTTTTTTACTCAATAATTTTATACAGGTACTGACAAAAAGTTATTAGTTTCATATTGACATCAAAATCAAATTTCTCATTTCAAAAAACTCCCAGACACCAATTTTTATCCAAATATTGATATTACTTCAGAAATTATTCGGAAATGGAAAAAATCGAAATAAAAATGAAACTTTTACACCCTGTATCTCCGAAACTAAGCACGTTAGGACATATAGTACATTTATACGAACTTTTTTACTTATTTTTATTTGCAGAATATGCTGTTGAAGCTTCCGGAATACAGTTCGGACCACCCTGTATAAAGAATTTATCCCAAAATAAAACAAGAGACAGATAGCAGTATACTTTTAATATTTTTTTAGTTTCTTTTATTATCAATTATGGCCTAATATGATCTTTTAATAAAAACTTTTAAATATTGCAGTAAATAGTGAAAATAAATATAGAGTGATATATATATTTTTGAGAAGCTTATGACAAGCCAGATCATATAATTTATAAATATACGAAGAGGGCAATGCAAATTTTGTTGACGGCATTTTCCATTAGACAAAAAAGTGTGGCAGGTTTGAGCAAACCGCAACCTTCTATCTTCACTAATAACGGATATACCGTATGATTTCAACCAAAATGGTACCCTGTACATAGGTTTCCAACAATGCAACTAATCGCAAGTCGGCAGGCTGGTAACAAACAGCCTGTGATTATAGAATAAAGATAAAAAATATGTTTTCTTTTGACTTTTTTTCTGATGTCTTTTTACAGCCGAGAAACGCAGAGAAGCCAAGGAAAAGGCTCGACGCAGAGCGGAGAAGAGAGAGGCTCGTGCCAACGCTCCTCCATGGCAGTTCATGCCAAATCCAGAACGCGAGCTGGCGCCCAGAGGAGGCCTGCATAGACGCAAAAGAAGGCGGTAAACTAATTCTTCCAGGTTTTTTAACGACAAGAATGATGTTTATTTTTAATTTAATACGTTTCTTGTAAACCGGACAAAAAGTAACTGAAGTTAATGAAGATTTAGATAAATCTGAATAACTTATCTTTTGTTCTTAAATCAAAAACGTATTGTTTTAAAATTATATCGATTTTCTTGAAATATTGTGACTCGTTTTTTTAAATATTTTTAGTGTATTCTCTTATGTGTATTATTAGTAGTAATTATTTTTTATAATAATTCTTGGTTATAGACTTCAGATAAAAGTTTCTTATAATTGATTGGTTATTAACATTTTTTAACTGGATATTTATAGACTTGTAGTAGTATAGTTTAAAATTAATCATTTCGATTATTCACATTTTTTGTGTTTAATGAATGTTATTTCAATTTCAAATTTATAAGTATACTAAATATATTGGTACGAGTACTAAATCTTAACAATAGTTTTATTTTCCTTCCTAGTTTTAATGAAATAATAAATATCTGCTGACACTAAAATCATAAAATTGAAAATATCTAGAAATATATTTCTCTGAAGGGTAGGCAACCTTAATAGAATTTTGAAGAGATATGAATTCTCCACTGAATATCGGAATATTATACTGGGTGTTCCATTTAAAATAAAAGAGTAACTTGCTTTTAAAAGTTTATATGACTTATGTTGAATATTAATTTTGTCTCACCCTACATAAATTTTAGGGTCAAATTTTATTTTAATTTAAATTACAATGGCTATTTTAACTACATATTAGGCCATATCGGATAAATCCCATTTTAGATAACTTTTATTGAAATTTAAAATGATGGAATTTGTTAACAACCTTACAGTCTAGTTATATCATAGTTACATGCTTCTCTTATAAAACTCACCTTTATTTGTTTCCTAGAATCCGAAAATCAATTTATGTATAGGGTGTTCTATTACAAAAAACAACACAACTTTGATGTGTTACTAACTGTTGGACGCCTTGTAGAAATCTATATAATTTTATCATATACATATGCTCACAAAATTGCATTTCAATATAAATTGGATCTCCTTGGAGCCTCCGCGTCATATGGCGCCACCCTATATTTTACAAATAAGCTATTATACATGGTGTATCATAAAAAAATGATTGTTAGCCAGAAAATTGCCCTTTATAAAACTCTACAAACCTCATGGTTCAAAATTTAAAAAATCCAATTGCCCACTTCCGAAGATATTTAGGAAATCTAATATAACACTTAGAATTTAGAATTTAGAATGAGTGGGAGGGGGGTTAATCACTTCGACCTTACAGATCCATTGTGTCCCCCTTTCTTGAATCATAACTCATCATACAGTCCCAGGGCTTTGACAAAAGCCAGTATCTGGGACGGTTTTTAATATAACACTACTCAAAACAATTATCGCATATTTGAATAAAAGTACATTACTTATTTCTAAATAAAGCATGCATTTTTCTGCCTTTCTCTTGTGAGATTTTTTAGGATAATTAAGGTACGCACTGATATGTAATTTTTAGTTGGCCGACTATTTAGTTGCAAAAGTGAAAACAATACATTCTTATGGAGCCGATCTGTTTAATATTTGATTACATTGTGTAGCTTTAGGCTATGCGCTGACAGGCGATTTTTAATCGACTGAATATTTAGTTGCTTATATGTAGCCAATATATCCTTATGGAGCTGCGCTCATATGCAATCAAATAGTCGGCAAATAGTCGGTTAGGTTTAAAATTGTAAGTCAGGGAATTCAAAGTGTCTCGTTTTTCAAATTAATAGTTTTTTTAGAAAATATGCGATAATTGTTTTTAGTAGTTTAGCTACCTGGAGGGTCATATACAAATCTGGAATTGTAAAAAGTAGAAATTCCGATCTCAGCTCATGGCCATTTTTCACAATTCATCTTCATTATAATAGCCTTATAATAATAAATAACATATCAGCACATCCTTGAATATTATCATATATTAAATATTATCACACAAAAATTGGAAAGAGAAAAATTACAGCTTTAAATTTGTAACAAATTACTCATATTTATAACAAAGTCTTTTTATTAGTAATTCAATAATGTCATTGTATCCTCTCTTATAAATGACTGATATATAATTCAACATTATTTTACTTAGTTGATTAGTAATATACCCGGTGTCCCATATAAGAATGCACACTTTCAAAGTTTACAGAACATTACGAAGATATCGTAAACCAGAAGAGATACAAAGATTATTTTCGGTCACTTCCTGATGTTTCATAAGAAATTACTACAACTATTGATTTTTATATGGTACCCCCGATCTAAAATTGTTTCCTTTACTCGACACTAGAATGACATCTCATATGCCAATTTTTGACATTTTTGCTTAAATAAATGGTATTTTAAATTTCAATCTAGATTGCCACAACTATGTCCATAACAAAAATTTAACTCAAAATCAGGGTTGGCATGATTTAAATCAAGTGATTTTTTTAATTTTAATCATGTGATTTAAATAAGAAAAAATAATTTTATTGCAACTTTATTATAAATCAAAAAGTAACTGTAAAAGTTATAAAAATGTGTCCTAGAAAACTATAGAAATATTTCTATAAAAGATATAACAGACAATAAATCGAAAAGTAATTGTAAATGTTATAAAACTATATAAAAATATCTATTCATCAATTTAAATGTTGGACCGATTTTTGAAGTAGGTAATTTCGTGTAAATGCATTAGACCTCTAAAGGCAGGGATTTATTTTAAAACTTATATATACGCCTTATATAAGTTAAATTAAAATCGGGAGTGGTAAAAAAAACGAGGCATAATTCACTTGAGTTAAAAAAATACAGCAACCAAAACTAATTGAATACGTTAATAAATCCTGATTAATGTCATATACTTACATAACAATTCTCGTATTTTTGTCTGAAAAAAGAAAATAATTGTAGGCTTGAGCCACACTTGAAAAACACCCCGTATATAGAATCCAAAATAAAATACCTTCATATAATCCTTAGATTTAAAGAAAATTGTAGTCACTTTTATTCAAGAACCAAATCTTTTAAATTAATAGTTTTATCACCCTGTATTCTTTATTTTGGAATAATCCCACACAAATCATTGGAATATTTTTGCGTACATACAGACACATTCTGGTTACTATCAAAAGCTCTATTTCCTGTGTAACGTAATACGCGTAAATGTATATGATTCCTTAATGTTGGTTTTAGATATTATGTTGTAAGCTTCTGAAAAAATATATAATCGTCTAGATAAGAATTTGTTACAACTAAATTTACATGCTTTAGTTTACATTTAAAATTTTCAAACCATTTTTTAGTTTACATAGTGATTATTTTGCTATTATTTTAGGATAAATATATTTTATCCTTAACTTTTTTTTAAATTTTGAAAATTTAATTTGAATAACAATTTATTTTTAAAAATGTGTAATTATAAAAAATCTTAAAATGGAGTTTTCCACCTTCAAAAATAAAAAATACTCTACCCTGTTCAGGGTGTCCCAAAATTCGTGCCTCATCACTGAAGTCTCGGAAACTAAAACGGCCCATACATTATCAAACAATTTGCGCAACGCTGCGTTGCAGAACTGATTCAGCGGTCCATACACTATCAAACAAGTTGCGCAACAAAGCGATACGCAACGTTCCGTTGCACAACTACATCACCCATGCACTTAGTAAAATTTTGATCAAAGTTTTTATTAAAAGTTGTACATTGTTTGAGAAACAATCATGTCCTCAATTGCCATTGCGTCAATTATTATCGTATATACCCTAGATGATGTCGATGGTACCAAAAAAAGAAAACAAAGAATTTGGATGAAAGATCTAAAATATTGCACAACGAAGCGCAACACACACATTTGCACATTGCACAAAAGAATTCATACATTCTTGAAACTCATCAAACAATTGCGCAACGCATCAAACACTACCATACATTGGCAACTCGTTGCGCAACAGCCTGCGTTGCGTAATTTGTTTGATAATGTATGGGCCGCTTAAGAGATACGAGATCGCGGTTAAATAAAAGCACAACACGTAGGTTGCTTTTTAAGTTTTTACAATCGCTTGTTTCTTTGGTTGTATTGGACACGTCGCAACCATTCCATTGCAGGATCGAAGAACTGTTAATGTCGAACGGTATACAATTTTTTTTGCTAATGGTCTTCGCTGAAATAAGAAAAAAGAACAAAAAACGTCGCATCATTCGTCATCACGACAATGCCAGCTCCCATAAAGCACATCAAGCAACTGAATATTTGAAGGAGAAAAACATCGAATTAATGTCTCATTACCCGTATTCAGCCGATTTATCGCCTAATGACTTAAGCAGGTCGCCCATTGAATCGGATCGGATCGGATCGGCACGGAACAGTCCTGTCGGAATGATTTGAAATACGTAGAAATAGATTGACATCCGTGCACTGCTTCGGTCCCGCTCGGCAACGTCCATCCGTGGGCTTCGGGATCTGAGCGATGCCGTGCCGATCCGATCCGATTCAATGGGCACCCTGCTAAGACTTTTTTTAAAAACCTCAAGACTTTTTTTAATCACCTCAAGACTTTTTTTAAAAACTAAAAAGGCAATCTACGTAAAAGCGCAGTGTGATGCTGATCAAAATATAAACCTTTGAAGTTAAAAAGTTACTTGCGAAGAGTTTTGGAAAAAAATATAATTAATTTCTGTTTTTCTACGACTCTATTTGAACTCTGTAGAGCTCAATTTTTTCGACAAAGCTTCGATATGTATGTCCCATTTCAGAGAATTGTCAACAACAAGCCCTAAGAATTTTACAGATTTTACGACGTCAATGGTGGTGTTGTTAAGTACAAAAGGCTGCAACGAGTTTTTATACGACAAAGCCTTAGTTTTAGAAATGTTGAGACTCAGGAGGTTCGAATCGCACCAAGATTTAATGGTGATTAAGTCATTTGATATAATCCTATGAAGTGCCGCAATGCCCTTGTTGCTCCAAGTGAAGCTAGTGTCGTCCGCAAAAAGACATATTTTGCCACTGATGTTTATGTTAGCAATGTCGTTAATAAAGAAGAAACAAAATAGGGCCTAGTACTGAGCCTTGTGGTACTCCACATTCTATTGGCTTGCTAGAAAGACAACGTGGTATCCACCCTCACAAGTTGACTTCTGTTGATCAGATACGACTTAAACCATTCGAGAGATGATCCCTGAACCCATAGTGCTGCAGTTTATTAATTATGATCTTATGATTTACACAATCGAACGCCTTAGAAAAATCACAGAAAATTGTTGCTTAACCCAGAATGATGGTTGTTTAGGCTGGAGTAAATATTTTATTAAACATAGCGTCATTTGTGAACTTGTTGCTTAGAAATCCAAATTGATATTCAGTAAGTATTTTGTACTTAAACAGAAAAAATACCAGCCTGCTTTTAACCAACCTTTCTATGATCTTAGATAGCGTTGGAAGGAGTGCAATTGGGCGATAGTTAGAAGCTTCATCTTTGTCTCCTCCTTTGAGCAGAGGAATTATTATTACCGTCTTAAGACATTTTGGAAAAATACCATTTTGGAACGACATGTTTATTAAAGTTGTTAGGTGATTCAGAGTGCTTTCTGGCAGATTCGAAAACATTTTTAAAGTTAGCCCGTCGGTCCCAGAAGAGGATTTATTTTTGATGGTACTAATTGTACTGCCGCTCTCTTCAAGAACTACTGGCGAAAAAAGAAACTGTGTAAGTTTACATTATCATTTGAGAGATAAGAAAGTGGATCATGAGGAGGACATATGGTATTAGTTAAGTTTTTCGCTACATTTACAAAGTAATCGTTAAGGTAGAAGCTTGTTTCTCAACTCATTCACAATAGACCATGTTTCCTTAGCAACATTACCAGAATTGACTATTCTCCTATTATAATAAAGGTCCTTAGCGGCTCTTATAGTCTTATGATAAATTTTTCTGTATAGTTTTACGTAAATGTAGAAGAAGAGACTGTGTAAACAAGGAGTGCGGTAATGAAAATGCGTTAAGAAGCTCTTAACTCACTCAAAATGCGTGAGTTAAGAGCTTCTTAACTCACTGACGTAGATAAATGATATTAAACATGCAAATAAACTTAGTTCCAGACGTTCCAGTATCTTTCCTACTAAAATTAATTTATTACCAAGCCACGAAGACAAAAGAATCTGACACAAGCATTCTTTAATGTGTTTCATTTTAACAATTCTACTAACGTACGCTTGCAAATATTCACATTGCCCTGGTAACATAAAACGATATGTAAAAATATGCAAATTAAAATTACGTCTACCTGTAACACACTTATCGCTGACTGTATTTCTCAACTAGTACTATAGTAGATAGGTACTTCGTTGAAAATATTATACATCAGCAGAAAACGTGACTTTTATTATTATATTCGTGGTTATTTTCAGAAAAAAAATAAGACGGCAATTTGACCTAAGTAAAACGACTTCGACTTAAAAATTATAGGAAAAAAACTAAGTACTACATGGTATGGTAGTACTGAGAACAGACTAAAAAAAGAACAACGTTACCAGTGATATTGAAATGTAAACATATGCTGAACTCGTTTTCATGTTAATATGTGGTCGCGGTTGTAAGTGGTTTTTTTTAGTCATCGGTTGACGATAAGAAGTAAAGATCTGTGCCTGAAATAGTGTAGGATGGTCCAGACTCTGTGAAAGAGTTCGTACACGTGACTGTGTTAATTATCAACGAGGAAATTGTGTAATTTTCGCGTAATTATCAGGTTTTTCCGCTTTTAATGAAACGAGCGCTTGGGACTTCCGGTAGTAGTGTTTTTGATGTTATCTATAGTGTATGGAGTCTAGGATTAGGTGCTCTTAACAAGTTTGTAAGTATTTATCCTTTTTTTTAATAACTTTCAAGAACAAATATTAAAGAGATATTAATTATTTTTTATATACCGCGTGGTGGCATCAGAACGCGGGAGATAGGAAATCTCATATCATTTTGAAAAAGTCAAATATCTCCCCAGATGATTTTTTGCAAAAATTGTATTAGACTTTTTTGAAAAGGCGTTAAAGTTGTACTGTCGTGTAGTATTTCGCTTTATTTGGAATAGGCATCTAAAAGTTATTTGCAAAAATCTACCTTCAAATTACAAAAAAATTATAATACGGCCCAGAGAAAGCTACAAATTAAAATACCAGCAAAAATATGAAGTCAATTTTTTTTTGTTTACTAGAATTTTTGTGGTTTGAAAAAGGTGATTAATTTTTTTTCTGAATTGGAATGATCATCTACAAAAGAATTAGTTGAACTGAGAATAGTATTCGCGGTGTTATTGTTTGTTGTTCATTACTCGATCACTCGCAGGCCTCGCTCATACCACATTGATCCAAAATAATTCAAGGGAGAATTGAAATATTTTTCACACAAGGAACTTTATTAAACTTGCCATTACCCATTCCAGCGAAACAATACTAATAATCTATACTAATACCGTATGATCGAATAAAAACGGCGTCAACGATGGCTATGAAATGAAGATCGCTGTCATTTTATATGTAAAATTATATGGGAAATGTCATCGATCGTCATTTCCAAGCCAACTGGACGCCGTTTTTTTTCGATCATACGGTATATAAAATCCTTAAGTGATTGACTCACTGATTAATCACGATCCTGCTCAAACCACTCAACGTAAGAAGCTCAATTTTGGCATACAGGTTGATTCTATGGTGTAGAGGTGCGATAAGAAGGGATTTTTCGAAATTCCAGTTCCAAGGGGGTGAAACCACCTCTCAAATATTACAATATTTTTTATTTAAAAAAACGGTCAAGTTTCCGAAAGAACACTTAAACACGTATATTTTATTTTGTTTTTTTACATATTTTAAGATTTTTTTTAAATGTATACAGGGTGTTTCGAAAAATCTGGTCATTGAATAATCACGGTCCTGCTTAAAGCGCTTGGCGTAAAAAGCTAATTTTTGAAAAACGGATTGACTTTAGGGTGTAGAGGTTCGTTAAGAAGGGGTTTCTCGAATCTCAAACTCTAAGAGGGTGAAAACGCCCCTCAAATATTACAATATTTATTATTTAAAAAACGGTTAGTCTTTCGGGAAAACGCTTAGACACACATAATTTATTTTGTTTTTTTACATATTTTGAAATTTAAAAAAAAAAAAATTACAGGGTGTTCCAAAAAGGTGGGTAATTGATTAACCACGATTCTGCTTAAACTGCTTGATGTAAAAAGCTTATTTTTGATAAACGGATTTTACGAAAGTCAAATTCCAACGAGATGAAACTACCCCTCAAATATTACCAAGTTATATAATAATATCGCCATATTGTTTTTTCTCATGCTGACATAAATGTGAGAAAATTTTATCCAGTTTGTATGTTAATGGAAATTCTTGCTTTGCTTTATCATCACCATTACAAATTACTAATTTGACGCAAACCAAGTCGCTGGTACACGCTAGTAATATAATCCGCGGCACCCCCCTGTCGATTTTGCCAAACCCAAAATGTCTCCGATTTCAACTAAAATATGCTAACTGATTACTACTGTTCATTTTACGTAGAATTGACTGCCAAAAACCGTTTTTCGATATCTGTAACAGATCTTGAGTTATTTGAGAAAATGTACAAAAGAAATATTTTTTTCACTTTTCCGAAATGTTTAACAATGAATTTCTCTGAAACAAAAAGTGTAAATCTCAAAAACGAAACGGTTTTGTAAAGTGCATTTTCAGGACTACAACATATTACGAAATAAGGAAAAACAAATTTTCAAAATTTTTTTAAAAAATTCCTCGGCACTCCCCTGTCGATTTTGTCAAAAACCAAAATGTCTCCGATTTCAACTAAAATGTGCTTACTGCTAGTTCATTTTACGTAGAATTGACTGCCGCAAACCGTTTTTCGATATCTGTAACAGATCTTGAGTTATTTGAGAAAATGTACAAAAGAAATATTTTTTTCACTTTCCGAAATATTTAACAACGAATTTCTCTGGAACAAAAAGTGTAAATCTCAAAAAATAATATAATGAAATTATATACAATCAATATTTAAAGCAATTTTTTTACATAATATGTAACTCAATTGCACAAGTTTTCCATTTCAGTAGCGAAGTACCCAACAGTTCCAGACATTATTTAATATATGAGTTAGGTATACTGGTGGCACCTAATAGTAGTAATAAAAAAAATGTAATCATTTTTCTTTAATTTTTCCATGACTAACTATCATTAAACAAATACCAATAGGAAAACCAAATGACTAAAACATGTTGTTGTAACACAATTAAAATTAATATATGGCATACTAATACAAACGTGCTTCAATTTAATTTTAATTTCATTTCATTTAAAGTTGATCATTCAAATTTTATGTCTGATAATAAACATTTTCAAAAGAAATAAATAAATGAAAATAGATGCAATTTAGTGATGGAATTATTACTACAATACCGACTTAACAATTAATTATTTCTCTAAAAATTCGTAATTAATATTATACTTATTTTTTATGCTATTTGCATTACAGTATACCGGGTGCTTATAGGGATGAGCCACTTTTAAGACCCACCCGGTATACAGTCGCTCCTGGCTTTTGTTTAAGAGTATACCTAAAGAATGTAGGTACTAAGAAAGTGTGAGTGAATAGGGAACTTCAAATAGAACTTCAAAATAGATCACCCCGTATATTATTGCATTTTTGGCTTCCTTTCAGATCAAAAATAATAAAAATAGATGAGTCATGAAATCAAAACTATGCCCTCTAGGTATTTACTACATTTGCTCTTACTTACTTTATTATTTTTATATTGTAATATTCTGTACCAAACTTTCTGAAACATAAAATTATGTTTCTTTGCTTTTTATGTAACACTTTGTATATTATTTTCTTTTAAAAACTGTTTATTTAAATACAATGAAAACTACACCAAGGCTATGGAATATTGGCAGGTTCTGTTATTTCTAAAATTGGATTTTCTTTTTAGTAAAAAACGATTTTTTGTTGTTATAGTAAGCAATACTCTTTTTGCAAAAATGTTCAGTAGCGTAGCGACTTTTCGAAATAGTGAACATTTTTCCATAGAATTTTGATATTAAAGCACGTATCATATGCATTGTTTCTATTCTTTTTCTTTTCTTTACTACGCGTAACATAAAAAAATCTATTGTACACCTCCAAGTCAAGGAAATATCAAACGGAAAGGACAGGACTGACAGTATCATGCACGCCTTTATAATCCAATCAAATTAATCGATATGAGAGGGGTAATAAAACATCATTAATCTATAATTTACATTTGGAGAGTTTTGCTACAACTCGTTTTAACTTTTTTTAAAGTAGAGATTGACAATAAATAAAATATATTCTTCCCTTTGAATGTGATAGACAATGATTCAGTAAAATATGTATGTATGTCATCATCATCATTCTCAACTTATTCAACCATTTCTAATTATGGTGCAGCCTCCCTCGCATATTTAGATACTCTTTGTAGTTGGGCCCATTGTTGTCTATTGTTGGCTATGCGGGCCCAAGTTATCCCTGCTAATTTTCTAATATCCCATCTCAGGTTTGGTCTTCTTCTAGGTCTCTTAATTCATCGTGGATGCCATGCTGTAAATTTAGTGGTCCATCTGTTGTCTGTTCTTCTTGCCAGGTGTCCTGCCCATTGCCACTTGAGGGATTTGATTCTGTGGATGACATTCTATTACCTGGGTCTTTTGTCGTATCCACTCTATTCTTTTACGGTCTTTCTTAGTTATCCCAGCATATTTTGTTCCAATGAGCGTTGTGCGACCTACAGTTTCCTTATGATGTCCGTTTCAAGTGTCCAGGTTTCGATAGGTCCTGACTGGTAGTACACTTTGGTTTGACATGCTAGATTTGAATATGATTGAGTTTCTTCCATAAGTACTCAATGCTGTTTCTTCCATAAGTACTGCTACTTAATTCTTCTGTTGATTTCTGGTAGTAGAGATCCCGAGCTGTGTATTAGTTGTCCCAAATATATTCTTCTGCTATTTTCAGTGTTGTGTTATTTATTGGAATGTCTTTTCTGTCTACTAGTTCGTTGAACATAACTTTAGTTTTTCTTCTTCTTCTTTCAGTGCCTATCCTCTATGGATGTTGGCAATCATGTTGGCCCACATAATCCTATTGACAGCCGCCCTGAATAGATGTACGGTCGTCATTCCCGTCCACTGTCTAATATTTTTCAGCCATGATGTTCGTCGGCGTCCCTGACCTCTTCTACTATCTATTTTGCCCTGCAGTATCAGTTGGATAAGTTGGTATTTATCATTACGCATCACATGCCCAAGGTATGCCATTTTTCTCACTTTCACACTATGTACTATTTCTAGTTCCTTTTGCATTCACGGTGTTGTTTGTGACATGGTAAGTGTATGAGATCCTGAGCATGCGGCGATAGTACCACATTTCAAAGGCTTCCAAGTGTCTAGATGTAGCATCTGTCAGGGTCCAAGCTTCCACTCCATATAGGAGCGTGGAGAATACGTAGCACCTTAAGACCTGTGTTCTTATAGCAATATTCAGGTGCATATTGCATAGAATTTTTCTAAGACGGTTAAAAACGGTTCTGGCTTTTTCTATGCGGCATCTGATCTCTCGTGAGTGATCCCATTCCTTGTTCAAGCTGCAGCCCAAATACATGATTGTATCTGCTGTTTCCAAGGTTTCGTTATTCGCCCTAAACTGGTGGTACTGCGCCTCATCATTTTTACTAACTACTAGAATTTTGGTCTTCTTGCAGTTAAGCCTCATACCATACATATCACATGCCTCTACTACTCGGTCAATTAATTTCTGCAATCCCTCAGCACTATCTGCTATGAGAACTGTATCGTCCGCGTACCTTAAATTATTGATGGTTTCTCCATTGATCTTTATTCCTTTTTCTGAGCGCTTGTCTAAACAGTATTTCGGAGTAGGTATTAAACAGAATTGGTGACAGTATGCATCCCTGACGCACTCCCCGACTCACTGTAAATTCTTGGGAGGTTTCGTTGTCTACACGCACGGTCGCTCTCTGGTGCAGATACAAATTTGTTATAAGGCGAAAGTCTTTGTCGTCGATACCATATTCCATTAATATTTCAAATAATTTGTGATGTTGCACCCTATCAAAGGCCTTCTCGAAGTCAATAAAACAAGCGTAGACATCGCAGTTTACGTCTCTGGCCTTCTGTATCAGGACCTGTATAGAAAATAGGGCTTCTCGCGTTCCCATTCCACTTCTGAATCCAAACTGAACTTTGCTCATGTTTTCTTCAAGCTTTCTATATATGCGAGAGTCAATGATGTTAAGTAGGATTTTCAATGCATGGCTCATCAAGCTTATAATTCGGTAGTCAGAGCACCTAGTAGCATTTGCTCTCTTAGGAAGGGGAATAAACGTGGAAACCAGCCAGTCGCTAGGCAATTCTCCTGTTTCGTATATTTTATTGAGTAGCTTTGTCAGAAGTTTAAGTTGGTTGTCTTCCAAGAGCTTCAGTATTTCTGCTTGAACGTTGTCTGGTCCAGTTGCTTTGTTATTTTTTAGCCCTGTTATTGAGTGCCGTACCTCATCTAGTGTTATTTCTGGACCTGAATCAGCATGGACAATGGTTTCCGCCTGTTGCTCCTCATCAAACAGCTCTCCCATGTATTCTTTCCACCTTTCCAGTATTCCTCCGGTGTCAGTTATAAGACCACCTTGTTTGTCCAATACCAAGTTACTGCTGCGTGAGCTAGTCCTTCCTGCCATGGTCTTGATTTTCTTGTACAGGTTGAAGGTGTCATGTTTTTGTTCCAAGGCTTCAATCTCCCTACATTGGATCTGTAACCATTGTTCCTCTTTGATTAGTTTTTGCTAAATTCATTTTGAGACCTACTTTATTGCTGACTATATTTAGTTCGTTAATTTGTGCTTGTAGTTCTTCAGGACTATTGGCAAATAAGACTATGTCATTAGCGAACCTTGGTTAAGAGGTTAACATATTTTCCATCTATTTTTAATCGTTTGTTGGTCCAGTCCAGTTGACGGAAGATTTCTTCTAGTGTTACCGTAAACAGCTTTGGAGATACGTTGTGTTTGTGTAAGTTAATAGTTATTTTTATAACTATTAATTAGTTATAAAATTTATTACGAGTAGAAAAAATATAGTGCTGGGTTGGCGTTGCTTTCTATGTAATTTGACAAATAAATAAAGCTGTCTCTTTAGTTGTCAGTTTTGAGTCAACATTTTTTAATTCTCTTACGTTTCGATTGCTGATTGAATTGGAGCCAGAAATGGCCCAAAACGAAATAAGTAAATTACCAACAGATATTCAGGCTGAGGCGACAAACGCCATATCCAAACTACTTCCATTTAAATCCCGAATAACTTATGAAAAGGAATACAAAAATTTTAAAAAATGGAAGCAATTAAAAAACGTGCGAGAAGAAATAAAGTTTTTAACCTATCCTCGCTGTTAAAGTATCATTTAATCTCCCCTTGCGGTTAAAGTACTATTTTATCTACTATTTTTGATAGATATAAGGCAATTTTAACAGTTGCTATAGAAAAAAATAAATAAAGACAAAAGTCCGAAATGATTTTAGTATGAAAATATAGTTTTTCCCTTTTAGGGATATTCATTATGCTATGCATTGTTCTAGTTTTTTTTTCTAATACCCATGTTTCACTTCGATAACTTGATATTACTGCATCAATTTTGATTTTAACAATTTTAGCTGGGTGTCTTTTCTAGCGTTTTCATAATTTTGGCATATTCTGGGAAATCTATTTAATTTGAGTCCTATGTCATTGGGAATAGCCACAGGAAATGTTGCATTCAGGATATCTAAAATTAGCAATTATTTGTTGTAATAGTGTGTTCTTTAGAACGACAATTAAATTTAAAAAACATTGAATTCCTAATTAGACTGGGTAACTAACAAACAAAATTAAAATTAAATCGCCTTGTTTTTTACTGTTAGGGTTATTTTTGGAAACGATTTAAATAATTTAATGCGTGTTATTTCGAAAACTCTTCCGCATTGTCAGCATTGTGTTACAGGTACAAAGAGGGCTGGGGGTTTTATAGGGGTCAATCGTCTTTTGCGGTGGTGGCGGTGTCAGTTGTGCGTCTTTCCGGCAAGGGTAGTTTCTAGAACCTTATAGAAGTGTTATTCGCTGAATTGTTTTAGTTTTAAATTAGTTTTCGGAAAATACAGGTGAAAAATAGAGTCAAAACTTATTTATAAATTATTTGATCTGGTGCTTACTGCTTACTATTGGAAGATGATCATAAGTAGTTCTTTGTAAGGTAAGTGTCAAAAATGTACATTATTAACAAATCGCTGTAACTTTTTTGCTATGGAAAATTTTGTATTTTTATGAAAACATTTCCGAAGCACCTTTTTACGTAGAATTTAATGGTTTAAGTATAATTTTTGAAAATTAATAATTTAAGAGTTATTAACAGAAAAAATTGATTTTTTATTTGGGACAACCTCTATATTTTTAATTAACTAAAAAGAATTTAAAATTACCTTTCCAAAAATATAGCACACTTGATATTTTGTTATAATCCCCTTCGAAATACAGAATTTTTTAAAGTTCGCTACTTTTAACTAGTAGGTTTTGGACCCCTTATTGATGATATGCCCTTAATGGAACTCGAAAACATATTTTTCCAGCAAGACGACGCACTGCCTCATAGAACGCTGAAGTTATCAGCAAATTTTTGCAGCCAATTTCAAGAATAATTGAATAGCTAACCAAGATCCCAGCCGTTTGCCGTCGAGGCCATTTAAATGTGTTGATGTTGGTTAAATATATTTTAAACTGTTATAAAATTCTGCATCTCTCATAACAAATATTATGTTCGTTTTAATTGATGCTCACAGGTAGAATTTTTTTGCATTACAGCCAGCAGTGGCGGATACAGAGGGGCGGATACATGGGGCCTGGGCCACCCCTAAAATCTATAAATTAGGCTAAATATCAGGCTTTTGGGTTAAAAATGGTGCCCTAAAAAGCATATTCTACATTACTTTTTGTTTGGGCCCCCCCTAAAATAAATTCCTGTATCCGCCCCTGACAGCCAGTGCCGTTCAAAGCCTACTTATTTAAAGCGGGCGAATTTTTATATACTCTATATCTCGGAGAGGAATGGAGCAAAATATCAAGTGTGTTACATTTTTGGAAAGGCAATTTTAAATGCTTTCCAATAAATTAAAAATATACAGGGTGTACCATATAAAAAATCAAATTTTTTGTTGATAATTCTTAAATTATTAATTTAAAAAAAATATACTTAAACAATTAAATTCTACGGTAAAAGGTGCTTTGGAAATGTTTTCATAAAAATACATAATTTTCCATAGCAAAAAAGTTACAGCGATTTGTTACAAATGCATATTTTTGAAAAACACCCCGTAACTCCGAAACGGTAACAGATATCGATATGCGGTTTTCACCATCATGTTTCAATTGAGCTCCAGACACCGACATTAGTTTTGATTTAAATGATGCAGTTATTTACCTACTATAAAAATATATTTAACACTATCTTCTTCTTGTTGGTCACGATCGATATTGGTTAAGAAAAAATTACTATCTGACTTATCTGTATAAAACCTTCCAATTAGCACACTTATTATTTAGGATATACCTCATATAGATAAGTTTTATTCAATGTTAAAACAATAGCCTTTGTGGAGTTAACCTAGTTAGGACCTAATTAATAGCGAACAAAATATGCTAATGAATATAACACTTGATATACTGTAGTTTCCCACAAAATGAAAACGGAGTCACAGTAGGCGAAATAACAGTAATTTACTTCGAGCTTTACTATGTCTAGAGCCAAAGTTTTTGAAAAACTACATGATGGTAAGCTACTTGAAGTCTTTACTAAATTCTAATATACACTCTCAGATGCAAAAAAAAGCAACGGATTTTTTTTTCGTCAAGTTTAAAGTGTTTTATTTTTTTTTACTCTGAGCCATATTTTTATAATTTTTTTTTAGTAAACTGTGTATAAATCTATTATCTTTTATTTATAAACTTAGTTTCATATAAACTTTAGTATTTAGCTTATTATACAGGGTTAATTGAAGGGTTGTTTTTTACCCTAACTTTAAGAAACCCTGTGCAATAATTTCGTGAGTACATTATTTTTCGATCAGAACTATGTTTCCTGAGCATTGTCTTTTTGGAACACATGCCTATTAGTTCATTTTTAAGAGCGGAATGAACTTGCCACCAACAATTTGAAAATTTTTTCAACTATCATTACTCTATGATGTTATTTTTTAATATCACGAGATGGATTTGGTGACTACTATCGTAATGTCATATCGACAGTGATTAGAATTATACAGGGCTGTTCACCACATACGACACGGAGTATTGTAGCTAAACGATTAGATTTTTACAAACTGTAAGTTTAGGGTTCGTTGAAGGATTATTAGAGCTACAATTTAAAAATATTTTTACAAGATACAGAGTGTCCCAAATAAGTAAAAAATATTATAGTTGTATTTTTTTAAATGGAACTCCCTGTATATTATTCTATTTTTAGATTCTACGATTAAAATAAAAGTAAATTTGATTAAGGTTTATCACACTTAAACCTTGCCGTTTTTGAAATATTTTCGATTTTATGAAATTGCAGTAAAATTTTTAAGGCTTTATTTCTCCAAGGGTATCTAAGTTTTTAATAGTAAATATTTACTGAAGATTATTTATTGATCAGATATTGTGTTGCAATAATAAAAATTTTACTACCTCATAGAGAGTGTCCAAAAATTTATAGTAAATAATTACTAGCTTTAAACGGCAATAACTTGTTTAATTTAAATAGAACACCCTATATATTTAACGTGAATCAGATGCACAATGTAATTGTCTATCAAATTCTATTATACCCTTTTTTACCCATCTCTTCAAGTTTTCGTAGAAAATGCATTTTCTTATAATTTAGACCTCATTATCACTATACCCACGGAATATTGACATTTTAGATCATTTTTAAATATGTAACAAATCTTCACACAGTAGAGATACTAATATAGTCGATATAGTTCGCTTATTTTATTAAAAAATAAAAAAAAATGTTTAAATATTTTTTGTTAAAGAGGACGAATTAATATGATCCGAATATTCAAACTACATTAATTTGACTGTTTACGCTGATTAATAATAATTGCTCCAAATACTAAAAAACTGAATTTTGTGTGTGTATTAGATAGTGTGGTCAGGTGTGGTAATACATTTAAGTTCAACTTTAGACGAATGCTTATTTATAAGAACAGAGACGTTCATTTTCATAACTTATTATTATATTGATTTCTGAGCCAAATCCACATTTATTTAGAATACTTTATTAATTAAAACAATTTAAAAGTATGTAACTACCTAATTTTCGGTAGAAATAATGGTGGTATATTTAATTGGTATATTCTTTTACAAAGATTTAAATAGTTTTTTTTTTGTATACCAATGGGCTTGCAATATTTACCACCTGTATATTTTGTACATATATTTTGCTTTAAAAAAGTCTGAAAAGTCTCCAATGACCGGGTATCTCCAATTCCATGGGTATAGATGAGGTCTAAATTATCAGAAAATGCATTATCTAGGAAAATTCGAAGAGAAAGGTATAAAATGTTATAATAAAATTTGATAGACAATTAAATTGTGCATATGATTGACGTAAAACATACAGGGTGTTCCATTTAAATTAAACAAGTTATTGCCGTTTAAAGTTAGTAATTATTTAATATAAATTTTTGGACACTCTGTATAAGATATTAAAATTTTTATTATTGCAACACAATATCTGATCAATCAATAATCTTCAGTAAATATTGAGTATTAAAAACTTTGATACCCTTGGAGAAATCAAGCCTTAAAATGTTTACTGCAATTTCATAAAATTGAACATATTTCAAAAACGGTAAGGTTTAAGTATGATAAACCTTAATTAAATTTACCTTTATTTAAATCGTAGAATCCAAAAATAGAATAATATACAGGGTGGTCCATTTAAAAAAATACAACTATAATATTTTTTACTTATTTGGGACACTCTGTATCTTGTAAAAATATTTTTAAATTGTAGCTCTAATAGTCCTTCAACGAACCCAAAACTTACAATTTGTAAAAATCTCATCGTTTAGCTACAATACTCCGTGTCGTATGTGGTGAACAACCCTGTATATTAAAATTTAAAAAAACGTTAAAAAAGTAACGACACAGACTTCGTTTTAATAAATATTAGTAACACTAACAGAACTAGATCGAGATATTAAAAAAATAAGTGTAATAACTAAATCTACAAACAAACAAGAAACTTGTAAAAAATACTCTAATATTTTGTATTAGCACCCTACCTTAACACAAATACATTGTGTTAAGGTAGTATCAGACATAGCTACTTTTATTGCGTAGCACATTAAAAAACTGCGCAACTTAATCTGCTGCAAGTGTGAATACCTAGGTAACCTGCAACGTTGCTATCGCAGCTTGGCTGCGTAGGCTACTTTTTTGTTGCGTGCAGTTTAAGAAATAGCCGTGTGTAAACAGTTGTTGAGGAAGGTTGCAAGTGCAGCAAAAGATTACTAATCAGTTGAAAAAGTTAGTACGCCCGAAATGTATACACTTTTTTCAGTTAACTCCAGGATTTATATGTAGGTATTTAGTAAAGAATTAACCGACAAATTGCGATGTCGTCGAAGTCAAAACAAGCGATTTGGAACAGAGAACAAGTAAAATGTTTAATAGAAGCGGTAGAAGCAAGGGAGTGTTTCTGAAACGTAAAAAGACGAGCCACTATTTTGGAAGTTTTTTCTGAATTACATATGCCCGATGAAGACATAAAAAAGAAAATTCACACGTTGCGTGCACAATATTCGAAAGAACGTTCAAAAATGAAAAATTCCAGATCTGGTTGCGGAGCAGACGAAACCTACAAAACAAGCAGCGGCTACCAAAATATGTTACAAAACTAGCGCTTTGGTGTGAACATATGAAAAGCATGTAGTGCCGACCTGCAACTTTTTTAGACAGCTACTGCATAATAAAAAACCGGTAAAATTTTTTTTAAGTCAAACGGTTTTATCTTATGTGCACTGAAAACTAGAAAATAATAATAACAATGAGGTATTTTGAACTTCTAGTTCAGAAATATTTTAGTACTAGGCAGAATAGCTTTTAGGCATATTAGACTAAAATAAAAACGTGGGGCCCCTCTGATATCCTACCTATGGCAAAGCATATCTTTATACTTTGGTAGATCATGAGCTCGGCGTTCGCTGGTGAAGCCGCCACGGCTGGTTATTGATTGTCAAAATCTCCAGTTACGATTATAGTAAGTCGATGCAATCCACACTTAGTATAGAAGAAAGTATTACAGCAATAGTTAATGGGCTCCACGTTTTTATTTTAGTCTAATATGCCTAAAAGCTATTCTGCCTAGTAATAAAATATTTCTGAACTAGAAGTTCAAAATACCTAATTGTTATTATTATTTTCTAGTTTTCAGTGCACATAAGATAAAACCGTTTAACTTAAAAGTTTTTTTACCGATTTTTTATTTTCTAGTTTTTAGTATTTAACGGAAATGCCTACCGAATATTCCTCATTCTATTTAATTCATTTAGTGCATCAGTATTACATGGTTTTTTACCTGATAATTTATTACAATCTGACGCTCAGGTGTTTCTGACGCTAACAACTCTCTCTGTCTGTCGCGTTCTGATGCTAGCCTAGACTCATGACGCTCAGGTGTTTCTGACGCTAACAACTCTCTTTGTCTCCTCGTTGTGATGCCAGCCTGGACTCATGACGCTCAGGTGTTTCTGCCGCTAACAACTCTCTCTGTCTGTCACGTTGTGATGCTAGCCGGGACTCATGACGCTCAGGTGTTTCTGACTCTACCAGCTGCCTTTGTCTCTCACGTTGTGCTATTAACCTGGCATCATGTTGTTCAGGTCTGTTGCTAACCGTTCTCTTCGTTTCTGTAGTCGACTATAGGTTTCATTTTCACTTTCTTTTGCACGTTTCGTTCTATACTTTTCTTTCGCCTTTTCGAGCCTTCTTTTTCGTTGTGTAGCAGTTTCGTTTTTATTTTTGTTTGTTTTTTTATTTATTGTTTCCATGTTGTTCCCACGAGTAATGGACATTTTAACGGTCGACCCCCCCCCCAGAGGTTTAGTAGAGGGGCAAGGCTATAATATACAACAAGAGGCGCCCAATCTTGAGGGGAAACAGCTTGCGACATTACATTTTAGCCACCCTAATGCCATACAGTCCCCAGCACGTTTTAACCTATTACCTTAACTTGGGTGGTAAAGCTACCGCTAACTACGTAGGTACATCTAATCACCTATTTTTTTATCTGTCCTTCTAACGTCACACAATCTTGGACACAAGTGTTCTGGACACGACTACTCATGCCCTCACCTAATACGCCATTTTGTAACGACGTCCATCTTGGATTTTCAATTTTGTCATAATCACAGTATTCTACTAGTGTAGCCCTTTCATTTGATACCCATATTGAGGGGATTGTGGAAAAATATGAAATCCGCCATTTTGTACCGGGGGCCATCTTAGATTTACAATGTTATTGATATTACTATATTGTATTGTCATCGGAACTAAAGGTGTGTACCAAATTTCAGATCAATCTGACAACAGGAAGGTACTTAAATTTCAATTTCTAATTTTGACCCAAATAAGCAAACAAATAAATAAATACCGTACGGGTCGAGCTAAATAAAACCGTTTAAAAACTGCGCGTTTTGGGCTACTTTCTGCTAGTGTATGAACACTGTATGCAACTTTTGCAGCGGCTACAAAAAAATTGCGCAACAAAAGTAGCCGTGTCTGATACTACCTTTATGTTTTCCCATTCTTCTTCAAGTACCAAGCAAATATTCATAATTTCGGCCATCTTCAACAAGATCAATGACTTTTGCACAATTTTTGACATTAAGAACCATGTTCAATCGTACACTACAATAATTACCAAAGCTACCTCGTTATTATGAAGAATAACATCAAAAAGTAACGATATAATTAAAAAAATTGCAAAATGTTTGTGGCAAGTTCATTTTGCTCTTAAAAATTAATCAAGGCATGTGTTGACATGAGTCAAAAAACAAAATATTCGGGAGACATGATTCTGACCGAAAAATAATGTTTTAGGAAAATTTCCCCACGAAATTATTGTACAGGGTGTTTTAAAGATAAGGTAAAAAACAACTCTTCGATTAACCCTGTATAATAAGTTAAATACTAAAGTTTATAATAAACTGAGTTTACGAATTAAAGTTGATATATTTATATGCTAAAAAAATCAAGAAAATAAGACTAAACATAAAAAATATAACATATTAAACTTGACTAAAAATTAGAGGTGTATTTCTGATTTAAAAAAACATCAAGTAAAAAAAGCTTAAAAACTTAAAAACGCAAAGCTTAAATTATGTATTCCGTAAACATTATCTCAGTCATCGCCTACTGCTTCTTGCATGTATGCCCTTTTCAATAATATTCTCCATCTCTACTTATTTTGTTTGAATAAAAGGAGAGAGGAAACACGTGTTTCTCTCCCTTCCGTTGTAAATACACAAGGGCTTTATGCATCCAAATCCAAACCCCTCCATTCAGTAGCGAGTATAGTGCGTCGTAGTTTAGCAGAATAAAAACGGTTTAATATCGCTTGTTAAAACTGGATTTTTAATGTTTGTGGATTAGGATTTAAACATTTTAAAATAAAAATAGTAGAGGTAAGCTCATATTATGTTTTAGAGAAAATTTTTTAGTCAAATTTATCTTAAAAAAAGGTCAATTGGTAGAGAATTTATATTTTTAACAGCTTCTATTTAATCTAAAAGGAATAATAGAAATGCTAAAATAAAATTAACATTTCTATTTTTTGATTTTAATAATAATTATAAGACCAATTTTAAGGTTTCCTTTCAATACCATATTATTTTTTGAAAAGTTTATTTCGAAAATTACCAACAACCCGTAGAAGAATCTTATACATACAGACATACAGGGTGAGTCTTAAATAAGTGCAAATATTTTTAGGGCTGGAGATCTCGATAAAATACACATATTTTCTCTTTACCGTTTGTTAAGTAAGTCCAGTTATTTTACTTTGAAAATTCAAAAAAATACTAAAATACTACTTAAATTTTAAGAACTACTGAATCTTTTCTGTTTTTATTTTTGGCATCGTTAAATGAAACTGAACATATCGAAATTAATTAAATCAAATTGTTTAACAATATTTTCAAAAGTCAATAACTCGGAAACGATTGGTTTGAGGTACATTGCGTGTATTTCGATTTTTGCTTAGAATTGAAGGAAGAACCGAAATGTGCAATAATATACAGGGGTTTCCATTTAAAAAAATGAAATTTTGATGTACCTCGACTCTATGACCGACCCTGTATGTTTAAATTTATTACCCGCTAATAGATATTTATAAACCCTATAACTTTTATATTTAACTTTTTGCGGTACCTCCTATATTTTACCTAATAATCGACCGTTTCCATACATAACAGCGACCCTGTATATTTAGTTATACAGGATGTCCCAGAAATAAGTGCAAGTATTTTAAGGGCTGGTAGATCTCGATAAAAGAAACATATTTTCTCTTTATCGTTTTTCAAATAAGTTCAAAATAACGGAGTTATTTTACTCTAAAAATTTCCAAAAAGATGATTTTTTGGTAAAATTTTGAGAACCACTGGATCTTTTCTGGATTTTCTTTCTTGTAAATTTAATCTAATACCTATATTGCCATATTATCAAGAAATTATGTTTTTTAACTAAAACAGAAAAACATTCCAAAAATGTTTTCAAAAAATTTTGAATTTTCAGATGTTTTTTTCGCGAAAAAAAAACTCATAGGCGTGTTTCTGGGGTTGAACTATACTACCAGTTAGTTAATTGGACTTATTTCTGGGACACCCTGTATAAATACAGTATTATTTCTTTTTGTTTAAAATATATATCCAAAATACTTGGGTTTACTATATTGACTTCTTGTATGTGTTAAGTCTTTCAAACTAAACTGAATCTCAAGCAATATAAATACAAACTAAAGAGAGAATTCTTCCGATTACTTTAACTTAGATATATTTACATCAATTAATTATTCTATTTAATTATTTAGGTGTTTATTTTGTGGCTTCGCTTTTCTATTTTTATCATTAACCGTTTCATAATGAAACATAAATAATTATTGTTAATTAACAAATTTGCTAATGAAAAAAATAAAAATATTAACATGAAAATTTTACTCCAGTTACTAATTGAAGCCTGGCGCATCCGTCACGATCAGGAAAAAAATACTTTTTTATTTTTTTTTTAATTAAATAAAAAACAAAAAATCCGGCGATAGTTTTTAGAAGAGCCAGTTAGCTATCTTTTAGTAAAAAAGCAACTTTCTAGAGCAAGTCGTTACTTCAGTAGAGACAACACAAATAAACATAAGCATTTTATTTATGTAGATTATATTGTTAGCTTCTTCAAAATACGGGATCACCCTGTATTTAAGATAAAGAACTGTTAAACAATCTTCTAAGTAGGCTAATAACTATATAACTAGATCTACTGTTTACTTTTACAAGGACTGACTTCAACGTGGCTTTTTGGGAGCGTCCTAAATGCTGTAATTAGTTTTGCATACTCCATACAACAGAGCCAATTCATTCGGAAATTAAATGGAGTGTAAAAAAGTGATTCAATCTTAATTAGAAACTTGATTAAATACACTCACATATCTTACTGAAATTAAGATTACGTTATGTCGTCATTGGCGTACCTATGTAGAGAATGTAGAATGTATGGGAGGGGGGTTTGGTTTGGCTATCACCGCGACCTTACAGATTTATGATGACCCCTTTCTTGAGATAACTGATCATACAGTCTCAGGGCTTTGACAAAAGCCAGTATCTGAGACGGTTTTACAGAGATTAGTTCTCCATCTCTTCATGTCTATCAAAGTTTATGGCACCAATGGTTGTCATCTCGGCGTACTCTGTGCTGAGGTGTCCTGGTGTTTCCCTATTTACCCCACAGAATCTACATTCTCTGTTGTTTCTTCGCTACAATCTACTGAGGTGTTCGTTTCCTGTTAAAAAATCAAGGAAAAGTTTTGATTTTTCTCGGTCGTAAGTTCTGAGAAATTTCTTCGAGTGTCTTACACCGTTGGAGGATTCCCATTCCAGGTTACGGATGGAGTCTTACAGGTTCTTGAGTTCTGCTTTAAGTTGGTTTCCACTTGGGAAGCAGCACGGTCACAAATTACTTATAACAGATGCGAAAGAAAGCGACTGCATCGGAAACCGCTCGGCAAACCCGACACGCCTATTGAGTGGTGTAAATACACCAGTCGTTTAGTCCGGAAACCTATGCTGTGTCGTATTCGCTTGCTGGAATGACATAGTGCGTGGTTATAGGTTTCTTTTTAAAAACGCGTGTAGGATATTTGTTGAACTTTTGAACTGTTATTTCTAAGTTTTGGTAATTTGTATATCTTATCTAAAATGGGATGCAAATGTGTTTATTTATAAGGAAAAAAAAGATATTTATAGTATAAAAAATTAATTTATTTAACAAAATTTAATTAAAAATGTGACAAAATAGTTACCTTTCTATTGGTTCTATCGGACTTCTTTCGACTATATAAATCTTTATTTGTAAACTTTAATACATCAAACATTTTCAATCTAATAAATCATTTAATGATGTAGATAAGAGGAAATTTCTCACATGGGTGGTCAAATTTTATAGTTTTCATTATATCAAACAGCCTCTGAGAAATGTTTTCAACTCAAAATGCCTTTAATTATGTTTGACTACATCATTAAAAAGGGTCTTCAAATACATCAATGTGATATTTGTCTAAAATTTGCAAAAGAATCCGAATCTCTGGATAACTCGAAATTATTTACCCATTTAAAAGCCTTTGATCATGAAAGTGGAAAAATTTGTTCATTTTATTTACAGGCTGGAAAAATTATTTATATTAAATTTTGATGAGTTTTGCACTGAAGAAAACATTCAGAGGCTGTTTGATATAATGAAAACTATAGAATTTGACCACCCCTGTGAGAAATTTCCTCTTATTTACATCATTAAATTATTCATTAGATTGAAAATATTTTATGCATTAAAGTTTACAAAAAATAGAGATTTATATAGTCGAAAAAAGTCCGATAGAACCAATAGAAATGTAACTATTTTGTCACATCTTTAATTACATTTTGTTAAATAAATTAATTTTTTATACTATAAATATCTTTTTTTTTCCTAATCTCCTACGAGCTGATATAATATGACGAGCAATCTATTAAATTACTGTGAGATTATACAGAAAAGTCCACAGAGTCCATTTAGCGTGTGTCCAAATTTTGACAAGTTTTCAAAAATGACGGTTTTGTTTAGACTGACGTTTAATTTCACCTGACTTCTCGGTGAATGATTTCTTTTTATGGGGGTACATAATATCTAAAATTTACGGCCATGAAGAAATTCAAAACTTGGAACAGTTAAGGCAGAAAATATTTAATGCCTTTGACACCGTCACCCCTGATACGTTATCCAATGTGAGGAGGGGATTTTATGATCGTTTGGGTTATTGTTTAATGCAAGAGGGAGGCACTTTTGAACAATTTTTGTAATTTTTTAAATTTCATTATCCTGTTTTTTTACCGTTTACCCATTACCTACCTTGACGAACATGGGAAAACGAAGGTTCTTTTCAGGACCACAAATATTTTGATTGAGAAAATTGGTAACTTTTTTTTGGATTAAAAAACAAAAGTTGTTAATAGAATACCAATTTAAAAGTGTTTTAGTAGTTTTAATACACACTATGATATAAAATTTATTATTATTATAATGTACATTATTAATGCTATTGTTCATTCGCATTAAGGCCCAATTGCAACAATGATTTAAATTTTTCTTAAAGATAAGTAGAGCTTATAATGAGCTGTATTTATATTTACTTTAATATTCACCTTAAATGAGGGAATTTGACTGATACAATTTTTGAATTTGAATTGTTTTTAATGATACTAACAATTTTAGTTCAATTTTTAATAAAATGTTATTTTATTATTAATAGAAATCCAAGAGACTTGAAACCTCTTTTAGCGATTTATAACATTCTCAAATGAATTACAGGTGCCCTTATTTTCTATGAAAATCACACAGCTTTTTTCATAGTCGCTGCAGTTGCTATAGCTATAAAAAAGTAATTTTTTAAGGTGTGAAAATTGCGACATACGCTAAATGGACTTGATTTTTCGTATGTCTCGAAGTCTGTGGTCTGTCGACCTTTTTGTATGCCTCGATAACATATTGGTGCAGATTATTTTCACCCAAACAAATAATAACCCAAACTATACATTGCTGCGGATTGTCTATGAACTCTTTCTGATGGTCACAAAACCTGAACGCGTAATTCGGTGGTCTTTCGCATCTGTTGCAGTTAATTTGTGGCACAGTTCTGGTCCAGTTAGTGGAGTGTTCACTTCTTTTTCAGCTAGATCGTTAGCTTTCTCATTGCCTTCTATCCCTTGGTGGGCTGGCATCTAAAGTAGGAATACTTTATTATCATTGCTTAACTTGTTCAGCTTCTCTAGACATTCTTTGACCAACTTCGAATTGATGGTTACTGAGTAGATCGCTTTTAATGCTGCTTGACTATCGGATAAGATGGATGTTTGTTATTTCCGACAGTTTCTATTTAAGATAAGTTTCTATCTGGATGTTTTTAGTTGTACGCATCTTCCGAAAACGTAGATTTCTTCCCGAAAGATGCCGGGATAGATGCCTATTGGTTCGGAGTATTTACTTTTCTGTCCAAATACTCCTATCCTTGTGCCCGCTTTGGTTATGGTATGGTGTTTTACCTACTGAGCAAACGTTTTTCTCTTCCTTTTTTACGCCATTTTGCGTAGAAAAGGTGTACTATAAGTAATAGCTTCATAATCTTCAGTAAATTTTGAATATTTTTTGTTAGAGCCATTTTTCCCTATCTACCAAAATAAAGTGGTGGGGAAGGTTAGATCTGTTTTTATTTAAATATTAATAACTCTGGACTGGATGATCGGAATCCAACAAGCGAGGACTCTTTAAAAGAGCGTTTCTTACTCTATATTGTTCCACAGAGCTTACCATATTTTTTAATATCTATATTTTTTAGATTAAAAATGTTTTTCACATCGAACACTTTGACCACATGGATAAAATTGCATTATTTTCCTTCATGTTTAAAAAATACGTCAAATTAACATCTTCATTTATAGACATTATCCTCCGTTTTTCTTTTCATTCATCGTTAAATTAACACTTTTTCGTAATGTTCTTTGGACTTCTCAGGCAAGTAAATGAGTTCAGGTAGTTGCTTCTTGAACTTCTGCAAAAATTGCTGCAAGAATACCATCATCTTCTTGCATTTTTCTGTGGTTGTTAAAAAAAACCTCTGAAATTTTTTTTGTGGAATTGTGTATTTTTTATAAATAAAATTTTAAAGATTCTATTATGGCTTACAGAGAATTTTTTGTAACTTTTCGTAGATAATATAATTAGGATATTTTTGACCAGATCTGTAGAAGAAAATCATAATAGAATTGCCATATTGGAAAACCTCAAAGATCATCCCAGTATTTAAAAAGAACGATAGAAATAATATTGAAAATTATAGACCTGTAACAATAATTTCTAATTTTTCCAAATGTTTAGAAATGGCTCTCTATAGCGCATTGGCGTTCCAGGTGGGAGGTAGAATTTCATCAAATCAGCATGGTTTTATAAGGGGTCGGTCGACGACAACTAATCTTTTAAGTATTACACAATTTATTGCTGACTCTATTGATACAAAGAGTCATGTCGACGTTGTGTATACTGATTTTTCTAAAACGTTTGACCGACTTGACCATGGGATCCTTCTTTACCATCTGGATCGGATTGGGTTTTCAGCTAACTTATTAATGTTGTTTGAGTCCTATTTAAAAGACAGATTGTTGAGGGTGGAGTATTGTGGCCAGAATTCGGTCGAACTGTGCGCTACTTCGGGTGTACCCCAGGGGTCTATTTTGGGACCGTTATTGTTTAACATTTTTATAAACGGTGTCACTGATATAATTGATTTAAGTGTCTTACTGTCTGCAGACGACATGAAGATATTTTCCCGCATTGATTCGCCTCATGACTGTGAACGGCTTCAGAGGTGTGTTGATCGATTAGTTGCATGGTGTTCATATAATAACTTACCATTGAACGTTGAAAAATGTAAAGTCATGTCTTATACCTTGAAATCGGAAACACAAATTTATAATTATTCTATCGGTGATACGATGATAGGTAGAGTATCTGTTTTTAAAGATTTGGGTGTCACACAGTAAACTATCTTTCGTTCAGCATATATCTGAAGTCGTTCAATCTTCGTTTAAGGCCTTGGGATTTATTGTGCGTAATACTAGAGATTTTAGCAATAGTAACACATTAAAACTACTCTATTATGCTTTTGTAAGATCAAAGCTAGAGTATGCATCAATTGTATGGTCGCCGTTTTATGCGGCACATATTAATGCTCTCGAGCAGGTACAGCGTCGTTTTCTGAAATATCTGAGTTTAAGAACTGATGGGGTTTACCCGCAAATTGGCTGCTGTCACAGCTCTTTATTGCAGAAACATTCTCTAGATTCCTTGGAGGTTCGACGGACAAATTCAGAGCTGAAATTTTTATACAAGTTATTACATAATGAAATTGATAGTCCGGATGTTCTCAGTCAAATAAATTTTCTGGTCCCACGTAGCTCTCGGTATAGCTTTACATTTTATGTGGCCTCCTCGCGCACAAATGTAAGTAAATTGAAACGTATGCAGGATGCATATAATTTATATCAGTGTAATTTTGATATTTTCAGCTGCAGTTTGGTTTCGGTTGTTAGTTCAGTTTAGTGGTTTTTCTTGGTTTATATTGTTGTTGTTTTTTTCATTGATATGTATTTTTTCTCATTGATGTTATTTTTTGTTTAATTTAATTATTTTGTATTGAATTTTTTTTTGTGTGTAACCCACTCTGTAATTGGCGTAAGCTGTAGAGTGTTGTAGAATAAATAAATAAATAAATAAATATTGTGACATAATTTGTGATTGCTATGTTTATTGTGATTGCTGTTGCTTTGGCTAGGACCGGATTAAATATTCGGTAAATTTAGTATTTTTTTATATTTTATAACTCAAAATCGTATACAAAGTGAAATATTGAACAATTAATTGATAATTTAAGTTCTTCAAATAAGTTATTCAAAAATTTCAAATAAGTTTTTCTATCACCAAATTTTTATATCATCAATATTATTTCTTATCATCATTTCATGCAATTATTCAATTCATTTATTATTAATTAAGAAAACTGCATTTTTATGTCAGGTTTCGAAATAATTCGTTCTCCTGAGTACAATGATATGCCATACTTAATATATTTTTTTTTTGTTTCGGGCTTTTAAACACAATTTATTTAAGCTAATTGCCTAAGCCCTGATCTTTTTGCGTTTTTTTAAATAATTAACCTTTTTCGTCGTTACAATATTGATGAGCTTCGAAATTTAACAATGACGTGCGGTAAAACATTGAATACAGATTATCAAAAAAGAAATAAAAAAATAATTAAAAGATGAATCGGAAATGGTGGAGCAGTATAATGGCCAGCGAGGCTCCTGGACCTGTCGCCAAGCATTACTTGATTTTTTTTGTGTGGCATATCGTTATACTCAGGAGACCGATGCAGGTCCGTATTTAAAAAAAAATAAGTTGGTCTATGTATCTCACAAACTATCAGCTAATTTGGGAATCTAAAAATATTATCAGGTAGCCGTGATAAAGTGGCTATGAGAATGTGCAATTAGTTTTTAGATTTTCATAAAAGTAACGACAGGAAAAAATAAAATAAAATTGATCTTCGTATCTATTACGGTTTTCGAAATACTAATGCTCGTACCTCGAATTTGTAGCACCATACATATTATGTCCTGAGCCGATGCCATATTCCGATAGAATACATAACTCTTATTTCTCGTGTGTCAACGACCAGAACCACATATGCAAACCAAATTCATCTCGTTTCAATCGCACCTATCTTTGACCTTTCAGAATCACCGCCGACCATCTACCTAGACTCGACCCATCGCCGTCGTACCAGAGGAGGTACGGCCCAACGGGAAAGGCACCGCATGGTTCACTCGACCGTCTGTTAGTTACGGAACTGTGACGAAGATCTTAACCAGTTTAACCACAAACGCGAGGCAAAAACAGCAAGAAAAACACAATATTCGGTCATGGATTACACGGATTTTACGCTAATCGGATGTTTGATAGTGGCAGTGTGTTTTGGCATCGGCGAGAGTAGGAAAGGTAAGCTGTAGTTTGTAGTGGTTCCGTTTTTGTGTGCATCTGGTTTGTTTTGGTTGTCGAAGAAGTAAACAGTTGGAGTGCCACCGGGTAATAATATGTGTCTTCGTTTGAAGTTTTGTTTTGGATTCCATAGTAACCCAAAAGGATTAATCGATTTAAAGTGAGGTAATACGAAATATACAGGGTCTTAAATTTATAAACTACTTGAAATTTTTTCAGAATTTAGTAATTTCTAAAAACATACCTGGTGCATCTCTAAAGTGGCTCACCTCTAAACTTTTTTATTTTTTTAGATAAAAAAAAAACGATATTTGGTATGGTAGTATAAATATGACATAAGTTATGATTGATTAACGGATTCAATTGGTTTTATTCACTTTCTGTTTCACCGGAAATTACTATAACTTTTTATTTTTAAATGACACCCTCGGTATATTTTTACTCTATTTAATAGAAAATGACACTCTGAATAGAATGCCATTCGCGTCAACTTTTGACATTTTTGCTTAAAAAATCGTATTTTAAATTTCAATCTAGAGTGCTAGAGAGCCTTGGAAAAATAGATTTGATCGTCTAATGTTTTTCGTGTCTTATCCTGGCCGGTTAAAAGATGCCCAAGTAGTATTTTTAACCATACCTCAATTGTTTCAAGTGGAACAAGGGTGGCTCATTAGCATATTTGGAAAAACGCATTTTTTTACGACTAACTTGGTACCACACACTTGGTATTTCAAGTCAAATTGTCCTTATGAACTGCATGTTACAATTTTAAATAAACCAGATGTGAAAATGTCAAAAGTTGATATATAATGTCATTCTATTCAGAGTATCATTTTCTATCGAATAAAGGGTGTATTCCGTTGCTTACCTTAGTTATGGTTTTATATGTTCCGTTTCTATCGGTTTCCTGAAAGTTTTCTTATTACCAAACACAGTTCCTGAAAAATTCGGTTATAACTGTAACATGACTGTTACCAAACTAACCAGCGCAAGAAGGCTGGTTTTTCTGGTTTTGTTTGTCAATCAATGTCATTTATGTGAGAGAAATCAAGCAAACATTGGAAGTTCGAGTGAAATTCGCATTTAATTTCTAAAATTTGTAATAATATTTTGTATTTACGTCATATTTACATCCAAAAGCAATGGAGATAGGCAGTAAAGGTAAATAAATTTCATTAAATAACAAACATCAGATTCGAAATCAGCATCCTAAAAAACATAATAAACAGAAGAAATCAGAACAACCCCAAAACATTCCTCCAAAAGTCTTTTTGTAACCAGACTAAATATTGTGTCTTCGTTTGATCGTTTAACTGTAAAATAGAAATCTCACATTATAACAGAGGGGAGACTTTATCAATATCAAAATGTTTGTATTAGGGGATCGATCCAAGAGATAAATAGTATAAAAAATACTTTTTCGCACGACTCCAGTCGTTTAAAATCAAAATGTATGTTGATAAAGTAAGCAAACTAGAGATTTTAATATTATTATTTACCAACTTCCATAAAAATTTGCACGACCTATAACAGAATCTTCTCAGTTCTAATGAAAATAATCTAAGCTGTATATTTTTGTCGATGTATACTTTTATACAGGGTGTCAAAATATAGTGTATCTAACTTTGGTGGGTGATTCTACAGTTAAAAATAAAACAAAAAGTTCGTATGAACATATGCCCTAAAATGCTTGCCGAAGAAGTTACAGCACTCGAAATTCGAAATGGTAAATCAAAATTATGTATTTTGTTCGTTTTTAAGAACAGTGGTAAACCATTTTTCTTGAAATTTGGTACTATTACACACATTTTAATGCCAAAACGAATGGCGATAGTGTAAAATTCCGTACCAGCCCTGAAAGGCTACTTTATGTTAGGGTAGAGAGTACTACTGGCCGTACTTTTTTTATCCTATAGATACAGTAATGTCAACAAATGACATAAGAAGCTAAAACTTTTTTATGTAAAAAAGGTGCTCTTCATTTAGTTCAGCTGCAGTATATACTTTTTACTTTTTTCTCTATTAAAGCAAAGTCTATATATTACAGTAAACTACAGTTTTTACAAGTTTTTAGTTAATTTTGAAATAATTAATACAGTATACAATAATTCTTTGAGATTGACTATCTCGTTTTCAGCTTTTGAAAATAGCCTTTCTTATATTAGCAGTTAATTTGGGAATGTTCAATTTAACTAACTCATTTAAAACTCGGTCCATGTTGCCAAGTGTCATCTTTGCTAAAAGCTTTAACCCTAAGAAATTCTTTATTATCGCTTTACTAGTCTTATATTAAATGGTTTTCCTAAATGCTTCGAAATTCGTTAGTATGTCAACGAGAATTACTTAAAATGATTAGCAAAATATACAGGGTACAACAAACTTGTCGCCATAATAGGCTAAAACCACGAATATCAACGAACTCCAAATGGTACTGATCATTAAAACTATATATTTTTTTTTAAATTTAAAAAATTTAAAACTTTATTTAGGAAAATAAAAACACTAATTTATTTAGGATTGATTGACATATTCAATTGTTTTTGGTGACTTCCTGTTTCACCGGAAATGACTACAATTTTTGATTTTTAAATGGCACTCTCGGTATTTTTTTACTTTATTCGATAGAAAATGACATTCTGAATGGAAGGACATATCATATGTCTACTTTTGACATTTTCGCATATGGTTTATTTGAAATGATAACATGCGGTTCATAACAAAAATTTGACTCGAAATATACCACGTGTGTGGTATTAAATTATTCGTAAAAGAATTCTTTTTCCAAATATGCTAATGAGCTATGACTTGGGCATCTTTTAACCGGCCAGGACAAGACATTAAAAACATTAGACGATCAAATCTATTTTTCCAAGGCTTCTTCAATAAAAATTAGTATTTTTAACATAGCCATGCACTCTAGATTGAAATTTAAAATACGATTTTTTATTAAGTGAGAAAGTCAAAAGTTGACATACGATATGTCATTCTATTCAGAATGTCATTTTCTATCGAATAAAGTAAAAAAATACCGAGGCTGCCATTTAAGAATCAAAAGTTGTAGTAATTTCCGGTGAAAGGAAGGGACCAAAAACAATTGAATGCGTCAATCAATCCTAATTTATGTCATATACTAATATACCAAATCTCGTCTTTTTATCTGATAAAATAAAAAAGTTATAGGGGTGAGCCACTTTTTAGACGCACCCGGTATAGTTGTTAAGAATTTTTCAACTATATAATTTAAAATATCCAAATTCTTTTAAGTTTTATTATAACTACAACCAAAAACTGTAAAAATATGTTAACCCAGTGGTTCAGTATTCATATTAATAACTTTCTCAAATTTTCGACTTTTCTAACCTTAATTATGCCTTTAATTACTAAAGAAACACTCAGTATATAGAAAAATCAACCAACTGAATCACTGTTTGATCGAGCTCGAAACAACAATGTAGAAATTAGTCTTAGTAAATTTTAAAAATTTGTTTTTGTTTTAAAAAAAGTAATGTCGTTGTATATGTATTTTAATATTTTATAAAGGAAATGTCCTTATAATGTGATATGATGCTAGTTTTAATGCCTTTTTGTTGTTTTTGCTAATTGACTCAGTCAAACTGTCCTGATGATGGGAATACAATTCTCGAAAGCTTGAAAAATTTGAAAAAGTAGTTTTATTAGCCTGTGTGGTTATTATTGACTGCATCCAACTTAGTCAGTCACGACTAAACCTGCTATTTTTGGAAAAATCAACCTGTAAATTAACACCATAATTTGTGCAATTTTGACCAAAGTTTAACTTCGATTAAATAATACCATATAATCGAATGTCACTTTTAACGTAAATACTATACAGTATGCAATTAAGTTACCATTTATTAACACATTAAAATTATACCCAATTAAGAGTAAATTATCTATAACATATTTAAAAAACAGGGTATCAAAATATCAATAATTGTTTTGGGTTTACAGTATCCTTCAAAACGTATACCGTACTGGATTTTAACGTGTAAGACAGTTATGTGACAGCATAATGGAAAATCAATTGTATTAAAAAGAGATAAAAGTTGGGTTGATACATTTCTTCTATGCGGTATTGCCAGATTTTGCATCAAAAGTTCAAACCGGACAAGTAGGCGTTTACGAAAAGTGTTGCATCTAGGGTTGGAACTTTATTTTTTACAATTAGTTACTTATTTTACCTCCAGCTGTAATAGATTATATATAGCTTAGATATATTATCTTTATTTCGGTAGTATACATGAAAGTTTTTAAGAGTTTATTTTTGCTACACACGTAAAAACCGGCATCACTGTATGCCGCTTTTTATTTGGTCTCTCTGTCTGTCAACCGGTCGTTTATATTTATCTCTGTCACATGCATTAAAATTAGTAGTGGGAACTATCGAATGAATACTATCGAAACATTCGATAGTTGCAATTCATTCGAATAATTCGATAGTTAGTAAAAAAACATTCGTTGAAAACTATTCGAATAAAAATTATCGAATAGATCCGTCATCTGCCTTGAAATATTGTATTCTAGTAATTCGGCAGCAAAAACCATTCATTTATAAAATTCATTCATTTATGAAATTCATTTATTCGTCAGGATCGATTATAATAAAATATTAACTGAATTTTAGTTGTCGCCCGGCGACGTAGGTTTCTTTCCGAGAAACCCGACAGCGGTCGGTGGCAATGCTATGAAAAGAAGCCGGCATCTTTGATTTTTGCGGAGTCAGATATAGATAAGGACACATTATTTTTTTATTGAGGTGCTAGTATTTACACAGAAAATACATTATGAAGGGCGCTGTTGCCATATTTTGGTATTAGTTGATATTAGCAAAGAATATTATTGTTTGGCTTTAGTTAGTTAGGGATAGTGTGTCTATATATTCTGCATTCTTTTTTATTAATACTCTGTTGTTACACTGCAATAATACTTGTTATTTTGGATGTAGGAAAATGATTTTTAATGTTTTTAAGCAAAGACTGGTTTAATAAATAATAATAACAGTAATAATTTGTTATACCTATTAACAACAAAATTTAAAATCATTTAATATAAATATTTTTTTAAGTAGTAGCAAAATGTAAACAACAAATTAGATGTCAAAATTATTTATATTAGATCCTATTTAATAATAATATAGTCTCTAAATTTTTTGTGTGTGGCAACGTTGGTTTATTAAATAATAATAATTACAGAACTAATTTGTTATATTAACAACAAATTTTAAAATCATGAAATATAAACATTTTTTAATTTTCTAAGCATGCAGTGTAATGGAAGGAAAATATAAATAAAAAATTAGAAATCAAAATTATTTATATTAGGTGCTTTATATTACTATTTAAAAATTATATTTACTTTTACTGGCATTTACTTTAAAAAATAAATGAAATATTTCTTCGCAAAAAACTACATGTAAGAGAATTAGCATAAACAAAATACAAACATCGTTAACTTTTTTTTAAATTGGCACGTGTAAAACTTTCATTTTAATTTTCTCACCCCATAGTTTGAGTTCGATAACCCCATTTACTAAGTTCAACTAATTCATTTCATTCATTATTAAGTTCAACTAATTCATATTATTAAAACATCTAAAATACAAATATGTATTTTTAAAATTAATTGTAAGTTCATCTCATCTCTCTTAAAAATTGCTACTTCTCAAAATTTCCGATTGTAAAATAGACCATATACCATATAAAATTAAATAATTGAAAGATCGGACTACAGAAAACCACACAAATTTTCGGAAAAATTTTGACCACCTGCACATGCACACAATTGTCAATAAATAAAATTAAGAAATAACTACTATTTTAGTATTTTAACTATTTTAATAAACGCAAAAATAGCACAGTATTTATACGGCGAAGTTATAAAATTTTGGAAGAACTAATAATGCACTGACGCATACAAAAATCAAACGAATACTAAATTTCATTTATCAAAAGCATTCGATAGTCGTGGCTCAACGATAACCATTTAGTCGCACGGCGAGGTTGTCACATATGCTTTAGTATACAAATGAATGAATGATTTTATTCGAATAAAACCATTCGATAGTTGAAATCATTCATTCATTAACCATTCGATAGTCTAATTCATTCGATAGTTCCCATCGCTAATTAAAATACAGACCACGCATATGATCTAGTATGTCTCTATAAAAAAAATTCCATCGGTTCCAAACTTTTTGGCGGGCACTGTATATATGAGGTGGCAGGGTAAACAAAAATGTAATTTGTAACTTGCAATTGGATCTGTAATTGATCCTTATAAATTATAGTTTAAAATAACAGGTATGCCGACTATTGTTTACCAGTAGCGTAACTTCAAATGTGAGGCCCCCCCCCTCAAGATTTTTTAGGGGCCCTTATATTAAAATAAAAAAAAACACTAAAAAACATAATATAGCTTTATGTAGGTATATCAAGTCATTTAATATATAAAAACAAAAATTTAACTTATTTCACATAAGAAAAAATAATAATAAAGGAACATAAAAAATAAAACATTACAAAATAAATCAACATAAAACAAAACTTAGGTACTAAAAGAAAACTAAATAATAAAAATAAATAAACATAAATAAAATTTTTCTAATAAAAATATGATTCAAATTAAAATTAATTAATAGGAACAAATAAAATGTAAGAAAGGAACGCGGGGCCGCTGGAAGGAATGCGGGGCCTACGCTACGCTACTGTTGTTTACTAGAGCAACAGTTATTCTCAAAACATTTCCAGTCAACCGTTGACAAGAAAAATAACAAAAAGTTACGTGCTGTTATTTTTAAATAACAGTTATTACAAACTATTATTTTTTCAACAATAACAGTTCGTAATTTTATGATTTGTAAGATATAAAATTATGTTTTGATATATGATTATTTAGAGAGTTATTCTCAAAACATTCCAAGACAACCGTCGCGTCGGCAAGAAAAATAACAAAAAATTACGAGCTGTTATTTTTAAATAACAGTTCGTAATTTATACTATTAAAAACTGTTATTTTTTACACAATAACAGTTCGTAATTTTATGACTTGTAAGATATATTATGTATGCTTTGATAAATGATTATTTAGAAAGTTATTCTCAAAACATTTCTTGAACGGTGGTCTTGATAACCGTTGACAAGAAAAATAACAAAAAGTTACGAGCTGTTATTTTTAAATAACTGTTCGTTGTTTATACTATTACAAACTGTTACTTTTTAAACAATAACAGTTCGTAATTTTATAGTTTGTACCTAAGATATAAAATTAGGAACTGTTATTTTGAAATAACAATTCGTATTTATTTTAACACAATCTCTTAGGTTATATTTTTTTTCAGGTTTGAACGGTAGATGTCGTACCGTAGACGAGTGCAAACCCATAGGATATTTCTGTGGCAGGAACGAGACTTGTCAATGTAGATCTGGCTATAGACCCGATGAGAAGTGGACAAAATGCACTGGATGTAAGTTAAAAGAAGGTCTTGAAAAAGTTATCGATCGTATTGTCGAAGAGTTTGTCAGGATCCTTATCGAAACTATTATCGACTTTATTATTATGATATGTATACGTACCCTCATGTGTATCTCATTTATCATTATTATGTATTATCTTATAAGATACTTTATGTTCTAAAATAAATGTATTATACACCCAGATCGGGTATACGTACACAAATAGCATCAAAAAGTTTTATAAGTAAGCATGCTTTGACTTTGACAGTTCGACAATCAATCTACTTTTGAGTTAAAATGGCTGGTAACATCTGTCATCGTACAAAGCATGCTGTATCCTATAACTTTTTGATCAAATTTTATTTAGTTATTATAGTGTTTGAAAATTCCATTTCAATTTTTTTTTCCTGCTCAATCATATTTCATGATTCATTATTCCTATAAAATACATGTAAAATATTTACATTGATACTCACTGGGGTTTATTAGCATATTATATTTTTGTAAAATTTATTTAACATAGAACAATTAACTCCGTTTTATTTAGCCATCAAAATATATTTTGTACTTTTATTACTTTTTTAAATTTAGTTCTGTATTTTATTTGTTAAGTTAGTTGTTTTTTTTTCTTGAAAAAGCTTGGATATATTTTGCCATTGAAACAGAAAAATAAAAAAAAATATTAAAAGAAAATAACGATGAATGTATTATTTTTTTTAATTTCATTTAATTTTGGTTTAGACGCATTGGTTCCTCCATTATACTTTTTGGATTGTTAATGTCTACTTTATATACATGAATGTTGACAAATTTTAAATTTCCTTTTTTTAGCAAAATAAAAACACTAAATCACCACAATACACCAAAACACTTTTACTTTTACACTGGACGCGCGTTTCGCTAACCATGTTAGCATCATCAGCAAATGATTATAAACTAAAGTACAATCTACAAGTTGAGCGTTTATATACTCGCTCAGTGGGCCCCGAGTGGGCGTGGCAAAATCTAGCCAACCGAGTCAGAGCCAACTGAGCGTAACAGTTAGATTTCCGCCACTAGAGTAGTAGGAACAAAGAACTTGAAGGAATTGGACCGTTGTCTCTGTTCATACTATCTTTACATTTATTAATTCTGATGCTTTCATATGCATCTAATTGTCTGTAATTTGAGACTTGTTTAATTAATTTTAAATTATTAAGATCTATACAATGTTCATTATCAACAATATGTTCGGCAACGCAAGATTTATCCTTTGATGTATCTCCTTTGATGTATCTTCATTGTTCCCAAGTGTTCCAATTCCACATACTTTAGGCTACTTAAAGGAATTACTGAACGCAAATGGTCTCGACAACAAAACTGTGAGTGAATATATTGAGCTTACATCGTTATGTATGAAACAAAATTGTTTTCAATTTAATAACAATTTTTTTGAACAGCGGGAAGGTACAGCAATGGGTAATCCATTGTCTCCATTTTTGGCTAATTTATTCATGAGCAGGTTTGAAGTGGAGGCTAAGAATCAGTTTGGGTATTTTCCAAGAGTATGGTTTAGGTATGTGGATGATATTTTTGCTGTTTTTGACACACATTCAGACACTATAGATAATTTTATTTCTAAGTTAAATAATCGTTTTCCTTCCATTAAATTTACGCATGAAATTGAGAACAACGACAGATTACCATTTCTAGATGTATTAGTTATTAGAAATACTAATAATTGCCTGGCATTTGATATCTATAGGAAAAATACGACCACACGCAGATATATTCCTAATGAATCACATCATAGTGTTGAACATAAAATGGCTAGTTTAAATTTCTTAGTTCATAGGTTACTTAGTTTCCCACTTTCCAACGAAAGATATGAAATAGAAAGAGATTACATTAGGAATGTAGCTGAGTGTAATGGATATTCTCCTTTACTAGTTGATAAATTAATTAGAAAACGTAGGTATAGGTTAATGATTTCTGAAAATTCGACTTTTCAAGTGGAGAAAGATACGTCTAAATATTTTTCGATACCGTTTGATAGAGAGTTATCCCGTGGTCTAAAAGGAATTTTTAAGAATGTCAATTATAAACTTGTGTATAGTGCTAATAATAAATTACAACAATTATTAGGTAATCCAAAAGATAAAACACCTCCACTGGAAAGGTCGGGTATTTATGAAATTTCTTGTAAAGATTGTAATCAGAAATATGTTGGGCAAACTAGGAGATCAATATTAACTAGATTTAAAGAACATTTAGCTCAGATAAGATATGGTAGACCGGATAAATCTTGCGTTGCCGAACATATTGTTGATAATGAACATTGTATAGATCTTAATAATTTAAAATTAATTAAACAAGTCTCAAATTACAGGCAATTAGATGCATATGAAAGCATCATAATTAATAAATGTAAAGATAGTATGAACAGAGTCAACGGTCCAATTCCTTCAAGTTCTTTGTTCCTACTACTCTAGTGGCGGAATCTATCTGTTACGCTCAGTTGGCTCTGACTCGGTTGGCTAGATTTTGCCACGCCCACTCGTTGCCCACTGAGCGTGTATATAAACGCTCAACTTGTAGATTGTACTTTAGTTTATAATCATCTGCTGATGATGCTAACATGGTTAGCGAAACGCGCGTCCAGTGTAAAAGTAAAAGTGTTTTGGTGTATTGTCGTGATTTAGTGTTTTTATTTTGCTGTGTAACACCAAAGGTTCCAACCCTCAACTGTAATATACAGGGTGTTTCAAAAAGCATGTGCCATCTCTCGTGGGGAGATTCCTCACGTAAAAATAAGATTTATTTTTCGATTCTGCTTCGTTTCGAAGCTACCGGGTGTTAAAGTCTTAATATACTTTTGATTTTTATTATAATTTTCTTCCAAGTACTTTTAGAGATTCGAATGAAATTTTGACGGTAAAAGTTGCTATAAATGCGACACATTTTAAAGCTAAAAAAGTGCCGACATATTCACCAGGGACGTGCATATGGTTTATCACTGGAATATTTTTCTAAAAAAAGCATGCACGTCACTGACTTTTTTTCTCTTATTAGCGAAATAGTGTAAGCAGTTTAATGCCGATTGAAAGTTGTCTCTTCATATTTCGTCGATTTCGGCCTCCTTGATAAGATAAACGTAATTTTTTTAATTTGCCTTGATCCAAGTCTGATAGAAATAACCTTTAAAAAAAATTAATATCATTAATTTGGGAAAGTTTTAAAATAAGTAGGTACTTATTGATTCCTCATCAGAAAATATGAAAAAAAGTTCCTATAAACATGAGTATGGAAATGCATAGTTTTAGAGTTACAGGATGTTAAAACATTTTAAAATTAGGTTTTTTGTAATTATCTTAAATACAATTATTTTTTATTTGAAATTGCCGTAGGTTGGACTAATAGTAGTAATAACTAATAATAATAATATTTAACAATAAATTAGGTAAAATATATAATTTATTAATTTTATTTTAATTTTATTAATTGTGATTAATAAACTTGCGTTTATCTAATCAAGGAGGCCGAATTCGACAAAATGTCAAGAGATAACTTTAAATTTTGATATTAAAAGAAAAAGTCAGTGGCGCATATGTTCTATTTTGCAAAATATTCTAGTGATAACCCATATGCACGTCCCTGATGAGTTTATCGACACTTTTTTAGCATTAAAATATGTAGCATTTATGGCAACTTTTACCCTCAAAATTTCATTCGAATCACTAAAAGTACTTGGAAGAAAATTATATTAAATCGAAAAAATTTTAAGACGTTAACACCCTGTAGCTACGAAACAAAGCAGAATCGGACCTATGTTGATATGAAAAATAAATCTTATTTTTACGTCAGTAATCTCCCCACGTGAGATGGTACATATTTTTTGAAACACCTTGTATATGACATTTTTTGTTTTTTGTCAAATAGCTTACTACTTATACTCCTTTTTGTTTTAATAAAAATATTGTATCTTCTTATGTTCAGCAAATTCAGCAAAGTTTATAGAAAAAATCATTTAAATGTTCAAACTGTCACCGATTTTTTTGTTTTGAAAATATGCCAGGTTGAGTCAAAACGTGAAACTGTATGTTTCTAAAAAGAAATTTTCGAAATTTGTGCAATCATCCATCCACTCATCATGTTTGCACCAAACTCTAAGTAAATAAAATTATACTAGTTATATTTAGAAAGCCTAATAAATAGGTAATCTTTTTTCAGATGTAGGATCCAAGTGTATTTACGACCACCACTGTATAGAAGGGGCATATTGTGCGGGTATTGATGGAAGGGCAACGTGTAAGTGCCAGGAGGATGAAGATTATTTTCTAAGTGAGGACGGACAAACATGTATAAGTAAGTAACTATTACACAAATTAAAAAAAAACAGCCTGATCTAACATTTCCCAAAAGCGCTATATCAGATTTCTGGTTTGATATTTTCAATAATTCAAGAAAGTTTGATATTTATTTTATAATTTTTGGCGATATACAGGGTGGTCCGAATTGTATTCCGGAAACTTCGGCAGCATGTTCTGCAGATTAAAATAAGTAAAAAAGTTCGTATAAATGTACGTCCAAAAATGCTTAGTTTCGGAGATACAGGGTGTAGAAATTTCATTTTTATTTCGATATTTTCCAAATAATTTAAGAAGTAATGTCAATATTTGGATGAAAATTGGTGTCTGGCAGTTTTTGGACATGAGAAATTTGATTTTCATGTCAATATGACTCCTACTTGTAGAGGGCGCCACCTGCATATGCTTTAACTGGTTTGAAGAGTAATAACTTTTCATCCATACCTGTATAAAACTACTGAGTAAAAAAATATATATTTACAACTTTTTTTTTACATAAAAAAGGTCTCTTGGTAAAAATCGCTACGAGTAATGGTTCTCGAGATATTTGAAATTGAAATTATCAATACCTGTCATCATTGACAAATTAAACATGTTGACCAAATAGTTATTTGACCGAAATCTTAAATTTGAAATCTTTTTGTGGCAAAAGTTCAACAGAAACTGTTTAATCATCATTTTTTCGCAGAAAAATTTATGATTAATTTAAACAAATAAACATTTATTATTTCAGTCAAATAACTCTATTCAACGTGTGCTTATTTTTTGTCAATAATGACATGGTATTGACTATTTCCATTTTAAATATCTTGAGAACGGTTGCTCGTAACGATTTTTACCAAGAGGCATTTTTTGCGTAAAAAGTTATGGAAATGTATATTTTTTTAGTCAGTAGTTTTATACAGGTACCGTCGAAAAGATATTACTCTTCATAACAGTCAAAATGCATGTAGGTGGCGCCCCCTACAAATAGGAGTCATTTTGACATCAAAATCAAATTTCTCGTATCACAAAACTTCCAGACACCAATTTTCATCCAGATATTGACGTTACTTCAGAAATTATTTGGAAAAAATCGAAATAAAAATGAAACTTCTACACCCTGTATCTCTACACCCTGTATCTCCGAAACTAAGCATTTTAAGACATGGAAGCATTAAACACAATACCTCAGTATAACAGCCTCGATGTATTAGACATCCCAATAACAGAACAAGAAATAAAGACCTCCATAAAACAGCTTAAAAACAACAAATCAGCTGGCTGTGACGATATTCCGGCGGAAATCTATAAGTGTGCAAGTAAAGAACTTATTGGTCATCTTAAGGCTCTCTTTGATGTCGTATGGGAAAGCGGAGAGGTACCTCAGGATTTTCGCAATGCGAATATAGTGAATATATTTAAGAACAAAGGAAGTGCATCAGACTGCGGAAATTACCGGGGAATTTCGCTATTGGCTATCGGCGGAAAAATTCTTGCAAAAATAATGTCAAACCGCCTGCACCCATATATAGAAAAAATCCTTCCAGAATCGCAAAGGGGTTTTCGTACCAACCGCGGCACCGTCGATTCCATATTTTCCATCCGTCAACTACAGGAAAAAGTAAAAGAGCAGGAGTCTAAACTTTATGTTGCATTCATCGATCTAACAAAAGCCTTCGACTCTGTGAACAGAGATGCGCTTTGGGCAATTATGGAAAAGTTCGGAGTACCCAACAAATTTCTTACAGTGTGTAAAAGCCTCCAAAACAACAAGTCAAGAGTGTCACATCATGGATCACTGAGAGACCCATTCCTAACAAATACAGGAGTTAGGCAGGGATGTGTCTTAGCGCCTCTCCTATTCAACATATTCATGGCAGCGCTCTCCATTATAGTGGACAGCAAACTGCAGGAGAGAGGATTGGGCATTAGATACTGATATGACGGCGGTCTGTTCAACATAAAAAGACTCAGGGCAAAAACACGTACAAAATTTATCACAGAACTTCAATACGCTGACGACTGCACTCTAGTTGCAAACACGGTACAACAATTACAAGAAATGTTGAACACATATACCTGGGCATACGAGGCTTTGAGCCTTAAGCTAAACATCGACAAAACTAAAATCATGTGCACTCACCCGGAAGATCACAACAATGCTATAAAAATCGGAGAAGAACTATTGGAATATGTGGCGGAATTCAATTACCTTGGCAGTTTGATTTCGGAAAAGGCCAATATTGACTCTGAAATTCAGCACAGGATTAGTAGCGCCTCAAGGGCATTCTGGAAATTAAAAGACAGGGTTTTCTACAATCATGACTTGAGTACAAAAACAAAACTTGCAGTATACCGAGCAATTATAATCCCCACCATGATATATGGGAGCGAAACCTGGGTGCCTTACCGCCGACACATGAACGCATTGAACAAGTTGCAACAGAGACACCTTAGACAACTCTTAAGAGTCCGGTGGTTCCATCATGTCTCAAACGTATCGGTCCTTGAAAAATCTAACTGCGAGAGTATTGAAGTCATGGTCACAAAATCCCGCTTAAGATGGGCTGGTCACGTATGCAGAATGCAAGAAAACCGCATACCAAAATCTCTGCTTTACGGTGAGCTTGTGGACGGTAAGAGGAGGCCGGGTGGACAACTGAAAAGATACAAGGACATTTTCCACGAAAATTTAAAGGGAATTAACATGCAGAATGAGTGGGAAAAAGCAGCTCACAATAGAACTCAATGGAGAAGGGTTGTAAACTCAGTTAACAGCGGCAACCAAAAAGTAGAGAGGCAACAAAGCAATGAGATTTTTGAATGTCCGGAGTGCGGTAGGCAGATAACATCACGTATCGGGCTTTTCAGTCACAGAAAAGCTCATGAAAGAAAACGCCTTGCGTGACCATTTTCTTTATGTGTGTCGAATACTCGTCAGCGAGTAACGGCTGTATGTATGTATGTATTTTAAGACATACATTTATACGGATTATAATATATTATATAAATTATATTTTTGACTTATTTTTATCTGCAGAATATGCTGCTGAAGTTTCCGGAATACAGTTCGGACCACCCTGTATACAATTTATTCATCGCCAATATGCACGAAACGCACAAACACATGAGGCGTGCATGTGAAAAGTAATACAATAGTAATATTATAATAGGGTGAGTGTTAAATAAGGGCAAATATTTTCAGGTTTGGTAGATCTCGATAAAAGAAACTTATTTTCTCTTTGCTATTTTTCAAAGAAGTCCAAAATAGCCGAGTTATTTAATTCGCTGTGTTATTTAAATCTGCGGTGTCGCAGTTCTAAAAATTTTTCTAAAATATACAGGAAAATTTAAAATAAAATGCATAAATTTAACACCTTTTTTGCAAAAAACTCATAGACGTGGTCCTGAGATCGAAATATACCACCCCTGAAAATATTTGCACTTATTTTAGACTCACCTTGTATATTATTGTAATATGACTGCAGTAACATGTCTACAAAGTGTTCCAAATTCGAGCCTCATAGTTGGGATCTCGAAAACTAAAAGCGATACCAGGTTGGTTAAATGGAGGCAAATTTGAGCAATGTATAATGTTGATCAAAAAATTTAAAAATTCCGAATGCTTCCGAACATTTTTGAAAATAAAAAACGAATATTCTCAGTTTTCTTTTATTTTTTATGACTTTATTTGAAATGAATGATAGATATAACAAAATAAATTTTACATTCTCATAGTTACTTTTTCTGCTGTACGAGATGATGTTTTCAAACCGACCTTTCGTCTCAAAGCTCATCATCATCAACTTTCTTTGTTAACTACGGTCCTGGATATTTTATTAAGAATTTTAAGAGGTTCTAAGGTCAAAAAACCAATGATGTATCGTACATATTTGAAAATTTCATATTAATAACATTTTCCATAAGAACTCATATGTTAGAAAAAAAAAACAGAAACTAGATTTTTGCTAAAATCAATACATTTTTTTTTATTTTTAGGTGGCGCTGTGTCGACTCATCACCAAAGAGTACTATATCCAATTACATTAGGATATCTACTATTAAGGTTTTATTTAAACACGTAATTTTTAACAAAATATTTTATTTTGTTTAAAATTAAAAAAAAACAGATTATTTATACAGGGTGCCTTACCTAAACTGAAGATTTAAGTGCTCACACTCCTCGTTTACACACCAAGGTTTTTTTCAAACGATATGAAACGAATTTTCTTGTAAATATACACCCTGTATATATTAATAAAAAAAATCGGTTTGGATTTGTACTGCCGATGTTTCTAATAAGACAACAATACAACTTTCTTTTTGACTTTCAATATACAGAGACGCAGATAAATTCTAATAGCATCATAGGGAATTTTTTTTTAAATGTTTACCTTAGGTGAAATTTGACTTCGACAGTATGCTTTGAATTAGGTTAAAAATGACATAAGAAAAATACATATATAATAAAAATAAATACCCACAAAAATAGTTTCCTTGTCTACTTTTTTAATCAACTTTTTCAAATAAAGTTTTTCTAAATTCGATCTATAAACCCATTTTTTAGCCATTAATTACTTTAATTGTCATATTTGATATTATATCAGATTTGACCTAAATCAATAAATAAAAACAAAATCTCATATGAAGCTGAGTAATAGCTGTGACACGCTGTATAGAAAAGTTCTTTAGTAAGTAATAGATTCTCTATTAATATTTTTCTGAAGCTTTACAATTTCACTCATATAATCTCACACAAGTCTACTTAAGATGTCCATTCACGTGATCAATCAAGCAAAATATTATTTCAAAATACACAATAAACATTGGATTAATAGAAATAAAGGCGGCAGAAATGCAAAACGATTATTTTATTAATAAATAATCTTTGGCTTCAATTTTTAAACAAACCCTGTATATACCATGTGATTGGCGACTTTTTTTGATGTCATTTTTTTCAGTCACTCTGTACAGGGTGGGTCAAATTCGACGCTTTTAAACGGAAACACCCTTTTCTATAGGAGATAGACGAAAACTAATATCGGTGTCTGGAGCTCAATTTTCATCAAAAACATGATGGTGAAATCCGCACATCAATATCTGTTACCGTTTCGGAGTTACGGGGTGTTTTTCAAAAATGTGCATTTTTAACAAATCGCTGTAACTTTTTTGCTATGGAAAATTTTGTATTTCTATGAAGACATTTCCAAAGCACATTTTTACGTAGAATTTAATAGTTTAAGTATAATTTTTTTAAACTTAATAATTTAAGAGTTATCAACAGAAAAATTCATTTTTTATTTGAGACACCGTATATATTTTTAATTAACTGAAGAGAATTTAAAATTACCTTTTCAAAAATATAGCACACTTGATATTTTGTTATAATCCCCTTCGAAATACAGAATTTTTAAAAGCTCGCCACTTTTAACTAGTAGGCTTTGGGTCCCTTATTGATGATATGCCTTTAATGGAACTCTAAAACATATTTTTCCAGCAAGACGACGCATCGCCTCTGAACGCTGAAGTTATCAGCAAATTTTACAGCCAATTTTAAGAATAATTGGATAGCTAACCAAGATCTCACCCGTTGGCCCTCGACGCCGCCTGACTTAGTACCCATGGATCTAATCCTATGGATATATTTGCGGAAGAATAAAAGTCCCTTATTCTTCCTTATAATGGAGACAAGAATTAAAAATACTTAGCAGTTATGAGAGGGTATCTTTCACCCCCACTGAGTTAATGAATACCGCGAGAAATGTTCAAAAACTGCCCCGTCTACCCATAACAGAAGACGGTCGATATGTCGAACACCTGTAGCAAAAACTCATGTCTTGGTTTGCTACTTATTTTTATTGTTATTAGATATAGTTTAAATGTATTGATGTTGGTTAAATATATTTTAAATTGTTATAAAATTCTGCATCTCCCATAGCAAATATTATTTTCGTTTTAATTGATGCTCACAGCTAGAATTTTTTTGCATTACAGCCGGTGCCGTTCAAAGCCTACTTATTTAAAGCGGGCGAATTTTTATATACTCTATATCTCGAAGAGGAATCGAGCAAAATATCGACTGTTTTATATTTTTAGAAAGGTAATTTTAAATTCTTTTCAATAAAGTAAAAATACACAGGGTGTCCCATATAAAAAATCAAATTTTCTGTTGATAATTCTTAAATTATTAATTTTAAAAAAATTATACTTAAACCATTAAATTCTACGTAAAAAGGTGCTTTGGAAATGTTTTCATAAAAATACAAAATTTTCCATAGCAAAAAAGTTACAGCGATTTGTTAAAAATGCATATTTTTGAAAAACACCCCGTAACTCCGAAACGGTAACAAATATCGATATGCGGTTTTCACTATCTTGTTTTTGATGAAAATTGAGCTCCAGACACCGATATTAGTTTTTGTCTATCTCCTACAGAAAAGGGTGTTTCCATTTAAAAGCGTCGAATTTGACCCACCCTGTACACTATACTCGTAGTATGGTAAAAATGTTTTATAATCAAACAAGTCATATTTAACAAAACACAATATGATCGAAAAAAACGGCGTCGGCGATGGCTAATAAATGAAGATCACTGTCATTTTATATGGTAAATATTATCGATCGTCGCAGCCAACTGGACGCCGTTTTTTTTTCTTGTTCATACGGTATAAATATATATCTTAAATGTCAATATTCGAAGTCAGTTTGATTATAACTTTTTGACCCATACGTTTTACGCCATATTAAGTACCTACTGAGTGTTCCACTAAGATTAGGTATGTCTCGGCTGTGTCTCAGAAAGTATTGTATGATATGAAAAAAAAACGGCCAATTGGCTTGGAAATGACGACCAATGACATTTCCCATATAATTTTACATATAAAATGCCTGTGGAAAAAAATATTTATAACTAAAGAGAACAGGTTTTTATTTGTTGGAAATTATTTTCAAGTTTGTAGAATAGCCGCAAGAGGAGGCAACTGTGTCTAGTCTTATTGGTACACCCTGTAACATGTAACACCCTGTAAAACCATTACACATTTGCAAAACTCAATGTATAGCTCAATAAATTATTTATTAGAATGTTTTGGTGTAGAATAGACTTATAAATATTTATATCTGACTTTGTTATTGTTGTTTCTGAACAAAATAGCAATTTGTCTTGTAAGGAAATGAATTGAAGTGAATTTAAGCCATGTTTCGCAATAAAACACAATGAAACGGTATTTTTAGATTTGTTTAGCTTGGAGGAAACACGAATTTCTACAATATACAGGGTGTGATAGTATGAGTGTGAAAAATTTAGGAAATTACAGTTTTTTTAAGATAATTTGATTTTTAGGGGTTAAAAAATTATTTCTTTTGAATTTTTTGCACTTATAAAACACCCTGTATGCTTAAAAGTTATTAGATTGTGATATTTAAGGTGTACTTAACAAAATAATAAACTTTATTTATTCATGTTTAGGAACCTATTAACGCGTTTATTAAAAAAAATAATACGTATATTTATGTAAATATGTCACAAATTTATTGTATTTTACATTTGATGCCATAATAGTATTACATTACTAGTTCTTTTTTAATTACCAAAAACTTGTATGTACTTAATTTTTTGTTACATTTTGTTGTTTGTTTTGTAATAAACTTTATAGAAAAAAAATGTGTTTTTTTCTAAATTTTCTAGTTATATTCTTCGCCTTAAAAATCTTTTAAGCTTTAAGTCTGTTCAGTAAAATAATATAGCGGGTGTGTCTCAAAAGTGGCTCACCCCTATAACTTTTTTATTTTTTCAGATAAAAGAACGAGATTTGGTATGTTAGTATGTGACATAAATTAGGACTGATTGACGTATTCAATTGTTTTTGGTCACTTCCTGCTTTACCGGAAATGACTTCAACTTTTGATATTTAAATGGCACCTTCGGTATTTTTTACTTTATTCGGTAGAAAATGACACTCTGAATAGAATGACATATCATATGTCAACTTTAATTATCTTTTACCTGAAATTGTAACGTACGGTTCATAGCGACAATTTGACTCCAATTTGACTACCAACTGTGTGGTACCAAATTACTCGTAAAAAATGGTTTTTCCAAATATACTAATGAGCCACCCTCGTTCCATTTGAAAAAATTGAGATACGATTAAAAATACGATTTGGGCATCTTTTAACCAGCCAGGACACGAAAAACATTAGACGATCAAATCTATTTTTCCAAGCCTCCTTGATTAAAAAATAGTGTTTTTCACAGTCATGGTACTCTAGATGGAAAGTTAAAATACGATTTTTTTTAAACGAAAATGTCAAAAGTTGACATATGATATGTCATTCTATTCAGTGTGTGATTTTCTAAGTAAAAATATTCGAGGATGCCATTTAAAAATCAAAAGTTGTATTCATTTCCGGTGAAACATGAAGTGACTAAAAACAAATGAATACGTCAAAAAATCCTAATTTATGTCATATACTAACATACCAAATAGGCGGATACAGGAATTTATTTTAGGGGGGCCCAAATAAAAAGTAATGTAGAATATGCTTTTTAGGATTTTAGGGCGAAATTTTTAACCCAATCTATCGATTTTAGAAGTTTGGGGCCCTCCTCTGCATCCGCCACTGGTACTATTCCCCAAGTATGTTTCAAAGTAAAAGAAACATTAACTTTTTGATGAAATCAAATGAAATATCTGTATTTAAAAAAAGTTTATTTAAAAAAGTTGACTATGAAAATAAATAACAGATGAGACAAAAAAGGACAACTATGTAACTGTTAAAGCTTGGTAGAAAAGCGGAATTATAACAACCCAGTGATTCATCTACCACTCCTGGCAAGCACTGACATACTCCATCGATGCAGTTTACTAATGTAGACTGTTCAGTACTTGTAATACATTCTTCTACGTCTAAAATAAAGAATCATAGAACGTAAATTACTTAATATGCATTAAACTTCATTCAGAACCTCCTAATTAGTGGAAAAAATTTGTGGTCTCAATTACGCTTTATACTTTTTAGTTTACGATCATTCACAATGTCTAAAAAACACACTTAAAATTAATGGAATATCCTAGCGACAATTTGCGGTAGTCAGTTGTATCCATAGAGAAAGTCTAATATTTAGCTTATAAAACAATAAACCTTTGATGTCAAACCAAATTTTGTCTGGACGGACGGATATCAAAGGCCAAAATGACATTCGTCGCAAATTTTGAAGTATAATTAGTGGAAAAGTTAAAATTTTGCTAACTTTTTCCACTAATTGCAAATTTCTACCACTAATTTTGACGTCCTGAATGCTTACATTCAAATTACAGGAACAAACTTCTACGCTAATTGAAACCACTAATTTTATGGCTCTGAATTAAGCTTAACTTTTTCTAATTGAAAATGACTACCACTAATTTTAACGTTCTCAAGGCTTACATTGAAATTAGAGAAACAAACTTCTACGCTATTTGAAACCACTAATTTATTCCACTAATTTTGACGGTTTATTTTTTTTTAATTTCAAATTCTTGTTTCCATTTTACCTCTGCACCTAAAGCCGATGCCCGAAGTCCGCACACACTTGTTTTGGTACCCGTGCCTTCCAGCCTGACACACACAAGTGTTGTTTAAACAAACACTGTCAGTGAGAAACTCTGAGCATTGAGTGCTCTCGTCACAAGTTTCCAAGAAGTACGTTGCAGCTAAAACGATAAAAACCATGTAATTTAAAAAATAGTTTTGTTGAATAAAAACAGAAATAAAAGAGATGTCTTTTTTTCCTGCTTTAAGAATCTGTTACTTCACAAATATATTGTAATAAAATGGTACCTTTTAAACAAGTACTCTCATTTCTGCTAATGACGTATCCTACTTGACACCTACAGACTTCTCGACAGACCGCATTCTCTGTTCCAGCGCATTCAGCATCATCCGCGCAACTTCCACCAAGTTTGCTTCCTGTGATGCATCTATTCCTGTCAGGAGTAGGTATTTCTCCAATGTTACACTCGCATTTTCCATCTACGCAGTAAGCATAGCCATTTTCCAGGACGCAGTTCCCATCTGTACGGCAATATTCACCTAAAACTAGAAGAACATTCAAGTTTAAATAGAACGAAACTGTAATAATTAAAAAAATCATATAAGACCAGGTGTGTGCGTTTCAAACTGATAGCGGGTGGCAGCGGCAAGTCTGTCTGAACACCCCGTATATTGCAATTTGGGTAAATACCACTGTACCCGGTATATATCTAAGTAAACATACTTTGTTAAAGTACCTTAAATTAACCTTAGTACCTTAACAATTTGTTGTTAAATTCGAAATTAAAGAAACATCCAAGGTCAGAAAATCACCAGTTAGTCGAGGACTACACAAAAAACTGCACAATCGCCAATAAATTCTATGAAAAGAAGACAACACAACGCCGACGGTGAAATTTAGGTAAATACCCTAATTTTACAAGAGGATTCCTCGACGACCGCATAGTAAATAACCGGTATAATTCCAGGAATATACCAGTTTATACCCAGGTATACAGGTATATATCTACAATATTCCTCTATGAGTGTAATGTATACCCTACACTATTCTGTAAACATTGGTCTGGGTATATACCAGGTATACACCCAAATTGTATTACCTCCCCGTTGGATATTTACCCACCGCCCTGTGTCCCCATACTGTGTCTGACTGCTATCCGAGAGTACAGGACTCGATCCTCAGTCGGTAGCAAAGCGTATTTATTGAAATAAAAATATTTATTCATGTAAATGCGACCATCGAGCCGACCATCGAGCGACCATCGAGCAGTAAGGAAAGCAATAGTAAGTCACCTCGAGTATGGTTTTGTGTTTCCAAGGACAAGAAGGCAATGAAAAAACAACGATCTAGCTAGAAAAAGAGAGAACACTCCAGTAACTGGACCAGAACCGTTCTGCTTTCCAAGTGAAAACTAACTTAAAACAAACCTGTAATGATAATCCTCCAACGGTTCAAGACACTAGAAGAAATTTCTCAGAACTTAAGACCGAGAAGAATTTTCCTTGATTTAAATAAAAACAATCTTCAGATTATCACGGGGTTTTAACAAACACTGTCTCCTCAACGAACACCTCAGCAGATTGAAGCTAAGAAACAACGGCAAATGCAGATTCTGTGGAGAAAATGGGGAAACACCAGAACACCTCGTCCCTGAATGCGCCGAGACGACAACAATTCCGACTGATATCGGAGATGAAGAACTAGCCGTTAACAATGGAGTAAAGCCGTTTCGTTCACCCCGTGTTCGATCTTTGGTGTTCTCCATATTCCTATACGGGTCTGAGTCATGGACCATCAAGAGCGCTGATAGACACCGTATAGATGCATTTGAGATGTGGTGCTGGAGGAGAATGCTCTGTATCCCATGGACAGCTCGAAGAACAAACCAGTCAATTCTCAATGAACTCGGCATCACATATCGATTTGCACCATTTGCTGTAGACGCATCCGCAATACTTCGGTCATATTACTCGCAGAGGTGAAAACAACCTTGAAAAACTCATAGTACAAGGCAAAGTAGAAGGCCGAAGACCCAGAGGACGATCACCATCAAGATGGCTTGACCAAATAGCAAATATTACAGGTCATCAATTTCAATCAAATCTCCGAGAGGCGGAAGATTGCCAACGATGGAAGATCAAAATCATCAGCTGCACATAGCCATAATATCAGGATTCTTCAGACATGAAGAGACGACGAAGAAGAAGAAAACCTGAAACTGTATGATGAGTTATAACTCAAAAAAGGGGAACACCTAATAGATCTATCATCTTCTTACAGTGCCATACTGTATACAGAGCGTCGGCTACCTCTCGCATGTACAGGGTGGGTCAAATTCAACGCTTTTAAAATGGAAACACCCTTTTCTATAGGAGATAGACAAAAACTAATATGGGTGTCTGGAGCTCAATTTTTGTCAAAAACATGATGGTGAAAACCGCATATCGATTTCTGTTACCGTTTCGGAGTTACGGGGTGTTTTTCAAAAATATGCATTTTTAACAAATCGCTGTAACTTTTTTGCTATGAAAAATTTTGTATTTTTATGAAAATATTTCCAAAGCACCTTTTTACGTAGAATTTTGTGGTTTAAGTATATTTTTTTTAAAATTAATAATTTAAGAATTATCAACAGAAAATTTGATTTTTTATATGGGACACCCTGTATATTTTTAATTTGTTGAAAAGAATTTAAAATTACCTTTCCAAAAATATAACACACTTGATATTTTGCTCGATTCCTCTTCGAGATATAGAGTATAGAGTATATAAATGTTCGCACGCTTTAAATAAGTGGGCTTTGAACGGCACCGGCTGTAATGCAAGAACACTTCTAGCTGTGAGCATTAATTAAAAAAAATAATATTTGCTATGAGAGATGCAGAATTTTATAACAATTTAAAATATATTTAATCAACATCAACACATTTAAACTATATCTAATAACAATAAAAATAAATAGCAAACCAAAACGTGACATTTTGTTACACGTGTTCGACATATCGACCGGGTCTTCGACATATCGAAGGCGTCTTCTGTTATGAACAGACAGGGCAGTTTTTGAACATTTCTCGCGGAATTCATTAACTCAGTGGGGGTGAAAGATACCCTCTCATAACTGCTAAGTATTTCTAATTCTTGTCTAGATTATACGGAAGAATAAGGAACCTTTATTTTTACGCAAATATATCCATAGGATTAGATCCATTGGCACTAAGTCAGGTTCAATTATTCTTGAAATTGGCTGCAAAGATTTGCTGATAACTTAAGCGTTCAGAGGCGGTGCGTCGTTTTGCTGGAAAAATATGTTTTCGAGTTCCATTAGGAGCATATCATCAATAAGGGGTCCAAAGCCTACTAGTTAAAAGTGGCGAACTTTTAAAAATTCTGTATTTCGAAGGGGATTATAACAAAATATCAAGTGTGGTTTATTATTGGAAAGGTAATTTTATATTCTTTTCAGTTAATTAAAAATATAGAGGGTGTCCCAAATAAAAAATCAATTTTTCTGTTGATAACTCTTAAATTATTAATTTTAAAAAAATTATACTTAAACCATTAAATTCTACATAAAAAGGTGCTTTGGAAATGTTTTCATAGAAATACAAAATTTTCCATAGCAAAAAAGTTACAGCGATTTGTTAAAAATGCACGTTTTTGAAAAACACCCCGTAACTCCGAAACGGTAGCACATATTGATGAAAATTGAGCTCCAGACACTGATATTAGTTTTCGTCTATCTCCTATAGAAAAGGGTGTTTCCATTTAAAAGCGTCGAATTTGACCCAGCCTGTACTTGTGATGTGTGTTATCAGTATTTCACAAGTACACGGGACCCACGGGACCTACATTTTATCGCCGAATCCAAACGGCACTATTTGAGAGGCAAATATACTCAAGGTGGTTTGCCATTGCCTTCCTTGAGGTGGCATGGCGGCTCGCTGGTCGCTCTATTTAGATAAATCGATATTTTTATTTAAATAAATAAAGCGACCGTACTGGCTGGAAATCGAACCCAGTACCAGCCCACCTCTCGCACACTGCCTTTAATAGATCTATAAGGTCATGTAATTAACGCCCCTCCCAAACATTCTATATTCTACTCGTATAGATTACTTACGATTTATTGCATGGCAACGTTTATCCCATGGATAATAGTTCGTTCCTTCTGGACAAGTACATACACCATTGCACACTGCTAGAGAGCCCATGTCAGTGACGCACTGAATATTAAATTCACATTCTTCATTATATTTAGCCACTAGAAATATAAATTATGTACAGGTATATACAGAGTAAACTTACTTTTCTGAAAAGCAGGAAAAGCACAGCTTATTCAGTATCATTTGCTGCGCCTATTCTCGTACACAGTCTAGCATTCACAACACTAGTCTCGATCATTATTATATACGAAGCTTAAATAGAGTTCAGAAGCCTGCTTGTTACATAGCATAAGATAAGGAAATAATAAGATATTTGTTTGATCAAAAATTTCAATGTAAAGAATCGTAAGTTGAACGACTGGTATTACATAGGCTGTGGTCCAAGTGTAAACAAATATACTTACCAAAAATTATACTTACATTTTCTACAAGCGTAATAAGTGCGATTTCTTAATAACAATTCGTATCCAGATTGGCATTTGCAGGACCCGGTTCTGTTGTTTGCATTGTCGTTATTGTAACAAAAAGAATTTAAGTCACAGTCGATATCTAGTCTACAACTTTTATACGACACTGCAACAAATAGAAGAATATAGTTTAAACAACAAAAAAACACCAAAAAAGTTTAAATAATATGTGTATCGTTTTATGAAATTGTAGATCATAAAATTTTAATAACATCTTTCTAAAATATATTATTTCATTGAAAATAAAGCAATATTTCAAGAAATAAAGCAGAATTTTCTAATGCCGGGTCCAGACCAAGCGGACAAAACAACGACAAGACAGAAACATTCATGTTTTGCGACAAAATTGCGACAAATCCAATACATTTTGGCGTTTTTGTTTTGTTTCAAAATTCGGAGACTTTTCAATGTCCCGTCTTGAGTCGGTAAATATTAAAGTGTCTATGTTTTGTTCGTATATTTTACAAGTTGTCGGCGCAGTGTGGATGGCGTGTGCTGCGAACAGTAGGAGACCAGTGAAATCACACATGATTAATAAAACTCATTCGCAACTACTAAACTTTTGACTTTGTTGTACTTTTCTCTTTGCGGTGTGGACAATTTGTCTCAAGTTTGTCTTGTCAGAATTCCCAATTTTTTGTCGCAAGTTTGTCTTGTTTTTGTCTCAAAATCGTGTTTACTTTTTGTCACCCGGTATAAGAAACAGTAATATTAAAAAAATATATATATATATAAATTTGAACCATCACCTTGGTAAGCAGTTATACGTACTGTACCACACACCCACTACTATTTTGACAAATTTAGGAGATATGGACATTGCTGGAAGAAATGTATACATTGGTATTTTCTATACCGGGTGCGTCTCGAAAGTGGCTCACCCCCTATAACTTTTTTATTTTTTCAGACGACAAAAAGAATGTGCATTTGCAGATGACTTGGCAATTTTAGCTAACAGCGAAAAAGAACTGAAAAGAAATATAGAAATCTGGCTGGAAGCTCTTGGAGAGAAAAATCTAAAAATCAATGAGATTAAAACAAAAGTTATGATTTTAGGTAAAACGGAAGTCAATATGAATATAGAGATAAATGACATCAATTTGGAACAAGTCGATTCATACAAATATTTATTTGGGAGTGAACATCAGTAGCACGTACAGGAGAACAAGAGACGGAAATCATCGAAAGAATTGGCAACACGTCCCGCTTGTATCAAGCCATTAAAAACAATTTCTTAAATAAAAAAAAAATCTCGAGAGCAGTGAAGATGAGTATACAAGACAGTATTCATACCGACGTTGATTTTTCGCTGTGAAAGTTGGGTATTAACTTAAAGATTGAATGGTAAGATCCAAAGAATGGAGATGTTATATCTACGAAGAGTACTTGGGGTAACAGGGAAAGATAGACTAAAGAACAGCTTTATAAGAGAGGAACTAAAAGTAGATTCGATCCTGAATAAAATTGAGCAATGTCAGCTTAGGTGGTATGGACATTTGAACAGAATGAACAACGACATACCAGTAAAAGGCGTGTGGGAAGCTAAAATGCAGGGAAAGAGACCAAGGGGAAGACCAAGTAAAACGTGGAATGACACAATAGAGAAGATAGTGCAGGATAGAGGACTAACATTAACAGAAGCCAATAGTTTAGCAAGAGAGAAAAATAAATGGAAACAATTTGTGTATAGTGTAGCAATTAAGTGAATTTATTTAATTTAGTATACCTTACACCTTCGGGTAGAAAGGTTTTTGATTATATATATATATATATATATATATATATATATATATATATATATATATATATATATATATATATATATATATATATATATATATATATATATATATATATATATATATATATATATATATATATATATATATATATATAATATATTGATTGACGTATTCAATTGTTTTTGGTCACTTCCTGTTTCACCGGAAATGACTACAACTTTTGACATTTTCGCTTAAAAAATCGTATTTTAATTTTCAATCTAGAGTGCCATATGGCTGTGTTAAAAAATAATTTTTAATCAAGGAGCTTTGGAAAAATATATTTGATCGTCTAATGTTTTTCGTGTCTTGTTCTCGTCGGTTAAAAGACGCCCAAATCGTATTTTTAATCATATCTCAATTTTTTCAAATGGAAAATTTTTTTCAAATAGGTGGCTCATTAGTATTTTTTTACGAATAATTTGATACCACACACTTGGTATTTCGAGTTAAATTGTCGTTATGAACCGCATGTTACAATTTCAAAAAAACCATATGCAACAATGTCAATGATATGTCATTCTATTCATAGGTCAGAGTGTCATTTTCTATCGAATTAAGTAGAAATATACCAGAAGGTGCCATTTAAAAATCAAAAATTGCAGTTATTTCCAAAGAAACAAGAAGTGACCAAAAACAATCAATCCTAATTTCTGTCACATACTAATATACCAAATCTCGTTATTTTTTATCTGAATAAATAAAAACGTTATAGACGTGAGCCACTTTTGAGACGCACTCGGTATAAGTTAATGCTTAAAAGCAAAAAGCTGAAGTATACGATTTTTGAGTAATAACCTACCTAAATTTTCTGTGATCTTACCTAATTTTTCGTCTGACAACGACAAAATCAATTCACTGTCTTGTGTTAACACTAAACTAAACGTACATAAAACTAGGGTTACACCTAACACTAACTGGTACATTTTGCAACATAGTCGTTTTTTATCGAAGGCTAATCATTACTCACTGTACTTGTTCCTGGCCTAGTGTATTAGTTTGTAAGTTTATCAGTTGTTATCAAATTTCGATAAAAGTATTTAATTAACTATGTCACTACGGAATAATGTATATTTTTAAGCCCTTTGTTAAAGCTATTGTTAGTTTTGAGAAAAAAAAATATAGGTTTAAAAATCTATGCATTTTCTTTTGTACTCAGTATATAAAAATTAGGCTGTCATTAGATTATATCTAAATTATTTAAATTACTATCTAAAATAGAGAAATACACACATGGCCAAAATTATTGCATATAACGATATTTTTATTATATTTTGGACCTAATATGATTCTTTTTATATTTTTGGATATATTTGCTTACTACACGATTAACTAATATAAAATTAAAAATCTAAGTGCAACTAGGCTGTTATTATAATTTTATTTCATGAGTGAAAATCAACAAAAACAAATTTCATTTTAAACAGAAAATATTGAAAACAATTTTAATTATTTCTCACAACTAATAGTCTGTATTGCCTCCTCGAGCCTCAATGCAAGCTGTGAGACGACGTGGCATGCTCTCAATTAAGCTGTCCAGAAGATGTTGAGGAATGGCTTCCCATGTTTCGCGCGCAGCAATTTTCAATTCATTTAAGGTACGGGAGGATCATTCCTTTTGGGGCAATATGACGTTTTAACATGTCCCTAGCATGTTCGATCACATTCATATCTGGAGACATCGGTGGCCACCACAGTTTTCTTATACCCTCTTCCTCACAAAATTCGCAAACCGCTAAACTGCGATGGGGAGGAGCATTATCGACCATGTAAACAAATTAATCCCCCACTGCCCCTCGAAATGGACGCACAATATAGGCTCTAAAACGTCTCTAAGATATGAGGCGCCTGTAATTATGCCATCAATAAAAACAAGAGGAGTTCGAGCTCCGTGCATTATACCTGCCCATTATATGCTTCCCCCTTGAAACGGGACACGGGGTTGAGCTGCATTCAAGCGTGCTCGTCTTCCAGATGCTCTCCAGACCAAAATTCGTCGCGAGTCTGACACTAGGCCTATTTTCTTGTTTCATCACTAAACATGATGAAATTCCAATTAAATCGACATTTGCTCTCATCTCCTCAGCCCGTTGTAGTTGCGTAATTTTGTGCTGTAAATTAAGCTTGGGAACACGTAGAGGCCTCCTTAAATGTAATTCTCTGCCATGGAGTCTTCTTGCTATAATCTTTCTTGAAACATTTACTCCGAGGGGTAAACACATAGGGCAAAAAGTGTACACCTACATCCTCTATCCTTAGTACATCCCCTACATCCTCCAGTACATCCTCGGTACATCCCCTACATCTTCGGTACATCCCCTACATCCTCGTACATCCCCTAGTACATCCCCTACATCCTCGGTACATCCACTACATCCTCGGTACATCCCCGGTACATCCCCTACATCCTCTAGTACATCCTCGGTACATCCCCTGGAAATCCTCTCATGTGTACGCCATACATTTAGAATAATTTTCGTGATGAACCTTTTTACGTATCTAAAATACTTTTCGATATATTTTCGTATATATTTTTTTTAAATTTTATTTGAATAGTAAAAAGAAAGTTAAAATTTTGAACGCTATTATCTCCGAAACTATTAAATATATAAAAAAAAGATGAAGCACCATTTCGACTTACATTTACTAGAGGGATATAAAAATTAACAGGGTGTTTTTTTATTTAAAACAACAAGATTAAGGTTACTTTACTTACGACGAAACCGGAATTGTTATTTATGTTAGAGCGATCTCCCACTTTATTACGAGCTTTATTATATGTATAACTACACAAAATTTCTCAAACCTCTACAATTTATTGGCTAGTAATATAGTTGACACCTAATATTTTTGTTGAATTCAAAAGGACAAAAAAAAATCAAAACCATTTAAAAAAATTATATGGGGTCATCGAGAATCGAACTAAGGCGCGCCAACCCATATCAAATCTTGCCAGAGCTGTAACAATCTCGGCTATTGTTGTGCCTACAACAATTCGCCGTTACTTTTATTATACAGGGTGAGTCTTAAATAGGCAAATATTTTCAGGGCTGGTAGATCTCGATAAAAGAAACATATTTTTTCTTTACCATTTTTCAAATAAGTCCAAAATAACCGAGTTATTTAAGTTTGAAAATTAAAAAAAAAATTGATTTTTTTAAATTTTGATAGCCACCTGATTTTTTTCTGTATTTGTGCCCTTTTAGTGCCGTAACCATAGAGTAAAGCTGTAACTATGGTAATATCAGAGATTAAGAATTTATAACGTGGGAAAATTAGCGGTGAACAGGCAGTTCTAAAAAGTTTTCGAAAAATATACAGGGAAATTTAAAAGAAAATGCACGATTTTCAACATATTTTATTTGCAAAAAAAGCATCATAGACGTGTTCCTGGGGTCAAAATATACCACCCCTGGAAATATTTGCACTTATTTAAGACTTACCCTGTATAACAGCAGTTTATGCCTCGGTTTATGCAGTTTATGTCGGCGAAAAAAATAACTTAGCCATGCGTAAAGCCCTATATTATTTGCAAAGTTATCAATCTCGTGTTGTGAACCCCAAATAAAAATGAGATCTAGTAGCTACCGAGGATCTACTTTATAAAACAGACCTAAAAATAGGCAACGTTAAGGCATTCGCATTTATGAACTTCGTTTTTGACGTATAGAAGGTACAATAATAATTATTTACACACACTTCCCTTTAATTCATAACGCTTACGGCACTATGCAATAAGATATGAACACACATGCTAAACACATTTTTGCATAAACTTATACCAGAGATATGGATTAAAGTCTATATATCTAACTTATACATACATTTTGCGAGATATTTTGAGGTTATGAGTAGGGGTGAGCCACAAAGCCTTGAGTATCGATATTTTTATCGATATATCAAATAAAGGTCCATTTTCACTCACATGAAATTTGTGCAAATCGGCTTGTGAAAATCGGCTTGTGCAAACTTTATTTAATAAATTCATTGAGAAAAACGGATGTGCACAAGCTAATTCACATACGTGAAAACCAAGTAACGATATATTCGTCCACAAATATCGATATAGCTATCGATATAACAGATACCGCTATATCTCTTTATGAATACTTCATATCGGAAATATCTATATCTATCTATATTCTCAATATCGATATTCGATCCTATTTGATTTCGTACAGGGTGGTTGTAAAATATTGAACAAATATCAACATTTCGAGAACCACATTTTTTTTGGAAATCGCTCGGCCACATCAATTATTTTAATTTTTCCGGGGCAGATTATGCAAAAAATTAATATTATACAGGGTGTCTCAAAAATGCTTTGTCCAAAACAATTTCTTTTAATGGCAACCCTCGTGGCAACATAATTATTATTTTTCTGCATTTTTGAATTGCCCTTAAAATTCTGAATATTTTCCATGTAAGTGCTTACCCAAATCCAAGCTTTTTGGAGTTATTCTCATTTAAAAATTAAAAAGTGGAAAAAAATATTAGAAAAAAACCTTTTTTAAGAGGATACCTTATGGAAAATGTATTCAAAAGACAACCCACAAATTTGGATGACTTGAAACATCGCATTCGGCAAATTACGCCCCAAATAATTCGAAATACATACCCGGTAAATCCTCGGTACATCCCCTACATCCTCTAGTACATCCTCGGTACATCCCCTACATCCTATAGTACATCCTCGGTACATCCACTACATCCTCGGTACATCCACTACATCCTCGGTACATCCCCTGTAAATCCTCTCATGTGTACACCATAAATCCCCTAAGTGTTCACCCCTCGATTTACTCCTTCAAGGCGAGCTAACTCATTTTAATAGCAGTACTAGAAAGCAGGGGATTACGTCGTGCAATTAGGGATATTTGACGGTCTTGCACAGCAGTAGTAACTCTCTTTCTACCTCTTCCAGGCCGGCTTGTAACCTCGTTTGTCTCCCTGAATTTTTTTAATATTCGCGAAACATCGCTTTGGTCAACTCCTGCAATTTCAGCTATTGCAACTTGCCGGTAGCCCTGTTGAAACAGTGTTACTATTCTGACTCTATTAAACTGTGAAATAATGCTTCTAGGCATTTTAAGGCCAAAACAATGGTCAAGTTTCTTCTGAAACCCAAGGGACAACAAATCGAAATGTGCAAGAATTTGTAATAATATTGAGTCTGAACGATAAACATTGTTTACCATATCCATTTTAACAAAAAAAAAATTATTACAGATTATCAAATATATGTATAAAAAAGATTCTTTAAATCCCTTTCCGTATGTTTTTATTCGATATATGCAATAATTTTGGCCATGTGTGTCAGCAATAAGTACCTATAATTTATTCGCTCTGATTAGATAAGCAAAACGAACTTCTACAGGTTGAAATATATTTTCTATATTATTTTTTCTATATTTAAACGACATGTTTACAACCTGTGACTTAAGATCACTCACACTTATTAATCATTTTCTTTGTGTTATCTAAGATACTTAATCTTTTTTGATAAATATTGCAATATTTACCATTCTACTTTAAAAGGAGCGTACCTATTTGATACTTTCAAATATGCCTGTATTTTTATTACTCTACAAAAATGTAATTTTCATAATTATCATAGATTTTATTACAATTTGCAATCTATGTCCTTGTTAAAAACAAAAAGGTGTAAAAGTAAAATATTATTACTTTATGAATGTTATTTTAAAATTACTATAAATTATATTACAATTTGTATCTATACAGGGTGTCCCAAAAATAAGTGGAACTATTTTAAGGTGGTAGATCTCGATAAAAAACATATTTTCTCTTTATCGTTTTTCAAATAAGTCAAAAATAACGGAGTTATTTTACTTTGAAAATTACTTTTCAGACAAAGATTTTCCTCGATATTTAAATTTTTATGATTTTGCGTCAGTATATATCTTTTATTATTTTAAAAAATCTAGGGGTGGCTGTGTGATATACCTTTTGTTAATTTATCAAAAATTAAAGATTGTAGAGTACAATACTCAACAGTAATAAAAAGATACACGTTTAAAACATATTTTAATTATTACAGAATTAAAACTAGATATAAACCTATAATTATGTGACAAAAAAAGCTAGACCTAATCAAATGCTCAAAATACTTCCTTTCCTGTTAACTGCATAAAATGATTGTCTTCCCAAAAGGATATTTTTATTTTAAAAGGCATATGTGGAGTTCTACCTCGAAAAGCAGCTACAATAATTTCTCTCATGTTGTCGACAATAGCTGCTCGAGTTTTGTAAACGCTGTCTTTAACATGTCCCCATAAAAAACCCAGACTACATAAAATCAGGAGCATTGAAGTATTCTATTAATTGAATGTAGTGAATGCAGTGTGCATTCACTACATTCAATTAATTTCACATTTAATTAATTTCACAATTTAATTAATTCACAAAATGATAACTAGTTGTTAAAGTTGGACTAATTAGACAATTATGTTGAAGTAACGTCAGACATATCACACCTAGATTTTATCAAATAATAAAGATCTTACATAGATCAACTGAAGTAAATGAAAATATCTAGGAAAATCTTTGTTTAAGGGGTAGGCAACCTTGATAGTATTTTGAAGAGACATGAATTCTCCATTGAATATCAGAATAATATACTGGGTGTTCCATTTAAAATAAAAGAGTAACATGCTTTTAAAGATGTGCAATGTTCAATATTAATTTTGTCTCACCCTGTATAACTTTTTGGAACAAAATTTAATTTGGTTTAAAGTACAATAGTTAATTTAACTACATATTAGGCTATACCGGGTAAATTCCAATTTAGGTAGCTTTTATTGTAATTTAAAAATTGTTCTTTATTTCTAGGTAATGTTAAATATGTCAAAAACCTTACATTTTAGTCATATACTTCTCTTATAAAACTCACCTTTATTTTTCTCCCAGAATCCAAAAATCAATTAATAAATAGGGTAATAATATATTATAATAAATATGTATAATAATAAATAATACAAAAAATCAATTAATAATATTATTACAAAAAACACAACTTTGATATGTAACTTTTTTTGGGGACACCCTGTAGAACTCAGAATATTTTTCAAAAGTGCTCTGAATTAACCTACATATCTTCACAAAATTTCATTTCAATACAAACTGTCGTTCTCGTTGGAACTTGGAACCTCCGCGGCGCACAGTGGGGTATTTGATACTGATAGTTGATCGAAATTTTTTTATGTAGACCTTATATAAATTATTGCTATTCTCAATTAAAAAGGAAATAATATGAACAAAATAAAGGATAATTCGTCGATTCTAAAAAAAGGAAGAAAAATCACTGTTCCAGTGTTTTCACGGTCAGTGTTAGTAGTAATATCGCAACTACGACTACTAATGCTACGACTGATCCGCGAGCAATGCCCATACCACTAAAGTCGCTACTAATGCCAAATTGTGCTATACTGCTAATGGCACTAATGCGATCGCTTTGTACACAACAATGCCATCGCGGTTTACACCTCGCATTAGTATATCACTGATTGGCAAATTAGAGGAAACGAAGAATGTTTTTCTCATTTTATCAGCAAAATCGCAAAAAGTCGCAGTATTTTATTTTACTGTATGAAAGCCCAATGTTTACTAAGTAAAACGTATATAGACAATATACTGAATTCTTCGAAATGCGCAACTAAATCTCTAAGTATAATAAAAATGTCACAAATTTAATCAAATTTTCTGAACGCCTAACTTTTAGTTGCAAAAAAAATCGTTAGTATAGAGAATATCAAAATAAATAATACCTTTTTGTAGAATACATATTTGCAGCTTGCTGAGATTGAGATTTTCAATCAAAACAATAATATAAACGTAAAAAGAGCACAAGAACAACAAGAATTTATAATTTTAAACATAAAATTTAGCCATTTACCTCTTATCTGTGAGAAGTAACAACTTTGACGTTTCGTTGAAACAAATGAATGCAACTAAACACACCCATAGCAACGCCATTCATGGCAGAGATGATTTAACTTATCATTTATCTTTTTTTGGAAAATCTTAAACACATTTGCTTTTTCGAATTTCGATCACCTTTTTCATGCTAATACCCCACCGTGCGGCGTATGAGAGGCGCCACCCTGTATAACTGAGCCACTATACCGCCCGTTATAGTAGCTCAGTAGACCCTTATATGGATGAAATAAGATCATGCACTAACAAAAAAAAACTTTATTAAAATAGTACCTTATATCTACTATATACAAAAACAAATCACAATAAAAAGAAATACGGTATGTTAAAACCCTTTCCAACTGTCCTTAATCATATCAGAAGCCTTTTCTCCAATCATAAATATAACAGCATTCGTATGTCCAGCCACAACATTGGGCATAATCGACCCATCAACTACCCGTAAGTTCTTCACACCGTACACCCTCAGTTGTTCATCTACTACAGCTGTCGGATCACCCATTGGACCCATTTTGCACGTGCCGACGTGGTGGCCCAAAGTGGTACTCACGTGACGAACCGCGCAGGCCCAGTACTCGTCAGATCCGAAACGCAGATGTTTGCAGCCTGGAAATGGGAACGGGTTGATTCTGGTGTTGTATCGCTGAAATCTGTTCGAATGGGCAATGGAAATGGCCTAGAAAAGAAAAGAAATGTTTTAGAATTATTGTGGCATTATTAATAACATAACCAAAGAAGATATCTGTCGACATAGATATCGGGCATGTAAAAAAAAGCCAAGTCTTGCAACACAATTCTTCCACTATAAAAAGTTGTGGGAGCTCGTGTAAAAGCAAGTCAGTTTATTTTATTTAGTCTCTCTTACAGCACCTATTCAACAATTTTGTTATAAATTGTTAGTATCAATATTAGTCATCTTTATTTCTACAGGGTGGTCCGAACTGTATTCCGGAAACTTCGGCAGCACATTCAGCAGATAAAAATAAGTAAAAAAGTTCGTATAAATGTATATCCTAAAATGCTTAGTTTCGGAGATACATTGTGTAGAATTTTCATTTTTATTTCGATTTTTTCCAAATAATTTCGAAGTAACGTCAATATTTGGATGAAAATTGGTATCTGGGAGTTTTTTGACATGAGAAATTTGATTTTAATGTCAATATGACTCCTACTTGTAGAGGGCGCCACTTACATATTTTTAACTTGAAGTTTGAAGACTAATAACTTTTCGTCCGTACCTGTATAAAACTACAGAGTAAAAAAAGTACATTTATGACGTTTTTTACGTGAAAAAGGTCTCTTGGTAAAAATCGCTACGAATAATGGTTTTCGAGATATTTGGAATCGAAGTTATCAATACCTGTCATCAGTGACATAAATTAAACATATATTGACTAAAGCTTGATTTTCATGCATCCGTTGTCCGACGATACGATGATACGATATTAATTTTATTGGTTGAATTTAAAGGCTTCAATTGGTTAACCGTTTCTAACCAATCGAAGTCTTTAAATTCAACCAATAAAATTAATATCGGACCATCGTATCAACGGATAATGGACGCATGAAAATCAAGCTTAAATAGTTATTAGACTGAAATTATAAATTTGAAATGGTTTTGTGTCAAATGTTCAATAGAAAGTGTTTTATCATCATTTTTTGCAGAAAAAATTACAATTTAAAAAACATAAAAATTTCCTTAATTTATTATTTCAGTGAAATAACTACCTACTCAATGTGTTTATTTTTCATCAATAATGATATGTATTGTCTATTTCCATTCTAAATATCTTAAGAAAGGTTGCTCGTAGCGATTTTTACAAAGAGATATTTTTTACGTAAAAAGTCCCAGAAATGTATCTTTTTTCACTCGGGAGTTTTATACAGATCACAACACATGTAGGTAGCGCCCTCTACTAGTAGGAGTCATATTGACACCAAAATCAAATTTCTCATGTCAAAAAACTCCCAGACACCAATTTTCATCCAAATATTGACGTTACTTCAGAACAATTCAATTATTTAGAAAAAATCGATATAAAAATAAAACTTCTACACCCTGTATCTCTGAAAATAAGCATACATTTATACGAACTTTTTTACTTATTTTAATCTGCAGAATACGCTGCCGAAGTTTCCGGAATACAGTTCGGACCACCCTGTATAATAATTATAATGACTTGGCCTATCTAACCTAACCTAACTTTTTATAGTGGAAGAATTGTGTTGCAAGACTTGGTATTTTTTACATTCTGTACATGTTTTTAATGAGATTACATTTTCGGTGTGTTTAACAGGGGTTTCATTTATGAATTGAGATACAACAATGCGCTTTTCGCATCACTGTTATATTTTTTATCAAACTAAAGATGCTACAAACAGATTTGACCTAGCCCTCTTAGTTTTTGAAATACAGGGCGAATTTGAAAATGTTTATTTGATAAAAATGTTGTTTGATAATTAAAATACAAAGGGGGTAGTAAAATGCAACACTTTAAAATTCGTCCACTATTTCATGAACAAAGAAGATCTCTACTCATAAACGAGAAATCTCATAAAACACTCGAGAATGGGACACCCTGTACACTGCATTTAATAGAAAATTTCGTTTTAAAAAAGTTTGTTTTGGTATACAGGGTGCTACTAATTCGAGATACGAGCATTGGTATCTCAGTAACCGTAATAGATACGAACATGGTTAAATTGGGGCAAAGTTGCGCTTTGGGATGTTCACCAAGACTCCATCAAATTTTTTTTAAAATTTCAAGGATTGCTAAGTTTTTTGGAAAAAACGGATTTTTTGAAAATAAATTTTATTTTTTCCTATCGTTACTTTTTGGAAAATCAAGAAACGAATTGCACATTCTCATAGCTACTTTATTAGGGCTATCTGATAGTATTTTTAAATTAGCTGATAATTTGTGAGATACAGAGGCCAACTTAATTTTTTTAAATACGGACCTGCAATTTTTATTTCAGGTTTTGAAAGAACTCGGTCTCCTAAGTACAAGATATGCCACACAATACTTTTTTGTTTCGGACGTTCGAACACAATTTATTTAATTTTAATTATTTTGGGGGCATTACTTGATCTCAACATTTACAATAAAGAGTACCAAATGCATTCGGAAGTATAAGTTCTATATATCTGTTCAAAGAGCTATAAATAATAAAATTGAACGAAAAATAAATTTGTTCAATAGAGAAGGTGGTAACCCTTTCGAACCTGTAGAGCAATAGAAACTAGTTTGTAGAAGTTGATTTATTTATAATAACTATGATTAATATAATGCATATTATTAGATCGTACACTGAGATTTCAAACTCACAATAAAAAAAATGAAATATAATATCTTTAAATTGCTGACCTGGATATTATTTATTTGAATCTTTTAATTGGCTCGATTTTACTAATTCAATGTTAATTAGCGCTGATCAATATTGTTGCGATGAATATAATCAGGTTAAATAATTTTAAAAGACCAGAGTCGGATTTGAAATTATTTTAAATAATAATTAAATAGATTTGTCGTTGTTAGGGTACCCAAAAGAAACAAAAAATATAAACTATGGCATATCATTTTACTCGAAAGACCGAGTTCTTTCAAAACCTGCAATAAAAAATGCAGGTACGTATTTAAAAATAAATTAAGTTGGCCTTTGTATCTCACAAACTATTAGCAAATTTGGAAATCCAAAAATACTCTCAGATAGCCCTAATAAAGTGGCTATGAGCAAGTGCAATTAGTTTTTTGATTTTCTAAAAAGTTACGACAGGAAAAAATAAAATTGATTTTCAAAAAAATCCGTCTTTTTTTTCAAAAAACTAGCAACCCTTGAAAGTTTTAAAACTTTTTTGAAGGCATCTTGGTGAAGGCGGAACTTTGCCCCAATTTAACCATCCTTGTATCAATTACGGTTTCCGAGATACCGATGCTCGTACGTCAAATTGATAGCACCCTGTATACCTCTAATAATTATTTATTCTAATTATTAAACTGCTTTAAGCAATAACGACTAAAAATGCATGGAGGCCATCATTTCCAGTTTTAAAGAAATTCTTGACCTATAACTGATCCAACCTCTTGACAACCTTGCATTTCGCAAGTGAAATTCTCATCAGCCGCATTACTATGACATTTACTAAAGCGCGAATTCTTTAAATCTTTGAATCCATCGAAATATTATTCATCTTTCAACAGAAATAGGTTGTTGGTATTGATGAAACTCGTTACCAAGCCGTTGTCAAGGTACACACTGACATAATGTCGCTTAACCTATATACCTATCGATCTTACTGGCAGTATTTTTAAACACGACCTTTATTTTACACCAAAATTATCAGAATGTGAGTCGAAATTGAACGAAAACTTCAAAAAAAATCATGCCGACCAAAAGTTTTCTGGTTAAAGCCGAACTAACCATACATAAACTCTCTTGTCCCGGAGTTTGGCTGTGTTCCAATGGAAAAATCTCCTTGCAACTAGGGATGCTGGACTCTAACATCCAGACAGAAGCTTATAAACCAATATTCCCCATGTTATTCGACGAAAAATTCATCTTTTACAAAACATTTCTGAAAGAAAGAAGATTAGGTGAGTTACAACGAAGCCTCTACCGAGAAAAATTCCTCGTCGAGATGATTCAGTGGAAAAATTGTGATGAAGGTGTGGTCCTTGCCAATTACAAGACTTCCTTAGATGAATTGCTTTATCCCAGTTCATTCAGAAAGACAGAATTAACGGGAAATAACGTGGATGTACTCATGGAACCGACTAAACTCTTTCCAGGGACCATCGCGCCAAAACTCCAACTCAAAACCAAGACTACCATTGAAGAAACTTACTCAGAGGTTAATCCTAAGATATTTCCTAAACCTACGATGGGTCATCACCAAAAATATCATTGCAATGGTCAAATATCAGCTAGGAAACTTCATCCGAAGAAAGTGTGTCATACTGTGGGCTACAGCAAGGCTCTGCAAAGATGTCCTAAAACTAACAAAGATAAGAGACCTATTTTTATGTACAGAAGACCAGAAGATGATTTAATTCTTCGAACAAACCCGAATAAGGTGATTAAAGATGACATGATTATGACAAATAGAGACTTAAAAAGCTTGAGAAAGAAGAAAGAGAATGTTTGTATGTACCAGTGTTCGGAAAATGGAGATACTTGTTACTGTAACAAGTCAGTGCCTATGTCTCAAGAACCTAGCACTAAAACCAGTTTTGTTAAAACTGTTCAGCCAAACAAAATTCGAAGATCTTCACAAACTTATCCATGTGATTCACAGTACGAGTCATGTTTATGTACTATTTGTGAAAAATACGAATGTACGTTTTTTGAAAAAAATAATCTCCAAAAGGATATGGTTTCAGAAAGTACTCAAGAAGATGATAATTTGTGTCCGCACTGTAGAGAATACAGCTCGAGGAACTACCAGTGCTATGAATCGGATAACGCATCTGAAAAAAAGGTGTGTTTTTGTTTGCCGAAAAAGAAGACAGCCAAACTGGCTAGGAAGTTACAAAATAAGATTAGAAATACTGTTCAAAACGGTGCTAGTTCTTTAGAAAATTGTTTAAGAGATTGCGAGGTGAGCGATTAGAATAATATTAGAAAAAAGGTTTGTTAAAGTTTATTGAAGCACAACCTAGTAACACGAATATTAACTAACAGTTATTTTTGACTTTATACATATTCATCATATTATACAGTGTTGTAATATACAAAGTTATGCAAATGTATGTAATATACAGAAAATATATTTAATATACAGATACACCTTTCGCATCAAGAACCATAATAATATTTCTGATTTAAATTAGGTGCATAAGAATTTCATAAATAACCGAAAATATTTAGTTTTTAATTTATTGACACTAAAACTCTAAAACTAAAAATAGAAGTTTCACAGAAATAAATTTATGTCAAAAAAATCTTCTTTTTTATCGAAGGAATAGTTAGATAAAAATTTTAGTTCATAATATATTAAATAAATGTTCATATTTAAAAATATAATAAACATTACTAAAAATATAATGCCATAAAATTATAAATAAATGTTTAAATAGATCGTTATAAGGTATATTGTTTTTTAGAATATACATATATTTTATTAACTTGTTATTGTTGAACTTCTTATACAGGGTGTCCCAGGCTGAGCGTGCATTAGAAGTTTCTAGAGAACCACGAACCACAATATCTAGATCGGAGATTTTTTGCACATTATTGTTTTACCACGAGATCTATCGATTAACAATATTTTCCGAGATATTTTCAATATGGCAGCACTTCCGGAAATACCGAAAGTTAACAGCAACTTTTTTATTTTAAATAGGTGCCCCCATTTTTTATTACATACTTAAATTCTCTATAAAATTCTATGAATATTGATGTTAAACACTGTATATCTAACTTGAACCGTTTTTGAGAAAAAAATATTTAAAATTTTTGGACAAAAAAAGTTACCTGTCAAAAAAATTTGTATAGCCTAAAATTCAAATTTACTGATCACTAGCTACTGTGATATAAAGAGAAAACATGCAACCAAAGAATATACCTAGCTAGAAAAAGAATACTCTGCCATACTGAAAAATGGTCCTACAGAAGTGGTGCCATCTATTGAGTAAGGCTTGTTTTAAATGGATCGAAGCGCGGGATTTTTAAATGAGCGTATTTATTGAATTTTACTCTAAAATAATTAAATTTGATTATTAAATCATATTTTTTACACAAATTCAACAATACTAATAACAAGTATCGTTGTGATGTGTAAAAAATAAGATTTAACAGTATAATTTATACAATTATTAAATAAAATTAAGGCCAAACATGTGTAAATATTATTTATTAATTAAAGTTTTTATTTATAAGTCAAACATTTAAAAATCCTTTATTATAATAAAACAAGACCAACGTAATACGCCCAAAGTTTTGTAAATGGAGTAAATATAAATAGGTACTTAAATGATGGCAAAAATAAAAGACTTACATTATATTTTTAGGGCCACAAACAAAAGGAATTGTCTAATTAAAACACATATAACAAATTATAGTTTGAAAAACGTTTTGATAATCATTTGCATATCATTTGATAAAATTATGATTGGCGCTATGACAACGACAATATTTTTTGAGAATTTGACAATAGTATGACAATGGCCGTTGGAAACTATAGAAACTACAAAAAATTCTGATTTAACGCCATCTGGCAATAACTAGTAGCAACTTCTTAATCTAAAAATTAATTGCACTACCACCTAGCGCCTGAGGCTGGAACTATTTTATTTGAAATTTCCGTGGAAACGGTGGAACCGCGTTTGCTATTTCACTTTCCCGCCCCTGCATGCAACTATCTCATAGATAAATGCAACAAGTTTAAATTGGAAAGCCCGTAAAAATTTTAGGTCGCGAAATTATTTTGGGTCGCGACCGTTATACGCGATCTGGCGCTGCTATAGCGGTCGCTAAGAACAACGGCAAACAAAAACAGAAATAATTTTCTCTTGTCAAAGTCAGAATCTTCAAAAATCATAATAATCTTTCAAAATCTAAACCGCTCTCATTAAAGAAATTCCGAAAAGTGTTTATAGCGTCCATTTTCAAAGTAATAATTGCTATCTTGTGAGTTTAATTCAAGTTTTATTTACTCCAACCGGTGATAATTGTGAAAAAGTGGCATTAAAAACTTAAAAAGCTGTGCTGTGAACTGTGAACTGCAAAAACCATCGTCGATCGTGGCATAACATCGGTTTCCAATGTTTCATAGGTATTTCGTACATGCGTCCTTATATAAAATAAAGTTTCTTGTATGCAACACACTGTCTTTTATTTATAAAATTAAACGAAAATAATAATAAAATTGAATAAACAATATTTGGCGATATAATTCCGGAAAAAGCCGAACCGCTCCGAAATTTTCAAAAGTTTTGGGTCGCGACCGTTGCAAGAATAGCGCCAAATAGTGTTTACATTGTCCTTATGGGCACTTTCCAATATTTATCTATGAACCATATTGGCGCTATTCTTGCAACGGTCGCGACCCAAAACTTTTGAAAATTTCGGAGCGGTTCGGCTTTTTCCGGAATTATATCGCCAAATATTGTTTATTCAATTTTATTATTATTTTCGTTTAATTTTATAAATAAAAGACAGTGTGTTGCATACAAGAAACTTTATTTTATATAAGGACGCATGTATGAAATACCTATGAAACATTGGAAACCGATGTTATGCCACGATCGACGATGGTTTTTGCAGTTCACAGTTCACAGCACAGCTTTTTAAGTTTTTAATGCCACTTTTTCACAATTATCACCGGTTGGAGTAAATAAAACTTGAATTAAACTCACAAGATAGCAATTATTACTTTGAAAATGGACGCTATAAACACTTTTCGGAATTTCTTTAATGAGAGCGGTTTAGATTTTGAAAGATTATTATGATTTTTGAAGATTCTTACTTTGACAAGAGAAAATTATTTCTGTTTTTGTTTGCCGTTGTTCTTAGCGACCGCTATAGCAGCGCCAGATCGCGTATAACGGTCGCGACCCAAAATAATTTCGCGACCCAAAATTTTTACGGGCTTTCCAATCTAAACTTGTTGCATTTATCTATGTCTATGAACTATCTATTTCAAAAATTAAATTCTTCAAATGTCATATAATAATGGCGGTAGCTGTCATGAGATTAAGCGATTAAAAAATTATCATAAATCATTTTTTTTCAAATGGAAACCAAACCAAACCCACTTTTTATATTTTACTAATGAAAAGGTTTTCCAATTCGTTATTTTTTAACTATAATGTTCCTATACCTAAAATAAATCGTTTTTAAGTTATTTAAGTTTTAGTTTGAAAACGTATATTTTTTTTTTATATTATCTAGCTTTCTTTGACATTAAGTGTGACATCAGTCAGACAATAATTTATTTTTATCTGTCAGAAAACGATTTAATTGAATGTCCTATATTATAAATACTGCCTGTACTGTACCTACTGCATTTTCGCTCTTTAGTGATATCTAATAGTTGAACGTTTATTAATTATTAATAATATACCGTATGATCGAAAAGAAAACAGCGCAAAATTGCCTTGGAAATGATCGATAACATACTGCTTTTTGAACAAAGTGTCATAATATGACATGGCCAGATCTATTGTTTTACATCACTTGACGTCTAAAGTCACAGGCTACTAGTTAAAATCAAGAAAAATATACGCTTTAAAACTAAGTTTTGAATAACTTAAAAACGACTTATTTTAGGTATAGGAACATGTATAGTCAAAAAGTAACGAATTGAAAAGCCTTTTCACAGCCATTCAAGGGGGGCCATTTGAAAAAAATGATTTATGATAATTTTTTAATCGCTCAATTCCATGACAAATGCGGCCATTATTATATGACATTCGAACAATTTAATTTTTGAAATTGGGAGTCACATTTGTAACACAGTGGCTGTGGTAATCACTAAATTTGACCTTTAGACTATTCACATATTTTTGACAGGCAGTTTTTTTGTCCAAAAATTTTAAATATTTTTTTTTCTCAAAAACGGTTAATGTTAGTTATAGAGTGTTTAAAATCAAAATTCATAACATTTTACAAAGAATTTAAGTATGTAATAAAAAATGGGGACACCCATTTAAAATAAGAAAGTTGCTGTCAACTTTCGGTATTTCCGGAAGTGCCGCCATATTGAAAATATTTTTAATCGATAGATCCCGTTGTGAAACAGTGATGTGCAAAAAATCTCCGATCTAGATATTGTAGTTCTCTAGAAACTTCTAATGCACGCTCAGCCTGGGACACCCTATATACCACACTATATACACTTTTGACTTTATTTTAACAAACTAAACTTAATGGTAATTATTAGTACATAATATTATTGTATGTCATCTTCAGAACAAATTATTTTAATCAAAAATAAATATTTCACTATAAAACATGAGTTTATCATCATATTTAGGGCAAATCATGTAAATCAATAGTGTGAATAAAATATATTACAATAAAACCCGAGTTTAATTTTATGCAATATTTTGTTTAGTTTTAAGAATGTGACCATAAATTCACCTTTTTCAAAACTTTTTCGAAATTAAGAAGATCTATCTCACCTAATGATCTCACCTAATACCAAGAAGCCTCTAACGACAAAAAATCGTCGTTGAGATGATTCACTAGAAAAATTGTGATAAAGATTTGGTTCTTACCAATTTACAAACTTCCTTAGACGAATTACTTTATCCTAGTTCATTCAGAAAGTCAGATTTAGCAGGAAATAACGTGGATGTACTCATGGAACTCACTAAACTCTTTCCAAGTACCATCGCGCCAAAACTCGAGCTCATAACTAAGACTACCATTGAGGAAACTTACTCAGAGGTAAATCCTAAGATATTTACTAAGCCTTCAATGAGCTATCACCAAAGATATCATTGCAATAGTCAAATATCAGCTAGAAAACTTCATCCAAAGAAAGTGTGTCATACTGTCGCATATAGTAAGGCCCAGGAAAGATATCGTAAGGCTTTTGATGTTGAATGGCTTTACAGGATGTCCCAATATGTTGGACAGAAATGAATATACTTTGATTAGGTATTAGGTGTGTAAAATACAATCAATATTTTTTGGGTAAAAAATCCAGATCTATATTTAAAAATGTAAAGTTAATGATGGTATCTCAGAAATGAAACATCAGATCTGGTATTTAACTGTATTGTGATGATGCAGTGACATTTATTTTAAAATATCTTTTCAAACATACACAGCAAACATTCATAAATGGACGTAAATATCTTCAGAATTATTCGGATAATTTTAACTTGCAAAACTTTGGCATAATTTGACCTTCAAGGAGACCCTTTTAGTCACCTAAGAATTTGGGTCACCCTGTACAAGCGTCAACAGCAAACTGATTTGGTTCCATGCCAGATTGGCCCTAAATCTTTGGTATAATTGCATAGGTCATGACATTTTTATTTTGGCAAAATTAATTTCAACGAAAATAAATTCACCAAATATTTACCATTTTAATTCCTTCAACCATCGTTGCCAAGTCTTCCTCTTCGGAGAAATAATTTGGCTCGATAACAGGCCAATGGAGAGGGTTTGAGTCTTTTAAAGACACTCGGCCTCTGCTTTTTGGTCTCAGCAATACGGGGGCAATGCTGAAAGACGGTCTGCCGATCAGTGGGGCATAGACTGAGTCGAAGAATTTTTGAGGTATACCTAAATAAATTTATATAGATGTTATTAAAATTAAATACAAAATATTTTTATTAAATTTGCATTATTTGCGGTAATTCACAGAAATATTTTCAAAAATTACTGTAATAATCCATCAAGTCTTATATGTAAAGGGTGACCAAATTCGAACCTCATCAATGGTACGAGGCATGTTTTTTAAGTAAGTACCGTTTTGCGATTCCGCCGCCTCAGCGCTACGGTCGGCGTTCCGCGCATGCGCGCTAGTTACCTACATCTCTTGTCTATGCACAGACGCCAGTACAGTCTGATTCTTCATTGTATACGTTGTTTATTGAGTGTTTAAGATGCCTCCGACAATCGTGAGCCCCGCCGATTGTGAAGTACGGGCTGTCATACGATTTCTTAGTGCTAAAGGCGTAAAACCGATCGATATTCATCGTGAGATCTGTGAAGTTTACGGACAAAACATTATGAGTGATGGAATGGTAAGGAAATGGGTGAGAGCATTTAAAGATGGCCGCACAAATGTGCATGATGAAGAACGGAGTCCTTCGGTCGTTAATGAAGATTTGGTGCAGAAAGTGGACGAAAAAGTGAAAGAAAACAGACGCTTTACAATTTCATCATTGTGCGACTACTTTCCTCAATGTTCTCGTAGTGTTTTGTATCGCATTGTGACCGAGAACTTGAATTACCGGAAATTGTGTTCACGTTGGGTTCCGAAAATGTTGACGGATTTGCACAAAACCCAACGTTTAGGGAGTGCATTGACTTTCCTTGAGCAGTACCACAATGAAGGTGAAGATTTTTTAGACAAAATTGTTACTGGTGATGAAACATGGGTGGCCTACGTCACACCAGAATCGAAACAACAGTCCATGGAATGACGACATTCATCATCACCCAAAACAGTGAAGTTTAAGCAAACAATTTCTGCCCGGAAGATCATGTGCACAGTTTTTTGGGACAGAAAAGGAGTATTGCTAGTGGAGTTTCTGCCTCGTAATGAGACAATCAATGCAGCATCTCATTGTGAGACATTGAACAATCTGCGCCGTGCAATCCAAAACAAAAGACTTGGCAAGTTGAGTAAGGGTATTGTTTTGCTGCATGACAATGCCCATCCACATGTGGCTAATCGGACCAAAGATCTCATCAAATCTTTTAAATGGAAAACTCTAGATCATCCTCCATACAGCCCTGATCTGGCGCCCAGTTACTACCATTTATTCCTGCACTTGAAGAAACACCTGGGCGGTCAGCGTCTTCAAGACGATAACGAAGTCAAAACAGTTGTGATACAGTGGTTAACCAGTCAGGCGGCAGAATTTTATGAGGAGGGTGTTGAAAAACTGGTGCCACGTTATGACAAGTGCCTCAATATTCACGGAAATTATGTAGAAAAGTAGATTAAGGTACAGGCTTTCATGTAAAAATAAAATTATTGCGATATCTTTGCACGTTTTTTTTTTAATTCCAAAACGGTACTTACTTAAAAAACATGCCTCGTATCTCGGAGACTACAAGAGATACGAAGCCAGTAAACGAAGGTAAAGTTGTGCAATTTGATGCTAAATTGAAATACAACTTTAAAAGTTTAAAAATTCGGAATACTTTCGAAGATTTTTCCAAGAGTTCATTTTTATTTTATTTTTAAATACATATAAAGCAAAATAGATTGCACATTGTCATTGATACTTTTTTTGCTCTAAAAGATGGTGTTATCAGGTTTTCAAACTGACGATTTGTCTTTGAACTGCCATCATCAACTTTTTTTTAATACGACCAAGAAATACGAACTTTTAAGCTCCCAAGACCAATAATGTATGCCATAATTTGATCAGCATCAAATTGTGCAACTTGTTTCTGAGATGCCAATGACGTGGCTCGAATTTGGGACATCCAGTTTATAATCAAAAAATGGTATCTTTGCTTTGATTATTTCTGTGAGAGCAAACAGTATAGAACACAGAAATAACAAATTTTAATAGAATTATAATAATACCTAATAAAGCTCTAAAACCACCAATAACATCGCCATTAAGTCCACCAGCTCCTAAAACCAACTCCATATCTGGATAATCATCATTAGACTTGGAAGCATACTTCGTTTTCACAAAAGCCAAAGCTTCTGCACCACCCGGTATAGTGTATGGACCTTTTCCTCTGGCAATAAAATTATAAATATCTATTGGATTCTGGACAGTTAAATCTGAAACTAAATTACAGATCTTTTGTCAATCTAGATTGTTTTCTTTATAACTAAACTTAAATTTTTTTGATCATTCTGAAGGAATCATCCAAAGTGATAAATGTAGATTGTCTCTGATTTTTGTTTGATCGAAAGTGTACAGGGTGTCCCGTTTTGGTTGAAATCATACGGTATCTCCGTTATTATAGTGAAGCTAGAAGTTTGCGGTTTGCACAAACCTGGCCCAGTTTTTGTTAAACGGAAGATGCCGTAAACACATTTTTCATAGGCCTCTTCGTTTATGAGCTACAGGGTCTATTTGAAATTTTATTTTCAAACAGACAATTTTATTATTGTGAAAGGTATCGAGAAGGTGAAAACAGTTTATTGTAGAACTTCAACCAACGGTATAATTTTGCGTAGAACACAGTGACGTAGTTTGTTATTCTACGAAAAGAGTATTTTGAAGATATGAACTAAAGTTAGTTTTTTTTATATCATATGATCTGGCTTACTTACATCGTAAGCTTCTTAAAAAGATATATCACTCTGTATTTATTTATATTTGGTTGATTGTTTCACTCTTAATTATTCTTTTAGAATCTACAGGGTGTCCCATTTTGGTTGAAATCATATAGTATCTCCATTATTAGTAAAGATAAGAGTTCTACAATAAACAGTGTCCACCTTCTCGATACCTTTCATAATAACCGAGATACCTTTCATAATAACCGAGATACGGGGTCCATAATTGCAAAATTTTAAAAAAGACTCTGTAGCTCAGAAATGAAGAGGGCTACGAAAATTTTGTTTACAGCATCTTCCATTTGACAAAAAAGTGGGACGGGTTGGTGCAAACCGCACCCTTCTATCTTCACGAATAACGGAGATACCGTATGATTTCAACTAAAATGCGACACCCTGTACATCAAAAGTGACACAGTTTAAACCCCGCTTTACCTGTAACACTCTCGTTTACTAAGAATGCTATAGTTGACATCGCCATATGATCTTGATAGTTATATCCTACAGGTAAATCGGAAATAACTTCCATTCCTAAACCCTCCAGATGACTCCTTGGTCCAACTCCAGACAACATTAATAACTGAGCACTGTTTATCGTGCCAGCGCTTAGAATAACTTCTTTTCTGGCTCTCACTGTGTATTTTTGTTTGTTTTTGATGAACTCCACGCCATAAGCTTGTTTAGTTTGGTGGTCGATCAAGATTTTCGTTACTCGGCTTTGAGGAGATATTTTGAGGTTTGATCTGTGCGCTACTGGTTTTAAGAAGGCTTTAGAGGCACTGCATCGGAGACCTTTTTTCATTGTAGCTTGGACTCTTGAAAAGCCTTTAATGAAATTATTTATTAGAAAAAAATGGAGATGCTGAAGAAAATATTAATTGACAATATTCAATAATTAGATATTATTATTCTTTTCTTGATTCAGTTTTGCCAAGAAGAAAACTTTAGGATAACTAATACATGGTTCTGCCTGCATCCAAGAAGACTGTACACATGGAGATCACCACAGGACGGAACGGAAAATGTTGATTGATTTCAATCAGATTGATTTTATTTTGATAAATGCAAGATATCATTCGTTTGTGACAAGAGTTGCAACTTACCCTGGAGCAGATATACCATCAGACCATGTTCCAGTGGTCATGAATTTGAAACTCAAACTTCAGACAATACAGAGAAAAATTGAAATAATAGATGCATCGAAATTTTATATTGGTATCAATGAGCACATGTAAAGACACAAAGCTTCAGAACTGACGATATCCATATACGTAGGGGAGTAAGACAAGGTTGTGTACTCTCTCCACTTTTATTCAATATGTACTCGGAGGAGATCTTCAGTGAGGCTTTTGAGGACTCGGAGCAGGGAATAAAGGTTAATGGAATCCCAATATCAAACCTAAGATACGCAGATGACTCCGTGTTGCTAGCAAACAATATGAATGAGTTACAAGACATGTGTACCCGCCTAAATATAGCTAGCAACAGATATGGATTAAACATCAACGCTAATAAAACCAAATTCATGATCATTAGCCGTGACAAACTAAGGTATGCGAACTCAACCCTCAGCATAGGAAATCAGCTTATAGAACGGGTGGAAAAATATCAGTATCTTGGCTGTTGGCTGCATGCGGACTGGAATCCTGAACGAGAAATTAGAACCAGAATAAAAAAAGCGCGCGCAGCATTTCTTAAGTTCAAAAACGTACTAAACTGCAGAGACATCCAACTGCAGCTGCGTCTACGATATGCAACTACGTATGGTCCGTCCTGCTCTATGGGGTGGAAGCGTGGACCATGAAAACTAATACTATAAATAAATTAGAAGCCTTTGAGATGTGGACATACAGGCGTCTCTTGAAAATATCGTTGACCGATAGGATAACTAATGAAGAAGTACTCAATATGATGCAGAAGGAGAAAGAACTATTAAATATAATTAAAAAACGGAAGACCTCCTACTTAGGACACATAGTTCGAAATGAAAAATACAACATTCCGCAGCTCATACTTGAAGGAAAAATAGAAGGCAAGAGGGGAATAGGTAGAAAACAGCTGTCATGGGCGAGAAACATCAGACAGTGGACCGGTCTGAAGACTATAGGAGAGCTCATAAACACCGCAAGAGATAGAGACAGGTTTCAACATGTGGTCGCTAACATCCAGTGAATGGATAGGCATCTGAAGAAGAAGATTCTTTTTTTAGATTAAAAAAAGATTATTACTTTTCTTAGATTAAAAAAAGTAATTTTAAATGCATTGAATTTGCAAAAAAGGACACTGTCTCCTCAATGAACACCTCAGTAGATTGAAACTAAGAAGAAACGGCGAATGCAGATTCTGTGGGGAAGATGGTGAAACACCAGTACACCTCATCACTGAGTGCGCCGAGACGACAACCATTCGTGCCATGAATTTTGGTACGACTGATATTGGAGATGGAGAACTATCCTCTATAAAACCGTCCCAGATACTGGCTTTTGTCAAAGCCCTGGGACTGTATGATGAGTTATGATTCAAGAAAGGGGGACACAATGGATCTGTAAGGTCGAAGTGATTAACCCCCCTCCCACTCATTCTAAAATTCTAAAAATTCTAGATTAAAAAAAGATTATTACTTTTCTTAGATTAAAAAAAGTAATTTTAAATGCATTGAATTTGCAAAAAAAGTACAAATAGTCCTGAAACAAAAAAAGTGATAGGCATCACTACTTAAAACCGTATCTATGTTTATATAAATACATACCAAGACCATTTCTGCCATTTGGATCATTGTTAGGATATCCCATGTCCATTCCAGTTTCGATAAACAGTTTGACAAAAGGACTTTGATATCCTGGATGTTCTATATTTAAGTATCCAGATTTTCCATGAAACTCTCCAGCTATATCCTCGCATGACGAGCAGTTTTCTGATTTAATGAAGTAGGGTAAGACTTCTTCGTAACTCCATCCTTAAAAAGTACTACGACAATAACTTATATTTTCGTCTTGATTTAATAAAAGAAACATTAATAGAAATATATTTTTAACTCAATAATGCACTAAAAATACTTAAAAAAACAATTTTATAACTAAATATGATTCTCCAAATTTCAAGTCTCCCAAATACAGTGGTGTTAAATATTCATGGTTAAAGTCATGGTAAATGTCATCGATCGTCATTTCCAAGCATATGAGATTAGAATACCAATATTTATGGTTATTTCTACCCATGGATGGTAAATATTTTAAACATACATTGCTAGACTTACTGAATGACTGATGTTTTAAGTTTTAATATAACTTAATTCAGACATAGTAAATAACAAAGCATAAAACTGATTAGGCAATGTATAGAATAGGTTTTTCATTTAAAAATTGTTAAATTTATGTTTCATAATACATTCAGAGAAGTTCATAGTTTACGAGAGTACACTATGATCTTTCCTTAAAAGGCAAGTACCACTTCAAATTCCACTTTCTAGTGGTTGTATTATCCAAGAACATCATAAAGAGAATGGACAAATTCTAAATAATACAATAAAGTAACTTCCAAAATATGCACGCTATAATTTTTCTTTTTTTTCTTCTTTAGCTTAAAGCTCTTAAAAAATCTTAAAATTATTCAATAGTTAAAATAATTGTAACGTAAAATTACAAATACATAAATGAGTTCCATCTGTATATTGAATAAAAGTTCTATAAATCAGTGATGGCAAACCTTTTGAGCTCGTTGTGTCAAAATTTTGAAAAATCGAAACATAATTCTCGTAGCGTGTCACATTTCACAAAAATAAAAACTAAAAAAAATTGAAATTTGTAATTTTTGTAACTTAATTATTTATTTAAGGCCATTTAAAATACAAAAACCAAAATTATGAAACCAATGATTTACATTTAGATGCTTGTTTTACTAGTAGAACTTGTACATGCACGTCTCTCATTATTGACACGCATAACATAGGTTTGTCATCACTGTTCTAAGTACTAATCATTGCCTGGAAACTTATATGGTGAAATTTTGATAATATAATTTAGTACGCACTAAAAACATGGTATGTCGCTAGTGGTAGGAAAAATTATTTTTAGAGGTTATTAGTTTATTTGGTTGCCTGTGATATGCATATACAGGGTGTTTCCTAATTAATCTAAAAAATAAAAATCGTTAGAAAACGAATTAAGGCGGGCTCTTAATAAGAATATTTATTTTTTTCTCGACAACCGTTTGATGAACAAGAAAAACTCAAAAGATCAATTTTCTTGAAAAAGAATGGCCAGTCAAGAAAAAAATATATTTTCTTTAAAAAAGCAGTGGTGTACCATTTATGTTAAGCAAAAAAAAAATCGATTTTTTTAAATTTTAACATCCTGTAGATCAGAAAGGAAGTACTTTAGAACTAATGGTTATATAAAAATTGTTTTAAGAACACATGAGGAATCACACCATAATTTTTTTTAGACTAATTCGGAAACACCCTGTATATTGTCAACTTGACAACGACTGCTGATAAATCAAAAAATACCTTCTTAGCGAAAAAAGTCTGATTTTCGCAGGAAAAATTTTGATTTTTATTGAATTTGAGCCTGCGTTTGCAAATACTGGTTTGTTTTTTAATTTTCTATCTATCTAAATTTTAAATATCATAGTCAGAAATAGTTTTATTATTTATTAACTGTAAAAATGGTGTTTTCTTGTTGTGTTGCATCTTGCAAAGAAACTAACAAAAGTGCAAAAATGTACGTGTTTCCAAAAGACGATAAGGTATGTATCTTAGATAAAAGAAAAATATATGGTATGTATTCGTTGTTTGATTTTTTTTTTCGTTCGCTTTAAAATCTATAAATCTCAGTCTATTCATTAGACAGCAAGTCGACTTACGATCATTTACATGAAACTCTGTAAAATAAATAAAAAAATAAATTGTAAAATATATATATTCTTATGTTTTATTAAAGTTACTCTGATATACTAATATATTAGTGTAACTTTAAAAATAAATCGTTTGAATTTAAATATAAACATAAAAAACATTTACAGCAGAAAAGGCGAAGGCGCTGGGTTAAACGTAGTCTCCACTAAAAACACGGAGGGGCGCTTTGACCCAAAATTTTACTATTAAGTTTCATATCTATCTTAAAAGTAGATTATTTATTATTCTTTTATCTATGGTACTAATGTAGGAGCTTGGCATGAACTACTTATATATAAAATCCGTATATAAACAAGGATATAACTTATAATGATTTTAGTGTAAAGAAAAACTGAAACTAAATTTGGAGCTCTTATGACTTTTTGACAGTTTTTATAAACAATCAAAGTAGGTAGGATAATCAGGGATAGATTTAAATAAAATTTTAAAATGTCTATATTTAAACCAAATGTTTAACTGGGCTATGGAAAAATTACCGAAATAGACCAATTAAATGTGTCTTTTCTGAATATTGTAATAAAAATAACAATAAACCATCATCTGAAGAGTGTCGTGGTGCATCGGAACACGGAACATAGGAAATCCCATGCAGTGGCGGATACAGGAATTTATTTTAGGGGGGGGGCCAAATAAAAAGTAATGTAGAATATGCTATTCAGGGAGCCATTTTAAACCCAAAAGCCTAATTTTTAACCAAATTCATACATTTTAGGGGAGGCCCGGGCCCTATGGGCCCCCCTCTGTATCCGCCACTGATCCCATGTAAATTTTGAAAAGATCAAATATATCCCCAAATGATTTTATGCAAAAGTTGTATTAGACTTTTTTGGAGAGGCGTTAAAGTTGTACCTTTGCCGTAGGTACTTTGCGTTAAAATTGTCCCGTGTTCCGATTTCCCATGCATCACACGATAAACATTTAATAATAATAACTGTTATAATTACCTTTATTTCCCATGCTTTCCCAATCATCAAAATCCTTTTTATTGCCCCTGGTATACAGCAAAAAATTAATGATGCTTGTACCACCCAAGCCTTTTCCTCTGGCAATATTACACCTTCCATCAATAAGTCCAAGACACGCTGTTTTCAGTTTTTTGCTTTTGTATCCCCAGTTGTAACCCGTTATGGATAACAGAGAAGCTATTAAAGGGATATCTGTCAGGAAGATTTCATCTTTGCCGGCTTCCAGGATGAGAACAGACCAATCAGGATTTTCTGAGAGGCGGTTCGCAACCACAGATCCACCGGATCCTGGAAATGGAATAATAAATATGTGTTATTTCTAAATAAATATTCTCTATACAGGGTTTTATAAACAGCCCGTTAATTCAAAATATTTTATAATCTAATTTAAATATAAATCTAAAAATATTTTAGTACTTCCTGGCACGTCTCCTTTTTGCTGCCAAGGCTTTATTTATCTTAAGATCCGAACATGATCCGAACTGTGTGATTTGGCATGCAGATCACACAGTTGATGTGTATCAATCCTAGGTGTCAATAGATTTTTACACTCTTGACATTGTCAAAAATGACATTTGCAGATGTTAATTAAAATTGTTTCGATATTCATACAATTTTTTATAAATTGATGTTACTTAAGCTCCATGAACTTTATAATCATCTGCTGATGATACTAACATGGTTAGCGAAAGGCGCGCCCAGTGTAAAAGTAAAAGTGTTTTGATGTATTGTGGTGATTTAGTGTTTTATTTTGCTTTCAGCTAATACTGCTAAGACATATATTATGGAAGGTTCAGTGTCCAAGTTATTGGCCTATTTGAAAAAGATACGACTGGAGAATGTAACTTAGTTATAACGGAAATTAGAAGAGGACAACAATTTTTTCAGTAGAAGTTAATATTCTTAGAATTCTAGATGTTAATATTCTTAGAGTCCAATGACATCGTTGGCTTTGTCGAATAGTCATGTTCTTTGAAATTAGTAATCTCTCCAAACAATATAATGATTATACAAAAAATAGTTAAGCTTTTCTGATAAACTGATACAAATCTGTAAAATGTAACTAATTATATTTACTACCAAACGTAGGAGGCAATCGTGTAACAACAAAAATTGTAATGTAACTAAAAGTCGTTTAACTATTATTTCTTGGAAATATTAAATTATGCAGCTGGATTGCATATTTTTTTTTTAAATCAAGTATTTTTGTGCTTGTCTTTATCCATTTTAATGATGTAATACATTTAGATAAAATAAATAACATTATACATACCTGCACCAATAACAACAAAATCGTACTCATCCAAAAACTCATCGCTGTCGTTAATAACATTTTCACTGCCACTAAAAGACCGTCCAAAACCGTTCAAAAAATTGAAAAATTGTGCTTGACAAACCCCGAACGTGACCAAAATCAAGCAAAACCCGAAAAATGTCCTCAGTATCATCTTTTGCTTTAGCGCGAGACGCGCGAACGACTGTTAATACGAAATTTAAATCTTGAAACCCATTTCTCAATGAGGTAATATTAACCTTGTACGCAGTTTATCTTCGGCGATTCGGACACAGTAGTGCCCTTGAAAATCTACAGGGTGTTTCATAACACGTACATTATTTTTTTTGATATTTTTGATTGAAATCGACCACAATGATAATCCCAAATTTACCAAAAAAAATAAAACACTTTTATCACTTTTATAGTTATGTTTCAAATAAGTGCCTTTCGTTTTATTATTCTTCTGTATGTGGTAACTTGACAAGTTAAAAACATCCTATCAATATCGACAGAGACGTAAGGCCGTGAGATGTAATATTTCTAAAACTATTTATAACAGTATCAGAATACATCTTTAAAAAACTGAAAAAACTGAGATTCAGGAGGTATATTAAACGATCATAAACAGAGTCATCTTTAATGTGCAGATGATAGAGTTATAAAAAACTGACAGTCTGAGAGAAAAACAAGCGTTATACACGAAATAAATATTTGCATGTTTACTAGTTGATATAAAAATAACATTTTTTAGAGCAAAGTAATGATTACTAACATTACTAATATACAAAGTGAAGATATAAAAATAAAAAATACTGGAATGGAGTTGATCTAAATACCAAGATGCAAACCAAACCAAACTAATATTCCTTTAGTCAACTTCAATGGCGTCAGTGGTGATAAGTGGTTCAATACTTTGGGGGTGACACAATGATTTTTGTAGTTCGTGAACTATCTAATAAATGAATAACATTTGGACAAAACATTTTATTTTGTATTATATTTTTAAATAATACTCTTCAGGAATTTATAATTTTGAACAGCATTAGCTGGATATATTTCAGGGTTTTGAAGCAATGAACCAATTTTTGGACCAGTGAAACCTAAGTGCTGTAATCATTTTAGCTAGTATCCTCTAAACCAAAGAAGACAGAAAACTCAAGGTCTCAAAAATGCCACTCACAGGCTCAGAATCCTTCTGCTACGCTGCAAGAACAAACACAAGAATGGCCTCAAAATAATGGGTAGCCAACAAATCTCTAAAATTGTGGAGAAATTAGCCAGGGCAGAGACTTTCAAACAGAGAGACTGTCAAAGTTGTAGTGGGTCTACTAACAGGGCAGTATAAGCTTGTTTGTAAGCAGGGTTTGTAAGTTTAATAGGAATCTAAAAATATGCAGCTTTTTTCAATCTGAAGAAAAAACGATAGAACACGTTTTGTCAGTACAACATGGCAAATGTACGGTTCTTAGTTCTAGGCAATGATAGACCATTGAAAAAGCGTTATATGAAGGGTTCAGTGTACAAGTAGTGTGGAGAATGTAACCTAGAGATCAGAAAAGGACCAGAATAGATGTAAAAATCAATCAACGTCAAATTGTTTCATCAATTCTGCTCTATTGAAAGTTAGTCGTAGTCTAAAATGATTTTGAATATATTGGACTAAAATTACTGATATTTATAGTCCAGCAATATCTTGAAGAAAATAAAAGACCAATCATGGCAGGCAAATGGCTCACATAAAAGAGTTTACTAAAGAGAGACTTTACAAATTATTTACACAGATTGAAGTAATAAGTAAAATAACAGAACTGTCATTCTCATATTTGTTTTCCTTGGAGAGATTATATTATATCTTTTCTAGATGATATTTCTCTTACTTTTAAGGCTTCTAATTCATAGATAATATGTGAACAAAATATTTCTTAATCTTTATATTAAAGATACACACTAAAATATGTTTCAGATCTTGTGTCATATACACTATAAGGCTTAAAAACAGTTTAGGGTATTTTGATTGGTTGATACTTAAGGGTTAATTACATCAGAGACCACGTACAGGGTGTTCCATTTTCGTGTGTTTAATAGGGTTTCTCGTTTATGAAACTAAAAATACTACACAGATTTTATCCTAGCCCACTTGCTTTCTGAAAAACAGGACGAACTTGAAAAAGTTGCATTTTTTAACCCCTTCCGTATCTTGGTTATCTTATAACTTATCGAAAAGCTGAAAACTGTAGAGTTTTTTACATAGAATCCAGTGGCGTAACTAGTTTTTCACTGAGAACTGTCATTTTTCAAATACGGTTCAATGTGTTTTTTTAAATAAATCACAACAATTTTTTTAAATCCTATAAAACACACGAAAATGGGACACTCTGTACTGCATTTAGCTAATATTAATTTTTTAAGGTCTTATTTCACAAACTCTAACTAGAATTTAATTAAAACTCGTTTGATTATTTATCGGAATTTTTCGATAAAAGAATATAAACCTACCTTTTTAACATAGTCTTACGCAAGCCAGTGTCGTGCAGTTAAAAGGTAAAATATGGCCAGGTGAGGCCTGTACCAACTGCATTAATTAAGAGAAATTAAGAAACGACTCGTTAACTTTGACCGTGATCATGACAGACCCAAAAAAATACGGTTCGTTGTGAAATGGGACATTTTTTTGAAGGTTAAAATAATTCTTACAATTATTTTTTCAATAAGATATGTTTATTTTATGTTATGATCTTAAAGATTTGGCAATTTGTTTTTTTTTATTGTGTGTTACTGTGTTAAGGATGATGCGAAAGATGATATTTAGAATTAGATTCGGCCTTGTTAATCTGTATACTGTGTGATAAAAATTCAGTGATACATATTCAATTTCAGGTCTTGTTAGAAGATTATTTAAAATTCAGTGTGGAATGTTATAAATAACATACCATAGCGTCAAAACAAAAGGTGTAAGTAGTATATTGTTTTATGAGGAGTAAAAATGATACTTTTGACATTACAAGCGAAACATTAAAAGACATTTTTACTCTCCCAATGGAACATGCTATTTTTCTTTCAAATGTTACAAATCATTTTTTAAACAATTTTAAACGTTCCAAATAATATAAAAAGATTTAAATGTAATACCTTCTAAGTAATTATACAGGGCGCAGCATATTCTGCAGATAAATGTAAGTAAAAAAGTTCGAAAGATGTATGTCCGCAAATGCTTAGTTTCGGAGATACAGGGTGTAGCATTTTCATTTTTATTTCGATTTTTTCCAAATAATTTCTGAAGTAACGTTAATGTTTGGATGAAAATTTGTGTCTTGGAGTTTTTTTGTATGATAAATTTGATTTTGATGTCAATATGACTCCTATTTGTAGGGGGCACCACCTACATGTGTTTTAACTGTTTTGATAAGTAATAATTTTTCGTCCGTACCTGTATAAAACTACTAAGTGAAAAAATATACATTTTCGACGTAAAAAATGTCTCTTGGTAAAAATCGCTACGAGCAACCGTTCTCAAGATGTGTAGAATGGAAGTAATCAATACATGTCATTACTGACAGAAAATATACATGTTGAGTATGATAGTTATTTGACTAAAATGATAAATTTGTGAATTTTTAATTTTTTTTAATTAATCATAAATTTTTCTTCAAAAAAATGATGAAAAAACAGTTTCTGTTGAATTTTTGACACAAAAACATTTCAAATTTATGTTTTCAGTGTAATAACTATTTAGTCAACATGATTAATTTATGTCAATGATGACAGGTATTGATAATTTCGATTCCAAATATCTCGAGAACCATCACTCGAAGCGATTTTTACCAAAAGACCTTTTTTACGTAAAAACATCGTAAATATATAATTTTTTACTCAGTAGTTTTATACAGGTACGTACGAAAAGTTATTACTCTTCAAACCAGTTAAAAAATAGGTAGATGGCGCCCTCTACAAGTAGGAGTCATATTGACATCAAAATCAAAATTGTTATGTCAAAAAACTCGCAGACACCAATTTTCATCCAAATATTGACATTACTTCAGAAATTATTTGGAAAAAATCGAAATAAAAATGAAACTTCTACACCCTGTATCTCCAAAACGAAGCACTTTAGGACATAAGTTTATACGAACAATTTTACTTATTTTTATCTCTAGAATACGTTATAGTACGAAAATATATTATTAAACTAACATTAAGTGTCAAATTCAACGAGCATAGCCATAGTTTCTCGATATACAGGAGTTTTCTACAATGTTCTCTATGGGTATCTCGGAAACTACTGAAGATAGAGAGTCGGTTAAATGAGGAAAGAATTGCAGTTTTGTGGGGTTAAATTATGCGCCTTTCAGATTTTTGGAAAAGTCCATGGCTTGGCAAAAACAAAATTTTCGGCTATTTTAAAAATTATTATCCCTAATTCCATTATAATCTACTTTAGACAAAAAATTTTCAATTAAAAGTTGTAGACAAACACATCCTCAATGGGGTTGTGTTCTCGGTTTTTTTCTAAAGCCTGTCATTTTTGACATATGACACAAACATATATTTTTGTAAATGGAAGCCATAGTTCGCAATGAATTTTTTTTAAGTTTCTCAGCGATATAAGCTATAACATGTTTTTTTTTTCAAAAATTACTGAGTTATAACCACAATTCACCAATCAAACAATTTCACTTAGTTGGTCATGGAAACAAGTTCAATCGTCGTTGCTCACAGAAATGTCAAACTGTCACATCCAAACTTTGTAAATTAAAATAAACAAAAATTGTAAATATGAATTTTTTAAATGAAGAAAAGCGTGTAGGATTATTGGTTCAACTTTTCTTGACCATACATTTTCGAGGATACGTTGTCCGGTGACCGTTACTTACGCTTTTTAGAGAACGGTTTTCAAGACATGTTAAAAAAATTAAATTTAGTTAATTAATAAAATATTTATTTATTTATTATTACACTCCCCTCCATAATGGATGAAATGTTAAAATTATTTATATCATAATTATGCAAATTCAAGGATAAGAAGAGGTGGACCCATTGCATGGGCCAGATTATAACAATACACTTTGATAATTTTCCTTATTATTTCTTCTAGTTATTTAAAATTAAAAATATTAACTTCTATTTTGTCACGCATAAAAATATATTCCTATATTATTTATTATTCCCAATGCATTCAAGTTTATAGTTGGTTCTAAATCTATAGATGATAAGATGGCTTAAGAATCCCATTACGCCTTTAGCACATCGATATATTAATAGACTATGAAAAACTTTTAATAGTTTATTACAACTCTTTTTGGTTATCTATAGTTAGTTATGTATCATTTTAAAATTACCTAATCAATAGTTTGTAAAAACTACATAAAATTGAATCTAACATCTACAAAAATTTTTACAGATGCCCGACGCATTATGCCGGACCCTGTATTTTTAATATTTTTTTATTAAATATCGACAATATTATATTTAGGTTCTTTGTATGCTACTGATGATCAATTAAGAATGTACTAATATTAATAATAATAGATTTTAATTAATATTTTTTTTATCTTTTCAAGCCTTTATTTTAAACCAAAGATGTCGAAATATATAATACAAGAGATGAAAAGGAATTTCATACAAAGGTATTCGCTAAATATTGCACATCGTGAATTTTGTAAGGAACGATCTTGCGATACCTGCAAATATCTCTTTTGACTTGATACAAGTTTCTACATAGGAGAGGAACAAATAAATATTCTTTGGATTCAAATCTATGGTTAAGAAGAAACAGTGTTTATAACAAAGTAATTTACAATGATTAAAGTCTTAAAATTCTTTTAAATTCTTTTCTTTCTTCTTAACTTTTATTTAAGCACAAAACTGTTGATGTTTTTTTACATTTTGAAAATATTTGTATTGAATACTTATTTTTTTCAATCATTGAGCAATATGAATTAATCAAGAACAACCTCCAAATATTTATATATTGAAGACATACAGATAATGTATAAATTAGTCTAGTATTTATATTTTTAGAAATACTAATTTTTCCTTTCAAATACTAATAAATACTAATTTTTCCCTTCCTAGCTACTTTAATCCTAAATCTTGGTAAAATATACATGACAATAATAATCTACCATTTATCTCAAAACTTCTTGAGAAATGTTAATTGAGAATATACAGGGTGTTTCAAAACAAATACGAAAAACTTTAGGGGGTGATTCCTTGTTCAAAATAAAGGGTAGTTTGCTTCATAAACGTTGGGTCAAAAGTCAACCATTAGGGAGATATCGCGATATCGATACAAAGATGGCGGAAAAATAATGTTTTTATTTTTTATCTTGAAAACGAAAAGAGATAGACTAATAAAATTTTATGGAAGCATTACTGTTATGAAAACACACTTTCTGGTAATTTTTTCACTTTTTTAAAATGAGTGGAAGGGGTTGAAATAAACTACCCCTATCATTCTTGTTAACGAAATTTAAAGAAAAATCTTATCAAACACATGCAAATGCTTTAATTTGGATAGAATGTAGAATGTAGAATGTTTAGAAGGGGAGTTAACACCGCGACCTTACAGATCTATTGTGTGTTCCCCTTTCTTGAGTTATAACGAGTTATAACTCATCATACAGTCTCAGGGCTTTAAGAAAAGCCAGTATCTGAGACGGCTCCACAGAGGCCAGCTCTCCATCTTCGACATCAGACGTGCCAAGGTTCATGGCACGAATGGTCGTCGTCTCGGCGCACTCAGTGATAAGGTGTTCTGGTGTTTCCCCATTTTCCCCACAAAATCTGCATTCGCCGTTGTTTCTCAGTTTCAGCCTACTGAGGTGTTCGTTGAGGAGACAGTGTCCTGTTCCGTGTTCAAACCCCGTGACAATCCGAAGATTGTTTTTACTTAAATCAAGGAAAACCTTTGATTTTTCTCGGTCATAAGTTCTAAGGAACTTTTTCGAGTGTCTTAGACCGTTGGAGGACACCCATTCCAAGTTACGGATGGAGTCTTCCAGATTCTTCAGTTCCGCTTTCAGTTGGTTCCCGTTTGGAAAACAGAACGGTTCTGGTCCAGTTAGTGGAGTGTTCGTTCTTTTCCTAGCTGGATCATTTGTTTTTCATTGCCTTCTATCCCTTGGTGAGCAGGCACCCAGAGTAGGAGGACTTTATTTTCTTTGTCTAATTTGTTGAGCTTCTCTAGGCATTCTTTGACCAACTTCGAATTGATGGTTATTGAGTTGATCGCGTTAAGTGCTGCTTGACTATCGGATAGGATGGCAATTTCCTGTTTTCGATAGTTCCTATCCAAGATAAATTGTACGCATCTTTCGATAGCGCAAATTTCTGCCTGAAGGATACTGGGGTAGGTGCCCATTGGTTCGGAGTATTCAGTTTTCGGCCCAAATACTCCTATCCCTGTCCCTGCTTTGGTTTTGGAAGCATCAGTATACCACGTGATGGTATGGTCTTTTATATGCTGAGTAAGCGTTTCTTTCTTCCAATCCTTTTTATTACTCAATACTACAGTGAGGTGTTTCTCAAAGTTGTAAATTCTTGGTATGTCATCCACTGGGAGTTGGAGAAGTGGAATTTTCTTTTTGAGGGTGTTCCAAGCCCCTGACCTGAAAATTCTCCCAGTACTGTTTCCGTCAATGACCATTCTAATCATTGTCGCATTGGCATAACTACCGACGACAATATGCAGTGGTGTTAGGTCTAGAATGACCTCCATTGCTGCTGTTGGACATGTTCTCATGGCACCTGTGATGCAGATACATGCCAGTCTCTGTACTTTGCACAGGGTTTGCCTTGCTGTACGTTGCTCTAGTTTTGTATACCAAGCAACTGCTCCATAAGTAATCATGGGTCTTACTATCATGGTATACATCCAGCGCAAAATGTTAGGGGCGCAGCCCCACCTATTTCCCGCCAGTCTTCTGCATATCATGAGAGCCTTTGTGGCTTTGCTGGTAATGTTCTTAATATGCCTGTTCCAGAGAAGTTTACTATCCAGGGTTATTCCCAGATATTTCACTTCCTGTGATGGCAGTATTTCCTTTCCATCTAGATGGATTCTTTTCAAGTTTTTCAAACTTCGCTTTCTGGTGAATGGCACTACTGCGGTTTTATCTGAGTTAATACTCAGCCCGACAGTCCTGCACCATCTCTCAGCGATGCGGAATCCTCTTTGGATAATATCACACAGGGTGCCTTCATGTTTCCCCTGTGCAATGATGACTATGTCATCTGCGTACCCTATGCAGTGTATTCCCGCTAGAGTTAATTCTTCCAGTAGTTCATCCACTACCAAGCTCCACAGTAGGGGGGAGGTCACTCCACCTTGTGGAGTTCCTTGCGTTGTTTTAACAACTACAGTTTTGGTACCTATCTCAGCCTCTGCTGTTCGTGTTGAGAGCATTTCCCAAAACCAGCGAATTATCATACTGTTCGCCCCTCTTGTTTCAAGAGATCGCTTGACCACCTTGTGAGGTATATTGTCAAACGCCCTTGCAATGTCCAAGAAGGCACAAAGTGCTGTTTCTTTGCTATCCAGGCTTGCCTGTATTAGCTCAGTTAACTGGTACAGAGCAGATTTGGATAGTTTGGTTTGTTTAGAAACTTTTTTATCTCTTGTGTTTTTTTGATTAAACTCACCGATTTGAAATTAAAAAATAAAATGTAAAGCATTACATGTCAGGACAAAGAACATTTTTAGATTAAGAATCTAGTGATAATAACGATAATCATAATCATCTAGATAATATCGTATTGCAGTAGAGTAATGTCAAATAAAATAATATTAGGAACATCCTAAAAGTAACAGCGGCCGACTAGATTTTTTTCCTAAAAATTACAGCAGCCCGCTAGATTCTTTATCAGAAAATGTTTTTTGTCCTGACATGTAATGCTTTACATTTTATTTTTTAATTTCAAATCGGTGAGTTTTATCAAAAATACAAGAGATAAAAGTTTCTATACAAACTAAACTATCCAAATTAATTTTTTTGCATGTGTTTGATAAGATTTTTCTTTAAATTTCGTTAACAAGAATGATAGGGATAGTTTATTTCAACCCCTTCCACTCATTTTAAAAAAGTGAAAAAATTACCAGAAAGTGTGTTTTCATAACAGTAATGCTTCCATAAAATTTTATTAGTCCATCTCTTTTCGTTTTCAAGATAAAAAATAAAAACATTATTTTTCCGCCATCTTTGTACCGCAATATCTCCCTAATGGTTGACTTTTGACTCAACGTTTATGAAGCAAACTACCCTTTATTTTGAACAAGGAATCACCCCCTCAGGTTTTTCGCATTTGTTTTGAAACACCCTGGATGTATGTAATTTTTTTGGTTATTGTTTTGTTTCAAATGTATGGAGTGTTGGAAACTTATATTAAAATAATTGTAGTTTTTGTAAATAGAATGCTATTATAAGATCAAAAAAATCGGCGTTATAGTTGGCTTAGTGAAGATCTCTGTAATCTTATATGTAAATTAGCATGTAGCCGCGACTTCGTTCGCGTCGAATTAATCATTTGTTATGGTGATGATAAAGCAAAGCAACAATTTCAATTAACATACAAACTGGATAAAATTTTCTCACATTTATGTCAGCATGAGAAAAAACAATACAGCGATATTATTATATAACTTGGTAATATTTGAGGGGTAGTTTCATCTCGTTGGAATTTGACTTTCGAAAAATCCGTTTGCCATAAATAAGCTTTTTACATCAAGCAGTTTAAGCAGAATCGTGGTTAATCAATTACTTAACTATCTACACTAATATATAAAATCCTTAAGTGACTGACTCACTGATTAATCACTATCCTGCTCAAACCACTCAACGTAAGAAGCTCAATTTTGGTATATAGGTTGATTCTAGGGTGTAGAGGTTCGATAAGAGGGGATTTTTCGAAATTCCAGTTCCAAGGGGGCGAGACCACCCCTCAAATATTACAATATTTCTTATTTAAAAAACGGTCAAGTTTCCGAAAAAACGCTTAAACACGTATATTTTATTTTGTTTTCTACATATTTTAAGATTTTTTAAAAATGTAAACAGGGTGTGTCGATCTGGTCATTGATTTGATAAAAAAAAACGAATTGACTTTAGGGTGTAGAGGATCGATAAGAAGGGATATTTCGAAACTCGATTTCTAATTGCGTGAAACTTCAAATATAAACTCAAATATTGGAATATTTTTTTATTTAAAAACCAGTGAGTTTTTTGGGGCAAAAACTCTTAAACACGTATATTTTATTTTGTTGTTTTACATATTTTAAGATTTATTAAAAAAATTATACAGGGTGTTTCATAAAATAAGACCATTGAATAATCACAATTCTGCTTAAACTGCTTGACGTTTAAAGCTGATTTTTGGTAAACGGATTGACTGTGGGGTGTAGAGGTTCGGTGAGGAGGGGTTTCTCGAATCTCAAATTCCAAGCGGGCGAAAACGCCCCTCATATATTACAATATTTGTTATTTAAAAAACGGTTAGTCTTTTGGGAAAACGCATATTTTGAATTTTTTTAAAAAATCATACAGGGTGTTCAAAAAAGTTCGGTAATTGATTAACCACGATTCTGCTTAAACTGCTTGACGTAAAAAGCATATTTTTGGCAAACGGATTTTTTGAAAGTCAAATTCCAACGAGATGAAACTACCCCTCAAATATTACCAAGTTATATAATAATATCGCCATATTGTTTTTTCTCATGCTGACATAAATAATAATAATAATAATAATAATAATGACGTTTATTAAACATTTTCTCTTGAAATTAAAACATATATAAAATAGTACAGTACAATACAACATAATATGCTACTATATCTAATACACATTATCTAAGTACAATTTAACTAAGACTATATTTAAATTTTAAGAATCAAAATAAACGTTAAAAGAATTACCACAAAGTAATAGAATTACTTGTACGTGGAAAGGAATACAATTTAATTATGACAATATATAATGTTCACTGGCACTTATGAAAATTTATTTTGTATATTTTAAGTTAACTAGGTCATTAAATATATCTCTACCTCGATCAACCATCCATTTGCATACCCCTTTTTTAAAACCAGAGTAACTTTTAACATCCTTTAGGAAGGTTGGTAAGATGTTATATAATCGAGGTGCAAAAACTTTGAAGATCTTTGTCCAACAGTTTTAGAGCATAAACTAGGATAAAACGCCTTATGTCTAGTTTCATATTCATGGTCAACATGTTCAATAGATATTTTCCCCTGATAAATGAATTTTAAAACATCTAGGCAGTATAGCTGACGTATATCCAGTAGATGCGCCTGCTTAAAGAGAACGTTTGAAGAGAAAGTTTTCTTTTTATTGTAAATAATTTTTATGAACCATTTTTGAACAGAATACAAGCTCTTTAAATGACATTCAGCCGCACCACCCCACCCTAGAATTCCATATGTCAAATGAGATTGTACAAGGGATGAGTACAGGATTCTAAGCTGTTTGACGTCCAAAAAACTTTTCAAATAATTAAATTTCGGCAACAATCCTCGCAATTTTTTAGTTACATTATTAATATGAATATTCCATTTAAGATGTTTGTCGATTGTAACCCCTAAATATTTTATAAAATCACATTCCGGTATTACATTATTATTGGTTATTTGTAATCTGTCCCAATCTGGTTCATTATTTTTATAAATAGAGAAGGATATATATTTGGTTTTGTCATAGTTTAATGTTAATTTGTTTTTGATAAACCAGGTATTAATTGTCTGAAAGTCTTCCTCTGCTAATCTTTTCAAATTCGACCAAGAGTTAGATTTATAAAATATCGCTGTATCGTCTGCGTAGCTAAAAATTTCTGCTTTTGTATTAATTGTAAGTAGATCATTAATATAAATAACAAATAATAACGGACCCAACACAGTGCCTTGTGGTACACCATGCTCAATCCTTCCTGGCTTGCTATTAATATCTCCCAAATTAACATATTGTGATCTGTTCTTAAGGTAACTTTTTAAAATACTAAGGCTGTTTCCTCGTATTCCATATCTCTCTAATTTTCTAAAAAGTATTTTGTGATTTACCGTATCAAATGCTTTAGCGAGATCTACGAATATACAGAGGCTTCGATGTCCCGAGTCTAGAGCATCATAGATTGATGATGTCAATGCATGAACGGCATCCTGTGTTGATTTGCCTTCTAAAAAACCAAATGTTTTTTTTGATATTATGTTAAATTTTAGAAAGAATTTTAACAAACGTTTTTTTATAACTGTTTCAAAAATTTTAGAAAAAACTGATAATATAGATATCGGTCTATAATTGCCTATATGCTCCTTATCACCCCCTTTATATAATGGTTTAATTACACCTACTTTAAGACAGTTCGGAAAACAACCACTTTCGATACAATAATTTATCAAAAACGTTAAAGGCTTTGATATATCTCCCGAAATTATTTTAATAATATCCGAGCTAATATTGTCATAACCAGGAGCTTTTTTATTTTTTAGATTTTTATTATGTTTATTATTTCGTCTTCGCAAGTTTGACGTAAATACAGACTGTTTTCCAGACGGTTTATATCACAGGTAAATGTGAGAAAATTTATCCAGTTTGTATGTTAATGGAAATTGATCATAATATAATGGAGTATATATAATGGATCATAATATAATGGAATAATGGAATATGTCATCGATCGTTATTTTCACACCAACTTGAGGCCGTTTTTTTATTCATATGGCATATACATTTGAATAAAAAAGATAACGAAAAATTCTATTATTATTTATACAGGGTATCAAAAAAAAAGTGTACCAAACTTCAGTGAATCTACAGATAAAAAAAATAGAATGTTTACGCGGATTACGATGGTATAATCCGCGAAGTTAACTTGCAGATTTCGAATCCTAATTACGTATGCAAAATATGAGAGCGGGGTTAATTTGATGGGAGTTAGAGTGCCAGATTGACTGTACTAATAGAGTAAGTTCAACAAATGGCATAAAAAGCTAGAATTTTTTGACACGCTCTTCATTTAGCTCGAAACAGTGAACGGCTTTCAATATATTTACGTTTAAAGGATCACTTTTAATTAGTAAGAATTTTAATGGAGTGTATTAATACAACTAACAATATAATTACATATACCAGATATGATCTAAAAAATTACAAGATAGCGTTTCAAACAAGGGCTGTATACGATTTCTGTAAAGGCTCTAAATAAAATACTGCACCAAACTTCAGTGACTCATCACTGAAGTTTGGTGCAGTATTTTATTTAGAGCCTACAAAGAAAAAGTTCCTATGAAAATATGCCTTAAAATACTTCCTGAGTAAGTTACAGCCCTTAATAGCATTTACAGCCCTCACTTGAAATTCAATATGATCGAGAAAAAAAATGGTGTCAGCGATGGCTATGAAATGAGGACCGCTGTCATTATTGTAATTTAAAAACCACAAATTTAATGTCATCTTGTATTTATAAAAAACTAAAATTTGCACTATTAACATGATTTATTATTTTATTGAGTAGATACAATAAATTTATCCAAATATCAATATTAAATGAAAAAAATTAATTAATTAATTAATTTCTAAAAAAAAGCCTGTCGAAAAACCAAACAAAATTATTTTCTTTTGATTTTGACCGAACGGATTTAGAACAGAAAGAACTTGGTCCCACTTTCACACGCTCTTTTTTAATTCTAAAAAAGTAGCACTACCGATCTTTTACGCGGTTATCACGTCCTACTTATACATCGTTTCTTCTCACATTTAGTCCATCAAACAAAGAAACAACATACAACACGGGTATCAGGTGATTTTCAATCGTTGATATCGATTTATAAGGTTCGGTCAGGTCAGTTAATGCTCTCTCCTTTTTTAACACACGGAAAATAACAGAAAGAGAAAGCATACCGTTGAAGTTTAATTGAAAAAATGGTGGGGAACAGCTTGAAGAAATTTAAAATGTTTTCTTTGATCGAGAAGAAGAAAAGAAGAATCAAAACAACGGTTTGCGGCATTTGTAGTGGATAATGGAGATTTTTATTAAACAATTTAATAAAATTAATAAATAAAAATAGAAGAAATGAGCATGGTTTGGGTGAAGAGATGTTTGGAAAAGTGGTTTTATTTATTTATTTAATAAGTTTCAATGTTTTTCGTTGTGCGGCCGATTGGTTTGATACACAAAAAGGTAAGTGAAAAATTATTTTAAAAACCTTTCAGCATGTATTAAAACATTTTTATTAAGAACGTATTCTTTTTACACATAAAAAATGGAAATTTTTAATTGCTTTTTGCATATATCAAAAACAATAAAAAATAAATCAAATTAAATTTTTATGTGTTTTAATATAAAAAAAAACGTTGGACAGAATTGTTGTATTTTTTAAAAAATAAGCAGACATGTTTGCGATAAGGGTTGTATATATTTTTTTATTAAGTTTTACTAAATTATATTGTGCAGCTAAAGAGAAGGGTAATGTTACTGGTAAGTAGCAAAGGCTCTAAATAGTTAGTACTTTGTATATAGGGTGTCAATAAATAAGTGCAAATATTTTCAAGCCTCGTAGATCTCGATAAAAGAAACACATTTTCTCTTTACTGGTAAATCAACCCCCGAAGTTAGATACACTATTTTTAATACCCTGTTTATGTATTTATATGTCACAAGTTTTATATATTTAGTTTACAGCTCTTAAGTGAGGCTTCAGAGTATCCAAAAGAGTATTTTTAGAATATTATTGAACTCTTAGTAGATACCAGGGTTCGGAAGTTGTTAATTAAGGCGTAATTTACCTGATTAACTACGTGTAGTTTTTCTTCAAAAACTACGTCTTTTCCCGTTCATTAACTACATGAAAACTACGTTAATAAACTATGTATTGATATTATTATGAATAATTTTCCTTTGTGTGAGGTGTAATAGAGATAATATGATGTAAATATTATATTTAAAGCCATATTTCTCCTGTTTTCTTAAATACATTATGTGTTTTTAAAGCTTCAACTTATTATAACCTCACCTCAAACCTTTGACATTTAAGTGAAGTTACATACATAGGTTACATAAACTACATCCTCTACATAAACTACATTAATTACATGTGATGTAGTTTATGTAGTTTTTAAAAGTAACATGTAGTTTCCCGAACCCTAGTAGATACCTATACCTATATCAAATTCAATAAAAAATGTATTCAAAATTATTTCATTTTTTAATGAAAAGATGCAGAATTATCGATTTTCTAAACTATTTAATATGAACTGTCCAAATATTGACTCCCCTGTTAGTTTTACAGCGAAGCCGTATATAATTTTTTAAAGGTCTGCATATAGTAAATACACATGCAAAACTTGAACAATTTTGGGCAAGCCGATTTTAACTAAATAAAGAAAAAATACATCTCTTTTCAAATTAAAAGAGAACAAGTAACAAAACCAGACAAATGCCATACCGCTTAGAAACCAAATCAAGTTCAATAAAACCAGTTATACCACAGATAACCATAGTAGCATATACTGTCTCTAAAGCCTTGCAGTAGATTGGAATAAGTTCATTTTTATTTGATTCTTGTTACTTTAATCGTTGAAAACACAATTTACTGTAAAAGCATATTAGTAAGATATTTTAATTGTTAAATCCTTCTATAAAATTCTCCTGTTATATTAGGATGTAGCTATTTTCATAAAATATGAAGCATGTAGTTGCATATTTCATTAATTAATATGTAGAAATTAAAAATACTAAACATTTCAAATAAATGAAACAAAACAATATACCATCCAATCAGAATAACTAAAGAATAAATATTGTTTAAATAAATATAGAGTATTACAAAAGGATTTTTTTTAGTATTGACATTTTGAGAAACTATAAATAATATGTATAATAAACCATTTTTTTTTATATAAATACCGTATGATCGAAAAAAACAGCGTCCAGTTGGCTAGGAAATGACGATCGATGACATTTCCCATATAAATTTACAATAAAATGACAGCGATCCTCATTTCATAGCCATCGCTGACGCCGTTTGCTTTTCGATCATACGGTATAATAAAATTGTTAATCCTGTTAAACCCTATAACAATAAAAAGGCGTTTCTGTGGCAAAATAATTTCAATTTCATTCTTTGGTAGATGGTTATTATTAATTTTGGTTAACGTCATATTTTTTGCTTATGAAGTATCACATTTTCCGATAACTATGATCACCCTTTCCGTTGCATTGAACTAAATAAATTTTGTGCTTCTTTAACTTTTTAAACCATCAATAAATATGCCGTTAATTAAAATTTTATCAATAACAATCTGTCCTTACCTTAGACAAAAAAGGAAATCTATCAAAGAATGAAAACGAAATGACATTACCATATAAACGTATTTTTTGGGACTAAACTTTCAGGTTTTTTTAATTTTCTCTAAAACGAGAAGGAAATTTCGAAAAGTATCATAAGGATTAACCCTTTAAGAACAGAACTATTCTTAACTAATTATTACAAACAATTCTCAAACATTAATTTATATCAAAATAAAACACTAAATCACCACAATACATCAAAACACTTTTACTTTTACACTGGACGCGCGTTTCGCTAACCATGTTAGCATCATCAGCAGATGATTATAAATAAATTTAGTTTATAATCATCTGCTGATGATGCTAACATGGTTAGCGAAACGCGCGTCCAGTGTAAAAGTAAAAGTGTTTTGATGTATTGTGGTGATTTAGTGTTTTATTTTGATGTAAATTAATGTTTGAGAATTGTTGATATATTGGTGTATTGTGGTGATTTAGTGTTTTATTTTGCTGTGTAACACCAAAGGTTCCAACCCTCAACTGTAATTAATTTACATGATTCGGTAATTTTAAAAAAATTTGAACTTTTAAGTTTTTTAAAATTTGTAAAAAAAATTTAAAAAAAAAGAAGTTATTAGGGCCATAATCCAGTAATATTACCTCAAAATATTTTAATTTCTATTTTTAAAAAATATATTAACGTATCATATATTGCAATAATTTCAACATGTACTGTTATTAACCCAGATAACAACAGACTATAATAATGCATTTCTAATGCAAACATTGCTTATGTAATATGATTAAAAGTAATAAAATAAATTAGATTAATCAGTGCTATTACAATGCAGGAATTAACGCCGCTTGCTAACTCAAGACTCTCCATTTGAAGAATAAAATATCGTAACTTTTAACTATACACACTTATAAAACGTGAAAAAAGTTTTAATATGATATTTAATGAAATGAAGCTAAATACAGGGCCCGGCAATAGTGTGTCGGGCATCTGTAGCTCCTAGAATAGAAAGGTTTGCACTTTAGGTTTGCACTTAAACAAATTACGTCTAGAGATTGACCTCACCAAAATGATCACGAATTGTCATTTCTCAGCCCACTTTGACACCGGTTTTTATCACCAGGTACTTCTAATGCAAGCTCAGCAAGGGACATGTAGAGTATAATAAAAAAAAACATCGTCAATATTCATTATTTTATTTCGCATTTCTATCGCAACTTAATTGGCGGTTTTTTTAATCATACGGTATGTTTATTTAAGGACGTACATATTTTAAAGCCATTTAGCGTTTATTATCAGAGGAAAAGTGGGTAAGTAAAATTTAAAAAGGTAATGAACAAAAATTGATAATATAAACAAAACTTTCTCCAAAGGCACCAACCATTTCGATCTGTATGTCGAGTACCGTCGCTTTTTTTTCTCCATTTAAACTATTTATTGTGGTAGATAATTATAAATAATTGATGTCCTAGGTTATGTAAGACAATTTTTAAAAAGCGCTCTGAGCGTAACATAGCGTTACAAAGAATGAGGAAGAGACCATATTTAAGTGACACCAAGTTAATTTTCTATTTTTTTTTGTATTCGTCATAAACTACATAATGGGAATATATGAAACTAGCGTGTACCCGCGACTTCGTTCGCGTCGAATTAATCATTTGTAATGGTGATGATAAAGCAAAGCAAGAATTTCCATTAACACACAAAATGGATAAAATTTTCTTACATTTATGTCAGCATGAGAAAAAACAATATGGCGATATTATTATATAACTTGGTAATATTTGCGGGGTAGTTTCATCTCGTTGGAGTTTAACTTTCGCGAAAAATCCGTTTGCCAAAAATAAGCTTTTTCCGTCAAGCAGTTTAAGCAGAATCGTGGTTAATGAATTACCCAACTTTTTGGAACATCCTGTATGATTTTTTAAAAAATTTCAAAATATGTAAAAAAACAAAATAAATTATGCGGGTCCAAGCGTTTTCCCGAAAGACTAGCCGTTTTTTAAATAACAAATATTGTAATATTTGAGGGGCGTTTTCACCCTCTTGGAATTTGAGATTCGAGAAACCCCTCCTTTTCGAACCTCTCACCCCACAGTCAATCCGTTTGCCAAAAATCAGCATTAAACGTCAAGCAGTTTAAGCAGAATCGTGATTACTCAATGGTCATATTTTATGAAACACCCTGTATAAATTTTTAAAAAACCTTAAAATATGTAAAACAACAAAATAAAATATACGTGTTTAAGAGTTTTTTCCGAAAAACTCACCGGTTTTTAAATAAAAAATATTCTAATATTTGAGGGATGGTTTTACCCCCTTAGAATTCGAGTTTCGAAAAGTCCCTTCTTATTGAACCTCTACACCCTAAAGTCAATCCGTTTTCCAAAAATCAGCTTTTTACATCAAGCGCTTTAAGCAGGATCGTGATTAATCAATGACCAGATTTTTCGAAACACCCGTATACATTTTTAAAAAAATCTTAGAATATGTAAAAACAACAAAATAAAATATAGATGTTTAAGCGTTTTTTTTTCAGAAACTTGACCGTTTTTTAAATAAAAAATATTGTAATATTTGAGGGGTGGTTTCCCCTTGGAACTGGAATTTCGAAAAATCCCTGCTTATCGAACCTCTACACCCTAGAATCAACTTGTATGCCAAAATTGAGCATCTTACGTTGAGTGCTTTGAGCAGGATCGTGATTAATCAGTGAGTCACTTAAGGATTTTATATATTAGTATAGATATAGATAAATGAAAGAATTCATATTAGAACATTATTCTCTACTGATTACCACCCTCTACACTAGAAGCATTTCTAGTTATTACACTTCCCTCTACACTACAAGCATTTCTCAAAATACGTTCAGAAGTATAATCAATGCTTTTCTTATGTTGCGGGGAATATTGGCTTGTCTCAGCCGCAAACAGATCGAAATCGATCAAGAGTGGATTGGGATGATTTTTTAAATGAAACACCCTGTATATTATTGCATTTTTGGCTTCCTTTCGGATCACTTTACATAATCCTATGATATGAGTAAATATATTTTGATAATTTCATAGATATTCTTAATAAATAAAAAATATATAATTTTCAGCATTTCTTAAAAAAATATTAAAAACACAAGAACTGTCTTGAAATCAAAATCTTATTCGTTATTTACTTTAGCTGACCTGGTACTTACTGCTATAAATATGGTAATCGTAAATCATACAGGATATCCAAGATTCTATGCTAAACTTTCTAAAATAATTTTTCTTCTTTTTTTTTTAAATGTCTGATAAACACCCTGTATATTATTTTTCCAATAGATGGAGAATTAAAAAGTTAACATTTTTTGTATTTAGAGTAGTTCAAAATGTTTAACGGTTTCGCAGATATTCGCGGTTTTATATTTCATATGGCATTTTCCACAGTAAATTTTTATCAAAGCCACCCAATGATTTTTCCTTCATATTTTACAAAATCCTATGATATGAATAAATATATTTTGATAATTTCATAGATATTATTAATAAATAAATAAAAAAATATATATATATTTTTGAACCATACTAAAAAAATAATTACAAATACAAGAACTGTCCTGAAATCAAATCTATATTAGGTATTTACTTTAGATGGTCTATACTTACCAATACTTACTTTGCTATAAATATCGTAAACTTAAATCACACAGAGTGTCATTTAAAAATCAAAAGTTGTAGTCATTTCCGGTGAAACAAGAAGTGACCGAAAACAATTCAATACTAAATCTCGTTTTTTTTCTGAAAAAATAAAAAAGTTACAGAAACGTTTATGAAATGTGAAACACTGCACTGTAAAGGAAACCATAAATAATAAAAAATAAGTTGAATAAAAATAAATTTCACAACATTTTAACAACAAAATAGAATCCCAAAACCAATTAATCTAACATTTTTTATTAAATTTTTTAGTAGAAAATTTGGTTAAGCAATGGTCTCCACTAATATGGCTTGCCCCCGACGAAAAATATATGCCCCTCGACGTGGAACAGTTCCTAGAAAACGTAGACATTGCAGACGAAAACGCCAAAATCATATCGCAAAGTAGACAACTTTCCAGATTTCACTCCAAGCGATACAACTCCAAAAAATCATATTTGGTGCCCAGCGTACCTTTGGGTAAGTCAAGAATAATCAGAAAATAAATATTTCAGTTTTGTTTGTAGTGAGATGGGTTTTTAGATGATCTAAAAACCAATTCTTCGTCGTTCTTGTATGGTAAAAGTCCGAAGTTGAGTCCTACGGTTCCTGTTTATGCTGTAATCACCTATTGCAACCATTTTAGTAAAGGAAATGTTGCGAAGAGTGGTTTTAATAAAACGAAATCACCTTTACCATATTTTCACGTGTCTTACTGGATGTTTTACCCATATAATGAAGGAAAAGATGTTTGTTTCATAGGTAATATAAATAAAATAGTTTTCAGTACGATTATAAACGACAATACAAGGTGACACAGTGTTCCGATAAACCTCTATATTAAGTTTTTTATTTGAGGTTTTTATTTTTAAGGAAAATATTCATAGACATTCGTACTCATTTATAATATAAAATACAGGGTATTTAATTTAGAGTATATAGTTAAGAAAATAAGAATACTTAAGTACGCCGCGCCGGTAGGAGAACTTGGAAAATCCTAGCAAATATACAGGGTGCTACAAATTCGAGGTACGAGCATTGATATCTCGGTAACCGTACTAGATACGAACATGGTTAAATCGGGGCAAAGTTGCGCTTTGGGATGTTCACCAAGATGCCATCAAAAAAGTTTTAAAAATTTCAAGGATTTCTGAGTTTTTTTGAAAAAACGGATTTTTTTTTGAAAATCAATTTTATTTTTTTCTGTCGTTGCTTTTTAGAAAATCAAAAAACTAATTGCGCATTCTCATAGCCACACTATTAGGGCTATCTGATAGTATTTTTATATGTTCAAATTAGCTGATAATTTGTGAGATACAGAGGCCAACTTAATTTTTTTAAATACGGACCTGCATTTTTTATTTCAGGTTATGAAAGAACTCGGTCTCCTGAGTACAATGATATGCCACATTTAATTTTTTTTTGTTTCAGGAATTTGAGGAGAATTTATTTAAACTAATTTCAAGTCCGGCTCTGTTTTTTAAATATTTAATCTATTCATCGTTACAATATTGATAAGCTTTCAAACTTAATAATGACGTGGGGTAAAACATTGAATACGGAAAATCAAAGGCTATATATTATTGGATTTTTTTTAAAAGGAATAAAATATCTTAAGGAATCTTAATTTTTATTTATTTTGGTACATTGGTCACCTTGTATAAATTATCTTTACTCCCTATATTTATTTACGAAATGGATACTCTAAAATTCCTGAAAACCATTAATTAATAATACAATATGATCGAAAAAAAAACGGCGTCAGCGATGGCTATGGAATGAAGATCGCTGTCATTTTGTATGTAAAATTATATGGATAATGTCATCGATCGTCGTTTCCAAGCCAACTGGATGCCGTTTTTTTATCATACAGATTACTTAAATAATAAACATTTTAGGGAAATGGCCGACTCCTTTGATTTTTAGCAAATGTTTCGGGCGTTACAAGAAAATGGGAAACCATGTTGGCGACTGGGAGCATATGACATTGTTGTTTTCCGGAAAAGAATATCCTGAAAAACTCTATTTATCGCTTCATGATTTAGGAGCGTATTACACCTACGAAAAAGCCACCAATACTTTCAAATTTGAATCTAGATTAAAGAAAGAAAAGCTCGCACACCTGTCGACAACAAAAGAATTTCCCGAATATGTAAGATTACAAGGTATGTTAATCAGTAAAACACTGGAGAACATTAGTATTACAGTGTGACCCAATGTTTGTAAAAACTGCATAACTGTTTTTCTTTATGAGATGTTCACTCGTTTTTTTTTTGTAAAATATGCAAACAATAGTAGCACACATTTTAAAAATATTTTTATAAATATAAACAGGTTGAAAAATCTAGAATGTCACTTTATCTAAAGAATAAAGAAGAAAACATTCGACCAATCTGTACTACCAGTCACGCATGCGAAACCTGGACTCTTAAAACGGACGTTATCAGAAAACTGCAGGTCGCCCAACGCTCAATGGAACGAAATATGCTGGGAATAACTAAGAAAGACCGTAAAAGAATAGAGTGGATATAACAATAGACCCAGGTAATAGATGTCATCCACCGAATCAAATCCCTCAAGTGGTAATGGGCAGGACACCTGGCAAGAAGGACGGACAACAGATGGACCACATAAATTACAGCATGGTACCCACTAGGAATTAAGAGACCTAGAAGGAGACCAAACTTGAGATGGGACCATGATATTTGGAAATTAGCAGGGAAAACTTGGGCCCGCGTAGCCAACAATAGACCACAATGAACCAAACAATAGCCCAATTAGAAAGAGAGTATCTAAATATGTTAGGGAGGCTACACCATAATTGGAAATGGTTGAATAAGCTGAGAATGATATAATCGTGAGGATGAAACAGATTGTCTCATATTTTATGTTGTAACATGTTTTTGCAATGAAATTAGAATAAAGAGAGGAACAAACGACGTTTGTGACACCAAAACTGAAATTTGGGCGAAGATCAAACAGGCCAGACGTACTTTTGCCTCCATGAAACCTCTCTTCTCCAGCCGAGATCTAAGCCTCCAACTGCGCATACGTATGCTGCGTTGCTGCATCTATCCAGTATTTCTCTTCGGCTCTGAGAGTTGGACACTCGACCAGACATTGGAAACCCGCATTAACGCTTTTGCGATGTACTTGTACCGTCGTATGCTGCGTATATCCTGGATGGATAGAGTGACAAAATGAGGAGGTGCTCGCAGGCGGATGGGCAAAGATAAAGAGCCCCTATCAACAGTGAAGGAAAGGAAGTTACAGTACGTCGCACGGTGGAAAGACCCAATATAAAATGTTGGACATTGACTTAAAAATAAAATTTTAAATTAAATAATTTTGGTAGAAGATTTGAATTACTTAAAGTCCAGACCGTTATATTTTATCCAACTCAAAAAAATATTTTTAATTATATGTCTGTTTGAAAAGTTTCAAATGAAGATATTACACTGACTTAATTATGGTGTTCATTTCTTGTGAAACAACCTAGTTTTATAAAAAGTGGCAAAGACATTAATACTTTTTTTTAACCATACATATTAGTGCAAACGATTGTTTTCACTTTAAAATAAAAGATATATATATATATATATAGTCACAAAAGTTTGGGAGAACAATAATTGTATATAAGAGACACATAAACATTTTTTTGTTACTAAATACTATATTTAGTAGCAAAAAAATGTGTATGTAGAAAAATAAAAAAATGGCCAAAGTTGGCCAAGACTTTATATATGTCACAAGGTAGATTAAGCCTTTCTAATAACGAAACTAATTTAACATCTTGCCCCAGGTTGCCCCCCTCTAAACATTTTCATTTTTTATATTACTAATACATGCTATACCAAAATCAAAAAAGTTTTCAATTCCAATAAATTAATTTAAAATTTTTAGAGTCAAATTATCTTTATTTTTTTATAAATTTATTAATATTTAATTATTAATTGCATAAATACAAAATGACGCTTAAATCAAAAACAGATACAGGGTGCTACAAATATATAGAAAACTTATGGAAAAAGAAAGCGGGTTAAAGTGCAGTGTTGAGCTTTTTTATTTGTAATAAAAATATTCTAGTGCGTTGATTTACTGTTATATTCTTTGCTTATAATAAATTGTACAGGGTGTCCGGCTAAGAATAGCTTTCGGCTATATCTCGGAAAGTATTAGCCGTGAGGCCGGCGGAAAAAAATATTCGTAACTAAAGAGGCCATGAGAAATTGCTGGAAATTATTTTCAAGTTTGTAGAATGGCCACTAGAGGGCACAACTGCTATAAAAAATAAGAAAATGGAGTTTTTACACAATTTTGCCTAGATAAAGGGTAGTATAAATAATAGCTTCATAATCTTCAGTAAATTCTGAATATTTTCTGTTAGCCATGTCACTCTATGCCAAAATAAAGTGGTGGGGGAAAGTTAGATCTACTTTTATTTAAATATTAATAACTCCGGACTGGATGGACGGAATCCAACTAGCGGGGGCTCACTTAAAAGAGCGTTTCTTACTCTATATTATACCATATAAAAAATAATACTAAGCTTTTGAACGTAGACGCTACGGGGCGCTGTCTTACAATTAACAAACATTGCGCGTTTTTTCAAAAAAATGCGATAATATATGTAATTTTAGCTGATAGTAAAGAGTAATAAAAGCTTAAAAAGTCAGTGAAAACCGCATCTTGATATCTTTTTTCAAACCGAACATATTAGCAAAATTATATTAAATAGGAAAATATAAGCCCTTAATTACCATATTTTTATAACACGGTATCAGTAGTCCTAGATCTCAGTGGTAAAATCTAACGCTATTTCTTTTTAAAAAGATTAAAACTAAAACATTCCACGACAGTTTGGCAAAGTTTATAAGCATTTAAAAATTCTAAGATTTTTCCAAAACATACTATATTTTTAGGTCACCCTGTGGATGGTTTGTAATGAGCCAACCACTTTCTTTCATTAAAATTTAAAATTGTTCTGTTTATACATTATTACGGTATATAAAAATAATTTTTTCGTCTTTTGGATTAAAAGTGCTGAGAAGAAAACCTCATGTCCAACCGCTCCCATAAGCTCGTTCCACTGTGCGTCGGTCATATCATGAGGGGTGAACGATACGAGGTGCTCAGACTGGTCATTGAAGGCAAAATTGAGGGCAGGAGATCAGTGGGAAGAAGGCAAAACTCCTAGCTTAAGGATCTGCTTGGTTGGTTCGGAAGAACATCGATTGAAATTTTCAGAGGTGCGGTTTCACGCACAATCATAACCAGTTCGATCGCCAAACTCTGAAGAGAGACGGCGACCTAAGAAGAAGAAGAAGAAGAACAAACTTCTACACTGACCTGAAACCAGTAATTTATTCCACTAAGTTCTAAATGAAGCTTATAGTATTCCTGGGAAGAAAAAAAAATGATGACAAATATACTGCATATGCTCTCTCCCTCTCTATCTTTATTCTTACAAGAGGAATGTATAGTGGTCAGGTGATGTGTGAGGTTTGTCTCCATAATTCCCTGTCTTGTACTTCATGCACAAGCGCCTGCAGTGGCTTGTGGGTGATCTTTGATAGCTGGTCTATCCATCGGGAGGGCGAGCGGCCTCTTGGTCTTCTTCCTGGAACCTTGTATAATGAGTTTTTCCATACAGTCAGTATCCCTCCTCATAACGTGACCGAAATTTTTAAGTATACGTGACTGTATAGAAGTTGAGAGGCGTTCTGTGATGTTCAGTTATTATATTATGGATTCATTGGTTCGCCGGACAGTCCAGAATTCTGAGCATTCGTCGCCAACAGTACATCTCAGTTGCGTCAATTTTTTTTATTTCTGTCTGTCTCATCGTCCAGGACTCGGAGCCATACATTAATATAGGAAATATTAGGCAGTAAACAGGTCTTTCTTTTAAGTGTCATATAATTATATTTTTGTCTCGCCATATCTTTGAGAGTTTTCGCACTGCCACTCTTGTCATTTCACATGTTCTTATTTTTTCTTCTAACGATCCTGTGTTGTTTATAAGTGACCCAAGATCAAGATATATATATATATTGACTTACAACCTTGCAACGACCAATGCTTACTACATCAGGTTTGTTGTTGTTCTGTCTGTCGATAATCATAATTTTTGTTTTGAAGGGATTAATTTCAAGTCCAAAGTTTCTCTCAAAGATTTACCTATTTAGTATAAAAATATGGTGTATATATGTAGTATATTAGCATAAAAATAATGGTGCCCGGTGGCGTAGAGGTACAGGCTCTCGTCTACCAATCTCAAGGTAGTGGGTTCGATTCCCACACCCGGCATTGTATCAGACGACTATTTTTATTAAAATAAAAATAGTTTGGGTATCTAGGTCGACTCAGCCTTAAATGAGTACTTGGGATTCACAATCCTGAGGTAATAATAGGCGGTTGAAGCGTAGAGCTAGCCACATTACCTTCCTTGTATACTGAACGGCTCTAGTATGGCAAGCTGTACCTTGCTACTCCCAAGGCGTTAAACGCTATATACGGGAGCTATTATTATTAGTATAAAAATAAACTTGAATCACTTTGTGAATTTATGAAAATATGTTCAAAATGGACGCTATTATTGCCGACGTAATTTGTAAAAAAATCAGACTAAAAATCTTAAAAAGACACCAAATATGGAACTTTCTAAAACAATGGGTTACCATGCATATTAAAGAAACACCAGAAGTAGATTTATAAATGTTTAATAAAAAAGATATTTATTTCTTTAAATTAATAGGTGGCCATCCAGTCTTATTTGCCGCGGAAGGTTCCCACGGTCTCTGGGCAGCTCCGGGAGAACACGAATTCGTCCGAATCCCAAGCATTCGGGACAAAAACGGTTACGGTACACCCTGGAAAACGTGGGCCTCCATAAAATTTCATCATTCCGGGAGAAGCGCGCCGTTGCCTTGGATGCGCTTCAAAGGGAGATGGGGAAGCCCCAAAAGCAATTGCGTGCTTTCCAGAAAATTCGGGCTCTGCGAGCTCACGGACGGACCTAGAGGATTGCTCAGAGATGATCAAGATTTTTACTGCTAGTCAAACATGTTTTAACTCACTCATTTATGTATATTATGTAAATAAAGATATTTATATTAATCCGGTATTTTTCATTGTTCAAAGTGGAGTTAAGGCAGGGATGTAGAGGTAGGAAGAATGCGCATGATCGTAATCAGAAATTCTGATCGTGGTGGAGAGGTCAGAAAGTAATAGTGATTATAAGTTTCTGGACGGTCATCTTTAGCTGTTAATCTTAAAAATATCTCGTAACATTAATTGAACTACTATCTATAGTATACAGGGTGTGTCAAAAAAACATGTGCCATCTCTCGTGGGGAGATTCTTCACGTAAAAATAAGATTTATTTTTCATATCAACATAGGTCCGATTCTGCTTTGTTTCCTAGCTACAGGGTGCTAAAGTCTTTTTACCGTTTTTACCGTTTCGAATGTATAAATAAATATAAATGCGAGATATTTTAAAGTTAAAAGTGACGACATATCCACCAGGTGCATAGAGGTCACTGGAATATTTTTCTAAAAAAGAGCATGTATGCCATTGACTGTTTTTCTCTTGCTAGCGAAATATTGTCGATTTCGGTCTCCTTGATGAAATAATGCAATTTTATTAATTTGCCTTGACCCAGGTCTAATAGCAACCTTTAAAAATATTTAGTATCATTAACTTGCGAAAGTTTTAAATAAGTTCTCATTGATTCCGCATCAAAAAATATGAAAAAAGTTTCTATAACATGGGTATGGAAATGCATAGTTTTATAGTTACAAGATGTTAAAACTTGTTAAAATTAGATTTTTTACACTAATTAACACTATTTAATAATAAATTATGTAAAATATATAATTTATTAACTTTATTTTAATTTTAATTTTATTAATTGTGATTAATTAGAAATTATAAGCTGCTATTAATACTTATCGATCTCCCTTGTAGATCTCCTTTAATCTTCTCCCTGCCTTATATCTCTGAGTTAGCGTCTTTTAATTCAATATCGAAAATTTTCAGTATATCGATATCCTTATACATCTCTACCAAATTGACAGTGACAATCCCTAAAAATTTGAGGTTATCATAAAAAAAAAGTAAATAAACATTGGAAATAAGAAATAAACTTCCTTTTATTTCTTTGATTTGTAATATGAGTAATCGTGTAGTTGTATTAGGTGAAGCTCCTGAAACAGAGAGTGAAGATGAAGAAGAACCAATTGTTAAGGTATTTATTGGTTTATTTCTTGCCATAAATTTATCTCAGTCAAATTTTAGTTTGAAGTGGTAAATTCGGTGCAAGGTGCTGTTATTCCTGGAGAGGACTCTGAATCGGATAATGGTTAATAAAATCTTTAATAAAAACATATTTCTTTGTTATTATATTAAGTTTTTAGAAAATGATGCCAGTATTGCGAGTGCTGTCTCTGCATTACATCTCATAAACCCCTCAAACGATCCGAACGACAATATTGAATATGACTCGTTATTCCAACAAAAATTAAGTAATATTTTCCTTCATATAAGTGCTATTTTATTCTGTAATGCATGTTAATTTCTAGGAGAGTCAAATAATTCATTGTACAACAATCTGGAACATTTTGTACAAAGTACCCTAAATGAGGCTGGTAAAACTTTGGATTCCGTTGAACAGCAGCTTCTCAAATCGCAAATGACTCTGCAGGGGGCAGTGCAGTCGCTCAAGTCCCTCAGTGTTAATTCTTTAACTTTAAAAAACAAGTTTCATTCACTATTATCTTCAAATTTCTTAAGTAACATAACTAGTTCTAAGAGTGAGAATGCTTGTAGTACTAACCTATAGGAAAGGGATAAAAAGTCTGGTGCAGATTGCTGTTAGTATTTATATGTATATTTATTTATATGTTTCTGTAATGGTAAGAGCTAATAATAAATAAAATTTAAAAATATAGTAAATAAAAGTTATTCTTTTATTGTTGATAACCATAACATAACTTTTGCTTTATATTATCTCTCTTCCTTTATTGTCTGAGTTAAATTAGCTGAGTCCAAGCTAAATTACTATGCTGTCTCTTAGAAAAAAACATTCGGGACACTGACAATTGCCTCAGATTGCATCGTGTGCTGCTCTGTTTTAGTTTTACTTGCTTTTAAGCTTTATTAAAATTTTGTAAAATGCCTTGTGAATAAAAATTTAATGCCGTCTTATTCTGTATTGAATTGGCATATTCGCGTCTTCACGTCGCCAAATGGGAACTTCAAAGGACAAGGCGGAACGTTATAGTGGCACCAATGGAATGTATAGTCGCCACTGCCGCGATTGGTGTAGCATAACCAGAGCATAACGCACCAATTAAGTGGCAATTTGGTGGCGCAGGGAACTTTCTTGGAAAAAATCACTTTATGGTTCCAAAGGATCGTGGACCATGTAGTTCCAAAAAAGTTATTGTTTCTATAAAGTCGCCTTTGGGTAGCTACAATTGTCACTTTATCAATCCGAAGATTTTAAGGGTCCAAACGGGTAGGGTTGGCCTAATATGTTATTGTTCCCGGTACTTTGTGGAAGCATATGGAACTATAAAGTATTTTTCGGATAAACGGGTATATTTTTTTCATGACTTTTTAGACGAACAGCCAAATGGTATATGGTGTTAATATGGTGTTTTGAAGCTAAATATACCGTATGATCGAAAAAAACGGCGTCCAGTTGGCTTGGAAATGACGATCGATGACTTTTCCCATATAATTTATAATATCATAAACATAAGCCATCGCTGACGCCGTTTTTATTCGATCATACGGTACCTAAATTAAAGTTTTTTTCATTGTTATTTTTTTATTTCTGACGGTGGAATTTTATTTTAAAGTTTGACCCCAGTTTCAAGCAAATTATTATTATTTTTTTAATCTTTCCCCATTTTGGTCGCAGTTACTTAACAGCTACGAATATACGACGTAGCCGCCGATGGTCACCGCCCACTTTGTAGTGGCTTTGATAGTTACGTATACTAGTTACGTATCTACGTATAGCAGTTATAGTAAACGCCACGAATGTTTGCTAGAAGTGTCTAGTTCTAGCAGTCAACTATTAAGCTTGACCAATCAGGTTGGTTAGCGTGGTTATTTGGAGTGTGTTAATTCATTTGTGTTTGAAAAAAACTCTAACGTGATTGGTCGGGCTTAACAGTTGCCTGCTAGGGCTAGACACAAGTATGTTTGCTTAATGTTTGGGAGTGATTCATCGGTCGCTACCATATGAACTAAGATTAGTTCATATGGTTCAAGGTCACATAAGTAAGTAATTCCAGTGCCGTGGTGTTTCAAGTCATATAATAATCAATATATTATAATCTGTTGTAATTTGTTGTTTTAACTGTCAAAGTCTTGTCAAAACATATTATTGGTTATAAATATAAAATGGAATGCCCCATTGGTCGCACTGCAAGCATACCAATGGACTGACGCACAAAAACGAATCAATCAAAGAAACGCGATATAGTATCGTCTTTGTCAATCACGCTAACATTTTAGAATAAGTAGGAGAAGCGCAGGCAGATGATTAGACTGGGCCTTTAAAAACCTACGTCTGCGGTAAAAAATTACGTTTTTAATGTAAAAATGATAGCGCGCGTGTCGATTATAACTTCATCAAGCGATGAATCACTCCCAAACATTCGTGGCGTTTATTATACGTATCTGCCACTATAAATGCTAGTTGGGTTATCTCATCAAGGAAATCGATAAAATATCAAGATATTTATATCAAGATAACTTTTAATCGGTCTACACAATTTTGCTAAGAAGAGAAAAAGTCAGTAGCGCACATATTTTTTTAGAAAAATATTCCAATGATATTCTCCCTACCATACAATCTACATTTACAACAACATAAAAGGAAATCATTAAAAAACTATTGAAAGATTACTCTTTTTATTTACATGATTATGTGATGTAGAAAGTACAAAAAAATATAGAACATAGAGAAAAAACATAAAGCTATTGTTTACTTATTTTCTTGGAACATGTGGCTGACAACCACACGCCAATTGTTTCATTGTAGAACTGTGAATGGTTTTCTGACTAAATTCCTGCAAGCTCTCTTTAAAGATCTCGACAGATTCATTTTCTAGGAATTTAGGACATGGGCAATCGTCTGAATCCGTAGATGAATCTACCAGGGTCCTTGACATGTGTTCTGAGACCTCCTTCTGAGTGTCGGAATAACTGTACGAGGGGTTACTCATTTGCGATCTTTGCTTAAATGCTGATCTAAAAAAAGGGGCCTCGTTCATGCTGTACTGTGACATAATTTCCGCAATGCACGTACATTCTCTCGTTTCACAGGTGACACATTTTTTGCTTATGGTCGACTCGATGTTCGACAAACTCTGCAATATTTCACTCGCTATAGCTTCCACAGATTGGCCTTTTATGGGAGCTAAAATATATATAGAAAAGTATGTACTTATACGTTTAGACAGACATAGACTAGACATTCCTTTAAAAAGTATAAAATTTATTGTAATATATTGTACAGGGTTCTTCACGGTGCGGCATCGGCATACGACACGGAGTATTGTAGCTAAACGATTAGATTTTTACAAATTGTAAGTTTTGGGTTGATTGAAGAACTATTAGAGCTACAATTTTAAAATATTTTTACAAGATACAGAGTGTCCCAAATAAATAAAAAATATCAAAGTTGTATTTTTTTAAATGGAACACCCTGTATATTATTACATTTTTAGTTTCTACGATTAAAATAAACGTAAATTTGATTAAGGTTTATCACACTTAAACCTTACCGTTTTTAAAATATTTTCAATTTTGTGAAATTGCAGTAAAAATTTTCCTCCAAGGGTATCAGAGTTTTTAATACTAAATATTTACTGAAGTTTATTTATTGATCAGTTATTGGATTGCAGTAATAAAAATTATACTACCTCATATAAAATGGAACACCATAGTATATTTTAAGAGAATCAGGTGCACAATTTAATTGTTTATCAAATTGTATTATACTATTTTTTACCTGTCCCTCATATACCCATGAAATATTGACATTTTAGATATATTGTATATGTAATGACTTTTGTAATGACTTAATGTATATTGACTTTTTAAAGCAACAAATGTACAGAATATAACGATATAACGATAATATTGCTAGCCCATTTGTATATAAAAAGAAAACTATTTAAATATTTATAAAAGAGTTAAATATACCATTATTTCCGCCCAAATATTAATTAACTACATACTTAATTGTACTAGTTAATAAATTATTCTCAATAAATGTGGATTTGAATCAGAAATCAATATAATAATAAGTTATGAAAATGAACGTCTCTGTTGTTATAAATATGCATTCGTCAAAAAATTAAATAACATTTTTAAAGTGTTACTTTTTACCACCACTGTTTACTGTTGCACATACAAAGTTCAGTTTTTTAGTATTTGGAGCAATTATTATTAATCAACGCAAACAGTCAATTAATTAATGTAGTTTGAATACCGGAATCGTATTAATTGGTTTGGTATTGCTCTTTAACAAATATTTAAACATTTTTTTTTTATTTTTTAATTAAATAAACGAACTATATCGACAATATTAGTATTTTTATTCCTTAAAAATTTGTTACATCTTTAAGAATAATCTAAAATGTCAATATTCCATGGGTATATTGATAAATGAAGTCTAAATTATAATAAAATGCATTTTCTACGAAAACTTGAAGAAATAGGTAAAAAATGGTATAATACAATTTGATAGACTATTAAATTGTGCATCTGATTCTCATAAAATATACAAGGTATTCCATTTAAATTAAACAAGTTATTACCGTTTAAAGCTACTAATTAATTACAATACATTTTTAAACACCCTGTATAAGGTAGTATAATTTTTGTTATTGCAACACAAAATTTTTAGTAAATAGAAAAACCTCATTACAACATTTGGTTTTAAGAACTTAAATACGCCTAGAGAAATAAAGTATTACAATTTTTACTGTATTTTTACCATAAAACGTAAATATTTCAAAAAAGGTAAGATTAAAATGCGGTAAACCTTAATCAAATTTACCTTTATTTTAATCGTAGAAACTAAAAATGTAATAATATACAGGGTGTTCCGTTTAAAAAATAGAACTTTGATATTTTCTTATTTATTTGGGACACTGTATATCTTGTAAAACGTTTTTAAATTGTAGCTCTAATAGTCCTTCGACGAACCCAAAATTTGCAGTTTGTAAAAATCTAATCGTTTAGCTACAATACTCTGTGTCGTATGCGTGAATAACCCTGTAAAGCAAAGCGCAAGGGACTATCTTTATAATTCCTCCCAAATCTACTCCCCTGTATCAACACCCATGCCTAGATGTTCTTACCTTTGATCTTTCGTTCCAAATTATTAATCAGATTATTAATAGCCGTCTTAAGAGTATTATTATCCGCTGTCAATTTGCAAATGTAATCCTTCAACTCTATGATCTCGTAAGCAGTCTCCTGCAACTTCTGCTGACAGTTCATCATCTCGATATCCTTGAACTTCAATTGACCAGTCACCTCACCCACCACACACTTCTGTCCACAATTGCCCTGAACTTCGCCGGTACCGCCAACACCCACCCCTTCTGCCTTGTAGTTTTTCAAATGTTCTCCGAGCATGCTCTTTATTTTTCTGTACTCTTTTCGAAGGCTTACGTACTCCTCTCTACTGATCTGAGCCTGCTTGTGAGCTTGAATAGCTTGGCACGTTTTGGGGGGTTTAGGTTCGATCTTTTGAAAGCTGAACTTCACTGACGGTTGTTCCGTGACTTCATCCCGTAGCGTTTGTCTGGGCGTCTGACTTTCTTTCTGAAAAGAATTGTGTTCAGGCGTCGTACCTAGAGACATGCAAAATCGTTTATTAGCAGTATTTAAATACAAAATGCAAATGCTTGGTTATTTTTCGTTATTTCACATACAAAATCGCTTTGAAGAATAGTACCTTATGATCGAAAAAGAAACGGCTTGGAAATGACGATCGATGACATTTCCCATATTCCCATATAATTCATCGCTGACGCCGTTTTTTTTTCGATCATACGGTAATTGTTTTACTAGGAGTAAAAATGACACTTTTCTTGGCGAGACTGTACAGGGTGGGCCAAATTGAACGCTTTTAAAGGGAAACACCCTTTTCTATAAGAGATAGACAAAAACTAATATCGGAATCTGTAGCTCAATTTTTATCAAAAACATGATGGTGAAAACCGCGCATCGATATCTGTTACCGTTTCTTAGTTACGGGGTGTTTTTCAAAAATATGTATTTTTAACAAAAAGCTGTAACTTTTTTGCTATGCAAAATTTTGTAATTCTATGAAAACGTTTCCAGAGCACCTTTTTACGTAGAATTTAATGGTTTAAGTATATTTTTTTTAAATTAATAATTTAAAAATTATTAACAGAAAATTTGATTTTTTATATGAAACGCCCTGTATATTTTTAATTTATTGAAAATTATTTAAAATTACATTTTCAAAAATATAGCACACCTGATATTTTTGGTCGATTCGAGTTTATAAAAATTCGCCCACTTTAAATAAGTAGGCTTTGAACGGCGCCGGCTGTAATGCAAAAATATTCTAGCTGTGAGTATCAATTAAAACGAAAATAATATTAATATTTGCAATGAGAGATCCAGAATTTTATAACAATTTAAACTATATTTAACAAACATCAACACATTTAAATAATATTTAATAACAATAAAAATAAATAGCAAACCAAGACACGAGATTTTGCTACAGGTGTTCGACATATCGACCTTTATTATTCAGTGGGGAGTGAAAGATACCCTCTAATAACTACTAAGTATTTCTAATTCTTGTCTAGATTATACGGGCAATTTAAAAATAAGAACATTGGATTAGGTCCATAGTTATAGGCACTAAGTCCGGCGGCCTCGGCGGCCAACGGCTGGGATCTGTTAGCTATTCAATTATTCTTGAAATTGGCTGCAAAAATTTCTTGATAACTTTAGCGTTCTGAGCCGGTGCCTCGTCTTGCTGGAAAAATATGTTTTCGAGTTCCATTAGGGGTATATCATCAATAAGGGGTCCAAAGCCTACTAGTTAAACGTCGCGAACTTTTAAAAATTCTGTATTTCCAAGGGAATTATAACAAAATATCAAGTGAACTATAATTTTGGAAAGGTAATTTTAAGTTCTTTTCAGTTAATTAAAAATATACAGGGTGTTCCAAATAAAAAATCAATTTTTCTGTTGATAACTATTAAATTATTAATCTAAAAAATATATATATACTTAAACCATTAAATTCTACGTAAATAGGTGCTTTGGAAATGTTTTCATAGAAATACAAAATTTTCCATAGAAAAAAATTTACAGCTATTTGATAAAAATACACATTTTTGAAAAACATCGATTTTGATATCGATGTGCGGTTTTCACCATCATGTTTTTGATGAAAATTGAACTCCAGACACCGATATTAGCTGTCTTCTATCTCCTATAGAAAAGGGTGTTTCCGTTTAAAAGCGTCCAATTTGACACCCTGTACGTTTGACGGACGAGCGTTAGCCAGTCCGACATACAGTCGATGCACAAAAACTCATTTTTACTTACCAAACCAAACCGAATAGAACATGTTATTTTTTCTCAAACGCTACAAATAAGTTTTTAAACAACAACCGTTCCAAATAATATAAATAGATTTTGAAGGCATACCTTGTAAGTATTTATAAATATATCGAGAAAATATGGTTACGCTCGTTGCATTGACTTTATGTCAGTTTAATAATATATTTTCGTACTTTTATGCTTAGGTCTAAAAGTGCTTTACTTTTATATTGTCAAAAAATAATACTTTTGTGGCGTTTGAAAAAAAAAGTATTTACGCAAAATGTACAGAGTGTCAGAAAAATAGTTTATCTAAAACTTGGGTGAATGATTCTACAGAAAAAATGCATTTGGAGTATTTTAAATATCAAATAAAAGTAGCTATTTTGCATTTTGTATTTGCATTTCAATTATATTTCAAGTAAGTAACATCTCTACTGGGTGTATCTCAAAAGTGGCTCATTTCTATAATTTTTTTATTTTTTGAGATAAAAAACGAGATTTGGTGGTATGTTAGAATATGACATAAATTAGGATTATTTGACGTATTCAATTGTTTTCGGTCATTTCCTGTTTCACAGGAAATCACTACAACTTTTGATTTTTATAAAAAGTTAACATTCTATTTAGAGTGTCATTTTCTATCGAATAAAGTAAAAAATACCTAGTGTACCATTTAAAAATCAAATGTTGTAGTCATTTGTTTAACGAGGAGCCCATACTTGATTCATGGAAAACGTTATGGATAACTCCGATCCACAAAAAAGAAAGGAAAGATATTTGCACTAACTACAGATGTATAGCTGTGTCTGACACTCTTAGCAGACTGTACGGAAAAATACTTAAAACCCTAAGAGAAGATGAATTTAGTCCCCATGAGATTGAAGAACAAGCCAGGTTCAGAGCAGGCCGCTCATGCATTGATAATATATTTCCAATAACTCAGATCATTGAGAAAAAGACGGCAACGAATCACGACCAAATTCATCTCCTGTTTGTGGACCTTAGTAAGGCTTATGATACGGTACCAATTAAGAAACTATGGGAAGTTCTCGAAAAAAGCCCAATAAATATAACACTAATAAAAGCGGTACAGCAACTTTACTGCAATTGTTCCGCAAGAATTAAAATAGGCCCAGCTCTATCTGAATTATTCCCAGTATCAAAAGGTCGAAAACAGGGTTGTTGTCTGTCCCCAACTTTATTTAAAATCTACCTATCAGAAGCTCTTAAGCACTGGCGCAAGAAGTGCTTTCAGATGGGAATACCTATTAAAGACAACCTTTCTCTGTATACTCTGCATTTCGCCGATGACCAGATAGTAATGGCACAAGACAAAGAAGACCTAGAATACATGACCAGAAAACTGATAAAGGAGTACGAGAAATGGGGACTGGAGCTAAATAAGAAGAAGACAAGATATATGTTTGTTGGTGGCTAGTTGGAAGACCTACTATTAAATAACAATATAAAAATTGAAGCTTCCGAAGAATATATGTATATAGTGGTAAAAATCGCAAGCAAAAGGAGATACGAAAAGGAAACCGAAGAACGGATTGGTAAAGGCAGAAAGGTAATAGGAGCGCTGAACTGGGTGATTTGGTCTAGGGATATCTCGGATCACAGAAAAAAAACTGATTTATAACGCGATTCTGAAAAGCGTAATGTTATATGGCTCTGAGGTATGGCAGTTAAGTTAAAAACATAAAAAGAAGTTGTTGTCGACCGAAATGGACTTCTGGCGAAGATCAGCCCGAATCTCCCGTTTAGACAGAATTAGGAACGAGAGAATACGCTAAAAAATGAAGGTGGAGGGTAACATTGTACAAGATATACAAGAAAAACAACTGCAGTGGTACGCTCATGTACAGGGTGGGTCAAATTCGACGCTTTTAAATGGAAACACCCTTTTCTATAGGAGATAGAGAAAAACTAATATCGGTGTCTGGAGCTCAATTTTCACCAAAAAGATGATGGTGAAAACTGCATATCAATATCTGTTACCGTTTCGGATTTACGGGGTGTTTTTCAAAAATTTGTATTTTAAACAAATCGCTGTAACTTTTTTACTATGGAAAATTTTGTATTTCTATGAAAACATTTCCAAAGCACCTTTTTACGTAGAATTTAATGGTTTAAGTATAATTTTTTTAAAATTAATAATTTAAGAGTTATCAACAGAAAAATAGTTTTTATATTTGGGACACCCTCTATATTTTCAATTAACTAAAAAGAATTTAAAATTACCTTTCCAAAAATATAGCACACTTGATATTTTGTTATAATCCCCTTAGAAATACAGAAATTTTAAAAGTTCGCCACTTTTAACTAGTAGGCTTTGGACCCCTTATTGATGATATGCCCTTAATGGAACTCGAAAACATATTTTTCCAGCAAGACGACGTACCGCCTCTGAACGCTAAAGTTATCAGAAAATTTTTGCAGCCAGTTTCAAGAATAATTGAATAGCTAACCAAGATCCCAGCCGTTGGCCGTCGAGGCCGCCTGACTTAGTGCCCATGGATCTAATCCTATGGATATATTTGCGGAAGAATAAAGGTTCCTTATTCTTCCGTATAATCTAGATAAGAATTAGAAATACTTATCAGTTATGAGAGGGTATCTTTCACCCCTACTGAGTTAATGAATTCCGCGAGAAACTGCCCCATCTGTCCATAACAGAAGACGGTCGATATGTCGAACACCTGTAGCAAAATCTCCTGTCTTGGTTTGCTATTTATTTTTATAGTTATTAGATATAGTTTAAATGTGTTGATGTTGGTTAAATATATTTTAAATTGTTATAAAATTTTTCATCTCTCATAGCAAATATTATTTTCGTTTTAACTGATTCTCACAGCTAGAATTTTTTTGCATTACAGCCGGTGCCGTTCAAAGCCTACTTAATTAAAGCGGGCGAATTTATATATATATACTCGATATCTCGAAGGGGAACCGAGCAAAATATCAAGTGTGTTATATTTTTGGAAAGGTAATTTAAAATTCTTTTCAATAAATTAAAAATATACAGGGTGTCCCATATAAAAAATCAAATTTTCTGTTAATAATTCTTAAATTATTAATTTTTAAAAAATTATACTTAAACCATTAAATTCTACGTAAAAAGGTGCTTTGGATATGTTTTCGTAAAAATACAAAATTTTCCATAGCAAAAAAGTTACAGCGATTTGTTAAAAATGCATATTTTTGAAAAACACCCCGTAACTCCGAAACGGTAACAGATATCGATATGCGGTTTTCACCATCACGTTTTTAACAAAAATTGAGCTCCAGACACCGATATTAGTTTTTGTTTATCTCCTATAGAAAAGGGTGTTTTCATTTAAAAGCGTCGAATTTGACCCACCCTGTACAACGAATGGGTGACGATAGAATACCAAAGCAAGTGTTGCAGTGGACCCGTACAGACAAACGTAAACGAAGTCGACCTAAACTCTCCTGGAATCAAGGAATCAGGACAGAGCTATGTCGGAAAGGAACCTACTACCAGGAGATTGGGACAATAGACGGAGGTGGCGCATGGAGACCGGAGGGCGACGAAGGACGCTGTAGAACCGGACATACATACATGTTGTAGTCATTTACGGTGAAACAGGAACTGACCGGAAATAATTGGATAAGTCAATTAAACCTGAATTATGTCATATACTAACGTACCAAATCTCGTTAATTTATCTGAAAAAATAAAAAAGTTATAAGGGTGAGCCTCTTTTGAGAAACAACCGGTATATTCATACCACATGACACTTGACGTTTGGGACCTTCGTTATCGCTAGACTTGGTGCTACAAGTTTTCTTTAATTCGTTGTAGGATTGTTCCAGCGACCTCAGCTCATCGGACATTATCATTTTCTCTATTTTGTCCTCCTGACTTTTTCTAGTTAATTTCACAATATCTTCCTGCAAACACTCGCATCTAAGCTTTTCCTCCTCCGCTAGGACTTTGTATTTTTGGGCATCTTGCAAGCTACGTTCCAGCGTGCTACATCTCTGGGTGCATTGGTTCTGAATCTCGTCACAAGCTCTTTGCAGGCTTTGCAACCGTTTGGAACACTCTTGGCTCGATCTCTTAACTTCATCTCTAGCATTTTCGACCTGTAACTCCAACTGTAAATTGTCGCTCTTCAATTTCCTCTGAGAAATATCTTTATCGATTTCCATTGCTTCGATTCGTTTCTTCAACTCTTCGTTTTCTGCTTGAAGGGCCCGCATGTTTTTGGCGTTGAAATCTGAATTGGCGTCAGATCGGCTGAGCTGTTTGGTGGCTTTGTTCAGGTTGTCTGCAGATTTGCCCAGTTGTTCTTGTAGGTTTTTTATGGTGGTTATCTTTTTTTCTCGATCTTTTTTTAGGCATTCGTTCTGGCAGACTAGGTCTTGGATGTCTTGTTCGAATTGCTGCATGGTTTTGTTGAAAGTGTCCAGGGTGCTTTCCAGCTCAGCGATGGTGCATTGTTTCTTGATTAGTTCAGCTCTTAGACTAAAAAATAATAACTAGATTTTTTTTTCTTAACATAAGTAAATTTAAAGTATTCAAATAAACTAAAAAAACTACGAACCTAATTCATGGGTGAATGCTCTGCTCAGTAATTTTAGAAGAACTATTAAATGAAAGCGAAGATACGCGAGACAAGGAGGAGGATGAAATAAATATAGAACATCAGAATAAAGAGGTACTCCTACCGAATTATGAAAGTGTACAAAGAATTATGATCAACTTTCTCTCGCAACATCGACTATACTTAATGAATAGCTTCTTCAAGAATAAAGAACACAGAAGATGGACTTGGATAAGCCCGGATGAACAAACAAGAAACGAAATTGACTTCATCATTTCGAATAAGAAAGAAGTAGTAACAGACGTGACGGTGCTGAAGAGTTGTACAATCTTGTACAACGGAAGCGACCACAGAATGGTTAGAGCGACGCGACGGTTAGGATAGACTTGAAAAGAGAAAGGTCAAAGATGGTTCGACAAAACAAAAATACTAAATGGAACCCCCCTAACAGTGACTCCAACTATGCAGATTCCGTTACAGCTTTCCTGGAAGAACGGACCTTAAACAGCCAACACGATATTGAAAATATAAGTAGCAATATTGTTGAAGCCATTAAAGAAGCGGAAGTACAACACTGCCAACAAATTAGTAACAAACAACAAAAACTCACCCAAAATACAAAGAATATGATATCTTTGCGAAAAGAAATGTTAAAACAAAATAACAGAAACTCTGAAGACCTGAGACAATTGAACAAAACAATATCTGAAGAAATCAGAAAGGACGTAAGAAAACTTAATACAGATAATATAAGGCAAACTATAAAAGAGAATAAAAGTATGAAGGTGTTGCGGGGAAAACTATCAAATGGAAAGAGAGAGATCTTTAAACTAAAAGACAACCAAGGGGTCGTAACAACAAATAGAGAAAGGCTGTTGAAAATAACAGAAAACTTTTACACTGAACTATATACAAGTAATCACCAACAAACATACAACAGTCAACAACGTCTGTGCAAAAAGATAGTTAACCAGGGGGATCAGAGGATATACCGGAAATAACTACAGAAGAAATCAGAAACTCCTTAAAAGAAATGAAAAATAACAAAGCCCCGGGCGAGGACGGCATAGTGATTGAGGCTGTAAAACTCGGAGGAGGAACACTATTAAAATGGATTAAAGACTTATTTAATCTATGCCTTGAAAAAGGAATAATCCCGTCTCAATGGAACAACGGCATAACGATACTTCTCCATAAAAAGGGCGATATCACCGAGCTTGAAAATTATAGACGATAAGCCTTCTTTGTCACTTGTATAAGCTGTTTACCAAAATCATTGCCAAACGTCTCGAACGTAAACTAGATTTCTATCAACCAAGAGAACAGGCAGGCTTTAGGAAAGGTTATGGAACAAACGATCATCTTCAAGTAATTAAAGTCCTGATAGAAAAATCTGTGGAATACAACAGGCCCCTAGCATTGGTGTTCGTTGATTTCCAGAAAGCATTTGACACAGAATTAACATCAATAATAGCAGCATTGGAGCAGGGAAGAGTAGATTATAGGTATACAAGGCTTATAGAATACATATATAGTAATGCCACCACAACTGTAAAACTTCACGAAACAACAGATAAAATTGAGGTAGGCAGAGGAGTTCGACAAGGGGATACTATTTCGCCTAAACTTTTTACAGCTGTCCTTGAATACGCAATGAAATCACTCTCTTGGGAGAATAGGGGCATAAATATCGATGGTGAAAGGTTGACACATCTCAGGTTCGCAGATGACATCATCCTTGTCTCAGATAACATCGGAGATTCAAAGCAGATGCTCGAAAAATTGGTGCAGGCCTCATTAAAAGTCGGTCTCCGGATAAATACGAGTAAAACGCAAATAATGACAAACTTAGTGCTGACACAGAACATCAGAATAGGTGACGCCGACATAAAAGAAACACATATATACAAATATCTCGGGCACGAAATACAAAAAAATCGGAAAGAACAACCAAACACACGAGATACAGCGCAGAATAGGTTTGGGTTGGGCTGCTTTTGGCAAACTGTGGGAGACCTTTAAAAGTGATATACCCATATGCTTGAAGAGGAAAGTTTATGAACAATGCGTCTTGCCGGTAATTACATATGGAGCAGAAACTCTAACATTAACGAAAAAGTCAGCAGAAAATTTAAGAGTAGCCCAGAGAGCCATGGAGAGAGTCATGCTTGGAATAACTAAGTTCCTGTTTCACCGTAAACTAAATAACTCGAATGAAATGGAGATGGGCAGGTCATGTGGCGAGAACATCTAAAGACAGGTGGACTAGAAGATTGTTAGAATGGCGACCTCGAGCAGATAAACGTAGCAGAGGCAGACGACCGACACGCTGGACCGATGATGTAAAGAGGATTGCTGGAAATTGGATGATGACGGCCCAAAATTGAGAGACATGGAGAAATATGGAGGAGGCCTACGTTCAGCAGTGGACAAGGATGGCTACATGATGATGATGATGATGACAAAGAATTATCCAGAACTTAAAGAATGACAAAAGTTCCGGAAATAATTACATGCCCGCTGAGGTATTTAAGTATGGAGGGTTTAAGTTGATAAACCACATCCAGGAACTACTGAAAGACGTATAGGAGAAAGTAGAAATACTGAAAGAGTGGAAAGAAGCAATAATCTGCCCTATACATAAGAAGGGAGATAAGAGTGAGTCTCAAAACTACAGAGGTACAGCTCTTCTAAATGTAGCTTATGAAGTACTGGCAACATATATAAAAAAATATTAGTGGAGGAGGTTGTGATGAGAAAATTGGAGAGTACCAATGTGGATTTAGGAAAGGAAAAAGTACCGTTGACCAAATATTTACCCTTAGAGAAATAGAAGCGGACAGTTATGAATACGAAAAACAGACAATGCTCCTATTTATCGACTTTTAGCAGGCATATAACATGACAAAGTTAAAAGGACAGCATTAACAGAAGTAGGGGTTAGCAAGAAACTGACCAAGATGATAGAATTGACACTCCAAGAGACAGCAAATGAAGTCAAAGTAAACAAGAAAACAACGGAAAAAATTATAATCAGGGACAGATTAAGACAGGCGGATCCACTATCTCCAGTACTGTTTAGTGTAGTATTAGAAATAGTTATAAAAGATACGGGAATCAACAGAGAGGGCCTTCTGGATACAAAAAGACACCAATGCTTAGCCTTTGCCTATGATTTATTTATCTTAGCAAGAGATCGGAAAGAGCTGATATCGGTGACCAAAAGACTGGAAAATCAAGCCCAAAAAGTAGGCTTAGTGTTTAATGAGAAGAAAACGAAATTTATGGAGTGGTCAGACAGGGATTTTGAGAAGGGAAGATGTCTACAATTGAATTCTGAGAGAGGTAAATGATACAAGTTTGAGGAAGTAGATACATTCACATATATTTAGGAGCCGTATTTCTAAGGAATCCAAATGTAACTCAAGAAATGATGGCAAGAATAATGGCAGGAAATAGATGTGTCAGCGCATTACAGAAAATTATTAAGAGTAAGAACTTTTCTAGAAGTTTAAAAATCAGAATGTACCAAACAATGATAAGACCAATAGTGCTGTATGCATGTGAAACGTGGACGTTCAATGCAACGGAAAGTTTGAGGCTAGAGATTTGGGAAAGAAAATTACTGAGGAAGATTTTTGGAGGAAAGAAGATACACAATAATGGACCAGAAGAACAAATGAAGAAGTAAAGCAACTATATCGGGCACCGAGTATAACAGGAGTCGCAAGAGCACAAAGACTGAGATGGCTGGGACACATTGAAATGGCTGAAGCAAGAATTCCTAATATGATAATGAAACGTGAAATAGGTGGAAAGAGAAGGAGGGGTAGACCGAGAATCAGATGGAAAAAGGGTGTAAAAGAGGACTTGAGAAGGATAAGAGTGGATGGGTGGAGAATAAAGGCGAAAGACAGAAACAAATGGAGAAAGATAACCAATCAAGCTAAAAGGCTCATGATTTTAGGCTTTTAGAACTATTATATATAGTTTTAGGATTTAGTTTAGTTCACACTTGATAACGGTCAGTGATACTTCGGACCGAAACGTTGTGTAAGCAAAATAAATAAAGACAAGTCCGATTTTTTTTTGTTCAGACACCGATAAAAACAAAAAATAATTCCTAACGATTACTCACAACACGAGATAAATTTGAAAGCACGACTATACCTCTCCAATTCTAAAGCTGCCGAATGACATTTACAATCTCCCATGTTCCCCATCTCTAACTGCCTTATCTTGTTGTTCAGTTCTTCGTTTTCCCTCTCTAATTTCTGTACCACTTCACCTTTTGTATTATTATCCACACTCACACACTTCCTTATTGAATCCAACTCGCTGACCACCTTGTTGATTTCCTGAGTCTTCTCGTCGTGTTCTTGCAGCAACATGGCCACTTGGTGCTGAGATTTATCCACTAAATTCTGCAGCCTGGCTGCTTCGAGCTCGTTTTCCTTCTTGACCTGTTCCATCTCTTCTTTTAAGGCCTCGTTTTCTTGGCTGATTGCCAACATCTCTTCTAGCTGGGATCGGAGGTAGTCCCTCATTTCCTCCGCCTCTTTGCTTTTGGACATCAACAGTTCGTTGGAGGTTTCGAATTTTTTCGAGAGGTTTTCCTTGTCTTGGTTTATTTTCGACAGTTCCTTTTCTATGTCCCTGAAGGAGGGTGTCATTTGACTGCTCGCGCTCTGTTTTGGGGGCTAAAAAGATTTATTCAAGTGATTGAAAATACAGAATGATCAAATAAAACATAAAAGGTACTAATGAAACAAACCAGTGGCCAAAAAATACCCCAAATTTGAGATAAACATCCCCTCCAAGAGTGCCGACGAGATTCGGTGATTGTTGTAAAAAAGCGATCAACTTAGTAACCATTAATTCGAAGTTGGTCAAAGAATGCCTGGAGAAGATGAATAAATTAGGTAATGAAAATAAAGTCCTTCTATTCTGACCAACGGATCGAAGGCACTGAAGAAACTGTCAAATATTCGTCAGCGAGTATGGACAGTAGTAGCAGTAGTAGTACTCGTATGTGAATTCTAAATAGGAGGAAGATAGTAAATAGCAAAAGAATTGAGAAGAAAATTGTACAAAAAAATAAAAAGTCTTCAAGGACTGTTCTGGACACTTTTTTGACAAATTTAATCTAACCTTAATAAAAATATAATAGTACAAGAGCTAGTAACGTCGGGAAAACTAGAATTTTAAGAAAGCTGGTTCTTTAATATATCTATACTCTCCTGCGCTCTCCTAACCAAAGTGCGTGCCGTCTGGTTGCCGGTAGACTACTGCAGTTCACTACTGCGCATCACATCTGTGCATGGTATCCCATTTTCGTGTGTTTTATGGGATTTCTCGTTATTGAGTAGAGATACAATGATGCGACTTTTACATTACTTTGCTACTTTTTATGTAACTAAATATGCTACACATATATGTTTGTCCTAGCCTTATTAGTTCCTGAATTACAGAGAGAAGTTGTGATGTGCAGTAGTGAACAGATGTTGAATACAGATATGGATGTGCAGTAGTGAACGTAGCGTTTACCGGCAGCCCGACGGTCCGCACTCTGTTCAGGAGAGCATAGCAAACCAGCTTTCTTAAAATTCTCTCTCGAAAACGTTGCTAGCTCTTACACTATGAGTAAAACAACGAAATCGCTATTTAAATGAAAATATAACATGACATGTATCACAAGCAAAGCATACATCCGAAGAAAGGAGGCATGAAAATGCAATAAATTTAAAAGTTAATTAATATTCTAACCAACCAATTCGACCAATAAAATTAATATCGTATCATCCTATCGTCATACTGGGTGTCCCAGGCTGCACGTGCATTAGAAGTTTTTAGGGAACTAAATAGCTAGATCGGAGATTTTTGGCACATCACTGTGTCACAACGAGATCTATCGATTAAAAATATTTTCAATATGGCGGCACTTCTGGAAATACCGGAAGTTGACAGCAACTTTCTTATTTTAAATAGGCACCCTCATTTTTTATTGCATATTTAAATTCTCTATCAAATTCTATGAATTTTGATATCAAACACTAGTTCAGTCATTGGGGATTTTTGCTTGGAAAAAAGTCCGGAAGTTTTGCAACTTTGCAGGTTTATAGGTTTTGGGGTCCCTAACTAAAATCCATAAAATGCACATTTCCAGACTTGCCGCCGACGCCGCCATCTTGCCAAGATGGCGCCCAAAATCGGTATTTTGTGAATATCTCGAAAACTATGCGTTTTTCGCAAAAATTTGAGGAGTGTAAAATTAAAGAGAATAAAATTTCTTATAAAAAAGGTTTCATGAAAATTTTCGCTAAAGTCAACCGTTTAGGCACAAAATCCCTGGAAATTTTACAATTTTGCGTAAAATATGATATAATTACAGTACGTCTGTCCGTTCTTTAGCTACGGGGTATCCGTGAGAGGGGAAACGATATTCTCTCATTGTTTTTCGTAAAAAAATAGACGACGCGTCCCATCAATAAAAATTCAACAAATTTGCAAGTAGCTAATAAAAAGAGTGGGCGGAGCGATTTGCGGTGACGCAGTCGTCAAATCTACGTATAAAATATATTGCTGTTTGTTTAAATGTTTTTTGTCCGCATTCCTTTCATAGACACAGATCCAGCAGATGTACTGTATGTATAGTGGATTTTCCAAAATCAAATGTCGATTATGGTTCACTAAAACTAGTTTTAGTTTAGTTTCTTCAATTTTGTCATAAAACAGTGGCGTATCATTAATTCGCTTATTAATTTATGAATAATTAATTTTAATTATTGAAAATGTGTACTTGTTTCCACACCACCCAAGAGGTAAAGTATATGGGGCGTTTATTTTAACGTGGTCTCCCCGGAGGCCTACTCCACTAGATAAATTAAAAACTTTAACTTATCTGCACAAGCCCGACGGATCTGGCTCATTGATGTCAAAGTCGATCGTGTCTGCTGTGCTGGGCTCATCAGGGTGGTCTCTCAATACGTCCAACTCTTCATCTTCAGCCGCCAGAGGGATATCTATAGGCAAGTCCAACTCCTCTTCATCGGATTCGTCGAGTGACACTTCAGTGACGTTGTCACAGGATTTTCCATTGCAGTATGCACAAATCATTGCACATTTTAATCCTGCTTTTCTGCATCCGCAGGCTTTACCATAGTTGTTGGTTTTGCATTTACAGAATAAAAATGCCAACAGGGATTTTGGAGCTGGATCTTTGAACGTTGTGACTGGAGTAATGCCTGTTTTTGTTTTCTTCCAACCCCATTCTACACAACCAATGCTGAACCTGGTGGTAAGTTCGCAATGAATGCTGTCCAGTACGACAATTACTTATTCATAAATTAATGAGCGAATTAATGATACGCCACTGTTTTATGACAAAATTGAAGAAACTAAACTAAATCTAGTTTTAGTGTACCCTAATCGACATTTGATTTCGGAAAATCGACTATACATAATATATAATATTTTACGCAAAATTGTTAAATTTTCAAGGGTTTTCTGCCTAAACGGTTGACTTTAGCGAAAATTTTCATAAAACCTTTTTTTAACCTATAGGAAATTTTATTCTCTTTAATTTTGCTCTCCTCAAATTTTCGCGAAAATCGCATAGTTTTCGAGATATTTAGAAAATACCGATTTTGGGCGCCATCTTGGGGCGGCAAGTCTGAAAATGTGCATTTTATGGATTTTAGTTAGAGACCCCAAAACCTATAAACCTGCAAAGTTTCAAAACTACCGGATTTTTTCCAAGCAGGCCCCTTTTTTGATCCCCAATGACTGAACTACACTCTATACCTAACATTAACCGTTTATGGGAAAAAAAAATTAACATTTTTGGAAGAAAAAAACTGCCTGTCAAAAAAAATTGTATAGCCTAAACGACAAATTTAGTGATTACCATAGCCACTATGACATAAAGAGAAGACCTGTGGCTATCTATTTCAAAAATTAGATTTTTCGAATGTCGTATAATATTGGCCGTAGCTGTCACGGAATTGAGCTATTAAAAATTTATCATAAATCATTTTTTTCAAATAGAATCATACTTTTTTTATTTCAATAGTGTTCCGACCTGTATATTGTAGTTCTCTAGAAATTTCTAATGCACTTTCAGCCTGGGACACCCAGTATAACGGATGCAGGAAAATCAAGTTTTAGAAGTAAAATAATAACTAACATATGGTTGAAATAAATACACCCGAAATAATGACCAACGACAACGTACAGATTGAGGCAACCGATATAATTACATCCCTTCGAAAACTAAAGAATAAAAAGAGCCCAGGGCAAGATGATATCCCAAACGAATTACTTAAATATGGCGGCCAAAGTCTCATACAGCAGCTAACATCCCTGATTCAAAAAATCCTTTACCAACACAGGATACCGGATGAATGGCGAACCAGCACCACTATCTTGATGTTTAAAAGAGGAGATAAGAAGCTGCCCTCAAACTATAGAGGCATAAATCTTCTAAGCACCACACTAAAACTTACGACAAAAGTGATAACAACCAAAATAAACGACTTAACGTGCTTAGCAGATGAACAGCAAGGTTTCAGACCGGGCAGATCATGCACAGACGCGGTTTTTGTCATAAGACAGATAACAGAAAAATCAATCGAATATAACAAACCAGCGTATATGTGTTTTATTGATTTAGAAAAAGCGTTCGACCGTGTGCAGCTAAGAGACGTTATACACCATCTTTACAATAGGCAAATCCCACACAACCTCGTTAAAACCATACAAAACATATATGAAGCGAACCAAATTCAAGCTAAAATTAACGGGGTCCTGACCGAACCAATAAATGTAGGCTGTGGTATCCGACAAGGTGACTCCCTGAGCCCTCTTCTTTTCAACATCATTATGGACGAAATAATAGGAAATGTACGTTTACTGAAGGGATACAGTATGGGCGACCAGGAGATTGGTGGCTGAAAATGAGAACGATCTACAGCGCTTATTACATCGATTTAATTGCACTGCCAAATCACTTAATATGATAATATCGACCCAGAAAACTAAATGCATGACGACATTAAAAGTACCACTAAGATGCAAACTGGAAGTCGAGGGCCATGTTATTCAGCAAGAGATGAAGTTTAAGTATCTAGGCATAGAAATCTCAGGATATGGTGATGTAGAAGCGGAGGTGCGAGAACGGACAACGAAGGCAACCAGAATAGCAGGATGCCTGAATGATACAATATGGCGAAATAAAAACATTGAGGTGGAGACTAAAGCGAGAATTTACAAGGCAACGGTACGACCAATAATGACATACACTGCAGAAACTCGATCTGATACAGCGAAAACTAAACAACTACTAGAAACAACCGAAATGAGAGTACTACGCAGAATAGCTGGAAAAATGCTTCTGGACAGGGAGAGAAATGAAAGCATAAGAAGAGCGTGCAATGTGGAAAATGTAAATGAGTGGGTACTTAGCAGAAAGGAAGAATGGAACGACCATATCAGCAGAATGGACAGAAGGATAGTAAGAGTTGCACGCGACAAATCACCGCTAGGTCGCAAAAGCTTAGGGCGTCCACGAAAACGATGGAGCGACAACTTGTCAGTCTGACCGGTAGAGACGACGAAACCAAACAGGCGATTCGCCTAGTATGAAGAAGGAAGAAGATATGGTTATACTTACCACTCTACTACATGACTGAACCTGCATCTGTAACTCCTGCACCCTCCTCGACAAATCGGAATTATTTGCCATCAACAGCTCGATTTTCTTGCAGAAATGGTCACGTTCTTCTTCGAACTCCTTCATCTCGGCCGTTTTATCTATCAATTCGCCTCTCAACTCTTTCACCATTGCTTCCAGGTCGTTCACCATCGCCTGGCTGCCGTCACCACCGGTGTCATCAAGACTTTTGTGAGACGAGACCGCAAGTTGTTTCATGCGTCTTTCGTTTGCCCTGCATTCTTCTAGTTCGTTTTCCGCGTTTAGTAGCTTTTGTTTTAGCGAGTTGCATGTTTGCTCGCTCTCGTTGTAAGCTCGTTTTAGTTCTTCTTGCAGTTGACGAACGATCTGGGTGATTTGAAATGAAATAAAAAATTAACGTTGATTGAAGAAATAGGAAGATGCGTAACCTTATAGGCGATTTCGTGTCATTAAATTCGAGATATAACTGGCGTTACCGTCAGCCTGTCCGAGATTTAGTTTAGCTCTGCGCCGCTGCGCGCTAATAGTCATTTATAGCGCAGCGGATAAAGAATGACTGCACCGTAGTTTTGCTTTCAGTCGACAGAGTGTGTGGTTGCCGGAGACAGTGTTGCCAGAACTACGGATTAATCCGTAAATTTACGGATTTTGGGTACAATACGTTAATAATACGGATTTTCTATCATTAAACAATTTAATATGATATTATGATTAAACAAAGAACGGCGTCAGAGTTGGCTTCGAAATGAAGATCGCTGTTATTTCATATGTAAAATATTAAGGTAAATATCAATAATCGTCATTTCCAACTAAACGAACTTTTTTCGATCATACGAAATATAGTGAAGTACCTATATTTTTTTTGTTGTTTATTCTATGTTTAACGCGGCTAAATTTTCAATACATAAACGCGGTTTTTTAATCCAAAGATATTTTCGTCAAACGTATTACAGATATTACACATTTTAATATGGCAACACTGTCGCTTTCAGTTCCACACTGTCTCCGATATGCCTTCGCTGGCCGAATTAGAGAAAATAAGTGTTTTAGGCGTTGGCCGCAGAATAAGTTGAGGCTCCACCCTACAGCACATGAGTCGTAAGGGGACCTTAAGGGTAAGACCAGCCTTGTCACGAATTTGCCCTTTAGGTTGTGTATCTTCCCAATTCTCTCAATCAACGTTATTAAATTAAAAGCGATAATGGATTAGTTAGGTAGGACAGGAAACTTATACTTGAAATAAATTAATTTTTACTCTTTGCTGTATTAACTGCAATATCATATAGAGAAATCAATAAAAGTTGGCGTGCACGTACTTGCTCATTTTAAAGTATAATAAGTGGTAAAAGTTAAAAAACTTTGTTAAATTTTTAGCCTAATTTTTTTTCTGAACCTCAAAATTAGTGGAATAAATTAGTGGTTTCAATTATACTTTATACCATATGATCGAATAAAAACGGCGTCAGCGATGGCTATGAAATGAAGATCGCTGTCATTTTATATGTAAAATTATATGGGAGATGTCATCGCGAGCGTCATTTCCAAGCCAACTGGACGTCTTTTTTTCGATCATACGGTACCTATGAGTTTACAATCATTCACAATATCTAAAAAATACACAATTAAAATTAATAGAATATCCCAGCAACAGCCTGCGATGACGCTTAGTTGTATCTGTGGTTGTATCCATAAAAAAAAGTCAAATAATATAATCTAGTATATAAAATTCTGGTGTCACAATTTTAGTTACCGTACTTCTCCGAAACGGCTTGACCGATTTTGATTAAATGTTTTATGCATATTCAGTAGGTCTGAAAATAGGTTGTTATCTATTTTTTGTACCCCTAAGTGATAAGGGTGGTACACCCCAATTTTCTTTTTTTTTACTTTTTGGACAAAATATTTTATTTTTATTTTTTTATGATGTGGCATTAAAAAATGCATACAACCCTAAATTTTCACCCTTCTACCATCAACCTCTATTTTTAACAATTAATAATGTAGATATAAAAAAATATTTGTATGTGTATTGTGTCTAAAATTGAAGACAGAGAATGTCACAATTTAAAGTAAAAAAAGTAGTCGTGGCAACATTGGCAACATTGCGACGTGTATTCGTCAAATATGTTGATGACATGCAAGCCAACTTTAATTGAATTTTCTCTAAGTACCTCAAGATTGTTCTTGTTTTCTGCATTGACTATTTCCAAAGTCTCCGATAGTCTCTGGTTATCGTCTGTTACACTGTCCAGTTTTGTAAGGACGTTGCATTTGCAGTAACTAAGTCGCGCGTTGGACTCAATGGCGCTGAAGACTTTTGAAGGATTCTCTAAAATTTATATGTAAAACATCAATATTTATACAGGGTAAGTCTTAAATTAGTGCAAATATTTTCAGGGGTGGTATATTTCGACCCCAGGAACACATCTATGAGGTTTTTTCGCAAAAAAAAAAGATTTTGAAAATCGTGCATTTTCATTTAAATTTTTCTGTATATTTTAGAAAACTTTTTACAACAGGCAGTTCACCGTTTTGCCACATAGTATAATTTTTTAATCTCTGATATTACCATGGTTACGGCTTTATACTCTATGGTTACGGCACTAAAAGAGATGCAAATAAAATAAATCCAGTGGCTTTCGAAATTTTGGAAATATAAATCATTTTTTTTAATTTTCAAACTTGAATAACTCGGTTATTTTGGACTTATTTGAAAAACGATAAAGAGAAAATATGTTCCTTTTATCGAGATCTACTCCAGCCCTGAAAATATTCGCACTTAATTAAGACTCACCCTGTATATCACAAATAATATTACGACTTATTTTTTTATTTCTAAGAACAAACAAGTTATAGTCAGTGAAACAAAATAAGTACTTTAAAACCTCGTAGATGATATAAATGGTGTCAAAAAAATAGTGTATATCACTTTGATGGATTATTCTACAGATAGTGCAACAACTGAATGAAGGGCAACGACGTCTGAGGCAGCAGAGGGGAAGCGTGTAAAAAATCTACTCCTGGCATAGGCGTGCAAATTTATTTTAATCAGATTATTATTAAAAATATTAATCAGTTTTAATAAGTACATTGGAAGTAAATACAAATTTTGGTAATTATTTACTTAGATAATAATAGATATACTTAATATAATATTAGGTATAAACTAAGAACGCTGTGGTATTTTTGGTATTTTTTAAACTGAGTCTTAAACTTCAAATGTCTACCTAATAGGTACTTATCTAATAAAAAAACAAATAGGTAAAAAAACTCAAAACATTTGGAAATAAATAAATAATATTAAAAGTATTATAATAAACTATGAACGGTCGAAACCTAAACTGTAAATTATAAATGTCTCTTTGATAATGTAAGTACTTAACTATTAAATAAAAAAAACAAAAAATAAATACTAGGTCTATGAAACACCCTGTACATATAAGAGTCTAATTTTCTTTATCACTTTCATCGTCAGTGTCGGTGTCGGAATCATCATCACTGCTGTCATTATCAGTTTGAATAATTATAGGTTCCACTTCTTCCATGTACTGGTCAACCTCCCAAAATATATTTTCAATGTTGATTACGTTTTTATTTTTTATTTCTAGATTTTCTCTTCAAAAAGCGGGATAAAATTTTTTATACCTAGGTGCAGCTGATTAAAAAAAATTATACGACTTGATTAACTTATTTTTTATTTTAAGCAATGTATTATTTTTATGTTTCTATTCTTTATTCTTGATATTTTTATTAACTTGCAATAAGTTGAGTTATTATTGTTTGATAAAAATCCCCTTTGTTGCAGTCTTAATGGACCTCACTTTACAAAAACAGAAATAAAACTCTTATGGTCATGATCAGATAAATAAATTAAATTAAACTGGTTTCAAAACTTACCACTTGCCCTAATATTATTAACTATTCCAAAAACGTCGTTACTTTGCCAACATTTTCTAAAAGTTAAATCATTATCCAGCCATGTCTCGTCAATGTAAATTATGTTACATCCTTCTTTTCTGTATTTCCGAATTGACTTTATATATTTATACCGCCAATGAAGAATCGTGGGTCTTTCCATTTGGCATTTTTTTGGCATATCCTTTTTAGCATTTCCGAAAATGAAATCCATTGGCATTTAATAGCATCCTCAATGTTTCGCGACTATACGGAGAATTCATTATTTCTCGCAGCTTAAGGAGTAATTTTTTAAATGCAGAAACGACTTTTAGCTCCAAATAAAACTTTTTTATTGTTTGTCTAATGACAGGAAAATCTTCGAAGTCTTTCATAAGAGACAAGCGGGTTTTCTTCTTAGGTGGTGATGACAGCATCTCAGCTGGACGTTCCCGTTGCCGCTCCTCATCTTCTCTATGAATTTTGCGGACTGTTTTTTGAGAAACCCCAGTATATAGAGACACGCGATCAATTTTTCTTTTTAGGTGTAATTTAAAAGAACTGTTTCTTGCCTCTTCATCGGAAACTCTATATACATTAGCGATAAATTCCCTAGATTGGCAAGCAAGGGGTTTCCTTTGTAAAAAAATATTTCGTTCCATTATTTAAAAAAAAACTATTTAAGGTTTAAGGATTGCTAAAACCCTACAAATATAAATGTATCAGGAAATGTGTCATTTATATATGACATTTTTCATGCAAATACTTACTTTATTACACAAAACAACCAAAAACGAGTCCAGTTAATAAGTGTAACAAAATAAACGAATTATAAATTAACCAAACCAAACAACTATTACTAATTAAAAAACACAGTTTGAACTTTTTCCGCCTACGCCTGTGACCAAAGTTCGGCAACGGCTTTCGATCTCAGATAGGTACACAATTTAATTTTTTGTCTCCTAGGAATAATCTCTCATCCTCTCACTCTGGCCCACGGCGAAAAATCGCCCGAGGCAGCGCTTTTGCCCGTTCTATTTTGTAGCAGGTATATTTGAAATAGTTTTTTAAAGTTGCGCTTTAGGATGTTCACCAAGATGCCATCAAAAAAGTTTTGGAAATGTCAAGGATTGCTGAGTTTTTTGGAAAAAACGGATTTTTTTGAAAATCAATTTTATTTTTCCCTGTCCTTATTTTTTAGAAAATTAAAAAATTAATTGCACATTCTCATAGCCACTTTATTAGGGCTATCTGATGGTATTTTTAGATTTTCAAATTAGCTTATCATTTGTGAGTTACAGAGGCCAACTTATTTTTTTTAAATACGGACCTGCATTTTTTATTTCAGGTTTTGAATGTCCCCGGTCTCCTGAGTACTATGATATGCCACACTTGATACTTTTTTTGTTTTGGGTAAAACAATAAAAAAAATATTTAATTGTTATTTAAAATAATTTCAAATCCTACTCTGGTTTTTTAATTTATTTAATCTGATTATATTCAGCACAACAATATTGATCAGTGCTAATTAACATTGAATAAAGAAAATCAATAAAAATTGTTTTGGACATTTGAAATCAATACATTTCAACATTAAGAGTACAAAAACAATTAACGAGTAATAAAAAACAATTAAAGGGTACAAAATGCGTTCAGAAGTATAAAAAGATCTGTTCAAATTATGGAGGGTGGTAACCCTTTCGAACATGCAGAGCATTAGAAACTGGTTTGTAGAAGTTGATTTATTTATAATAACTACGATTAATATTATGCATATTATTAAATCGTACACTGGGCTTTCAAATTCACAATAAAAAAAGTTAAAAATAATAGATATCTTTAAATTGCTGACCTGGATATTAATTATTTGAATCTTTCAATTGACGTGATTTTCCTTATTCAATGTCAATTAGCGCTGATCAATATTGTTGTGCTAAATATAATCAGATTAAATAAATTAAAAACCAGAGTCGGACTTGAAATTATTTTAAATAACAATTAAATAGTTTTTTTATTGTTAAGGTATCCAAAACAAAAAAAACTATCAAGTGTGGCATATCATTGTACTCAGGAGACCAAAGTCTTTCAAAACTTGAAGTAAAAAATGCAGGTCCGTATTTAAAAAAATTAAATTGGCCTCTGTACCTCACAAATTATCAGCTAATTTGAAAATCTAAAAATACCATCAGATAGCCCTAATAAAGTGGTTATGAGAATATGCAATTAGTTTTTTGATTTTCGAAAAAGTAACGACAGGAAAAAATAAAATTGATTTTCAAAAAAATTCGTTTTTTCCAAAAAACCCAGCAATCCTCGAAATTTCTAAAAAATGTTTGATGGCATCTTGGTGAACATGCCAAGGAGCAACTTTGCCCTAATTTAACCGTCTTCGTATCTATTACGGTTTCCGAGATACCAATGCTCGTACCTCGAATTTGTAGCACCCTGTATGGGACACTATTATTATTATTATTATCATAGTAAAGTTTTTATTACCGTCCAATACGAGACTCCTCGTGCCCTGATTGCTCCTTTGGAAGTTTTCCATCATGGCATTCAATTCGTCTCCTAAAGTTTCTCCAGACTGTTTCGGTATATGATCACCACTGTCCACTCGTTCTTTCAATATGAAACTGGAGTAGTTATGACGGTCTCTACTGCCGTATATACTGCTTGCTTTAACTGGTTTTTGTACGCTCGGATGGCAACTGTTCTCTGTATAACTGTTAAACAGAAATAAATCTTAATATGCAAGATCACAAGAACATACGAGTAGTTGTACTAATTGCCATTATATTGTTTTGTTTAAAAAAATTATAAAAAAAATTGAGATAGTTCATCAGTAGACTCTGTCTAGTAAGACAAAGAAGATTTTGACAGAGGACATCAGAAATAATGTGACAAAGAATATAATAAATATTTTTGAATAAAAATAACAGACAACAAATAATATCACTGCTCACAAGTTTTAATACGATGGAATTTTGAATTAACTCATAACAATAACATCATTTACAGAAATGTTTGTCAACAGGGATTTTTTGTTCATATAAGACAATAATCTGCAATTAAAAAAAAGTGTATGCACTATGTGCGCATATTTGAAGTGGAACTTCTTACTAACAGCTATTAACTTGAAGGATTTGAAGGATATAATAATATATTTTTTTTTTATATTTAATACTTTTTATAAACTTCAAAAAAAAATTAGAGTTAATGCAAAACCGTATACTATTCCAGCTTTATAATTTTTAAAGTTTTTTTTTTAATTTTTATTAAAAAACGATAATTCTATCACCCGGCCGGATAGCCCTGACAGCTGTGGCTATTAAACCAAAATATTACTACATCTATATCTCTGACTACTACTAACAAACAATTTGTTTTGGTGTTTGTTTAAATGTTTTGTTTATTATTCATTATTTATAGTGATTTACAGTAATTTTATTAAATTATACAAATATTCTCGTTGATTATTGGTTTGAAACAACCGTGACAGCATCCTCCAATGAAAATATACAGGGTGTCCCAGAAATAAGTGCAAATATTTTAAGGGGTGGCAGATCTCGATAAAAGAAACATATTTTCTCTTTATCGTTTTTCAAATAAGTCCAAAATAACGGAGTTATTTTACTTTGAAAATTTCCAAAAAAATGATTTTTTGCTAAAATTTTGAGAACCACTGGATCTTTTCTGGATTTTCTTTCTTATAAATTTAATCTAATACCTATGTTGCCATATTATTAAGAAATTATGTTTTTTAACTAAAAACTAAAAAAATTTCCAAATTTTTTATCAAAATATCTCGAATTATCAAAATTTTTTTTTCGCGAAAAGAACCTCATAGGCGTGTTTCTGGGGTTGAACTATACTACCAGTTAAAATATTTGTACTTATTTCTGGGACACCCTGTATAATAGTTACTAACTCTAAATTCTAATTCTGAGCTGGTAAATGAGCTAGATGCTTTATCTAGACCGTTATTCAGAAACTACAAACCTATCGATGAAAATATGCACGAAAATTTACTTCCTAGCACACAACCAGAGGATATTGGTACACATTAAGGTTGGTACAGTATCTTGTAAGTTGGTAAGTTTACGCGTATGGTACAGATCTCCCAGCGAGCGTAAAGAAGTTTTACTTTAAAAAGGCACGGTTTTTCTTTAAATAATCTACTTCTATTTGTTTAAATAAGGCTTTGGTTTAAAAAAAATAGGACACTTACATGTCATGTTTATTTTTTAAACACAAAATGCCACATTTTTTTTCATAGTACACACTAAGTAATGCAAAAATTTACAATCGCTTTGCTAAGACCTATTGCAAAAGACTGCTGCTTCGGTGTGGACAGCAATTTTACAAACATTTACAAGCATTTTGAATTCTGTGTGCCAATGTTTTTTGGATCTGTACCCGCTCTTATATTTTTTATGCAGATTTTAAATAAAAAACGTTATTTTTTCAAGTGAATTAATAGTACGAGAGCTAGTAACGTCGGAAAAACAAGTATTTTAAGACGTCTAGCTATTTGATACATCTTTTACTATGCTCTCTAGAACAACATGCGGCCCGTCTGGCTGCCGGTAAACGTTGCGTTCCCTACTGCGCAATGAAAGAAGATCCTATATTTTTATTAGTCCTTTAATTCTAGTATTGAATACAAATCGAACATGTCTCCATAGCGCAGTGCGTAGAGTTTCCGAACACGAACCGAAGATTCAGAGTTCAAATCCGGGTCAGGTCAAAGACTTTTTTATTTTATTTTCGTTTATATTCTGACAGTAAAGTATTAAATAATTCTGGAAATTAAAATTAAATCTTCGATTCGTGGTCGGAAGCTCTACAGTCTGACAAACGAATCTAAAACAACGGGGCAACGGCAAGGGGATCACAATTTTCTAAAATCATGAGCGATTTCATTCATAAAATATCCACGAGCGCGCGGTGTTTCATAAAAATATATCAGGAATTTTTATAATATTTTCCAGTAAAGTTTATAATATTATTTTACTTTAAATGTACCCACATTTTGTTTAGTCATTTGCCAAATATAGTAATATTTGTTAAAACGCGTGTACTAATTACAATAAACACAAATCAAGTTAAAGATATAAAACACAATACAATAACACCGCCACTGGATTTTTCAGTAGTAGTGACTGTTTCTACTATTCCTAGAGAGGGGCATAAAGTTGGGGGTAATGGTGACAAGACGTGCGAGAATCTCGACCAATCAGACTGGTTGAATCCGGGATGCCATGATGAATTTTGTCAGCGTTGCCAGGTTACCCTAAGCGGACGTTATCTTAAGGAAATACTTTACCTTTTATAATAGGCAGAATGAACGAAATCAGTTAATTAGATAAATATACATTATTACAATAAGAACTACGTCAACATATTAGCATATATATAATTATGTATGCTGAGATGAACTAAAATATATTCAATTTATAGGTAATATCGGGCAACTTTGCTTTTCTATAATTAAACGTGACAACATCGACTTTTTTTGCCCGAATTCCTTCCGCTGTTTTAGATTCGTTTGTCAGATAACACGCACTGCGCTATGGAGACATGTTCGATTTATATTCAATACTATAATTTATAGGACTAAATTAATAAAAAAATATAGGATCTTCTTCCGATGCGCAGTAGTAAACGCAACGGGTATCGGAAGCCAGACGGGCCGCATGCTGTTCCAGAGAGCATAGTAAAAGATATATTAAAGAGCCAGACGTATTAAAATACTTTCTAGAAAACGTTGCTAGCTCTTAGACTATAACTTATGCTAATAAAACATGCATCGTCTATATACAGTGATAGTGCATAATTTGTCGGATCATGATCGTCATTTTGTCTTTCTAAATAACAGATGAGTGTCAGGTACATCAATATTATGAAATTGTAGGTAGTATGTAAAGTAAGTATTTACCTTTTTTTATTGTCGACTTTGATAGTTTCTGATTCATTCTGCAAGGCCCGACAAGATTTGTTTTCGTCCGGCTTAAAAAAACCGTCCTCTAGCTAAAAAGAGAGATTTTCTCGTAAGGCGACATATGAATTACTACCCAGTCGGATTAGGGTTCCGTATCAATCCAGTCAATGCCTATTAACATAAATATGTCAGTCACATCTCAGTGTTATTGCCAAACCGTCTCTGCCTTATTCATTTAATATCTGTGACAGCTATTACAGAGTAAAACAGCTAAAAATAATAACTTATTTTGTATGAATGAACTGACTATTATATAAATAGTAGTACTAATATAAGGTGATTGGATATTCGGTAGTGGAATATAATAAAAAATACGGTTTTTTTCTGGTGGTGTAAAATACCTTTACGTAGGGAGTGTGGGACTTAATCTCTCCTTAAGCTGCCTGGAAGACACTACCCACCCAAGTTGCATTTGCACGACTTGCGACCACATGTTTACTAAACACAACGTTGGATTAGTTACAAAAAATAGTTAGCTCCCTACCTTTGGTATTAAAATAAATTTAAACGTTTTTATAACGTTGTGCCGACGTTGGAGTAGTACTACAGCAAAGTAGAAGCTTCTGCGACGTCGAATAAACGTTGTCTTGTAACCTTTTTTGCTTAAGTGATCTTTAGGTGATTCGGACAACGTAGTTACAACGTTGGACAATATAGAGTTTTCCGACGTCAGTTTCAGGACCTATTCCAACGTTATGCAAACGTCGTCTGGTTTACTAATTCCAACGTTGTTTAAATTTCCTTATTCCTACGTTGGTAGGACGTCAAGTCATTACCTTTTTGCAACTGTATTGAACCATAACCTTAAATCTTAAATTTTCACTTCATTGTTCTGTTCAGTCAGACAGTTTAGTGCTGTTTTTGTTTTTATAAAAAAAAACTTAATTAAAATGGGACATAAGAAAGGTACATATAAAACTAAATTTAAATATACATCGACCTATATTACCGATAGTTTATCCACTCCCTCGTTTATTTAGATTATAGAGGGCGGCACAAGCTAAACTCTAGGATGACTAAATTAGGCAATTTTGCGACTAGTATACTACCTGTTAAGGCCGAACTGCGACTTTATTAGTCCAGTATGCGACTACTCGAACTACTCCATCTTAATCTCCAAAACAACAAAGCGAAAGCCGCCATGTTGTTAAATAAGAAAATGTTTCGTTCCTAAAATAGCAATTCCTGCTTTTTGAATACATTAACTTGAACACCCTTTTTGAATACATTAACTTGAAATATTTGACCCTAAAAAACACGCGGAAACAATTTTTTCGACTGCGAATAAATTATTCTCATTTTACTAAAAAAAAATTCAAGAAAATTTTTAAAACTTCTTTAATTTCAAGGCCCATTAGTATTTTTCAAAGTAGAAACAATACATTTATCAATAAAGTTGTTTGCGTTTAACTTTTTGCCTTGGGTAACGAGTTACAGAGTCGGTTAAAGTGTTTCAATAATTATGATCTTCAAACATCCTCCACACTTAAATACTTTTGTTTTGTTTTCCTTCACTGTCATCTGACATATGTCTCTAACTAAATCATAAAAATAATATTTTTACTATAATTATCCTAATTTAGGATAAAACGCGACTTAGACGCCATATTAGTTTTGTATTTCTGTAAATTAGGATTTTAAACAACGTTGCAGTTTGTACTAAATTAGGCTTCTAGCCAACGTCGGTATCCAACGTCGTTTCGACCCAAAAATTATTCTCCAAACTAGTGCAGACTAGGTTTGGCACGAGGTTGTGCCGACGTTGCGCCCGGACGTTTGGTCGCGTGACACAACGTTGTCCCGATCTCTCCTTAAGCTGTCTGGAGGACACTACCCACTAAACGTCACCCCCTTGCTCCTGCCACGTCTACCTGGACCCGCTGGACGCATCTCCTCAAGTAGCGCCGGACTGTTCCTTTTTTGTCATTACCCCTGCTCTTCGCTGTATTTTGCCTCTAGTATATTTTGGGCCAGTTTTGAGATGACTTCAAAGTTTTCGCTTTTTTCTGTTACCGATTTTAAGAAGTTATCTGCGGAGATGTTGCCACCAATCGTCATGCGTGCCTCACATCTTTCCTGTTCCCATCTTGGACAAGCAAACATTGTGTGTTCTGGAGTATCATTGGGTTCAGCACAGTATCGGCATTCCGCAACTTCCCTCTTTCCAATTTTACACAGGTAACTCCCAAAATTTCCGTAAATTCTCGTTGCAACCTTTTGTACTTAACAACGCCATCATTGACGTCGTAAAATCTGTAAAATTCTTAGGGCTTCTTGTAGACAATTTTCTGAAATGGAACATGCATATCGACGCTTTGTCGAAAAAATTAAGCTCTGCCTGTTTTGCATTAAGATCTGTTTCTAAGGAGCTTAACTTGTCAGTGGCTAGAACTGTTTATTATGCACTTTTTGAGTTGCACCTCAGATATGCCCTTCCATTCTGGGGTACGACTCAATTTGACCGCATTTTTAAGCTCCAGAAGAGAGCTGTTCGATATTCATTGGGACTAAACAGTCGAACTCATTGCCAGGACTTTTTTAAAAAATTAAAAATATTCACTCTTCCTTCCTTATTTATATTTAAATCCGTTTGTCTAATACGTAAGCATGTATCAGCTTCTCAAGATAGGCCATCTCACACTTATCCACTCAGGAACGCGGAGCAAGATCTTTATCTACCTACCCCACGCTCAGAGTTAGTTAAAAGTTCAATATTATTCAACTCGAAAAAAATTCACAATCACCGGCCATTTGAAATCAAATCCATAACATCATTTTCTTCATTTCGCAAAGCATTGAAGTCTTTTTTACTAGACAAGGCTTTCTACGCCGTAAATGACTTATATTTTGATAATCGAATTTGATCTTGTAAACACTGGTCTAATGTTTGCTATTACTATATTTACCAATGACAGCGAAATTAATTTATTTAGAGTTTATTGATTTTGAATCTTATTTTTATTTTTTTATTCTTTGACATTGTAAACATTTATAAATGTTTATTTTAAACAATAAGACTGACAATGTAATTTGTATAATGTTTTATATTCTCTTTTGTTTGTTTGCTTACTTTGTTTGTTTACCTTTGTCTACAAATTATAAGATTTATTTAGCAACGATGAGAGAACTTCTTCTGCAGACTTCTGGAGGATATACCCTTAGAGTATTTGGTCCAACGTAACTGAGACATAGCTGACATTGTTTGAATAGACCTTAATGCAACAAGCTATAGAATAGACAAAATTAGTGTCTTTTTTATGTTTTTTGGTTGCTTTAAATTTTGATTTTACGTGCTGAAACGGAACCCTATACCGACCGAGCAAACCAAACTACCTTCGTGTTGATTTCTTTCAAACTGAAGTTGCGCTGCATGGCGGTGCTGTGCTCGAACCTCAGTTTTTCGAAATCATCGAACAACTTTTTGTAGTTCGTTTCGCATTTTTTTAATTGCTGTTGCAACGCCGATATAACCGTTTCTCTACCTGACTGAACTCGTTCGATCGTCTCGATTTTGCGCATGTAGTGCAGACAGGCGCTACATTTGGGTGGGTCCGGATTCGATGGGTCCTGAAAACATTAAATTATATCAATAATTAATTACTTAGTTTATCTGGATTTATTGCTTAAAAATACTAATATCGATTTATTTAATTTCTTTTCGTCATATTTAAAGTGTTACATTTTTTTGAACACCCTATATATTATTTTTTTTGTTAGATGGAGAGTTAAAAAATGAACATTTATTGTATTTAAAGTATTTCAACATGTTTAGTAGCTTTACAGATACACGCAGTATTATTTCATATGGCACTTTTAATGGTAAAATATACGAGAGAAAAATCATTGGGTGGCTTTGATAAAAACTTACTGTGGAAAATGTCATATGAAATTGACCGTTAAACATTTTGAAATACTCTAAATACAAGAAATGTTCATTTTTTAATTCTCCATCTATTGAAAAAATAATATACAGGATGTATAAAAAATGAAAAAGGGAATCAAACGAGGCACAAGGCACCATTTGCAGCCTGGTTAGGCAGTAGCTCATAATTCGCAAGCGTTATCATCGAAAAACCGCTAATTATATTTATTGTTTCCTCTGTGCCAAGGTGATAGCGGCAAGGTGTGTTGGAATGCCTCTGCAGCGGTTTTTCGGTGGTAACGCTTGCGAATTGTGAGCTACTGCCTAACCATGCTGCAAATGGTGCCTTGTGCCTCATTTGCTTCCCTTTCTCATTTTTTTTAGGATCACTAGTTCATCGTTGCTGATTCCTCTCGTATTGATGAAGCGGGAAGGCAGAAACACTGAGTGTCTAGGGGTAGTCTTGTTTTAAACTACTGTGGACTTGTCCAATAAATTCTTTCTTCTTTTGAGAACTGTAATATCACGATAACATCTTTTGTTTATTGTATCCTCTGGGCCAAGGTGATAGCGGCGAGGTGTGTTGGAATGCCTCCGCAGCGGTTTTTCGGTGGCAACCGGTGTCGTAACTATCGATGTGCCGTGTGTGCGAAGCACACGGGCCGCATTTCCATATCTATCACATGCTATCGCGAATCAAGCAGAATCGGGCGATCCCGAACTAAGTTCTTATCTATCACATGTCTTCTTAACTCCTTAACTAGCACACGCTATCGCGAAAATAACTTATTACTTTACACTTGTTCTTGTGCAATTTAGTAGCTGTGTTCCTTTATATTTTGCAAAATAAAAATAACTGCAAATATGTGATTTTTCATTCCGACCAAACCATCGAATAGAAATAGAACTAAGCTAGTTGTAGCATCAAAAAGAGCATTAAAAATTATACTGTTATACTCCGTGGACAAGGTTACAACGGCGCGGCGCTGCAAATATGAGCGAGATGTATAAAGGTGTTCAGGCTGCGATGTGGCTGCGATATCGAAGGTATCAAAGGGTATCATCTTATACTCCATATGCGCATTGCGCAGCTCATAATTTAAATTTAATTCTTAACGATTCTGTTAAAAATATTGAAGAATTAAGAAGTTTTTACGACTTGATTCAAAATGTAGGTATATGTATTTCTTGGGCATAGTATAAAACGATGGGCTCTTTTACAAAGTGTTACCAAAAATAAAAAAATAACGTTAAAAAACTAGAATTTTTTTAGAATTTAGAATGAGTGGGAGGGGGGTTAATCACTTCGACCTTACATTGTGTCCCCCTTTCTTGAATCATAACTCATCATACAGTCCCAGGGCTTTGACAAAAGCCAGTATCTGGGACGGTTTTATAGAGGGTAGTTCTCCATCTCCAATATCAGTCGTACCAAAATTCATGGCACGAATGGTTGTCGTCTCGGCGCACTCAGTGATGAGGTGTACTGGTGTTTCACCATCTTCCCCACAGAATCTGCATTCGCCGTTTCTTCTTAGTTTCAATCTACTGAGGTGTTCATTGAGGAGACAGTGTCCTGTTAAAACCCCGTGACAATCCGAAGATTGTTCTTACTCAGACCCAGGAAGATCTGTGATTTTTCTTGATCATAAGCCCTCAGAAACTTCTTCGAGTGTCCTAAACCATTGCAAGATTTCCATTCCAGGTTGCGGATGGAATCTTCCAAGTTCTTGAGTTCCGCCTTGAGTTGGTTACCACTGGAAAGCAGAACGGTTCTGGTCCAGTTAGTGGAGTGTTCGCTCCTTTCCTAGCTAGATTATTTGCTTTTTCATTGCCTTCTATCCCTTGGTGAGCAGGCACCCAGTGTAGGAGGACTTTGTTTTCTTTGCCTAATTTATTCAGCTTCTCTATGCATTCTTTGACCAATTTCAAATCGATTGATACTGAGTTGATCGCCTTTAACGCTGCTTGACTATCAGATAAGATGGCTATTTCTTGTTTCCGATAGTTCCTATCTAAGATAAGTTGTACGCATCTCTCGATAGCGTAGATTTCTGCCTGTAGGATACTAGGGTAAGTGCCCATTGGTTCGGAGTAATTAGCTCTCGGCGCAAACACTCCGATCCCTGTTCCCGTATTGGTTTTGGAAGCATCAGTATACCAAGTTATGGTATGGTCTTTTAACTGCTGGGCAAGCGTTTCGCTCTTCCAATCCTTCTTATTGCTCAATACTACATTGACATGTTTGTCAAAGTTGTACGTTCTTGGCATATCGTCCACTGGGAGTTGCATGAGTTGTATTTCCTTTTTGAGGGTGTTCCAAGCCCCTGATCTGACAATTCTCCCAGTACTAATTCCGTTAGTGACCATTCTAATCATTGTCGCATTGGCATATCTACCAATGACAATGTGCAGTGGTGTTAGATCTAGAATGACCTCCATTGCTGCTGTTGGACAGGTTCTCATGGCTCCTGTGATGCACACACATGCTAGTCTCTGGACTTTGCATAGGTTTAGCCTTGCCGTCCGTTGCTCTAGTTTTGTGTACCAGGCAACTGCTCCATAAGTTAGTTAAAAAACTAACTCCTACTCGTTGGTCATCAAGATATGATGCGCTAGAAGCTCTTCGTTTTAAGTATGTAAATGTTTTAAAAGCTCTTTCAAAAATCATTTTAATTTCTACTAATAAACCTGAAGCTAATGAGGCAACAGCATTAAAAAATCAGTTAGAAAAATTTGAAATCGTATTTTTAATTATTTTTCAAACAAAAATTTTAAAAATATTGACGTTGTTTCTAAGCTATTTCGAAACAAACAGCAAAATATTGAGGAGGCATCTAAATTGTTCACGGTGTTATATGAAAACATAAAAAAATGCGTGATGATTTTAATTTAGTTATGGCGGAAGCTATTGATCTAGCGAAGCAATCAATGGGGTACAACGGGTACAACAACTCAATTTGTAAAGAAAAGGATGTCTTGCCCAAAAATATTCTTTGACGAAATTAATAACCATAATCAAATTCAAACAAATGAAGATTGGTTTAAAATAAACGTATTTTTTAAAAGCTTGGATATAATTATATTTCAAATAAAATCTCGAAGTACTGGACTCAATGAGGTTTATTTAAATTTTCGTGCAATTTTGCCTGAATTATTACGTAACCCTTCTGTTTCTGATGAGGATATATAATACTATATAAAAATTAATTTGATAATATTATTTCTAACCTAAAATATGAATGCATATTATTCAGATTAGTATATAAGTATTGAAATATGTAGGTGTAACAGGGGGCCCGGTAAAATGTTTGCACACAGGCCGTGAGACTGTTGTTACGCCACTGGTGGTAACGCTTGCGAATTGTGAGCTACTGCCTAACCATGCTGCAAATGGTGCCTTGCTGCCTTGTGCCTCGTTTGCTTCCCTTTCTCATTTTTTTTAGGATCACTAGTTCATCGTTGCTGATTCCTCCCGTATTGATGAAGCGGGAAGGCAGAAACACCGAGTGTCTACGGGTAGTCATGTTTTAGTCATGTCTCATGACTAATCTTACTGTAGGCTTGCCCGATAATTTTTTTCTTCTTTTTATTATTGAGTATCCTATACCTACAATATTATTATCTAATTTACTCTTCTTAAGGCTCTATAACGCTATAGGTACTGTTTGGGTCACTCTCAGGAGTCGAGTAGCGGGTGTGTGACCGAAGGAAATATACAGGGTGGGCCACTGAAAACTTACAATGGCTATAATTTTTAAACCAAAAAAGATATCAAAAAAATAAAAAATACCGTTTCTATAATATCGAGAGAGAATACATATGACGTATTTTTTGAACCATCCCGACCTACCCCTTAGGAGGCACCACCACTCACTTAAAAATCTTAAATGGCAACACCCCACTTGTGGCGTCTTTTTGGAAAGCTCATGAAAAATGCTAAATGATGATCATAAAGTTTTTAGGGTGAAATTGAAAAACTACCCTTACACGAACAATTAGGTGGACATTAATGAAAAAAGTGATTTTTCAGCATAAGTTACAAATTGGGACACAGCTAAATGACGGAAATGAAGTATTTTTCAAACCATTCCAACCCACCCTTAGGTGGCGCCCCCTCACTTCTAATCTCAAGATAGCGAAAGCCCACTTATGACACTTCTTTGGAAAGCTAATAGAAATTGCTAAACGATGGTCATACAGACTTCAACTTAATTACTGGTTAGTGACAAGAACTGTAGGTGTGACAATTTGAAAGAAATTTAAAATGATAATTTATTTTAATAATTGCTCAAAATGACAGCCATTTTGTTCCATACAAAAATACAAACGATTTTCAAATTCTTCTCTCACTTTTTGGAAAGTCTCTCTCGGAATATTTCGACATGCTTCAGTTCTCCTCTGCCGCAATTCTTGCAACGAACCTGGTTTTGTCTTGTAGACTATGGATTTAGTATAACCCCACAAGGAAAAGTCTAAAGGAGTGAGATCAGGTGACCTTGGCGGCCACTCGATTAGACCCCTTCTACCAATCCATTGCCTTGGATAATATTTATCCAACCACCGCCTTGTGACAATAGAATAATGCGAAGGGGCTAAATCTTGCTAAAAGTGTATGAGGTCTTCATTAAGAGTTATAATAAATTTCTTTGCACCAGCTTTTTTTTTCCCGTAATGGTTCATGGATACAAAAATAATTCATTCTATTGATTGTGACACGTTTTGACATTTTTGTTTTATTTTTAGGCTCTATTTTTTTCGTTCTTTTTATGACAGTCATTCAGCATTTTTTATACGCTTTCCAAAGATGTCGTGTCACAAGTGGGGTATCGCTATCTTGAGGTTAGAAGTGAGGGGGTGGCACCTAGGGGTGGGTCGGCGTAGTTTGAATAAAAACCTCATTTAGCTAGGTCCCAATTTGTAACTTATGCTGAAAAAAAAATCTGCCTAAAGTTTAGCCCGATCGTGTCATGTTAAGCCACACCCAAAATTCCAAACACACGTGCTTTAATTAAGGCTTGATTAAGGTTTGCGGAGCTTCAGCATTTGCCATAAAATAGCGAGCAATTTGTTACAAAACCATATAAATTATATATCACTGTAATCACAAAACTTCAATCTATTTCCGTATTGTAACGGAATTTTAAATTATGTCTTTGTTTTCGAGAAAATTTAATCCAAACATAAGGAATATTTTGTTGATGTTTGATTATAAAAATCCTAAAAATAAAGAAGTTGTCTAAAAATGTGCTACTATACGGATATAGTATAATCCTTTATCTTTAATTTCTTTCTTCATTTGTGTGAAAATACCTAGCCAGGTTTACGTAAAACTTTAAATGCCGAAAGCTTCTTTTTCGAACTAGTGAAATGGACTCTTAAGTAAGCACACCATCAAGCATATAAAGCACCTAACAAAATAGCATAAAGACTTACCTTTTTTCCTTGCTGAGTGCAAGACATATCTCATTATGTTAGCAATGTTCACATAAACATTTTTTGTTTAAATTTTGATGGGTTGACGAAAGTGAAGTGGCAGACTTCAGTAATGTCACTTGACATTGCCGCGGGGTAGGTTTTATCGTTTATTTCTTTCGTATTTTTGTCGGAAAATTTGGGAACGAAAATGGCCAAGGGGAGAAAATTTAGGCAAGCCAAAATTCCCAGATATTTGCCTGGGGAGGTGCAAGAAGATGAGCGTAAGAATGACTTGAAAATGTTTAATACCCATCGCCGTAACGTGAGTAATTAATATTACTTTTTGTCAACTCGTTAACTTTAACGCAAACTTTATTCGTATTTACTTTCGTTTAATATAAATTATTATTATTTTTATTATAATAATATACAGGGTGGTTCGAACTGTATTCCGGGAACTTTGGGAGCTTATTTTGCAGATAAAAATTAGTAAAAAAGTTCGTATAATTGTATGTTCTAAAATGCTTAGTTTCGGAGATACAGGGTGTGGAAGTTTCATTTTTATTTCGATTTTTTCCAAATAATTTCTGAAGTAACGTCAATATTTGGATGAAAATTAGTGTCTGGGAGTTTTTTAACATGAGCAATTTCATTTTGATGCCAACATGGCTCCTACTTGTAGAGGGCGCCACCTACATATTTTTTAACTAGTTTGAAGAGTAATAAATTTTCGTCTGTACCTGTACAAAACTAGTGAGTATAAAAATATACATTTAACGTTTTTTACGTAAGAAATGTCTCTTGGTAAAAATCGCTACAAGTAATAGTTCTCGAGATATTTGGAATCGAAATTATCAATACCTGTGATCATTGACTTCATTAATTAAACATGCATGTTGACTAAATAGTTATTAGACTGAAATCATAAATTTGAAATGATTTTCAGTCAAAAGTTCAACAGAAACTGTTTTATCATCATTTTTTCGAAGAAAAATTTGTGATTAATTTAAAAAAATAAAAGTTCCCAAATTTATCATTTCAGTCAAATAGCTATCTACTCGACATGTTTATTTTTTGTCACTAATGACATATATTAACTATTTCCATTCTAAATATTTTGAAAACGGTTGCTCGTAGCGATTTTTACCAAGAGACATATGTTTTACTTAAAAAATCGCGGCAATGTATATTTTTTCACACAATAATTTTATACAGGTACGGACGAGAAAAGTTATTACTCTTCAAAACAGTTAAAACACATGTAGGTAGCGCCCCCTACAAATAGGAGTCATATTGACATTCAAAATTAAATTTCTTATATCAAGAAACTCCCAGACCTCCAATTTTCATCTAAATATTATCGTTACTTCAGAAATTATTTATTAATAAATATAACGATGTCCTCCAATGAAAATGCGAGTTGCTTAACTCTAATAATTCTAATTCTGAACTAGCAAATGAGCTAAAATTTAGCTCATTTGCTAGTTTAGAAGGTAAGGAGGTAAAGAAGGCAGGTTTCTAGGTAAAGCATTTAATTAAATTAAATTCAGAAACCCTGTATAAGGATCAGTATTTAATTTATTAATAAATTGTTATTAAATATTTAAGATATTCTATGCCAGAGCCCTGGTGGACGATCATCCACCCAAAATGAACCCATTCAAATATCTAGACATGAAAAAGATGAAGGAAGACGCTCAAAGACTCCGCGATATAGATATAGAAAATAAAGGGTTGCTAAAAAAAATCAACACAATCAACCGACTGGGCGTAAATATTTTTATGCACAAATTTTTAATTTTAATTCTGTATAATTTTTTTAGGGTAAAGTGGATACCTATAATCCCTTAGCTTACAGAAGAGTCAACAAATGGCGGGCTTATAATGTAGCTTTAAAGAAAATTGAGAGGAAGAATAAGGACTTATATGATCTTATTAAAACCGCGGTAAGTTAACAGTAACAGGGTGTCCCAATATTAACCTGTATAAATGAAAAGGAATTAATAGAATAAGAGGCTATGATACAGAGGCTCAAGATCCTATTTTATATCTATACATTTTATTTGTTATAATTTTAGAAAACCTTTTATAACAATAAACTGTTTGATGAAGAGTGGAATAGGACTCTGGCAAAAATCAAGCACATTTGTAAATACCCAGTATGCATTGTGAAAAAACCTTCTTTAGACACCGAGTTAAAGCAAGCCCTATCAATTAGTCATCTGCTAACATGCAAAAGGCCTGAACTACGACCTTTGTAAGTATATTTATTCATATTTATGTCTTAAATTATAAATTTTAGACCTCACGATTTTGTTTTACCAGTTGCTTCCTAGACTTTCGAGTAAAAAATGGAAAATATTTGGGACGTATTGTAATCGAATTGTACTACGATCACGTGCCTGTAACTGTACAAAATTTCCTTGAAATATGCAAAGGTACAGGCTTAACTTATAGAGATAACTTGGTGCACAGAATTATTATGGGACAGTATATGGAGATGGGTGATATAACCCAGTGTAATGGTAGAGGAGGCTTTTCCATCTACGGAAAGTCATTCGCGGAGGAGAATCATAAATTGAGACATACTAAAGCAGGTATTTTTTACTTTTTAAATTGTTAAATTAGTTTTTTTTGTAGTTCTCATTGAATACTTTTAAAATGTGTTGTATGCAACCAAATATACACATAAGTTTTAATTTTCGTTTTCTGAGTGTGGTAGTACTTATTGTTTAGTTTCTTTTCTAGTGACATTTGATTTGCAATACCACCATAAAAAATTTACTGTGTAGTTAATTAGTGAATTGTGTTTTAAAGTTTAATTATTTATAAAAGGCAATTATTTAAGGTGTTTTATCCATGAAGAGAATTGGGTGGGCAGAAAACAACTCACAATTTTGCATAACATTTCGTAAAATGGAACAGCTCGATCACAAGAACGTTGTTTTTGGCAACGTTATAAAAGGAAACGATATTTTGATGGATATTCAGTATTATGGGAGAAAAATTGGAAAACCATTGGAAGAGATAATTATATCGAACTGTGGAGAATATGTAAAATAATAATACATATTTATTTGTTAAACAACTTGGGATTTTCAATTTCATATTAAGATGTTGGCAGTTTTGATTGCAAATGTCCGTTTGACAAACATATGTGACAAAAACACGTTAAAAATAAACAAATTTCTAGCCAAAATCCTGCAAATTTAATACAATAGTTGTGTTTTTCGTGAAATTTTAAACCTTATTAATAAGTATGTTGTATTTAGAAGATTATCTGGAAAGTAAGTTGGTGATTGTTTAGGAAGCTGACGTGTCCTTGTTGAAAATGGCGGTAAATTCAAACTTGATATTTTTTAGTGATCGAACATTTACCCCAAGAACTCAGAGATAGATTTACTGATATGAGGGAAATGGACTTAAGTATACATAGTAATAAACTCGTATTAATTAAGGTTTATGTTTTTCTAAGCCACATTCCTTCTAGATAATATGGACGAACTTGAAAAAAGGGTTAAAGTATTTTTTAACGATTGTAAGAGATTTCAGAATCAAGAAATACCTCAAAATTTAGAAGAAGAATACAAATCTATTAGAAAAGAATATTATAAAACCCTTGAAGATGCTGATGAGAAGGTTAGAATGGCATTCTTAAAAAATAAAACAGTATATTATCACTCGGATTATATTATTAGGTTCAACTAGCAAATACAATGTACGATTTAGTAGAAAAGTACTTAAGAAGACTGGACACGGAACTGCATAAATTCAAATGTGAACTTGAAGCCGATCACAAAGGAATAACCGAAGTGTTAGAGAAAAGGTCTTTAGAATTAGATACACCTTTGCCAACATCCAATATATCTAGTCAGCAAAAGGAAAATAGATATGAAAGGTTAATATATTATCCCCCAGTACTTTCTGAGTTTAAGAATAATTTTCTTTTTAATTTAGTGGAAGTTCAAGTAGTTTTCGGTATATTCGGTCACGTGGCGAAAAGCGTAGGGATAGTAGCATTTCGTTGCCGAACCAGTATACTGAAAAACGGCAAACCATCATTCCATCTCCTTTGGTCGAACCTAGACATGTGGCTTCGGTTTCACAGGCCCCTGCTGTAGCCAGCCCGAATATATCTTATAGTTTGGGCCATAATCTAGGTGCAGGAACGGCCATTGCTGCTGCTGCTTCTCAGGCAATAGCAGCCACTCAACAAGTAAGTGCTTTCTTCCCCAGTCTAAAGTTTTTATTAGTGTTTATAGTCAGTCCAACAAATCAGGGAAGGTTTTGACAGACAGCATCAAAAAAATGACAGAAATTACAATTTTCCTATGAATTAAATCAATTAAAGTGACATACACAACTGTCACCATTATAGATCCTCTTGTTGGACAGATATATATTTTTATTAATCTTTATGTGATATTATAGTCATTTGGGTTTTTAATTCAACTGATGTGTATTTTTTTTCTCTTTATATAATTGAAAAAAAAAACAGTGTCATAGTAGCCTATGAATTGGAATAAAAACTTGCTAAAATTACTACCTGAAAAAAAGTAAAAATTTTCAGACATTTTAATCATTAACATGTACCTAGATTTACAAAGGCTGCTATGACATCTTTTTTTTAGTTCTACATTACGTCGACTGAACCTATAATTTTTTCTTATATAAAAATGATATATACTATAATAAATTTATTTTTCTAGATTATACATTGTCGCTAAATTTAATAAATTCTTAAACATCAAAAAGTTATTCAAAAATAATTTAAAATTGTGAAAAATAAAAAAAATATTTTTTTAATTATTTTTATTGTTTTTTTCTATAGCTTATTTCTTAGCTTAGGCAGTATTTTAGGATATTCTTAGATTTAGGTGTTTTTCTAATAATGTTTTGCTTTTGTTCTGCTTTGCTTTGGATTAATACAGTCGAAGGTTTGTCGCTTTTGTATATTTCTATCGCACCCGTTTTTTTTTTCTTAGTTTGCATCATAAAATAATAAATACAAGAAGAAGTGTCAAGTCAATGTTAAATTATGGAAACAGCGTGGCTGCCTGGGTAACTAATTTTCAGATATGGCGGCTGGGACATTTGACATGACATAGACACTTCACTGACATGACAATTTCAATTTTATGAAATTTATTTCCGTTTCCGGTTTTTAATGGCGGGCTGTTCAGGAGGTTTAAATGAGGGTTAATATACTTTTTACTTTTTCTAGTAGTAAATAATACAACAAAATTACTCAAAATATTTATTTGGAATTTAGAACAATGTAAATATGCAAATCAACACAATTAAAGAGCTATAAACCCATAAACTACTGTATCAATATCAAAATATTTAAATAACATCAGAGATGCTGTGTTCAAGTGAAATAGTAAAGTAACAATGCACTGACTTACAGAAACTTGAAGATAAATAAATGTTTTCACAGCTTCACGGGCGTAAAACTAACTGGAAGCAAGAAAAAGACAACAGGAACCCACGCAAAACCTGGAATCAAAAAAAAATATGTAAAAAAACATAAATATAGGTACATAAGACTGTTGTGAATTAAATCAAACAGGACTTGAATGAAAATAAAATGAATAAAAAGTATGATACATATACATCTAATACCTCATTTGTATTTTAAAAATAATCTACATACATAGCATTATTGCTATGAAAATACATAATAGGTACCTATGTGATATGTAATTACGCATTTCTGTTCATCTTGTAGATAATTAATGTAAGCTAATAATAGTTCAATAATCATAATTTACCTTGTGCAACTTGCTTTCAATTGCTCAAAATCATCGATCAGTCTTTAAAGTAGAGATACGGAAAAATCCTTGGTAAAGAATATCCCAAGATCCTTGGATCTAAAGCTAAAAAAATATAAAAACAGTTAATATATTACCTATTTTTACATATAATATGGCCCATACCTACTACACGCAGAAACGTCGATTTCATCATTTTCTTCATGTAATTAATACCATATATACTTTATTAAAGTGTTAACAAGGAACTTTATATCAAAAAACATCTTTGTACTTATAAATTTCAGCCGAAATATCATAAACAAACTTCCAATCAAATCTAAAACGGCAAAAATTAAAATGGCGCCAGACCTTGCCAGAGGCCTCGGGAGTTGACACATGGCTGACACACAGACAAAAGAAGAGGACGCCGACGTGCATAAAAATGTTCCGTAACTGAAATTGACAGAAATCATATAGAAATATTCAGATTTTTGTCTAGGACAGTCTAGAAGGCCATGCTTTCTGCCTGGGTAAGACCGCGCCAGAACTGTTTCCAATTTTCCGGTTTACTGTCACCCCCCTGGTTTGCATCACTTTTTGCTTGAAAATATGTATTTTTTCTCTAAAAAACATAGTGGGATGGTTAATATTACTTCCTTGAATATGCAACCGACATTACACTGGAGTCTTAACAAAGAGAATTTCAGAAATTGGTATAAAATAGTTTATTCTAAAATGAATAACACACTTTTTAGTATAATTTACTAGAATAATCCTGTATTTTACCATATTTTAATTATCAATAATATATTTAAACGTATTAATTTTTATTGTAAGGTTCATTTTGCATAATAATTTGTACCTAAGTATATATCTTTAATGCATTGAAGGTACAATTAAGGCATAAACAGTAAATTAAGTTTCATATTACAGTAGACTCTCGATTATATTTTTTATATTTTTTTTATTATGTTGTATGATTTATTAATAAATGCCAGTACCTACGTTAAAATATTTTATTAATTATTGACAGATGCATGTAAACTCACAAGATTGAAATTAAAACAGACGAAAATCATTAGAATCTAATGTAATCTTGGTTGCATATCTCATGACGTCATTACTAGTGGGAGTGGGACTAATTTTTTTAAATGTCGGATATAAATTAGACCCGCATTAAAAGTCCTTTAACCGTTTCAGATGCAACAGGGTAGGAGAACGGCTAGTTTGAAAGCCTCTTACGAAGCTATTAATACTAGCGGTCACGAATTCATACCGAGAGAACTAGCTGGAGCAGCACAAACTGCCATACAAGCCATACAACAGGATCACGCCAACCACAAAAAGAAACAAAAGTAAGTGTCGCACATGAAGCTCTTTATGATCTGTCATTTGAAATCAGGGTTGTGTATGTTTGAAACTTTTTGTTTAAAAACTTGTTTTAAACGTTTTATAATATACAGGGTGGTCCGAACTGCATTCCGGAAACTTCGGCAGCAAGTAAAAAAATTCGTATAAATGTATGTCTTAAATTGCTTAGTTTCAGAGATACAGGGTGTAGAAGTTTCATTTTTATTTCGATTTTTTCCAAATAACTTCTGAAGTAACGTCAATATTTAAATTAAAATTGATGTGTGGCAGTTTTTTGACATAAGAAATTTGATTTTGATGTGAATATGACTCCTACTTTTAGAGGGCGCCACCTACATGTGTTTTAACCTTTGAATAAGAAGACTAAGGAAGGAGCATAATGCTATCCATGTATTCATGCATGGTGGGCGGAAAAAGGACTCTAGGGTGGGGATCCTTGACAGTTCTGTTTGACGATTCATTTGACACATTTGAATTTTATTTGAAGTTTTGTGGAGTTGTCGGTCTTTACGGAGCTTATTTTATGTTATTTATTATTTATTATACTACTGATAGTTGTATAAAGGTAGTAAATCTAGATGGAAATTGTGGCAGAACTTAAATTAACTGTGACACTATCGCGATTTATCGAAAAAGACTCTAAAATAGTTGGTTGTGTAGCGTGCGGTAGATCTCGGCAAAAATTGAGTGAAATAATGGAACAACTTTTCGCTAGTAAGTGACTATATAATATACATACGTGTAGTAAACCGATCATTTATGAAATTCACTTCTAATTTTCTAAATTTTTTCTTGCATTTTTGCTTTTATTTACTATTTGTCAAAGAATTTAGATATGTCAATTTGACTTACCTGCTTCAGTAGCGTATCGGATGTTTATGGTTATATATAATTATTATAACTTATCTATTTTTATTAGAATTTTATATTTTTATAACAATTTTAATAACTACCAACATTTATTCACAACGTAAAATAAAAAAAAATTTTTGAGTCTACCCCACGTAAAATTAGAACGGCACTGATAAACCGGAATTTAAGTCGGCCATATTTGAGGCCCATCGCGGTGGACCTAAGATTTTTGATATGCTCCTTCCTTAGTCTTCTTATTCAAAGGTTTTAACTGTAATTAAAGATAACTTTTCGTCCGTACCTGTATAAAACTACTGAATAAAAAAATATACATTTCCGTTATTTTCTACGTAAAAATGTCCCTTGGTTAAAATCGCTACGAGCAACCGTTAAGATATTTAAAATGGAAATAGTCAATACATGTTATTGTTGACAAACATAAAAATGTTGAGTAGATAGTTGAAAAGTTATTACTCTTCAAAACAGTTAAAACACATGTAGGTGGCGCCCCCTACAAATAGGAGTCATATTGGCATCAAAATCAAATTTCTCATGTCAAAAAACTCCCACACGCCAATTTTCATCCAAATATCGACTTTACTTCAGAAATTATTTGGAAAAAATCGAAATAAATATGAAACTTATACACCCTGTATCTCCGAAACTAAGCATTTTAGGACATACATTTATACGAAGTTTTTGACTTATTTTTATCTGCAGAATATGCTGCCGAAATTTCCGAAATACAGTTCAGACCACCCTGTATACTAACGTATGATCGAAAAAAAACACGTTTTTTTTGCGTTTGTTTAATAACAAAAAAGTATGTTTTTTTCAACTCTGTTTGAAATACCGTCCGTTCATAATAGCTCTTTTTGCAGAAAATATAGTAGTAATAGTCTGTCATCTAGTTCATCGTCTGTCCAACAAGTCGTAGCGGCGCCACAGCCAGTCACAGTACCTGAAATATCCGCCATGGAGGTGGATACTGCCAATGCCGAAGTGACGGACGAATGGACGTACGATCCCAACGAACGTCGGTACTGCCTATGCAATCAGGTATCTTATGGAGATATGGTTGCCTGTGATAATGAAGACGTAAGTATTACATGATTTATAATTAACTTCATTTGTGATTTGTTGCTTATTATGCAACCAACAATGCTTTGAAGTTGAACAAGAGATCTGGGGCCCGATTCTGCAAACATATTTCCTGTCTAGTGACTCATCAATCGTATACAAATAGTATAGGCACAGAATATCTAGCTACGCAACAGAAGCCTCGTTATACGTATAAAATCGTAGGTATCAAAAGGAGACAGGCTTTTAAAGCCTGTCTCCAAATCAGATATTTTGATGCGGTAGTTCTGCTATTACATAATAGAGGGCAATAAATTTAAAAGAAAACAGTTTTCTACAAACGAAATTTAAAATAATTTTATGCAGTGTTGCTATTGTATAATTCATATTGTAATACTTCCTTATAAAGCCTACCTTCAAATTTGCTGCATCATTTAAATATATTAAAATAGATCAGAGCTCTTTTTTCAAACTTTTAGGTATTTAACTTGCCATGTTGGTTTGAGTTAAATTTTACGAGCTGAATTACAATCACTTTGTGACGTTTGATTGTATTTGAATTTCCTGGCGTTCGATTGGACTTATACTTTGGTATAGTAAGTATTTTCGGTGACATTGTAATATGATGGTACTACTATGATGCATATAAACTGGTACCTTAATATAGTACCATATTACGATACCACTTCCTGACGTTCGATTGGGCTCATATTTGAATATACTTGCGTATTTTTGATGACATTGCAATATTATGGTACCATGAAGTACATCAAGAGGTACCATAATGTAGTACCATATTACGATACCATTTTCTGGCGTTCGATTGATCCTAAACTTTGTATACTATGTGTGTTCGGTGACATTGTAATATGATGGTACTATAATGCATATAAAGTGGTACCTTCTATAGTACCATATTATGATACCACTTTCTGACGTTCGATTGATCTTAAACTTTGTATACTACGTGTGTTCGGTGACATTGTAATATGATGGTACTATAATGCATATAAAGTGGTACCTTCTATAGTACCATATTATGATACCACTTTCTGACGTTCGATTGGGCTCATATTTGATTGTACTTGCGTATTTTTTATGACATTGCAATATTATGGTACCATGAAGCATATCAAGGGGAACCATAATTTAGTGCCATATTGCGATACCATTTCTTGGCGTTTGATTGGGCTTAAACTTTGTATGCTCCGTATGTTCGGTGACACTGTAATATGATGGTACTATAATGCATATAAGTGGTACCTTCTATAGTACCATTATTACGATACCATTTCCTGGCGTTCGATTGTTCTTAAATTTGGTATACTACGGATCTTTGGTGACATTGCAATATTATGAAGCATATCGAGTGGTACCATAATATAGTACAATATTATGATATCATTTCCTGGAGTTCGATGGGCCAAAATTTGGTATACTTGCGTTTCTTTATAAAGATTTGTTTAATTAATAATTTTAATTTATTTTACGAATTTTAATTTATTGTACGTTGCGTGACAGCAACTTTTATGCCGAACTAATATATTATTAATTGTACCTGTGTCACTTTTTAAAATCTACCTAGGTCTATATAAATAACGTAGCAAACAGAAGAAATTTGTTATTATAGTATTTTTTTAGTCAATTAACATTTTTTATACTGGATTTTAATAAATTATTTCCATTATTATTAAACGTATATTTCATTACTAACGTTTCAGCATTAATAAATATCACTATCAATCGCCCTGTATATTATTAATTTTAAAGGTAATTAAAGTTATTTTCTTAGTTAACATAATAAAGTAGTGTACATATATTAAAAATGTATTTTGTGACCATATGTTTTCTAATAATATACTTAAACCTAAAACTATTTTAAAAGCCAAACGAATAATTAATATAAGTGTATCTGACAAGAAACGAAGAATAGGAAGAAATTTTTATACACCAGAAAAAGAATGGGATGCCAATTAAAGTCTTTTTGAATCTGGCAACATGCTGGCAACTGTGCATATTTAGCCGAGCTTCAAGGCCGTCGACGTGTCGTCGATCCAAAACCGAAAATTGAAAATTTCCAATTATATTCTGATTATGATATTGTCGCGCCATCTAGTATTTCATTTGTGCAATTTTAGCTCTTTCATTTCGAGTATTTTTCTGTTGCGTAGCTAGATATTCTGTGGTATAGGCTATACAGGAAATTTCTTGCTACGGGGCTTACAGAATCCCACTCACTGCTGTTTGTTGTAACTGGACTGATGTAACCTAGAGCAATCTAAACTGCACCCTATACAAGGTGTTTTAAAAAACATGTGCCATCTCTCGTGGGGAGCATCCTCACGTAAAAATAAGATTTATTTTTCATATCAACATAGGTCCGATTCTGCTTTATTTCGGTAGCTACAGGGTGTTAAAGTCTTAATATTTTTTCGATTTATTATAATTTTCTTCCAAGAGCTTTTAGCGTTTCGAATGAAATTTTGAAGGTACAGGTTACTATAGATGCGACATATTTTAAATGGGTTATCACTGGAGTATTTTTTCTAAAAAAAGCATGTACACCACTGATTTTTTTTATCTTGTTAGCGAAATAGTGTAAGCAGTTTAATGCCGATTAAAAGTTGTCTTTTGATAGTTTGTCGATTTCGGCCTCCTTGGCCGCCTTGTCGACAGGCAACCTTTTGTACTTAACAACACCACCATTGACGTCGTAAAATCTGTAAAATTCTTAGGGCTTGTTGTAGAAAATTCTCTGAAAAATTAAGCTCTGCCTGTTTTGCATTAAGATCTGTTTCTAAGGAGCTTAACTTGTCAGTGGCTAGAACTGTTTATTATGCATTTTTTGAGTCGCACCTCAGATATGCCCTTCCATTCTGGGGTACGTGTTGTGCGACTCAATTTGACCGCATTTTCAAGCTCCAGAAGAGAGCTGTTCGATATTCACTGGGACCAAACAGCAGAACTCATTGCCAGGACTTTTTTAAAAAATTAAAAATAGCATCAGCTCTTCCTTCCTTATTTATATTTGAATCCGTTTGCCTAATAGGTAAGCATGTATCAGCTTCTCAAGAAAGGCCATCTCACACTTATCCACTCAGGAACGCGGAGCAAGATCTTTATTTACCTACCCCACGCTCAGAGTTAGCTAAAAGTTCAATATTATACAACTCGAAAAAAATGCACAATCACCTGCCGTTTGAAATCAAATCCATAACATCATTTTCTTCATTTCGCAAAGCATTGAAATCTTATTTACTAGACAAGGCTTTCTACGCCGTAAATGAGGTATATTTTGATAATCGAATTTGATCTTGTAAACACTGGTCTAATGTTTGCTATTACTATATTTACCAATGACATCGAGGTAAATTTATCTAGAGGTCATTGATATTTAGTATAAACTTACTAAATATTTTGGAATCTTATTTTTATTTTTTTGTTCTTTGACATTGTAAACATTTATAAATGTTTATTTCAAACAATAAGACTGACAATGTTATTTGTATAATGTTTTGTATTCTCTTTTGTTTGTTTGTTTACTTTTTTGTTTACTTTACGTTTGTCTACAAATTGTAAAAATTTTTAACAATAAAGTCATTTATTTACTTCAAGATGGGATAAACGCAAGTTTATTAATTTGTCTTAATCCAAGTCTAATACGAATAGCAACATTTAAAAAAAATTGATATCATTAACTTCGAAAGTTTTAAATAATTACTCATTGATTCCTCATTAAAAAATATGAAAAAAAGTTCCTATAAACAGGGGTACCGAAATGCATAATTTAAAATTGCTGTAGGTTGGACTAATAGTAATAATATTTAGTAATAAATTAGATAAAATATACAGACCGGACCACCGAAGTAGTAACATAGGCACAACCGGACGAATTGCGAAAAAATGCGATAAAATAAAAATAGGTAGCTATGTGATAAGAATGTTTCAGAATTTGTATTTATTCGTGTTTTAATAGTCAAAACGAATACATAGATTCTCGCGACAGTTCTCGTGTAAAATTTATTTTTTAAGTAAAATAATGGATGTTTACGAAGTTCGTGAGAAAATTCAAATTGTAAAATGTTATTTCCAAAATAGGTCTTATCGGGATATACAAACAATTTTTCCACAAACTTTTATTCAAATTGTAAAATGGTATTTCCACAATAGGTCTTATCGAGATATACAAACAATTTTTCCACAAACTTTTGTAGACAGGCCAATTCCATCTTTACCTACTGTATCAAGAGCTATTAATAATTTTGAAACACATGGGTGCGTGTTCCCACAAAAACAAAAAAAGCCTGATGTGTTGATTAATGAAGAACAGGAGTTAAAGCAAGTATTCATTTGTGCTACCGCGGATCAAAATCCCACCTTTTCAAGTAATCAAATTGCTGAGGTGGTTGTCCTCCCACAATGCCTGTATTGTTCACGAATATTTGAACAATACTTTTCCCAACCCTTTAATTAGTGGACATGGAACTATTTTGTGGCCCGCTAGATCACCAGATCTTTCTCCCAATGACTTATTTTTGTGGGGTTATGTAAAATCCAAAGTGTATGGTCATAACAGGGCTAATAATCTGGATGACCTTCAAGTAAAAATACGAGAGGCTTTCCAAACTATTAGCCCTAATAAGTTAGCCAATGTCAGACGGGGATTTTACGACCGCCTAGGCTTCTGCCTAGCACAAGAAGATGGTCTTTTTGAACACTTGTTATAACTTTTTTTATTTAGAGTAATATTTTATTTATTTTTTTGGGTTTAGAGAATTTATTTATTTTTAGTTTTGGCTTGTAAACACAATTAAATAATAAATATTTAAGTATTTTCATTTTAAATGTTACCTTAAGTGAAGGTAAACACTTAAAATGAAAATAATAAATACTCGGCACTCCTCGAGTCGTATTCCTAGTCTGTCACGACCGACCCGTCCAAGCACAACTGCAACTGCGTACTGCCTGACCAGCCGACTAGCCGGCAGTGACTCTCGAGTACGAACGCAAAACGGGTAAACGTAAATTCGTCCGGCAACTTGGTATGTTACTAGCAGCCTGGTCTTCTCTGTATAATTTATTAATTGTATTTTTATTTTAATTTTATTAATTGTGATTAATAAAATTGCGTTTATCTCATCAAGGAGGCCGAATTCGACAAAATATCAAGAAAAAACTTTGAATTGGCATTAAAGGGCCTACACAATTTTGATATTAAAAGAAAAAAAGTCAATGGATGAATTAATCGACACTATTTTAGCATTAACATATGTAGCATTTATAGTAACTCTCTTACTTTACTCTCAAAATTTCATTTGAATCACTAAAAGTATTTGAAAGAAAATTATAATAAATCGAAAGACTATTAAGACTTTGACACCCTGTAGCTACGAAAGAAAACAGAATCGGACCTACGTTGATATGAAAAATAAATCTTATTTTTACGTGAGGAATCTCCACGAGAGATGGCACATGTTTTTTGAAACATCCTGTATATATACTTTTTTTTCAGTGTCCTTCTGAGTGGTTCCACTACCCATGCGTCGGCATAACGGCCGCGCCGAAAGGAAAATGGTACTGCCCGCAGTGTTTAGCGACGATGAAAAGAAGAGGCGGCAGAAAAAATTGATGCTAGTGCACCGTAGCGTCGTACCATTCAAAATTCGTCCGATTTTTGAGTGTAAAAACACTGTTTGTGGACTTTTTCGGTCATTGCTACGTACAGTTATGAATTAATGGATAAAATAATTCTTACACTCGTCGGTTAAAAAAGTATTACTTACCTTTTATAGTTGTATTTTTTTTAGAAAAGTCTGTATGTACTTTTTTTTCTAATCTATACGCTTATCTTACCCATTGCAGTGTATTACTGTATATGTTTTTTTATAATTGGTTTGAAGAAAATAAAGATTTTTTTACAATATTGACTTTCAATTTTCACCAGGGATGGACTAGTAAAAAAATGTTTTTGGGAAACACTAGTTTTTTACATGTAAAAAACATCTTTCTTTTAGAGATCATTAATGATTAAGTGTACGTTTACACCATGGAGGAATAAGAGGGGAAGATGCTATTACACATATTTCTGTAGGATAAAAACCTTTGGCTGCCCGGAGACTACTGCGCATCACTTCTGTACAGGGTATCCTATTTTCGTGTGGTTTATAGGATTTCTCGTTTATGAGTAAAGATACAATGATGCGATTTTTACATACTTTGCTGCTTAGTTCCTGAAATACAAGGCGAATTTGTGATGCGCAGTAGTGAACAGATGTTGAATACAGGTATGATGCGCAGTAGTGAACGCAACGTCTACCGGCAGCCAGACAGTCCGCACTCTGTTCGGGAGCTATGCTCTCCTGAGCTGCTGTTGCTCCAAAAGATATACCGTATGATCGGAAAAAAACGGCGCCCATTTGGCTGAGAAATAACGATCGATGACATTTCCCATATAAAATGACAGCGATCTTCATTTCATAGCCATCGCTGACGCCGTTTTTTCGATCATACTCTCATACTGTATTAAAGAACCAGCTTTCTTAAAATTCTTTCTCGAAAACGTTGCTAGCTCTTAGACTATAAGAAAAACCGCGAAATCGTTATGGAAATGAAAATATGTAATAAATTTAAAAACTGCATAATTTTCTATTTTTTTATCTTTAAATTATATCTAATATAATTTAAGAATTCAACATTCAAGTAATAAAATTAATATCGCATCGTCGGATAACGGATGCATGAAAATCAAGCTATCTTAATCCTATGTAATTTTACACCTAAAAACCTTAAAGAAACCCTCCATCTTCATTAAAATCAAAATTAAAATCTACTCACTTGAATTTCTTCCACTTATTTATTTTTCACACCCTGTATATAAATCCCGCTTCTGACCACAGAAAATATAAGCACAGATTTTTGACGTATGAGTAACCGAAATAAAAACAAAGCGCCATCAAAAATAACCTTATTTTTTGAAGGTCGATTCTGGTAAGTAATGTTGATTTCTTCACTTTCTCTATTTTTATTTATAAATAAATAGACTCCAGCAAGGATGATTCGATGATTCAGTAGTGTAGTAGATTCCTCAAGAATTCTAATGAATTATATCCGTAGATCGCTGGTGAATTTATTTCGTAGAATAGGACAATCCAGAAATTTTATTATGGAATCAGAAGACAACTACTTATATTATTCTCACGAAAAACTGTTGGGCTTGATTGAAAAATTAGGTGACAAGAATGCAGGTATTAAGGAATACTTGAGTACAGTAAAATATGCACCTATACCCGATTTTAAAGAAGGTAAATAGGTAATTATAATAATAATTTCAGTCTTTAAAAAACGTTTATTGTTCTTCAAGGACTGGAGTGGTTCAATGTTTCAGAACCTTTGTCTTTTAAAAACCACTTAAAAGGCAAATTGGTAGTTCTGGACTTTTTCACGTATTGTTGCATTAACTGTATGCACATTATACCAGATTTAAGAGCAATAGAAAACACATTCTCTGTCGAAGATGGTTTAGTTGTAGTAAGATCTTTTAGTAACGCATTTATAAAGGGTCTATTTTAAAAATTTACTTAATTTTAGATTGGGGTACACAGTGCAAAATTCGAAAACGAAAAACTTTCAAAGAATATTCTATCAGCTGTGCAAAGGTATAATATCGGTCATCCAGTGGTTAACGATGAGAATTCAGAAATGTGGCAAAATTGTGACGTACACTGTTGGCCGACATTGTTAATGTTAGGACCCAATGGTGCCCCTATTGTTATGCTTACAGGAGAAGGACATAAAGAAGATCTTCTTGATATTATTAAAGTGGCCTTAGATTTTTATGAGTATGACATAGTACTTTATTTTGCTTTAATATATTTATATTTATGTATTTTAGAGAAAAAAAAGTTATTTCCCATCATAAATTACCCTTAAAATCCGCCTTTCACTTACTGCCAGACTTAAAAGGACCCCTACTATTCCCAGGCAAAATTACTCTGTTTAGTGAGGAGAATACTCAAACTATTTTGGCTATATCTGATACCGGCAATAATCGTATATTGATTGTTAATGATAAAGGAATCATATTAAGGGTGATTGGCGGGAAAAAATTAGGATTTAAAGATGGAAGTTTAGAGAATGCTGAATTCAATAATCCGCAAGGGTTAGTTTTCTTGAATAAAAATGTTTTGTTTGTTGCCGATACGGAAAATCATGCCATAAGAAAGATAGACTTAGAAAAAGGAAAAGTTGAAACAGTAGCAGGTAGGTACTTATTAATTAAAAAAGGAGCTAGTAGGGAAAAATAATGCTTTAAAAATTTATCATTGATCATTATTTCAAAGGCTACTTTGACGCCGTTTTTTGTCGATTTTTTTTCATGAGTACCTTAAAATTTTTATTTATGGCTAAAAGTCATTGAATTTATAAAAAAATTACGCAGAAATTTGTCGAAAAATTAATATTTAATAATGAAAAAATGTTATTATTATTTATATTATTATATTTTATTTTCAAAATATTATTTTATACAGGGTGTTTCAAAACCAATGCGAGATACTTTAGGAAGTGATTCCTTGACAGAAATAAAGGGTAGTTTGTTATGTAAACATTCCATCTGAATTCAACTATTAGAGCAATATTTTTTAGAAAAGTAGTGTTTTAAATATTATCATTGATCATTATTACAAAGACTTCTTTGACGCCGTTTTTTTCATCGGTATCTTAATATTTTTATTTATCGCTAAATGTCTTTAAATTTAGAAAATTACACAGAGATTTTTTGAAATTTAATATTTAAAAATGAAAAAGATTTATTTCCAAAATATGTATTATCTTATACAGGGTGTTTCAAAACAAATTTGTGGTATTTAAGGAGCGATTCCTAGAGAAAAATAAAATGTAGTTTGTTATATAAATTTTGCTTCTAAATTCAATCATAAGAGAGATATTGCAATAAATAGGGAATAGAAAAATAATGTTTTAAATATTATCATTGAACATTAGTGCAAATGCTTCTTTGACGTCGTTTTTTTTTCATCAGCATCTTAATATTTTTATTTATTACTAGATGTCATTAAATTTATAAAAAATAACACAGAAATTTGCCAAAAATTAATATTCCAAGATATTATTATTATTATTTTATACAGGGTATTTTAAAATAAATGCAACATACTTTAAGGAGTGATTTCTTGACTAAATATAGGGTAGTTTGTTATGTAAACGTTGTGTCTACATTTAACGTTAGGGATAAATTACAATAAAAAGAAAGCAGAAAAATAATATTTCAAATATTATCAATGATCATTTCAAAGGCCGTTTTTTTATGGTTTTTTTTAAAGCTATCAGAATCTTAATTTTTAGACAAGAAAGAAATAAGATACAGAAATTTGTCTAAAATTGATCTTTAATGATCAAAAAATATCTAGTTTCAAAATATACTTTTATACAGGGTGTTTCAAAACAAACGAAAAACTTTAAGGAATGTTTTTTTATTAAAAAAATAGTACTTTATTATATAAATAGTTCTGGGCCTGAGTTCAATCATTAGAGAGATATTCTAATACAAAAATAGCAGAAAAATGTTTTCAAAATTAGACATTATTGATTCTTACTTCAAAGGCTACTTTGACTTTTTTGGTTGCATGATATATTATCTGAGATCTGTATTTTTAGGTACCGGCAAACAAGGACATGATCGTTTAGGAGGAAAACCAGGTCCCCAGCAAGCCATATCGAGTCCTTGGGATGTTGTGGTTTACAGAACATCTGACATGGACTTAACTTTCCATCTCGATGGAAAACCTCCGGTTAGGGAGGTTTTATTAATAGCCATGGCGGGGACCCATCAGATATGGGCCCTGTTCCTAGACGACACTGTTTGGTGGAAATGTAAAAAGTATAGCAAAGGTTAGTTACTTTCTTTTTGTTTGTTTTTTTTTTCTAGAGAAATCAATAATTGAGATATACACGCCGCAATGTTGCCACGGCTACTTTTTTCACTATGACTTTTTATCCTATTCATACCGTTATTCTTTCTGTACTTGAAACTCCTTTTCTAAAACAAAATGAAACTGAAAAAAGACAAATATTAAGGAGTCAAAAATTTCTGCAATATTTAATGATAAAGAGGCAAGGTAGGCAATAGGTATTTAAGAACTTTTCTTGGTACTGGACCTAATAGTTTTTGTACCATTTAACAAAAAAGGACAACGCGTCGCAGAATAATGCTTCATAGTATTTAAATAAAATTATTAACCTCGTGTAGCCTCGCCTTCCTATATACTCACGAGCCGCCAGTGACAAGCATGTCAACTTTTATTGATTACACCACAGATTAGATATCCTATAAGTATACAGATAAAAATCTTGTCCCTAATTCGTGGTACGAAAATTGTTTTTTATGACGATGTGCAAACGATTAAAATTTCCTGTGCGCAAAACTAAACTCGCGTAAAATAACAATAAACAGCGTAATAGAGAGATATCGCTAAACCGAGTAGCGTGCATGGACGTTAATAAGGCCAGGTGTTATTTCCTTTACGTGAGGTGGTATTAACTCTCTTCATTTATAGTTATCGGGTCGGAAAGAATTCTGTCTAACTTTGAATTTAAAACTTTGAAATTGTTTTGTTTACTAGGTATTTTAAAACTAAAGGGCTAAAGTGCTTATTTCCAGTGCTTTATTGTTCAACGTCTGCCAGTAGGTTTAGGGCAACAAGCAACAAATTCTCTTAGAAGGGCTAAGTTGTCATCTGCTGTAAACTTAAGCCTCTTTATAGGTTCTTTAATATTGGAAGAGGTGGAATCCATATTTTGGGCCATATTTATTTAATTAAAACTAATCCCAGCTACTTAAATATCAAATTACCTAATAAAACTAAAGTAATAATTCAAAACAATTCAAACATAACCTAAAATAAAAGATCTTGCCAGCCGGCCCCGATTGTCAAATACCCGCACATGCCCATTTAAGCAATTTTTAAACGTTATTTAGAAATAGCGCTTGGTGTAATTGATCCGCAAATTACGTCAGGCGGTAACGTTATTTGCGGGTGTTGCGTTGACTCGCGCATATCGTAACCATGATAAGGTACCCGTAAATACTGCGTGACGCTATTCGGTTTTCTGATATCTCTCTAATAACTGTGCCGGTCAGGCGCTGTGCACAATTTTGAGGCCATAAGTGGGCGTGCTATATGCGCAAACTAGTAACCTAACTAGTGCCCGATTCCGAAAATTGGAACCACGAAAAACAATAAAGAAAAAACAAAGCTTATAATCTGTATAATCTGTGATTACACCAAATTATAAGCAAATGTCTCACTTCCTCAGCCTTTTTATTTGATGATCCTTATAAAAATATGTTTTTACAGGAACCTGTGTAAATATAGCCGGTTCAGGCAGGGAAGAAAATCGAAATAACAATTACGCTCATGCAGCCGCTTTTGCACAACCCTCAGGGTTGGCTCTGTGCGAAAACAACAAGGAAATCTATATTGCCGACAGCGAGAGCTCTAGCATCAGAAGATTGGCATTGATCGACGGGAAAGTCACCCCAGTAGTCGGAGGAGATAGAAATCCAAACGTATGTAACTAAAAAAAAGTTTTTTTTTTGGAGTGAAACTTCTTTACGCTCGCTGGGAGTAAATATTCAAGGCCGTGACACACAAGCTAGCGAGACGAAAAGTGGTAAGGACAGCCTACGGCTTAGATATTCGTTGTGACCACGTGTTTATCAAAAATATTGATATTTTAATATAAATTTTAGGAAATTGAATCAAATTATTTTAGAAACTATTTGTTACACGCAAAAAACTAGTTTTTACGGGTAGAAAATTATTTTTTACGTGTAAAAAACTATTTGTTACACGTAAAAAATAATTGAAATATTGATTTTTGGCAAATTTCTGTGTTATTTTTTATAAATTTAATGACATCTAGTGATAAATAAAAATATAAAGATGCTGATGAAAAAAAAAACGACGTCAAAGAAGCCTTTGCAATAATGTTCAATGATAATATTTAAAACATTATTTTTCTATTCTCTATTTATTGCAATATCTCTCTTATGGTTGAATTTAGATGCAAAATTTATATAACAAACTACCTTTTATTTTTCTCTAGGAATCGCTCCTTAAAATACCACAAATTTGTTTTGAAACACCCTGTATAAGATAATACATATTTTGGAAATAAATCTTTTTCATTTTTAAATATTAAATTTCAACAAATCTCTGTGTAATTTTTTAAATTTAAAGACATTTGGCGATAAATAAAAATATTAAGATACCGATGAAAAAAACGGCGTCAAAGAAGTCTTTGTAATAATGATCAATGATAATATTAAAACACTACTTTTCTAAAAAATATTGCTCTAATAGTTGAATTCAGATGGAATGTTTACATAACAAACTACCCTTTATTTCTGTCAAGGAATCACTTCCTAAAGTATCTCGCATTGGTTTTGAAACACCCTGTATAAAATAATATTTTGAAAATTGAATCAAATTATTTTAAAAACTATTTGTTACACGTAAAAAACTATTCGTTATACGCAAAAAAATATTTTTACCTCTAAAAACTATTTGTTACACGTAAAAAATAATTTGCTACACGCAATAAACTATTTTTTACGTGTAAAAACTATTTACTACACGTAAAAAACTATTCGTTACACGAAAAAACTATTTTTTACTTCTAAAAAACTATTTATTAACCGTAAAAAATATATTTTTTTAAACATGTCCTTCAAATCTTTCAATTTAATAGCTGTTAGTAAGAAGTTTCACATCATATATGCGCACATAGTGCACACACAATTTTTTATTGTTATACTATAATTTTTATTTTTTTTTTCAGAACCTTTTTGCTTTTGGTGACAAGGATGGGTCACTTTATGACGCAAAACTTCAACACGCTCTAGGCTTAGCCATCAGCCCCGATGAAAAAACACTTTTTGTAGCCGATACATACAATCACAAACTAAAGAAAATAGATATCACTGAAAATAAAATTTCTACCTTAAATCTTAGTAGCAATTTTGAAAATTCCAATGACACTGCCACGGCGACATTCAAAGAACCGGCAGGGTTGTGTTTAAGTCCTGACGGTAAAAAAATATACTTAGCCGACACCAACAACCACCAAATCAAAATTATTTCTCTGGGAAGAAGTACTTCAATAACAAAAGTCGAAGTTTTCGATTTAACACCCAACTCTGTTGAAAAGAAATCTTCTAAAGAAGCCCTTATTAAAGGCAAAAGTATAGTAACCTTGAAGAAACCCATGAGAATTAACAGTAAAGGTGGCAAAATTGTCGTAAAAATCAACCTAAAGTTCAGGGATGGGTTGAAATTAACTCCGGATGCGCCTCATAGATGGATAGTGTCTTTACCCAACCCTACGTATTCTTCGGTACCCAAGAATGGAACGAACGTCAAAGGCATAGACTTGGTACTAAGTTTACCACCGAAAAAAGATAATTTAGATGAATTTATTGATGTTATTTTTGATCTGGTGACTTGTACAGATGAAACATGTCTACCCAAAAGTTTTGTGCTGAGAATTCCTTTAGGTTTCCAAGAAAACGGCGCTCTACATCTCGAGAAAGAGCTCAATGTGATTTTAGACGTAAATAATGTTAGCGTAGAATAAGTTTTTGGCTGGTCTTTTATACGGGGGGTGCCAAAAATTTCGAAATTTTAGGCACGCCCTGTACATGTATAAATTTTTGATACTGATATTTATCTGAATGTTTTCGAACGGGAAATCAAATTTTCTATAAGGTATTTCGGGCAAATCATATCAGAAAAATCGAATTAATAATTTATAAGGGTATATTTTTTCAAGTTATTCGGTAGATATTTAAAAGTATCGCAGGTTTTATTTTTTAAAAAATTGTATATTTGAAGAGATTTTTCTTAATTTTATTGCATTTACTCTTTAATACTGTACGTTTAAAAATAAAAATCGGTGTCAAGGTAGGCGTTGAAATGTATATAGATGATAATTTTGTGCGGGTCGAACTCTATTATGATTTGTCAAAAAATTGTCATAACTTTAAACTTGCAAAGTAAAAAAATTATACTTGTTAATAGATTTTGTCTAGAGGCCGACCGGAACCGAAAAAATTATCGTTGATCGTAATTTCGAAGGCTACTATGACGCCGTTTTTTTTTCGATTATATATGCTATAAATATGTTCAATATGTTTATGTTAATAATGCAGGCTTTAATTTTGAAAATTTTAATACTTGGTAAAGAGAATTTTATTAATTTTATTCTTATTGCATTCTTTACAGTTTAATAATGTTCGAGAATAAAAATCGGAGTCAAGGTAGGCTTAGAAATATCTGTCGATGATAATTTTGAAAGGATCAGGAAGAAAATTACCGTTGATCGTCATTTCAAAGGTTATTATGACAAAGTTTTTTTTTTCTTCAGTCATATGGTATATGTTTATGTTAGTAATACCGGTTGTAATTTTGACAATTTTTGTATTTGGCAAGAAAATATTATTAATTTTATTGCATACTTTACTCCGAGAATAAAAATAGGCATCAAAGTAGGCGTGAAAATGTCTGTCGATGATAATTTTGTACGGGTCGAGCGCTATAATATCATTTTTTATTAAAAATTGGCAAAAAATCAAACTTGTAGTAAAAATTATACTGTACAATAAAAAAAGGCATCAGAGTTGGCTTGGAAATGAAGATAACTGTCATTTTCTATGTGAAATTATATGGGGAATGCTATCTTGACGCCATTTTTTTCGATCATACGATATTTTGTAAATAGATTTCGTGTCTTTTTTTGTTTTTTAAATATTAATACTGTATGATCTAAAAAAACGGCGTCCAGTTGGCTTGGAAATGACGATTGATGAAATTCCCCATATCATTTTCCATATAAAACGATAGCGATCTTCATTTCATAGCCATAGCCGACGCCGTTTTTTTTTGATCGTATGGTATTTAACATGTTTTAATAAATTAACGTTTAGAGGCCGACCCGACGCAAATTACCATGGATCGTAATTTCAAAGGCTACTCTGACACGGTTTTTTTCGATCATATATGTTATACTTGTTTAATGTTCTTGTTTTCAATTTAAAAATTATATTTTATTATCTCATTTTAAATAAAATATACAATTAAAATTCTCTTTATAATAAATTTTACATTATTACACTTTTGTTTCTATTTTGACAGATGTTACTTTTTAAGTATAGCTTTTTCTCTCTTTGTTTTATTAAAGCTGTTTATATTATTTCTGTAGTGTTTTATTAATTTTTCCTTGTCTATATCCCTATTGTTATTTTTTGTTTGTTAACCTTATAAATACGGGCTTATGCTAATGTTAAAATTATTAATACATAACAAATTACACTTGATCATAACATGTGGGTTTTATGAGTCATCACCGCATTTAAAGCTTGTAAGCGGTAAAAATTGTGATATCACCTCCATTTAAGGCAAAACAACTTCGATGCAAGGACTTATCTTTGCAAATATAGTAAATAACATCGAATTTCATTTGAAACTAGGTTAAATCATACTTGGATGAAAAAAAATACCTACTTTTAAAGTAAAAAACCTCTAAATGGGTAGGTAGATAAATACCTATTGTTTTATATTTATATCGGTAAATACACAGATTCAAAGTGCTTAAAAAGGATTAATATGAAATCAGTTAAAGGTTTATATAAAATCAATCTTTTAGGTCATTCACACACAAAAGATTTCAACCATATTCAACGATGCATAACTTCAAGGTCACCTTGATCATCTTCCATGTAAAACTTTCTTCGAAATAATAGTTATTTGCAATAATTTTATCCTTATTGCTGCTTTAAATGCCTCCTACTCAATTATGTCATAAAAATATGTTTGTTCTTGAGTCCTAATAAGGCTACCAAACACAAACTTTTTTGTAGCTACCTATATTGGCTAGGTATATTCAGCTTATATTTTCTTCAGAGTCTGTTATAATTCTTGTAAATCTTTTACTATTGGTATATGTGTCTTCTAAATTCATCTAAGCTAAAATTAGAAGTAATTTTCATGTTCTAAAATTAGAGAATCCAAATTAAGACACCCCTCTGTTATGCATGTGGGAAATGCATGTCTTCTGTGCTCTGTTTGATGAACGATTTTACTAGCTATAAATATCTAGGACTCTAAACAATTTTAAATCCCTTCTTCTAAATATTCGGTACCTAGCCCTAAATAAAACTAATAATGGACAATCTGTAAAATAAAATTATGTTTTTAAAAATGTCAGTTAAATTCAAAAAGTTAACGTTCAAATTTTGAAATACAGCCGTGTTTACATTAGGGAATTCGTTTAATTACTCTATTTTACCGAAAAACTTGAAGGGATATGTTCAAATTTAATTAATAAAAACATCTGCATAGATAAATATAAAAAAATCGATCCATAAAAATATTTAAATGAGCGACTGGAAAGAAGGACAATCGATCCGCCGCGGGTTTCCGTTACCCACATGACGCACCGCGGACCAATCGGCGTTCAGAATTTAGGCGTTGGTTGGCGACGTCACCGAATCTATAAAAGCGCAGCGCCCAACGGAAATTTCACGATTCTCGATTGTTCGTTTGGAGAGCTGCATTACTAGCTTGTCCGAGCGTTTCATTTAAACTTATTAACCGTTATTGTGGTAGTTGTTTGAAAAAAATTCAACAAAATGGTAAGTAATTGTCTTAAGTACTTTTTGATATGGTTCGTTTAATTTATTCAACTAGATATTGAGTAAATTTGATATATTACACGTGGCGTGGCGGTTTCCGACGCCATTTTGATGTTGACCCGGTATTTTATCAAACAAAAGATTCAAAATTTCTCCCTTTTTAAACGTTCTGTTCTGTGAAATGTGTTTGCTATTTTTTTACGAAAATAAAATATTGATTATAACACTTAATATTTCACAAAATCTTACATGGGTGCCTGTTCAGATATAACACACCCTTGGAATTTTATTATTTATTCGAAACTTATTCATTAAATGTTGAAAAGCATTAAAAAGCCATAAATCGATAATATCTCTATACCGTATGATCAAAAAAAATCTGGCGTCCAGTTGGCTTGAAAATGGCGAACGATGACATTCCCCACATAATTTTACACACAAAATTAGAGCGATATTCATTTCCAAGCCATCTCTGACGCCGTTTTTTCGGTCGCATAGTAAAATATATGATCGGAAAAAACGACGTCAGCGATGCCTATTAAATGGAGGTCGCTTTCATTTTATACACCGAGAAAACGAGTTTCGAAAATATAGTAAAAATTACAATATTTTAGTAAATGTACTAAGTAAACGTTTTGGCAACGTTGTCAAAATTTGGAGGGAAAATTATACAGGATCGCGCTGATATATGTGGAAATTGGTCGATGATTGGGCAAAGTATACGAGGTCCCGCAAAAAGTTATAGAATTTTTAAATGTCTAACATCTTGTAATACAGTTAAGTACACAGGGTCGATCATAAAGTCGTGGCACCTCAAAAGATTATTCATTTTTTTAAGTGAAACCCCCTGTATACTTAAATTTATTACTAGCCAATAGACATTTAAAAACCCTATAACATTTATATTTAGATTTTTGCGGTACCTCGCATATTTTACCCAATACGACTTTTTCCATACATACCAGCGACCCTGTATTTATTTTTTATTAAAACATTTTTTATTTCGCTTGAAAAAAAGTATAATACTAAATTCGAAGAGTCCTCCACCTGGCAAGCACCTAATTTTTTTGGTGATTTTATACTAAAGTAATTTTTTCTCTTACAGCGTGAATGTATCTCAGTACATGTTGGTCAAGCCGGTGTCCAGATCGGTAACGCCTGTTGGGAACTCTACTGTCTGGAACATGGCATCCAACCCGACGGTCAAATGCCATCAGACAAGACTGTCGGCGGCGGAGACGACAGTTTCAACACTTTCTTCAGCGAGACCGGTGCCGGTAAACACGTACCCAGGGCCGTGTTTGTCGACTTGGAACCCACCGTCGTAGATGAAGTAAGAACTGGCACATACAGACAGTTGTTCCACCCTGAACAGCTCATCACCGGCAAAGAAGACGCTGCTAACAACTATGCCAGAGGTCACTACACTATCGGAAAAGAAATTGTTGATTTGGTTTTGGACAGGATCAGGAAATTGGCTGATCAATGTACCGGTCTCCAAGGTTTCCTCATCTTCCACTCCTTCGGAGGTGGTACTGGATCCGGATTCACCTCTCTCTTAATGGAGAGATTATCCGTGGACTATGGCAAGAAATCCAAACTTGAATTCGCTATCTACCCAGCCCCTCAAGTCTCCACCGCTGTCGTTGAACCTTACAACTCTATCCTGACCACCCACACCACCTTGGAACACTCCGACTGTGCCTTCATGGTTGACAACGAAGCCATCTACGACATCTGCAGACGTAACCTGGACATTGAGCGCCCAACATACACCAACCTTAACAGACTGATTGGACAAATAGTTTCCTCTATCACTGCATCTCTTCGGTTCGACGGTGCCCTCAACGTCGATCTGACTGAATTCCAGACTAACTTGGTACCATACCCACGTATCCATTTCCCTCTAGTCACCTACGCTCCGGTAATCTCTGCCGAAAAAGCTTACCATGAACAACTCTCCGTGGCTGAAATTACCAACGCCTGCTTCGAGCCAGCCAACCAGATGGTGAAATGCGATCCAAGACACGGAAAGTACATGGCCTGTTGCATGTTGTACCGAGGAGATGTCGTACCGAAAGACGTAAACGCAGCTATTGCCACTATCAAGACCAAACGTACTATCCAGTTCGTCGATTGGTGTCCCACCGGATTCAAGGTTGGTATTAACTACCAGCCCCCAACTGTAGTACCGGGTGGTGACTTGGCCAAGGTACAGAGGGCCGTGTGCATGTTGTCCAACACAACTGCCATCGCCGAGGCTTGGGCTAGGTTGGATCATAAGTTCGATCTGATGTACGCCAAGAGGGCCTTCGTCCACTGGTATGTGGGTGAAGGTATGGAAGAAGGTGAGTTCTCTGAAGCTCGTGAGGATTTGGCCGCTTTGGAGAAGGACTACGAAGAAGTAGGCATGGACTCCGGAGAAGGTGAAGGAGAAGGTGCCGAAGAATATTAAGGAAGATCTGATTTTACAGCAAAAAAATTTTGAGTCATGAAATAAATTCCATTTTTTTACCTGCAATCTGTTGTTTTATTCTTAAAATCTATTTCCTCCAGCGTTAAGAATTTGATTAGTATTTTTTTTTTATCATAGTTCAGTGTTTTCTTTCTTAACGTAAGTTCTTATCAATATTTTCAAAATTCATCTCTAATTTTTAGAATTCAAGGAATATATCTTAATTTTAATTTTTCATATTTTTTAAAATTATTTTCCAAAGAATGAATATTTTTTCAGTTATTTTTTTATGCAAACGTCTCTTGGGAATTTAGCATTTAGTTTTATATACCGTATGTTCGAAAAAAAGACGACGTCAGTGATGGCTATGAAATGAAATCGCTGTCATTTTATATGGATAATATCTTGATAATATATGGGGAATGTCATCGATCGTCGTTTCCAAGCCAACTGGACGCCTTTTTTATTCGATCATACGGTATTTAAAAAACAAAAAAAATCCAGACAACTACAAAATACCATATGATCGAAAAAAATGGCGTCAATATGACATTCCCATATAAAATGACAGCTATCTTCTTTTTTTTTATCGTATGGTACCGTATGATCGAAGAAAAACGGCGTCCAGTTGGCTTTGAAATGACGTTCCCCATATTAATTTTATATATAGCGACAGTGACATCTTCATAGCCATCGCTGACGCTGTTTTTTTTTTCGATTATACGGTATTCAAACTTATTTTATTGATAAAATGGTAATGTTTAAAACTTGCACTGTATGATCAGAAAAAAGGCGTCTAGTAGGTTTAGAAATGACGATCGGTAATATGTAATATTCATCTTTAAAATTTTATATGCAAAATGACAGCATTTTTTATTTCCAAGCCCTCTCTTGATGCCGTTTATTTTCGATCGTATTTTTATTCTATCGGTATTTAATTTTTTTGTCAAATTATCCATGCTTAAAAAGAGATAAATTTAGGAAATAGTCTTAATAGACAGATCATTACTTTTAAACAATAAGTTGCAAGTTATGTTCAGTACCCTTTTTATTTAAAAAAAACGGCGTTGTAGTAACCTTTAAAATGACAGTTGATAAATTTTGTTGGGTCGACCGCTCTACATCTTTTATACTAAATCGCCTAAATTGTTCTCATGTATTATAATGGTTAAATAAAAAAAATGTTTAAAGTCGCGCATATTCTATCCAGTAAAATGCACTTTTTGAAAGGTTTCTATGACGTCTTTGGTATATATCGTTTTAATTATGGTTTAAATCGTGAAATTATGTCTTCGCTAAATGTGAATTGTTTGAATAATTAGCACAGGTAAGATCTGTGTAGTTGGTCACAAGTTCTGTTGAATTAAATAAAAAAAAAATATAGAAATACAAAAATTATCATATTTAATGAAGATCGAGATTACGGAAAAGGAAATACACACAGAAAAAAGACAATACAATTTTGGTTTTATTTAAAATTCATCATGCTGCAATAAGATTATTATAAAATATATAATTCCGTTATAAACACAGAAGATAAAAGTTGTAAACCATTAATTTCTATATTTCTATCATTTTATTTTATAATTTAGGCCGGTTTAAATTTTTTTATAATTTCAGGTATATCTGGTTGCATAAAATTAAGAAAATTGTTACACAAGGCAAGGCATGTAATGATTTGGAATACCGAAAAATTAATATTTGAAATTAGAAATCCACTTTATTACTTACTACTAATTAACAAAAAAATCGGATAATTAATCTACTTCGCCATTTCTTCAAGTTCCTTAATTTCTTTATCGGCTGCTGCTTTCTTTTCGGCAGCAAGTTTCGCGTCACGAACTGCCTTTTGTTTCTCTTCGACTGCTCTTAATTTAGCTTCCCTGTTCGATAACCTGTTTTGATGGAAGGCCCCATATACCACACCAACCCCCAAGAAGCTCCATCTGAAGAACTAAAAAGATCGAGATTACATAATGGAAAACTGAACCTTTTACAATAAGTTATTTCGACAAAAAAACGGAAATATAGAAGTCTATAAATGTACCTTAATTACAGGAGACACACGAACTGGTGCTGCAGACATAATTTCGTTTTTAAAATAAGTTCTTCAAATCAGCCTTCTTTTTAAGACAAAAAATCTATTTTTTAAAAAGTTGGCCGTGATCCGTGATGTAATGGACAGATGACAGCTGATTATGGCCGATTATATGACAGATGTTCTGTCAAAAATTTTAAGGCCCGGTTACATGAAAAAGATTAGGTCAAGAGCGGGATTAGTGTATTACGGGTTGCATAGCACGACATTCAAAATTTTACTTTAACTGTATCTTAGCTGTGTCTTAGCAATGTATTTTTCTCTATAGTAGTTCCATAAAGCTGTGTATTTTTATATTATTCTTGTCACTGTAGAATATAACTTTATAGATTTTATATTATGCCCAGAAGATATATGAATAATATAACGATTATATCAATGTGCACTCACCTTTAGTTAGAGACGCACATGTTTGATTGCGCACGCGTCGCTTCAAACAAACGTCATTCGTTTTGTATTTATTTCATTTCCCAATAATTGACTATTGAAAATTATTTATTTTTAACTTTCGCGTGGCAGCTTCAGTATTTCACAATTAGTCGGGGTGTTTGCGCTCATTCTATAGTCAAAAATGTACGCGTTTTGAATTAAAATTAATTAAAGGACAGTTGTTTCGGGAAATTCGAAGAAAATCCGGCGAAAATGGCAATAGTAGCAGCCGGATTTAGTTTTCTACTTTCAATGTTATTCGTGCCATTTATGATGCTCCTGCTTTCCATAATTTTTCTGGCATCAATAGGAAAGTCTTTGGGAGTTAGGCGATTGTACGTGAAAGTTCTACTTATGATTTTCGAGGTGAGTTAATGCAGAATCTATATACGTCTGTTACGAAACTATAGTGTCCTAAATCTGTAGATGTTTAACATTCTTAGGTCTTTTGTCATCATTAAATTGTTGTAACTATGCGTTATACATTTAAAGAGCATTGTTCTAATGTTATATATTTGTTTTTATATAGTTTATTCACAGACAAAGGAGCCAATAAACTCAATACTTTACAAAGTCATTTAGCTACATATATTTTTTAATTCATGCCATTATTTAATTCATGATTCAAATATCACAAAATCACGTTTAGATTTGATTTTATTGTATTAAAAAATGTACAAAATATGTCAAGGTACTATTTTTGATCGTATCGGTATGTCAAGGAACCTTTAAATTTTAAATTTAGATGCGTTAACCTTAAAATTTTACTTCCTGATTATTTTCAAAGAAACTTAGAAAAAAGAATTAAATATAAACAAAGAACTTGTTCATCAAATTCCGAAAAATCTAATAAATTAATTGAATTAGGATAAGGTTTATTATTTATTGACCATTAAGTATAATATTATTTATTAATAAAAATTGTTGCAAAGGCTGTGGGCAATAATCCGTAGCAATATAATTGGAAAATTATGAGTGTATTATTATTTTATCATTATAATCCTATGGACTTTTGACGTTGGACCCCATATACTCATAATTCTATTACATGTACTTAACTCTTAATAGAATGTGATTTATAAAAAAGTTAATTGATAAGTAGTTTCAGGACAATTGTACTATGCCTAGAAGAAAATAATATAACCAAGCAAATATATGTTCATTTATATATTTTTTAATTTAAACATTACAAGTTACTCAGGGGTTTAATATTCATACCTCTGTTTCAACAGGATACAAATATTGACCTAGGCAGTTTGTTTTTGCAATGAACTAAAATTGAAGTTTGTGCTTAGTTGAAATCAAGTTGAAATATATGTATTGTTAATATTTTACAACCTTTCTGAGGTATTTGAAGGTTTTTTCTTACTTTACAATTTGAAATTTTGGATTTACATACGCAGCAGAAAATAATAATGAGTTTTACACCAGACATTGACCCCTCAACTTAATGTATGTTATCAGATTTCGCATATTAAAAAAAAAACGGATTTTTAATGTACTACTCAATATTTTTAGCCAACCATACCAATAGGTATGGTAGGCTATTAAGATCGGCAAAAAAATCACTCAAAATGAGTTATTTGGGTCATAAATGACCTAAATACAAAATATTTTCATGGTGTCTGTCTGTCTGTCTGTCTGTCGGTTTGTCTGTCCGTGGTTCCATGCCTAGAATCAGACATATAGTACATTTATTCTTCTACCAGCCCTGAGGAATTTTTAAAAATCAGATAAAGAAATACCCCGCGTATATTAACAATAGGAAAAGGAAGTTCTAAGTCCTAGACATTGACCTTTGAGACCAATTTTATACACCTATTATTATGATCATATTTGGCAAATTAAAAAAAAATTTAAAAACAGACTTCTAATGACCCAAATATTGTTTAATTATTCGCGTGTCTTTGTAGTTAAACATGAATGGAATTTTTTTCGGGAATATAATTATAATATTTAAAGTCAAATTAGACGGGTAGGTAATGTTTAAGGTTCATAGAATAAAATGATTTGAGTGCTGTGTGAGTGTTAATGACATTGGCTAAAAGTTTATTGATAATTATTTTCGTGGTTATCGATGTTTCAATTGGAGATCACGCATTTTGTAATCGATTGTTTATAAACTATTAACATATTGTTTTATCTGAACCACGGTCAATACATTCGCGGTTCATTTATAAATTTAATGTATAAATAATTATTGTTATCAATCATATTAAACATCTGTCGCCCAGTTTTTTGAATTTTATTCTATTATTTCTATTTGTCTATTTCTTATGGTCAGTTTTATGTGTTCGGGTTAATCTTCAGGTAGTAGTTAATCTTGAGATTTTCTACCTAAGTAGGTTTTATGGGTTGCGATAAACTGCTATCAAAAAATTATTATTAAAAATAGTATGTAACTATTTTTAATTTACATCCAAACCTGTCCTGTCTAATTTGGAATTCGTTAAATCGCGTATAATGAACAGTTTTCGGTGTTTTTACCACGTACACTCTATACAGGGTTGTTCACCACATACGACACGGAGTATTGTAGCTAAACGATTAGATTTTTACAAATTGTAAGTTTTGGGTTCGTTGAAGGACTATTAGAGCTACAATTTAAAAATATTTTTACAAGATACAGAGAGTCCCAAATAAATAAAAAATATCAAAGTTGTATTTTTTTAAATGGGACACCCTGTATATTATTATATTTTTAGTTTCTACGATTAAAATAAAGGTAAATTTGATTAAGGATTATCACACTTTCACCTTACCGTTATTGAAATATTTTCAATTTTGTGAAATTGCAGTAAAAAATTTAAGGCTTCATTTCTCCAAGGGTATCAAAGTTTTTAACACTAAATATTGACTGAAGTTTATTTATTGATCAGTTATTGTTTTGCATTAATAAAAATTATACCACCTTATACAGAGTGTCTAAAAATTTATTTTAAATAATTTCTATAATCCATTTTTTACCTATCTTTTTAAGTTTTCGTAGAAAATGCATTTTCTTATAATTTAGACCTCCATTTATCAATATACCCATGGAATATTGACATTTTAGATTTATTTTAAAGCAAAAACGGTAATATGTACAGGTGCTAAAAACGGTAATATTACTAGCCCATTTGTATACAAAAAGAAAACTATTTAAATCTTTATAAAAGCAGAGCATACCCATTAAATAAATATGCTACCATTATCCGCCCAAATATTAATTAATTACATACTTAATTAAAGTTAATAAATTTATTCTAAATAAATGTGGATTTGAATCAGAAATCAATATAATAATAAGTTATGAAAATGAACGTCCGTCTCTGTATTCGTATCCGTATTTAGCATTCGTCAAGAAATGAAATAACATTTTTAAGGTGTTACTTTTTACCACACTGTCTAATATACATACAAAATTAAGTTTTTTAGTATTTGGAGCTATTATTATTAATCAACGTAAACGTTCAATTAATGTAGTTTGAATACTAGAATCATATTAATTGGTTCTCTTTAACAAAAAAATATTTAAACATTTTTTTATCTTTTAATGAAACAAGCAAACTATACGACAATATTAGTATCTGTGCTTTTTGAAAATTTGTTACATTTTTAAAAATAATCTAAAATGTCAATATTCCATGGGTATAGTGGTAAATGAGGTCTAAATTATAAGAAAATGCATTTTCTACGAAAACTTGAAGAGTTAGGCAAAAAATGGTATAATACAATTTGATAGACAATTAAATTGTGCATCTGATTATTGTAAAAAATACAGGGTGTTCCATTTAAATTAACCATGTTATTGCTGTTTAAAGCTAGCATTTATTTAATATAAATTTTTGGACACTCTTTATAAGGTAGTATGATTTTTATTATTTCAACACAATATCTGATCAATAAGTAATCTTCAGTAAATATTTAGTATTAAATTGGAGAAATGAAGCCTTAATTTTTTTACTGCAATTTCACAAAATTGAAAATATTTCAAAAACGGTAAGATTTAAGTGTGATAAACCTTAATCAAATTTACCTTTATTTCAATCGTAGAATCTAAAAATATAATAATATACAGGGTGTTCTGTTTGAAAAAATACAACTGTATTTTTTAATTATTTGGGACACTCTGTATCTTGTAAAATTATTTTTAAATTGTAGCTCTAATAGTCCTCCAACGAATCCTAAACTTACAATTTGCAAAAATCTATTCCTTTAGCTACAATAGGTACTCGGTGTCGTATGTGGTGAACAGCCCTGTATATGCATAGTCAGCTTGTATCATTATAAATTATGAAATGACTGAATGGTGTGATCATGTCTTAACGATGTTATATCTGTGTTCTTGTCTAGACAAAACATTTATTTTTTTAAATCTAAAATCTAAAACTTTCCTTTAGATATGATTACTGAAATTTTTGTAATCGATTTTTTTTTATTTATTTTTTATACCGGATATCAGATAGAAATATAATTTGCGATCAAAAATGATGAGACTGAGATGAGTGAGATATTATCAAGAATTTCTAATTACATACTTATATATTTTTGCTAAATTGGGTACAAAGTTCTCGGCAAGTTCAAGTAGCTTTTATAGGGGGTCCGAAACTTTATCAGATCATTTTTTTAGTTAACCGTTTAAAATATTTGTTTTTTTAAATTTTTGATACATTTTATTTGAAAGAAATTATTTGTTTTGATACTTCAGTAGTTTAAGTATTGCTGCTTGCCCAAGCAAATCGATTTTTGAGTGTACAAAAGTAGCAATTTTCTGTGTATTTAATTCAAAAATAAATTGTATCTGTCATTTTTTGTATGTCATATGTGGAAATTATTCTTCCTTTCGCTGGACAGATTTTGTCCACGGTTAGAATATTTTCTGTTCAGATTAACTTGTTTGATCAACTGTAAAAGTTTGGGTACGTATAATTTTAGGCCACTGTGTATTTCAAAATGGGTATCATTACGAAATATTAAGCAAATCGGCATTGTCATACTGAACATTGTTTTTACAGTTATTGGTCATGAATAGTAATTATTTTTAATGTATGTTCGAGTGTATGTTATTATACCTATAGAATTGACAACTTTAAAATGTAAGAAGATTCTATTATACAGGGTCCGGCAATAGTGTGTCGGGCGTCTGTAGCTCCTATAATAAAAAAGTTAGGAATTTTGTTTCAGTGCAAACCTAAAGTATGTATTAGGATGTATTTCAGGAAAATATTTTAACTTCCACAGGGTGGCTCAAAAAAGTGTGAGTGAATCGAGATGTTTTTTTTTAAATGGAACACCCTGTATATTATTGCATTTTTGGCTTCCTTTTTAATCACTTTACATCATCCACAAGATATTAGTAAATATGTTTACAGTTTCAAAAATATTAATAAATAAATAAAAAAATATTTTTTTCAGCCATTCTTAAAAAAATTATTAAAAATATTAGAAATGTCCTGAAATCAAAACTGTATTAGGTATTTACTGTAGTGGGTCTGTACTTACTTTGACACAAATATCGTAAACTTAAACCATTTTGATAAAAATTTACTGTGGAAAATGCCATACGAAATATAAAACCGCGAATATCTGCGAAACCGTTAAAATTTTTGAAATACTTTAAATACGAAAAGTGTACATTTTTTAATTCTCCTTCCAGCAAATAAATAATATATAGGGTGTTCCATTAAAAAAAAAACGAAGAAAAACTATTTTATATTTTAGAAAGTTTGGTATAGAATTTTGAACACCCTGTATGGTTTAAGATTACGATATTTGTAGTAAAATAAGTACAGACCTACTACAGTAAGTACCTAATAAAGTTTTGATTTACGGCATAGTATTTTTTATGCGCTGCGCTATAAACGACTATTAGCGCTCAACGGCGCAGAGCTAAACTAAATCTCGGAATTCTCGGACAGGCTGACGATAACGTCGGCTACATCTCGGACAGGTCTTGTGTTACAAAATCGCCCATAAGGTTGCGCATCTTCTAATTTTTTCAATCAACGGTATAGTTCAATGATACATGTTTTGTTTGGTAAATTAATAATATATGTTAATTTCATGAGTGAGAATTTTTTGGGACACCCTGTACAATAAAGTCGCATTTTTTACGTAGTAATTTGTCGGTGTATCATTAAATCTGGCATTGGATTTGTAATTATGGGACATGTATTGCTTTGTAAATCATTTAATAGCAGTGACGTCCAGACAAATTTTGATCGATTATATTACTTTTACGTTTGTGACAATATAGCAATAAAATACAGTTTAATGATATTTTTTCCTTGTTTAATATATTTATTGCCGATCCGATATTTAAGTGCATATTTAGGCTAATTTGAGGTGTACTTCGTGTAAAATAGGGGTTTTAATTTGAATTTATGAAATTTTAATGATTTACTCACTATTAAAGAATCACTCTATACAGGGTGTTGTTTCGCCTAATTTTAGGGATGATTTCTCATCAAAATATTACTAAAAAGTTCCTATAGGGTCCGGAAATGCATAGTTTTAAAGATACAGGATGTTAAAACTTTGCATTGCTTAATCTAAAAAAAATACAGGGTCGCTGATATGTATGGGAACGGTCGATTATTAGGTAAAATATAATAGGTTTTAGGTACATTAATAATAATTACGATTATGTACCTATAAATTCAACAATTTCCGAATTATGCAGTTTTGATTTTGAAATGTTAAACGAAAATTTTGTAATTTCCAGACTTGATATAATCTCATTTTATACATCTATAAATGCTAACTTGAAAACTAACATCAAATATTATTAAGTATAGTCTATAAAATGAATAACTTTGAATTTTGATCGTTATTTTTTACCAACATGGCAAATATAAAATCCCTCTGTCAAAAAAGTTAATGATATTCTTTAAATTGAGTGCCTGAACGAATCAGATAGGTAACTCTTTTTACTTTCGTGAAATAGGAAAGGAAAATAATAAAACAAGTGACAGTTCTTCCTCTTCTTGCAAAAATCAACACGAAATGTCATAATTGACAAAAGTAAAATGTCATCAGCTTTTGACATTTCTAAATATTAGACCAATGCCGTCTCTAATGGAACAGCCACGGAGCGAGATTTATGACTTCACGCTAGTTAGATACTACGGATTAATAAATATGTTGTAGAATACATGGAAAACATAATTATTCCTCGTATTTTTGGTTTGTATTTTAAAAATGATATAGTTTACATGAAATATACATAATATAAGTTAATAAATACAATATAATATATACCTATTTATAGTAATAAATCCTTTGGCAAATAAACTATGAACTATACAAATGCAGCAAATGTTTTACAATATACAAATAATGAATAGGTGGTACATAAGATAATGGGTAAAATGTAAAATATATTTTAAATTTTGGGGTTTGAAAGTCGATCTAATTTAACAAAAAACATTCAATATCTACTAATAGTGATGTATTATTATTTGCATTTACAAAAATTATTTATATATTATAATGTTTACTGCAATTAATAAACTAATATAAACTTGTCAAAAGATGACCACATATTTTTTTAAATTATTATTCTTAACACAAAAACTATCTACATTGACTATGGAGTACGATTTCAGCCATGTTGTAAAACATTTGCTGCATTTGTATGGATCATAGTTTATCTGCCAAAGTATTTATTACTATAAATATATATATATATATATATATATATATATATATATATATATATATATATATATATATATATATATATATATATATATATATATATATATATATATATATATATATATATATATATATATATATATATATATATATATATATATATATATATATATATATTGTATTTATTAACTGTATATTATCTATATTTCATGTAAACTGTATCATTTTTAAAGTACAAACCAAAAATACGAGGAATGATTATGTTTTCCATGTATTCTACAACATATTTATTAATCCGTAGTATCTAACTAGCGTGACGTCATAAATCTTGCTTCCTGGCTGTTCTATTAGAGACGGCATTGCGTCAGCATGGCCGCAAGTTGCTAACCTAATAAAATTAACACTATAAAAGTCCGCGGGAACTGTCAAATTCAAAGTTATTCGTTTTACAGACTATATCACAATTTCCGCAGAATGGCATCGTTAAATGAAACCGAACACATCGAAATTAATTAAATCGAATTGTTTAAGTAATATTTTAAAAGTCAATAACTCGGAAACGGTTGGTTTGAGGTACATTGTGTTGTATCTCGATTTTTGCTTAGAATTGAAGGAAGAAGCGAAATATGCAATAATACACAGGGGGTTTCATTTAAAAAAAATAAACTTTGATGTGCCACGACTTTATGACCGGCCCTGTATGTTTCAATTTATTACCCGCTAATAGATGTTTAAAAACCCTATAACTTTTATATTTAACTTTTTGCGGTACCTCTTATATTTTACCTAATAATCTACCGTTCCCATACATATCAGCGACCCTGTATAAAAATGACACCAAAATGCAGTGGCGTACAGTTTTGTGCCAGTTATTTTCGATAAGATGTCCCGTGACTCTCACGGGACGCATTTTTCTGGATACGTAAACACATTCATGATAATATGTTCGAACCCTGCTAGTACGTATATTAATAAAAACATTTTGTTTTCAGTATGGGAAGAAGGACATCGAAATTGCCCAAAATGAAAAACGAAAATACACCTCCGACTCCGAGGATGAAGGCTACAGCGAGGAGGGCGACGTTCCCACTCTTTATACCAAAAATAAGCCCCAAATAGAGAAGAGCACTGCCTTGAAACCGAACGGTTTGACCAATGGACATGTGGTGAATGGTGGAAACAACCTTATTAGGTTAGTTAAGTTAAAAAACAATGTTTTATTCGAATATACAGGGTGTTTTTGAATATATATTTTACGGGGTGATTTTTCAAGGATTTTTAAGGTAAAAAGTTCATATAAACATGTGTCTTAAAATGCTGCGTGTTCGAGATGCAGGGTGTTAAATTTTTAAGAAAAAAAATATTTTTTTAAGAGGCATTTTTCGATGAAAAATAATTTCTCAAATTTTCATCAGTGTTGTTCGTATTGACTGAATATTTTTCAAGAAAAAAATGGCAAGTCATGATTTTTTTTAAATAAATTATTTTTCAAATCTTCATTCATTTTAGAACAAATTATGTCTATTTGCTTTTCTTGTCAGACGCACGGTTTTGCGTAAAAAAATATAAACTATTTTAATGTATGGCGAATTTGCTTAAATCTGATATGGGGTTTTGTAAGTAAAATTGTGTTTTTGGTAAAAATTTGGGAAAATATTTTTTATCGAAAAATGCCTCTTAATAGTGAAAGGCTATGGGTACCAAATTTCATAAAAATATCTGAATTGGCTTCGAAGATGTTATGGAAATAAAAAACGATTTTTTATTAAAACTTGTATCTCGACACCCTGTATCTCGAAAACACAGTATTTTAGAACACATCTACCGGGTGCGTCTCAAAAGTGGCTCACCCCTAATAAGTTTTCATTTTTTCAGATAAAAAACCGAGATTTGGTATGATAGTATATATGACATAAATGAGAATTATTGTTTCCGTTCACTTCCTGTTTCACCGGAAATGACTAATTTTGATTTTTAAATGGCACCCTCGGTATTTTGTTACTTTATTCGATAGAAAATGACACTCTGAATAGAATAACATATCATATGTCAACATTTGACATTTTCGAATGTGGTTTATTTTAAATTGCAACATGTCATTCATAGCGACAATTTTACTCGAAATACCAAGTGTGTGGTACCAAATTATTTGTAATTTTTTTTTCTAAATATTCTAATGAGCCACCCTTGTTCCATTTGAAAAAATTGAGATATGATTAAAAATACGATTTAGGCATCTTTTAACCGGCCAAGACAAGACCGTAAAAACATTCTATGATCAAATATATTTTTCCAAAGCTCCTTGATTAAAAATTAGTATTTTTAACACATTTATGGCACTCTAGATTCAAATTTAAAATACAATTTTGTTTTAAGCGAAAATGTCAACAGAAGTTGACATATGATAATATGTCATTCTATTCAGAGTGTCATTTTCTATCGAATAAAGTAAATAAATACCGAGGGTGCCATTTAAGAATCAAAAGTTGTAGTCATTTCCGGTGAAACTGGAAGTGACCGAAAACAATTGAACACGTCAATCAATCTTAATTTATGTCACATATTGACATACCAAACCCCTTTTTTTATCTGAAAAAATAAAAAAGTTATAGGGGCGAGCCACTTTTGAGACGCACCCGGTATATATGAACTTTTTATCTTATAAATATTTAAAAATAACCCTCTGCAATAGTGGACGCTTATTCAGAAACACCCTGTATTTCTAAAGTGTTTACGGAACATTTTCTAAAGAATTTTGGTTGTGATTTTTGTATTTTAGGTAACTATACATACCGGGTGTTGCATCGTCGGACGGGACATAGGAAATCCCATGTAAATTTTAATGGGGTCAATTATTGGCTTCCCTAATTATTTTAGAGAATAATTCTATTTAGGTTTATTGAAGAGCACTAAAACCCACATTCAAAAGAATAACTTTAGATATTTTTGACTAGCTCGTTTACGAGTTATCGCCGATTTCTTTTTAAATATTTCTCTGTTCTTATGGCCCTGTATTTACTTATGAGCACCAGTCAAGGTAAAAGATAACTGTCAAATGATGTTGTCATTTCAGAAATTTATCTATTTAGTGCTTTATTATTATTATTAAAAACTCATACCTACATCGAAAATATTAGCCATGAATTACACTATCGAAGAAAAAGTATTGATGATTATATGGTATTATCAAGGAAATAATTATCAAAAGGTGTCGGACATGTTTGCTGCTCTGTATCCGAATAGACCGATACCTGGAAAATCTACAATCGCAAGGAATATCCAGAGATTTGAGACCAAAGGTACCCTAATAAATAACTGCAGATGTGAAGCAAGGCAGGAACAAAGAGAAGATGCAAGAAATGATACCGACTTGGAAGTTTTATTGTGCGTGGAAGAGAACGATGGAAAGAATCGATGGAAAGATCAGCACAAGGAAACTTGAGGATGAAATAGGAATAGATCACACTACAGCGTTTCGAATTTTGAAACGACATAAATACTATTCCTTCAAATATGAAAAGCACCAAGAGGTACGAGATGGGGACGAAATACGGCGGCAGGCGTTTTGTTATGATATGATGGAAAGAGCAAACATGGATAGGGAATTTAAAAAAAAACATATGTTTTACTGATGAATGCACGTTTACCTTAAATAATGAACCCAATGTTCAAAATTATCGATATTGGAGCAAAGAAAACCAACACAGGTTTGTCGAAACAAGGACGCAATATCCACAGAAAGTAAATGTTTGGGCAGGGATATTCGGACACAATATTATCGGGCCATTATTTCTTACGCGAAATTTAAATGCAGAATATTATTTGGAACTCCTCGAAAATCATATTTTACCTGCTTTACATGATTCCGCTAGGAAAATCAGGAAGTTTGGTACCATATGGATGGCTGCCCGGCACATAGTACCCTGGCTGTTTGGGAATATTTAGACAATAGTTTTAACGGAAACGTTATTGGCCTAAATCATACAGTAAATTGGCCAGCAAGGTCTCCTGATATTTCGCCAAATGATTTCTTTCTCTGGGGCCATTTAAAAAACAGGATATACAAGGATAAAAAATACCCAAATTTAGACGAATTAAAAAATTCTATTTCTGCTGAATGCAATATAGAATTTCTGTTTACCAACTAGCGACTGTAAGAAGAAATTTTATGATCGCCTGGGTTATTGTCTAGCAGTCGATGCAGGAATATTTGAACATCTTAAATCCTAAAGTTCTAACAATTTAATAGTACCTAAATTAATAAGTTATTGAATATTGTAATAATACTATAATTAACCTTGTAATTGATTACTTTATTTTACTTTAATTTATATTAATTTGTATTTATAAATACATCTTTAAGATTTTCGATGTAGGAATGAGTTTTCAATAATAATAAAGCACTAAATAGGTAAATTTCTGAAATGACAACTTCATTTGACAGTTATCTTTTACCTTGACTGGTGCTCATAAGTAAATACAGGGCCATAAGAAAGGAGAAATATTTAAAAAGAAATCGGCGATAACCCGTAAACGGGCTAATCAAAAATATCTAAAGTTATTCTTTTGAAATGTGGGTTTTAGTGCTCTTCAATAAACCTAAATAGAATTATTCTCTAAAATAATTAGGGAAACCAATAATTAACCCCATTAAAATTTACATGGGATTTTCTATGTCCCGCTGGACGATGCAACACCCGGTATAGATCATATTAAAAAATATATTTAAATATATATAAGTTATATATTCTTCTTTAGACATGGGAAAAATACTACTGACAAAATATATAACTAAATTACATAAAAATTTAGAATATCGAAAGGTCAATTTTAAATGAAAAAATACAGAAATTTCATTTACGTATGAGATAAACAGAAAAATCGTTTTTAAATGTTGTTCACAAAGATGGTTCTTCATATATTCATGTTTTATGAAATGGCGGTTTAAAGTTTAGTCCAAGTAATTCAGGTCACCTTGTATATAAAATTAAACAAGAAATTTTATTGTATTATTTATTGATACTACACCGCAATATTATTAGTTAAAACAAAATATAAATAAATATTTATTCTGATAAGTTTAATAAGATATCACTATATTGATTTATGATTGGCAAAGTAAATGTTGATATTAGTTTTGTATCACTATGTGATATCTTTTCTTTTTTATTATTTGGAATTAAAACTTTTTTGCAGAAAACGTGGGGATTATAGGGGATTACTGAAAAGGAAATACTATATTTGGAGGTTACTTATATTCAATGTTGATATAAACTTAAAAAATAAATAAATATCTCTGTTCAGTAATTATGAAATTCTAATACTACAGCGCATTTTAAGACTTTCCACTACTTATTAATTACATTTTACATGTCATTTAAAAGAAAATTATTCAAATAACTAAAATTGTATATTTTTGAAGTGAAACTTCTTTACGCGCGATGGGAGTAAAAATTCAATGCCGTGACACCTCATGGCCTTGACACGACATGACCTTGACCATGCGTGGACGTATAAAGTATCGCGCAAACACCAGGAAACATTTGATTTAAAGCTAAGAAAAGCATTATAATAAACTTGATACTGTACCTGTGTACCAAAATCCTCTGGTTGTGTGCTAGGAAGTGAATTTTCATGCATATTTTCATTAATAGATTTGTAGCTTCTGTCTATGTAAAGCCTTTAGCTCATTTGTAGGGTTCCCAACTTGAGCATCGGCGATTCCGGGACAATTATCTTTAAGCTTTTAAATAATTGAAACAAAACATTAAATATTAGAGAAAAATATATATTATGTGTGTAGTACACACTTTTTTAGTTACCAGGTCCCGGCCAAGACAAAACTTTCGCCGGGACAAACTTTCTTATTCCTGGTTAATCCCGGCCAAACCGGGACGGTTGGGAACCCTACTCATTTGCTAGCTCAAAATTAGAATTATTAGAGTTAAGCAACTTGCATTTTCATTGGAGGATATCGTCATATTTATTTCAAACCAATAATCAACGAAAATATTCGTATAATTTAATACAATTATTATAAACCACTATAAATACGAATTGTTGGTTAGGTTCAAAAATTTGTCTCTTCTTAAATAAATTTAAGCGTTAACATTATTAGGCATTTGCATAAAAGTGTGTACTTTGGATGGTATGCCACAAAATTTACAGGCTCAGATTACAGAAATAAATTGAAAATAGCATTTATATTAAAACAGCATTATATGTGACATTTTCAAACATGTCTTTCAAATCCGCCAATTTAATAGCTGATAGTAAGAAGTTTCATATCAAATATGCGCACATAGTGCACGCACACAGTGGCGGATACAGAGGGGGGCCCATGGGGCCCGGGCCCCCCCTAAAATCTGTAAATTGGGTTAAATATTAGGCTTTTGGATTAAAAATGGCGCCCTAAAAGGCATATTTTGCATTATTTTTTATTTGGGCTCCCCCTAAAATAAATTTCTGTATCCGCCCCTGCACGCACAATTTTTTTTTGATTCTGTTTTTATTAATAAAAACTTATTTTTATCAAAAAATACCGATTTTCATTGATTTGACGGGATTTTCGTCATATTGGGAATAGTTATGTGAGAAGAACTATACAGATTTGGTCACTCTAGACCCATTGTTTGGATTTTAACGTGTAGGTCGCTGATGGAGACAGCTTAATGACAAATCGAATATGCTTAAAAGAGAAAAAAGTTATTTAAAAGAGAAAACATTTTATCTATGCGTTATTGCCGGATTTTGAATCAAGAATTATCACCGCCCAAGTAGCCGTTTATGAAAAATGCCTATACAGGTTCGAACCGGCAACACTGTATGCTGGTTTTTATTTTGTTTCTTGGCTGGGTAATGATATAATTGATGATTAGTAGTAGTAGTAGGAATAAAAAACATTTTTGGTAAACTCTATCTCCGAAACTAGTTTCAAAAAAAGTCATACTGCTCGTATATATAGTCTGTGAAACGAATAACTTTGAATTTGACAGTTCCCGTGGGCTTTTCTAGTGTTTATTTATTGAAAAATCTGAAATTAATTCTATTAGGTTAGCAACTTGCGGCCATGCTGACGCAATGCCGTCTCTAATAGAATAGCCTCGAAGCGAGATTTATGACGCCACGCTAGTTAGATACTACGGATTAATAAATATGTATTAATTAATAAATATATATGTTACTGTAAATGTCCGAAATGCAGTAAAACCTAGGATAAGCGCGCCAAATCTAGGATTTACCAAAGGCATTAACTAATTAGGTTAGCCTGGTTATTTGGAGGGTGTTAATGCATTGGTTAGCCTGGTTATTTGGGTGGTGTTATTGCATTGGTTAGGTGGTTATTTGGTGGGGTTGGTTGATTTTTACTATCTTGGTAAATCCTAGGTTTTACCGCATTTCGAACATTTACAGTAACATATATATTTAGAATATTTTATATGTAATTTTTTGGATTATATTCGACACTATTTTTTTCATGACACAACACTGATGAAGGCTATAATGTTAGCCGAAACGTTTTTTTTAAACAAAAAAAATGAAAAAAATGACAAACCAAATGAAAACTTAATCAGCGTTTTTCCCGAACCTAAATCCCAAAAAAATAAAAAATTTAGAATAATTTTACATATAAAATGACAGCGATCTTTATTTCATAGCCATCGCTGACGCCTGTTTTTCTATGATATTGTATTATTTGCAAATATAATTTTTCGAACATTGATACTTGCGAAATATGCATATAAATTTTGTGAATGTAAATAATAATACATCACTATTAGTAGATATTGAATGTTTTTTGTTAAATTAGATCGATTTTCAAACCCTCAAATTTAAAATATATTTTACATTTTAACCATTATTATTACCATTATCCAATTATCCATTATCTTATGTACCTATTCATTATTAGTATATATATTGGAAAACATTTGCTGCTTTGTATGGTTCATAGTTGATTTGCCAAAGTATTTATTACTATAAATAGGTATATATATTGCATTTATTAACTGTATATATTATGTATATTTCATGTAAACTATATCATTTTTAAAATACAAACCAAAAATACGATGAATAATTATGTTTTCCATGTATTCTACAACATATTTATTAATCCGTAGTATCTAACTAGCGTGACGTCATAAATCTCGCTCCGAGGCTGTTCTATTAGAGACAGCATTGGTCTGATATTTAAAAATGTCAAAAGCTGATGTCATTTTACTTTTGACAATTATGTCATTTCGTGTTGATTTTTGCAAGAAGAGGAAGAACTGTCACTTGTTTTATTATTTTCCTTTTCTATTTCACGAAAGTAAAAAGAGTTACCTATCTGATTCGTTCAGGCACTCAATTTAAAGAATATCAGTAACTTTTTTGACAGAGGGATTTTATATTTGCCATGTTGGTAAAAAATAACGGTTAAAATTCAAAGTTATTCATTTTATAGACTATATCTACAAATCATTTAACCAGTAGTAGGTATAAAAACATTTTTGGTAAACTCGTGTCAAATAGTTTCTGAATAAAAATTATTTTTTTTTAAAAGGTCCGTAAGTTTGGCGAGATCAATGTCTAGACGTCGTTTACTAAAAATTGACATAAAACTTGTCAAATGTAAACACTAGAACGATTAAAAAAGTATAGATCGTTTCCAGACACAAATCTATTTCCAAAAAAATATTTTGTCTCGTATTTTAAACAGTATTAAAATAAATTACAGCCTTTTTAAGGCCAACTGTATGTAGAGTATAGGCCAAGTAAATAACGTCTAAGGCTTGACCTTGTCAAAATTATCATAGATTGTCATTCCCCAGCCGTCTTTGACGCCGTTTTTTTTCGATCGTATGGATATTCGAACATATTTGATGTTTGTTTTATTTTGTTTAGTCGAGAAGACCGACACATATTGCTGCCGGATCCAGTCAACGTCCCAATGATCGATCACAAATCTGAAGAGAATGACATCGAGGAAGAGTTCAAAGAAAGACAAGTACGTCACTGTCTTAAATTAATTCGTGTATATTACACAGTAAATTTAATAGCGATAACAAGTTATATAAACATTATTATAAAGAATCAAAAATGCAGCCGCTAGTAAACATGTTGATAACACTGTGTTGGAAAGGAAAACAAATTAATAGGCAAATCAAATTTGTTTACCTTTTTCTATAGCTAAGATTTTTATGTTTACGTTTAATTCAGTACCGCGTGTTTTTTGAAAAGTGGCTCATTCATATAACTTTTTAATTTTTCAGATAAAAAATTAAGACTGGTATGTTTGTATATGACATAAATCAGGATTGATTGACGTATTCAGTCAGTTTTGGTCACTTCGTGTTTCACCGGAAAACAACAATTAGAAAAATATACATTTATTGTGCAAAAATATACAATAGTTTAAATTTTTAAAAGAATGAAGTACAATTCTTGGAAATACCAAGACTTACAGAGGTACTTACAAGAACATCTCCCGACTGGTCAATTAACTCACTATCTGACTAACTGGCTGACTAGCTATTGATTAACCATTTGACTATCAACTTCATAATGCAATTAACCCCGTTCTCTTCAGTATACTCTTTTTTAGGGTTCCGTACCCAAAGGGTAAAAACGGGAACCCTATTACTAAGACTTCGCTGTCCGTCCGTCCGTCTGTCACAAAGGTCTATCTTATGAACCGTGATAGCTAGACAGTTGAAATTTTCACAGATAATGAATCTATGTTGCCGCTATAAGAACAAATACTAAAAACAGAATTAAATAAATGTTTATAAATAAAAAAGTACTTTCACTAAACATTATCTTTTAAGTAAGAATTTTACATAGAATCTTTCAAGTCCTCGGTGGCCGCGTGGTTAAAGCGTTACGACTTTACGCTGCTATGACGTTGGAGCCGTAGTAAGGCAGGTTCGAATCCTAGTCAAGGCGACCTTTTTTTAATTTTTACATATTTTTAAATATTTTTACTTTTTACATATTTATTATTGATTAATACAATTTTTAGTAATGTGTTTCTTCATTTTTTTTTAAATTACTTATACGCGCATTCAAAATTTCAGCTAAATCGGAAAAAAAGTTTATAATATTATAGTGTCTAATGTTGTATAGATAATGAGTGGTACGGAACCCTTCGTGCGCGAGTCCGACTCGCACTTGACCAATTTTATATCCTTCTATTCCTCGTAGTCATCGCTGGTTACGTCGTTCAATAGTTTACAATCTGATTGCACTAACCCGGCTATGACCACGAGGAAATCGTACTTCGGTGACCTGCGTTTGATTATCGACCCGAGGGCCGAGATTGTTATATTTTAATTGTTTAATTATTAATATTATTTAATAACATATCTGGGTCGATGGCATGCAGGTAACCGGTCTCCTAGGCCTACATCAAATTGGTTTACTAGAATTATATTTGTGACAGAATATAAGTGACAGAAAATAATCGAATACATCAATCAATACTGATTTAAATCATGTACTACCATACCGAATCTCGTTTTATTTTCTGAAAAAGTAAAAAAGTTATAAGGGTGAACCACTTGAAAAATACCCGGTATGATTAACCTATCTATACAGTATGTTCCTGGATTGTCTTTACAAGAGGAAAAACTTTTTTATTATTGACATTTTGAGAAAAATGTATTCTTCATAAAAAAATTGCTTGTCCTAATGGTTATTTCTAATAATTGCTTGTCCTAATGTTAATTGTTAATTGTTATTTCTAATTGCTTGTCCTAATGTTATTAATCATTTTATACTTTTCCAAATTTCCAAACCGTTTTAGAAAAAAAAAACTAAGAAAAAGATTAGTCTAAGAGCTAGCAACGTTTTCGAGAAAGTATTTTAAGACGTCTGACTCTTTGATATATCTTTTACAATGCTCTCTGAAACATCATGCGGCCCGTCTGGCTGCCGATACCCGTTGCGTTCACTACTGCGCATCGGAAGAAGATCCTATATTTTTTATTAATTTAGTCCTATAAATTCTAGTATTGAATATAAATTGAACATGTCTCCATAGCGCAGTGCGTAGAGTTTCCGACCAGGAACCGATGATTCAGAGTTCGAATCCGGGTCAGCTCAAAGACTTTTTTATTTTATATTCGTTTATATTCTGATAGTAAAGTATTAAATAATTCTGGTAATTAAAAAAAAATATTTAATACTTTACTATCAGACTATAAACGAAAATAAAATAAAAAAGTCTTTGCCCTGACCCGGATTCGAACTCGGTTCATGGTCGGAAACTCTACACACTGCGCTATGGAGACATGTTCGATTTATATTCAATACTAGAATTTAAAGGACTAATAAAAATATAGCGCAGATAGAATCTTCTTTCAATGCGCAGCAGTAGGGAACGCAACGTTTACCGGCAGCCAGATGGGCCTCATGCGGTCCTAGAGAGCATAGTAAAAGATATATAAAAGAGCCAGACGTCTTAAATTACTTGTTTTTCCGACGTTGCTAGCTCTCGTACTACATGAAGATATAATGGTATTTTTCCTAAGTCTTAATAATCAAAACGCGTTTCTATGGTAATATAATTTCGTTTTTATTCTTTGATAGATTGTTGCCATAAAAACGTCTTTTGATTTTTACTTTGAATAAGAAGGCTAAGGAAGGAGCATAATGCTATCCATGTATTCATGCATGGTGGGCGGAAAAAGCGCCATAAAAGCACTCTAGGGTGGGGATCCTTGACAGTTCTGTTTGACGATTCATTTGACACATTATCGAAAAAGACTCTAAAATAGTTGGTTGTGTAGCGTGCGGTAGATCTCGGCAAAAATCGAGTGAAATAATGGAACAACTTTTCGCTAGTAAGTGACTATATAATATACATACGTGTAGTAAAACGATCATTTATGAAATTCACTAAAATTAACTAATTATATATTTGTTCTTGCATTTTTGCTTTTATTTACTACTTGTCAAAGATTAGATGTCAAAGAATTTAGATACGTCAGTTTGACTTACCTGCTTCAGTAGCGTATCGGATGTTTGTGGTTATAAATAATTATTATAACTTATCTATTTTTTATTAGAATTTTATATTTTTATAACAATTTTAATAACTACCAACATTTATTCACAACGTAAAATAAACTAATAAATTATTGAGTCTACCCCACGTCTACCCTACATCATAGTTTTCATTTTTTAAATAAAATTAGAACGGCACTGATAAACCGGAATTTAAGTCGGCCATATTTGAGGCCCATCGGGGTGGACCTAAGATTTTTGATATGCTCCTTCTTTAGTCTTCTTATTCAAAGGATTTTTAGGACTTGTTTGAGTTTTACCAAAAAAATTCAACCATATTTTATTTTTTTTTTAATTTTCTCTAAGACAGTATGGAAATTTGGAAAGTATAAACAGAATTAACCATTTTCGAACGAGCAAAAATCTTTATTATGAAAATACATTTTTCTCAAAATGTCAATAATAAAAAAGTTTTTACTTTTTGTATTGTAGTTACGATGTATATGCCATTATTTACAGGAGAAAGTTTTCAATTTTCAACTTTGTACCATCTTGGACTACACCAAAGCTGGCATGGAAGCCATAATAGAAGACCAAGTGACCTCTAGATTTGAAACTGAAGAGCTGAAAAACTGGAACCTCCTCATCCGAACCAATCGCGGTTATGAATTCATCTCGTGGAAGCTCACCTTCATATGGCTTTGTGGATTTTTCGTACGATATTTCTTCCTTCTTCCATTAAGAGTCACCATATGTTTTTGCGGGGTAAGTAAAATACAAAATGATTTAGTTATGATTTAGATTCTTTTGAAAAACACCCATAGATAGCGATGTAAAGGGTAATATTACCGGTAATTTTGGTAATATTTCGGAATATTATCGCAAGATCGGTAACATTGGAAGTATTGCTTTTTTCCCGCTCTATTCTTTTCCTTTTTGTTGTGAAAACAAGATGAGGCTCTTTTGTTTCTCGTCTAAAAAGCTTTTTGGGCACTAAACATCCATTAAAAAGCTTGGCAGTTGATATTTCTGATGTTCTTTTACAAAACACAGTAAAGGCGGGTGGCCACTGCGAGCGAAACTAAACTAAGCTAAGCGAAGATAAGATTTTTAAAAATCAGCTCCCATACTTTTAAATGCATCAGCGGCCACTTGAGCGAAACTAAACGAAAATATGTGATCGAAGATTCAAATCGTAGCTTAGTTTCGCCCGTTTTAGTTCCAGGTTGACAGGTTCCAGCGAATTTTTCGCAGCGATTAATTCTACGATAGCAGAGACACAATACGAAAACGCAGCTAACTTAGCTGACTACTAAGCGAAAATCGTTCCCAGTGGCTGATGAAACTTATTTTCGTTTAATTACCGTTTCTTTTGTATATTCTTAAGGCGGGCGGCCACTGCGAGCGAAACTAAACTAAGCTAAGAATATGAAAACAAACGGTAACTAAGCGAAAATAAGTTTCATCGGCCACTGGGAACGATTTTCGCTCAGTAGTCAGCTAAGTTAGCTGCGTTTTCGTATTGTATCTCTGCTATCATAGAACTAATCGTTGAGAAAAATTCGCTGGAACCTGTCACGAACTAAAACGAGCGAAACTGAACTACGATTCGAATCTTCGTTCATATATTTTCGTTTAGTTTCGCTCAAGTGGCCGCTGATGCATTTAAAAGTATGGGAGCTGATTTTTACAAATCTTATCTTCGCTTGGCTTAGTTTAGTTTCGCTCGCAGTGGCCGCCTGCCTTAACTAAACTAAGCTAAGAATATGAAAACAAACGGTAATTAAATGGGAACTCCACTGGGAACGATTTTCGTTCAGTAGTCAGCTAAGTTTTCGTATTGTATCTCTGTTATCATAGAACTAATCGTTGAGAAAAATTCGCTGGAACCTGTCACGAACTAAAACGAGCGAAACTAAGCTACGATTTGAATCTTCGTTCACATATTTTCGTTTAGTTTCGCTCAAGTGGCCGCTGATGCATTTAAAAGTATGGGAGCTGATTTTTACAAATCTTATCTTTACTTGGCTTAGTTTAGTTTCGCTCGCAGTGGCCGCCTGCCTTAACTAAACTAAGCTAAGAATATGAAAACAAACGGTAATTAAATGGGAACTCCACTGGGAACTATTTTCGCTCAGTAGTCAGCTAAGTTTTCGTATTGTATCTCTGCTATCATAGAACTAATCGCTGCGAAAAATTCGCTGGAACCTGTCACGAACTAAAACGAGCGAAACTAAACTGCGATTCGAATCTTCGTTCATATATTTTCGTTTGTTTCGGTCAAGTAGCCGCTGACGCATTAAAAAGTATGGAAGCTGATTTTTACAAATCTTATCTTCGATTAGTTTAGTTTCGCTCGCAGTGGCCGCCTGCCTTAAGCCCTCTGCTTCGAAACGAATTTTGGCTACAAATACAAGCAACTTATCACTTGTTTAAGCCAATCTCTAAGTGGATAACGATTTTTGAAGCTAACGGGCCTCAAAAGCTAACAGTCTCAAAAGCTGTTTTTTATAAATTACCAATGTTACCATAATATTACCGGTAATATTACCGATACACGCTACCCATAGATAACATTCTTTCCTTTATTCGGAGTCATCATCGTTTGATCTTTTTTGGCGCAAACCTCTTTCAAAATTAGAATGATTCATACGGCCTAAGTTGGTGTTTTTAGCGTTGGTGTATTTTGTAGCTGCAACGAAAAATTAGAAAGCTGAACGAAACCAATTTTGGAAAAACATTTTAAATTTTAACGCGATGAGTCAAGTTGTTTTCTTAGATTTTTACTGTTTAGAAAAGTCAAGGAATTTGAAATATCAATAATATAACTATTATTGTTCGTTCATAGTTCAATAAATCTCAATTTGAGTCATATCCGAGAAAATTTGAAATTCTTTACACCGTTTTATTGGTGATAAAAAGAGGATATACCGGGTGCGTCTCAAAAGTGGCTCACCCCTATAACTTTTTTATTTTTTCAGGTAAAAAACGAGACTTGGTATATTAATATATGGTATAAATTAGGATTGATTGACGTATTCATTTGTTTTTGGTTACTTCCTGTTTCACCGGAAATGACTACAACTTTATTCAATAGAGAATGACACTCTGAATAGAATGACAAATCATATGTCAACTTTTGACATTATGATACAAAATTATATATTTAATTATTTTTTTTTACTTTTATTCTTGATTGAAGAAATAAGAAGATGCGCAACCTTATGGGCGATTTCGTGGCACAAAACATGTCCGAGATGTAGTTGGCGTTACCGTCAGCCTGTCCGAGATTTAGTTCAGCTCTGCGCCGCTGCGCGCTGATAGTCGTTTATAGCGCAGCGGATAAAGAATACTGTACCGTAGTTCTGCTTTTCGTCGACAGAGTGAGTGGTTGCCGGAGACAGTGTTGCTAGAACTACGGATTATTCCGTAGATTTACAAATTTTTGGTACAGTACAATTTAATATATTATAATACGATTAAATAAAGAATAGCGTCAGAGTTGGCTTGGAAATGAAGATCGCTGTTATTTCATATGTAAAATATTATGGCAAATGTCAATTATCGTCATTTCCAAGCCAACTAAACGACTTTCTGCGAATCTACGAAGTATTCAGTACCTATAAAAGAATTTTATTTTTGTTGTTTATTCTGTGTTTAACATGAATAACTTTTCAATACATAAACGCGAATTTTTCATCCAAAGATATGTTCGTCAAACGTATTACAGATATTACACATTTTAATATGGCAACACTGTCGCTTTCAGTCCCACACCGTCTTCGATATGTCTTCGCTGGCCGAATTAGAGAAAATAAGTGTTTTATGCATTGACTGCAGAACGATTGGTGCCTCCACCGTACAGCACCTGAGACGTAAGGGGAAATCAAATCAGCCTTGTCACGAATTTGCCCATTGGGTTGCGTATCTTCTGAATTCTTTCAATCAACGCTTTTACTAACTAAAATTTCAATGACAGGTAATGCTCTTACTAGTAACAACACCCTTTATCGGCTTCATACCGCCCGGTATCCTGAAGCGCTGGGTCCACAGCAAGATCTACATGATGGCTTTTCGGATAATAATCCGATCGGTCTCTGCTGTTATTCGGATACATAATCGAAAATGGCGTCCGCAAGGTGGCGCTATATGCGTGGCCAATCACACCTCGCCCATCGATATAGCAGTTTTGTCGGTCGATGGTTGTTACTCTTTGGTGAGTCCTCGGTACAAAGAGGGCTTGTGTCAAGTTCTGCGGGTGCTTCAATAATAGCTTGGGAGCGTTTATTTTTTGTTTATGTGTATTTATTTACTGCTTACATTCATCAAGGATAATGGAAATGCTTCAATGATTTAATTAATATGTACAGGGTGGGTCAAATTCGACGCTTTTAGATGGAAACACCCTTTTCCCACATATTCGCGACCAACATTACTAATTCTTCCGCAAATATATCCATAGGATTAGATCCATGGGCACTAAGTCAGGCGGCCTCGACGGCCAACGGCTGGGATCTTGGTTAGCTATTCAATTATTCTTGAAATTGGCTGCAAAAATTTGCTGATAACTTCAGCGTTCAGAGGCGGTGCGTCGTCTTGCTGGAAAAATATGTTTTCGAGTTCCATTAAGGGCATATCATCAATAAGTGGTCCAAAGCCTACTAGTTTAAAGTGGCAAACTTTTAAAAATTCTGTATTTCGAAGGGGATTATAACAAAATATCAGGTGTGCTATATTTTTGGAAAGGTAATTTTAAATTCTTTTCAGTTAATTAAAAATATAGAGGATGTCCCAAATAAAAAATCAAATTTTCTGTTGATAACTCGTAAAGTATTAATTTTAAAAAAATTATACTTAAACCATTAAATTCTACGTAAAAAGGTGCTTTGGAAATGTTTTTATAGAAATACAAAATTTTCCATAGTAAAAAAGTTACAGCGATTTGTTAAAAATGCACATTTTTGAAAAACGCCCCGTAACTCCGAAACGGTAACAGATATTGATGTGCGGTTTTCACCATTATGTTTTTGATGAAAATTGAGCTCCAGACACCGATATTAGTTTTTGTCTATCTCCTATAGAAAAGGGTGTTTCCATTTAAAAGCGTCGAATTTGACCCACCCTGTACATGATTTTTGAAAAAATACTAAAAGTTGAAAAAGTATTTTGCTACTGAAAAAATTGTATTTTTTTTGTAAAATGTCACAAGATTTACGTTGTGGTCTAAATATTTCATATTAATTTCATATTTGATAATAGCTTACTTCAGGTTTTTCTTAGGTTTGTTCCAAGATAAAAGAGAACCGTTCTTGATACGGTTACCCTATACACAGTAGAGAAAATGCGTTCCATCAACGAGAAAATCGTTTAGTGAACTATAACTTTTGCGTTCCAATCAGAATTTTGATCATTCATAACCTTAAAGCAAGAATCAAAAGAACATACCTGCGTATTAAGACTGTGTATCAGCTGATTACTGTTTTTCTTTTATTTCTTTACCTATTTTCTGTTTTTAATTTGATATTTGTCGTTTTTAGACATATTTTAAATAAGTATTTTTATATTTTTGTACTGATGATATACAGGGTTGGTCACCACATACGACACGGAGTATTGTAGCTAAACGATGAGATTTTTACAAATTTCAAGTTTTGGGTTCGATGAAGGACTATTAGAGGTACAATTTAAAAATAATTTACAAGATACAGAGTGTCCCAAATAAGTAAAAAATATCAAAGTTGTATTTTTTTAAATGGAACACCCTGTATATTATTGCATTTTTAGTTTCTACAATTAAAATAAAGGTAAATTTGATTAAGGTTTATTATACTTAAACCTTACCGTTTTTGAAATATTTTCAGTTTTGTGAAATTGCAGTAAAAATTTTAAGGCTTCATTCCTCCAAGGGTATCAAAGTTTTTAATACTAAATATTTACTGAAGTTTATTTATTGATCAGTTATTGTGTTGCAATAATAAAAATAATACTACCTTATACAGAGTGTCTAAAATTTATTTTAAATTATTATTAGCTTCAAACGGCAATAACTTGTTTAATTTAAATGGAACACCCTGTATATTTTACGAGAATCAGATGCACAATTTAATTGTCTATCAAATTATATTATACCATTTTTTACCTATCTCTTTAAGTTTCCGTAGAAAATGCATTTTCTTGTAATTTAGAATTTATTTATCAATATACCTATGGAATATTGACATTTTAGATTATTTTTAAAGATGTACCAAATTTTTAAAGAGTACAGATACTAATATTGTGGATATAATTCGTTTATTTCATTAAAAAATAAAAAAAACTATTTAAATATTTGTTAAAGAGGACCAATTAATATGATTCCAGTATTCAAACTACATTAACTGACTGCATTGATTAATAATAATTGTTCCAAATACTAAAAAAAACTGAATTTTGTATGGGTATTAGACAGTGTGATAAAAAGTAACACCTTAAAAATGATATTTCATTTTTTAATAAATGCTTATTTCTAACAACAGAGACTTTAATTTTGATAACTTATTATTATATTGATTTCTGACTCAAATCCACATTTATTTAGAATAATTTATTAACGAATACAATTAAGTATGTAATTAATTAGTATATGGGCGGTGCTATATTTAATTAATGGTATATTCTTTTATAAAGATTTAAATAGTTTTCTTTTTGCATACAACATTATTGTTTTTAGCAAAACGATAATGTTACTAGAATGTCAATATATGATGTCAATATTCTATGGGTGTCAATAATAAAATGCCAATATTCCATGGGTATATTGATGAATGAGGTCTAAATTATAAGAAAATGCATTTTCTACGAAAACTTGAAGGGATAGGTAAAAATGGTGTAATACAATTTGATAGACAATTAAATTGTGCATCTGATTCTCCTAAAATATACAGGGCGTTCCATTTAAATTAAACAAGTTATTGGCGTTTAAAGCTATAAATTATTTAAAATAAATTTTTAGACACTCTGTATAAGGTAGTATTATTTTTATTATTGCAACACAATAACTGATCAATAAATAAACTTCAGTAAATATTTAGTATTAAAAACTTTGATACCCTTGGAGAAATGAAGCCTTAAAATTTTTACTGCAATTTCACAAAATTGAAAATATTTCAAAAAACGGTAAGGTTTAAGTGTAATAAACCTTAATCAAATTTACCTTTATTTTAGTCGTAGAAACTAAAAATGTAATAATATACAGGGTGTTCCATTTAAAAAAATACAACTTTGATATTTTTTACTTATTTGGGACACTCTGTATCTTGTAAATTATTTTTAAATTGTACCTCTAATAGTCCTTCATCGAACCCAAAACTTGAAATTTGTAAAAATATAATCGTTTAGCTACAATACTCCGTGTCGTATGTAGTGAACAACCCTGTAGAATAGTAATAAAGAGACCCCTGTAGAATAGTCCACAAGCACAAATTAACGAACTAAATACAGCCTAACCAATAAAGTAGGTCTCAAATTGAATTCAGCAAAAACTAAAGTACAACGAAAACGAAAACAACGAAGTACAATGAAAATAACGTAAGGTACAACGAACTGGTAGACAGAAAAGACATTCTAATAAACGGCACAATACACAGCTCGGGATCTCTACTACCAGAAATCAACAGAAGAATTAAGTTAGCATGGAGTACTTATGGAAGAAACTCAATCGTATTCAAATCTTGAATGCCACTTTATCTAAAGAAGAAAACATACGACCAATGTGTGCTATCAGTAGTGACCTATGCGTGCGAAACCTAGACACTTAAAACGGACAGTATAAAGAAACTACAAGTCGCACAACGCTCAGTGGAACGAAATATGCTGGGAATAACCAAGGGAGACCGTAAAAGAATAGAGTGGATACGACGAAAGACACAGGTAATAGATGTCATCCACAGAATCAAATCCCTCAAATGGCAATGGGCAGGACATCTGGCAGGAAGGACGGACAACAGATGGATCACAAGAATTACAGCAGAGGAAGATCAAACTTGAGATGGGACCGTGATATTAGAAAATTAGCAAGGATAACAGGAAATTTATTAGCTGGATGAAGTAGTTATAGTTATTTTTTACATGGATTTGGATTAAAAAACGCATAAATAATCCGTAAACAAAATAATCTTTTGTTAAATTAAAAAAATGCATTAGCTAGCTATCAAAGTAAATGTACTAATGCTTTTCACAGTATAACAATCTACATCAGTTTTAAAACATTTTATTCAAAAACACGTAAATAAACAATAAAACGCAAAATGACTCAGATCGACATTATTAGTATTTTTAATTGTATTTAATCAACCAGTAGTATTTGTTTTTAATAATCAGTTTTTGAATAATAAATATAAACACACATGCACTAGCACGACAAAAAAGTAAATTAATTTGTTAATTTACTGTATTTATCTTACTCAATTAATTTTCATTAATTTTTAAAACACATATTTTAGATATCATGTGGGATTTTATGTATTTAGTTAATATATAAACATATAAAATAGAAATTCATTAAATATGTGTGGCTTAAAAAAATATATTATTCTTTCCAAATGATTATATACTATAACAAAAATACGGTCTTGTAGTTAACTTAGAAGCGTGGGTTTATCTAAATTACCCACTTATTTTTAGCTAATGGAAAAAGCAATAATTATTAAAATTTTTCAAAAAAAAAACGTTGAACATGTCTATTTGATATATTTTATATGCCAAATTATTCATTCACATTATAACGGTGGATTGATTACTTGTCAGAACTTGTGGATTGATTACTTGTCAGAACTATACAAATCAGAAGAAATAGCGGTTGAACTAAATACACCCGAAATAATGACCAACGACAACGTACAGATTGAGGCAGCCGATATAATTACATCCCTTCGAAAGCTAAAGAATAGGAAGAGCCCAGGGCAAGATGATATCCCAAACGAATTACTTAAATATGGCGGCCAAAGTCTCATACAGCAACTAACATCCCTGATTCAAAAAATTCTTTACCAACACAGGATACCCGATGAATGGCTAACCAGCACCACTATCTTGATGTTTAAAAGAGGAGATAAGAAGCTGCCCTCAAACTATAGAGGCATAAATCTTCTAAGCACCACACTAAAACTTACGACAAAAGTGATAACAACCAAAATAAACGACTTAACATGCTTAGCAGATGAACAGCAAGGTTTCAGATCGGGCAGATCATGCACAGACGCGGTTTTGTCATAAGACAGATAACAGAAAATCAATCGAATATAACAAACCAGCGTATATGTGTTTTATTGATTTAGAAAAAGCGTTCGACCGTGTGCAGCTAAGAGACGTTGTACATCTTCTTTACAATAGGCAAATCCCACACAACCTCGTTAAAACCATACAAAACATATATGAAGCGAACCAAATTCAAGCTAAAATTAACGGGGTCCTGACCAAACCAATAAATGCAGGCTGTGGTATCCGACAAGGTGACTCCCTGAGCCCTCTTCTTTTCAATATCATTATGGACGAAGTAGTAGGAAATGTACGTTTACTGAAGGGATACAGTATGGGCGACCAGGAATTTACTATTCTATACTATGCCGACGACGCCGTATTGGTAGCTGAAAATGAGAACGATCTACAGCGCTTATTACATCGATTTAATTGCACTGCCAAATCACTTATTATGATAATATCGACTCAGAAAACTAAATGCATGACGACATTAAAAGTACCACTAAGATGCAAACTGGAAGTCGAGGGCAATGTTATTCAGCAAGAGATGAAGTTTAAGTATCTAGGCATAGAAATCTCAGGATATGGTGATGTAGAAGCGGAGGTGCGAGAACGGACAACGAAGGTAACCAGAATAGCAGGATGCCTAAATGATACAATATGGCGAAATAAAAACATTGAGGTGGAGACTAAAGCGAGAATTTACAAGGCAACGCTACGACCAATAATGACATACACTGCAGAAACTCGATCTGATACAGCGAAAATTAAACAACTACTAGAGACAACCGAAATGAGAGTACTACGCAGAATAGCTGGAAAGACGCTTCTGGACAGGGAGAGAAATGAAAGCATAAGAAGAGCGTGCAAGGTGAAAATGTAAATGACTGGGCACTCAGCAGAAAGGAAGAATGGAACGAGCATATCAGCAGAATGGAGAACAGAAGGATAGTGAGAGTTGCACGCGACAAATCACCGCTAGGTCGCAGAAGCTTAGGACGTCCACGAAAACGATGGAGCGACAGCTTGTCAGTCTGACCGGTAGAGACGACGAAACCAAACAGGCGATTCGCCTAGTATGAAGAAGGAAGAAGAAGAAGACATTATAACGACAAAAAAAAATAAATAAACGACTACTAAATATTTTTATTTAAATTTATCTATATTTTACTTGACATATTGAAAATTTACTATTATTACTATTATTTATTATTTTTTATATTTTTTTGACATATTTTATTTGATATATTTAGTATCAATATATTTTAGGAAACAAAAATAAATTAATTATAAATATATAAACATTTATATACATTATATACATCAACAAAACTCACATTCTTAACGGGCACTTAGGGGACATAAAGGGTCATTACTACCGCTTTCCCGTTCAAAATATTCTGATAAAGATGCGATGATTTTTTTACGGCTATTAAGCTATCTTGTACCACTTCGCAGTAAAAGAGGTTCTAAAAAGAACAATGTTGGACTGCAAGGTCTGTTAGTAAATAAATTTAAGCTTAAAGTATCACAACATAATTCATTTAAACCAAAAACTTGTAATACAAAAGTAAAATGCCACGCCCTTTCTAATTTGAAGTTCAATAAAACACAAGTTTACTTAATGCAGAATGAGTTGCATAGAGGCCACTAGCTTTTTAATTTTAACAGCCGGCTGGTCGGTGTTCAAATATATTAATAAAAGGGCCCCACGAGATTATACTCTATGAACTCGGCAATAAAGATGTAACTATTAAGTAGACTTCAACACTAACCTCGAACTGTTGAGTGCAACTACCATGAACTTCAAATATGCTATAATTCGTAAAACTTAAGTGACTCTAACTTAACTATGAGACTAGACTGTAAATAATACTACTAAAAATATTTAAGCAATTTATTAAAATATTAAAAAGTTAAATATATATAAAAAAAAACGAATGAAATGTAAAATGTAATATGTTAAGAAATTATTTAAATCGAAAGGTTGGAAAAGAAAATGGAATTTTAAATTAAATGCAATAACTAAATCTATGACGTCAAACCCCCTTATCTAACTTAATACTAGATACAAACAGGGTGGTTTACACAAATGAAATCTATATTGTACTAATCTAAACTGTCTTACTCTACTCGATATGACATACTTGAAAACTTCCTTCGGCCGAGCTACGGCGTAGAGCTACAGGGTTGCTAAGGCGGTGTACAGCAGCTCGGTGTACTGTCACTGGAGCCCACGGATGTCAGCAGACGTACGGATGCCAGCCAGGTGTAGGACTTCAAAAGGTGAACATAAAAGAAACCTCAACGAGGGTTTATGATGTCCAACTCTACACACGGGCAACAGGAACGGATGGAATTCTGGACTGTTCTGTGCTGTACGGTCTGGATCGGTCTTCTTGCTCTTGGAACTATGCGGGGACTTCTTGGGCACGTGGAATCGGAATATCAGTCAGAAAATTAGGCTATTTTAATCCCATTGCGGAAATTGGTCGGCGGTCCATAAAATCATCAAAATCCAACCACGTCTCTGACCAAAGGTGTTTCGGAAGCCTTAATCCTTTTTTACGAAGACCTGCTATTCGCCAACAGGGAATGCTTCACGAAACGGCAGCCAGTTCTTCACGACGATATTCTCGGTCGGGGAGTACACAAGAAGTGATGCAAGGATTCGATTTCCTTCACAAAATCAGACTTCAACCGGAAATCTCCCTCCAGGATATAGATAGAGAACTATATATCTTGACTAGTCCAACTCACAAAAAGGCGTAAATAAAAAATGATGTACTAGAATATTTTTCGACAGCCATATTTCATATCTGGTCAATGAACGAACTAAACTCAGAAATTCCACAATTAAAATGAACGAACTGCACACTGCGATCCACATCAAAAATAAACGATTTAACTACGAAATTTTATCTGATAATTATAAAATTTCAATAACCAAAACAAAGGATAAATAAATCCAAAAACATCTGATTTGATCTGACAGTGACAAGTGACGAACGAAAGTGATGATCAAAGGTATAGAGAGATGGACAAAAAGCCTACTGCTGGTCGGCACCAGTGACAATAATGTGCAGCTGCAGCGCGGTGTATATCGGGTTGCATAATTGTAAAATTTAAATAAAATAATATTTAACAATAAAATTATAGTAAACATAATGCAAAAATAATAGCTATTTGCGATATTTTATGAGCTAGCACACAGAGGTCGTTGCGAGGAAATTTGACTGTTACAAACGAATGACAATGTCACTAAATAAATAAATAAAAGTGACCTTGACATTTTTTACAATCACCTGAATCCCCAGCGGGAAATTTAAATTCCAGTTAGTCAGCCCGGCGCCGAATATGTCCATCGTTGGCAATAGAGATGAGCAAGAAATCGCAAGCTGTGTGCCAATCGCAATCACAACTTGCTATTGGCTCTTATAGGAAACTGCGATTGTGATTTCTTCTATTTGCGAGTTTCAATTTAGGCAACCAGTATTATAAGTATATTATAGCTGCGATTTGCGATTTGTGTTTTTGTAAACTGTGACTGTGATTTCCATCTGCGAGTTTGAATTTTTAGGAGTTGCGATTTGCGATATTGTTGCGAATGTAATTTTGTGGACCATTTTACAGAAGCATTTTACAGTAAACTGTCATTGAATTTTCTTTCTGATATTATTTATCTATAGAAAAGGTATTATTTTCTAAGGCCAAGATCATAATATACCGGGAGTTTCCCAAGAGTGATTCACCCCTATAACTTATTATTTTTTCGGATAAAAAAAACGAGATTTGGTGTGTTAGTACATGACGTAAATTAGTATTGATCGACGTATTAAATTGTTTTTAGTCACTTCCTGTTTCACCGGAAATACAACTTTTGATTTTTAAATGACACCCTCGGTATTTGTAACTTTATTTTATAGAAAATGACACTCTGAATAGAGTGGCATATCATGTGGCAACTTTTGACATTTTCGCTTAAACAATCGTATTATAAATTTCAATCTAGAATGTCATGGCTGTGTTAAAAACACTAATTTTAATCAAGATGCCTTGGAAAAATAGATTTGATCGTCTATTGCTATTCGCGTCTTGTCATGGCTTAGTTAAAAGATGCCCAAATAGTATTTTTAATCGTATCTCAATTTTTTCAAATGGAACGAGGCTGGTTTATTGGCATATTTAGAATAAGCATTTTTTACGAATAATTTGGTTTAGTAAATATTAAAATCGCAATCGCGGGTTACAGTCGCTGCGATTAAAAATCGCGATTGCAGTTTTGCTCATCTCCATCAAATATACTCGTGTTTTATTTCTTGTTTCTTCATAATGTCATTAATCATCAATATATTATGCCACTCCAGCTGCTTAATCACACACATCATCGCTTGGGTATGTTTTCTATTGCAGGTCCTGTGGCTGACGATTTGCACCGCTTTGGTGGGCTACATTCCCGAAGGCGACTTCAAGCGGCTTGTAAATAAATACGTGGCTATCATGTGCTTCGGGGTGTTGTCCAGATCGATATCGTCGGTGATCACGTATCACCACGTCGAGAACAGGCCCAAGACCGGAGGAATATGCGTGGCCAATCACACGTCGCCCATCGACGTGCTGACGCTTATGTGTGACAATTGTTACTCTTTGGTAGGTTGGTGATGGTGGGGAGTTTTAACAGTGATGGTTGATTTAGAGAAATCAACGCAATTTTGTAACTAAAGTCTGTCCAACGAGTCATGGAAGAATTTGACATATGACACTTCAAAAATGTTACTCTTATGTGTCCTCTTGTCGGACAGACTATACGCTAATTCTAAACATATCCGATCTTATTAAAAAACTAGTATAGTAGTAGCTCTGATACAGCTTAATATAGTTCTTTAAATAAAACGGTATTTCGGCTTTAGATTTTTTTATACTTTACACCTTAAATTATGATTTTAAATGGAAACACCCTTTTCTATAGGAGATAGACAAAAACTAATATCGGTGTCTGGAGCTCAATTTTTGTCAAAAACATGATGGTGAAAATCGCATATCAATATCTGTTACTGTTTCAGAGTTACGGGGTGTTTTTCAAAAATATGCATTTTTAACAAATCGCTGTAACTTTTTGGCTATGGGAAATTTTGTATTTCTATGAAAACATTTCCAAAGCACCTTTTTACGTAGAATTTAATGGTTTAAGTATAATTTTTTTAAAATTAATAATTTAAGAATTATCAACAGAAAATTTGATTTTTTATATGGGACACCCTGTATATTTTTAATTTATTGAAAATAATTTAAAATTACCTTTCCAAAAATATAACACACTTGATATTTTGCTCGATTCCTCTTCGAGATATAGAGTATATAAAAATTCGCCCGCTTTAAATAAGTAGGCTTTGAACGGCACCGGCTGTAATGCAAAAAAATCTAGCTGTGAGCATCAATTAAAACGAAAATAATATTTGCTATGAGAGACGCATAATTTTATAACAATTTAAAATATATTTAACCAACATTAACATATTTAAACTATATCTAATAACAATAAAAATAAATAGCAAACCAAGACATGAGATTTTGCTACAGGTGTTCGACATATCGATCGTCTTCTGTTATGGACAGACGGGGCAGTTTTTGAACATTTCTCGCGGAATTCATTAACTCAGTGGGGGCGAAAGCTACCCTCTCACAACTGCTAAGTATTTCTAATTCTTGTCTAAATTATACGGAAGAATAAGGAACCTTTACTCTTCCGCAAATATATCCATAGGATTAGATCCATGGGCACCAAGTCAGGCGGCCTCGACGGCGAACGGCTGGGATCTTGGTTAGCTATTCAATTATTCTTGAAATTGGCTGCAAAAATTTGCTGATAACTTCAGCGTTCAGAGGCGGTGCGTCGCGCGTCGTCTTGCTGGAAAAATATGTTTTCGAGTTCCATTAAGGGCATATCATCAATAAGGGATCCAAAGCCTACTAGTTAAAAGTGGCGAAAAATTCTGCAATTCGAAGGGGATTATAACAAAATATCAAGTCCTTGATAACTGACTTGATAACTCTTAAATTATTAATTTTAAAAAAATTATACTTAAACCATTAAATTCTACGTAAAAAGGTGCTTTTGAAAATGTTTTCATAGAAATACCAAATTTTCCATGGCAAAAAAGTTACAGCGATTTGTTAAAAATGCACATTTTTGAAAAACACCCCGTAACTCCGAAACGGTAACAGATATTGATGTGCGATTTTCGATTATGGTTTCGATTATGTTTTTGATGAAAATTGAGCTCCAGACACCGATATTAGTTTTCGTCTATCTCCTATAGAAAAGGATGTTTCCATTTAAAAGCGTCGAATTTGACCCACCCTGTACTTAGGGTGTCCCACTAAGAAGAGCTTTCGACTGTATCTCGGAAGATATTAGCCGTATGGCCTGCGAAAAAAAAATTACTAAAGAGGCTATGAGAAATTGCTGGAAATTATTTTCAAGTTTGTAGAGCGGCCGCTAGAGGTCGCAACTGCTAATGGAGTTTTTAAACAATTTTGCCTAGATAACTGGTACTATAAATAATAGCTTCATAATCTTCAGTAAATTTTGAATATTTTCTGTTAGAACCATTTTCCTCTCCAAGATGATGGTGGGGGACGGTTAGATTTGTTTTTATTTAAATATTAATAACTCTGGACTGGATAAACGGAATCCAACAAACGGGGGCTCGTTTAAAAGAGCGTTTCTTACTCTACATTATACCATATAAACAATAATAATAAGCTTTTGAAGTGGACGCTAGGGGGCGCTGTCTTACAATTTAGTAAACATTGCGCGTTTTTCAAAAAAATTAAATGCGATAGTATATGTAATTTTAGCTGTTGGTAAAGAGTAACAAAACCTTAAAAAGTTAGCTAAAACCGCATCTTGATATCTTTTTTCAAACCGAAGATATTAGCAAAAATATAATAAATACGAATAAAAGTAATAAATGGTTCATAAAAATTCACTACTTTCATTCATTGAATTCATTTTTTTTAATATTATACAATAATCTAAAATGAAACGCACAATATAATAAAAACATAGACGACATGACAGTGGGTAAAATATGATTATTAAATAGAAATGATCATAGGTCAAGCGATGTTGTTACATTTTGAAGGTGAAAAGTATAATAAAAACTGCCGAAACCAGTTTTGTACCTAAATACACGAATATAATAATTTTATGTAATATAGTTCGTGTATTTGCGTATAACTTGGATATTATTTAATGTAATAGAATAATTCTTTGGTAGTACAATTTGTACAATAACGTAATTTTTATTAATGTTTAAGATCTGATATTGGGGAATAATACTTAGCCCAAATAATTTAATTTTATATTTATTCAAGAAAAAAATATAAATATATATTTTTTTGAAGTTTCTTATCTCGAAAAATGGATACTTAGGAAATTTAATTTTTTAGATTAAAAATAATCAATAGTTATTTTTTTTAATTATTGTAAATATGTGTTTAGACTGTAAGGCAGTATTACTTTTAACTAGTAGTGGGAACTATCGAATGAATACTATCGAAACATTCTATAGTTGCAATTCATTCGAATAATTCGATAGCTATAGTAAGAAAACATTCGTTGGAAACTATTCGAATAAAAATTATCGAATAGATGCGTCATCTGCCTTGAAATATCGTATTCTAGTAATTCGGCAGCAAAAACCATTCATTTATAAAATTCATTCATTTATTCGTCAGGATCGATTATAATAAAACATTAACTGGATTTTAGTTGTCGCCCGGCGACGTAGGTTTCTTTCCGAGAAACCCGACAGCGGTCGGTGGCAATGCTATGAAAGAAGCCGGCATCTTTGATTTTTTGCGGAGTCAGATAAAGATAAGGACACATTTTTTTTTCTTGAGGTGCTAGTATTTACACAGAAAATACATTATGAAGGGCGCTGTTGCCATATATTGGTATTAGTTGATATTAGCAAAGACTATTATTGTTTGGCTTTAGTTAGTTATATATATTTTGCAATATTCTGTTGTTACACTGCAATAATACTTGTTATTTTGGATGTAGGAAAATGATTTTTAATGTTTTTAAGCTAAGACTGGTTTAATAAAAATAATATTAACAGTAATAATTTGTTATACCAAAGTATCAACAAAATTTAAAATCATTTAATATAAATATTTTTTTTAGGTAGTAGCAAAATATAAACAACAAATTAGATGTCAAAATTATTTATATTAGATTCTATTTAAAAATAATATAGTCTCTAAATTTTTTGGCAACGTTGGTTTATTAAATAATAATAATTACAGAACTAATTTGTTATATTAACAACAAATTTTAAAATCATGAAATATAAACATTATTAATTTTCTAAGCATGCAGTGTAATGGAAGGAAAATATAAATAAAAAATTAGAAATCAAATTTATTTATATTAGGTACTTTATATTACTATTTAGAAATAATATTTACTATTACTGGCATTTACTTTAAAAAATAAATGAAATATTTCTTCGCAAAAAAACTACATGTAAGAGAATTAGCATAAACAAAATACAAACATCGTTAACTTTTTTTTAAATTGGCACGTGTAAAACTTTCAATATAATTTTCTCACCCCATAGTTTGAGTTCGATAACCCCATTTACTTAACCACATTACTTAAATATGATTATTAAGTTCAACTAATTCATATTATTAAAACATCTAAAATACAAATAGGTATGTATTTTAAAATTAATTGTAAGTTCATCTCATCTCTCTTAAAAATTGCTATTTCTCAAAATTTCCAATTAAAAAATAGACCACATATACCATATAAAATTAAATAATTGAAAGATTGGGCTACGGAAAATCACACAAATTTTCGGAAATTTTGACCACCTACACAAGCACACAATCGTCAATTAAAAAACTACTATTTTAACATTTTAAATATTTTAATAAACGCAAAAATAGCACAGTATTTATACGGCGAAGTTATAAAAATTTGGAAGAACTAATAATGCACTGACGCATACAAAAATCAAACGAATACTAAATTTCATTTATCAAAAGCATTCGATAGTCGTGGCTCAACGATAACCATTCACGGCGAGGTTTCACATATGCTTTAGTATTCAAATGAATGAATCATTTTATTCAAACAAAACCATTCGATAGTTGAAATCATTCATACAGTAACCATTCGATAGTCTAATTCATTCGAGAGTTCTCATCGCTACTTTTAACCTTGTTTTGGAGATTTTGGGGAGATTAAAGTAATATTCTTTAGTTTGTTAAAATATCAACCATCACTGTTTTATGATTTTATAATATGAATTAATTATTTTCTAAAGAAGTTTCGTTTCATTTATAAAAAGTCGCTGCAAATAAAGTATATTGTATTTATGATTTTTATTTTACAAACGAAGTAACTAACCTAAATGTATCTGATATAAATTATACTTTAAAAAAAAAGTGACCTAAGATTGTGCTTAATGGGATATAAGTTGTTTTGTGCTGTAATTTTGTCGATACGCTTATATGTTTAGCATTTAAGAAATACCATATTGTCACAATTTGCGATTTTTAAATTCAGTGTAACATATAAAAATAGAAAGAAATTATTCCTTTACTATTTTAAAAAGAGCCATATAGTGGTTCTTTATGCAATATATTTAAAATTTAGGTAATATAATCACACAACGTTGGATTAAAAAACATTTATTTGAGGTATACAGGGTGCTACAAATTCGAGGTACGAGCATTGGTATCTCGGTAACCGTAATAGATACGAACATGATTAAATTGGGGCAGAGTTGCGCTTTGGGATGTTCACTAAGATGCCGTCAAAAAAGTTTTAAAAATTTCAAGGATTGCAGAGTTTTTTGGAAAAAACGGATTTTTTGAAAATCAATTTTATTTTTTCCTGTCGTTACTTTTAAGAAAATCAAAAAACTAATTGCACATTCTCATAGCCACTTTATTAGGGCTATCTGATAGTATTTTGAGATTTTCAAATTAGCTGATAATTTGTGAGATACAGAGGCCAACTTAATTTTTTTAAACACGAACCGGCATTTTTTATTTCCAGTTTTGAAAGAACTCGGTCTCCTGAGGACAATGATATGCCACACTTGATACTTTTTTTTTGTTTTGGGTACCTTAACAACAAAAAAAACTATTTAATTATTATTTAAAATAATTTCAAGTCCGACTCTGGTTTTTTAAATTATTTAATCTGATTATATTCATTGCAAAAATATTGATCAGCGCTAATTAACATTGAATAAGGAAAATCGAGCCAATTTGAAGATTCAAATCAATTATATCCAGGTCAGCAATTTAAAGGTATTATTTTTATTTTTTTTATTGTGAATTTGATATTTCAGTGTGCGATCTAATAATATGCGTAATATTCATCGTAGTTATTATACCTAACCTACCTTCTACAAACTTTCGAAAGCATTTTGTACTCTTTATTGTAAATGTTGAGATGTATTGATTTCACTTTTACAAACGACGTGAAGTAATGTATTCATTGGTATATTATTTTTTATTATTTTATTGCATTTCATTTTCAATATTCAATGTTTTACCCCACGTCATTGTTAAGTTTGAAAGCTTATCAATATGGTAACGATGAATAGATTAAATATTAAAAAAATAGAGCCGGACTTGAAATTAGTTCAAATGTATTGTGTTCAAATGTCCGAAATAAAAAAAAATATATTAAGTGTGGCATATCATTGTACTCAGGAGACCCAGTTCTTTCAAAACCCGAAATAAAAAATGCAGGTCCGTATTAAAAAAAAATAAGTTGGCCTCTGTACCTCACAAATTATCAGCTAATTTGAAAATCTAAAAATACTGCCAGATAGCCCTTATAAAGTGGCTATAAGAATGTGCAATTAGTTTTTTGATTTTCTTAAAACTAACGACAGGAAAAAAATAATTTTCAAAAAAATCCGGTTTTTCCAAAATAATTAACAATCCTTGAAATTTTTAAAACTTTTTTGATGGCATCTTGGTGAACATCCCAAGGCGCAACTTTGACCCAATTTAACCATATTAGTATCTATTACGGTTACCGAGATACCACTGCTCGTACCTCGAATTTGTAGCACACCCTGTATTATTATTCTTATCTGTTATAACTAATCCTTAAATTCACAATTTATTTTTTATGTATTGGATAAAGTATTAACATGGATTAAGATATCTTGAAAATCATTTTTTGAGTTGAAGAAAATGGTTTTTTATATTAAGGTTAAGTTATAATATTTTTGAAAAAAAAAATACTAACTTAATTAATGCTTATTGTATTAGGCTTCATGTATTTATAAATTTTAACAAAATATTTTTCTTTAAACATAGATTAAAAAATATATTTTTATTTACTAAATTTATTTAAACATATGTCAGTTAAAAATTTTCACTAATGAGCACTTGAAAAATATCTAGTAATAAATTTTTTATCACTATTTTATAATAATGATATATACTGCAATTTTGGTTCATTAAAAAACAGTCAAGTCATATACAAAAACTGTTAAATTATCTTTTCTAGATATGTTTTTTGTGTTCAGTATCAATTTTTAAATAAACAATTAATACTTCTAATATTTAATTGTTTTTGAACATCAGGAAATAGTCGTCATATTAATTAGACATTAACTACTTTTATACATTATTAATTATTTAACAACTTTTTTATTAGAAGATATTTTAATGTTACAATTTTTTTAAAGTTAAATAAATACGCAGATGTCTAGCTTGTATTAAAACTAAACAACTGCATTTTTAATAATTATTTTATTTAACAATGGAAATTTTACATCATTAACAAAATGTATTTATTTTCTATTATACTATTGTATTTACAAACTTCTCAAAAATATCTCTATTGAAAGTTAGTAAGTTTAGAGTCTACGTATAGAGTATAGAGTGTCCCATGTTCATGTGTTTTACAGGGTCTCTCGCTTATGAGTAGAGATACAAAGATGCGGCTTTTTCACATCAATTTGCTACTTTTTTATTACACCCTGTACACAAATTTCTCAGTTGTTGTTTGTACACAAATATACTGTATTATACTTGTTTGTACACAAATATACTGTATTATCGCAATAAAAACGACATCAAGTTGGCTCTCGGAAACTACTGGAGATAGAGAGTCGGTTAAATGGGGAAAGAATTGCAGTTTTGTGGGGTCATAAACATGCGCCTTTCAGATTTTTGAAAAAGTTCATGGCTTAATATTTCGAAAAAAACAAATTTCGGCTATTTTAAACATTGTCCCTAATTCCATTATGATTTATTTTAGACAAATAGTTTTCAAATAAAAGTTGTGGATAATCATATCCTTAATGAGACTGTGTTCTCCGTTTTTCTTCTAAAGCCTGTCACTTTTGATATATGACACAAACATATGTTTTTTTAAATGGAAACCATATTGGCCATGACTAAAAAGCGCCATTTTTTAAGCTTTTCAGCGATATAAGCTATAATATGGTTTTTTCACAAAATTACTGAGTTATAGCCAATTCTTCTCTTTCTTGACTAATTTCACTTAGTTAGCCATGGAAACAAGTTCAATCGTCGTTGTTCTCAGAAAGGTGAAACTGTCACATCCAAACTTATAAATTAAAGTAAATAAAAATTGTAAATATGAATTTTTCAGATGAAGAAAATCGTGTAGGATTATTGATTAGTTCAACTTTTCTTGGCTATACAGTTTCGAGGTTACGTTGACCGTTGAACGTTACTTACGTTTTTTAGAGAACGGTTTTCAAGACATGTTAGAAAAGTTAAATTTAGATACTCGCGCATTAATAGACTGGTTCCAACAAGACTTTCATTATGACACACCACCACAATGAAAAAAAATGTTAAAAATTATTTATATCGTAATTATGTAGATTCAGGGATAGAAAGAGGTGAACCAATTGCATGGGTCTCCTCGATCACCCGACCTATCCATTTTAGATTTTTTTTATGCGGTATGGTTAACAACAAGGTTTATAAAAGAATTACTTATGAATTAACGGAAGCACTCGAAGAGGCAGTATAGGAGAAGTTTAATTAAGTCGACCGGTCGTATTGTGAGTATATGTAGCTAGGAATTCAGTTTTAAAAAGATGCATTTATGTACTCAAAACAATGGCGGATTTTTTGAACATTTTCGAAAATAACTTAAAGTGTATGTAGTGATATTATTTTTTTAAGTTTTAGTTCGTGTAATGTAAATTGTAAAGAGCCCTTTAATACTATATTTTATCTTTTTATAAGTTATAAATCATAACAAAATAAGAATACCATGCCAACTAAGTGAAATTAGTTAAGAAAGATAAGAATATAGCCAACTCAGTAATTTTTTGAAAAAAAACATATTATAGCTTATATCGTCGAAAAGCTTATAAAATGGCGCTTTTTATGAAGTTATGGCTAACTATGGTTTCCATTTAAAAAACATATGTTTGTGTCATATGTCAAAAATGACAGGCTTTAGAAAAAATCTTAGAACACAAACTCATTAGGGAAGTGATTATCTACAACTTTTATCTAAATTTTTTTTGTCTAAAATATATTATAATAGAATTGGGACAATTTTTAAATTAGCCAAAATTTGTTTTTTTTGAAATATCTAGTAAGCTATGAACTTTTTCAAAAATCTGAAAGGCGCATATTTATGAGCCCACAAAACTGCAATTCTTTCTTCCCCTTTTAACAGACTCTCTATCTCCAGTAGTTTCCGAGATACCCATAGAGAACATCGTAGGAAACTCACCCGTATACTGATCTACGACCTTAATCATATAATTTTACATGACACTACAGAAATGACAGGGATCTTCATATCCAAGCCAACTCTGACACCACAAAGAGTAAGAAATTCATAATTGTGACAATAATATGTTTCTTAAAGGGTCGTATTAGGATTTTATAGGCTTTATTTTTGTTGCTACATAATATGTACGAAAAAAAAATAGGTAATAATATTTTATATTCCTATATAGATTGGACAAAGACATGGAGGCTTTTTAGGGATACTCCAAAGAGCTTTGGCAAGGGCATCACCTCATATATGGTTTGAAAGGTCGGAAGTTAGGGATAAAAAATTTGTCGTGAAGAGGTAATTTTTGTTTTTCTATTTAAATAATATATGTTTATTATTTTGTTTGTTGATTTAGGTTAAAAGAGCATACGTCAGATCCTAAAAATCCTCCCATATTGATTTTCCCAGAGGGTACTTGCATCAATAATACTTCAGTGATGCAGTTTAAAAAAGGCAGCTTTGAAGTGGGCAGTGTGATATATCCTGTTGCTATTAAATATGATGCCAGGTATGACTATATATTTTTTTTGCATATACAGCGTCAGGCAGTAGTGCGTCGCGCATCTGTAGCTCCTAGAACCTAGAATAAAAAACTTGGAATTTTGTTTAAGTGCAAATCTAAAGTATGTACTATGATGGAAAATATTTTTCTCAAAAAGTGGGTGGATCAGGATGATTTTTTTTTAAATTGAACACCCTGTGTATTATTGCATTTCTGGTTTCCTTTTAGATCACTTTACATAATCCTAAGATATGAGTAAATATATTTCGATAGTTTCTGAGATATAAATAAATAAATAAATAAATAAAAAAAAATATATTTTTCAACCTTTCTTAAAAAAATATTATAAACACAAGAACACAAAAACTATTATAGGCATTTACTTTAGATGGTCTGTACTTATAGTCTAAGACCTAAGAGCTAGAACGTTTTCGAGAAAGTATTTTAAGACGTCTATCTGGCTCTTTGATACATATTTTACTATGCTTTCTGGAATAGCATGCGGCCCGTCTGGCTGCCGATACGCTTTGCGTTCACTACTGCGCATCGGAAGAAGATCCTATATATATTTTTTTAATTTAGTTCTATAAATTCTAGTATTGAATATAAATCGAATATGTCTTCATATCGCAGTGCGTAGAGTTTCCGACTACGAGCCGAGGATTTAGAGTTCGAATCCGGGTCAGGGCAAAGACTGTTTTATTTTATTTTCGTTTATATTCTGATAGTAAAGTATTAAATAATTCTGGTGATTCAAAAAATATATTTAATGCTTTACTATCAGAATAGAAACGAAAATAAAATAAAAAAGATTTTGCCCTGACCCGGATTCGAACTCTGACCCCTAGCTTGATAGGCAGAACCTCTACGCGCTGATCTATGGAGACTCGGTCGGTTTATATTCAATACTAGAATTTAAAGGACTAATAAAAATATAGGATTTTCTTTCAATGCACAGTAAACGTTTACCGCAGCCAGATGCACACGCAACGTTTACCGGCAGCCAGACGGGCCGCATGCTGTTCTAGAGAGCATAGTAAAAGATATATCAAAGAGCCAGACGTCTTAAAATACTTGTTTTTCCGACGTTGCTCTCGTACTATTACTTGACTATAAATGTCGTAATCTTAAATCAGACAGGATGTTCAAAATTCTACGCCAAACTTTCTAAAATATAAAATAATTTTTCTTTTTAAATGGAACACCCTGTATATTATTTTTTTTAATAGATGGAAAATTAAAAAATAAATATTTTTTGTATATAGATTATTTCAAAAATTTTAACGGTTTCTCAGATATTCGCGGTTTTATATTTCATTTATTTATCATATTACCAAAGCCACCTAATGATTTTTCTCTTGTATTTTACCGTTGAAAGAGCCGTATGAAATATTATCGCGAGTATCTGCGAAACAGTTGAAAATTGTTGAAAATTTTGAAATAATCTAAATACGAAAAATGTTCATTTCTTAGTTCTCCATCTAATAAAAAAAATAATATATAGGGTGTTCCATTTAAAAATACGAAGAGAAATTATTTCATATTTTAGAAAGTTTGGCGTAGAATTTTGAAGACCCCGTGTGATTTAAGATTACGATATTTATAGCAAAGTAAGTATATACCATCTTAAGTAATACAAGGGTAATACCACAGATTAGGTATCCTATAAGTATACAGATAAAAATCTTGTCCCTAATTCGTGGTACGAAAATTGTTTTGTATGACGATGTGCAAACGAGTCAAATTTTCTGTGCGCAAAAATAAACTGGCGTAAAATAACAATAAACAGCGTAATAGAGAGATATCGCTAAACTGAATAGCGTGCATGGACGTTAATAAGGCCAGGTGTTATTTCCTTTACGTGAGGTGGTATTAACTCTTTTCATTTGTAGTTATCAGATCGGAAAGAATTCTGTTCGCGTCGCGTCCGCTATTTAAACTTAACCTAACTTTGAATTTAAAACTTTGAAATTGTTTTGTTTACTAGGTATTTTAAAACTAAAGGGCTAAAGTGCTTATTTCCAGTGCTTTATTGTTCAACGTCTACCAATGGGTTTAGGGCTACAAGCAACAAATTCTCTTAGAAGGGCTAAGTCGTCATCTGCTGTAAACATAAGACTCTTTATAGGTTCTTTAGTATTGGAAGAGGTGGAATCCATATTTTGGGCCATATTTATTTAATTAAAACTAATCCCAGCTACTTAAATATCAAATTACCTAATAAAACTAAAGCAGTAATTCAAAACAATTCAAATATAACCTAAAATAAAAGATCTCGCCGGCCAGCTCCGGTTGTCAAATACCCGCACATGCCTATTTAAGCAATTTTTAAACGTTATCAGAGGTTATTTAGAAACAGCGCTTGGTGTAATTGATCCGCAAATTACGTCAGGCGGTAACGTTATTAGCGGGTGTTGCGTTGACTCGCGCATATCGTAACCATGATAAGGTACGCGTAAATACTGGATGACGCTATTCGGTTTTCCGATATCTCTCTAATAACTGTGCCGGTCAGGCGCTGTGCACAATTTTAGAGGCCATAAGTGGGCGTGCTATGTGCGCAAACTAGTCACCTAACTAGTGCCCGATTCCGAAAATTGGAACCACGAAAAACAATAAAGGAAAAACAAAGATTATAATCTGTATAATCTGTGGTAATACCTAATATAGTTTTGATTTCAGGACAGTTCTTGTATTTGTAATAATTTTTTTAAGCAGCTATCGAAATATATTTACTCATATCTTATAGCGTAGATTTCTGCCTGAAGAATGCTGGGGTAGAAAAAACTACTATCCCTGTTTCTGTTTTGGCTTTGGAAACATCATACCAACCATAACCGAATATTTTATGGTTTACCGAAAGTATTCTATTGTAATTTTGTTGGTTTTTAACAGGTTTGGCGATGCATTTTGGAACAGCAGCAAATATTCCATGCTTCATTATTTGTACATGATGATGACCAGCTGGGCCATCGTCTGCGATGTATGGTACTTACCTCCTATGCAGAAAAAGGAAGGGGAGAGTTCCATAGATTTCGCCAATAGGGTGAAAAGTGCGATAGCCAAACAGGGCGGTTTAGTCGATTTAGTTTGGTAAGTACTGACTTTTTTGAAACTAGAGAAAATGTGGAATTTATAATGGGTATATAAAATAGTATAATTTTTATGGGATACTCATCCTTTAAAAAAATGTTTACAATAATAATTATACATCATATTCACAAGAGAGAAACAAAGCTGTTTGAAAAACTGTGTAATTGTTTTTTTCTTTGTTTATATAAAATTTTAAGAAGTACCGGTACTTATCAAGATTAAAATCTATTAAAATAATATACAATAAATTATGTGGTAAAAATTTTATTATAGAGGTTTAAAAAGATTATATTTATAGGGCATAAAATATTTTTATGGTTCTGTATATCTAATTGTTTTTTAATTAACTCTATGGCATATATAATATGTAAATAAAAATTGCTGGCTTAATCCTCTCCAGACTACACAGTATTTTTGTTATTCAGAAAATTTCAAAAGAAAATTTTGCTGGAATGAAACAAATTGAAGTCAGAGTTATGTTTTATGCATTTTGCTAAATAATAAGTGTTTTAAATGTGTTACACAAAAAAACCATTACTTGTTTTACAATTTTTAAACATTTATGTTTAAAACTATAAGAAAACCTCTTTCTTTCAACTATTTAATAAAAAATACAAGTCTAATGCAAACCAAATAAAAATCAAAGTCAGATATACAGAGTGGTCCGAATTGAATATTTCATTTTCATCAATAAAAATTTCATTTTTATTTCGATTTTTTCCAAATAATTTCTGAACTAACATCGATATTTGGATTAAAATTGGTGTCTGAGGTGTTTTTTGACTTGAGAAATTTGATTTCCATGTCAATTTTACTCTTACTTGTAGGTGGGCGTATTTTTTAACGGGTTTCAAGAATCTAATTTTAATTTTAATAATTAAAAAAAGATTCTTTGGTAAAAACCGCTACGAATAACGCTTTTCAAGACGTTTGGAATGTAAATTATCAGTACATGTCATTAGTGACAAATTAAACATGTTGATTAGATAGTTATTTGAACGAAATGACAAATCTGGGAACTTTAAATTTTTTTAAATTAATCAATAGTTTTTTCTAGAAAGAATTATGATGAAACAATTTTTGTTGAACATGTGGCACAAAAACATCTCAAATTTATGATTTTAGACCAATAACTATCTAGTCAACGTATCCAATTTTTGTCAATGATGACATATATTGATTATTTCAAATATAAATATTTCGAGAACCATTACTCGGTAGCGATTTTTACTAAGAGACGTAAAAAACGGTGGAAATGTATAATTTTTCACTCAGTAGGGGGGGGGGGGGTTATACAAACTTTTTTACTTATTTTTATTTGCAGAATATACTGCCGAAGTTTCCCGAATACAATTCGGACAACCCTGTATATCAGACTAGTTAAAACATGTTTTGTTCAACGTTGTATTTTCTTTTTAATTTTTAGGGACGGCCAGTTGAAGAGGTATAAAGCCAAAAAAGAATGGAAAGAGCGACAGCAAGAGGAATTCAGCAAAAGATTGAAAGTAGAGTAAACCAAAAACATTTCAAGAACTTTTAGCATTAAAAAATCATCTCATTAGTTTTGTATCTCTCTTTTTGTTTTCTTTTAAGATAAAACTAAAGTCAGTAACTCCACGTAAAAGAAATCAATAGGTACCGAAGCTGCCAAATTTACATTTTTATTTCGAGTCAGACTCAATTATTATTTTTGAGTAAATAAATAAATTTTAAGTTTCCTGGAATTTCGGAGCAATGAGAGCAAACTTGAAAAGACTGGCCATCGTGGTTGTTAGTATATGATCATCTCTAGTCATGGCACTTAGATTTTAGGTCATTTTTCTTGTGATTGGTCGGATGATGTAATAATTATACGGTAAGAAACGAAAAACAATAAAAAGATTGCATTTTTTATTGTACTACTCCGAAACAAAATATCTCAAACATTCGTATCTATTAAGTGAAATTTTTAGTACCTACCCGCGCTCCATTTTTTCAATCATATTATAATTATGGTATAAATGAAATAGAATATGTTGTATTAATTTATATTTTTCCCGCGTAGTTTATTTAAGCTTTTTGGTTAGCTTATTCATTTCTAAATAGTCGTGTGCTTATAGTCTTAAGATAAATAACGTACGATTAAAATTTCGACGTCACAGTAGCCTTTGAAATTATTCTTGATGGTGATTTCTGTCTTTAAAAATTAACATAAAATTTGCCAAGTTTTTATGTGAATTTTTCATAAATGCCATAATGGGGTCGGTAATGTGAATTATCGTTTCAAAGGTTACCGTGACGGTGTTTTTTTCTGATCGTATATCGGTTTCTAAGAAGTTACAATCAAGTGGGCCTTGGACGTTGACATTCAAACAAATTCTAATCCAGTAGGTACTAAAGCCTGGTTGACACGGTCAAAGTGTACAGGGTGTCTCATTTTCGTTGAAATCATACAGTATCTCTGTTATTAGTAAAGATAGGAGGATGCGGTTCGCACAAACCTGTTCCACTGTTTTGTCAAACGGAAGATGTTGTAAAAGGTGCCCGGTGGCGTAGAGGTACAGGCTTTTGTCTACCAATCTCAAGGTTGTGGGTTTGAATCCTACACCCTGCATTTCATCAGCCGACTATACAAGTTGTCCCAGAAATAAGTGCAAATATTTTAACTGGTAGTATAGTTCAACCCCAGAAACACGCCTATGAGATTTTTTCGCGAATTTTTTTTTAAATTCGGAATTTTTTGAATATTTTTTTGGATTTTTTTTTTATTTTTTATTTAAAAAACATAATTTTCTGATAATATGGCAGCATAGGTGGTAGATTAAATTTACAAGAAAGAAAATCCAGAAATGATCCAGTGGTTCTCAAAATTTTTGCAAAAAATCATTTTTTTGGAAATTTTCAAAGTAAAATAACTCCGTTATTTTGGACTTATGTGAAAAACGACAGAGAGAAAATATGTTTCTTTTATCGAGATCTACCACCCCTTAAAATATTTGCTCTTATTTCTGGGACACCCTGTATATATAAAATGCTAATGTTTATCTGTGTCGTTTCTACTTAAGTAACGATTTGCTCTAGAAAGTTGCCTTTTTTACTAAAAGATAGCTAATTGGCTCTTCTAAAAATTGTCGTCGCCGGATTTTTTTTTAATTAATTAAGAAAATGAAAATAAAAAGTATTTTTTTTTCCTTATGTCGTGGCGGATGCGCCAGGCTTTAACTAATTTTTATTAAAATAACAATAGTTTGGGTACCTAGGTCGACTCAGCCTTAAATGAGTACTTGGGATTCACAATTCTAAGGTAATAATAGGCGGTTGAAGCGTAGTGCTAGCCACATTACCTTCCTTGTATACCGAACGGCTCTAGCATGGCAAGCTCGCAACTTGCTACTCCCAAGGAGTTAAACGCTATATACGGGAGCTATTATTATTAGGATATTGTAAACAAAATTTTCATAGTCCTCTTTGTTTCTGAGCTACAGGGTCTTTTCGAATACTTTGTAATTTGGGACCGTCCCCGTATCTCCGTTATTGTGAAAGGTATCGAGAAGGTGAAAACAGATTCTTGTAGAACTTTTTACGTAGAACACAGCGGCGTAGTTTGTTTTTCTATGAAAAAAATATTTTTGAAAATATGAACTAAAGTTATGTTTTTTCAAATGGAATACCCTGTATATTTATAAATCATATGATACGGCTTGCTATGAGCTTCTCAAAAATATATATCACTCTATAGTTATTTTCATTATTTACTTCAATATTTAAAAGATATTTTCTTATTAGTAGGCCGTGATAGATAACAAAAAAAAATCAAAATGGTACTTACTTAAATAGTCATACACATATTCAAATTTTATTTGGGACTGAAATATTTTACTTTTAAACTGTTACCACTGAATCTCTGAATATATTTTTCTTCTTTTTTTATAACGGGATTTATTATAACGGGATGGGTTTGCAAATATCCAAAAGCTTGCCTGATAGCTTTTTCTAGGCTTCGACATTGTTGTAGTTGCCACAATATATTTCATATTTCAAACATCCCTAAATAGAGAAATCGAGAACGGACAAATCCGGGGACCATGAATTGGGACTAATATGGACCCATCGTATGGGTCCATATTAGTCCCAATTCATTGATTTGGGAAATACTCATTTAACAAAATTTTAATATTTTCAAAGTTGTGAGGGGGGACCCCTTCTTGCAGAAAGTGTATTTCACGTAAATTAGCTAAAGGAATTCCGGTACAGTAGCTTCCAAGATTTACAAATAGCGATAGAGAGTTAAGTTTTCCTGATATACCGTATGATCAAAAAAAAAAAACAGGATATGAAATAAAGATCTGTCATTTTATATGTAAATTTATATAGGAAATGTCTTCGATCGTCATTTTCCAGCCAACTGGACGCCGCTTTTTTCGATCATACGGTATAAAGAATATATTAGTGGTTCCCAAAATAAAACAAGAGACAGATAGCAGTATACTTTTAATAATTATTTAGTTTCTTTGACTATTAATCATGGCCTACTAATAAAAATATCTATTGATGAAAACTTTTAAATATTGCAGTAAATAGTAGTGATGAACCAAACCGTGATTTTCTGTTCACAGGCTTACCTGTGACAGCGACTTTGTATTATCTGTGACTCTTAACTGTGACTGCGACTTTATGATTATGAATCCGAAAGCACAATCACGGCTAAAATATAAGATACGATACGAATGATACGATTCTGTTGTTGTTATACTAATTTTTATTTGTCCTTTATCCAAGGCCGCTGAAATAGAAAACACTAAACAGTGGGTAAAAGGTATATTAAAAAATAAAAATAAAACAATTTTTTTATTTAAAGAAACCAACGGGAAAAGAATCAAATATGCAACATGCTCATAACCATAATGAACGAAACTTAACAACACGATATAAGTAATACATTAAACAACAAATATTTTCCTTTGTATTAAAATAAACGAAATATATAAAAAATGAAGTTTCTAAAAAAAATAAACAGTATAAAGGTAAAACTTCATGTTTGGCTTTAAAAAAACCTGCTAAACTAAAAAGGAACCAAACCGATTCGTAGTGATAAAAAATAGTAATAAAATATAAAATACATAAAAAATTAAATCACTTCTAACAGTCACTGTCTTTAGATCACTTTGTCAGATATCTATCCTATGAGACCTACGTCGTGACTCGTGACTGTGAACTGAGTCACGACCGGCGCCATCGGCAGCTGCGTTCGCGACGCGCGACGCGCGACTTCCCGCTCTGTGAAGTATTTTCTCGTTACCAGAGAAATCACAATTCGTCACGCTTTAGCAAGTCACCGTTTATTTTCAAATCAGTCACAGGCCGTGACTGTGATTATAGAATATCAGTGACAAAGTCACAGTTACCGATATTTCACTCATCACTAGTAAATAGTGAAAATAAATAGAGAAGGATATATATTTTTAAGAAGTTTATGGGCAACTCAGATCATATAATTTACTTATACAGGGTGTTCCATTTAAGAAAACATAACTTTAGTTCAAATTTTCAAATATATTTTTTTCGTAGAATAACAGACCACGCCACAGTATTCTACGTAAACATATCTATAATAAACAGTTTTCACCTTCTCGATACTTTTCACAATAACAAAGATACAGGGAGTGTCCAAAATTGTAAAATTTTCAAAAAGATCCTGTAGCTTAGAAACGAAGAGGGCTATGAACATTTTGTTTACAACATCTTCCGTTTGACAAAAAAAAGTGGGACAGGTTTGTGCAAACGGCTGGTTGGTACAGTCCAAACAGGGTTCAAGTGAGACGCGCGCAGCTTCCAAGTGTATTTGATCCAAGTACATTTCGATCGTGTCAAGTAGGCGTATAACAGTATAACAGTAAAAATATCAATAAAACCATATAAAAAAATTGTGTGAACGTACCAGGTTGGTTTGATTATAACTTTTTTTCTATCTACACGGTAGTTATTGATCACCATTTTGTATTAAATTAAAAACGCCTCAGGTTACTAACAGTTTATTTTTTCAGGCTGTGAAAAGAATTATTTGAATACTTTTTATATTCATAAAATTAGAGCCTTGAATATTTGCTCTTGTAGTATTCAAACAAACATGAATAAACTGGCGGTAGATGAATTTGTTTTCATCTAAATTTAGCTGGCAATTGTCCTTACCCCTTTATTTTGTTTAAAAACGTCTCCTTTAGATATTTTAGTTAGACTTATCAAACAACTCTAGTTTTTTTTAATAGAAACTCCTTTTTTAATAGAAAGTTAAAAATCTTTTTAGACTTTCTAATTTTGTTATGATGGGAAGTTTAAAAAGATTAAAGCTAATACAGGGTGTTTCAAAAAACATGTGCCATCTCTCGTGGGGAGATTCCTCACGTAAAAATAAGATTTATTTCTCATATCAACATAGGTTCGATTCTGATTTGTTTGTTTATTAATTCTGATGCTTTCATATGCATCTAATTGCCTGTAATTTGAGACTTGTTTAATTAATTTTAAATTATTAAGATCTATACAATGTTCTTTGTTGTTGCATATTAACCCATATGCACGTCGATGAATGTGGAATTTATCGACACTTTTTTTCACATAACATTAAAATATGTAGCACCATAGATAAAAGAAAATAATCTTCTATTAAGATAGATATGAAACTTAATAGTAAAATTTTGGGTCAAAGCGCCCCTCCGTGTTCTTAGTAGAGACTACGTTTAACCCAGCGCCTTCGCCTTTTCTGCTGTAAATATTTTTTATGTTTATATTTGATTTCAAAGGATTTAGTTTTAAAGTTACACTGATATATTAGTATATCAGAGTAACTTTAATAAAACATAAGAATATATATATTTTACAGTTTATTAAATATAAATTTTGACTACAAGGTAGAAAGTAAATCACAATATTTGATAAAACTTATAAGTATACCATTTTTACAGTTAATAAATAATAAAACTATTTTTGACTATGATATTTAAAATTTAGATAGATAGAATATTAAAAAACATACCGGTATTTGCAGACGCAGGCCCAAATTCAATAAAAACCAAAATTTTTCCTGCGAAAATCGGGCTTTTTTCACAGAAAAGGTATTTTTTGATTTATCAACAATCATTGTCATGTTGACAATATACAGGGTGTTTTCTAATTAGTCTAAAAAATTGTGGTGTGATTCCTTATGTGTCCTTAAAACAATTTACCCAATTTTTATATAATCATTGGGTCTAATGTACTTCCTTTCTGATCTACAGGGTGTTAAAAATTAAAAAAAAATCGATATTTTGCTTAACATAAATGGTACACTACTGCTTTTTTAAGGAAAATATATTTTTTTCTTGACTGGCCATCCTTTTTCAGCAAAATTGATCTTTTGAGTTTTTCTTGTTCATCAAACGGTTGCCGAGAAAAAAATAAATATACTTATTAAGAGCCCGCCGTCTAACGATTTTTTATTTTTTAGATTAATTAGGAAACTAGTAACCTCTAAAAATTATTTTTCCTACCACTAGCGACATACCGTGTTTTTAGTGAGTACTAAATTATTTTATCAAAATTTCACCATATAAGTTTCCAGGCAATGTGTAGCACTTATAATAACTTTTACCCTCAAAATTTCATTCGAATCATTAAAAGTACTTGGAAGAAAATTATAATAAATCGAAAGATTATTAAGACTTTAACGCCCTGTGCACAGAATATACTAACGAAAAAGAAGCCCAAGTTCCTTGTAATAAATCGGTTCCATTTTCGTAGCGCCATCTCTCGACAAAGCTGACATTTACAGGTTAGCCAAAGGGGTGCGGGGCCGGGGGGAATTGTAAAATACACTTTTTTATTTTAAATATTTTTATTCGCTATTTGCAAGTTTATTTTTAAAACATATTATCTGAAACAATCACATAATATGTCTTAAAAATAAAATTACAAACGGAAACAAAAGGAATTAAATAATCTGAAAATCTACAAAGTTTATTGATAAAAAAGTTAGGCTATGCAAATTGATATATTAAGTATAACCTCTTTGGTATAACATTGTTAAACAAACATTAACAAAGCATAACATATCAGATCATAGAACTAGAAAAAGTACTATTACATAAAAACAGGCGATACAATACTTCAAAATTAATTTTAACATAATATCAAAACCGAAAAATCAAACTGCAAACACAACCACACTTATCACAACAGAAATTAACACACACTTCCGCGGCAAATGTCCAAGAAAGACTGATCATCCTGATTGGTCCGGTCCGGTCGTAGCTCCCTTCGTATTGTCGGTAAGCAAAATCCCTGTCCAAAAATCTTGACGATTAGCGCCATCACCCGTCATAATTGGGAAACTTTTGCTGGAACCATTTTGAATATTTCACTTACATGGCCCTGACCCTGTGGCTACGAAACAAAGCAGAGTCGGACCTATGTTGATATGAAAAATAAATCATATTTTTACATGAGGAATTTCCCGACGAGAGATGGCACATCTTTTTGAAACACCCTGTATAAACATAAATCATTTTAAATAGACTTAAGTAAAAATTAGTCATTTTAGTATTTAGTTATTTTTGTAATGCTCAAACATTGTGTCGATTAGTTTAGAAATGAAATTTAGAAGACAATAAATTACTTTTCCTTATTCTTATAAAACCATTCAGTTAGTTGTACATATTCTTCCTTAATTTCCTAGTTTTAAACCCGAGAAATATAAAATGAGAACAGTGGCGTACCAATATAGGGACTGATGTAAAAGAAAGAGCATTTATTTTTGTAAATGTGCGCTAGGAGTGTGTGGCCTTTGTTTGGTAGTTATCGATTTAGCTTTAAGTTGTAATATTGAGAACCGTTTACACACTGTAAATATAGTTTTGTATTACACTTTATTTGCATGAAATAAAGTACTATTTAATTTTAAAAAATTGGTATTGAATCTAATCCTGACCACTAATACAGAAAGGATAGTAGGCAACCAGTAAATAATATTTTGAAAAATTACGCGCGCTTTTTGAAAATACCACCAAATACCAACATTGTTGTTAATTAATTTTTAAATAAATGAGTATTTGTTATTCTGAAAGCTGAATCCAAGAAGAATGCCAACAATATAATTAACTAATCTACAGCTTTATTTTAATAAAAATACTACATAATATCATCTACTCTGCTCTACTCTCTTCTACATTTCCAAGTTTCTGTCTTTTGTATAACTCTAATAATTCTTCAGTAGCAGAAGTCTCATTAATAAACGGCCCTGTTAGTTCTGGACATGGAAATTCTACTTTATTCAATTGTGGATCTCTGGAAATTAATATTTTTATGTATTTTTCAATTTTTTTTAAGAGATATTTGGTAAACCTGAAGGTATATGGTGTCCATGGACCTTGAACTGAGGGAAAATCAGTATGAATTAGTTTTCGTAATCTAATTCCAGTTCTGTCTGAGCTTTGTGACTTTAATAACTTTAACCATTTCAGTATTTCGTCTTCTGTAAAGTTTCTAGCATTCACCCACTGTGTGTCACCGTTAACTGTAAAAAGAATGCATTAAGTCGATATTTATAAAACTATTCTATGTCGTATTTTGCTTACGATATTCTGCTTTAATAATCGGTGTGCGATGCCTTCTTGGCTTCACATACACAGCAACCTCTGGACTTTCCTTAACAAAATCCATTAATTTGGTTTCTATAAATTCTCTTGAATCAAAGAAACATACAGTATCAAATTATGGGATTTCAGATTAAATAATATTATATTACCTCATACCCCTACTCGAACCATTGTTTTTGCAAAATTTAAGAACAACTCTCTGTAGCTGACAAACGTATCTTCCGACACCATTTTGGCCAGGCGTTGTTATAAAGGCTGGTTTTAAAAATAAATGGCTATTGGACATTATAAATTATATTAAAAATCACTAATATAAACTTTGATATAAATAAAATGATACATTAAATTTTAGGTTAAGATTCTACGTCAACGCCACAGATTATTTATTATATAAATTAGAGCTGTCCAGTAAATATCAGAAAAGGATATTTTATCGATTCAGGATATAAGATGGGCAGAAATTTCAAAAAACGTAGCCTTCAAGTAAAAAGAACAAAGAACGTAGCATACAACATGACAAATAAAGGTTTTATCATTTTATAACTAGCTTATACCCTCGATTAACTAAAATAAACGTTTTTTAAAAGAACAGTTTTGGATTTTTTCTCTCTACCTCTATATCTCTGCAATCAACTTCAAAACTACAGTACACCCATCTACTGGTAAAAACCTGAACCAAGTTTTATTGACATTTGTTATTGTTATAAATTTAATGATTTCTAACTTTGATTTCTAAATTGTAAAATTTAAACAAAAATGCCGGTAGAAACTTCTTTATCCAGTATTTTAACTACACGGTAATTTACTCACTATATTAAAGGTACTAACTTTATGATAATTTTTAAATTCTTAGGTTTGATTTTGGAGTTCCCCTGGAAGATATTTTTCCACCAGGTGATGTTCATTCCAGGCTTAAAGTAAAACATAAAAAACATTTTTAAATTATTATGCCATTATTTCTGCTTTATATTTTAGTTTCTTTTTGTGATAGCTTACAATGAGTACAGAGATTGTAGTTCAGATATTGAAGATGTCCTAAAGTAAAAAACAGAGCTGTATTTTTTATTATTGGTGCTAAATTTTCAATATTACAGATATTCTCAAGGTTCTCTTCAAACGCGTTTTGATCTGAAGGACAAGTTAATTCTGGATATTGATTACCGGAATAGTATCCAGGGCTATCCTACAGGAAGTTATTTCTGGTTGTTAAGACATTTTTTGGGTCTATTACCTTTACCTTTATTACCCACCTATACCAATGGATGTTGGTTTGATTGGGTTGATATTGGTGAAGAATGCAGATATGTCCTAAAATATTTCAGGGGTGGTAGTAGTTCAGGAAGGCATAGACTAGACCAGGAAATTGCTGAGTACTGATATATAACATTTTTGATATTTTTAAATAAAACAAAATATTTTTAGTTCAATGAATATGCTGCCCTGGCAGAATCTTATTTTATTAGATCTTTTAGTAAAATTTATTAGAAAAATTTGCTGCCCATATCATCCAAACAATATTAATAAAGAATCCTTAATTACTCTTGGTAAATTCTTTTGTGGATCTGTTTTATTAAGACCCTATACACCTGGAAACTATACAAAAGTAAGAACCAAAAGTTTTACCTATTTTTTTTTACTTTAAAACAAATTTTTCAGAATGATACTCTACTGTCTTTGTTTTTGTACATCATATTGAGATGGAAAAACTTGTATAATGGCGCTGACATAGCCAAGGATGATAATAATAATCCAAACAGTTTCTCAAATTTTAATATAACATCTATTTACCAAAGAATGCCCATTATTGCCAGTCTTATAAAAAGTTCACTAAAAGAGGCGGCTTGCCAAACGGAAACAAGTCTCTCAAGTCACACCTATTGCGACGTTTTGAACTCGGACAGCGCAAATCTTCAGGGAAGCAAAGATTTTGTGAAGAAATCAGACCAGAATCTTTACAAGCTCACCTTCATTGAAGAAGAACCTGAAGAAGTGCTAGAAAATGAAGATGAGAATGATTGTTATCAAACTGCTATTGATTTTACTTTGAAAAGTGGGACTGAAGAGCGGGATGTTAAAGACTGGAGTGAAGTTCTTCAGGAAACTCTGGATACGGTCAGGAAAGTGGAGGAAGGATATATTTATGATGATTATGAGACATTCAACAAGGAGAAGTATAATCAAGTTGGAGAAACCAGTATTGGTATGTGTTAATCACGGTTTTATTTTGCACTAAAAAATTTGATTTTTTATTGTATTTTATTCAGTAATAGCCTAATTTTGTGAGACATTACGATATTCAATTTACTATCATCTTGAAGCAATTGACATACATTCTAATATTTCATGAAATAAGAATGTAAAGTATATACCGGGTGCGTCTCAAAAGTGGCTCGTCCCCCTATAACTTTTTTATTTTTTCAGATAAAAAACGAGATTTGGTATGTTAGTATATGACATAAATTAGGATTGATTGACGTATTCAATTGTTTTTGGTCACTTCCTGTTTCACCGGAAATGACTACAACTTTTGAATTTTAAATGGCACACTCGGCATTTTTTTACTTTATTTGATAGAAAATGACACTCTGAATAGAATGACATATTAAATGTCAACTTTTCCCGTCAATAAACATTCGACAAATTTGCACAAGTAGCCAATGTGATGAGAGGGCGGAGTGTGTTCGCGGTGACCAACAAACAAAATATCAAGAAAACCAACAAACAAAATATCAACAAAAATAACATTGATTTATTAAATAATGTATATTATATTAATTTCTTTAAAATATATTAGAACACTTAAAGAAAGATAATTTATAAACATTGCAATTTCCTGTTAAATTGCAATGATTAGCTTAAAGCACATTATTTGGGGTATTTTCGGTAAATAGCTTTTCCGGAAAACGGAGCCATCTTGTATGTATGCATTTGTATATGTGTGTGTTTATTTAAATACTATAGTGAAAGCAACGATTTTAAATAGGTAAACTTTGTAATATATCTTATTAACAATACAATGTAAAAAGTTTTATAAAAATTCGTTAACAGTAAATGAATTCCGACGTTTGTATCTCATAAGGGCTTAAAGCACCACTGTTCGGTTTTTATATGATTCAAAATAAAAAATATATATATTGTAAAATTAGTAATTTTTTAATGGCCATAATGCGTTCTTTCAAAATCATCGAACAACTAAATCATTTCCATAGTTCCAGTGACGTACCGTGACTTTGAATTTTGAGACCAAAAACTGACAAATAATTTGTCAAAAAAATCATATTACAGCTATATGTTTTATTTTGCATAAAAGTGTTAACTAATAAGTTAGAATAATTATATTTCTTCCCTAACTAAGTGGTTTTATCGCTAAATTTATCTAAAGCTAAGTACAACACAAATCTTAAATACGTGGACTATTATAACAACAAATACATCGTAAAATACTATTTTTGTAGCATTCTGAACGAGGGTTCAAGTTAAACTTTTTAGAAAATAATTTAAAGGAAAAATGAACCTGCTCGCAGATACTTGTTCCGAGTAAATCCTAATATACTTGTTCCGAGTAAATCCCTAATGATTTGCTTTTATAAACTCTGGCACATGATGCAGAATTGCATGAATCTTTGGAGTTATCTTAATACCTAAGTTGAGTATTTCCAATCTAAATTGTTCGAGGTCATGTTCAAAATGTTTGTTTAGTGCTTGACCAAAACAACTCGAAACTACTTGATTGAATGCAGAAAACATTGCAATATATTTATTCCTAAAAAAAAGATGTTTAGGTTTTTGCTTCTAAAAACTTTGAATAGGATTCTTTACCGGGCGATATCGTCTTCAAAATATCCACTTTCTTTAAAAGTTGTCTGGCGTTATTTCCGTTACATTTTCCATAATGATCTAGATTCAATCCCGCTTTTTTATCCGTTCTGTTGCAACATTGGTATTCTCCAATTCAAGACAATCAAATAGTTTTTGAACCACACCTAACAAAAGGTGAAGCTCAGGAGGGGGAATATACTTTAAGACAGGTGTTTCTTCGTCGCCAATGATTAAAGGTATGTTTATACAGTTTTCTAAAAAATAATTGCCCTTTTTTATATGGTTCATTGAACAACAGTTTAAAAAAAATAAAATATTTCAAACAAAAACGCTTACTAAAATTACTTTTGTTATATTTCCTCCAGATTGTTGCCATAAATTTGTATTTTCTGTAATACTTTTTATAGTTCTGAATGATCCTTTAATTTCCATTTCCTTTATACATTTACATCACACCATGGGCAAGTGTGAGTGGATGAGTTTGACTGAAGACCAAGGAGAATCATAATAAGCTTAAAGTCAGCGGCAAAAGTATAGGAACAAATTCCACATATGGACTGCAGATCTAACGTCTCAAAGAGGATTTTAATGTTAGCATAAGATTCAGACAACTTTGGTTCTAAGCCAATTATGAATAGTTTATTAATTCCAGCACTTTTATATTTCTTGAAATATTCGGGATCATTTTCAGGGAGCACATTCAGACAAACTTTAAGTGATCCACCACCACTATCAATGCCAATTTTTAGATGAAAATCTTCAGGTAATTCTCTAATTTCCAAAATATATGATAGAAGACCAGATAAATATGAGCAGTATACAAAAATTAATATTAACTGAATTAACATTTTTCCTTTAAATTATTTTCTAAAATGTTTAACTTGAATTCTAGTTCAGAATGCTACCAAAATAGTCTTTTACGATGTATTTGTGGTTATAACAGTCCACGTATTTAAGATTTGTGTTGTACTTAGCTTTAGTTAAATTTAGCGATAAAATCACTTAGTTAGGGAAGAATTATAATTATTCTAACTTATTAGTTAATATTTTTATGCAAAATAAAACATATAGCTGTAATATGATTTTTTGACAAATTATTGTTTCAGTTTTTGGTCTCAAAATTCAAAGTCACGGTACGCCACTGGATCTATGGAAATGATTTAGTTGTTCGATGATTTTGAAAGAACGCATTATGGCCATTAAAAAATTACTAATTTTACAATTTATATATTTTTTATTTTGAATCATATAAAAACCGAACAGTGGCACTCCACTATAGGGGTTGAGACGCACGCGGTATACATTCTTTGACACACTTTTTTTTTCTCCTAGGTACAGTTCTAAATAAAATCTCAAAACAGGGGTGGACTTATATATCATCAAAATCAACTCCCCTAAAAAAATCAAGCACACCTAAAACCACCAAGCCCGAAGAAGAGGACAGTTACTTGAAATTTCCTGATCCTTGTGACGGTATCGACTTTGAATCGTCCACTAAGTGTACGACAAAACATGTCTATCTATCGAAATCAACTCCCATAAAAAAATCGAGCACACCTAAAAACAAACCCGGACAAGAACTCAGTTACGCCAAATTTCCCGACCCTTGTGACAATATCCAATTAGAATCCTCTACCAAAACTGTCCCTCCAGCTAAATCAGATAGCAGAGTGTCCGAAAAGCTGTTCCAGGACAGTCCAGCGACGTTCGTAGAGGACAATAGCAATCAGAATTTAGAAAATCGAGGAGGCACAAGCAAAAGATCTCGATATGTTCTAAAGAGGATGAGGTTGAGTTTGGAGTTTCTTAGAACTCTGTCGCCCAAGAGAAGCGTTTTTAATAAAGTCAAATATCAGAAAATCTGATTCTGATACAGAATAGATCAAATGATTTTGTTTCTATACAGGGTGGTTCGAACTGTATTCCGGAAACTTCGGCAGCATATTCTGCAGATAAAAATAAGCTAAAAAGTTCGTATAAATTTATGTCATAAAATGCTTAGTTTCGGAGATATAGGGTGTAGAAATTTCATTTTTATTTCGATTTTTTCCAAATAATTTCTGAAGTAACGTCAATAATTGTATAGAAATCGGTGTCTGGGAATTTCTAACATTGAGAGATTTGATTTTGGTATCAATATGAGTTATTCTACTTATTGAGGACGCCACCTACATATTTTTAACTGGTTTGAAGAGTAATTTAACTTTTCGTCCGTACCTGTATAAAACTACTGAGTAAAAAATATATATTTACGACGTTTTCTACGTAAAAAAGGTCTCCTGGAAAAAATCGCTACGAGCAACCATTCTCAAGATATGTAGAATGAAAATAGTCAGTACATATCATTATTGACAGAAAATAAACATGTTAAGTAAATAGTTATTTGACTGAAATAATAAATTTGGGAACTTTTAATTTCTTTAAATTAATCATAAAACAGATGATAAAACAGTTTCTGTTGAACTTTTGACAAAAAGACATTTCAAATTTATGTGTGTGTGTGTGTGATTTCACTCTAATAACTATTTAGTCAAATAAAACATCATGTTTAATTTATGTCAATGATGACAGGTATTGATAATTTAGATTCCAAATATCTCGAGAACCATTACACGTAGCGATTTTTACCAAAAGACCTTTTTACGTAAAAAACATCGTAAATGTATATATTTTTACTCAGTAGTTTTATACAGGTAGGGACGAGAAGTTATTACTTTTCAAACCAATAAATAATATTTAGGTGACGCCCTCTACAAGTAGGAGCCATATTGGTATCAAAATGAAATTGCTCATGTTAAAAAACTCCCAGATACCAATTTCCATCCAAATATTCATGTTACTTCAGAAATTATTTGGAACAAATCGAAATAAAAATTAAACTTCTTCACTCTGTATCTTAGAAAGTAAGCATTGTAGGAGATAACATTTATACGCACTTTTTTACTTATTTTTATCTGTAGAATAAGCTGCCGAAGTTTCCGGAATACTGTTCGGACCACCCTGTAGAGTTTTAAGTTTTTGTAAACTTTACCTATAGCTCAAAAATAATCTCTGCCTTTGAAATATTTTGAGCACTCTTATTTTTTTTGAGCTTTATTTTGATCTAGAAGTTGACAAAATGATTTTGAAGAATTATGAAAGGATATTTTGACGTTTTTTCTTAGTTTAATTTGTATAGTTTTGTTGTGTTGTATTTTTATTTTTTTGAATAAAGTTTATTTTTCAGTATATGTGTTTTCGTAATTTATTCATAAAGAAAACCAACGAAATTGAAATTATTTAATCAAGCACACCAGTAGCGAAGCTTTCATTGATGCGGATGATGCGTCGCATATCCCTTCAAAATATTGTAATACTATAATAAAAAAGTCACTGAGATCTATAATAAATTAAAATTCACAGTAAATTTATTCAAATAATTAAATTTCATTTCAATTATTTAATGCGTGTATTGGTCGAGCTTTATACACTCACCGGCAAAAAAAACTGGCTACTAAAAACTAGTCCCAATTTCAGAGTTGGATTTCTCGCGAACCACTCATTAGATTTTGATAATTTTTTTTATATTGTAAATTAATTCCTTCTTAATGGATGCTACGTCAGAAATTTTTATTCCGAATTTATTTTGAGCATATACAGGGCACAACAGTAAGACGAAGTTTTTTGCTCGAACTTTGTGACACCCTGTAGGGTGCAGCAGCTGTAGTAACTATTGCTAAATTAAATCACATTGTAGCCTCATCTTTTGTGAGCATTTCGTTTTTTTAATCACGATATTATCTCTGTTTCTATTGGAGATACGCTGCTTTAAAACGAACGTCTCGGAAAAATGCTTTTCGCAAATATGCATACTAGAAGAATTGATCTTTCAGAAGAATTGAAGAGATACATTCATAACTGTATTTTTACCTAAATTTACTTTTTTTAAACTGGTTTGCTAGCCAGGTCAGCAAGTTCTTTTTATAATTGGTATAAGATTTTTTCTTATACCGGGTGCGGCTCAAAAACTGCTCACTGCTATATCTTTTTTATTTTTTTTCAGATAAAAGAACGAGATTTGGTAAGTTAGTATATGACATAAATTAGGATTGATTGACGTAGGTATTCAATTGTTTTGGGTCACTTCCTGTTTCGCCGGAAATGACTCGGATTGCACTCTGAATAGAATGACATACCACATGTCATCTTTTGACATTCTCGCATATTTTATGATTTATTTGAAATTGTAACATGCGGTTCATAATGACAATTTGACTCCAAATACCAAGTGTTGTACCAAATAATTCGTAAAAAAATGATTTTTCCGAATATATGCTAATGAGCCATCCTGGTTCCATTTGAAAAAAAAAGATATATGATTAAAATACGATTTGGGTATCTTTTAACAGGCCAGGAGAAGACACGAGAAACATTAGACGATCAAATCTATTTTTCCAAGGTCCTTTGATTAAAAATTAAAAACGTGATAAAAAGTGTTTTTAACATACCCATGGCAGTCTAGATTGAAATTTAAAATAATAAGATTTGTTTTTAAGCGAAAATGTCAAAAGTTGACATATTATAGAGTGTCATCTTCTATCGAATAAAATAAAAATATACCGAGAGAACATACGAAATTTCGTTTTTTTTTAACTGAAAAAAATATAGGGGTGAGCCACTTTTGAGACGCACCCGGTATTATTTCATTTCAGATCATACTTAATTTATTTAGAGTGTGGTAATTTACTTTAATTACCTAATTTAAGAAAAATATATTTTGGTAATTGCTTCATCATTACAACATATATCTGTTCATATAAGGTGTTTCTTTTTATTATTATGTAAAAAAAATATCCACTGATATATAAAACAAGTCTCTTTGGTAACTCATTGCTCTAGGCCAGGCGAGATTTTACACTTGGGTATATTCTTGCGTTTTTTTAACATTAGTCCGTGCGCTTGTGTAGATTTAATAATAATAAAGGTGTGTGAAAGTAAAAATCGTGGTCCTGTAATGTCAGTTGTCTGAAATTAAAGTTGAAAATATTTTTAGTAAAAAACACTAATTTACCACAATACACTAAAACACGTACTTTTTCATTGGACGCGCGTTTCGCTAACCATTAGCTAACCATTAGCATCATTAGCAGATGATTAAAATTGTTTTAATCATCTGATGACCTAGGCATTCTTTGACCAACTTCGAATTGATTGTTACTGAATTGATCGATTTTAAGTCTGTTTGACTATCAGATAAGATGGCTGTTTCTTGTTTCCGGCAGTTCCTATCTAAGATAAGTTGTACGCATCTTTCGATAGCGTAGATTTCTGCCTGTAGGATGCTGGCCTGTATTACAGGCAATTAGATGCATATGAAAGTGACAAAATAAACACGCGACGATTAATTCAACACACAAGAAGAGAATATTAGTGGGAACGTGGCTTTTGCTCTTGATCTAAAGTTGGTCATCTGCAGACGATTTTGTATTACGTATGCGTTACCATTCTTGACATCGATTTCATTCAACCGGTAACATTTAAAGTTTAGTAAACATTTGGTTTTTTTGCTGACAACATCTCTGTATATTAATTTTCATTTCATTACAAGGTAAGTATATTTGTTTATATGTACTAGGGGTTGCACCAACAAAAAATTTTTTTTTCTTTTTACTTACCCTGAAAATATCGTTTAGGAAAAAAAATTCTTGTAGTGTTTGAGCTTTTAATATTAATATTAAGAGGTGTCCCATCGAGATTTTTTATTTCCCATTTAAATAACACGGGGAAACAATTTTTTTTCTTTGGAATTTTATTGCGTCCTAACAAATCAGCATTTGGTAAAAATCAATACATATTCTTGTAGAAAATTGGACGGTCTTCAAAAAACGTCTGATATAAATGTTCATTTAATCGACTCGTTTGAAAGTTATTGAAGGTTAAAATTCAACTTCAAATCGTATATGATAACTTCCACAACTTTTTATATTTTATCACGAAATATTTGCTCATAAAAATAAACTGTCATATTATGGTATCACAAAATAATGGCTCAACCACCTAAAATATTATATTTTGTGTTTTTGAGTCATTTGCTGAGAAAACATAAAAAAATGTAGAAGGTATCATATACGATTTGAAGTTGAAGTTTAACCTTCAATAACTTTCAAATGAGTCGATTAAATGAAAATTTATCTCAGACCTTTTTTGAAGACCGTTCAATTTTCTACAAGAATATGTATTGATTTTTATCAAACGCTAATTTGTTAGAACGCAATAAAATTCCAAAGAAAAAAAATAGTTTCCCCGTGTTATTTAAATGGGAAATAGAAGATCATGATGAGGCACCTCTTAATATTAATATTACAAGCTCAAATTTTACCAGAATTTTTCTTCATCATCCTGAACGATATTTTCACGGTAACTAAAATAAAAAAATATATTTATTTTTTTTTTGGTGTGCTCTAATATGTACCTATTGTTTTCAATGGTTTCTAGTAAGGAACCCATAATAACGGATCGTTAACTAAATCGGCCTTAATGGTATTAGCACAGAACAGATACAAATCTGTTCTGTGGTATTAATAAATTCAAAAACACTTTTTATAGCAGATCGAACTAAAAGGGGATAAACAAATTATATTTCCTGTTAAAAAAAAACTTTTGAAGATTTCTTTTGCTGATTTTTTTTTTAAAAATTTGTGATGATTTCTGTTATAAAGATTAAGTGATAAACACTAAAAAAAATCTGATGAATGGCAAATAAATTGTGTATTTGGTTAATATTTATTAACAAAGTAACGTTTATCGTACCTACTAAATTTTAATGGTTAAAAAAATTATGGTTATTTTTAATAATTTTCAGTTTTTTAATAATTTTAACTTTTCAGAAATATATTTTATCTTTGTAGACATTTAGAACTGTGCCAAGATAGAATATTAAACTTTTATTAAAAACGCTCTAAGATACATATTTTACATAATTTCTTAGATGTTTGTTTCGGCATATGTTTTTGGAATTCTCATCACTCTGTTTCTGTTACTCATGAGTTATTTTTGGAACAAGAGAAGAATGTACAGACTGTCCCTAAAGCTGCCAGGACCAATATCTTTACCTGTCATAGGAAACGGATTACAGTTGTTGTGCTCTCCTGAAGGTAAGATTGACTAAGAATATAATTTTTTTGTTGTTCTTAAATGTCATATTATACAGGGTGCCAATTTGACCATTAGTAATTCTTTCTTATTTATTAGTAATCTAGTGTAAAGGTTATTTTCGATTGGCACTCTTCAAATTATTATACCTATACTTTTTTTCGTTTTCTTTAAAATAGATATGTACGACCACTCTTTGGGTATTTTTCGAAGATACCCAAGTCCAATGAGTTTTTGGTTTGGTCCAAAATTTTCGATAATTTTTAAAGATGCTACACAAGTGGAGGTATGTTAAAATAATTTAATAGTCTTAAATTCTGTCACATTTTTATCTTAATTTAAGTTAATTTTTAACTAATAAAATTAAAATAAAAATAAAATTAATGAATTATATATTTTACCTAATTTATTATTAAATATTATTACTATTAGTCCAACCTACAGCAATTTCAAATAAAAAAATAATGGTATTTGAGATAATTATTACAAAAAACCTAATTTTAAAAAGTTTTAACATCTTGTAATTCTAAAACTATGCATTTCCATACCCATGTTTGTAGGAACTTTTTTTCATATTTTTTGATGAGGAATCCATAACTACATATTTAAAACTTTCGCAAGTTAATGTTATTCAATTTTTTTAAAGGTCGCTATTAGACTTGGTCAGGAAAATTAATAAAATTGCATTTATCTCATCAAGGAGGCCGAAATCGACAAAATATGAAGAGACAACTTTTAGTCGAAATTAAACTCCTTACACAAGAGGAAAAAAAGTCAGTGGCGTACATGCTTTTTTTTTTAGAAAAATATTCCAGTGGTAACCCATATGCACGACCCTGGTGAATATGTCGACACTTTTTTAGCTTTAAAATATGTCGCATTTATAGTAACTTTTACTCTCAAAATTTCATTCGAATCACTAAAAGTACTTGGAAGAAAATTATAATAAATCGAAAAAATATTTTAAACTCTAACACCCTGTAGCTAGGAAACAAAGCAGAATCGGACCTATGCTGATATGAAAAATTAATTTTATTTTACGTCAGGAATCTCCTCACGAGAGATGGCACATGTTTTTTGAAACACCCTGTATATTACTTTGTTGTTTTTAGAAAATTTTTACTTCTACAAACTTATCCTACAAAGACGATGTTTACAAGTTTATAGAAGTCTTCGAAGGACAGTCCCTTATTGCTGGTTCAGGTAGAAGTTTAAAAATAATTTATACCAACTAAATTTCTAAACTATTTCAAATTTTTTTAGGCCCTAAATGGAAAAAGGACAGAAAACTTCTGTCCTTTTTGTTCACGAAGAAAAACATAATGAAATGCTTTGATGATGTAGTGAAACACAGCAAAACATTAACAAATTTTTTAGAGCATAAAGTCGATAAGGCTGCTTTTAACGTTGAACACTACATACACCGGGCTGTCACAGATTTTATCAATGGTGTGTGTTGAAAGTAAACACGAAATATATTGGTTTTACTCATTACATATTTATTTATATTTCTAGAGTCATATTTGGGAATTAAAATCAATTCTCAAGCTGGAGAGTTGGATGATTTTCTGGATAAAGTGCAAAGGTATGGTTTTAGAGTTCCGTTTTTCTTACCTGAATTGGAGCTAGAAATGGCTCAAAACGAAATAAGTAAATTACCAACAGATATTCAGGCTGAAGCGACAAACGCCATATCCAAACTACTTCGATTTAAATCCCGAATAACTTATGAAAAGGAATGCAAAAATTTTCAAAAATGGAAGCAATTAAAAAACGTGCGAGAAGAAATAAAGTTTTTAACCTATCCTCGCTGTTAAAGTATCGTTTAATCTACCCTTGCGGTTAAAGTACTATTTTATCTACTATTTTTCATAGATATAAGCCAATTTTAACAGTTGCTATGGAAAAAAAGATAAAAATACAGGGTGGCGCACTTCAATCGCCTCCGTTGATTAGACGAAAATGGAAAGATCTAGAAACAAAATATTTTATTGGTATATGTGGGAAGGCAATATGCATAATTTAAAATTAGTTTGAAATGTACAAGGTGTGTCAGAATTAAGATCCCCACCAAAGTTATACATTTTCTTATGGAACACCCAGTATTTTATTTCATTTTTGGATCTTTGAACACCAAATAAAGCATTTATTATAAGGATTAAATATGTTTATAAGCTTTGATTTTTGAGATATTTAAATATATTTAAATATGCATGCTGTAATAAAAAAGATTGTTAACACCCTGTACATTGCTTTTCAGAATTAATTCTTGTGCTAATTTTTAAGCCAGAGAAATAAACTTTATTGAAAAACTTGATTGCTTCGTTTAATGTATACAGGGGTATCAAAAATTGTTGGTCTTTTTGAAATATTTATTTTACATACAACTTTGTTATTTCCAAAACAACACAGTATTTTTTAAAACAAATCGAAACAGATTCAAATGCTCTTTCAAACTATATTAGGGTTTCCTTCCTATAGCTCTCTAGCTCAGATTTGGAATAAATAGCAATTTTTCAATGAAATGGCAACCAAGAGGGCTAGTGTCGTCATGGCAAGTTACCAGTGACAGAAGCTATTTTCAAAATCGAAATTAGTTTATGGAGTTCATTTAAATTTATAGCAGTTTTCTTTTTTATTTAATTTACCTACAATAGCTCTGCGAAATAGGCCAACTAGTTTTTCAAAGGAACGCTTATCAGGAAGATTCCTATTTGAATATCTTTGAGCATAAGCCCTTGAGGCCAAGAAGCAATTTTCCCCCAAATAAAATCGTCAGACCGCTAGAAACTGCTTTATTTTTCTTCATAAAATAATGAACACTTACTTACTAAACTATTGTAGGTAAATTTAAATAAACTGTTATAGATCTAAATAATAAGGTCCATAAACTAACGTCGATTTTGAAAATAGTTACTAACTGTCACTAGAAAATTGCCATGGCGACACTAGCCATTTTGATTGCCATTTTATTGAAAAATTGCTTTTTATTCAAAATCTAAGCTAGATAGGTAGGTATAGGAAACCCTAATATAGTTTGAAAGAGCATTTGAATCTGCTTTAATTTATTTAAAAAAAATACAGGGTGTTGTATTACATACAGATATACAGTATGTCCCCGGATTGTCTTCACAAGAGGAAAAACTTTTTTATTATAAACAATTTAAGAAAAATGCATTCTTCATAAAACTTTTGAAGCTTATTCTAAAATGGTTAATCCCATTTATACTTTTTCCAATTGACATACCGTTTTAGAGAAAATTAAAAAAAAATATCCTAAAAAAGTCCTAAAAACCAAAGACGTTTCTATGGCAATATAATTTCGAGTTCACTCTTTGATAGATGTTTATTATTAATTTTTTGATTAACATATTTGATAGTCATATTTTTGCTGTTGTTAAATTATCACATTTTCCGATTACTATTATCACCCTTTCTGTAGCATTGAAATAAATAAATTTTGTGCTTCTTTAGCATTTTAAAATAGCAAAAAATATGAAAATGATATAAAATTATGATAAAAAATATAAGGAAATAAGGCATTTTAAATGGCATTTTTAGAATTTACAAGTTGATATATAAAAGAATTGTGAAACCTTGGCTCCAGGTTGAGTTTTTCTACAAACTGACGCCAATATACAAGGAACAAGAAATTTGCAAAGAAGTTATACACGGCTTTTTTTATAAGGTAATATATCTATTAATATTTATAAGATGAGAAATGAAAATTCCTGTACCAAAAATGTTTCTAATTTGTTCAGATTTTATAGTTTATACTTATGCACTATGAAATAATTAATGGCATTTTTTGAATGCTAACTTTGATATACTTTTTTTTTGATGATTGAAAATCTAGGTTTTAAATGATGCAAAAGAAGATTACGAAAAAAGTCAATCGAAAGAGGATGAAAACAAAACTATTCTGGAACAAATCATCGAGATCAGAAAAAACGTTCCAGATTTTGCCACAGATGAGGAGATGGTCCATCACATGTTGACACTATACGCAGCTGTAAGTAATAACCTTGTCTATATAAGGGTAATAATATTTCGGTTTAGAAAGTCTTGCGACGTTGTCCGATGCCTGTTAATCCATTGCTCCTCACTTAGATTTCTGACATCAAGAATTCTTGGGTCTTCCACGCTTCCTTTGATTTTGAGGTATCCATTACATATCTTGTTTTGGAAGTCTGGTATCATCCATTCTCTGTATATATCCATCATAGCCTGTATAATATATATGCTTATAAATCAATAATTTAAGTTGTATTGGTTTTCAGAGTGAAGATACCATAAGCCAAGTGAGTTCTTACGTTTTGGTTATGCTTGGAATGTACCCTCACTATCAAGAAAGAGTAGTAAAAGAAATCGACGCTGTACTGGGAAAAGAAGATATAAGAGAAGACGATATATCAAGATTAGAATTTATGGAGATGGTCATAAAGGAAGTGATGAGACTTTTTCCTATAGCACCGTTCATTATGAGGAAGGCTGTTGCCGATACCGAAGTTGGTGAGTTCTTTTCAAATTATTTAGAAAAAAAATCATGATAAATGCTCAAAATTACCATCGGCAATAAATAAATATTTGTTTGATCATTTTTTTTTTGTTATTTTATGAATAAGGTTGTAATAGTTTGTCCAAAGATGGCAGTGACAGTTGTTGTCATAAGAGTAACAGCTTTTTACTTTCCAGTTTTTCAATGCCTCCTGGGTACACATTTTAAATAAGGTAGGTGACAATCTGCACCTTTGTCTGAGTCCTTCTAATGTCAGGAAGGATTTCGGAAGGAACTTCCCTTGTGTGATCATACTTTTTAGATTTTTGTAGAGGGTGGGTCAAATTCGACACTTTTAAATGGAAACACCCTTTTCTATAGGAGATAGACAAAAACTAATATCGGTGTCTGGAGCTCAGTTTTTGTCAAAAACATGATGGTGAAAACCGTATATCGATATCTGTTACCGTTTCGGAGTTACGAGGTGATTTTCAAAAATATGCATTTTTAACAAATCGCTGTAACTTTTTTGCCATGGAGAATTTTGTATTTTTATGAAAACATTTCCAAGGCACCTTTTTACGTAGAATTTAATGGTTTAAGTATAATTTTTTTAAAATTAATAATTTAAGAATTATCAACAGAAAATTTGATTTTTTATACGGGACACCCTGTATATTTTTAATTTATTGAAAAGAATTTAAAAATACCTTTCCAAAAATATAATGTACTTGATATTTTGCTCGATTCTTCTTCGAGATATAGAGTACCTATATAAAAATTCGTACCCTTTAAATAAGTAGGCTTTGCACCGGCTGTAATGCAAACAAATTCTAGCTGTGAGCATGAATTAAAATAAAAATAATATTTGCTATGAGAGATTTTATAAAAATTTAAAATATATTTAACCAACATCAACACATTTAAACTATATCTAATAACAATAAAAATAAATAGCAAACCAAGACATGAGATTTTGCTACAGGTGTAAAGACCGTCTTTTGTTATGGACAGACGGGGCAGTTTTTGAACATTTCTCGCGGAATTCATTATCTCAGTGGGGGTGAAAGGTACCCTCTCATAACTGCTAAGTATTTCTAATTCTTGTCTAGATTATACGGAAGAATAAGGAACCTTTATTCTTCCGCAAATATATCCATAAGATTAGATCCATGGGAACTTAATCAGACGGCCTCGACGGCCAACGGCTGGGATCTTGGTTAGCTATTCAATTATTCTTAAAATTGGCTACAAAAATTTGCTGATAACTTCAGCATTCAGGGCGTCGGCGTCGCGTCGTCTTGCTGGAAAAAATATGTTTTCGAGTTCCATTCAGATAATTAAAAATATAGAGGGTGTCCCAAATAAAAAATCATTTTTTCTGTTGATAACTACTAAATTATTAATTTAAAAAAAATTATACCATTAAATTCTAACCATTAAATTCTACGTAAAAAGGTGCTTTGGGAATGTTTTCATAGGAATACAAAATTTTCCATAGCAAAAAAGTTGCAGCGATTTGTTAAAAATGCACATTTTTGAAAAACACCCTGTAACTCCGAAACGGTAACAAATATTGATGTGCGGTTTTCACCATCATGTTTTTGATGAAAATTGAGCTCCACACACCGACATTAGTTTTCGTCTATCTCCTATACAGGGTCCGGCAATAGTGCGTCGGGCATCTGTAGCTCCTAGAATAAAAAACTTGAGAATTTTGTTTAAGTGCAGACCTAAAGTATGTACCAGGATGTATTTCAGGAAAATATTTTAACTTCTATAGGGTGGCTCAAAAAAGTGTGAGTGGACCTGGATGATTTTTTTAAATGGAACACCCTGTATATTATTGCATTTTGGCTTCCTTTTCAGATCACTTTACATAACCCTAAGATATGAATAAATATATTTCGATAGTTTCAGAGATATTAAAAAATAAATCAAAAATATATATTTTCAGCCCTTCTTAAAAAATTATTAATAATACAAGAACTGTTCTGAAATCAAAACTATATTAGGTATATACATTAGATGGTCTGTTCTTACTTTGCTATAAATATGAAAATCGTAAATTATACAGGATGTTCAAAATTCTACGCCAAACTTACTAAAATATAAAATAATTTTTCTTCGTTTTTTAAATGGAACGCCCTGTATATTATTTTTTTGATAGAACAGTTCTTGTATTAATAATTTTTTAAGAAGGGCTGAAAAATATATATTTTTGATTTATTTTTTAATATCTCTGAAACTCTCGAAATATATTTATTCATATCTTAGGGTTATGTAAAGTGATCTGAAAGGAAGCCAAAAATGCAATAATATACAGGGTGTTACATTTAAAAAAAATCATCCAGGTCCACTCACACTTTTTTGAGCCACCCTATAGAAGTTAAAATATTTTCCTGAAATACATCCTGGTACATACTTTAGGTCTGCACTTAAACAAAATTCTCAAGTTTTTTATTCTAGGAGCTACAGATGCCCGACGCACTATTGCCGGACCCTGTAGAAAAGGGTGTTTCAGGTGATTTTTTTTTGGTCAAGTATCTCAAAAGAATTTATGTTTATTTCAGAGGGATACACTATTCCTAAAGGCGCTTCTGTCATGATAGCCATTAGCCTGATGCATAGAGATCCAGTCCATTGGGAAAAGCCAGACGAATTCTACCCGGAACATTTTTATCCAGAAGCAGTTCAAAAACGCCATCCTTATGCCTACGTGCCTTTCAGCGCAGGCTCTAGACAATGCATAGGTTTGAATTTTTTTTTTTAATTTTTTACAACTAATTTTTTTATTTTGTTACAAAGGTTTTGTTAGTTTACAATATTAAGAAAGGGCGAACTCGGTGAACTACAAATCGTTTATTTGTGATTTTTTTTACTGGCTATACAGGGTGTCCCAGAAATAAGTGCAGATATTTTAAGTGGTAATATATTTCGAGTTTTTTTGCGAATAAAAATTGTTGACATTTTCCGATAAATTTTAAAAAACTTTTTAGTGCCACTTGTTTATTTACCTGATATTTCTCTATGGTGTATCTAAACCTTGCAGTGTTGTCACCTCCTACGTTATCCATATTCATCATGTTTTTGTTTTCACTGTAATTTTCAATCTGTATATAAAAAAAACATAAAAAATAACTCTTAAAATTGCCGTATTATGAAGTAGTTTCATTAAAAAAAAACATTTTTTTAAATATTTTCCTTGTATTTACCCTTTCAATGAGAACCAAACTGGGTAAAATTATTCTTAAGTTTACGAAAATCATGATTATACCGCAAGATAACTTTATTTAGCACTAAATTTAATAAAATAATTCACCATATTATCATCATATTGAGATCAAATAAAAGAAAATACCAACAGGTTTATCGGAATTCACTATTCGGAACATCGACAAAATCAGACAAATAAACCGTATACAAACGACACACAGCAATGCATTCCAGGGATTTCAAATTTCACTAATTATAACATATACTTCTTTTCACTATCTGGCAACACAGGGCGTCTAAGAAGCTGAAAAACCTCGTGAAAAAAACCTTAATAGCCGGTTATCGCCAGCGGTTCCCAAAATCTTGCCATTATTTTTTTAAATTTTCAAAGTTAAATAACTCGATTATTTTTAATTTATTTTTAAAATGGACACCCTGTATAATTTTTTATTGATCTGGTTTATTATAAATATTATAGAGTCTTCATCATTTTTATTAAAATCAGTGAATATGTTGAAATCAAATTCTAAAATATTTAGTATAGTAGGTAGAAAATCTTTGTTTTTTTGTATTAGATACGTGAATTATTTTTGCTTTTTTATAACTTTCTTTCTTTTAACAGGTAAAATATACGCCTACATGGCCATGAAAATCGTGCTTGCCACCTTTTTGCAAAAGTTTAGCGTTGAGGCGGATGGTACTTTACAAGATAAAGCTCTAACTGCTGATATAAGTGTCAGATTCAAAGATGGGGTTTACCCTGTCAGAATAAAGAGAAGAACGTAATATACTGTGTGTTTTATTTACAACCAACATCCCTTAATATAGACACTAGCTGACCCGGCAAACGTTGTTGTGCCATATAAATTATTCCTATGATTAATCTCATCCCTACTTTGTAACTATTGATCAGTTATCGTTATATCGCTATTAAAAAATAGGGGTTGGTGGTATAAGGGTGGAAACTTAGGGTTGTATGTATTTTTAGTGCCACATAAAAAGATAAAAAAAAATTTACCTAAAAAAAATGGGGTGGACCACCTTTCTCACTTAGGAGTATAAAAATTAAATAACAACCTATTCTCAGACCTACTGAATATACAAATAACATTTCGGAGGTGTATTGTAACAAAAACTATTAAAAATAGGGGTTGATGGAAGAAGGGTGAAAATTTAGGGTTGCATGTATTTTTTAATGCCACGTTATAAAAAAATCAAAATAAAAAACATTGTCCACACAGTACAAAAATGGGGTGGACTACCCTTATCATTTAGGGATATAAAAAATAGATAGCAACCTATTTTCAGACCTACTGATATACATATAAAATTTCATTAAAATCGGTCAAGCCGTTTCGAAGATGTATGGCAACTAAAACTATTAAAAAATCAACCCCTATTAAAAAATGGGGGTGATGGTAGAAGGGTAAAAATTTAAGGTTGTATGTATTTTTAATACCACGTCATAAAAAAATAAAAGTAAAATTTTGTCCACAAAGTAAAAAAAAAACTTGGGGTGGACCACCCTTATCGCTTAGGGGTATAAAAAATAGATGACAACCTATTCTCAGACCTAGTGAATATACATATAAAATTTCATTAAAATCGGTTAAGCTGTTTTGGAGGAGTATGGTAACTGAAACTATTAAAAAAAACAAACCCGGATTTTTTGCTAAAATTTTGGGAACCACTGGATCTTTTCTGGATTTTCTTTCTTGTAAATTTAATCTAATACCTATGTTGCCATATTATCAAGAAATTATGTTTTTCAACTAAAAACTAAAAAATTTTTTTTTTCAAAAAATTTCGAATTTTCAAATTTTTTTTTCGCGTAAAAAACCTCATAGTTGTATTTCTGGGGTTGAACTATACTACCAGTTAAAATACTTGCACTTAATTCTGGGACACCCTGTATATTAGATTGCTAAACATTTAAACTAGATTTATGAAAATAGATAAAAAATTCATATTCTAGTTACAAAAGTGCTTCACATTTTAGAGAAAGAGGTGTGTGTGTGATTTGTAAACAAAATTTACATAAAAAAATATTTCATATTGAGACACAGGTCAATGAAATATGTTCTAAAAGGTTATAGTTGTGAAGAAACATGAAAAGCATTAGAATATAAAAATTTTCCTATTTCAAGAACAACTCTAGTTTTAATAAATATCTACATATATTTACAGGGTGTTTCACAAAATCTCTTTATTATCATATTTTAGGATATCAATCAATATAAGATTGTGAGGATACTGTGTCTTTTATTCCCTCATCGGAGGATATTCATTGAGAAAATCATTTATTTCTTATTATACAGGGTGGCGCACCTCATTTGCCTCGGTTGGCACATTTAAATTATTAAATAAAGTCCATAAAGTAATGTCGATGTTTGAAAATACCTACTAACTGTCACTAGCAAATTGCCATGGAGACACCAGCCATCTTGATTGCCATTTTATTGAAAAATCGCTTTTTATTCAAAATCTGATCCAGATAGGTATAGGAAACCCTAATCTAGTTTGAAAGAGCATTTAAATCTGCTTCGACTTATTCAAAAAAATACATAATGTTGTATTTGAAATAACGAACTTTTTATGTCAAATAAATATTTAAAATAGACCAGCAATTTTTGATACCCCTGTATACATTTAAGGAAGCAATAATTTTTTTTAGTAAAGTTTATTTCTCTGGCTTCAAAGTCGGCACAAAAATTAACTCTGAAAAGTAATGTACAGGGTTTTTACAAACTTTTCATTTACAACGTTTTATTATAGCATGCGTATTTAAACATATTTAAATATCTCAAAAACCAAGGCATTTAACAATATTAAACCCTTATAATAAATGTCTTATTTTATGTCCAAGAATCGAAAAATGAAATAAAATACCGGGTGTTCCATAAGAAAAAATATAACTTTGGTATGGATCTTAGTTCTGACACACCCTGTACATTTCAAAATAATTTTAAATTGTTTAAAACGATAATTTTAATGCACGTTGCTTCTCTACATGTACCCATAAAAAATGTTGTTTCTACATCTTTCCGTTTTCGTATAATCAACCGAGGTGAATGAGGTGCGCCACCCTGTATATATTATTCCGCGTAATGAAAAATCTGTGAATAATTTTCCTCTCAAAATTTCTCTACGCATTCTCTAGAGACCTTCAGTGAGTACGTAACATTTTCCACCTATATCAACCAGTCGTAATTTAGGCTGTTTACATAATAAACCTTTTAACCATAATAAGCCGTTCACTAGCATCAACATGAAGCAAGTTATAAGATTTTTTAAAAGATCTTTCACAATGCTGCAGACACTTAATTAATTCTCTCGAAGTTTTAATGAGATCGAAGATTTCTTTAAATTTTATCCTAAAGAAAATTACAATATTTTCGTGTTTCTTAACAACCAGTTCAATATCAGTCGCTTTTTAACAGTCGGTTTATAACGTTATTTCTTATTTTACTGAATTGGAAAGAGAAAAAAATAGTTTAGTGTTTTGTCGTTTTAGTAAATTTGTAGTTTAAACAATGATGTTATTAACGTATTTTATTAGTTTCATAATTACTATAGTTTTGGGGTTAAGTGCATATTTTTGGAGTAAAAGAAAAATGTACAGGCTGTCTTTAAAGTTACCTGGACCAGTATCATTACCTGTCATAGGAAACGGATTGGAATTCTGGTGCAAAGATGAAGGTAAAGTAATTTATTATACAGGGTGGCGCACCTCATTCGCCTCGGTTGATTATACGAAAACGGAAAGATGTAGAAACAAAATTTTTTATGGGTATATGTAGAGAGGCAATGTACATAATTTAAAATTATTTTGAAATGTACAAGGTGTGTCAGAACTAAGATCCATACCAAAGTTGTATTTTTTCTTATTGAACACCCGGTATTTAATTTCATATTTAGATCCTTGGACACAAAATAAAACTTTTATTATAAGGGTTAAATATGTTTACAAGCTTTGGTTTTTGAGATATTTAAAGATATTTAAATATTCATGCTATAATAAAAAGAATTGTCGACACCCTGTACATTGCTTTCAGAATTGATTCTTGTGCTGATTTTTAAGCCAAAAAAATAAACTTTACTGAAAAATTTGATTGCTTCGTTTAAAAACAGCATATCTCCAATACAAACAGAGATAATGTCGTGATTAAAAAAATAAAATGCTCACAAAAGATGAGGCTACAATGCGATTTGCAATAGCTACTACCGCTGCTGCACCCTACAGGGTGTTACAAAGTTTAGGCAAAACATTTCGTCTTATTGTTGTGCACTGTATATGCTCAAAATAAATTTGGAATAAAAATTGCTAACGTAGCATCCGTTAAGAAGGAATTAATTTACAATTTAAAGAAAAAAAATAATATAAAAAAGTGAATAAATAATATAATATATTGAATATAGAATAAATAATATCATATTTTGTGTCTTAATATATTTTTTTCCTTAACTTAGATATTTTTGAACGAGCTGTGAGCTGTATCAGAAAATATCCAAGCCCCTTAAGTTTTTGGTTTGGTCCAAAGTTCTCCATAGTATTTAAAGATGCTACCCAAGTGGAGGTAATAAGTATAAAAGTCTATTAAATTAATTTATTAAAAATAAGAGTATATTAAAACTGCAACCTTAATTAAGTTGACAAATGGAAAAAACAATTTCTTTTTAGAAAATTTTTATGTCGTCCAATTTTTCTTACAAAGATGACATTTACAACTTTATGAAAGAGTTTGATGGGGAGGCTCTAATTACAGGATCTGGTAAGTATAAATTTCCATAAAATCTGTTGTTTATACAGGGTGATTTGCGGTCAAAGTACGTTTCATGTTTATGGAGAACTGGTGATTTTTGTATAAAGGTACCTGCCCCATCTGTCTAAATTATTTTCCTCATTACAGTGTTGCCTCTTTATACTAAAAGTGTTAGGACCTTTGTTACTTTACATAGGACACCCGGTGTATTATTACATTTTTCAAAACTACTTTCATATTATCTCATAATTTTTCTATTATACTAACCTATACCTATCTTTAAAATAGTTTTCGAGATAAAAAATAAAAATTGACAAAAACACGATCTTGACTAAAAAGGTACTAAAAACTTTTAGGTACTAAATGGAAAAGAGATAGAAAACTAATGTCCTTTATGTTTAATAAGAAAAACACAATGAAGTATTTTGATAATGTTTTTAAACATTGCAAATTACTGATGCAAATACTAGAAAAGGAAGTGGATCAGCCTAGTTTCAATGTACAACAATACATTAATCGTGCCGCTACTGATTTTGTTAATGGTATGTAGTAAAAATTCCGTATATAATTAATGGTACAAAATTACTTAAATTTAATTGCTTTTAGAGTCATTTTTGGGTGTGAAGTTTCATGCACAAACTGGAGAATTGGATGATTTTTTGGACAAAATTGCAAGGTACATAATATAGACCACTACCTTGCAAATATACCGGGTGCGTCTCAAAAGTGGCTCACTCCTATAACATTTTTATTTTTTCAGATAAAGAAACGAAATTTGGTATGTTAGTATATGACATAAATTAGGATTGATTGACGTATTCAATTGTTTTTGGTCACTTCCTGTTTCACCGGAAATGACTACAACTTTTGATTTTCAAATGGCTCCTTCGGTACATTTTTACTATATTCGATAGAAAATGACACTCTGAATAGAATGACATATCATGTGTCAACTTTTGTGCCACGGATGTGTTAAAAACACTAATTTTAAATCAAGGAGACTTGGAAATATAGATTTGATCGTCTAATGTTTTTCGTATCTTGTCGTGGCCAGCTAAAAGATGCCTAAATCGTATTTTTAATCATATCTATTTTTTTTCAAATGGAACAAGGGTGACTCATTAGCATATTTGGAAAAATCATTTTTTACGAATAATTTGGTACCACACACTTGGTATTTTGAGTCAAATTATCGTTATGAACCGCATGTTATAATTTCAAATAAACTATATTCAAAAATGTCAGAAGTTGACATATTATATGTCGTTCTTTATTTAAAGTTTCTTTTTTAAAGTGTTATTTTCTATCGAATAAAGTAAAAAAATACCGAAAGTGTCATTTAAAAATCAAAAGTGGTAGTCAATTCCGGTGAAACAGAAAGTGATCAAAAACAATTGAATACGTCAATTAATCCGAATTTATGTCATATACTAACAAACCAAATCTCGTTTTTCTATCTGAACATCTAAATACAGTTGAATATGAACAGTTGCTTGATTAATGTTATTGTGTTTGATTTATGTTATTAACATTGACAGGACTTATGCTTTGGTACACAGAAGGATGGTCAAACCATGGCTACAAGTAGAGTTTCTTTACAAACTCACCCCCACCTACAAGGAACAGGAACTTTGCAAAGAGGTTATCCACGGATTCTTTTATAAGGTAAAACTATTTATGTATATACAGGATACCTAGCAGGATAGTTTACAAAAATAACCTCTATTTCAATAAAAACAAATCATATAAATTTTAGGCATTGAACCAAGCGAAACAAAACTATGCACAGTCTAAAGATAAAGATGAACTATCAAAAACAATGTTGGAACAAATATTAGAAATAAGGAACGATGTGCCTGATTTTGCAACGGACGAAGAAATCGTACATCACTTGGCAACACTGTATTCAGCGGTATGATTGAAATCTTTTGTTTCTTAGTAAAACATTAATATCTTCTTCATTTTGAATAAACTTAAGAATAAGCTTAAGAAAGAAAAGCCGGGAATGGTTGCAGTACAGGGTGTCCCACTAAGAATAGCTGTCAGCTGTATCTCGGAAAATATTAGTCAGAGAGCTTGCGGAAAAAATATTTATAACTAAAGAGGCTATGAGAAGTTGCTGGAAATGATTTTCAAGTTTGTAAAACGGCCGCTAGAGGGCGCAACTGCTATAGAAAATAAGAAAATTGAGTTTTTACACAATTTTGCCTAGATAACTAGTACAATAAATAATAGATCCATAATCTTCAAAAAATTTTCAATATTTTTTGTTAACACCATTTTCCCCTATCTGCTAAAATAAAGTGGTGGGGGAAGGTTCGATCTGTTTTTATTTAAATATTAATAACTTACGTTTTTTTTTAAATGTTTTATGAAACACCCTGTATAAATAGTGTTATTTGGGCATGTTATTAAACGAAAACTAGCTGAAATTCTTTATATTTTCAAGAGTGAAGACACCATAACTCAGATCAGCTCATATGTCTTGGTTTTGTTGGGCATGTATCCTCATTATCAGAAGAAAGTGGTCGAAGAGATAGATTCTATTATTGGAAAAGAAGATGTAAGAGATTGTGATTTAGTCAAGTTTGAGTACCTGGATATGGTGATAAAAGAAGCTTTAAGACTATTTCCTATTGGTCCTTTTATTTTAAGAAAATCTCATGAAGATGCCGAAATTGGTAATAATATTCATCTTCCTAAAACTTTATATTCATTTTAGTTGGGGAGAGTAGTCTAAACCGTACCGTTTTGTACAAAAAAAAAATAATAAAATAAAATGTATAATAAATAAAAAATAAAATGTACAAAAATATAAATATAAGAAGTCCAAAATAACCGAGTTATTTTGAAAAATTTCGAAAAAAAATGATTTTTTGCTTAAATTTCAAGAACTACTAGAACTTTCCTGGGTTTTCTCTCTTGTAAACTTAATCTATTACTTATGTTGACATATTATCAAGAAATTACGGTTTTTAATTAAAAACTAGGGTGCCCGGTGGCGTAAAGGTATACAGCTCTCGTCTACCAATCTAAAGGTTCTGGGTTCGAATCCCACACCCGGTATTTCATCAGCTGACTATTTTTATTAAAATAAAAATAGTTTGGGTACCTAGGTCGACTCAGCCTTAAAGGAGTACTTGGGATTCACAATCCTAAAGTAATAATAGGCGGTTGAAGCGCACCTCCATTGTATACCGAACGGCTCTAGCAGGGCAAGCTGTACCTTGCTATTCCCAAGGCGTTAAACGCTATATACGGGAGCTATTATTATTATGTTCTTGAATCTCGGGCTTTCCGGTATTTAACGTAGTCGCGGACTTAAGTCAAGCGTCAACGCTTTTTACTGTGTATTTAAGACTTGTCGTGTAATATTACATGTGTGGAGGATAACTGTTTTTTGAATGGGTATATAAAGTTTTGGTGCAAGTTCAAGGCCTTTCAGACTATCATGTAATGATCTTGGGATCAGTCCTGTTGATGACACTATTATTGGTATAATTTTTACAATGTCCTGGTGCCACATCTGCCTTATTTCTTCTGCTAGAGGTATATATTTTTCAATTTTTTCAGTGTGTTTCTTCTTGACATTTTGTGAATTTGGTATGGATCTCTATTAAGTATGTCGTTTTGGTTGGTTTGTGGATGAGCGTGATGTCTGGTTTGTTGTTTGGTGTGGTTTTGTCTGTGATTATATCCCGGTTCCAGTAGAGCTTGGCTGTCTTATTTTCTAGAACGTTAGCTGCTTGATATTTGTAGTATGGTGTATGGTAGCAGATGAGTGAATATTTCTTTGCTATTTCCTGATGGATTATTCTGCAAACATCGTCGTGTCTTTGGGTATATTGTCTGGAAGCAAGTATAGGGCATCCCCCGGTTATGTGTTCTATTGTTTCGGTTTGTGTGTGACATAGTCTGCATTTGTCTGTAGGTGTTTTGGGGTCTTTGATTATGTATTTCTGGTAATTACGTGTGGCGATGATCTGGTCCTGGATTGCTATTATGAAACCCTCGGTTTCTCCAAACAGGTTACCATGAGTAAGCTATGCATTGGATGCTGCTATGTCAATGTGTGGTTGTGTTAGTTGGTTTGCATGTTTTCCATGTAGGGCTTTGGATTTCCATTTTTCAATTTTAGTGTTTGTTGTTGTAATTGCATCAACTGGTATGAATGCTTTATTGTTGAATTGTAACGGTGTACCTGATGTTGTTAGGTTAACAATGCTTCGGTGTAGTGGGCAAGTCGGCGGTGTAGTTATTATTATTATTATTATTAAAAAGGTACGGTTTAGGAGCTGGTACGGTATAGGCGATTTTCCCCTAAATAGTGATGTAGAATAGTGGTGAATATTTGCAATATTTTAATATTTTTGATGAAGACAATATCTTTTAAATTGATTTAAATAATTATTCAATAATTCACTTAACTAATCATTAATGTATCCACATTGAAAAACTAAATATATGTTATGCTTGATCTTTTAGGTGAATACTTTATACCTAAAGGAACAACAGTTATGGTGGCAATTCATCTCATTCACAGAGATCCTGTACAATGGGAAAAACCAGAAGAGTTCTATCCTGAGCATTTTATGCCAGAGTCTGTAAAAAAGCGGCATCCTTATGCTTTTGTGCCGTTCAGTGCTGGAGCCAGACAGTGTCTAGGTTAGTTATTTTCATTAATACTTAGAAAAGATATTGTCCATATAAGAACATGAAACACTGAAATTTATACACTTCTACAAGCTATATTACAAAGTATTTTTTCACTCTGGAGACACATTTGACTAACCTAGTAGGTAATCATCCGGAGTAGATGATTAAAAATGGAGTTAGAATGTAGAATGTTTATAGGAGGGGAGTTAATCACCGCGACCTTATAGATCTATTGTGTGTTCCCCTTTCTTGAGTTATAACTCGTTATAACTCATCACACAGTCTCAGGGCTTTAACAAAAGCCAGTATCTGAGACGACTCCACAGAGGCCAGCTCTCCATCCTCGACATTAGCCGTACCAAAGTTCATGGCACGAATGGTCGTCGTCTCGGCGCACTTAGTGATAAGGTGTTCTGGTGTTTCCCCATTTTCCCCACAGAATCTGCATTCGCCGTTGTTTCTCAGCTTCAGCCTACTGAGGTGTTCGTTGAGGAGACAGTGTCCTGTTAGAAACCCCGTGACAATCCGAAGATTGTTTTTACTTAAATCAAGGAAAACCTTTGATTTTTCTCGGTCGTAAGTTCTGAGGAATTTTTTCGAGTGTCTTAGACCGTTAGAGGACACCCATTCCAAGTTAGGGATGGAGTCTTCCAGATTCTTCAGTTCCACTTTTAGTTGGTTCCCGTTTGGAAAACAGAACGGTTCTAGTCCAGTTAGTGGACTGTTTGCTCCTTTCCTAGCTAGATAATTTGCTTTTTCATTGCGTTCTATCCCTTGGTGAGCAGCTGTTAGTAAGAAGTTTTACTTCAAACACGAGCACATAGTGCACACACAATGTTTTCTAAAATTATGTTGCAGTGTGATTGCCCAAACATCATAATTATTATAGAAATAAAGATGGCTAACTTTAATACGGTCAATATAAATTTTGATAGGTAGTTGATTAGACAAAAAACAAAAAAAATTATAACAAAGCTGTTGAATAGGTGCTTTCATAGACACTAACTAAATTAACTGACTTTTTTTAACATGAGAGGGCACAACTTTTGTAAAGGAAGAATTGTTTTGCAAGACTTTTTGAAGCTTTTTTTTATTTTGTGGTTTGGACTGGATTGAATTACTTATACAAATTCTATTTTATTTATTTTTTTTTCAGGAAAGATCTACGCTTACATGGCAATGAAAGTAATAATTGTTACTTTCTTGCAAAGGTTCGCTGTTGAAGCTGATGGATCCTTACGTGACAAAGAACTGACAGCCGATATTAGTGTTAGATTTAAAGATGAAACATATCCTATTAGAATTAGAAAACGACATTGACATATCATCATCTTCAACTTGACATCATCATCTTCAACTTATTCAACCATTTCCAATTATGGTGTAGCCGCCCTCACATATTTAGATACCCTCTTTGTAGTTGGGCTCATTGTTTAGGCCTATTGTATAAGCCTATTTGTTTTGTAACTACTTATTATAGTCATAGATAAAAGAACTAAGATTATAGTAATTAGTTAATTTAGATGTGATAGAAAAATGATTTAATTAATGAGAATCCATGTTAAATAGAACAAAATATCCTTTATTGGTATAAATAATTTTTCTGTATCCAGTTTGGGTTAGAATTATTATATTGATAATAAGGCATTTTCAGTTATTTTTTTTATAAAATGCAATGATTTAATGTAATGCATTTTGTTTATACCATTTTTTTGGTTAGTTGTTGTATTTTATTGTTAATAAAGTATTTTTAACTTATATATGTTTTATAAGTCTTTAATAAAATATATATATGTCTTTAATAAAATAATTTAATTAAAATTTTAATACCTCAACGCTAAACAAATAATTAAAATGGACAAAATACAATAATAGAATTCTATATTTTAATGCCGAAAGTTAAGAAATAAGAACAATAGTCAAGAATAAAAATAATATACTACTTTGAATCTGGTAGACAATATCAGTATTGAAAATAAAAGACTTTTGGACTTCCATTTTCTCTATTTATTTGTTTACACAACTTTTCGTCCAGAAGGACCACTGACCGTTATTAAGTGTAAACCAAAGACCTCTAAATGGGTAGACAGAACACTCCATTCATAAAACTCAATTTTTTAGAATCATACATGGTTTGACACTTTTATGGGAGTTAAAAAGAGATGGGTACATAAATATGACAATATGGTTGAGTTTCGTCTATCTTTCTGTCATTTGGCTCTATCAGTGGCGTGACGGTGGCATGATGTTTTTTTTTATCAAAAATTGATGAATTTCATCAAAAATTGATTGGGATTGCCTCAGATCAATTTTCCATTATAACTAGTTTTGCCTGAGGTCTAACTGTGGGTAACTCTAATTTCACAATCGAAAGCGCCAACAAATAAGGAAATACGAATTTTTGTAATAATCTACTTATAACTAAAAGTTTCTAAATTCGCTACTGAAAGCATGGCTAAAGGTAAAAAAACGTAATGACACTTACCGTCGAAATATCAATTCCGGGTTAGGATAGTCTACCTTTTTAAAAATTATGCACTGGCGAACCATCCTAGATAGTTAAAAACTACTTTAAATAGTTTTCTTTGCAATAAACACTAATAATTATTAGAAAGTTATTCAAAAACTACAAAAACTTTCAACTACCGCAGAAAACTCAAAACCGCGCGCTGTCAAATATAAGTTGAATGAAAACAAATGAAAACGTCAAATGTCAGCGTAATTCCTACAGATTTCGACAATAATTTCGTAGTAAAGATGAATCTACAGCGATAATTAGAGAACTAAAAATAATTTCAAAGGTATAATCCTGGCATAATCTATGTATATTAATTAAAGTTATATACCTATACAAATGTTTAGTTTAAAGTTTCTATAGGTACCCAAAAAACATTAATAACAATACTAACATTTGGAATTCGAATCGTATTCTATCACATACCGCGTAAATCTGTCATCAACGATTTTTGCGGAAAACGGTTCGTGATCGCGATAAAATGTAAATTGTTTTGTCTCCCTTTATTTAGATGTCTTTGGTGTGAACTAACCTAAATCCTAAAACTAGTGAGACATACATATACCGAGCATTCACCCAAGCGAATATTCATAATTTCGACCATCTTCAACAAGAACAATGGCTTTTGCATAACCTTCGACACTAAAAACCACATTCAATCGTACAAAACAATAATCACCCAAGCCACCTCGTCATTATGAAGAATGACATCAAAAAGTAACGATAATTGAAAATATTGCAAAATGTTTGTGGCAAGTTCATTTTGCCCTTAAAAATTAACCAAGGCAAGTATTGACATAAGTCAACAAACAAAATATTCAGGAGACATGGTTCTGACTGAAAAATAATGTTTTAGGTTTAGGAAAACTTGCCCACGAAATTATTGCACAGGGTGCTTTAAAGGTCTTTAACAACTCTTCGATTAACCCTGTATAATAGATCAAATGCTAAAGTTTATTATAAACTGAGATTACGAATTAATGTTGATTTATTTATATACAGTTTGCTAAAAAAAGTCAAGGAAATAGGGCTAAAAATAAAAAAAATAACCACATTGCGTTTTTTACTTGCATCTGAGTGTATACAGGATGTTTCAAAAAACATGTGAGATATCATGGTACAAAGTTGGCGGAAAAATAATGTTTTTATTTTTATCTTGAAAACAAAAGAGATAGACTAATGAAATTTTATGGAAGCATTACTGTTATGAAAACACACTTTCTGGTAATTTTTTCACTTTTTTAAAATGAGTGGAAGGGGTTGAAATAAACTACCCCTATCATTCTTGTTAACGAAATTTAAAGAAAAATCTTATCAAACACATGCAAAAAATTAATTTGGATAGTTTAGTTTGTTTAGAAACTTTTTATCTCTTGTATTTTTTGATAAAACTCACCGATTTGAAATTAAAAATAAAATGTAAAGCATTACATGTCAGGACAAAAACATTTTTAGATTAAGAATCTAGTGATAATAACGATAATAATAATCATCTAGATAATAACGCATTGCAGTAGAGTAATGTCAAATAAAATAATATTAGGAACATTCTAAAGTAACAGCGGCCGACTAGATTTTTCCTAAAAAATTACAGCAGCCCACTAGATTCTTTATCAGAAAATGTTTTTTGTCCTGGCATGTAATGCTTTACATTTTATTTTTTAATTTCAAATCGGTCAGTTTTATCAAAAAAATACAAGAGATAAAAACGTTTCTAAACAAACTAAACTATCCAAATTAATTTTTTTGCATGTGTTTGATAAGATTTTTCTTTAAATTTCGTTATAAGAATGATAGGGGTAGTTTATTTCAACCCCTTCCACTCATTTTAAAAAAGTGAAAAGATTACCAGAAAGTGTGTTTTCATAACAGTAATGCTTCCATAAAATTTTATTAGTCTATCTCTTTTCGTTTTCAAGATAAAAAATAAAAACATTATTTTTCCGCCATCTTTGTACCGCGATATCTCCCTAATGGTTGACTTTTGACCCAACGTTTATGAAGCAAACTACCCTTTATTTTGAACAAGGAATCACCCCCTGAAGTTTTTCGCATTTGTTTTGAAACACCCTGTATACAGTTTGCTAAAAAAAGTCAAGGAAATAGGGCTAAAAATAAAAAAAATAACCACATTGCGTTTTTTACTTGCATCTGAGTGTATACAGGATGTTTCAAAAAACATGTGCCATCTCTCGTGGGGAGATTCCTCACGTAAAAATAGGATTTATTTTTCATATCAATATAGGTCCGATTCTGCTTTGTTTCGTAGCTACAGGGTGTTAAAGTCTTAATATTTTTTTGATTTATTATACTTTTCCTCCAAGTACTTTTAGCGTTTCGAATGAAATTTTGATGGTAACAGTTAGTATAAATGCGACATATTTTAAAGCTAAAAAAATGTCAACTTATTCACCAGGGACGTGCGTATGGGTTATCACTAGTAGTGGGAACTATCGAATGAATACTATCGAAACATTCGATAGTTGCAATTCATTCGAATAATTCGATAGTTAGTAAGAAAACATTCGTTGAAAACTATTCAAATAAAAATTATCGAATAGATCCGTCATCTGCCTTGAAATATTGTATTCGGCAGCAAAAACCATTCATTTATAAAATTCATTCATTTATGAAATTCGTCAGGATCGATTATAATAAAATATTAACTGAATTTTAGTTGTCGCCCGGCGACGTAGGTTTCTTTCCGAGAAACCCGACAGCGGTCGGTGGCAATGCTATGAAAGAAGCCGGCATCTTTGATTTTTTGCCGAGTCAGATATAGATAAGGACACATTATTTTTTTTATTGAGGTGCTAGTATTTACACAGAAAATACATTATGAAGGGCGCTGTTGCCATATTTTGGTATTAGTTGATATTAGCACAGAATATTATTGTTTGGCTTTAGTTAGTTAGGGATAATATGTCTATATATTCTGCATTTTTTTTTATTAATATTCTGTTGTTACACTGCAATAATACTTGTTATTTTGGATGTAGAGGAAAATGATTTTTAATGTTTTTAAGCAAAGACTGGTTTAATAAATAATAATAACAGTAATAATTTGTTATACCTATTAACAACATAATTTAAAATCATTTAATATAAATATTTTTTTTAAGTAGTAGCAAAATATAAACAACAAATTAGATGTCAAAATTATTTATATTAGATCCTATTTAAAAATAATATAGTCTCTAAATTTTTTGTGTTTGGCAACGTTGGTTTATTAAATAATAATAATTACAGAACTAATTTGTTATATTAACAACAAATTTTAAAATCATGAAATATAAACATTTATTAATTTTCTAAGCATGCAGTGTAATGGAAGGAAAATATAAATAAAAAATTAGAAATCAAAATTTTTTATATTAGGTGCTTTATATTACTATTTAAAAATTATATTTACTTTTACTGGCATTTACTTTAAAAAATAAATGAAATATTTCTTCGCAAAAAACTACATGTAAGAGAATTAGCATAAACAAAATACAAACATCGTTAACTTTTTTTTTTTAAATTGGCACGTGTAAAACTTTCATTTTAATTTTCTCACCCCATAGTTTGAGTTCGATAACCATTTACTTAACCACATTACTTAAATATGATTATTAAGTTCAACTAATTCATGTTATTAAAACATCTAAAATACAAATATGTATTTTTAAAATTAATTGTAAGTTCATCTCATCTCTCTTAAAAATTGCTACTTCTCAAAATTTCACATTAAAAAATAGACCATATACCATAAAAAATTAAATAATTGAAAGATCGGACTATGGAAAACCACACAAATTTTCGGAAAAATTTTGACCACCTGTACATGCACACAATCGTCAATAAATAAAATTCAAAATTAACTACTATTTTAGTATTTTAACTATTTTAATAAACGCAAAAATAGCACAGTATTTATACGGCGAAGTTATAAAATTTGGAAGAACTAATAATGCACTGACGCATACAAAAATCAAACGAATACTAAATTTCATTTATCAAAAGCATTCGATAGTCATGGCTCAACGATAACCATTTAGTCGCACGGCGAGGTTGTCACATATGCTTTAGTATACAAATGAATGAATGCTTTTATTCGAATAAAACCATTCGATAGTTGAAATCATTCATTCATTAACCATTCGATAGTCTAATTCATTCGATAGTTCCCATCGCTAGTTATCACTGAAATATTTTTCTAAAAAAGCATGTACGCCACTGATTTTTTTTCCTCTTAGCAAAATAGTGTAGGCAGTTTAATGCCGATTAAAAGTTGTTCGCTTGATATTTTGTCGTTTTCGGCCTCCTTGATGAAATAAACGCAATTTTATTAATATGCCTTGATCCTAGTCTAATAGCAACCTTTAAAAAAATTTAATATCATTAACTTGCGAAAGTTTTAAATAAGTACTCATTGATTCCTCATCAAAAAACATGAAAAAAAGTTCCTATAAACATGGGTATTGAAATATATAGTTTTAGAATTACAGGATGTTAAAACTTTTTAAAATTAGGTTTTTTGTAATTATCTTAAATATCATTATTTTTTATTATTTGAGATTGCTGTATGTTGGACTTATAGTAATAATAACTAATAGTAATAACTAAAATACTTATAGTAACTTTTACCCTCAAAATTTCATTCAAATCACTAAAAGTACTTGTAAGAAAGTTATAATAAATCGATTATTAAGACTATAATACCCTGTAGCTACAAAACAAAGCAAAATCGACCTATGTTGATATGAAAAATATGTCTTATTTTTACGTGAGGAATGAGAGATGGGACATGTTTTTTGAAACACCGTGTATAAAAATGTATTTCCGCAGTAACACATATTGCATGTATTTTTTTAATCGATTTTTTATTGCTGCAATCCGTTTCAAAATTTCGGCTGCAAAAAAACGATAAATAATATTCGTTTAAATAAAATAAATTTTATTGTTTTTTTTTGTTATATATACCTACTGCTAAGATGTGTAAAAATCTGTAAAATCCAATAAAAATATAAAGATGCAGGTCTACACTAAGACTCTTTTGGCCTGTGTTTTGGCATTAGCCGCTGCCAACTTCAGCGTTGCTCAAGAAGGTAAATTATATTTTTTTATCCTAACAAATTTATTATTAGTTACCTAGATAGTTACCAAGTATTAAAGGTTTATTGAAGTGAAACTTCTTTACGCGCGCTGGAAGTAAAAATTCAAGGCCGTGACACACAAGCTAGCGAGACGAAAAGTGGTAAGGATAGTCTACGGCTTAGAAAAACGCAGTGACGCGACGTGTATTTGTGAGCAGTCCACGTGTTCATCAAATTATCTATTATTTTTTTTTTATTTTACGCGTATAAAACTATTTGTTACACGTAAAATACTATTTTTTACGCGTAAAAAACTATTTGTTACACGTAAAAAACTATTTTTTACACGTAAGAAACTATTTTTTACGCGTAAATTTTTGTTTTTCAATTTATTACATTCTCAACATTTCTACACTTTTTTAAACGTGTACTTCAAATCCTTCAATTTAATAGCTGTTAGTAAGAAGTTTCACTTCAAATATGCGCACATAGGGCACACATAATTTTTTTTTGTTATGTACAGGGTGGGTCAAATTCGACGCTTTTAAATGGAAACACCCTTTTCTATAGGAGATAGACAAAAACTAATATCGGTGTCTGGAGCTCAATTTTCATCAACAACATGATGGTGAAAACCGCACATCAATATCTGTTACCGTATCGGAGTTACGGGGTGTTTTTCAAAAATGTGCATTTTTAACAAATCGCTGTAACTTTTTTGCTATGGAAAATTTTATATTTCTATAAAAACATTTCCAAAGCACCATTTTACGTAGAATTTAATGGTTTAAGTATAATTTTTTTAAAATTAATAATTTAAGAGTTATCAACAGAAAGATTGATTTTTTATTTGAGACACCCTCTATATTTTTAATTGACTAAAAAGAATTTAAAATTACCTTTCAAAAAATATAGCACCCTTGATATTTTGTTATAATCCCCTTCGAAATACAGAAATTTTAAAAGTTCGCCACTTTTAACTAGTAGGCTTTGGACCCCTTATTGATGATATGCCCTCAATGGAACTCCAAAACATATTTTTCCAGTAAGACGACGTACCGCCTTTGAACGCTGAAGTTATCAGCAAATTTTTGCAGCCAGTTTCAAGAATAATTGAATAGCTAATCAAGATCCCAGCCGTTGGCCATCGAGGCCGCCTGACTTAGTGCCCATGGATCTAATCCTATGGATATATTTGCGGAAGAATAAAAGTTCCTTATTCTTCCGTATAATCTAGACAAGAATTAGAAATTCTTAGCAGTTATGAGAGGGTATCTTTCACCCCTACTGAGTTAATGAATTCCGCGAGAAATGTTCAAAAACTGCCCCGTCTGTCCATAACAGAAGACGGTCGATATGTCGAACACCTGTAGCAAAATCCCCTGTCTTGGTTTGCTATATTTATTTTTATAGTTATTAGATATAGTTGAAATGTGTTGATGTTGGTTAAATATATTTTAAATTGTTATAAAATTCTGCATCTCTCATATTTATATTATTTTCGTTAATAACTGATGCTCACAGCTAGAATTTTTTTGCATTACAGCCGGTGCCGTTCAAAACCTACTTAATTAAAGCGGGCGAATTTTTAAATACTCTATATCTCGAAGGGGAATCGAGAAAAATATCAAGTGTGTTATATTTTTGGAAAGGTAATTTTAAATTCTTTTCAATAAATTAAAAATATACAGGGTGTCCCATATAAAAAATCAAATTTTCTGTTGATAATTCTTAAATTATTAATTTTTAAAAAATTATACTTAAACCATTAAATTCTACGTAAAAAGGTGCTTTGGAAATGTTTTCATTAAAATACAAAATTTTCCATAGCAAAAAAGTTACAGCAATTTGTTAAAAATGCATATGTCGTCGAATTTGACCCACCCTGTACAGGGTGTCTCGAATTCCACGCTCATCATTGGGATTTCGGAAACCGTAAGAGATACAGGATCGGTCAAATGGAGGCAAAGTTGCGCAATTTGATGCTCAATAAAATGCCGTAGTGCATTTTGAAAAATTCCAAATACTTCCGAATATATTCGAAAAAAAGCGGAATTTTCAATTTTGTTTTCTATTGTTTCCTGGCCTTATTTGTTAAGATAATTTAAAATGAAAAACACATTTTCATGGCCACTTTTTCTGCTCTATAACTCTGTGTGATTAAATATTGACTCTGACGTTTCGGCTTCTGGCGACCATCATCAACTTAATTTTTTTAAATACGGACCTGATTTTTTTTTTCAATTTATTTAAATCCTTTCATCACTCTTAAAACACTATTTATAGTCACTTTGATATTTGCCGACGTTTCGTACAGAAAATTCCATCACCAGAATATTTTATGCAAAAAAAATAAAAAATAAAAATGCAATACCGCATTTTATTGAGCATCAAATTGCGCAACTTTGCCTCCATTTAACCGATCCTGTATCTCTTACGGTTTCCGAAATCCCAATGATGAGCGTCGAATTCGAGCCACCCTGTACAGGTTGTCCCAAAAAAGGTAATGATGAAATATGAAGTATATTTAGAGAGGCTAAGTCCTGTTCTAGATTGTTTGATGCTTTATTAAGCACTTTGTAGCTAAATTATTTGACTTTTTAGTGTCTTTTTCTAAATTAAAAATGAAAGTTACCATCTGTCAATTATAAGAGGGAAAACAAAATATTGATATTTTGGTGAAAGTTTGAAACACCCTGTGGAGTACGTTAACAAAGCAAGGGATTTAAAAATCAATTCATCATCTAGGTGTATCTTTTCTGGATAGTTTGTTTTTTGATTCATCTCAATTAGCTTTATTTTTTTTTTTAAAGTATTTGCTTTTGAAGAAGACACTAACATGTTTTCGTATTTTTTACATTAAAACCATGAGTTTTTTTTTGGTCAGAGTCGACAAGCCTATAAAATAGTGGTTGTGATTTATGTTATGTCACTGTCTTTGAAAAATCATATCTTATTGTCTGTTGGGCAGTTACTCTAGCAGACATGGTTTTAGGTCCACAAGTTGGACTCTACCATGATCAATTAAATCAACAATAGCCGATTATTCAGCACTTAAAACTAGTGATGGGAAAAACCGATTGAATCGATATTTGAAAATACGGTTTTTCGCCCGTCGCTTGTCTCTTGTTGCTTGTTGTACTCGTAACGCCCAGCAGTAAGTTGCGTGCGCAGAGCACATATTCTTTCGGTGATGAATGGCAAGTAGCAAGCGATGAGCGATTCGCTTGATCGCTTGCTTGATTTAGTTTATTTCAAGGCATTGTCGATGTAGGTCGTAAAATTTTGTCGCTTAGAAACGCAACGGATAGACATCGTATAAATGTGCTACCTGCGATATATGTATAAAATTCGCTCGGCTTTTTATCGAGTATGTCACATTAAAATCGGATTTCAATTTATTTCATTCTAGGATCGCTTGCGTTTGTAGCGTCGCTCGTAGCTCGTCACTTGCATCGCTCGTTAATAATCGGGCGATGTCGGTTATTTCAATAATCGAGTACTCGAGCGAATTTTTGCTCGAGTTATCCCATCACTACTTAAAATCATCTCTACCAGAGTAAACGTCTTTCAAAAGCAAATAGGAGCTCCAATAAAAATAAAGCTATCGAGATAAATTAAAGAACAAATTATCGAAAAAAGACGTACCTAGATAATAAAATTATTTTTAAATTCCATGCCTTGTTAACATATTTCACAGGGTGTTTCAAACTTTCATCAAAATATCAACATTTTATTTTCCCTCGTATAATTGACAGATGGAAACTTCCATTTTTAATTTAGTAAGAAATAATAAAACGTCAAATAATTTAGCTGCAAATTGCTTAAAAAATAATCAAAATCGGCCAATTAGTACAAAATACAGGGTGGTCCGAACTGTATTCCGGAAACTTCGGCAGCATATTCTGCAGATATAAATAAGTAAAAAAGTTCAAATATATGTCCAAAAATGCCTAGTTTCGGAGATACAGGGTGTAGAAATTTTATTTTTATTCCGATTTTTTCCAAATAATTTCTAAAGTAACGTCAATATTTGGATGAAAACTGGTTTCTGGGAGTTTTTTGACATGAGAAATTTGATTTTGATATCAATATGACTCCTACTTGTATGAAGAATAATAACTTTTCGTCCGTACCTGTATAAAACTACTGAGTAAAAGATATACATTTACGACTTTTTTACGTAAAATGGTCTCTTGGTAAAAATCTCCACGAGCAATGGTTCTCGAGATATTTGGAATCGAAATTATCAATACCTGCCATCATTGACACAAATTAAACATAAAAAATCTCTATACCTATGTGGCGGATTCATCTATTCAAAAAAATCCTTTATGGGTTTTTCGCCACTGAACTACAAGAAGAATCTACAAAATAAAATAGTTATTTTTGGTAAACACTTGTGCGTTAAACCTAAACGGACGCTGCTTGTCAGAAGTTGTGTTTACAGTTCTAAAAATTTGCCTAACAAAGAAAAAAATGCTTAACGTTTCGGAAAGTTTTTTCTTTCCGTCGTCGGAAGCAAAAAAAATATAAAGAATCAAGAAAAAAACTATTTAAAATATTTAAATTGAACTATTCGAGAAAACTTTACTTTTTAAAACAGATACGTCTACAAGAAATCGTTGACGTTCTGTTTTTTTTTAATGTATGAATCGGTGTTATTTGCAATCGGATTTAATATGTCTAGTAAAAATTTTGCTAACGGATGGCATGGAGAATTTATACTACTGACTATAGGTCTAAAAGGTATATCCTGTTTATGTATTTTCGGTAAACCGTATAAATGAGGTGGTTTACTGTAATGGGGTGTTAATAATGTTCGTTGTACGTCTGTTAATATATGTTTGTATTTGTATAAAGTTCTGTATATTTTTCTTTCAATAGTTGGTGTTGGGTCTTTTGAAAGTTTTGTGTAACTACCGTTATTTATGAGATCTGTAATTTAAGTATTTATTTTTTTTTGTACTTTCAACAGAACGTCAACGATTTCTTGTAGACGTATCTGTTTTAAAAAGTAAAGTGTTCTCGAATAGTTCAATTTAAATATTTTAAATAGTTTTTTTCTTGATTCTTTATATTTTTTTTTGCTTCCGACGACGGAAAGAGAAAACTTTCCGAAACGTTAAGCATTTTTTTCTTTGTTAGGCAAATTTTTATAACTGTAAACACAACTTCTGACAAGCAGTGTCCGTTTAGAAAAAACTATTTTATTTTGTAGATTTTTCTTGCAGTGCAGTGGCGAAAAACCCACAAAGGATTTTTTTGAATATAAATTAAACATGCCTTGACTAAATAGTTATTAGACTGAAATCACAAATTTAAAATGTTTTTGTAGCAAAAGTTCAACAGAGACTGTTTTATCAACATTTTTTTGAAGAAACATTAATGAATAATTTAAAGAAATGAAAAGTTTCCAAATTTATCATTTCAGTCAAATAACTATCTACTGAACATGTTTATTATTTGTCAATAATGACATGTATTGCCTAGGTATTTCCATTCTAAAAATTTTGAGAATGGTTGCTCGTAGCGATTTTTATCAAGAAACATTTTCTATGTAAAAAATCATGGAAATATATTTTTTTCACTCAGTAGTTTTATACAGGTGCGGACGAAAAGTTATTACTCTTCAAAACAGTTAAAACACATGTAGGAGGTACCCTCTACAAACAGGAGTCATATTAACCTCAAAATCAAATTTATCTTGTCAAAAGACTCCCAGACACCAATTTTCAACCAAATATTGACGTTACTTCAAAAATTATTTGGAAGAAATCGAAATAAAAATGAAACTTCCACACCCTGTATCTCCGAAACTAAGCATTTTAGGACATGTAGAATGTAGAATGTTTAGGAGGGGATTAATCACCGCGACCTTATAGATCTATTGTGTGTTCCCCTTTCTTAAGTTATAACGAGTTATAACTCGTAACGGAGTTAAGTCTCAGGGCTTTAAGAAAAGCCAGTATCTGAGACGGCTCCACAGTGGCCAGCTCTCCATCCTCGACATCAGACGTACCAAGGTTCATGACACGAATGGTCGTCGTCTCGGCGCACTCTGTGATAAGGTGTTCTGGTGTTTCCCCATTTTCCCCACAAAATCTGCATTCGCCGTTGTTTCTCAGTTTCAGCCTACTGAGGTGTTCGTTGAGGAGACAGTGTCCTGTTAGAAACCCCGTGACAATTCGAAGATTGTTTTTACTTAAATCAAGGAAAGCCTTTGATTTTTCTCGGTCATAAGTTCTAAGGAACTTTTTCGAGTGTCTTAGACCATTGGAGGACACCCATTCCAAGTTACGGATGGAGTCTTCCAGATTCTTCAGTTCCGCTTTCAGTTGGTTCCCGTTTGGAAAACAGAACGGTTCTGGTCCAGTTAGTGGAGTGTTCGCTAACTGTCATTTTTCATTTGCTTTTTCATTACCTTCTATCCCTTGGTGAGCAGGCACCCAGAGTAGGAGGACTTTATTTTCTTTGCCTAATTTGTTGAGCTACTCTAGGCATTCTTTGACCAACTTCGAATTGATGGTTACTGAGTTGATCGCGTTAAGTGCTGATTGACTATCGAATAGGATGGCAATTTCCTGTTTTCGATAGTTCCTATCCAAGATAAATTGTACGCATCTTTCGATAGCGCAAATTTCTGCCTGAAGGATACTGGGGTAGGTGCCCATTGGTTCGGAGTATTCAGTTTTCGGCCCAAATACTCCTATCCCTGTCCCTGCTTTGGTTTTGGAAGCATCAGTATACCACGTGATGGTATGGTCTTTTATATGCTGAGTAAGCGTTTCTTTCTTCCAATCCTTTTTATTACTCAATACTACAGTGAGGTGTTTCTCAAAGTTGTAAATTCTTGGTATGTCATCCACTGGGAGTTGGAGAAGTGGAATTTTCTTTTTGAGGGTGTTCCAAGCCCCTGACCTGAAAATTCTCCCAGTACTGTTTCCGTCAATGACCATTCTAATCATTGTCGCATTGGCATAACTACCGACGACAATATGCAGTGGTGTTAGGTCTAGAATGACCTCCATTGCTGCTGTTGGACATGTTCTCATGGCACCTGTGATGCAGATACATGCCAGTCTCTGTACTTTGCACAGGGTTTGCCTTGCTGTACGTTGCTCTAGTTTTGTATACCAAGCAACTGCTCCATAAGTAATCATGGGTCTTACTATCATGGTATACATCCAGCGCAAAATGTTAGGGGCGCAGCCCCACCTATTTCCCGCCAGTCTTCTGCATATCATGAGAGCCTTTGTGGCTTTGCTGGTAATGTTCTTAATATGCCTGTTCCAGAGAAGTTTACTATCCAGGGTTATTCCCAGATATTTCACTTCCTGTGATGGCAGTATTTCCTTTCCATCTAGATGGATTCTTTTCAAGTTTTTCAAACTTCGCTTTCTGGTGAATGGCACTACTGCGGTTTTATCTGAGTTAATACTCAGCCCGACAGTCCTGCACCATCTCTCAGCGATGCGGAATCCTCTTTGGATAATATCACACAGGGTGCCTTCATGTTTCCCCTGTGCAATGATGACTATGTCATCTGCGTACCCTATGCAGTGTATTCCCGCTAGAGTTAATTCTTCCAGTAGTTCATCCACTACCAAGCTCCACAGTAGGGGGGAGGTCACTCCACCTTGTGGAGTTCCTTGCGTTGTTTTAACAACTACAGTTTTGGTACCTATCTCAGCCTCTGCTGTTCGTGTTGAGAGCATTTCCCAAAACCAGCGAATTATCGTACTGTTCGTTCACCCCTCTTGTTTCAAGAGATCGCTTGACCACCTTGTGAGGTATATTGTCAAAGGCCCCTGCAATGTCCAAGAAAGCACAAAGTGCTGTTTCTTTGCTATCCAGGCTTGCCTGTATTAGCTCAGTTAACTGGTTAGCAGTTTCTGTGGATCTGCCCGCTCTATATGCATGCTGACTATCGTGCAGTGGTTTAACCTGTAGATGATTTACTCTAATATGGTTGTCCACTACTTTCTCCATCGTTTTTAATATGAACGATGTGAGACTAATAGGCCCAAATGATTTGGGGTTAGCCCAGTCAGTTTTGCCTATTTTGGGTATGAAGATGACTTTCGCTCTTCTCCAGATGGTTGGTATATATCCCATCGCTAAGCTGCTTCTTGTAATGTTTAATAGATGGAATGTAGCTATTTCCTGACCCTTCTTTAGAAGGGCAGGAAAAATCCCATCTATTCCTGCTGGTTTATAAGGCTGAAAGGATTTTAGGACATACATTTATACGAAGTTTTTTACTTATTTTTATCTGCAGAATATGCTGCCGAAGTTTCCGGAATACATTTCGGACCATCCTGTATATTAAACTTTAAATAACATCAAAATGGTATTTAGGTTCCCGTTTTTCGTGCCGGTGAGTGTATTTTATAATTTGTTTAATTATTTTCAGATGACAAATATGCCAAGGAATATAATACAAAGCCTGAGACTGATTTTCATAATATATTCAGAAGAGATGAGTCGGCCTTATATGTTGAACTCCTTGCCATAAAGTTACGAAAGTTGGACGATCGTTTGCAACGCATAGCTATGCACAAAATAGACACTATAATGTTTGATCTTATTTCTGACTCCTCACAGTCACCCAATTCTGTCATCTTCAAAGTCATCCAATCAGATATGCCTTCTCTTAGATTTTCTGCTCATCAAACCCCACAGCTGCGGTTTGATGTTACAGCCGCAACTGAGGCATTTCCAGCTCCTACTGAACCTGTGAATGCCCCGTTTGACCCAGTTCCGACTCGACCAGCGCCACAGACAACACAAGCGGTTTACTGAAACCATCGGAGAATATCGTAAACAACTAGTACATATGTTACAGTGAAAGTCTGAAATTCAGTGGAAACATTCACTAGGAAATGCTAGCCATTACGTATTGGGCCAGTGTGTTATTTTAAAAAGATTTGTCGACTTTTCCTAGTAATTTCCAACATTCACATTTACTAAATGTTGCCAGTAAAAGTTATTCTATTGTACAGGGCTAGTGTGGCAAGGAAAAATGTTGGTGGAAGTTAGAACAAATACAACTTTTAAAAATATTGGATCACCTCAATATTCAAGCACATATCTTAAAATTACAATTTACTTCTTTAGTATATTTATTAAAAATTATAGAAAATAACGACATAACATTCTAAATATTATAAAGGAAAACATAGTAATCAATTTAAAAAAAAACATTCATAAACATAAGATTACTTATTGGTACAAGGTTTTTTTAACAAAGTTCTTCATCATAGACAAAATAAAGATATGCCCGAATTTTCTTCAATCGGGAGTTGAATTCGTTTTTTCAAACCCGCTACTTCAAGCATATCAAAACGTTTAATAAGTTCATAGTCACTAGCTTCCTTAATATATTTTTCTCTTGCACGCTTAACTTTTGCTATGACTTCATTATATTGCAAAAATGAAAAACAAGCACTATTACATTTTCGCGAGTAGGTATCTAGTTTAACTTAATTTTGCACAGAAAATTTCTTCCATAGGGAAAATACCGCACAGCACTTTTTACAACGATAACAAAAAATTATACATAACCACAAAAAAACAAAGCGAATTTACGCCAGATATCTGTCAACGTTGCAAACGTTTAGCCCAATTTTATGTTATCCTTATATTACCTATTATTCAACTTATCCTTATTTATCCATATATTTTCCAATATGTGGCGACCGCGCTAACTGAATCTTTCAAACTCACTGCTATCGTCCAGGGAATGCTAGCTAGCATTCGCTAGTAAAAGTTGGTTTCAAAAATAGCTGTTAAACTTTTACTGGCGTATTATTAGCAAATCAGTAAATGTGAGAGCTTTTACTAGTAATTGTTAACAATAACTGATTTCCAACTTTTACTGTAACATATACAAATACACGGGATTAAATAGCGAGCATACAAAAAAAAATATTATTTAATTATTCTAAAAGTGTTAAGAACTGTAAAAATTCTAAAAATAAAAATAAAAAAATAAATATTTTGATAACCTCAGATGGTCTAACTTGTATTATAATTTATTATTGAAGCTAATAAAACTTTTTAGATGTGTTCAACTATGGTAGTGAGCATAGTTTTACGCACAGGTTTTGCTAGTGGGGACATAACTTGAGCTATTTCGGCTACAACGAAATTTTTTGCAGGTACATAATTATAATTTTAGAAGATATTCTAAAAAATTTCGGCACTTTCTATACACCTCTTTCCTTTTGGACACTCCTGGATAAAATAGCTGATTAGAATTATAACTTTTTACTTTTGCTATCAATAAAGACATTCTGTTGGCATTTTCGTATTATTTTTTTATTTACTCATCAACATAAAGAGCTCAGAGAACACAACATTTCAGCTCTGTCCCCCAGAATATTTCCGTACCCCAGAAGCAAACTATGTTAAGTCACAAAACACAGTTTCGAGAAAAACGAATTTAAAGTTCTTTTTTGAAGATATTTCCTAATAGTACGAGAGCTAACAACGTCGGAAAAACAAGTATTTTAAGACGTCTGGCTCTTTGATATATCATTTACTATGCTCTCTAGAACAGCATGCGGCCCGTCTGGCTGCCGGTAAACGTTGCGTTCCCTACTGCGCATTGAAAGAAGAACCTATATTTTTATTAGTCCTTTAAATTCTAGTATTGAATATAATTCGAACATGTTTCCATAGCGCAGTGCGTAGAGTATGTATATAAATAAAAAAGTCTTTGTCCTGACCCGGATTCGAACTCTGAATCCTCGTAGTCAGAAACTCTACGCACTGCGCTATGGAGACATATTCGATTTATATTCAATACTAGAATTTATAGGACTAAATTAAAAAAATATATAGGATCTTCTTCCGATGCGCAGTAGTGAACGCAACGTGTATCGGCAGCCAGACGGCCTGCACGCTGTTCCAGAGAGCATAATAAAAGATATATCAAAGAGCCAGACGTCTTAAAATACTTTCTCGAAAACGTTGCTAGCTCTTAGAGTATAATTACTCGGTTATTTAAAAAAAAATGATTGCAATATTTGGTATATGACTATAGTCCATCTATAGTCAGTGATAGATGTGTCGGTCATTTTATTTTCAAAGTACATAGTTTATGTGTTGGATAATTGGAATGGATGTGTTGAATAATTGGAAAGCATAGCAGAAAATTAATATATTATACAGGGTGGTCCGAACTGTATTCCGGAAACTTCAGCAGCATATTCTGCAGATAAAAATAAGTAAAAAAGTTCTTATAAATGTATGTCCTAAAATGCTTAGTTTCGGAGATACAGGGTGTAGAAGTTTCATTTTTATTTCGATTTTTTCCAAATAATTTCTGAATTAACATCAATATTAGGCTTGGGAGTTTTTTGATATGAGAAATTCGATTTTGATATCAATATGACTCCTACTTGTAGAGGGCGCCACCTACAAGTAGGAGTCATAAAACTATACTATCAATAAAACTACCAAGTAAAAAAATATACATTTACGACGTTTTTAACGTAAAAAAGATCTCTTAATAAAAATCGCTACGAGTAATAGTTCTCGAGATATTTGAAATCGACATTATCAATACCTGTCATCATTGGCATAAATTAAACAAGTTGTCTAAATAGTTAATAGAGGGAAATCATAAATTTGAAATGTTTTTGTGCCAAACCATCATCAATCATCATTTTTTCGAAGAAAATTTTATCATTAATTTAAAAAAATAAAAATTTTCCAAATTGATCTTTTTAGTCAAATAACTAGTCACAACAGACAGTACTTTAGTCACAACATGTTTATTTTTTGTCAATAATGAAATGTTTGTATTGACTATTCCCATTCTAAATATCTCGAGAAGGGTTACTCGTAACGATTTTTACCAACAGACATTTTTTACGTAAAAAAATACGAAAATGAATATTTTTTCACTCAGCAGTTCTATACAGGTACGGACAAAAAGTTATTACTCTTCAAAACAGTTAAAACACATGTAAGTGGCGCCCTCTACAAATAGGAGTCATAATAATAATAATAATAATAATAATAATAATATGTCTTTATTTTAATAATCCTCGGCGAATTTCAGTAAATAACTGCTTAGTTAACCGAGTACCATTACAGTATAACCTAACAAATAATATCAATATCCACTACCTTATCTTAAATTAATATATCAAATGTATAAATATAATAACAAANNAACAAAATATTGATATTTTGGTGAAAGTTTGAAACACCCTGTGGAGTACGTTAACAAAGCAAGGGATTTAAAAATCAATTCATCATCTAGGTGTATCTTTTCTGGATAGTTTGTTTTTTGATTCATCTCAATTAGCTTTATTTTTTTTTAAAGTATTTGCTTTTGAAGAAGACACTAACATGTTTTCGTATTTTTTACATTAAAACCATGAGTTTTTTTCGACAGTCCTATAAAATAGTGGTTGTGATTTATGTTATGTCACTGTCTTTGAAAAATCATATCTTATTGTCTGTTGGGCAGTTACTCTAGCAGATATGGTTTAAGATCCACAAGTTGAATTCTACCATGATCAATTAAATCAACAATAGCCGATTATTTAGCACTTAAAACTAGTGATGGGAAAAACCGATTAATTTCAATAATCGAGTACTCGAGGTTCAAGCGATTTCGATAATCGAGTACTCGATTATTGAATCGAGCGAAATATCGCTCGTATTTGAAAATACGGTTTTTCGCCCGTCGCTTGTCTCTTGTTGCTTGTTGTACTCGTAACGCCAAGCAGTAAGTTGCGTGCGCAGAGCACATATTCTTTCGGTGATGGATAGCAAGTAGCAAACGACGAGCGATTCCCTTGATCGCTTGCTTGACTTAGTTTATTTCAAGGCATTGTCGATGTAGGTCGTAAAATTTTGTCGCTCAGATACGCAACGGATAACGTCGTATAAATTTGCTACCTGTGATATATGTAGAAAATTCGCTCGGCTTTTTATCGAGTATGTCACATTAAAATCGGATTTCAATTTATTTCATTCTAGGATCGCTTGCGTTTGTCGCGTCGCTCGTAACTCTTCACTTGCATCGTTCGTTCATAATCGAGCGATGTCGGTTATTTCAATAATCGAGTACTCGAGCAAATTTTTGCTCGAATTATCCCATCACTACTTAAAATCATCTCTACCAGAGTAAACGTCTTTCAAAAGCAAATATCTCCAATAAAAATAAAGCAATTGAGATGAATCGAAAAACAAACTATCGAAAAAAGACGTACCTAGATGATAAAATAGTTTTTAAATTCCATGCCTTGTTAACATATTCCACAGGGTATTTCAAACTTTCATCAAAATATCAACATTTTGTTTTCCCTCGTATAATTGACAGATGGAAACATCCATTTTTAATTTAGTAAAAGATAATAAAAAGTTAAATAATCTAGCTACAAATTGCTTAAAAAATAATCAAAATCGGCCAATTAGTACAAAATACAGGGTGGTCCGAACTGTATTCCGGAAACTTCGGCAGCATATTCTGCAGATATAAATAAGTAAAAAAGTTCAAATATATGTCCAAAAATGCTTAGTTTCGGAGATACAGGGTGTAGAAATTTCATTTTTATTTCGATTTTTTCCAAATAATTTCTGAAGTAACGTCAATATTTGGATGAAAACTGGTTTCCGGGAGTTTTTTGACATGAGAAATTTGATTTTGACGTCAATATGACTCCTACTTGTATGAAGAATAATAACTTTTCGTCCGTACCTGTATAAAACTACTGAGTAAAAAATATACATTTACGACGTTTTTTACGTAAAAATGGTCTCTTGGTAAAAATCTCCACGAGCAATGGTTCTCGAGATATTTGGAATCGAAATTATCAATACCTGCCATCATTGACACAAATTAAACATAAAAAATATCTATACCTATGTGGCGGATTCATCTATTCAAAAAAATCCTTTATGGGTTTTTCGCCACTGAACTGCAAGAAGAATCTACAAAATAAAATAGTTATTTTTGGTAAACACTTGTGGCGTTAAACCTAAACGGACGCTGCTTGTCAGTTGTGTTTACAGTTATAAAAATTTGCCTAACAAAGAAAAAAATGCTTAACGTTTCGGAAAGTTTTTTCTTTCCGTCGTCGGAAGCAAAAAAATATAAAGAATCAAGAAAAAAACTATTTAAAATATTTAAATTGAACTATTCGAGAACACTTTACTTTTTAAAACAGATACGTCTACAAGAAACCGTTGACGTTCTGTTAAAATGACATTATATTAATGTATGAATCGGTGTTATTTGCAATCGGATTTAATATGTCTAGTAAAAATTTTGCTAACGATGGCATGGAGAATTTATACCTACTGACTATAGGTCTAAAAAGGTATACCCTGTTTATGTATTTTCGGTAAAACCGTATAAATGAGGTGGTTTACTGTAATGGGGTGTTAATAATGTTCGTTAATGTCTGTTAATATATGTATTTTGTATAAAGTTCTGTATATTTTCTTTCAATAGTTGGTGTTGGGTCTTGAAAGTTTTGTGTAACTACCGTAATTTATAAGATCTGTAATTTATTTATTATTTTTTTGTACTTTCAACAGAATGATTTCTTTGTAGACGTATCTGTTTTAAAAAGTAAAGTGTTCTCGAATAGTTCAATTTAAATATTTTAAATAGTTTTTTTCTGATTCTTTATATTTTTTTTGTTTTCCGACGACGGAAAGAGAAAACTTTCCGAAACGTTAAGCATTTTTCTTTGTTAGGCAAATTTTATAACTGCAAACACAACTTCGACAAGCAGTGTCCGTTTAGGTTTAACGCCGAAGTGTTTACTAAAATAACTATTTTATTTTGTAGATTTTCTTAGTGCAGTGGCGAAAAGCCCACAAAGGATTTTTTTGAATATAAATTAAACATGCCTTGACTAAATAGTTATTAGACTGAAATCACAAATTTAAAATGTTTTTGTAGCGTTCAACAGAGACTGTTTTATCAACATTTTGAAGAAACATTAATGAATAATTTAAAGAAATGGCTTCCAAATTTATCATTTCAGTCAAATAACTATCTACTGAATAGTTTATTTGTCAATAATGACATGTATTGCCTAGGTATTTCCATTCTAAAAATTTTGAGAATGTTGTCGTAGCGATTTTTATCAAGAAACATTTTCTATGTAAAAAATCATGGAAATATATTTTTTTCAATTGTGCAGTTTTATACAGGTGCGGACGAAAAGGTTACCTTCAAAACAGTTAAACACATGTAGGAGGTAATTCTACAAACAGGAGTCATATTAACCTCTAAAATCAAATTTATCTTGTCAAAAGACTCTAGACACCAATTTTCAACCAAATATTACTTCAAAAATTATTTGGAAGAAATCGAAATAAAATGAAACTTCCACACCCTGTATCTCCGAAACTAAGCATTTTAGGACATGTAGAATGTGATCGTTAGGAGGGGATTAATCACCGGCGACCTTATAGATCTATTGTGTGTTCCCTTTCTAAGTTATAACGAGTTATAACTCGTGTATCTGAGTTAGTCTCAGGGCTTTAAGAAAGCCAGTATCTGGAGACGGCTCCACAGTGGCCAGCTCTCCATCCTCGACATCAGACGTACCAAGGTTCATGACACGAATGGTCGTCGTCTGGCGCACCCAGATAAGGTGTTCTGGTGTTTCCCCATTTTCCCCACAAATCTGCATTCGCCGTTGTTTCGGGGTTTCAGCCTACTGAGGTGTTCTTCCGTTGAGGAGATGTCCGTTAGAAACCCCGTGACAATTCGAAGATTGTTTTTACTTAAATCAAGTTTTTGATTTTTCTCGGTCATAAGTTCTAAGGAACTTTTTCGAGTGTCTTAGACCGTTGGATACACCCATTCCAAGTTACGGATGAGTCTTCCGATTCTTCAGTTCCGCTTTCAGTTGGTTCTCGTTTGGAAAACAGAACGGTTCTGGTCCAGTTAGTGGAGTGTTCGCTCCTTTCTAGTAGATCATTTGCTTTTTCATTGCCTTCTATCCCTTGGTGAGCAGGCACCCAGAGTAGGAGGACTTTATTTTCTTTGCCTAATTTGTTGAGCTTCTCTAGGCATTCTTTGACCAACTTCGAATTGATGGTTACTGAGTTGATCGCGTTAAGTGCTGCTTGACTATCGGATAGGATGGCAATTTCCTGTTTTCGATAGTTCCTATCCAAGATAAATTGTACGCATCTTTCGATAGCGCAAATTTCTGCCTGAAGGATACTGGGGTAGGTGCCCATTGGTTCGGAGTATTCAGTTTTCGGCCCAAATACTCCTATCCCTGTCCCTGCTTTGGTTTTGGAAGCATCAGTATACCACGTGATGGTATGGTCTTTTATATGCTGAGTAAGCGTTTCTTTCTTCCAATCCTTTTTATTACTCAATACTACAGTGAGGTGTTTCTCAAAGTTGTAAATTCTTGGTATGTCATCCACTGGGAGTTGGAGAAGTGGAATTTTCTTTTTGAGGGTGTTCCAAGCCCCTGACCTGAAAATTCTCCCAGTACTGTTTCCGTCAATGACCATTCTAATCATTGTCGCATTGGCATAACTACCGACGACAATATGCAGTGGTGTTAGGTCTAGAATGACCTCCATTGCTGCTGTTGGACATGTTCTCATGGCACCTGTGATGCAGATACATGCCAGTCTCTGTACTTTGCACAGGGTTTGCCTTGCTGTACGTTGCTCTAGTTTTGTATACCAAGCAACTGCTCCATAAGTAATCATGGGTCTTACTATCATGGTATACATCCAGCGCAAAATGTTAGGGGCGCAGCCCCACCTATTTCCCGCCAGTCTTCTGCATATCATGAGAGCCTTTGTGGCTTTGCTGGTAATGTTCTTAATATGCCTGTTCCAGAGAAGTTTACTATCCAGGGTTATTCCCAGATATTTCACTTCCTGTGATGGCAGTATTTCCTTTCCATCTAGATGGATTCTTTTCAAGTTTTTCAAACTTCGCTTTCTGGTGAATGGCACTACTGCGGTTTTATCTGAGTTAATACTCAGCCCGACAGTCCTGCACCATCTCTCAGCGATGCGGAATCCTCTTTGGATAATATCACACAGGGTGCCTTCATGTTTCCCCTGTGCAATGATGACTATGTCATCTGCGTACCCTATGCAGTGTATTCCCGCTAGAGTTAATTCTTCCAGTAGTTCATCCACTACCAAGCTCCACAGTAGGGGGGAGGTCACTCCACCTTGTGGAGTTCCTTGCGTTGTTTTAACAACTACAGTTTTGGTACCTATCTCAGCCTCTGCTGTTCGTGTTGAGAGCATTTCCCAAAACCAGCGAATTATCGTACTGTTCGTTCACCCCTCTTGTTTCAAGAGATCGCTTAACCACCTTGTGAGGTATATTGTCAAAGGCCCCTGCAATGTCCAAGAAAAGCACAAAGTGCTGTTTCTTTGCTATCCAGGCTTGCCTGTATTAGCGCCCAGTTAACTGGTTAGCAGTTTCTCGTGATCTGCCCGCTCTATATGCTGCTGACTATCGTGCAGTGGTTTAACCTGTAGATGATTTACTCTAATATGGTTGTCCACTACTTTCTCCATCGTTTTTAATATGAACGATGTGAGACTAATAGGCCCAAATGATTTGGGGTTAGCCCAGTCAGTTTTGCCTATTTTGGGTATGAAGATGATTTTCGCTCTTCTCCAGATGGTTGGTATATATCCCATCGCTAAGCTGCTTCTTGTAATGTTTAATAGATGGAATGTAGCTATTTCCTGACCCTTCTTTAGAAGGGCAGGAAAAATCCCATCTATTCCTGCTCAAAGGATTCAGGCTCAAAGGATTTTAGGACATACATTTATACGAAGTTTTTTACTTATTTTTATCTGCAGAATATGCTGCCGAAGTTTCCGGAATACATTTCGGACCATCCTGTAAACTTTAAATAACATCAAAATGGTATTTAGGTTCCCGTTTTTCGTGCCGGTGAGTGTATTTTATAATTTGTTTAATTATTTTCAGATGACACATATGCCAAGGAATATAATACAAAGCCTGAGACTGATTTTCATAATATATTCAGAAGAGATGAGTCGGCCTTATATGTTGAACTCCTTGCCATAAAGTTACGAAAGTTGGACGATCGTTTGCAACGCATAGCTATGCACAAAATAGACACTATAATGTTTGATCTTATTTCTGACTCCTCACAGTCACCCAATTCTGTCATCTTCAAAGTCATCCAATCAGATATGCCTTCTCTTAGATTTTTTCTGCTCATCAAACCCCACAGCTGCGGTTTGATGTTACAGCCGCAACTGAGGCATTTCCAGCTCCTACTAAACCTGTGAATGCCCCATTTGACCTGGTTCCGACTGACCAGCGCTACAGACAACACAAAGCGGTTTACTGAAACCATCGGAGCGTCGTAAACAACTAGTACATATGTTACAGTGAAAGTCTGAAATTAAAACAGCAACATTCACTAGGAAATGCTAGCCATTACGTATTGGGCCAGTGAATGTGTTATTTTAAAAAGATTTGTCGACTTTCCTAGTAATTTCCAACATTCACATTTACTAAATGTTACCAGTATTGTATTGTACAGGGCTAGTGTGGCAAGGAAAAATGTTGGTGGAAGTTAGAACAAATACAACTTTTAAAAATATTGGATCACCTCAATATTCAAGCTGATCCACATATCTTAAAATCACAATTTACTTCTTTAGTATATTTATTAAAAATTATAGAAAATAACGACATAACATTCTAAATATTATAAAGGAAAACATAGTAATCAATTTAAAAAAAAAAACATTCATAAACATAAGATTACTTATTGGTACAAGGTTTAACAAAAGTTCTTTCATCATAGATAAAGATATGCCCGAATTTTCTTCAACCGGAGTTGAATTCGTTTTTTTCAAACCCGCTACTTCAAGCATATCAAAACGTTTAATAAGTTCATAGTCACTAGCTTCCTTAATATATTTTTCTCTTGCACGCTTAACTTTTGCTATGACTTTCAGTGGTGACGCTAGAACTTTTTTTTTGGGGGGGGGAGGACAAGCAATTTTCCCATCTTCCTACTTTTTTTTAAAGGCCATAATACATGTAATAATGTATCGTGATATAAAATATAACTGCAACCTGCACATTAAACGGGGAACTCCAGTTCAGCAGAACGCGTTGATATAATAAAAAAACACAAAAGTGTGGCGTGTGCCTGTGGCCTTACTTTGAGCGTCATATGAAAGTAATTTCTATCTCTTTTTAATGACGTACAATAATAAGATAATCCCCCCTATCACCCCCTCATAGCTCCACCACTGATGACTTCATTATATTGCAAAATAAAAAACAAGCACTATTACATTTTCGCGAGTAGGTATCTAGTTTAACTTAATTTTGCACAGAAAATTTCTTCCATAGGGAAAATACCGCACAGCACTTTTTACAACGCTAACAAAAAAATTATACATAACCACAAAGCGACAGATATCTGTCAACGTTGCAAACGTTTAGCCCAATTTATGTTGTTATCCATATTACCTATTATTCAACTTATCCTTATTTATCCATATATTTTCCAATATGTGACCGCGCTAACTGAATCTTTCAAACTCACTGCTATCGTCCAGGGAATGCTAGCTAGCATTCGCTAGTAAAAGTTGGTTTCAAAAATAGCTGTTGAACTTTTACTGGCGTATTATTAGCAAATCAGTAAATGTGAGAGCTTTTACTAGTAATTGTTAACAATAACTGATTTCCAACTTTTACTGTAACATATACAAATACACGGGATTAAATAGCGAGTATACAAAAAAAATATGATTTAATTATTCTAAAAGTGTTAAGAACTGTAAAAATTCTAAAAATAAAAATAAAAAAATAAATATTTTGATATCTTCAGATGGTCTGACTTGTATTATATTTTATTATTGAAGCTAATAAAACTTTTTAGATGTGTTCAACTATGGTAGCGAGCATAGTTTTACGCACAGGTTTTGCTAGTGGGGACATAACTTGAGCTATTTCGGCTACAACGAAATTTTTTGAAGGTAAATAATTATAATTTTAGAAGATATTCTAAAAACTTTAGGCACTTACTATACACCTCTTTCCTTTTGGACGCTCCTGGATAAAATAGCTGATTAGAATTATAACTTTTTACTTTTGCTATCAATAAAGACATTCTGTTGGCATTTTCGTTTTATTTTTTTATTTACTCACCAACATAAAGAGCTCAGAGAACACAATATTTTAACTTTGTCCCCCAGACCATTTCCGTACCCCAGAAGCAAACTATGTTAAGTCACAAAACACAGTTTCGAGAAAAACGGATTTAAAGTTCTTTTTTGAAGATATTTCCTAATAGTACGAGAGCTAACAACGTCGGAAAAACAAGTATTTTAAGACGTCTGGCTCTTTGATATATTTTTTACTATGCTCTCTAGAACAGCATGCGGCCCGTCTGGCTGCCGGTAAACGTTGCGTTCCCTACTGCGCATTGAAAGAAGAACCTATATTTTTATTAGTCCTTTAAATTCTAGTATTGAATATAAATCGAACATGTTTCCATAGCGCAGTGCGTAGAGTATGTATATAAATAAAAAAGTCTTTGTCCTGACCCGGATTCGAACTCTGAATCCTCGTAGTCAGAAACTCTACGCACTGCGCTATGGAGACATATTCGATTTATATTCAATACTAGAATTTATAGGACTAAATTAAAAAAATATATAGGATCTTCTTCCGATGCGCAGTAGTGAACGCAACGTGTATCGGCAGCCGAACGGCCTGCACGCTGTTCCAGAGAGCATAATAAAAGATATATCAAAGAGCCAGACGTCTTAAAAATACTTTCTCGAAAACGTTGCTAGCTCTTAGAGTATAATTACTCGGTTATTTAAAAAAAATGATTGCAATATTTGGTATATGACTATAGTCCATCTATAGTCAGTGATAGATGTGTCTGTCATTTTATTTTCAAAGTACATATAGTTTATGTGTTGATAATTGAAATGGATGTGTTGGAATAATTGAAAAGCATAGCAGAAAATTAATATATTATACAGGGTGGTCCGAACTGTATTCCGGAAAACTTCAGCAGCATATTCTGCAGATAAAAAATAAGTAAAAAGTTTTAAAATGTATGTCCTAAATGCTTAGTTTCGAAGATACAGGGTGTAGAAGTTTCATTTTTATTTCGATTTTTTCCAAATAATTTCTGAAGTAACATCAATATTTGGATGAAATTTGGTGTCTGGGAGTTTTTTGATATGAGAAATTCGATTTTGATGTCAATATGGCTCCTACTTGTAGAGGGCGCCACCTACATATTTTTAATTGGTTTGAAGAGTAATAACTTTTCGTCCGTACCTGTATAAAACTACTAAGTAAAAAAATATACATTTACGACGTTTTTAACGTAAAAAAGACCTCTTAATATAGATCGCTACGAGTAATAGTTCTCGAGATATTTGCAATCGAAATTATCAATACCTGTCATCATTGACATAAATTAAACATGTTGACTAAATAGTTAGTAGACGGAAATCATAAATTTGAAATGTTTTTGGGCCAAATCATCACCAATCATCATTTTTTCGAAGAAAATTTTATGATTAATTTAATAAAATAAAAATTTTCCAAATTTATTTTTTTAGTCCAATAACTATCTACTCAACATGTTTATTTTTTGTCAATAATGACATGTATTGACAATTCCCATTCTAAATATCTCGAGACATTTTTTAAGTGAAAAATTACGAAAATGTATATTTTTTAACTCAGCAGTTCTATATAGGTACGAACAAAAAGTTATTACTCTCTTCAAAACAGTTAAATCACATGTAGGTGGCGCTCTCTACAAATAGGAGTCATAATGACATCAAAATCAAATTTCTCATGTCAAAAAAACTATTAGAAACCAATTTTCATCTAAATATTGACGTTACTTCAGAAATTATTTGGAAAAAATCGAAATAAAAATGAAACTTCTACACCCTGTATCTCCGAAACTAAGCATTTTAGGACATACATTTATAAGAAGTTGTTTACTTCTTTTTATCTGCAGAATATGCTCCCGAAGTTTCCGGAATACAATTCGGACCACCCTGTATATAAAATTTGAGTGACAAGTGATTACCTACTTCAAAATATTGTGAAAAAAAATTGTATAAAATTGAAAAAATCTAATGGAGTTATTTTATTAAAAACAATTACAGTATGTGTTAATACAAAACCAGCAAGGGTGTATTTTAAAAAAAACACCACATACCAAAGAAAGATATAAAAAAGATTTCCTGCTTTCAAGCCATGTTTCAGGCTCAATCAACTTCCTGCATTTATTGACAAATTTATCAATATGATTATTATCATGGCTGGGAAACTTAAATGGAAATGACAGTTCATTAAAAATAGTTTTTCCTCCAAGATGCAGAGGCGCAAAATATTAAAACTGTCAATATTAACAATGCAAATGTCAATATCTGACAATAATAAAATTTGATTTTTAACTGTCACTCAGAGAAGCTTTTGTTGTGATTTTACGGTTTGATTTCGTTTTGATTTGTCGAATTATTGTAAAATTAAATTCCTTCAGATTTTTTGCCAGTATTCTGTTTTAGACAATGTTTTTTAAAAATGGTGGGACAATTTGTGTTTTGTAATAACTTTTAATTATTTTTTATCATGGAGTTTAATTGTTGTACTCCTGGTTTCCGAAGGATACAATGGTAAGTAAATTAAACATATCTACTTACAGTTATAGATTTTTTAAATTAGTACTGCTAATAAATGCTACTTGCAGAGCAGTTATTTAAATTTTTTTACGGTGCATGTAAGGAATTAAGGACGCGCGTTTTATATTAGCATGATCAGCAGATGATTACATCTGATTTAATTTGTTTTTATTATTTCAGGTCCCAAACAGAAACAAACTGGGAATCTTGCCTACACCAAAATTATATACCTAGCCGTTTCCAATTCACTTCAAAGGGAGGAAAATTATGTAAAACTGCCTGCTATTTGCTGAAAACCGCCAAAGATTAAGTTATAACTGTAACAACTTAATATACTATTTCTAGTATTTTTAATATATTTTTTAATTAATATCCGACATATAAGAACACTTTGTGTGCTTTTAATTCAGTTGATTTATCGTTTATAATATGTTCGACCTAATTAAAAGCACACAAAGTGTTCTTACATGTATGTCTAAATTTATTTTAAATTAACTAAAACAACCCGCCTTCCCCGCACCCCTCTCTTACAATAGTATTTCTTCCTCCATCTACCAGAGGCGCCCTTGTATAATAAAATTGAAATGTATTATAAGTTGCCTATCTATTTAATAGTATAAGTCTTTTATCTATGATTATTATTTACCTATCATGTGCTACTATTTTACAGATAGATTGGCCATAATCTCTGGCAAACTGTCTCTGAGTACCGAATATTAACTGCTCGATTAACTGTAAACTATGGTCTGGGTCAACACTTAATTTCCCCTTTGAGTTTTCCTCCACTTAATTTTAAAAAACACAAAACACACGCAATAACAGAGTCCAAAATGCAAAATGCCAAATATTTATCTATTTGACATAATTTGACACAAAATTATAACCTATAATTTGGCAAGAGTTTGACAACTCTCAGAAATTTTAAGTCGAGTTCATACGCATCGGCGTCCGTTTGTTGTTCATCGTGCCGTTAAATCAATAATATTGACATATGATCTGTCATTTTTGAAATAAACCAATAAAACTTGTTAAAAACAACAAGAGATGACGCATGACGGATTTATATATAAACCCATCCATAGTTAACTTAAAAAATATTAGAAACTTTTTTTAGCTAAATAAATGGATTGGTATGGACGTCATTTGCTTTTTTTCTGCCATCGTTTGTCGAAATATTACCTGAGAAAAAAACAGAGTATAACTTATTTTCAACTTAAATGAAATATAAAACGGTTTTTAAATAAATTATACCAACATATTTTGGAGTGACTTAAAGACAATATATATTTAAATAAATTATACTAACATTTTTTGGAGTGACTTAAATATGCCATGCCAATTTTGGATTTAACAGTTTGCTTCTAGGGTACAGAAATCTTTGGTACAGATTTTGATGTGTGTATTACTGGTCAAAAATTCAGACGTATTGACAAGGTAGGACTGGGCTAGAGGGATCCGGGTGGAATTATTGTTTTCGCCTTACGTTTTGGTCAATTGTTCCCTATATTGATTTGTTGTTAGTGTTTGAAATCAGGAAACTACCCGTAATGCAATGCAAATGTAAATATTGTTAATCAAAAAAAAGTTTTGGGAATAACCTCAGTATATTACCGTAATTTTTTTCCATTTCTCTCCCTGCCGTAGAATGTAGAATGAGTAAGGGGGGGGGGGTTAATCACTGTGACCTTAAAGATCTATTGTGCCCCCCTTCCTTGAGTAATCACACAGTCTATAACCCATCATACCCCTGTTGTAAAGGGGACAGGGTATTTCCCATCCTCCTCTGACAACAGTGCTTTCTCCGAGGGTACACACCCTTCCACGGTTGGAGTTTGGCCCTCCGTGCCGCCCTTTACAGTCGAGGAACTTGCCTCCGGCTGAGGAACCCGTGAACTGGAGGCTGGAGGATCTGTCTCCATTTTCTCCACCTCTTTAACTTGGTCTCTCCTTAGACCTGATACCGGTGTTGTCCGTATCTATAATAGAGGATATGTCCCTCTTTCAATTCCTATTGTGAGGACCTGACCATGACCCTCCTCCCTCGAGTTGGTGACTCGCTAACTCGGTGTCCTTACATTGAAGTTCTGACCCTGGATAAGGCTCAGCAGGTAGGTGGTGTCTTTCCCCTTGAGATGTTTTCTCCCTTCACTGCAACCAGTTCCGGCCCTTGCCAATTTTTAAGCTATTTCCACCAACCAATTCGCCGATTCTTGAGATACACAATCTATGAGGATCATGCCCACCCGAAAGTGTATCCCCGCAAAACGCAGATGACCCACATTTTGTAGATTGTTGTGTTGCGATCCGATACTACTTCGTCCAGTATAGCCTCTTCTAGAGACGTTTGCTGGTCGGTGGTCAGAGCAATCTCTGGGAAATCCTTTGGCAGCACCGCCATTTTCACTTGTCCAGCAATAGCGGCAAGGCTGGTGAAACGCTTGCCTCCCGGTGTTGGACGGCTTTCCATCCTGGCTTTTTGCTCTCCCTGCCGGAGAAGAGGTGAGAGGTTCTCGCTCCCTCTCTTGCCCTTTGATGGAGATGAGTCAGGTTGTTTCTTGGTTTCTTTACTCTCCCCTTTTTGGAGGAGCGTTTTCGCTTTTGCTTCCTCTGCAGCAAGTCCTTCGTGGATCAGTCGGAGGTATCTCCGTGCTTCTGTTCCGCTAAGACCTACTCTCAGAGGATCGTCTAGCCCGCCTGGTTGACCCAGGCCGGGTAGGCGAAACGGTAGCTTGTGTCACTTATTGGGTCTAGGGGTAGGCTCCCGACCCGTGCTGGAGAAGGTGGTAGCTTGTGTGCCACTTGTGGAGGATGATCCCAAGCAAGTGTCAGCCGCTCCTCTTGTAGTTTTCCTTGGATTTGGTCCCTTGGAACTTTCATTTGTAATGTTCCCAGTGTCGCTAGGGAGCTTCCCCACAGCTTCACCGGTGGTGTTTTTAATGCTAGATCTCATAGTGCTCCCACGAGTCGCTAGGATAGTCGGTCCACTTCTACAGAGCCCCGCATGTAGAAGTAAGGGGTAAATACAATGGGGTGCCCCCTGATGCCCTAAGGTTGAGGCCAGTATCAGACCAGTATATAGCCACGCATCCCTTTGACCTGGTCCCGCCATCGTAGGATTTAGGTTTTTGGTGAGGTTGTCTGCTCTTTGTCCAGGCGGTTAAGCCAAGACCCCCACACCCTCTACCCGCGACACATGACCACAGTCAGTAGAGGGTGCCTGGCATGACGGACAGGGGTAGCCTCGTCCGGCATCGTTATAATATGTCTGGGTGCAATTCCCTGGCCACGACACTACAGCCAGGGACAAGACGATAAGTGAGATGCTTGTTAGACCAAGCCAGGTGCTAGGGGGATTCCCCCCAGCACCTGACCAGGAGCTTCCCCACCAACGACAAGGTCTTGCATCTCCTAGGGGAAGTTTTTTCCATTTCTACACTGAAAAAAACATAAAAAAAAGAAAAAAAAAGACTACAACATTGCACCACAGATTGTACTTAGATTTTTGTAAACATATGACACACAGTTGTTATATTAGCTATCCCATACAGCACGTCCAAATGAAATTACGTTTCTACAAAGGAGACACATGAGAAACAAAACATGTTAAAGTGAACCTAAGTGTTCATCTAGTTCTAACATATGAGATACACGCAGGTTTATATTGATAGAATTGTGTGATACAGTGTTTACTAGTTGTATACCGTATGCACTCAAGATTCTAAAGAGTTTTTTGTAACGTAACAAATAATTATTAAAATGATGAAATCTGACGTCGGTATATGAGACATACAATGTATAAGTCATATGTATATGTGATACTTCGTATCATAGTTGTGCCTATAGTACACACCTTGTAAAAATGTTACGTGTACATATAATATAAATATCTATATAGACACTTTGTAATAGTGTACTGTTGTGTCTACATTCTAGCATGAAATGAAGGTGTGCGCACGCGCGGATAGCCTCAGCGTAGACACACCGACCATTTGCCGACCAAGTGTATCTTATGTGTCCTTCTCCTTTCTCCTTTCTAGGAGTGGTATGTGTTAGCAGCCATTATTGTTTTATCATTCGGAAGCTCTATACGAGTATAAATGTTCTGTTTGTGTGTAGTTTAAAAGAGATTTTAAGGTAAGCACAAGTTTTTAATTACCTTGTTACACTTTCCTAAGAGTATTATTAATATTATAGCAGCCACTCTTCCCTTACTCGATACCAAGTTTACCAAATTTTGACTCCAATGAATGAAAGCTCCAGATATTCTCGTATAATGATAAAGATGTTATCTCTGCAATATAATTTTTTTTAATTTGGAAATAATAAAAATATAAATGGACCAGAGAAAGAAAGATTTAAACACTTCAAAGAATACACTGATATTCGGTAAGTTATTGATGGATCAATATACAGATATGTTTAATATTCAATAATCAGTTTCATATAAAATTTAAGGGTGAGATTGTTAATCTGGAAATAAAATGCAACAAAGTCCAACAGAGTGCTCGATGAATAACTATGCTAACAAACCAACTGCTTGGAGGGAAAAGAGGAGAAAAAAATGACTAAACGAGGTCCACCAAATCGTGGCGATATACCAGTGTTTACCATTTTAGTATGTTGTTATACTAGGTACTTATATTTTTAATACATTTTGATACAAATTCTGTTCTTTTACAGTGTTTTCTTACTTCTGGTTTCTGCAGTGTAAATAATTATTATTATTGTGTTATTTGCGCTATTGCGTTTCATGATATAAAGAAATATAAGAATTTTATTTTTTAACCACTTAATCCATTTTATGGAAGAAAAATGGTACATTTAATACGTATCGAGATACTTTTGAAAAATACAAAGTTTTGCCTTCCTAATTTTCGTTCTAAAATTGTGATAGAAATAAAAGTTACAACGTGACGCCTAGTACTATTTTAGACGCAAAATGCGGCAGTAGTTTCTACAATTGTGGCGTTTATTACAATTTATTTTTCCGTGTATTTAAGAATAAATAATGAACTATTTTACATGTAGGTCCTAAGACAGGGGGCCCGCGAAGGCTGGGGCCCGGGTCGCCACCCTGACTATATGACCAGTCCGACCCTGCGTATTGAGCAAATTTTTATTTTTTAATTGTCAAAAAAAATCCTATTACATTAATACTCCCTCGGTATAAAATGTTTAATATATATAAAATGCATTTCCGCCAAATAATACACCTGGCATATATTTTTTTAATCGATTTATTATTGCTCCAATCCATCCGTTTCAAAGTTCCGGCGTTAAAAAAGCAATAAATCCTTTTCGTTTAATTAAAATAAATTTGATTGTTTCCTTTTTTTATATATATTCTACTAAAATACATAAAAATCATACCAAACTTAAAATTGGTCCCATTATTAGTGTGAACATATAAAACATATAAAGATGAAGGACTACGCGAACATTCTTTTGGCATGTGTTCTGGTATTAGCCCTTGCCAACATCAGCAGAGCAGCTGATGATGGTAACGTATTTTTTTTGATTCTGACAAATTTATTGTTTGTTATTATGTTAGTTATTATTAGGTATTAAATATTTATTTGATTTTGTAAGACGGAAAATTTACTAAAGTTGCGAAACTTAATTTAAGTTTAATTCAGAGTTTAACTAATGACATGACTAACTAACTTTATGACAAATATATAGATATTTTCTTCTAAAATATATTTGTAATACTTAATCTAATTTCTTTTGAATATTAGATTAAGTATTACAATTACACAATTATGATAGGGTTGAAGATCGAAGATTAAAACTAAAAAAAAACAACCTAAACTTAACCTAATAACTGGTCCTAAATAAAAAATAAAGGTCAGGATAATAAGTTTTATTTTTTTTTAAATATTTGGAGTTTTGGACTATCAAAGAATGTTGAGTAAAAAATTAAAAATTCTTTAAATATTTTATAAAATTATGGGATTTCATCTTCCGTATGTTCATATAGAAAAATCAATAAAAGTTGTAGTTCCCGTCATCAAAATATTTGACGCATGCACGTTGCAATGTTGTTGCCACGGCTGCTTTTTGTACTTTGACTTTTGACATTATAGGTACTTGTAAGCCAATGACTAAAAAATATTAGGACGTGTAACGCCCATATACGGACTGAAACAGAATTTGTGACGTTAGACGCCATTTTTTTTTGAAAGTAACGAATGAGTCATCAGCTGGCGATCAGTGACTATTTTAGCGGTTTTTGTACACGTCTCTACAGATTTAAATCTATTTTTTACCGTAGGGTGGTGCCCCAAAAAGTTTGAAAGTTGATTATTATTGGTTTTTACTGTATAAACAACATTTCAATTCGTGCTTTATGGTGTTTTTCGATTTTGATAGTGAGTGTGACAGGTGATCAACATAAAAAATATTAATAATTTTCTTAAGTTTTTTTTTGAAATTATTTTATATTATGTTACGTTTATCTCTATTCGGTTCGCTCTATTTTTTTTAAATGAATCAATTTTTTTTAATTTTTCAAACTTGAATAACTCGGTTATTATAGACTTTTTTGAAAAACGGTAAGAGAAAATATGATTATTTTACCGAAATCTACCAGCCCTGAACATATTTGTACTTATTTAAGACCGACCCTGTATAGTTTTGGTCCAAGATAGCAGTAGCTAAATGTTGTGTATATGTTAGGCAATGGGCTCTTTCACTATTTTTTGGAATTAGCATAATTGAATAAAGCAATTAATTCTAGAATTTTCTGCTATCTCACTTTCGAAAAATTTGAAGTCGTTCTTAAGAAAATAAATAAAAACAAAAAAGCCCAGAATAAAAATCGGCACTTTATTTTTAATACGTCACACCTGGTATGTTGAAAAGCGACATCACGGCCGGGCCACCATGCTGACCCACCACCACCTCCACACAAGGCCATTCAACCTTTTCCAATATGGCGGAGATAGAAGTGCTTTATTTGGCGCGTATTTTAAAACCTGTTTTATTTCCAAATAGACATTTTTCACACAAATGTCGGGTTAGATTATGTAATATTTCACTAATTTTTTAATATACAGGGAGTCTAAAGCTCTCCACATAAGTATGGAATTTTTAGTATTATTACTTTTATGAAAACATCAGTTAGTTACTTTTTACTTTGTTAAAAAGGTCTGCTTTCTCAGAAAATAGGTAGGTAGTGTTAAAATATTCAAACTTGAGGTAGCATATATAAGGTGTTCAAAATCATCGGAAAAAGAAATAACCAGAAATATATGACAGAAAATATCAATATAAACTAAATATTCAATTGCAAACACTTACCTACCATAGTTCACAATTTACTGCACGTTTGATAAATATATACTATTATAGACAGTATAGGAAGTTACTTGTCTTAGTAAAAGCCTTGGTAAATGCTCTTGGAATTATAAACTACACTGGCTTGGGTCAAAAATTATGGAATATTTTCCCTATGTTTTGCAGCATTACACAAATGGGAATAAATTTAAACTATAATATAGGTGAGGATAATTAAAAAATATAATGTGTTTCAAGATTTTATATATAAAAAAAACTAAATACCTTTTTGGGGGTTCGTCAGTAAAACTTACGCTTAGTTTAGTTTTCTTTACTCTTTCTCTTTACATAGGGCATTGTCTTTGTGGTAAAGACGTCATTCCTTTTTTGCATAGTTCTTCAATAAAATATTGGATATTCTGAACAAGATGGATTTAATAACAAATTCTGACGTATGTGAGGGGCAATTGTGACCTAAAAAAAGACTTACATCCAGGCCATTTATATTTTCAAATGTTGTCAATATCTTTCTGTAATCTTTTTGATGTAAAAAGCTTGATTATTCTTCCAATATTTTACTTATAGTGAGGTAAGTGTAAGCAGTAGCCATAACTACATCCTCACTAGGGTAACAGAGGCTTTGGGGCCTTTGGCCTTTTTGAGGCATATTTAATGCACTTCTTACCCGAGAACTACTAGTAGGAGTGAAATTATCTCTTTTAATAGCTGTCAACCATTTTTTACGAAGCTCGTCATTTTTGGGGAATATAAAAGCAGAAAAAGAAAAACCAGAGCATGTAAAAGGTATGCTACAATAAAATGTTAATACCTATTCTTTAATACCTATCTTTTGATTATTGTAAGTAACCATTATAAAGTACTATCCAGACTGGCGGTGAAGGCTTTTTACTCATTTAGGTGTAATATCTTGATAAATACTTCTAGTTCTTACCTTAAAATAATTAATAATAGAGGAGTACGACAAGCACACAAGTTTGAAGTTCCCTATGTAGAATGTCTGGTTTGGATTTTTATTACACTTTTATTTTATCACAATTTTCTGATCACACCATACACTGAACACTAAGAACTAAACAAACGTGTTGCAGAAGCACAACAAACTAGAGATAATTAATTATTTCTGGTATGCAATCGGAACGAGAATTTATATTAATGCGCTGCCATATTTGCTTTGCCCATATCATGTTGATTGGCCTTGAGTTGAGGTGGTGCTGGTCAAATCAAATCGCAATGCTGCCAGTTGTTGGCTGGCGCACGAGCACGGTTCTGCAATGTGATTGACGTATCCATACGTCATCAATTGGCACTTTAAAATTATTTCAAATTAAAGCAATTTTGAGGGCCTATAAAAAAATTATTCAATGTCATGGAAGTATTTTTTTTGGATAAATATATTGAAAATAGTCTTCTATTTCAGATTTTGTCCTTGAATTGAGTATTTTTTTTGTGTAAGAGCCCATTGTGCATGGCTCTTTAGAGTCTTTGTCTCATAGAGATAATGACTGAGAGATAATTTTGTTCTGAATATAAATTGTGTACTAAGTAAATCAAAGCAAATACCAAAATGCTACATACTTACTAGTAAATCACCACTACAAAATTCCTTATAGAAGGTGTTCCAAAAAATATGTGCCGTCTCTCGTGGTCATAAGTCCGATTCTGCTTTGTTTTGTAGCTACAAAGGGCTAAATTCTTAATTTTTTTCCGATTTATTATAATTTTCTTCCCAAATGCTTTTAGAGATTCGAATAAAATTTCGGGGTTAAGCTGACACACTGACTTTTTTCTCTTGTTAGGTTAGGTTAGGAGTCTCTTGTTAGCACAGTTGTGTAGGTCTTTTAATGCCAATTGAACTTGTCTCTTGATGTTTTGTTGATTTCGGTCTCCTTGGCGAGATAAACACAATTTTATTAATTTACGTTAATCCAAGTTTAATAGCAACCTTTAACATTTTTAATGTCCTTAAGTGACCAAAGTGTTAATAGTGTAAGTGCCCATTGATTCCTCAACAAAAAATATGAAAAAAAGTTCCTATAAACATAATGTGGAAATGCATAGTTTTAAAGTTACAAGTTACAACTTTAAGGAAATAGGTCTTTTCGAATTTTTAAAAAAATTTTAATTCTCTGTTAACATAGTATTATTCTGCTATGTTATGAAGCAATTGAGAATAAACCCGTATTTATGCCAGAACATTGTGTTTTTTTTAATTTTATTTGAAATGTCCCTTATACAAGGTGTCCCAGAAATAAGTGCAGACATTTTAACTGGTAGTATATTTCGGCTCCAGAAACACGCCTATGAGTTTTTTTGCGAAAAAGAATTGTTGAAAATTTTATATTTTTCTTGACATTTTCCGGAAAATTGAGCGGTTCTCAAAATGTTGCCATTGTTTTTAAAAATTTTCGAATTTTTTAAATAACTTTAAAAAACATTATTTTCAATTTTTTTTAAAATGGTAATGTTTTTTTTACTAGATGTACCCTACCTTAAAATATCTGCACTTATTTCTGGGACACCCTGTATAGAAATTTGTATTTTTTCTAAATACCTTTTTATAGGCTTACTAATTAGAAAATGATATCTTCTAAATAGTGAAAATAAATATAATGTTAAATATTTTTCAGAAGCTCATAGCAATATCGGATCATATGCTTTATACAGGGTGTTCTATTTGAGAAAACATAAGTTTAGTTCATATCTTTAAAGCATCTTTTTCTTAGATAAACAGACTACGCCACCGTATTCTACGTAAAAAGTTACAGTACAAGAAACAGATACCAGGGGTGTCCCAAATTGCAAAGTTTTTAAAAAGACCCTGTAGCTCAGAAATGAAAAGGGCTATAAAAATTTCGTTGGCACCATCTTCCCTGTGACAAAAAAATGGTGATAGGTTGGTGCAAAGCCTCATCCTTACTAATAACGGAGATAAACTTATAGTTTCATATTATATTCTTTAATTATCCATCTAAAAATAAAATATTTATATACCTAATATAATACTTTAGTATCCAACAAGTGGCTATGAAAATCAAAATAAATATAAATCCATGTCCAAAAATAAAAAATGTAAATAACGCTTTGAGGTATAAATTCGGTTCGAATCAGATAAGATTTTTTATTCTTTACCGAGAATTAAATTCGAAGAATTCCTAGTCCCTACTTCTTTGCCAAATTCAATAGTCTCCGCCCCTTTTTACGTTTTAATTTCTGCCACCAGTTGGCAGCATCGACTTATACAGGCTCATTGACTAACTATTAATATATAAACAAGGGTAGTACTTAAATTATTGCCGGAGCGTCTAATCAACGTTTTCATTCCTAGAAGACTGGCAGAGTACGTTTTTTTCGATAAAAAGTATTAAACTAACTTCCTGTTGTTGTAACAATTAACAGAAAATACACTGGTCTTCGTACAACGAAAATGTGTTTGATTTTTGTTTTATCCTTACTGTTAAGTTATCCATAAATGTCTTCAGGTTTGTTTATACAGGGTGGTCCGAACTGTATTCCGGAAACTTTGGCAGCATATTTTGCAGATTAAAATAAGTAAAAAAGTTCGTATAAATGAATGTCCTGAAATGCTCAGTGTCGGATATACAGGGTGTAGAATTTTCATTTTTATTTCGATTTTTTCCTAATAATTTCTGAAGTAACATCAATATTTGGATGAAAATTGGTGTCTGGGAGTTTTTTAACATGAAAAATTTGATTTTCATGTCAATATGACCCCTATTTGTAGACGATGTCACCTACATATTTCTTAACTGGTTTGAAAAGTAATAAATTTTCGTCCATGCCTGTATAAAACTACTTAGTAAAAACATATACATTTACCACTTTTTTTTACGTAAAAAAGGTCTCTTGATAAAAATCGCTACGAGTAATGGTTCTCGAGATATTTGGAATTATATTATTTAATTATATTATACAGGGTTGTTCACCACATACGACAAGAAGTATTGTAGCTAAACGATTAGATTTTTACAAATTGTAAGTTTTGGGTTCGTTAAAGGACTATTAGAGCTACAATTTAAAAATATTTTTGCAAGATACAGATTGTCGCAAATAAGTAAAAAATCGAGTAAAAAATATTATAGGTGTATTTTTTAAATGGAACACCCTGTATATTATTCTATTTTTAGATTCTACGATTGAAGTAAAGGTAAATTTAATTAAGGTTTATTACACTTAAACCTTTTACCGTTTTTGAAATGTTTTCAATTTTATGAAATTGCAGTAAAAATTTTAAGGTTCCATTTCTCCAAGGGTATCAAAGTTTTTAATATTAAATATTTACTGAAGATTACTTATTGATCAGATATTGTCTTGCAATAACAAAAATTTTACAACCTTATACAGAGTGTCCAAAAATTTATATTAAATAATTACTAGCTTTAAACGACAATAACTTGTTTAATTTAAATGGAACATCCTGTATATTTTACGTGAATCAGATGTACAATTTAATTGTCTATCAAGTTGTATTTTTGTATACCATTTTTACCTATCTCTTCAAGTTTTCGTAGAAAATGCATTTTCTTATAATTAAGACTTTATTTATCACTATACCAATTGAATATTGATATTTCAGATTTTTTTGGAGCAACCTATATATACAAAATATACAGGTGGTAAATTAACAATATTGCAAGCCTATTTGTTTACAAAAAAACTATTTAAATCTTAAAATCGTAAAAGAGTATACCAATTAAATATACCACCATTATTTCCGACCAAAAATTAGTTAATTATATTCTTAATTGTTTTAATTAATAAATTATTCTAAAAAATTTGACTCAGAAATCAATATAATAATAAGTTATGAAAATGAACGTCTCTGTTGTTATAAATAAGCATTCTTCAAAAAATGAAATAAAATTTATAAGGTGTTACTTTTTACCACAGTGTTTAATACACATACAAAATTCAGTTTTTTAATATTTGCAGCAATTATTATTAATCAACGTAAACAGCCAATTGTAGTTTGAATAATACTGGGATCATATTAACTGGTTCTCTGTAACAAAAAATATTTAATCAGTTTTTTTTTATTTTATAATGAAATAAAAAAATTATATCGACAATATTAGTATCTGTACTCTCTGAAAAATTGTTACATCTTTAAAAATAATCTAAAATGTCACTATTCCATGGGTATAGTGATAAATGTGGACTAAATTATTAGAAAATGCATTTTCTACGAAAAATTGAAGAGATGTGTAGAAAATGGTATAATACAATTTGATAGACAATTAAATTGTGCATCTGATTCACGTAAAATATACAAGGTGTTCTATTTAAATTACACAAGTTATTGCCGTTTAAAGCTAGTAATTATTTAATATAAATTTTTGGACACTCTGTATAAGGTAGTTAAATTTTTATTATTGCAACACAATATCTGATCAATAAATAATCTTCAGTAAATATTTGGTATTAAAAACTTTGATACCCTTGGAGAAATGGAGCCTTAAAATTTTTACTGTTATTTCATAAAATTGAAAATATTTCAAAAACGGTAACGTTTAAGTGTGATAAACCTTAATCAAATTTACCTTTATTTCAATCATAGAAACTAAAAATGTAATAATATATAGGGTGTTCCATTTAAAAAAATACAACTTTGATATTTTTTACTGATTTGGAACACTCTGTATCTTTTTAAATTGTAACTCTCATCTCATCAGTCTTTCAACGAACCCAAAACTTACAATTTGAAAAAACTCTAATTGTTTAGCTACAATACTCCGTGTCGTATGTGGTGAACAATTCTGTATATTCACCCACTGGGAAAAATAATTACAAAAAAATCTACTGGACTATGAGTTAACTTTATGGCTAGTTAATGATATATAAGTATTTAAAGGTTGCTATTAGTCTTGGATTAAGGCAAATTAATAAAATTGGATTTATCTTTTGAAAGAGACTGAAATGGAACAAATTAATGATTGCCACAGAACAAAAATACTCACATCACTCTTAGACCATACGAAGTTAGCAGCTAATTATTAATAAACTTAACTAATAAAGTTTTGTATTTTAGAAGGAGATACAAAAGATCGTACATTGCTCCCCTATCAGAAACTTCTTGAATCCATCATATAATCCGTCATATAATCCATTATGGAGCAGATTGATAAAGTCAAGTAAAATAGTGAAACCTGATGGTGAACCATTGAGAGAGAACAGCGTCGTCAAAACAGCCAGTAGGAAAATCCGTACGATAATTAATAAAGTTATCTTGACCATTTTGGACGCATTGTTACCAAAGGAAGCATTTGAGTTGCTCTACAAAAGTAAGCATATACTGTATTAAAGCAAATTACTAATATTCTCATTTCAGTTGGATGTAACTAATAATAAAGCTGCATTTATATTCATAAAAAAAATTATTTCATTTGCGATGTTCTTAGTGAAAAGATATATTTACGAATATGTGTTTTAAAATATTTACTCGTTTTCTATTGTTAACATTTTTAAAAAATGGAGGATTATTATTTTATGCCGTGTGTTTGGGGGGGGCTCGCCGACCTGGACATACGAAATCCCATGTAAATTTTAAAAATGATGAATAAGTTTTCAGAAAAATTTATTTAAAACTCTTTAAAGAACTTCTTAAAATGCAAGCAACTTGTTCATTTTGAATGGTTTATTACAATTCGCTATTGAGTTAAGAGAGATACAAAAATACTAAATTAGACGAAAATCATAAATAATGCTGTCCTGATCAAACAAAAATAACAACCACAAGTTATGTCACAATATCTATAGGTACTAACATACAGACCGGACCACCGTAGTAGTAACATAGGCAGAACCGGACGAATTAGCTTTTATACCCGTCCGCCGGATAAAAAGCAGGCGAAAAAATGCGATAAAATAAAAATAGGTAGATATGTGATAAGAATGTTTCATAATTTATATTTATTCGTGTTTTAATAGCCAAAACGAATACATAGATTCTCGCGACAGTTCTCGTGTAAAATTTATTTTTAAGTAAAATAATGGATGTTTACGAAGTTCGTGAGAAAATTCAAATTGTAAAATGGTATTTCCAAAATAGGTCTTATCGGGATATACAAACAATTTTTCCACAAACTTTTGTAAACAGGACAATTCTATCTTTACCTACTATATCAAGAGTTATTAATAATTTTGAAACACATGGGTGCGTGTCCCCACAAAAACACAACAAGCCTGATGTGTTGATTAATGAAGAACAGGAGTTAAAGCAAGTGTTTAACCGTTTAATTAGTGGACGTGGAACTATTTTGTGGCCCGCTACATCCAGTGGTGAAGCTATGGGGGGTGTTGGGGGGATGCTCCCCCCCAATGTATAATTGAGTTGGAAAATTAGTCATTAATCCCAAATTAAAAATATTAAGGATGGTACGATTTTATTTTAGTTTTAGAGTTGTCATAACAATAATTATTTATGCATGTTATAATGTTCAATAATATTAAATTTAAATTTTAAATTAATAAAACATTTTTTTTTAAACTAGGGTTTTTATTCCTATCACGATACATTATTACATATATTATGGCCTCTAAAAAAAAGTAGGAAGTTGGGAAAATTGCTTGTCCTCCTCCCCAAAAAAAAGTTCTAGTCACCACTGGCTAGATCACCAGATCTTTCTCCCAATGATTTCTTTTTGTGGGGTTATGTAAAACCCAAAGTGTATGGTCATAATAGGGCTAATAATCTGGATGAGCTTCAAGTAAAAATACGAGAGGCTTTCCAAACTATTAGCCTAATATGTTAGCCAATGTGAGATTTGGGATTTTACGACCGCCTAGGCTTCTGTCTAGCAATAAGAAGGTGGTCTTTTTTCAACGCTTGTTATAAGTTTTTTTTATTTAAAGTAATATTTTAGTTTTTTTTTTGGGTTTAGAGAATTTATTTATTTTTATTTTTGGCTTGTAAACACACTCAAATAATAAAGATTCAAGTATTTTTATTTTAAATGTTACCTTAAGTGAAGGTAAACAGTTAAAATGAAAATAATAAATACTCGGCACTCCTCGCGTCGTATTCCTAGTCTGTCACGACCGACCCGTCCAAGCACAACTGTAACTGCGTACTGCCTGACTAGCCATGATACAAAGAATACAAGGTATGATATTGCGCAGGTTGATAAACGGCACCATTGGTCGGCAAGTTCCGCGCGCCAATTTCAAATTGTCAAACAATAAATGTCAAAATAATTTTTCAAATGTCAAGCACGATGATTTGACATAACTTTTAGGGTTATGTCCTAAAGTCGGAGTCTCATGCATCCGAAATCCGATGGTACGACATCCGAAATTTGAAGTTATCGTGTGAAATAAAAAAAGCCTGTCACATACATCCGAAAGTTCGTTCCGAAATTTGACAGTTTTAACATTTTTCTGCTGCGCTGAATAGAGTTCATGTCATGTTTTATTGGAGAAACACTTATAAAAATAACTTCCTCGCCAAATATAATTTAATTATATAATTGCCCACTTCCCACTAAACTTGTTTTTAAAAACAAATGTTTTAAAAAAAAGTGAGGTTAAAAAACACACGATATCGTACAAAAGTTAAACAAAATTTAACTTTATACGACGTCGGATGATTAGTTAAAATTATCGGATAAAAATTGTTGTCAAAATATTTCGACCAATAGGAGCACCGTCGGATCGTCGTATCATCGGATTTCGGATGCATGAGACTCCGGCTTAATTCTTCTCTATTTTAGGTCTCTTTTTATTAGTGGCAATTGCACAATATGGATATTTTTTTGTATGGCGTATGACGTCACAGGTGGTATGCGCAGACTTAACGAAATTGGGGTCGATATCGATCATACCTTGTTTTCTTTGTACCATGCTGACTAGCCGACTACCCGTCAGTGAATCTCGAGTACGCACGCAAATTGGATAAACGTAAATTCGTCCGGCAACTTGCTATGTTACTAGTAGCCTGGTCTTCTCTGTATAAAATCCTTAAGTAACTCTGGTTGATTCTAGGGGGTAGAGGTTCGATAAGAAGGGATTTTTCGAAATTCCAGTTCCAAGAGGTTGAAACCACCCCTCAAATATTACAATATTTTTTATTTAAAAAACGGCCAAGTTTCCGAAAAAACGCTTAAACACGTATATTTTATTTTGTTTTTTTACATATTTTAAGATTTTTTAAAAATGTATACAGGGTGTTTCGCAAATCTGGTCATTTCTTAATTACGATCCTGCTTAAAGCGCTTGACGTAAAAAGCTGATTTTTGGAAAACAGATTGACTTTAGGGTGTAGAGGTTCGATAAGAAGGGATTTTTCGAAACTAATAAATATTAAAATATTTTTTATTTAAAAACTGGTAAGTTTTTCGAAAAAACTCTTAAATACGTATATTCTATATTGTTGTTTTACATATTTTAAGATTTTTTAAAAATTTATACCGGGTGTTTCATAAAATATGACCATTGAGTAATCACGATTCTGTTTAAACTGCTTGATGTTTAAAGCTGATTTTTGGCAAACGGATTGACTGTGGGGTGTAGAGATTCGATAAGGAGGGGTTTCTCGAATCTCAAATTCCAAGAGGGTGAAAACGCCCCTCAAATATTACAATATTTGTTATTTAAAAAACGGTTAGTCTTTCGGGAAAACGCTTGGACAAGCATAATTTATTTGTTTTTTTTTTACTTGGTTTTATATTTTGAAATTCTTAAAAAAATCATACAGGGTGTTCCAAAAAGTTGGGTAATCTCTTAACCACGATTCTGTTTAAACTGCTTGACGTAAAAAGCTTATTTTTGGCAAACGTATTTTTTGAAAGTCAAATTCCAACGAGATGAAACTACCCCTCAAATATTACCAAGTTATATAATAATATCGCCATATTGTTTTTTCTCATGCTGACATAAATGTGAGAAAATTTTATCCAGTTTGTATGTTAATGGAAATGCTTGCTTTGCTTTATCATCACCATTACAAATGATTAATTCGACGCGAACGAAGTCGCGGGTACACGCTAGTTATGAATAAAATGAACTAATAAAGTGTTTTATTTTAGATGGAGATGCAAGAGATCGTGCGTTGGAGAAACTCCCTTCAACAAACGTATTTTATTCACTTAATCAGCCAGGATCATTTCCAAGAGATGCATCAAATAATCCAATCCTGCAATCATTGTCAAAGCGAAGTGATGAAATCGTGCAACACCCGCCCCTCCGAGATCGTGCGTTGTTCCGTTTGAGAAATCTCTTCAAGTCAAATTATTATCCAGCACCATATCCAGGAGACGAATCAAATCGTTCATTCCTGAAATTATTGTCAAAGCTAAGGGATAAAAACGTGCAACGCCCGGTTCACCCAGCTAAGAGGATGATCAGCTTCTTCAAGAGGGTCGGCCTGAAACTCCGCCAACACGTTTTGAGAGTTATCGCGCTCATTTGGCACTCATTGTGGCCGGAGGGCTTAAATAAAGCAAGCTATTAATGTTCTGGTTTCAATTGGATGTAACTAATAATAAAGTTGTCGCATTCATAGAAAAAAAATATTTTGTTTCATTTGCGATTTCCCTATGGAAAAAATATATATACAGGGTATCCAAGGGTGAGCGTACATTAGAAGTTTCTATCGATTAAAAATATTTTCAATATGACAGCATTTCCGGAAGTTGACAGCAACTTTCTTATTTTAAATAGGTACCCCCATTATTTATTACATAGTCAAATTCTTTGTAAAATTTTACGAATTTTGATAAACACTCTATACCTAATATTAACTGTTTTTGAGAAAAAAAAATTAAAATTTTTGGAGGAAAAAAACTGCCTGCCAAAAAAATCGGTATAGCCTAAACGACAAATTTGGTGATTACCACAGCCTCTGTGGCATAAAGTGAAGACAGGTGGCTATCTATTTCAAAATTTAAATTATTCGAATGTCATACAATATTGGCAGTAGCTGTCATGGAATTGAGCGATTAAAAAAATATCCTAAATCACTTTTTTCAAATGAAAACCCACTTTTTTTATTTCACCAGTCAAAAGGTTTTTTAATTCGTTACTTTTTGATGATACATGTTCCTATACCTAAAATCAATCGTTTTTAAGTCATTTAAGATTTAGATTTAAGGGGTATATTTTTTTGTTCTTTAGCCAGTAGCTTATGACTTTGAACGTCACGCCATGTAAAAACTATAGCTGGACATGTCATATTGCCATTAGCTATCACTAAAATACGAGATATATTTTTATCAATACACTTTATAAAGTTTTACCAACAGTATTTATAATATACAAAATTCAAATAATTAGTTTTTTGAAAGAAGGAAATAAATTGTCTGATAGTTTGACACTTAATGTCAATGGAAGCTACATAAAATCAAGAAAAAATACGCTTTAAAACTAAATCTTAAGTAACTTAAAAACGATTTATTTTAGGTATAGGAACATGTATAATCAAAAATTAATGAATTGAAAAACCTTTTCACTAGTGAAATAAAAAAAGTGGGTTTTCATTTGAAAAAAATGGTTTATGATAATTTTCTCTCATGAAAAAATGATTTGTGATCGCTCTTCTATTCAAATTATTATCCAGCACCATATCCGGAGATGAATCAAATCATTCATTCCTGAAATTATTGTCAAAGCTATGGGATGAAAACGTGCAACGCCCGGTTCACCCAGATAAGAGGGTGATCAGCTTCTTCAAGAGGGTCGGCCTGAAACTCCGCCAACACGTTTTGAGAGTTATCGCGCTCATTTTGCACGCATGGTGGCCGAAGGGATCGTTTAAGCATCTAGTTCCCAAATCGTGGTCTCGATACGTCCATCAGCGCAGATCTTGGCTTAAATAAGGTAAGATATTAATGTTCTGATTTCAATTGGATGTAACTAATAATAAAGTTGTCGTATTCATAGAAAAATAAATATTTTGTTTCATTTGCGATTTCTCTATGGAAAAAATGTATACAGGGTGTCCCAGGGTGAGCGTGCATTAGAAGTTTGTATCGATTAAAATGGCGGCACTTCCGGAAATACCGGGAGTTGACAGCAACTTTCTTATTTTAAATAGGTACCCCTATTTTTTTACATAGTCAAATTCTTTGTAAAATTTTACGAATTTGATAAACACTCTATACCTAATATTAACTGTTTTTGAGAAAAAAAATATTTAAAATTTTTGGAGGAAAAAAACTGCCTGTCAAAAAAATCGGTATAGCCTAAACGACAAATTTGGTGATTACCACAGCCACTGTGGCATGAAGTGAAGACAGGTGGCTATCTATTTCAAAATTTAAATTGTTTGAATGTCATACAATATTGGCAGTATAGTCTATAAAATGAATAACTTTGAATTTTGACCGTTATTTTTTACCAACATGGCAAATGTAAAACCCCTCTGTCAAAAAAGTTACTGATATTCTTTAAACTGAGTGCCTGAACGAATCAGATAGGTAACTCTTTTTACTTTCGTGAAATAGAAAAGGAAAATAATAAAACAAGTGACAGTTCTTCCTTTTCTTGCAAAAATCAACACAAATTGTCATAATTGCCAAAAGTAAAATGTCATCAGCTTTTGACATTTCTAAATATCAGACCAATGCCGTCTCTAATAGAACAGCCTCGGAGCGAGATTGATGACGTCACGCTAGTTAGATACTACGGATTAATAAATATGTTGTAGAATACATGGAAAACATGTATTCATGATACATTGTTATTGATACATGTTCATTCATACTAGTTTACATGAAATATACATAATATACAGTTAATAAATACAATACATATTCCTATTTATAGTAATAAATACTTTGGCAAATAAACTATGAACCACACAAATGCAGCAAATGTTTTACAATATACAAATAATGAATAGGTACATCAGATAATGGATAAAATGTAAAATATATTTTAAATTTTGTGGTTTGAAAATTGATCTAATTTAACAAAAAACATTCAATATCTACTAATAGTGATGTATTATTATTTGCATTCACAAAATGTATATGTATATTTGCAAGTATCAATGTTCGAAAAATTATATTTGCAAATAATACAATATCATAGAAAAAAAGGCGTCAGCGATGGCTATGAAATAAAGATCGCTGTCATTTTATATGTAAAATTATTCTAAAATTTTTGATTTTCTTGGGATTTTGGTTCGGGAAAAACACTGATTAAGTTTTCATTTGGTTTTTCATTATTTTTATTTGGTTTAAAAAAAACGTTTCGGGTAACATGATAGCCTTCATCAGTGTTGTGTCATATGAAAAAAATAGTGTCGAATATAATCCAAAAAACTACATATAAAATATTCACACCACACATCACATAATAATGTTTACTACAATTAATAAACTAATATAAACTTGTCAAAAAATGACCACATATTTTTTAAAATTATTATTCTTTTCACTAAAACTATCTACATTGACTATGGAGTGCGATTTCAGCCATAGTCAAGTGAGGCTGTTTTATTAGAGACGGCATTGCGTCAGCAGAGCCACAAGTTGCTAACCTAATAAATTAACACTAGAAAAGCCCGCGGGAACTGTCAAATTCAAAGTTATTCGCTTCACAGACTATAGCTATCATGGACTTGAGGGATTAAAAAATTATCATAAATAATTTTTTTCATATGGAAACCCACGGTTTTTATTTCACCAGTGAAAAGGTTTTTTAATTCGTTACTTTTTGATTATACATGTTCCTATACCTAAAATCAATCGTTTTTAAGTCATTTAAGATTTAATTATGAAGGAATATGTTCAAGGTTGTCTTGAAAAAGAAAAAAAAATATTATTTTTTTTGCTGCACCCATGTCTACTAAATAATAACCATCACTTTTATAATAATATACAGGGTTGTTCACCACATACGACACGGAGTATTGTAGCTAAACAAATAGATTTTTGCAAATTGTAAGTTTTGGGTTCATTGAAGGACTATTAGAGCTACAATTTAAAAACATTTTAATAAGATACAGAGTGTCCCAAATAAATAAAAAATATCAAAGTTTTATTTTTAAAACGGAACACTCTGTAGATTATTATTATTTTTAGTTTCTACAATTAAAATAAAGGTAAATTTGATTAGGGTTTACCGCATTTTAATCTTACCGTTTTTGTAATATTAAGTTTTTGTCAAAATACAGTAATAATTTTAATGCTTCATTTCCCTAGACGTATTTAAGTTTTTAAAACCAAATATTGTACTGAAGTATTTCTATTTACTAAATTTTGTGTTGCAATAATAGAAATTATACTACCTTATACAGAGTGTCTAAAAAATTATTTTAAATAATTACTAGCTTTAAACGACAATAACTTGTTTATTTTAAATAGAACACTCTGTATATTTTATGAGAATTAGATGCACAATTTAATTGTCTATCAAATTGTATTATACCATGTTTTATCTATCTCTTCAAGTTTTCGTAGAAAATGCATTTTCTTATAATTTAGAGCTCATTTATTAATATACCCATGGAATATTGACATTTTAGTTTATTTTTAAAGATGTAACATATTTTTAAAGAGTACAGATACTAATATTGTCGATACAATTAGTTTAATCCATTAAAAAGAAAAAACTGTTTAAATATTTGTTATAGAGGACCAATTAATATGATTCCAGTATTCAAACAACATAATAATAATAGCTCCGAATACTAAAAAACTGACATTTTTTGACGAATGTTTATTTGTGACAACAGAGAAGTTCATTTTCATAACTTATTACTATATTGATTTTTCATTCAAATCCACATTTATTTAGAATAATTTATTAACTAACAAAATTAAGTATGTAATTAATGAATATTTGGGTGGAAATAATGATGGTATATTTAATTAATAGTATACTGTTTTACAAAGATTTAAATAGTTTTCTTTTTATATACAAAATTGAGCTAGTAATAATATAATTTTTAGCACCTATACATTTTGTACATTTGTTGCTTTAAAAACAGTCTAAAATGTCAATATTCCATGGGTATATTCATAAAAGAGGTCTAAATTATAAGAAAATGAATTTTCTCCGAAAACTTGAAGAGATAGATAAAAATGGTATAATTCAATTTTATAGACAATTAGATGGTACATCCGATTCTCTCAAAATATACAGAGTGTTCTATTTAAATTAAATGATAGTTTATTGCCGTTTAAAGCTAGAAATTATTTAAAATAAATTTTTAGACACTCTGTATGAGGTAATATTATTTTTATTATTTCAATGTAATAACTGATCAATAAACAAACTTCAGTAAATATTTAGCATTAAAAACTTTGATACCATTGGAGAAATGAAGCCTTAAAATTTTAACTGCAATTTCGCATAATCGAAAATATTTCAAAAACGGTAAGGGTTAAGAGTGATAAACGTTAATCAAATTTACATTTATTTTAAGCAAAGAAACTAAAAATGTAATAATATACAGGCTGTCCCATTTAAAAAATACAACTTTAATATTTTTTATTTATTTGGGACACTCTGTATCTTGTAAAATATTTTTAAATTGTAGCTCTAATAGTCCTTCAATGAACCCAAAACTTACAATTTGTAAAAATCTAAACGTTTAGCTGCAATGCTCCGTGTCGTATGTGGTGAACAACCCTATAGACACTGATTTCTTTATTCTTTATTTTTTTTACATTTCAATAATTAAATGAATACTACATCTATACTTTAACATTGTGGCACAATGAGACCTGAAATGGATGGAACAATTATAACGAGTAAACGGGGTATCAAACACTGGCGAAACCACATTAGAATGGCGTCCACACCCAGAATAGCCCAGATTCCATTAAAGGTTCCTACAAGGATGAACATAATTGCGTTTAGAATTGATGTTTGGATTGTTTTCAAATTTTCTCCAATAAATGACAGGATGCTCCAACAAAAGTCTAAAAATAAAATAAAAATATAAATACTTTTTTCAAGAGATTACTTATGGAAAAGAGGCCAAACTAACAAAAAATAATAAAAAAATTGTGTGTGCACTATGTGCGCATATATATAGTGAAACTTCTTACTAACAGTTATTAAATTGAAGTATTTAAAGAATATACCGGGTGGCCAACTAAAAATGGACGCCGGCTGTATGCAGAAACTACTTGTCGTACAACTTTGGGAAAAAATTCTAATAAGTAAATCGACTAGGAGAAATCGCTAGAAATTATTTTCAAGTGCGAAAAATGTCCGCTAGAGGGCCTTTCTCTGATAGCCAATCAGAAAACAGAGTTTTTCTCAAAAAAAGCAGGTGAACAGGTATTTTAAATATTACTATTGTAATCATCGAGAAAGTTGTAATTTTTTTGACATAGACTATTTTGCTCTATCTCATAAAATAAAGTGGTGGGGGAAGGTTAAACTTGCTTTTATTAAAATAAGGATAACTCTGGTTTAGGTTATCCGATTTAAACAAACTACGGCTCGTTTAAATGTGCCTTTCTTACTTAATGATCTTCAGTATAAATTTTGTTTCCATAATTTTTTTCGTGGCTGTTAGGAATTTTTGGAGCTTCTTGGATACCACCAGATACCACTTACTTTAGCAGATAGAGACGCTGGAGCGGCATATTTCCATGGCCAGCTGGGTCATCGGATTCAATATGCCTGGGTTTTAATTTATGGGGTCGAATCAAGGACGAACATGGATAAAAAACAATTAAATGGTATTAAAATATATGTTTTGATATTTTGACGTAACCAGTTTACCTCTTTTTGTTTCCTAGCCTTCTACTATAATTTTTAGACCATATAATACTAAGTGGCAGCCTAACATGATTTGTTCTTTTAATATCTCCGGTTAGAGAGAAGATAGAAACTTGCGGTTTGCGCTGATATTTTGGAAATTTTATGCTCTATTTAACGGTGTAAAGAAAAATATAGCCTCCTATTTAAATTTTTTATGCAAAACCGCAATATCTGTTATGATGTCAAACAGCGCCCTCTGGCTACCACGAAAAAAATTATGGAAACAAAATGTATACTGAAGATCATTAAGGAAGAAAAGCTCTTATAAACGAGCCCTAGTTTGTTTAAATCGGGTAACCCAAACCAAAATTCTCCATATCAAAAAAATTACAAATTTCTCGATGATTATAATAGTAATATTTAAAATACCTGTTAACCTGCAGATTTTTGAGAAAAACTCTGTTTTCTGATTGGCTATCAGAGGAACGCCCCCTAGCGGACATTTTTCACACTTGAAAATAATTTCCAGTGATTTCTCTTGGTCGATTTACTTATTTGAATTTTTTTCCCAAAGTTATACGATAATTAGTTGGCCACCCGGTATATATTTTTTTAGAATGCTTCTTATAAACTTCAAAAAAAAAATAAAGTTAATATAAAACCGTATACTATTCTAACTTTATAATTTTATGTTTTTTTTTAATTTTTATTAAAAAACGATAATTCTATCACTCGGCCGGATAGCCTGGCAACTGTGGCCATTAAACCAAAATATTACTACATCTATATCTCTGACTACTCCTAACTGCTACTAACCAATAATTTGTTTTGTGTGATCTGTGGTCTGTTTTTGTTTAAATGTTTTGTTCAATATTCATGTTGGGGGTTTATTTTTAAATTAATGCTAATCGTTAGGCAAACTCACACATAATCAAAATTGTCACTCTAAGCCTAAGCCTAAATTGTTTTACACAGGGGTAGATTTATCCCGAATCAGGTAGCTGTGGCAACACTGCCGCTATGGCTGTTCCTCTCGCGCATCACGGCCGTCTCGCATGCGCCTCGCGGCCTTGAGTTTTTACTCCCAACACGCGTAAAGAAGCTCCAGTTCAAGAATAATATACACGGTGAGTTTCCTACAATGTTCTCTATGAGTATCTCGGAAACTACTGAAGATAGAGAGTGTTAAATGGGGAAAGAATTGTAGTTTTGTGGGGTCATAAATATGCGCCTTTCAAATTTTTGAGAAAGTTCATGGCTTACTAGATATTTCGAAAAAAACAAATTTCGGCTATTTTAAAAATTATCCCTAATTCCATTATAATCTATTTTAGAAAAAAAGTTTTCAGATAAAAGTTGTAGATAATGACATCCTTAATGAGATCGTGTTCTCTGTTTCTTTCCAAAGCCTGTCATTTTTGACATATGACACACGCTTATTTTTTTTTAAATGGAAACCATAGTTGGCCCCGACTTCATAAAAAGCGCCATTTTTTAAGCTTTTTAGCGATATAAGCTATAATATGTTTTCTTCGAAAAATTAGTGAGTTATAGCCAATTCTTAACAATTTTAAACAATTTTACTTAGTTAGTCATGGAAACAAGTTCAATCGTCGTTGCTCTCAGAAATGTGAAACTGTCACATCCAAACTTTTTAAATTATAATAAACAAAAATTGTAAATATGAATTTTTCAAATGAAGAAAAGCGTGTAGATACTCGCGCATCAATAAAGTCGTTCCAACATGACTTTAATTTTGACCCCCCCCCTCCATAATGAAAGAAATGTTAAAAATTATTTATATCATAATTATGCAAACTGAAGGATAGGAAGAGGTGGACCAATTGCATGGGCCTTCTCCGATCACCTGACCTATCCATTTTAGATTTTTTTATGCGGTATGGTTAACAATAAGGTTTATAAAAAAACTTATGAATTAAGAGTCGTTTTGTGAGAATAGATAGTAATTCAGTTTTAAAAAGATGCAACTCAAAACAATAGCGGATTTTATGAATATTTTCTAAAATAACTTAAAGTGTATGTAGTGATATTATTTTTTTAAGTTTTAGTTTGTGTAATGTTAAAGAACCGTTTAATAATATATTCTGACTTTTTATAAGTTATAAATCACAACAGAATAAGAATGCCATGCAATCTAAGTGAAATTAGTCAAGAAAGATAAGAATTGGCTATAACTAAATTTAACTTTTCTAACATGTCTTGAAAACCGTTCTCTAAAAAACGTAAGTAACGTTCACAGGTCAACGTATCCTCGAAAATGTATCGTCAAGATAAGTTGAACTAATAATCCTACACGCTTTTCTTTATTTGAAAAATTCATATTTACAATTTTTGTCTATTTTAATTTACAAAGTTTGGATGTGACAGCTTCACATTTCTGAGAGCAAAGACGATTAAACTTGTTTCCATGGCTAAGTGAAATTGTTTAAAAATTATAAGAATTGGCTATAACTCAGTAATTTTTCGAAGAAAAGATATTGTAGCTTATATAGCTGAAAAGTTTAAAAAATTGCCCTTCTTATGAAGTCATGGCCAACTATGGTTTCCATTTAAAAAAACATATGTTTGTGTCATATGTCGGAGGACACAAAACGGAGGACACAATCTCATTAAGGATGTGATTATCTACAACTTTTATCTGAAAACCTTTTGTCGAAAATAGCTTATAATGGAATTAGGGACAATTTTTAAAATAGCCGAAATTTGTTTTTTTCGGAATATCTAGTAAGCCATGAACTTTTTCAAAAATCTGAAAGGCGCATATTTATGACCCCACAAAACTGCAATTCTTTCCCCATTTAACCGACTCTCTATCTCCCATAGATCCCCCCATACCTACCCATAGAGAACATCGTAGGAAACTCACCCTGTAGATGGTATTCTTCTAACTACCCTGTTGAAATATCGATTTTGTTTCTTACCTTGAAATGGTGCTGCAAGTACTTCAACTTCTATAGATCGTACCTGTCGGGATGATGCAACAGGATGCTGCAGCGATACTGACGAAGTTCTACGTCCACAGTTGACTAAACAAGTAAAAATGACGAATATTAAAAACAGTATTGTAATTGTTTTGAGTAAAGCACGGCTTGCTAGTTTTTCCATTTTTTTTCTCCGTTAAAATGCTTATTATAAATGGAGGAAATAGACAGAATCTTTTACCAATTAGCTTTTACTACTCTACTGTTATACGATATGGGAAATATTATTATTGCTTAACAGAGATTTTTTTAAAAAGGGTAATGTGTAGAATAATATATTCCTCAATTATATTTTAATGTTTATACAGGGTTGTTCACCACATACGACACGGAGTATTGCAGCTAAACGATTATATTTTTGCAAATTGTAAGCTTTGGGTTCGTTGAAGGATTAATAGAGCTACAATTTAAACATATTTTTAAAAGATACAGAGTGTCCCAAATAAATTAAAAATATCAAAGTTGTATTTTTTTCAATGGAACACCCTGTATATTTTATTACAATCAGATGCACAATTTAATTGTCCATCAAATTGTATTATTTAATTCTTTCTATCTCTTAAAGTTTTCGTAGAAAATACATTTTCTTATAATTTAGACTTCAATATCAATATACCCATGGAATATTGACATTTTCGATTATTTATTTATTTTATTGACAATATAGTTAATTTATTTCATTAAAAAATAAAAAAAAACTGTTTAAATATTTGTTAAAGAGGACCCATTAATATGATTCCAGTATTCAAACTACATTAATTGACTGTTTGCGTTGATTAATAATAATTGCTCCAAATACTAAAAACTGAATTTTGTATGTGTATTATTTATTTTGTATATGGATTCACATATATTATATGGTTAAAAGTAAATTTAATTTTTTGACGAATAATGCTTATTTATAACAACAGGGACGGTCATTTTCATAACTTATTATTATATTGATTTTTGATTAAAATCCACATTTATTTAGAATAATTTATTAACTAACACAATTAAGTATGTAATTAATTAATATTTGGGCGGAAATAATGGTGGTACATATAGGTATTTAATTAATGGTATACTCTTTTATAAAGAATTAAATAGTTTTCTTTTTGTATACAAATGGGCTAGTAATATTATCGTTTTTAGCACCTGTACATTTTGCACATTTGTTGCTTTAAAAACAATCTAAAATGTCAATATTCCATGGATATATTGATAATTGAGGTCTAAATTATAAGAAAATGTACTTTCTACGAAAACTTGAAGAGATGGGTATAATACAATTTGATAGACAATTAAATTGTACATCTGATTCTCCTAAAATATACACAGTGTTCCATTTAAATTAAGAAGTTGTTGCCGTTTAAAGCTAGTAATTATTTTAAATAAATTTTTAGACACTCTGTATAAGGTAGTATTATTTTTATTATTGCAACAGAATAATTGATTAGTAAATAAGCTTCAGTAAATATTTAGTATTAAAAACTTTGATACCTTTGGAGAAATGAAGCTTTATAATTTTCACTGCAATTTCACAAAATTGAAAATATTTCAAAAACGGTAAGATTTAAGTGTGATAAACCTTAATCAAATTTACCCTTAGTTTAGTCGTAGAAACTAAAAATGTAATAATATACAGGTAGTTCCGTTTAAAAAAATACAACTTTGATATTTTTTATTTATTTGGGACAACGAACCCAAAACTTACAATTTGTAAAAATCTAATCGTTTAGTTGCAATACTCCGTGTCGTATGTGGTGAACAACCCTGTATATAGTGGTCACATTTTTTCAAATAATGGAAAATTTCTTATTTCATTATTACCTTCAAGGGCCATAGCAACAAACCTTAAACAAAGAACTATAATTCCGGTTTATAGTATTCCGGAATGACGTTAATGAACTTTGTTTCTTGTTTGACTATACATCTGCCATTTCGTGACATGTCCATTCGGTCACATGTCCCTGTGACCGTCGACCCAATGTATTTTGATCACGCATACAATCTCTTGAGCGCTGCTATGCTGTCTGTAAACATGGCTCAATAGATGAACTACCATAGCATATTATTGATGCTGATTTTTCCGCCCTGTATAGTCCACGGGCGTACAATAACAAATTAAAACGGATTTTATTTAAATCCAGGCACGTTTTCAGATTTTCATATCGCCTGGTTTTAAATATGCCCAAAGCAGCTTCAAGTGCCACAGCAATATACCGTTTATTGCTGAACATAAAAAATATACATAAAATGCGCTATAATTTTCGTGACATAGAATATTTTATGTGATTCTAGTTGTCTTGCTTGTTGAGTGTTTGTTTAAAAAATTTAATTTTATTTAAACTGATTACTAAAAAAGGCTCTAAAATGTAAAATTAAAAAATTGGCGCAGGGAGGCACGTATAGCCGCCCATATATGTTAATAAAAAGTTGGTAGGCTGTTCTTTTAGTTTGAAAGTAAAGAAATTTTCCAATTTTTTTTATCTCAAAAACTGCGACTTTGTTGCAAATATTATTCATAATCTTAAATTGAAAAAAAAATCCGCGTTTCGTTAGCTACTGTAATTTTGGAGTTACGATTTTGTAAAATTTTTAACCCCCTCCCATACCCCCTCCCATACCCCCTTACCAACCCCCCACCCCCACCAAAAGCTAATGGCCAGATTCTCGGGTGCCACAGTATTTTTGTACCAAATTTGGTTAAAATCGGTTTAACGGTTTTTGAGTTATCGTGTTACAGACGGACAGACAGACAGACCGACGGACGGACAGGCAGGCAGGCAACGGACGGACGGACGGACGGGCGGGCCGGCAGGGCGAAAATATTAACCGAAGCGACCGAAAATATTAATTCACGGGCGATGAAATCGCTCGTGAATTAATATTTTCGGTCGACGATAAAATACAATTTTATCGTCTTGTATAAAAAATAACTATTACTCTCTGTAGCTACGAAACAAAGCAGAATCGGACCTATATTGATATAAAAAATAAATCTTATTTTTAGATGACGAATCTCCCCACGAGAGATAGCATATGTTTTGTGAAACACCCTGTGTAAATGACGTTTTCGACTACAATACTTAAAAATTACCATGATAATTTTCCACAGCAACAAAATCACCAATTAAAAGTTTTATTCGTACATCAAAAAATACCAAGTAAATAATTCTAACTTTTGCACGTTAGTTCGTAAGTGTAATTTCTCAGCAAGTCCGACAATTATTCTCGTATAATTAATTTTTGTTTGTTTTTCTACGTTATACAAGAACATTACGTAGCTATACATACAAGAAAGTTATGTAGCTATTTATATATAATTAATGATAATTTTAATTTTAAGATGTCATAAAAAACACTCAGTATTATTTTTTTGTCTTTTGTCTATACAGGCATATGTAGTTAAATAATATTGAAGAGTTACGAAAAAGACAGCCATGATCGAGCCGGCTTTCAATTTTCCGATGGAAAATCTTTCATTATTTTTAATAGCATCGTCTTCTTTTTATAGTACCATCTTTTAATGAAGGTTGGCAACAATCGCGGCGAAACACTGTCTGTCCTGTGCAGCTCGAAACAGTTCGTGTGAGTTCAGTCCAGTCCAGTCTCGTAAGTTTTTCAACCAAGAGTGCTTGCGTCTCCCAAGTCCTCTTCTGCCTTCTACCTTTCCATCTATAATCAACTTCAGAAGCTTTGCTCTGCTATTGCGCATGACATGGCCTATAGGTATGCTCTCTTTCGTTTTTTTTATATTTGTAAGTAATTCCCTTTCCTTGTTAAACCTCCCAAGAACCTCTTCATTGCGTACATGATCTGTACAGGGTATTTTCAAGGGTCTTCTGTAGATCCACATTTCAAAAGCTTCTAACCGTCTCATGGTTCATTTTAATCATCCATGTCTCACAGCCGTATAAGAGGATTGAGTATACATAACAATGGACAAAACGCAGACGTATGTTGATGTTGAGTGATCGGTTACATAATAGGTTTCTCATTTTGTTAAACATTGATCTAGCCTGTTCTATACGCGATGGAACTTCTAAGTCGGGATCAAGGTCCGATGTTAGCCAGGATCCCAGGTATTTGAACTTATTTATCGTGTCTACGCATTGTCCGTATACTCGTATGTTGGTTGGTGGAATATTTCTCCTACTAACGACCATTATCTTGGTTTTTGCCGTGTTTATTTTAAGGCCTAATGAATCTCCAACTATGTCGTTTAGGCGTTCTTGAAGAGCTTCGGGGTTGTCAGCGATAATCGCGGTGTCGTCTGCATACCTAAGGTTGTTAATTGGGACGCCATTTATTTTTAATATTATAGCATCATCTAAGCTAAGCAATTATTAAAGCAAGTGACTATATCTGTAATGGGTGTGAAATTCGTCTTTTCACAGAAGAAGCCAAAGAAGAATAATTGGCAAGAATAATTTTATTGTCAAAATGCGCATCCAAAATTTAAAGAAAATATTTGGGTGAATTGTTTTTTATTAATTTCATTTCTTTTATCATTTTATCATATAAGTTTTCACTATGAATTTTAATGGTAAAAAATTGTGCATATCTAAGGTCTTATAGCTTTGGAATTATTGGGAATTTTAATAATTTCCACCATGGTTATATGGAAGCCAAACCTGGGTGCCGTACCGCCGACACATGAACGCATTAAACAAGTTGCAGCAGACAACTCTTAAGAATCCGGTGGTTCCATCATGTCTCAAACGTATCGGTCCTTGAAAAAGCTAACTGCGAGAGTATTGAAGTCATGGTTACAAAATCCCGCTTAAGATGGGCCGGTCACGTATGCAGAATGTAAGAAAACCGCATACCAAAATATCTGCTATACGTGACAAAATATCTGCTATACGTGGTGAGCTTGTAGACGGTAAGAGGAGGCCGGGTGGACAACTCAAAAGGTACAAGGACATTTTCCATGATAACATAAAGGGGATTAACATGCAGAATGAGTGGGAAGAAGCAGATCACAACAGAACTCAATGGAGAAGAATTGTAAACTCAGTTAACAGCGACAACCAAAAAGTAAAGAGGCAACAAAGCAATGAGATTTTTGAATGTCTGGAGCGGTAGGCAGATAACATCACGTATCGGGCTTTTGTCACAGAAAAGCTCATGAAAGAAAACGCCTTGCGTGACCATTTTCTGATGCGTGTCAAATACTCGTCAGCGAGTAATGGCAGTATGTATGTATGTATGTATGTTTTATTACTTTGTCTGTTATTATTGATGTGTTGTGTCCCAGTATATTTCTTCCACTAGATTTCCTTATAAAGTCATGTTGAAAGTGAATAATACGACTTATTTCTCACTAAATATGTTTTTTTTATTTAGCCTTTTGATTATATTCTTATCTTATTAATAACTAATAAAAATAAGACGTTTCTTTATGCGTCTTTTAACTCTGAATTCTTCTTTGTTTCTCCTGAATATTGATTCCATTAATCAAATATTTGATCATTAAGTCCAAGAAATTTAGGATTTTTACTGAAGTATTTTTTTCATTGAGATATTATCTAATAATTAAGTTTTTTTATAGGAAATTCAAAGAATTAAAATGCGTATGAAAATAATTGTTCGAAACAAACGATACAAGCTTTGCATCCGTTCGATTGTTATTTGACTTTGATCCTGGGTTTTTCTCGAATAATAACCCAACTATTGTACGAGTATTATATCCAAATCATCCTAACAAAGTGTATTTTTAATAACAACATTTCCATGACTCACGATTCTTTGCGTGATAAAATTACTCTTTTTCGGTCGGGTTATCATTAGTTTTTAATTATTGTTAAAATTAAATATACCGACTGTCCATATACATTTAAATAAAAACTAAATTCGCGCGGGCATTTGTAAGCACATAAATTGGAAATAGGCATTTAACCGATACATAGATATATCTCAAGGACTTCCTGATCGCGTCCATTTCTGTTGTCTCTTTTTTCCATTTTAATGCGTTCATATGTTGGCGGTACGGCACCAAGATTTCGCTTCCATATAACATGGGGGGATTATTATTGCTCGGTACACTGCAAGTTTCGTTTTTGTGCTCAAGTCATGTTGTAGACAACCCTGTATTTTAATCTCCAGAATGCTCTTGAGGCGCTGCTAATCCTGTGCTGAATTTCAGAGTCGATATTGACCTTCTCCGAAATCAAACTGCCGAGGTAATTGAATTTTGCGACATACACACACCGGAAAAGTCTAGAGATATTACAATTTTATCCAGCCATCGTCAGTAATTTTATTATTTGCATTTCTGATATAATAAAATTAAAATAAACAAATAGTTTACAGGACGTATTGGAAATAAAAATGCGAAATTTACCCAATTTTTCAAATTTACCTTGATTTTTATTAAACTGAAAAAAATACACACATTTTTTTTTATTCTAAACTGTGAATTTAAATAAAAGATAAAACCATTTTTACTTAATAAAGGGTATGGCCTCCTCTACTGTTCATTACAGCCCTACATCGTCTCTTCATGCTCGTGATCAGGTTGTCGATCTCTTCTTGAGGTACAGCCTGCCACGCTGCATTCACGGCCCGAACCAGATCCCTAAGAGTTTCACGAGGCATACCTATTCTCAAAATTCTTCTTTGGACCGCGTCCCATACGTGTTCGATGGGGTTGAGGTCAGGAGATTGTGCCGGCCAGGGTAAGATGTTTAATTGATGAGCATTGATAAACTCACTTACCACTCTGGCTGTATGAGGCTGTGCATTGTCATGCATGAGAATGAAGTTTCTCCCAAAATCATTGGCATATGGTAACACGACAGGCTCAAGAATTAAATCACGATATGTGATTCCTGTTAGAAATCTTTCAAGAAAAACGAGATCGGTTTTTCGGTCTAACTGGACTCCTCCCCAGACCATAACTGTTCCACCTTGATAAGGGTGCACTTCCTGAACATGATCCAACCGAATAAGATTTCCCGGTTCTCTCCATATCCTAAGCCTTCTCGAATCCGGATGAATTCCAAAGCGTGACTCATCCGTGAAGAGAACATTGGCCCATTGCTCATTCGACCACTGAACATGCTCTTGAGCCCACAAATATCGTACCTCTCGATTTCCTCTCGTTAAGGGTTGAGCTCTCCAGGAGCGTCTGCTTCTTAAGTTGACCTCTCTTAATCTATTGCGAACAGGGTCAGGACTAAAGGTTACATTATGTGTTTCCAGGAGAATTAAACTAAGCTCTGGTGCTGTAAGAGTCGGTCGGCGTCGAGCATTTAATTGTAAACAATGATCTTGCTGAGGGGTAGTAATGCGATGTCGCCCTGTGTGCCTTTCAGCAACATCACCACTTTCACGGTAGCGTGCACTTAATCGCGATAATGCACTTTGCGTTGTATTTAATGCTCTAGCTACGTCGATTTGGCGCATTCCAGCTTCGAGCATACCCATGGCCCTTAGCATTTCGTCTCTGTTAAGATGTCTATGCTCCATAATGTCGTTTAATACTAAACAGAGTTATTTGAATGAATTCTAGCCATTTATCATAAAAACATAGCCAGTACAGGTTAAATTCGAACAATTGATGCTAGGTGCTTTTTATACATTTGACAAAAAATGCACAAGCACTTCTGCAAATATCCCAAATTTAGAAATAACTAGTGTGACTACTTCGTTTCAATCGAAGTAGAAAGAATCGGCCTACAAATATGTGGTTGTTTATTCAAAACATTTATTTTTAACTTTAATAAAATGATATCTCTAGATTTTTCCGGTGTGTGTATTTCAATAGTTCTTCTCCGAATTTTTTGCATTGTTGTGATCTTCAGGGGGAGTGCACATGATTTTAGTTTTATCGATGTGCAGCTTAAGGTCCAAAGCCTCGTATGCTCAGGTCGTATAAGCGTTCAACATTTCTGAAGAATTAGGTTTTTGGATGAAGGTCTTGCTATGCCTGTGCCTTTGTCTGTTTCTCCAGTAGCCATTCTGCTTTTTCATGATCCAGACTTTAACTGTACTAAAGATCATACATTTGGGGATTCACATTCGTTACTGGGTCTGGACTAAGATAGGATTCTGATGATCCTTGCCTTGCTAGTTCATCGGCTTTTCGTTGTCTTGAATGCCGTTCGGTATCCAGAATAATTTAATTCTGTTCTAAAAAACTTTATGGTGTTCCTTTGCATAAACGCACGACCATTGGTGATTTGAAAGATAGATATATGTATTTTTTTAGTTAGTTATATTCTTTTATTTCACAAAAATAACGTTTTTTTGCCGATACTACTTAGTCTCCTTTTAAGATACCATAAAATATCTAACCACAAAAATGTAATTAAATCTCTTAGGAAAAAAAAACAGTAATCAAATATTGTAATTAGATTTAGCGAGTATAATAAAAAAAATGTATGGATATATTTTGTTAGTTATTGAGGTAACCTCGTTGTGACACTGTTACGCTCCGATGTTTGTGCATAACGCGATGAAAATTGATAATTCACTTTGTAATTGTGAACGGAATTAAGTTTTTACAGTTTTCGGATTTTTATATATTGTGTAATAACGATCTCCTCTTGATTTTTTCTGCTTTTGAATATATGCTTCTATACAGGGTGTTTCGGTTGAAGTCAACCAAAGAATTAAGTTAGCATGGAAGAAACTCAGTCATATTCTAACCTAGAATGACACTTTATCTAAAGAAGGAAACATTTGACCAATATGTACTACCAGTCATGGAAAGAATTGTAGTATTGTGAGGTCAAAAATATACGCCTTTCTGATTTTTGAAAAAGTTTATGGCTTAATAGATATTTCGAAAAAAAAAACAAATTTCGGCTATTTTAAAAGTGCTCCTAATTCCATTATAATCTATTTTAGACAAAAAGTTTTCAGCTAAAAGTTGTAGATAAAACCATCTTTAATGAGATTGTGTTTTTTCACTGTAAAAGTTCTTCGTTTTTTTCTAAAGCCTGAAATTTTTGACAAATGACACAAACATGTTTTTAAATGGTAACACAAATAATTGCCCATAACTTCATAAAAAACGTCATTTTTAAAGCTTTCTGGCGATATAAGTTATAAAATGTTTTTGTTTGAAAAATTACTGAGTTATAGCCAATTCTTATCTTTTTAGACTAATTTCACTCATATTCAAAGTATTTCAAAGCGTTAATATGTTTGTCCTCACAAAACTGCAATTCTTTACCCATTTCACCGACTCTCTAGCTCCAGTAGTTTACGAGATAGTCATAGAGAACATCCTAGAAAACTCACCTTGTAGATATCACATATATCACTAAATATATTATGAGTTTTAAATACCTAAAACTCATAAATCTAAAAACCTCCCTAAAATTTTCTATAACCTAAATCTGCACGTTAAATTCATTTTTCAATAAATTCATCTCTTATGAGATGTTCAATAGATCATTTTTAGCATAGCAAATTGGCGTATCTCAATATTACCACAAAAATACCTTTTTCATATTATATATTCACTTAAAAATTGACCTTATCTCCAAAACAAGAATTAAAAAATAATTACAACTAGCTTTTCTGAAAAGTAGCAAAAATCAAGAGGCGTCCTTTCGACATAAATCCGATGAATTGTGTGCCACCTCCAATTTTTTGCTTAAAATTATTATTTAAGTGTATACTTTTGACTGATAAAAAAAGTACCAAATTCAATATACATATTTATATTATATCTGACAAGCATATTTTTTTCTACCGGTGGTGCATCATCGTTTTGGAAACAGGAAATCGTATACAAATTTTGAACAGTCCTGATATTAGCTCCCCTATTAATTTTACGGAGAATTCGTAAATAGGGTTTTTAAGGGTCAGCCGTATGCTGGATATACAAACTAAAACCGCCCATTCTTCTTGGTGAGACAATTCCGTTTGCGGAGGAAGTTAAGTATCTAGGATTAAACCTGGACAAAAAACATAGCTGGACCTCGCATCTGGAAAAAATTATCAAAAAAGGCTTGCTGTGCTCTATGGGCATGCCGCCGAATTTGTGGTAGAAACTGGGGATTAAACCCCAAAAATATGTACTGGCTATATGTGACAGCCATCAGACCTATTATCACGTATGGCGCAGTTGCCTGGTGGCAGAAAGCGGTGACTGGTGCCTTTCATTCTACGCCGTCAAAAGCTATGGAAACTCTACTCGACTTACCTCCTCTTCAAATTCTTTTGGAGAGAGAGGCAAGATGGGCTACATATAGGTTTCTAAATATGGCACGAGAGAGCCAAGGAACAATCATGTTCATACAAAACCGACTAGTAGACGAACTACAATCGGATGAGATTCTGGGAATGGTCTCGGATCTCACACCACCAATCCAACTCATGACGCGCACCTACAACGTCCTGTTTCCGAATAGGGACGAATGGGATAAGCCGAGAAACGGCTTATTACATGCGGAAATGTGTTGGTACACGGACGGATCCAAAAACGATAAAGGATCTGGCGCAGGAATTTACTGCCGCAGTCCAAAGACTGAGATCTACCACAGTCTTGGAAAATACACCACAATTTTCCAAGCTGAGCTCTATGCTATTGAAACCTGTGTGCAACTGCTGGTAGAACAGCAATACGCCGGAAAAACAATAAGCATATTTTCGGATAGTCAAGCCGCGTTAAAAGTACTTGAGGCAACAAAAAGCACGTCTATGACGATTCTTCATTGTAAGAAACTACTCAATATATTAGAAGATAGGAACAAAGTGTCGCTAATATGGATACCGGGACATGTCGGCCTAGAGGGAAATGAACGTGCTGATTCCCTCGCCAAAACTGGTGCAAGCTCGCCATTCGTGGGCCCAGAACTGACACTTAGCGTACCAAAAAATCTCGCAAGAGACAGGCTCTGTGAATGGGTTAGGGGTGCAACGTTTCGGGAGTTTTATGACAGTCTGGGAATGGAACATGCCAAGACAATCCTAGCAGGGCCATCCAAACGTAAAGCAGATGAACTCCTAAAGGCTGGTAGGAACGGAGTGCGTACGCTTACTGCAGTATGCAAGGGCCACTGCCGGCTGAGATCACACCTACAGAGGATGGGACTGGTGGAAGACGCCGAATGCCGACTCTGTATGGAAGATGACAAAACGATGAAGCACGTTATGTGTACTTGCTCCGCTGGGGGCACGACCAGATTTGAGGTGTTTGGCAAATCCACGCTAGACCTATCAGACCTAGAAAACATATCACCCTCAGACATAACGGGCTATGTTAAAAGGCTGGGTTTTGAGGGTGAACTTTAGTGATCTTTTTCTATTAAACAGCTTGTAGGAACTGAGCCACAATAGTCCCACCTGGGATCCACTCTTAGTCAAATAACATGCTGGATACAAATGCCTAATTTGAACAATTTTGAACAAGCCGATTTTAAGTAATTTAAAAAAAACTGCATATATTTTTAAATTAAAACTGAACAGGTAACAATGCTAAACCAGCTAAATGTCAACGTACCTTCTCACAACGTCGCTCTCAGGGGTCGGGTAAAGCGGGTGAAGGTCGGGTAAGGCTTAGCCCGATCTAAGTCGTGTTAAGCCACACCTAAAATTCAAAACAGACGTGCTTTGATTAAGGCTTGATTAAGGTCTGTAGAGCTTCAGCAAGCGAGCCAATTTGTTACAAAACCATATAAATTATATATCACTGTAATCACAAAACTTCAATCTATTTCCGTATTGTAACGGAATTTTAAATTATGTCTTTTTTTGCTTGAAAATTTAGTCCAAACATAAGGAATATTTTGTTGATGTTTGACAATCAAAATTTTAAAAATAAAGAAGTTGTCTAAAAATGTGCTACAATACGGATATAGTATAATCCTTTATCTTTAAAATTCCTGCTTTATTTATGTACATATACCTGGCCAGTTTTACATAAAACGTTAAATGCCGAACGCTTATTTTGCTACCTTTTCGGACAGTGTATGCTTTCGACTGATATAAAAAAGTACCAAATTCAAAGGGTGCTGTGTAGGACAAGCACCATTTTTTCTATAAAAATATTGCAAATTCAAAGAGGACAGTCTGTGTAGTACCCGCAGACTGAACCCTAACCCTGCTCCCACTCTATAAACAACTGAATTGTTGCAAATTCTACATAGAAGCCCGCCAGCCGGCTCGTAACCTTGTTTTACTTTTACTTAGACACGAACGAGGCACAGCCGACCAAGTACTCGTGTCCCCCTCGCGGTACTCGCTTTCCGTTGCATAAAGATAAAAAACATCGCAATCAAGTGTAAGAAAAAAGACGAAGAACTATGACGAGAAGAACGCGAGCGTACCAGTGAAAGTGGTTCCTCGATCTTCGGTCGATTCGTTTCCTCCTGTGGTCTTCCGGAAAGATTTCGACATGCGGAAGGACAGTTTGTTGGTGTCCGGTACTGCCGCGTTGTGCTTGTTTGTTTGTTGCTGGACCGTTTGTGACGCGGCGCTGGAACTGGACATTAGAGTACCTAGAGTGGCGGATTTTTTGAATAGGGTGTCCAATACTACTTTTGGTAAGAGTCTGTTGGTTTTGGTGTATGTTTATTTATTTACTTTTTACTGTGTTAATATAAGATTATACCGGATGGTGTATCGACGTTGGAAATAGGGTTTCCGGCACCGGAGCTGTTTTTCGGAGACGGAAATTTCGGTACCGCGCCTCTTAGGTACCGGATTTCCCGTTTTTTTCTGTACTTTCGGTACTGACTAATTTTTGTTCATTGGTGGTGCAGTTCATCAATCAGAAAGCAAGGGATGGTTTTTCAAATTAAAATGGAGTTATTAAGTAATCAGTCATGAGAGAATTAACATGAACACAAGTAAAGAAAAAAGTACCTGTCTAGGTAACTTAAATTTCACATCAAACAACATAAACCAACTTAACTGAATTTGAGACAAAAGCCCTAAAATATTGAATTAAAAATGCAAATATCTATTAAAACATAACATAATCAATATTAAATGAACTTCAGAAGAGAAAAGAAGCAAGAACAATATTATTTAGAAGAGTTTGATTTCGATCGCTAGAAAGTATCAAAAGACTTTCTCACGTAACAATTTCTTAACAAATTCTTTGATGGCCAAAAAGATCTGAACCCTAATTGGTAGTATTAATTCGAGTTTCCAGAAACGTACTAAAATATTTTCGTTCAACCATTTTGGAGTTCGTCAATTAGCAAGCAAGATGGTTCTCAAAAGTAAAACCGATAAAAATTTGAGTTTCAAATGAAAGAATATCAAATTATTAAGTCATGATCAGTAAACATGAACACAAATAGGTACCTTAAAAATCACATCAAACAACATCAACCAACCTCGAAACCAACTTACAACTTAACAGTTAATATGGGAGCCAATATTTGGACAATTCAAAATTTGCATCGAATTTCTTAGGTTCCCAATGACGATGCACCACCCGGTAAAGATCAGAGAGATGGTAGAGATTACCAGTGAAAAAAAATGAACAAAAATATATCACCCATGCAATCTAGAGACTTTTTTTATTTCCTATATTCAAAAAAGTCTCTAAATTGCAATAAAATGTATAGTTATGCCCTGTTTGTCCCCAAATTAAATAAAAAGATATAAATTTATATTATTTAGTTAACAAATCTAGAGCAGTTGTGTTCTGTTCAGTGGGTATCATAGTTTATCTAAGTTATTCACTGAATTTACTGTTAATGTAATAAACTTATGTTTGAAGTAATATTAATGTAATTTTATTATCGATCAACCAAATAAAATTTCAATTGTTTTCGCTATATTTATTACTAATAAATAATTCATCCGTAACAAAAATCTGAAATTGATACATTATCGAACTACTTAGATATTTACTTGTAATCTAATTGAAAAATTTTGGTAAGTCATAGAAAAACATTTGTCTAAGTGTATGGCGTTTCTAGTTTTTAGCCTTATTAATATGATGAGATCCTGAACTTCATTCTGAGGTTCAAGCTACTAAACTAGTACTTATTTTTAAACAAATATAGAGGGTGTCTTAAGCAAGTGCAACTATTTCTAAAGGTAGTATATTTCGACACCAGAAACACGGTTATGAGGTTTTTTCACGAAAAAATTTTGAAAATTTGGAAATTTTTGATAAAATGTTTGTATTTTCTTTTAGTTTTTAGTTTAAAAAAAACTTATATCTTGATAATAAGGCAACATAGGTAGTACATTAAATTTACAGGAAAGAAAACCCAGAAACGATCCAGTGGTTCTCAAAATTTAAGCAAAAACTCTTTTTTTTTAAATTTTCAAAGTAGAATAACTCGGTTATTTTGGATTTATTTAAAAAACGGTAAAGAGAAAATATATTTCTTTTATCGAGATCTACCACCCCTGAAAGTATTTGCGCTTATTTAAGACTCACCCTGTATATAAAAAAGGCAATCGAATTTCAAAACTGTCAAAAATATAAACTATACTGTATATTCAGAAAACTAAGCACTAATCGATTTTATAAGGATTAAATACCGCATGTTTGAAGAAAACGGCGCCCAATTAGCGTGAAAATGACGATTGATGACATTCTTTTTACATAAAATAAAACAGCGCTCTTTATTTCCAAGCCATCTCTGACGCTGTTTCTTCGATTATGAGGTATTAAAAATAGAAGAAAATATGTCGCATCTAAAATTCATGCTTGAAGAACCCTATTATTCAGCAGTTTAGCCATGATATCTTTGTAAAAGGTTGAGTTCATGGACAATAATTATTGATGAGAGTTGCTTAATGCAATTAAAAATAAATACTAATTAATATACTTTGTCAGTTTTTGTTTTGTCTTATTTTAAGTATCTTGCAGAAGATAATTTCTTGCTGGCTATGACTACGCTCCCTGCGTCTATACAGGGTGAGTCTTAAATAAGTCCAAATATTTTTAGGGGTGGTATATTTCGACCCCAGGAACACGTCTATGAAGTTTTTTTTCGCAAAAAAGATGTTGAAAATCGTGCATTTTCTTTTAAATTTCCCTGTATATTTTTCGAGGACTTTTTAGAACTACCTGTTCATCGCAAATTTTCCTAATCTCTGATTTTATTCTTCATCTAAGGATATTATCATAGTTACAGCTTTTCTCTATGGTTACTCAAAGTGATGCAAATACAGAAAAAATCCGGTGGCTCTCAAAATTTTTCCAAAAAATATATATTTTTTTTAATTTTCAAATTTAAATAACTCGGTTATTTTGGACTTATTTGAAAAATGGTATAGATAAAATATGTTTCTTTAATCGAGATCTACCAGCCCTGAAAATATTTGCACTTATTTAAGACTCGCCCTGTATTAGTCGCTATTTATAGTCAAAGTGAAGTCAGAACTATTTATTTTCCAGTAAATCTACTTATTAAATACTAAACAATTATAACTAGAAAATATAACAAGCTATGTTTTTAAATGTATATTGAATATAATATAATACTTGATCCTAAATTAATCAATATAGCTACTGCCAATTGCTGTAAAATAGGTATTCTAAATTACTTTTTTTTAAACACAACATTTTATCTGCATGGAAAACATTATTGTAAAATTAACCATGTACATTTTGCATTAGTATTTGGAGCAACGTCAACTGAAAGGCACGATATTTTCAGAAAAATAGCCCATAATATTGAAAGTTAATTATTTAAAATAATTCTGAATAAATAATATCTGTAGTAAGAAGTAAATTTGTGAGAAATATGAATGTATGAAGCCCACCTCCTCAGTTATAATAAAAATACAGTAGATATGAAACTATTAATAACTTTTATGAAATTTTTGTGATAAAGTGGTATGAGTGTGTTCCCCAACTAAAAAATGATTGAATTCAAATTTGTTCCTATTTATCCAGATATTCTTCTTCGAAATATACCGCCTTCTTTTAACTGATGAGGTATTTTACCTCATCTTTTTTTTTTATAGAGGAGGAGGAAATCTTGCATAAGACGGAGTGTCAGATTCCTACTGACTAAAACCACCTCCCCTTCTCTACGACACCTCACGCCGGTACCGCTTTCACATTTCTTCGACGTGAGGACTGTCTACGTATTTCTACGTGCTTCTTCCTCTTTAGTTTTTATGATTCCTCTTATCACTGTATAGGCCAGAGTCCAGTTTTTTTTCTCCTCCTTTCAGGCTATTCATCATAGTTTCTGCTGTAAAAGGAATGTTCATAGCTATATAGTACTGATGTCTTAGCACCGACCATCTTGGACATTCGAACAAGGTATGTTGAGCATCATCTAACTCGTTACAGTATACACAGTGGTTTGTTGGTGATTTCATTCGATTAAATAGATAACTTTTGAAACACCCATGGCCCGACAGGGCCTGGGTGGTATAATAATCTACTTCACCATATGGCCTCTCTATCCATTCTCTAATATTAGGAATTAAACTATACGTCCACCTTCCATACTTGCCGTTGACCCATTCTTCTTGCCATTTTATCCATAGTCTATTTCGAGCTTCAGTTTTCAAAGTTCCTTGGTAGGTTTCAACTCGTTCTTGAACCAAGAGATGCATTGGGGGTATACCCGTTATAACGCGAACAGCCTCTGCAGAAATGGTTCTGTAGGCACTGCTGACTCTTATAGCCGCTGTACGCTGTATACTGTTTATTTTCTGCCTATATTTATTATTTTCCATTGCCTTGTACCATACAGGTGCAGCATATAGAAGTTGAGAGTGAATGACCCCCACTAGAACCCTTCTCTTAGAAGCTCTTGGTCCAGCGGCATTTTTACCTCATCTATTTAACTTAAAATACTTTTGTCTTTTTCTGTACAACTGAAGTATCTCTATACATATCTGATGGAAGTATGTAACTTCCAAACATAAGTAAATCTTTATTAGAATAAATAACAAAAATTTGCTTTGGTCTCTAAAGTATTAAAAGGTTTAGAGTTATATTATAAAGGTTTATTCAAACAATAATCACTTTTTATTGTTCAGTCTATCTTTAGATTGCTTCTAAGAGCTGCTGATGAAAACTGAATATTATGTTCTTTCTGCCTTATTATTTCTTTCTCTAGACAATAATGGATTGCGGTTATTCCCACCTGTAATTGAGATATCTTTGTAAAGGCTTACGTGGACCTGAAACAAGGAATGGCTTTCCTTGTTTCAGGTCTATTATTCCATTCCAACGTCTTCTGGCATTTTTGAGCTAGCTGTATACTACTTACTATATTCATAAAGACTTTGTGTCTGTTGCATCTATAAGTATTCCTAATTTCTGCTTTTAGTTCATCGATTAGCTTCCTCATCACATCTGCGCGACTGTCATTAAATTATTGTTTTAACTATTAAATTATAGCTAGAAAATTATCATTAAAACATATAGTTTGTTTCGAAATTTGTTTTAATATTGTTTATTACTTGGGTCTTTTGTCGTATTTACTCTATCTACTATTTTACGGTCTCTTTTGGTTATTCCCATCATATTTCGTTCCATTGCGATCCGCAGTTCCCTTATGATGTCCGTTTTAAGTGTCCAGGTTTCACATGCATAGGCCATGACTGGTAGTAGGTACACATGGGTCGAATCGTTGAATGTTTTCTTCTTTATAGAGAGTTTTTATATAAGGCCTGTCAATACATTGTTTCGCTGGGGCTTCTATTATTGCCAGGTTATATCGTGTCGAAGCCTTCTCGAAGTCTATAAAGGTTATGATTAGTGGAAGTTCGTATTCTTTTGTTTGGCTGATAGTTTCTGTTAGAGTATGAATGTAATCAATCGTGCTGAAGCCGCTTGTTCTCGAAGTTGTACAGCGTCTAGGTAATAGAGTCGTCCACAGAGTCAAATTCCTAAAATGGCAATCGGCTGGACACCTGGCAAAAAGAAAATACAACAAATGGACTACAAAAATTACAGCATGGTACCCACGAAGAATTAAAAGACCTAGAAGAACCTGAGATGGGACCATGATATTAGGAAATTAGCCGGAATATCTTGGGCCCGCATAGCCAACAATACCAACCATGGACCCAACTACAAGGAGAGTATCTAAATATGAGGGAGGCTACACCATAATTGGAAATGGTTGAATAAGCTGAAAAGGATGATGATTATGATTGTTTATTATATATTCTTCATGTTGTATTATAAAAATATTTATTTTGACTTACCTATTTAAGATTAATTCAAGGATTTCTTTATTATGTTACAATAGTTGTTTGCGTATATAAAATTACAGCATTTTTATTTCCTAATGCATAAAATATGTAGAGCTGTATACATTTTGATCACATATTTTTACTCTCCCTATTAAAATGTTATAAATCTTCTAAAATTTACATATAACTACTGTATTTCCTGAAGATTGGCTGTTGTTTATGTAGAAGAATTCCAATTAACATTCAATGCAACGAAGATATTATGTAAATCATAAAAAAATAACAATTACGAAACATCACGTGGGACGACTATCTAGAATACAAAGTTGATAAAATGCAAAAATGTGTGCCATTCTTCTTCTTGCAAAAGAACGCAGTAAATATGATGACGTTATTTGTAGAATGATGTAAATAAAACAAATGATACTTTTGAAATTTTAAAATATACAAGGTTACAATTTGAAAAGTATGTGGGATATATCTTAGACAAGACTGTAGAGATTGTAGATATAGAGAAGCTTGACAAATTAGGCAGAGAAAGTACTCTTGAGTGCCAGCTCACCAAGGGATAGAAGGTAATGAAAAAACAAACGATCTCGCTAGAAAAAGAGCAGACACTCTACTAACTGGACCAGAACCGTTCTGATTTCCGAATGGAAACTAACTTAAAGTAGAACTCAAGAGCCTGGAAGATTCCTCGAATGGAAATCCTCCAATGGTCTAAGACACTCGAAGAAATTGCTCAGGATCAACGACCGAGAAAAGTCGAAGATATTCTTGATTTAAGAAGGAAGGCTTAAGAAAATGTCAAAACTAATAGTTATCTAAAATGTTGCTTACTTTAGAAACCCATATCTCAAAGACTAATGGTACGATTGAAGATTTTACTGTGAGATTGGAAAGAGTCTTTTGTCTTTTTCTGTACAACTGAAGTATCTCTATACATATCTGATGGAAGTATGTAACTTCCAAACATAAGTAAATCTTTATAAGAATAAATAACAAAAAAATGCTTTGGACTCTAAAGTATTAAAAGATTTAGGGGTTCAAACAATAATCACTTTTTATTGTTCAGTCTATCTTTAGATTGCTTCTGAGAGCTGCTGATGAAAACTGAATATTATGTTCTTTCTGCCTTATTGAAGGAATATATGGGAAGCAATGAGCTTCTCAACGATTGTGCCACACAAGGTTGTTGTGATAAGGTAGGTTTGCACAAAAAAATAGGGTTTTACCCTCAATAGGGTAACAGGGTAAGCCAAAATAGTTTTTCATTTTAATTCCCACTCCAACCCTTTTTGTCTTATATATTACGTCATTTTTTTGATGGTGTTAAGTATTATCTGTCTAAAAGATATTCCTGATAGCTAACCCTAAGAAATATTATTATTTGAGAGATCCCTTACATCAGAAGTGGGATGTTTTTGTGTAGGGTGTACGAATTTGCCATAGTAAATTCTCGTACTTTTGGGGCAAAAATCAGTGCAGTAATTATGCCGCAAGGTAAAAGGAAAAATTCCTTTACGTCCATTTCATCTGGTACTAACACCACTGTTCAACATGTTCGCCTTAAAATTTTAATTTTTTTTGTTACTTTTTATAGATACTCTATTATTTTTTATTGTACCTTGACTTCAATAATTAATCCATTTACGTAAAACTAGTTAATAAGTGTCGTTTAGATTTAATAATTAAACACATTCCAAGTCCAAGGAATCAATAACATAGTACATATCCGTTTAAATGTAATGCAGGTCAATAATTTAGTTAATTAATAATTACGTAATTATTAATTTATTACGTACATAGATTCTTCTTTCTCTAAAGTAGTTTCCGTAAAGACGGGCTTTGCTAAATAAAATATACAGGGTGTTCCAATATTCCGTAGACATAGATCTACTATACGTATTTTTGAAATCAAAATAAGTTAATTGGATAGAATTTGCCTTTATACAAAAGTGCTTTGTTGGTCTGTTAGAGTGCAACAATAAAAAATAAGCCCATACGTTTATTAATTTAAAGTTTATGAAGCTAATTGTCAATCATTATTTGTGACACTGGTTGTGACAATCATTATTTGTGACACAATCTACATTTTAGCCAACTAGATTATCGCCCCTACTAGGAAAACATTTTTAAGAAAAAACAGTCCTCGACGACACTCTCCATATAATACGACAGCGATCTTCATTTATAGATAGATTTTCTTCATAGCCATCGCTGACGCCGTTTTTTCGATCATATTGTACCTATAAACTGTCAACTACATAACGTCATGTTTGTTATTAACAATTATTACTTGAAAACAGTTGCGAAAAAATAAATTAAAAGCTTTTCAGAGAAGAGTTTTTTTTTATAAAAATTGTTTATAAAAATATGTTTTTTTTGCAATGTATATTAAGAATCTTCTTTTTTTTAGGTATTATACGGGGTGGTGTAAATTTAGTTGGTAGAGCAGTAGACAGAGTGATAAACACTTTTGGCCGAGTAGAAGACAGATTGCGAGCTTTGTTAGAAGAGTTCAGAGGAATTATACTTAGAGGTATTCCCGAACTTAACATACCTGTATTGGATCCTCTGCACGTCAACAGGATCAACTTTGACGTCAATCATGATGCTGCCAAGTAAGTTATTATCATACTGTCATAATATATTAGGCTAAATCTTTGAATAAGAAGACTAAGGAAGGAGCATATCAAAAATCTTAGGTACACCGCGATGGGCCTCAAATATGGCTGACTTAAATTCCGGTTTATCAGTGTCGTTCTAATTTTATTTTAAAAATGTAAAACTATGATGTAGGTTAGACGTGGGGTAGACTCAATAATTTGTTGTTTTATTTTACGTTGTGAATAAATGTTGGTAGTTATTAAAATTGTTATAAAAATATAAAATTCTAATAAAAACAGATAAGTTATAATAATTATTTATTAACACAAACATCCGATACGCTACTGAAGCAGGTAAATCAAATTGACGTATCTAAATTCTTTGACATCTGATCTTTGACAAGTAGTAAATAAAAGCAAAAATGCAAGAAAAAATATATAATTAGTTAATTTAAGTGAATTTCATAAATGATCGGTTTATTACACGTATGTATATTATATAGTCACTTACTAGCGAAAAGTTGTTCCATTATTTCACTCGATTTTTGCCGAAATCTACCGCACGCTACACAACCAACTATTTTTCGATAAATCGCGATAGTGTCACTGTTAATTTAAGTTCTGCCACAATTTCCATCTAGATTTACTGCCTTTATACAACTATCAGTAGTAGAATAAATAATAAATAACATAAAATAAGCTCCGTAAAGACTGACAAATCCACAAAATTTCAAATCAAATTCAAATGTGTCAAATGAATCGTCAAACAGAACTGTCCCCACAAGGATCCCCACCCTAGAGTGCTTTTTCCGCCCACCATGCATGAATACATGGATAGCATTATGCTCCTTCCTTAGTCTTCTTATTCAAAGGGCTAAATCATAATTAATCATCTCTCCAGAGATATATTTTATTTTCTGTTTTTACATTTTCTTATACAGGGTGTCCCAGAAATAAGTGCAAGTATTTTAAGGCGTGGTAGATCTTGATAAAAGAAACATATTTTCTCTTTATCGTTTTTCAAATAAGTCCAAAATAACGGAGTTATTTTACTTTGAAAATTTCCAAAAAAAAATATTTTTTGCTCAAATTTTGCGAACCACTGGCTCTTTTCTGGATTTTCTTTCTTGCAAATTTAATCTACTACCTATGTTGCCATATTATCAACAAATTATGTTTTTTAACTAAAAAATAAAAACAAATCCAAAAATTTTTTCAAAAAATTCCGAATTTCCAAATTTTTTTTCACGAAAAAAAACCTCATAAGCGTGTTTCTGGGGTTGAGCTATACTACTAGTTAAAATACTTGCACTTATTTCTGGGATACCTTGTATATTTTTTTGTAATGTAAATTAAAAATAAAGAATTTCAAAAACAATTAAAACATTTAGGTATGTAGAATGTAGAATGAGTGGGAGGGGGTTAATCATCGCGACCTTAAAAGTCTATTGCAACCCATTTTGTCGAGGAGTGGACATTTAACTCCTCCGAGAATATACACCCTTTCACGGTTGGGGTTTGGTGTTGTCCCGAATCTATATTAGAGGTTGTAATAGTAATAGAGACAATTGTAGAGTAATAGAGAAAGTTGGATATATAATTTTCTCTATTACCTCTTTGGATTTGAGGCCAATTCCTATTGTGAGGACGTCACCATGGCTCTTCTCCCTCGAGTTGATGACTTGCCAACTCGATGTCCTTACATTGGAGCTCGGATAAAGATGGCGATACGTCCCTGTTTGCTTCTCGTTGTCGAGGTTTGACAAATTTTATGTCAATTTTTAGTAAATAACGTTTGCAGATTAACTTTACAGTCTTTACACACGTATTAACAGTCATCTTTGACGCCGTTTCTTCTTCTCTAAGTTTAAGAATTGGCTAAGAATTAAATTGTTATTGTGAATAATAATATATTCTCTAGCTATGTATATCTTTGTAAAAAAAATAATATGCAGAAATCTGATGATAATTGAAAGAAACTTGATGTGATAAAAAAAGTGTAATAGATGTAAAAATATACTATGATCCAATAGTAGTTAATGGTACATATAAATTGTCAAGGTGTAATACAGCAATAAATTATTGATTTATGTAAATAAAAAAATATATAACAATCAGCAATATTATCATACACACACTTTTTATTATTATTATTAATAAGATATCCTTATTATAAAAGTATTAAATCATTTACTTCTAATTAGAATTATGTTTGCCAAATAATTGAGAATTATAAAAAAGAGAGTGGATAAATTTAAGACATTGCTTTGAGGGGACATTATTTATAGTAGATATTATTACAGCATTACAGTCAAATTTAGTTTTTTTACCATTTTAACCTTGTTATTTTTTTTTGAAGCCTGTATTTTTCCCAAATTAACTTTTTTAGATACATATAACGAATACCAATAGTTAATTGCAAGAATACAAGCCAAAATGTATAGTTAACTTGCATAAAACAACTTGTTTCGATGTCTAGTTACCCCATTGCAAAGTTGACAGAATATTTATTATTATTATTTTGTATTTTATTCTGTAAACTTTACCCATTGTGTGAGCCTAACAAGAATATGCAAGTGCAAACCACATGGCCATATTTCAGGAAAATATTTTAACTTCTACATGGTAGCTCAAAAAAGGGTGAGTCGATCGGGATGGTTTTTTTAAACGGAACATCCTATATAATATTTCTTTGTTAGATGGAAAATTGAAAAATGAACATTTTTTAATGTTTAGCGGTTTTTTACAGTTTTTACCGGTTCCATTAAAAAAGGAAAAAAAATTATTTTATATTTTAGAAAGTTTGGCATAGAATTTTGAAGAAATCTGTATGGTTTAAGATTACGATATTTATAACAAAGTAAGTACAGACCACCTATATTAAATACCTAGTATAGTTTTGATTTCACGACAATTCTTCTATTTTTAATATTTTTTTTAAAAAGATTGAAAAAGATATTTTTATTTATTAATATTTCTGAAACAATCAAAACATCTTTAATAATATCTTAGGATTATGTAAAGTGATCAGAAAGGAAGCCAAAAATGCATTAAAATACAGGGTATTCAATTTTAAAACAATCATGCCGATCCACTCACACTTTTTTGAGTGGATAACAAAAAATATCTCCAAATCCTTCTAAATAAGGTTAACAATGAAAGCCAAAGACTGGGTTTAAAACTAAATACTAGAAAAACGTGGGATCCGGATCAGGAATGCAATGCAGGATCGAACAAGCAAGATCTACTTTTCTGAAACTTCGAAGATTTCTCACAGATAGGAACTTGAACTTCGGCCTTAGATACAGAATGGTGAAGTGCTATGTCTGGTCCGTTTTGTTATAGGGTGTGGAAGCATGGACAAGATGAAGTTTTAACTATCACAAGATGATTTTTTTTAGAATTTAGAATGAGTGGGAGGGGGGTTAATCACTTCGACCTTACAGATCCATTGTGTCCCCCTTTCTTGAATCATAACTCATCATACAGTCCCAGGGCTTTGACAAAAGCCAGTATCTGGGACGGTTTTATAGAGGGTAGTTCTCCATCTCCAATATCAATCGTACCAAAATTCATGGCACGAATGGTTGTCGTCTCGGCGCACTCAGTGATGAGGTGTACTGGTGTTTCACCATCTTCCCCACAGAATCTGCATTCGCCGTTTCTTCTTAGTTTCAATCTACTGAGGTGTTCATTGAGGAGACAGTGTCCTGTTAAAAACCCCGTGACAATCCGAAGATTGTTCTTACTCAGACCCAGGAAGATCTGTGATTTTTCTTGATCATAAGCCCTCAGAAACTTCTTCGAGTGTCTTAGACCATTGCAAGATTTCCATTCCAGGTTGCGGATGGAATCTTCCAAGTTCTTGAGTTCCGCCTTGAGTTGGTTACCACTTGGAAAGCAGAACGGTTCTGGTCCAGTTAGTGGAGTGTTCGCTCCTTTCCTAGCTAGATTATTTGCTTTTTCATTGCCTTCTATCCCTTGGTGAGCAGGCACCCAGTGTAGGAGGACTTTGTTTTCTTTGCCTAATTTATTCAGCTTCTCTATGCATTCTTTGACCAATTTCGAATTGATTGATACTGAGTTGATCGCCTTTAACGCTGCTTAACTATCAGATAAGATAGCTATTTCTTGTTTCCGATAGTTCCTATCTAAGATAAGTTGTACGCATCTCTCGATAGCGTAGATTTCTGTCTGTAGGATACTAGGGTAAGTGCCCATTGGTTCGGAGTAATTAGCTCTCGGCCCAAACACTCCGATCCCTGTTCCCGTATTGGTTTTGGAAGCATCAGTATACCAAGTTATGGTATGGTCTTGTAACTGCTGGGCAAGCGTTTCGCTGTTCCAATCCTTCTTATTGCTCAACTACATTGACATGTTTGTCAAAGTTGTACGTTCTTGGCATATCGTCCACTGGGAGTTGCAGGAGTGGTATTTCCTTTTTGAGGGTGTTCCAAGCCCCTGATCTGACAATTCTCCCAGTACTAATTCCGTTAGTGACCATTCTAATCATTGTCGCATTGGCATATCTACCAATGACAATGTGCAGTGGTGTTAGATCTAGAATGACCTCCATTGCTGCTGTTGGACAGGTTCTCATGGCTCCTGTGATGCAAACACATGCTAGTCTCTGGACTTTGCATAGGTTTAGCCTTGCCGTCCGTTGCTCTAGTTTTTTGTACCAGGCAACTGCTCCATAAGTAATCATGGGTCTTACTATCATGGTATACATCCAGCGCAAAATGTTAGGAGAGCAGCCCCATCTATTTCCGGCCAGTCTTCTGCATATCATGAGAGCCTTTATGGCTTTGCTTGTAGTATCACAAGATGATAGTTAAAACGCACCGAATCAGGAACATAAGAATAATATAATAAAATCCTCTAAACGTCATATAGTAATAATGAAATAAAATTATCTAAATTTAAGGATTATAAATTATACTTTTATTATATTCATTACCTAGTAATTATATCTAAAAATATTGACATATCTATAAATAAATATTGATAGTCCAGTTTTAATGATTAATGAATGAATCACTGGATTCGAACAAAATATTATTAATTGCCCAATTATTATTATAAATATTCAGTTTTAAATAAAATTCGCTAAATATTCTATTATTTACCGCTAATATACACTAGTTAATATTATTTTAGAATAATATATCAAGCAGTCATTGGAGAGAATGTGACATAACCACATTTGCGTATAAAATTTAGATTGCTTAACCTTGATGAAAAAAATCCTAAAAATATGATAGTTTTTTATGATATGTAAGCTGCCCTGTTAAAGTGTATTGTTGTAGATATACATTATGCAGGTAGCGATTATTATTGATTAGATATAATAATTTTTACCAACCAGAATTGCATTTTATTCCTGATAAAATAATCTCATTTTTTTGTAAATTATACAAACATTTAAGAATTATTTTTCCTCTAATTAATTTTAGTAATGTCAGGCACTGTCCCTATTCCTACAAACTTATTCTTCCTAAAGTAAATACTAATTTTTATTGCTTTGGGATATTGATTTCTCCCATGATAGAAACAATTTATTGATTGGGTATAATCTTTGATAATTTTCAATCTGTTGCCGCTAACAAGGGTAACAAAGCTTGCCTAAGTATAGTAAAAATGCATTTTTTTGAAAACTTAAAATAAATATATCTGGTTTTTGACAGTTATCAATTGAGCATATGGTGTAAAAACATTAATTAAACTGTCAGGGTTAGAAATATAAAAGTAATAAAATGAGCTAATAAGTTGTGTGCCATATTTGTCATGGTAAACATGTATGTATTATTATTTATTACTAATTTATGCTGAATTAGTTAATAAATAATAAATTCCTTCTTAAATATTATTAATCATAGTAGGACTTTAACTCTTAAGTTTAAATTTAAATTTTCGTATATACAGGGTGGCGCCTCTCATACGCCGCGGAAGCTCCAAGGAGAACGGTAGTTTATATCGAAATGAAATTTTCGCAGCATATGTAGGTTCATTGAAAGCATTTTATAAAAATATATAGAATTATACAGGGTGTTTCCAAAAAAAGTTACACATCAAAGTTGTGTTTTTTCTAATGGAACACCCTATATATTAATTGATTTTCGGATTTTAGGAAAAAAATAAAGGTGAGTTTTATTGAAAAAGCATATACCTAAAATCTAAGGATTTTGACATATTTCACATTTTGTGAAAATAAAGAGTAAATTTTAAATTTAGATAACAGCTACCTAAATTTTAGTTGACCTTGTATAGCCCAATATTTAATTACAGTAAACATTGTATGTTAAACCAAATTGAAATTTGACCCGAAAAGTTATACAGGGTCAAAGACAGAAACAAAATTAATATGGAACATTGGACACTTTTAAAAGCAAGTTACTCCTTTATTTTAAATAGAACACCCAGTATATTTTTCCGGTGTTCAATGGGGAATTTATGTATCTTTAAAATATTATTAAGGCTGCCTACCCCTCAGACAAAGATTTTCCCAGATATTTTAATTTTTATGATTTTGCGTCAGTAAATCTTTAATATTTGAACAAATCTAGGTGGCTGTGTGATATACCTTTTGTTAATTTAACAAGAATTAAAGATTGTAGAGTAAAATACACAAGGGACAATAAAAAGATACGCCTTTAAAACATATTTTAGATATTACAGAATTAAAACTAGATATAAACCTATAATTATGCGACAAAAATTAGCTAGATGAAATCAAATGCTCAAAATGCTTCCCTTCCTGTTTACTGCATAAAATGATTGTCTTTTCAAAAGGATCTTTACATTTTAAAAGGCATATGTAGAGTTCTACCTCGAAAAGCAGTTACAATAATTTCTCTCATGTTGTCGACACTAATTGGTCGAGTTTTGTAAACACTGTCTTTAACATATCCCCATCTCCGCGGCGTATGAGAGGCGCCACTCTGTATTATTAATATATTATGAATGTAGTACCTTTAAATAAGCATATGTATTGGATTACTAAAAGCATTAAGTGCATGTGATACTTTTAATAAATTTTTAAAAATGAAGTGCATAATCTAAAGGATGCGTCCTGGACTGGATAATGTACTTGAAAAACACATGTCTATGTTGCACTATTGAAGAGTTTTCCATGAATTTTCACATTTATTAAAAAAATGAGCAATTTGAGATATCTTTTTTTTTCTGGAGATGTAAAATACCTTTACGTACGGAGTATGGGACTCAATCTCTCCTTAAGCTGCCTGAAGGACACTACCCACTAAACATCACCCCCTCGCTCCTGCCACGTCTACCTGGACCCGCTGGACGCATCTCCTCAAGTAGACGCCGGACTGTTCTTTTTGTTTCATTACCCCTGCTCTTCGCTGTATTTTGCCTCTAGTACATTTTGGGCCAGTTTTGAGATGACTTCAAAGTTTTCTCTTCTTTCTGTTACCGATTTTAAGCAGGTATCTGAGGAGATGTTGCCACCAATCGTCATGGGTGCCTCACATCTTTTCTGTTCCCATCTTGGACAAGCAAACATTGTGTGTTCTGGAGTATCATTGGGTTCAGCACAGTATCGGCATTCCGCGACTTCCCTCTTTCCAATTTTACACAGGTAACTCCCAAAATTTCCGTGACCACTCAATATTTGAGTAAGATAGAAGTTTGCCTCTCCATGCTTTCTTTTAATCCACATATTTATATTTGGGATGAGCTTATATGTCCATCTTCCTTTTTGCGATACTTCCCATTCTGCCTGCCACTGCTGCACTGAGCGGTTTCTCTCCATCTCTCTGCTTGCCCTGGTTTGTACTTCACCCTTGAGAAAGAGTCGTTCTGTTTCTCTTGAGAGAAGATGCAGGGGCACCCGACCCGATATCACCAAGGCTGCCTCAGTTGAAGTTGTCCGGTACGCCGAGCAGACCCTCAAAGCCATGACTCTCTGTGCACCTTCAAGTCTTTTTTTATTTACGTGCATATTGGTTGCTTCGTTCCACACAGGTGCTCCATACATAATAATATTCTGGCACGCATATGCACGCATATTGAAATATCTTACATGCCGCGAAAAATGGTGGTGTTGCTTATTATGAATTTTTAAACTAAAGAAAAATAAAATTACTTAGGTAGTTATTAAAATTTTGAAACAAAATTGTAAATAGAAAAAAAACTGTAAACATCTCGTATTTCTTCTAGTAAGTGTTCTTATTGGATTCCATTAATGAAACTTGGATTCCATTAATGAAGCTCGAATTTCAGACACTCTGTACAAATACGTAAAATGCTTTCGGAAATTATTTTGCAAGTGAAAAAAAACCTTCATTTATTTGAAATGAACAAAAATGTATTGTTGTTATTGAATGTAAAAAAAACATAGCAAATGACAGATATTAAATATTACGTGATGTTCAAAGAGACATTACGACACGTCGAAGGAAATGAAGTCTGTTATGTCGATGCTAATATTTTCTTTTGCTTTTTTTAGGTTAAAAGGGAAAGCGGAGAATTTGACGATAAAACACATATCGAAGTTTCAAGTGGACAAGGAAAAATTTACGGACTTGGGAAGTTTCAGGTAAATTGTTCAAAAAATAAAAAAAAATTATATATTTTTTATAAAATGGTATTTTACCATTGACCGAAAAGATTAATTCACGAGCGATGGAATTAATTTCGGGAGACGAAAATGCAATTTTATCGTCGTGTATAAAACAATATTTTTTCCATAGCGAGTTACGTTTTAAAAAAATTCAGAAATTATTATTTCAAAGAATTTATTACGAGTAGAAAAAATATTTTGCTGGGTTGGCGTTGGTTTCTATGTAATTTGACAAATAAATAAAGCTGTCTCTTTAGTTGCCAGTTTTGAGTCAGTATTTTTTAATTCTCATTCGTGTCGATTGCTGATTGAATTGGAACCAGAACTGGCTCAAAACGAAATAAGTAAATTACCAACAGATATTCAGGCTGAGGCGACAAATGCCGTATCCAAACTACTTCCATTTAAATCCCGAATAACTTATAAAAAGGAATACAAACATTTTCAAAAATGTGCTTATTATTAAATGCTTAAGTGTAGAGGAATGGGAATCCCCCTAATAAATGAGGACACCCTGTACACCCTATTTTTTGCGAACGACCAGATAGTCCTAGCCCAAGATCACGACGACCTTGAATATATGGCAAGGAAGCTGATAGAGGAGTATAAGATATGGGGGTTGGAGGTAAATATCACCAAAATTGAATGTATGACTGTAGGGGGGCCGTGCTAAAAAACTGTGACAAATATAAATATCTTGGCTTAAAAATAATAATAATAATAATAATAATAATAATCGTCTTTATTGAAGAAAAAAAGATGTGTAACATTACATATATTATTACACATCATGCAACAAGGCAGGAGGGCAATATCTATGTTGAATGGTGTACTGTGGGATATCAATGAAACTCTAAAGCTAATAAGAAGAACATATATAATACGGTAGTGAAAAGAATAATAACTTACGGAAGCGAAGTATGGCAGTTGAAAAGCAGAACAGAGAACATGTTATTAGCGACCAAAATGGATTACTGGAGGAGATCTGCTGGAAAATCGAAAAGAGAACAAATAACCAACGACAGAATAAGAAAGATTATGGGAGCAGAACACACAATTGTGGACGACATAAGAACAAAACAATTCATATGATTTGGTCATGTGCAACGAATGCCCGATCGCAGAATACCAAAACAAATTTTACTGTGGACACCTCGAGGCAGAAATAAAAGAGGAAGGCCGCGACGAAGCTGGCGGGAGGGTGTGGATAAAGAACTAGAAAATAGAGAAATACCTGATGATCTCTGGCTAAATAGAGAGGAGGTTAGGTGATAGAGTAGGTAGGTAATAGAGTGGAGGTTAGGTTTCAAAATAAAGGGTAGTTTGCTTCATAAACGTTGGGTCAAAAGTCAACCATTAGGGAGATATCGCGGTACAAAGATGGCGGAAAAATAATGTTTTTATTTTTTATCTTGAAAACGAATAGAGATAGACTAATGAAATTTTATGGAAGCATTACTGTTATAAAAACACACTTTCTGGTAATTTTATCACTTTTTTAAAATAAGTGGAAGGGGTTGAAATAAATTACCTCTATCATTCTTGTTAACGAAATTTACAGAAAAATCTTATCAAATACATGCAAAAAAAATAATTTTGATAGTTTAGTTTGCTTAGAAACTTTTTTATAGCTTGAGTTTTTTTTTGATAAAACTGACCGATTTGAAATTAAAAAATAAAATGTAAAACATTACATGTCAGGACAAAAAACATTTTTAGATAAAGAATCTAGTGGGTTGCTGTGAAACAGTTTTATTTCGTAATAATATCGTTACATTTTCTTCTGAACGATAACCTCTTAAAAATTATTTACCAAGACAATTTTTAATTCTGTAAGTAATAATTCATGAAAGTACAAAATAATATCGTTAAAAAAATAAAAATGTTTTTTGTCCTGACATGTAATGCTTTGCATTTTATTTTTTAATTTCAAATCGGCGAGTTTTATAAAAAAAACAAGAAATAAAAAAGTTTCTAAACAAACTAAACTATCCAAATTATTTTTTTTGCATGTGTTTGATAATATTTTTCTTTAAATTTCGTTAACAAGTATGATAGGGGTAGTTTATTTCAACCCCTTCCACTTATTTTAAAAAAGTGAGAAAATTATCAGAAAGTGTGTTTTCATAACAGTAATGCTTCCATAAAATTTCATTAGTCTATCTCTTTTCGTTTTCAAGATAAAAAATAAAAACATTATTTTTCCGCCATCTTTGTATCGCGATATCTCCCTAATGGTTGACTTTTCACCCAACGTTTATGAAGCAAACTACCCTTTCTTTTGAACAAGGAATCACCCCCTGAAGTTTTTCGCATTTGTTTTGAAACACCCTGTATATATAATGACATTTTTCATCAATACGATGAAACAAAAATTGCTGAACTATCGCATATTTAATTAGAAAAAAACAAGAAGAAGAAGAAGTTAGAAGTTGTTATTATTAGTTATTGATCTCCCCTGTAGACGTACGTGCGAACATGGCTGGTACTACAGCATAAGACAATTTTTGGATGAAAACTCGTCGAGACTGATTCTCTGTACCTTTATATTCTTGGTTCATTTGTAGTTTTTTAGGACATTTGAAAAGAAAGTTAAAAAAAGTTGCAAAAAGAAATACTGACTCACTTATGAAATGAAAACTTTAATCAGAAAAATAATCTTTTTAAAACTATTTCAGATTCAAGCTGGATCTAAATCTGACGTTTCCCTACATCAAAGTGACCGGAAAGTATAAAGTCGACGGAAAAGTTGGCAAGAACTTCGTCATTTACGGAGACGGGCCCTTTTGGTAAGACCATTTCCTACACGTATTACATATACGATCTTTAATACATATTATGAAACGGTAAAATTACGTTTCCAGGTTGAACCTAATTGGTCTGAAATTGGGAACGTCCACCATCTTGAAGTTTACTTTGCCCGCCAAGCTGAGAGTGGAGAAGTTGAGCATCGATATCAAGTTGGCAAAGTTGGAGGTAAATAAATAAAGCTTGTATATTGAATGGAACTATTAATCTTGTTTGTGTAGAAATTGGTATTAGTATTATTAGATTAATGTTCACTGTAACGTAATAATATTAATCTACGACAATGTATGTCATTATGTATATAATTTAACATTGTCATTTGGATGTTATTATGGCTTTCATAATAGCACTAGTGATATTATGAATTCATAATAACACGCAATTTTAAAATAAGAAACAAGCAAAAAAAGGTACCTAAATACGTTTATTTATTGTAAACATTAATTATAACATTAGTACAACTGATTAAATTAATTCCAGACGATGACAGGTAAGTTGAATTTTCAGAAAGTAAATTTATTTCCTGAGTGCTTGAACTTGTCGAAGACCCATCATTGCCAGAAATGTTACCCAAAATATTACATGACACTTTTTTTTATTTTCTTTGGAATTTTCTATATAGCTCCCTGCAATTGTGTTAGAGCGCCAACCACCATGTCTTTTAACAGTTAATAAATCCACTCCTGAATCTGCAAGCAACGACGCAGAAGATCTACGGAAACAATGTCCAGTGTATTGTTGTGGATTTGGAAGACTTAGGAACAATGCTATTTTATACGGCATTTTCCCTAAAGTATTAATGCCAACGGGTTGCTTAATACATTTTCCATTTCTGTACTCCACAAAAAATCGAGTATGCTCTGTGTTGCTTGGCCGCATAGCTATATATATCTTCGAACCATTTCCACTATATTTATTCCTTCAACATTCCCTTTCGTTATAAAAAAATCTCGTGATATCTTTGTTTTCGTAAATGGAATAATGACATGAATGCATTGACCTTCATCTTTAACATTTTGCAGCTGCAGATTTGTCAACTCGATACGCCGGCAGGCTCCCGCAAGTCCCACTATCAATGAAACTTTTGTCAGGAAATAAGTTTTATCATCGGCTTCCAACAAAAAACGAGTTATGTCTTCTTTTCTTCAAATTCTCGATTTTTTTTGACCGAAATCCTTCCGATTTTCTTTTTAGAAATGCAATTAAATGGACGTACTTACTGATATCTGTATTTTTCTTCACTGATATAACTGAACGTAGCATGGAATAATATACCCAAAGTGATGAAGCTTTCCTATGTTTTGAAAGACGTTCAAAATATGCCAGGAGAACCTTTTCGTTACTACTATTCTTGATTCCTTTCCCTTTACACCAATCTTCAAGTTTTACATAGGCTTGCTCGTACGTTTGTCTTGATTTTTCGGGAAGTAGGGAATCGACAACGTTTTGCGCAATGCCTTCAATATCCGAAGGGACACTTTCATAATCAGAATCACCCATATTAATATTATTTTTTGCTTTTTGCTAAAACTGAACGTTTAACACAAAATTGAACATCAATAATTGAGTTGTCAAAGTCAAAATGGAAACAAGTTGAAATATTAAATAAAACTGATTTAAAAAAAACGCGACGTGACATCTTTATCAACTCATGTCTTCTGTACTAAGTATTCAATAATACCGGGTGATTTTTAAAAGTGGCTATAACTTTTTTACTTTTTTGGATAAAAAAACGAGATTTGATATACACTTACTGGCACCAATAAACCTAAAAAATAAAAAAAAATCCTTAAATTTTAATATATTTTGTTCTAGTAGGCCAATGTTGATGATTTTTAAGCAATATAGAGCTAGATTATTTGACTTTTTAGTATTTCTTTCTAAATTAAAAATGAAAGTTTTCATCTGTCAAGTATACGGGGGAAAACAAAATGTTGTTTTTTGGTTCATCTCAATAGCTATACTTTTTGTTGAAGATTTCCGCTTTTGAAAAAGATACATTTTGCTTTTGGTCCAAGGGTCCTAGTCAACAGACCTATGAATCTAGAAGACCTATGGATCATAACACTGACATAAATTAATCTCGTTTTTTTATCTAGTAAAAAGTTTTGATAATATTGAAAAATAATTGAAAATGACAAAATCAAATAATTTTATTTTATTACTTAAAAAAACTTTCATCTATAATAACTATTTTTTGATTACTTATTTATATTTTAGAATTACTTCAGTAACCTTCTGAACGACAAGGAAGTTGGTGATTTAGTTAACAAAGCCATTTCTAGGATGGCGCCAGAAGCTTTGGACATATTATGGCCTGGAATCAAACCATCTGTTGAAGAACAAATCAAAAAGGTATAAAACATTCATAAAAATTAAAGTAAATATATAAACCCAGATCACAGATTATACAGATTATAAACTTCGTTTTTTCTTAATTGTTTTTCGTGGTTCCAATTTTCAGAATCGGGCGCTAGTTAGGTTACTAGTTTGCGCATATATGCACGCCCACTTATGGCCTCTAAAATTGTGCACAGCGCCTGACCGGCCCAGTTATTTAGAGAGATATCTGAAAACCGAATAGCGTCATGCAGTATTTATGCGTACCTTATTTTGACAGTTACGATATGCGCGAGTCAATTTTTAACGCAACGCCCGCTAATAACGTTACCGCCTGACGTAATTTGCGGATCAATTACACCACGCTATTTCTAAATAACGTTTAAAATTGCTTAAATGGGCATGTGCGGGTATTTGACAACCGGGGCCGGCCGGCGAGATCTTTTATTTTAGGTTATGTTTGAATTGTTTTGAATTATTACTTTAGTTTTATTAGGTTATTTGATATTTAAGTAGCTGGGATTAGTTTTAATTAAATAAATATGGCCCAAAATATGGATTCCACCTCTTCCAATATTAAAGCCTATAAAAAGGCTTAGGTTTACATCAAATGACGATTTAGCCCTTCTAAGAGAATTTGTAGCCATAAACCCACTGGCAGACGTTGAACAATAAAGCACTGGAAGTATATAAGCACTTTAGCCCTTTAGTTTTAAAATAGTAAACAAAACAATTTCAAAGTTTTAAATTCAAAGTTAGGTTAAGTTTAAATAGCGGACGCGACGCGAACAGAATTCTTTCCGATCCGATAACTGTAAATGAAGAGAGTTAATACCACCTCACGTAAAGGAAATAACACCTGGCGTTATTAACGTCCATGCACGCTATTCGGTTTAGCGATATCTCTCTATTACGCTGTTTATTGTTATTTTACGCGAGTTTATTTTTGCGCACAGGAAATTTTACTCGTTTGTTCATCGTCATAAAAAACAATTTTCGTACCACGAATTAGGGATAAAATTTTTATCTGTATACATATAGTATACCTAATCTATGCCCAGAGTTTAAAGCCAATTTTAAAATATTTATTAAGGCTTCAATAGAGTAATTTTTTCAACATATTAAATATTTAAATCAAAAATAATGCATAAAAAATATTGGAGGAAAATATACGCCAATACCGTATTAGCTTCTAAATCGCTTCTTATTGCTCTTTAATATCTGTTTTGTATTTGCATTGGGGAGATTGACCTAAGCTTTTTTTAAGAAGCAAGTTTGCACGTTGAAGAAGTAATAGATAGATATTTGAAATATTCTTTGTATCTGTGATTTATTTGTATGGCCTGAAAGATTTTTTTTGAACATGTGTATTTTTTTCTGATACTAAAGAATATTTTCTTACATATGATATTTGGTGGCTTAAAGCCGGTCCTACACGATACTTCCAGCGTTGGTTCCAAACGTTGGCAAACGCCTTCCAACGTTGGACACATGAACATTTGCCACATCGTGTAGGAGACACACTTGTCATTTGCAATATTGTTGAAGTCTATGCCACACGTGTAGGACTGGCTATAGGTTTTGACAATATTGCAATTCACAAGTGTGTCTCCTACACAATGTGGCAAATGTTCATGTGTCCAACGTTGGAAAGTGTGACACATCGTGTGGGATCAGCTTAAATGTTTTAACTTTTGTTCAAAGCGGTACGGATTAAGCTACTTACCCCTACAGAGATACAAAAGATTTTAAGTTATTTTTTTGTAATTATATTTTTATAAATTTATACAGGGTTGTTCACCACATACGACACGGAGTATTGTAGCTAAATGATTAGATTTTTATAAATTGTAAGTTTTGGGTTTGTTGAAGGACTATTAGAGCTACAATTTAAAAATATTTTTACAAGATACAGAGTGTCCCAAATAAATAAATATCAAAGTTGTATTTTCTTAAATGGAACACCCTGTATATTATTACATTTTTAGTTTCTACGATTAAAATAAAGGTAAAGTTGATTAAGGTTTATTACACTTAAACCTTACCGTTTTTAAAATATTTTCAATTTTGTGAAATTGCAGTAAAAATTTTAAAGCTTCATTTCTCCAAGGGTGTCAAAGTTTTTAATACTAAATATTTACTGAAGTCTATTTATTGATCAGTTATTGTGTTGCAATAATAAAAATAATACCACCTCATACAGAGTGTCTAAAAATTTATTTTAAATTATTTCAAGCTTTAAACGTCAATAACTTGTTTAATTTAAATGGAACACCCTGTATATTTTAGGAGAATCAGATGCAGAATTTTATTGTCTATCAAATTGTATTATACCACTTTTTACCTATCCCTTCAAGATTTCGTAGAAAATGCATTTTCTTATAATTTAGACCTCATTTATCAATATACCCATGGAATATTGACATTTTAGATTGTTTTTAAAGCAACAAATGTACCAAATGTACAGGCTATTAATATTATCGTTTTTAGCAAAATGATAATATTACTTGCCCATTTGTATGCAAAAAGAAAACTATTTAAATCTTTATAAAAGAGTATACCATTAATTAAATATACCACCATTATTTCCGCCCAAATGCTAATTAATACATACTTAATTATGTTTGTTAATAAATTATTCTAAATAAAAAATGTGGATTTGAATCAGAAATCAATATAATAATAAGTTATAAAAATGCATGTCTCTGTTGTTATAAATAAGCATTTGTCAGTGTGTTACTTTTTACCACACTGTCTAATACACATACAAAATTCAGTTTTTTAGTATTTGGAGCAATTATTATTAATCAACGCAAACAGCCAATTAATGTAGTTTGAATACTGGAATCATAAAATTGGTCCTCTTTAACAAATATTTAAACAGTTTTTTTTTACTTCTTAATGAAATAAACAAACTATATCGACAATATTAGTATCTGTACTCTTTAAAAATTTGGTACATCTTTAAAAATAATCTAAAATGTCAGTATTAAATGGGTATATTGATAAATGTGTTTTAAATTCCAAGAAATTGCATTTTCTACAGAAACTTGAAGAGATAGGTAAAAAAGGTATAATACAATTTGATAGATAATTAAATTGTGCATCTGATTCTCATAAAATATACAGAGTGTTCCATTTAAATTAAACAAGTTATTGCCGTTTAAAGCTAGTAATTATTTAAAATAAAATTTTAGACACTCTGTATAAGGTAGTATAATTTTTATTATTGCAACACAATAAGTGATCAATAAATAAACTTCAGTAAATATTTAGTATTAAAAACTTTGATACCCTTGGAGAAATGAAGCCTTAAAATTTTGACTGCAATTTCACAAAATTGAAAATATTTCAAAAACGGTGAGATTAAAGTGCGGTAAACCTTAATCAAATTTACCTTTATTTTAATCGTAGAAATTAAAAATGTAATAATATACAGAGTGTTCCATTTAAAAAAATACAACTTTGATATTTTTTATTTATTTGGGACACTCTGTATGTCGTAAAAATATTTTTAAAATGTAGCTCTAATAGTCCTTCAACCAACCCAAAACTTACAATTTGTAAAAATCTAATCGTTTAGCTACAATAGTCCGTGCCGTATGTGGTGAACAACCCTATATATCTTATTATGTGTTTTTTCCCTTTTTAGTATATAAACCACATCCTGGAGAATGCCACAGTAGTCAATTTTGCAAAGAGGCTTTTCAATGTCATCGTCTAAACTTAAGGACTACATCAATAAGTCTTTTCGCAGGGTGTTTAAGAAGTACGATAGAACAATCGATTTTTGTGTTATTATTTATTTTATTTGTACTTGTCTTGTACAAGGAATAAGCTATGTAAATATTCTCTTAGGTTTATACAGAAATATATAGGTTAGTTTAAATAAATTAATGTGTTTTACTTAATATTTACTTATAATAACAATATTTACGCACTAGTATACTAATGTGTGTCAGGGATAATGCAGGTTAAATCAAAGAATATCAATAATCCTTTTGCAATAAACAATAATATATGCTGGTACACTGTGTGCATATTAATTAAATATGTAGTTTATAGTACTGCAATTAGTGCCTGAAATAATAGGTAATGATAAGTACTAATAAGGTAGGTAGATCATTAACCTATATTTAATTTGGACCAATGTGTATATTTTATTTTACTTATTTATATTTCAATGGTAAAAATAACTGTTTTTGGTATATGTGTTACGGTTAAGGTCCGATGTCCGGTTAATGTCAACATTACCAGTGACCTTTTTAAGTAAAAACGTACACTGAAAAAAATAATTTGTGAATTTAATAACAATATGGATGTTCTTGCCACCGATTATTATAGTAAATTTACCATCCGTTCTTTAGTTTTACAACTCGTTTGTAAAATCGCTGTATGGCTAATTTCTGGCATGTATGTAAATACAAAAACTAGCGTGTACCAGCGACTTCGTTCGCGTCGATTTAATCATTTGTATTGGTGATGATAAAAAGCAAAACAAGAATTTCCATTAACATACAAACTGGATAAAATTTTCTCACATTTATGTCAGCATGAAAAAAAAACAATATGGCGATATTATTATATAACTTGGTAATATTTGAGGGGTAGTTTCATCTCGTTGGAATTTGGCTTTCGAAAAATCCGTTTGCCAAAAATAAGCTTTTTACGTCAAGCAGTTTAAGCAGAATCGTGGTTTAGAAATTACCCAACTTAATAAACCAAATAAATTATGCTTGTTCAAGCGTTTTCCCGAAAGACTAACCGTTTTTAAAAACAAATATTGTAATTTGTAATATTTGAGGGGCGTTTTCACCCTCTTGGAATCTGAGATTCGAGAAACCCCTCCTTATCGAACCTCTACACCCCACAGTCAATCCGTTTACCAAAAATCAGCTTTAAACGTCAAGCAGTTTAAGCAGAATCGTGATTACTCAATGGTCATATTTTAAGAAATATCCTGTATAAATTTATAAAAAATCTTAAAAAATGTAAAACACCGAAATAAAATATACGTGTTTAAGAGTTTTTCCGAAAAACTCACCGGTTTTTAAATAAAAAATATTTTAATATTTGAGGGATAGTTTTACCCCCTTAGAATTCGAGTTTCGAAAAATCCCTTCTTATCGAACCTCTACACCCTAAAGTCAATCTGTATTCCAAAAATCAGCTTTTTACGTCAAGCTTAAAGCGCTTGGATCGTGATTAATCAATGACCAGATTTTTCGAAACACCCTGTATACATTTTTAAAAAATCTTAAAATATGTAAAAAAAGAAAATAAAATATACGTGTTTAAGCGTTTTTTCGGAAACTTGGCAGTTTTTTAAATAAAAAATATTGTAATATTTGAGGGGTAGTAGTTTCACCCTCTTGGAACTGAAATTTCGAAAAATCCCTTCTTATCGAACCTCTACACCCTAAAATCAACCTGTATGCCAAAATTGAGCTTCTTACGTTGAGTGGTTTGAGCAGGACCGTGATTAATCAGTATGTCAGTCACTTAAGGATTATATAAAATTAGTAGGTATATATTAGTATACATTGTTATCAGTTAGTACTTGTTAATTTTAAGGTTTAACTTAATATAATGTCATTTTAACAGAACGTCAACGGTTTCTTGTAGATGTATCTGTTTTAAAAAAAGTAAAGTGTTCTCGAATAGTTGAATTTAAATATTTTAAGTAGTTTTTTTCTTTATTCTTTGAATTTTTTTGCTTCCGACGACGGAAAGAGATAAACTTTCCGAAACGTTATGCATTTTTTTTTCTTTGTTAGGCAAATTTGTATAACTGTAAACATAACTTCTGACAAGCAGTGTCCCTTTAGGTTTAACGCAGAAGTGTTTACAAAAAACAACTATTTTATTTTGTAGATTTTCTTGCAGTGCAGTGGCGAAATACCCATAAAGGATTTTTTGGAAAAATAAAGGCTTATACCATAATATATATTACCATAAAATATTCTGGTAAAACCGTAAAACAGTTGATAAAAATACAGTAAACTTTTAAGTACCGAATTTAAGTACCAATTAAAAAACACTTTACGCTTTCGTCCACATACACTTCCCTGTGTTCTAAGTGAATGAATTCAGCTCCGCTTTATATCACCTAAGATACTTTATTTCCTTTATCCTACACCAGGCTCCCACTCGAGAAGCCCATCCGTAATAACTTCAATTACCTTATAAAACTCAAACTGAACTAGGCTATTACTCAGTTAACTGGTCCTTATATGGCTTTAAATAGTGCCAGCGTAAAGAATAAATAAAATTCTGGACTGTGAATATACAAAGAAACACAAAGGTGGGTTTGAAATATGACGGTGAACAAATGGAACTGGAAAAATATGTGAAAAATAAAAAGTTAATGGTGTTCGGGTTAGGATGGCGTCGAAATTGAGTCCTTTGAAGCGAGGTAGTGTTCAGTTACAAAAAGCGGCAAAGGTGGTAAACGGTAAGTTCGTTAAAGAAAATCCTTATTTAATTTCGTTTTCATGCATTTTTTTATTGTATAGCGAAGGTTATTAACCGCGTAGCCGTTGATCTTTATGCCGTCGTCTGTGTCCTTTAAGGCACTGTCAAAAATGGCCTCCGAATACAAATTAAAGAGGAGAGGCGACAAGACACAACCCTGTCTTACACCCTTCTCTATTGGAAAACTAGAGGTGGTTTCATTTCCTACCTTCACCGATGCTATCTGGTTTAAGTAAAGCTTTTTTATGAATGCCAGGTCGTTCCTGTCCACCATTTTCTCCTCTAGAAGTTTTATAAGTTCCGAGTGGTTGACACAGTCGAAGGCTTTCTGGTAATCTATGAAGCACACGCATACATTCTTTCGCTGGTCTCGACACTTCTGAAGAAGAACACTCAGACTGAATAATGCTTCCCTTGTGCCAAATCCCTGTCTAAACCCAAACTGTGTGGTGCTGATCTCCTTTTCACATCTGTTGTATATTCTTCCGTGAATTATTTTTGTGAAGAGCTTTAAGACCTGGCTCATTAAGCTGATCATTCTAAACTGGTCACAGTGGTCAGCATTGGGTTTTTTTGGTAAGGGTACGAACACCGAGTGTAGCCAGTCCTGTGGTATTTGACTCGACTCATATATGTTGTTGAACATTTGCACCAAGACTTCAATGTTTTCCTCGTCCAGCAGTTTTATTATTTCTATATAAATCTCATCTGGTCCTGCTGCTTTTCCCTGTTTTCCCTGTTTAATGGCCTTTATGATTTCTGACTTTAGTATTTTGGGTGCGGTTTCGCCAGCGCAATTATCCGTAAAGATTCTCTGTTCATTTTCGCGGAATAGTTGTTCGGTGTATTCTTTCCAGTGGTTCAGTAGGCTGCTAATGTCAGTTATGAGTTCGTTACTGTCATCTTTTATACTATTTGACTTGTAATGTTTTGTACGTCCTGTTGTTTCTTTTACGAGCTTGTGTATATTGAAGTGGTCATGCTTTTCTTCCATTGTCTCGATCTCAGTGCACTTATCTTCCATCCACTGCTCCTTAGCTCTGCGTATTTCCCTTCTGATTTGTTTATCAATTTCTTTGTACTTGGTTTGATCCCTATTCTTACACAGACCGCGCTCAGCCATCAGCGACAAAATCTCGTCAGTCATCCATCTCCTCCTTTTGTATGTAGGTGGTCCAACTATGTTATTTGTAGTGGTGACTATTGCGTTCTTCAAACGGTCCCATGTTTTTCCGACATCATCCGGTGGTTGAGGCAGGGTCCTGATTTTGGCAATTTCCCTATTTATTTCCTCCTTTGCTTCCGCTCTTATCTCAGCTTTCTTTAATTTGTTCATGTCGACTTTCTTTCTCGGCGCCCGTCTTAATTTCTTTAGTCTTACTTTTAGTGTTCCTATTACCGGGTTGTGGTCCGATCCAATATCGGTCCCTGGATATGTTTTTACTCCACTTAATCCATTTCTATATCTTTGGCTGATTAATAGAAAGTCTATTTGGTTCCTGACGACATAATCTGGTGTGTGTTGCGGTGACTGCCAGGTGTATAGCCTTCTTGGGGGAAGTTTAAACCATGTGTTTGCGATGATCAGTTTTTCTTCTTGGCAAAACTGAACTAACGTGTCACCTCTTTCATTGCGTTCTCCTAAGCCATACTCCCCGACCACGTCTGTCACGCGGCCTTGACCGACTTTGGCGTTAAAGTCACCCATAACCACCAGGATCTCCCTCTTCTTCACCAGTTTCATTAGTTCTTTTATTTCCTTATATAGTTGTTTTACTTCGTTTTCTGGCCTGTCTGTCGTTGGAGCGTAAATCTGTATGATGTTAAGATCTACGGGATCAGCCTTGAGCTGCAGGAGGGCTGACCTATCCGAATATGCCACAAAATTCTTTACCTTGTTGTTCACGTTTTTATTGACTATGAATCCAACCCCATTAAAGCGGTTAGGTTGATTGTTTCCGGAGTAGTATAGTGTTGCTTTTTCGGTTGTACATTGGCCGCTGTTCGGCCATCTGATTTCGCTAAGGCCCATTATATCTACCTTACAGCGTTCCATTTCTTGTGTTAAATTATCCAGCTTACCAGCCACATACAGGCTTCTTACATTCCAGGTTCCCAGCTTAAGACCTGGAGATGTGTCCACTTTCGGGTGGGTCCTAGCATTTTTTTCGTGGGTATTCTTAGCACCCCTTGGCTATTGAAAGCCTGCCACGGACTAGGGGCCATCATCTGTTGTACTTCTGCCATGGTTGTCATTCTTGGAATCATAGTGCAGTAGTTTTCCAGGGCTTTCTGCACCGCTGTTCAAACGCCGTTCCAATGGTTCCCATCGCGCCGTTTGATGCCCGTTGCGCAGCCGTTTAGTTTCCATAACACATGCCTGTGCACAGTTCTGAGATGCCAGCTGCCACACCTCAGTGCTTTTATTGTATAAGGTATATTAATTAAAAATGAAGTTATTGAACCAAACAAAAAAATAAAAATCTTAGAGAGATCCAATCAAAAATCGACTCTGTATGTATAGTTCTTGGAAAACAATTATTATCTCATTTATAAGAGCATTCAGTAATTTATAAATGTGAAGACAACATAAAGTCATTAATGAAACAAAACAACAAAAAAGTGACAGGATGTATTCCGGAAAGTTTCCTCCTTAGTTTCGGAGTTACAGGGTGTAGAAGTTTCATTTTTATTACGATTTTTTCAAAATAATTTCTGAAGTAACGTCAACATTTGGATGAAAATTGGTGTCTGGGAGTTTTTTGACATGAGAAATTTTACTTTGATGTCAATATGACTTCTAGTTGTAGAGGGTGCCACCTACACATTTTTTAACTGGTTTACAGGGTAATAACTTTTCGTCCATACCTGTATAAAACTACTGAGTAAAAGATATACATTTGCGACGTTTTTACGTAAAAAAGATCTCTTGGTAAAAATCGTGTAATGGTTCTAAAGATATTTAGAATCGAAATTATCAATACTATAATTATTATCATGTCTAATAAATATTTAGTCAGACTGCAATCATAAATTTGAAATGATTTTGTGTCAAAAGTTCAACAGAAACTGGTTCATTTTTTCGAAGAAAGATTTATGATTAATTTAAAAAAATAAAAAAAAGTGCTCAAATTTATAATTTCTGTCAAATAACTATCTACTCAACATGTTATTTTTTGTCAATAATGACATGTAATGACTATTTCCATTCTAAATATCTTGAGAACGGTTGCTCGTAGCGATTTTTTTACGTAAAAAATCACGGAAATGTATATTTTTTTCACTCAGTAGTTTTATACAGGTACGGACGAAAAGTTATTACTCTTCAAAATAGTTAAAACACATGTAGGTGGCGCCTCCTACAAATAGGAGTCATATTGACATCAAAATCAAATTTCTAATATCAAAAAACTCGCAGACATCAATTTTAATGCAAATATATATATTACTTCAGAAATTACTTGGAAAAAATCGAAATAAAAATGAAACTTCTACATCTTGTATCTCTGAAACTAAGTATTTTTAGGTATACATTTATACAAAGTTTTTCACTTATTTTTATCTGCTGAATATGCTGCCGAAGTTTTCGAAATACAGTTCGGACCACTCCGTATATTTTATAATTCGTATAGTATTAGAGGATGTTACTCTTTTGAACGTTAAAAGATTATTTTTCTCAACCACCAACTTAAGACTCGGATGCAAAAAAACGCAACAGAGAAATTTTTCGTCAAATTTAAAGTGTTATATATTTTTTATTTCCAGCCATATTTGCATGATTTTTTTAACAAACTGTATATAAATATATTAACTTTAATTCGTAAACTCAGTTTTTGGCATATTTGGCAATTTGGCATATTATACAGGGTTAATCGAAGGGTTGATTTTTTTACCTTAACTTTAAAACACCCTGTGTGACAATTTCGTGTGTAAATTTTCCTAAAATATCATTTTACGGTTAGAACCATGAATCCTAAGCATTTTGTTTTTTGATTCATGTCAACTCATCTTTTGGTTAATTTTTAAGAGCGAAATGAGCCTGCCATCATCAATTTGCAATTTTTTCAATTATCATTACTTTTTTATGTAATTTTTTAATATGACCAGGTAGCTTTTCGTGACCATTGTTGCAATTTCATATTAACAGCTATATTTTGTGTACTTATGATTCGACAAACTGTTAATAGATTCACATTTTTGCCTCGAACCTTCTGTTGTTTCAGTTTATACTATAATTAGATATAATTTAGTGGCATTATAGATTAATGAAAATTCCATTTAATATGTTTTGTCATGCAAGACTGCAACAAAGTTTATATTTTACATCTTATAAGTAAATGAATTTTAGAGCAAATTGGATCAAGACAAGTGTTAGCAGCATTCGTGTTAACTGGTTTTGTACTTTGCGGTGTAGTAGAGCAAAGCGCTTCTGTAGCTTTAAGAGCTAACAGTACTTCCAGTTACTCAGCTGCAGAATTTGCTGAATATGTCGAGAACACCAGTTATATAACAAGGTACTGCCAGCCACCCGAAGAAAGAAACGACAATGACAGCACCTACAGTACGTTACATGTTGTACGCCATATTCCTCACGAGGGAAAGTGTCAAGCGTGGTATCACACAGCTTGTGTAAATATAAGCAAGAAACAGTTGAATCAGATTGAAGCTGTAAAATTTCTAATTACTTGGTTGTGCACAGAATGCAAAAGTTCTTTGAAAAGAGTCTGGGAGGAGAACAGAAGTAGGGATGAAATATGCTTAAAATTGGAAAGTTTGGAGAAAAAGATAGAAAACTTAGATAAATCAAAGCCAGCGACATATGCTGAAATTTCTAAACGCAATAGTGTGAAGGAGCACGAAGATAAATATGTTTGTCATGAAAAGACATTATTTATAAAGCCTAAAAAGCAGCAAACTAAAGAGCAAACAATGAGAGATGTTAAACAACAAATTAACCCCACAATAGCTAATGCACCCATTAAATTCTATAATTACACTAAAAGTGGATTTGTAATCATGAAGAGTGATAATCCAACGAACTTAGAAAAACTAAAGTGTCATGTACAGAGCAAGTTGGAAAATAATTATGTGGTTGAGGTCAAAAAGCAATACAATCCTCAATTAATAATAACTGGCCTACCCAAAGAATACAAAGAGCCTGACGAACTTCTAGCAGATCTGAAAATATTGAACAGTCAGATTATAGACAGGAGTGACAAGATGAAAATAATGTTTGCAAGGCAGTCAAGAAAAACGAAGAAATGGAGTGTAATTGTTGAGACATCCGGAACAACTTTTAAAAAACTTGTTAATGTTAGACTAGATTTGGGATGGAGTTACTGCCATATTTATGAAAATTTGAAGTTGCTCAGATGTTACAAATGTGGAGTTTTTGGACATAGGATGGCTGAGTGTCGCGAAGTTCAAAGATGTAGCTACTGTGCGGGTAATCATGAGCGCCCTAAATGTGATTTTAAGGAAAAAAAGTGCGTCAATTGTGTATATGTGAATGAACATTTTGATGCAACACACACATATCACCATGATAGTGAAAGTCAAGAGGAATGTCCGATACTCGCAAAAAAGTGCCGGATTGCCAGAGAAAAAATAAACTATAACGCCACCTTAGACTAATTGAAAAAACATTATTGATTTGTTTTGTTGTTGTTATTATTGATATTGTCAACTATGAATATATTGAATGAGTTGGATGATGGTGTTGGCGTGGAGGACGAGCTGATGGCGGAAGGGGTGAGTGATGTTGCAGCATTTTTTAACGGTGAAAATAAACTGAACTTATTACACTTAAATATTCGAAGTTTAAAAAAGCATTTTGACGAATTTATTTTATACCTTCATGAAATCAAAACAGAAAATATCGATTTAATGATTTTATCTGAGACCTGGAACGTTGATGAGATTAAAGATTTTTCCATTAAAGGTTTTAAAACATTCTCTAATGACTCAAGACAAAATAAAAACGATGGAGTAGTTTTATATATAAGGGATACATTAGTTTCAAATGTAGAATATATTAAGCTTTCGGAAACAATTATATTAAGGGTTACTTTTAAAATTAAACAACACTGGTTTGGAGTAAATGGAATTTATAGACCCCCATCTACAAACATAGTAAATTTCCTAAATGATTACGATCAATTCCTTCGTTCCATTAATCAAAAAAACTTCAATGAAATACTTGTTGGCGATATGAATATCGATATATCAAACGATTTAGATAATAATGTAAACCAATACAAAAATATTCTGGCATTGTACGGTTACATATTATGCATAAATAGACCAACAAGAGTGACTCAAACATCGCAAACAGTAATTGATCATATATTTGTACGAAATAATATTCTAAAAAATAAATCTATGTTCCTGAGACCACTAGTTTTCGAGGACTCTTTGACTGACCATTATGCCATTGGGTTATCAATAGAATTACAACGCTATATTAAGGAAAACCCAAGAGAATCTGAAATTTATAAAAGGGTAAATTTTCATAATCTAATGCATTTACTGTCTACTGAAAATTGGGATAGTGTTTTTTACGAGATTTCTGATGTGGAAAAGTGTTATTCACAATTTATTTATTTGATTAAGGATTTTATTAATAGATCGACCTCAGTTTGCAAAAAATCAAACAAACATCGTAAAATAAAACCCTGGATCACGGTTGGCATTATTAATTCGATTCGTAATAGAGACAAAATGAAAAAAGATTTACGTAGGGACTCTTCGGCCGAAAAACAAGATGCATACAAGAAATATCGAAATTTGGTAACAAGAATAATTAGAGAAACTAAAAATCAATATTATAAAAATAAAATTAAAAAAGCTGACAAAAATGTTAAATTAATCTGGTCTACAATTAACGAGGCTACAAATAATATCACAAAAAATAAGGCACCTATCGCAAAAATTAGAAATTACGACGGAGAATATATTGAAAATAAACATGAATTGAGCAATATATTTAATGTTTTTTTTGCTAGCGTTGGAAAAGAAATGAACGCAAATTTTAAGAAACAGTTGGCAGTTGGTGCGCCGAATACATCAAATATAGAAAAATCATTCTATTTAGGCCCGGTTTCGGAGGCCGAACTAGTAGAATGTATTTCTACTTTAAAACCGGCTCATCAGCAGGACATGATGATATATCGTGGAATTTATAAAAATGGCTCACTTATATATCATAAAACCTTTAGCACACATAATAAATTTAGCTATATCAACTTCTAATATTCCATTGGATTGGAAATATGCTATCGTCACTCCAATTTTTAAAGGCGGAGATCCACTAGACATGTCCAATTATAGACCGATATCCTTGATTAGTAACAATGCAAAACTATTTGAGAAATGTATAAAACAAAAACTAGTGAAATATTTAGAAGCTAATAATATTATTTTTGATAAACAGTATGGCTTTCGAAGCGGAAAAAGTACTCAAGATACTATATTTTGTTTGACAAGTTCAATATTGCAAAATTTCAATTCAAATAAAAAAAGTTGTGTGGCAAAAGTGGCAGTATTTTTAGATATTGTCAAAGCATTTGACACCGTTTCTCATGCAAAGTTGCTAAATAAACTGGAAAATATTGGTGTACGAGGCGCGCCACTAGCACTTTTTAGGAACTACCTTTCTAATAGAAAACAAAAAGTAAAAATTGGAAACATACTTAGCGACCCTCAACCTATAACAACGGGAGTACCACAAGGCACAACTTTAGGACCGATATTGTTTTTAATATATATCAACGGAATAAAAGATGTGGCCACAAATGGCAGTATAATTGCATTTTAGATAATATTGTATTATTTGTAAATATAATTTTTCGAACATTGATACTTGCAAAATATACATATAAATTTTGTGAATTCAAATAATAATACATCACTATTAGTAGATATTGAATGTTTTTTGTTAAATTAGATCGATTTTCAAACCCCAAAATTTAAAATATATTTACATTTTACCCATTATCTTATGTACCTCTACATTATTTGTACATTGTAAAACATTTGCTGCATTTGTCTAGTTAATAATATATGCCAAAATTGTCCAAAAAATTCTATTTAAAAATAAATAGAATTTCTTATGCTAAATACCTCGGAATAAATGTAGATCAGCACGTGAGATGGAAGGAACATATTGATTTAGTCAAGAAAAAAATAAGAAGTATGTTCCATAAGTTTTATCAAATGAGGGAATTTTTGGAAAAGAATCTTTTGATTACTCTGTATTATAGCCTTGTGGAATCTATTCTCAGATATTGTATTATTGTTTGGGGATCAAGCTTTAATAACATTATAAAAAGTCTTGAAGTTTGCCAGAAAAAAATACTAAAAATAATCTTAAAAAGGAACAATGGATATCCAACCGAAAATCTAGTTTTAGAGGCTGAGGTATTAGATTTGAGATGTCTATATGCTCATTCTATTGTGATGTACCTCTATAATAAACCCGAATTACGGAGTGTACAAAATCATAACTATCTCACAAGAGCGGTAAGTAGTAAAACTCTCAGCGTTCCATGTTTTCACAGATCTCACGTACAGAGAACAGTACTTTATTTTGCACCTAAATGTTTAATGTAATTCCATATAACGTACGTATAATTAACCAGCAGAGAAAATTTAAGATTCTTTCAAAAAAATACATAACTGATAATAAAAGCGCGGTACACAAAATACTTGCATTGAACTAAAAATAAGTTTTAAAATTCATGTAACATATAATATAATTATATAAAATAAAAAAAAAATAAAATAAAACATATAAAATGTACATCCCGCTGGCCTCTCTCATCCCCGCCAATTGCCGCTCATTATTTGGGACACTTGTGCTTGTTTTATGTTTGTTTTAGTGCAGGAAATTTATGCACACTGGGTTTTTGAGTTTTTTTTTGTTTCGATTGTTGTAGTTTCAGTTTCAGTTTGCGTATTTATTGTTTTTTTTTCTTTCTATTGCACCTATGATTCATTTATTTAATAGTTATTACTTATTTGTTAGAGTGTCTAGCACACACAGCAATTGAATTTGCTAGGTGCTATGAAAAAAAAAGTAAAAGTATCTATCACAGCATTTTTGATACATCGGTGTCCGAAAATTACCAGAAATAAGTTGTTATAAAAATTTTCACATTCAAAGAAACATTCGAAGTTTTTCCTATATTTAGGTTTATTATATTATTTTTTTAGTATAAACTTGACTTATTATTATGCAGGTGTAAGAATAGTTAAAGAATTTTTTTTTTGTTTTTTTTTAGCACTGGAAAATTTAAATGCAAATAGATATTACGAAAAAAATAGCTTTAATTAATGTGAATTTTGTTTCAGTGGCCAATATACCCAGAACTTGTAAGTTGTAACAGAATACTGATATGAGTATTATCAAAGTCTAATTAACTATACCATATTTAAAGATAAAATAGTTGTTTAATGTATTTGAAGTAAATGAGCATAAATAGGTACTTAATTTAAAAATAGGGTCAAATTCTTAATTTAAATATTGTTTTGGTATCAGAACATAATTATTTTTTCTCTGAGGTCTTAACTATTCGCACAATTCATTTTTCAGTTTTTATTTTAATACTAAGTCAGGTAAAAATAAGGAAACTATAATCTGTTCATGTGTTTACTGAATTGCTACACTTAATAATAATTCTTTGTTCAAAATATGCCATCGAAAAACGCAGTCTCAATAGCATTTGAAATAATAAAAGATAAATTCTATTTGGGCCGTTGTAACAGAAGTTACACAAAAAAGTAATACGTCTTAAGTATTTTTATTTTATTTAAAATATACCTTTAAGGAAACAATTTACAAAAATACGCTTTGAAATCCTCAATTATGCTGTGTTCACACTATGCAGTGTCTACTGAATGCCTAAACATTTTAGATTGAGATGCGTTAGAGAGACACATGAAAGATGATTCTCAAACATAACCAGATAATTCTAAAAACTTTTCAATATGGGCTGCTTCGACTCTCGCCTGGCCACTATACGTAGTTAAATATAATATATATACAAAACATGAATTAATTTTTTGCCTGGTATTTTAGTTGAATTGATATTTCCGGAAATCTTTTCTTAAAGACTTTTTATATGAATATTTTAAGTAGATTTTTTAAGACGACTTAGATAATATATGTATATTTGCTGAGATATAATTATTGATATTTTTTAAGTTTTCTAATTATTTATCTAATTGTAATAAAGTGGGAAATCACAGGTATTTTATTATTACAGGTACAGGTAAATTATACCAGACCACAGGGTGGTAGACTTCACGTAGATATATGTCACTAATTTTGATATGTGAATGTTCAATGGTGCCAATAGGGTCAAAACATTTTTACGATTTTTGATAAACTGCGTTGCTGCTGAGTATTGTTGACAAGGAATGTTCCACCATCTTAAAAGACTAATTGACGTGTCTGATTATATTTCCGAAAAAAATATTTTAAATTGCTGAAAACAAAATAAGAATTACACAAAGTAGGAACTGTAGTTTACTGATTTCTGTATTAAATATTAATTTTTGACAAATTTTATGTCAATTTTTAATAAGCGACATCATTTCAAATACTATTATTACGTTTTTAATTGTAATCAACTCAAGAATATGTAGGAATAACCTACTAGCATTGAATAAGGCAATGTGCAGTGCAATTTATTTAACTAATAATTTGTACAACTTAAACACAATAATCAGCAGGAACAAATTGACCTGACATCTACCACATAATGCACATAGTAGACTAATGAGGCAAACTGGAATTGTAAAACTATTGAACTTCTAAATTTTTACCACGCATTTAGTTCATTAAACCTTTATATTATATATTTTTTTTGTAAAAATTGTAAATTAGTGATTTTCCTCGAATTTGCTTATTTAAAAAAAACAGGTCTGTCTTAGTTTTGGCTTATTTTCTACTTATATAAGGACTGAAAAGTTATGTTCATAAGCCACAAAATGTGAATCTCATTTCATAGATATTTGATGTCATCCATTAAGTATACATCATAAGGGATTTTTTGGATTATTTGGTATATTTGACTACTTGATTTATGTTTTATATAAAAAACATTATTAATTGTAAAATATAAAAATATATTAGTTAAAAAAATAATGTAAAGTAGTTATAATTCTTACTAATACTTCAAAGTTCACTACTTTTTAAGTTAAATAATTATATGTAGTAAATAATAATTAAAACATATTAAGTAAGAATCGATAATGGATTGTACTAGAAAGTTTAAAATTAATAATATAAGTTATTATTTAAGACAATCATGTGTGATAGAAGACAATGCAAATATAAATTAATAATTTTCAAAATGAAATCAAATATTTAAGAAAATCTTTCCCTTAGATGTACACTTGGATTATGACACATAGTTGTATTTAATTTGTTGTTAAGACAATATATGAAACTTTTTTCGTTGGATGAAATGAATAAATAAATAAATAAATAAATTTTACATCTTATAAGTAAATGAATTTTAGAGCAAATTGGATCAAGACAAGTGTTAGCAGCATTCGTGTTAACTGGTTTTGTACTCTGCGGTGTAGTAGAGCAAAGCGCTTCTGTAGCTTTAAGAGCTAACAGTACTTCCAGTTACTCAGCTGCAGAATTTGCTGAATATGTCGAGAACACCAGTTATATAACAAGGTACTGCCAGCCACCCGAAGAAAGAAACGACAATGACAGCACCTACAGTACGTTACATGTTGTACGCCATATTCCTCACATAGAGGTATGTAACATTTTTCATACCTAATAATTACTTTAGAATAGATATTTTATTTTGATCTCATTTTCATTTTTATCAATTAACTTTCTTACCAATCCAAAAATCCCAATTTTCTGCTCTTTTTTTGCCTTTTTTTATTTCCTGTTTGATCAATCAAGCCTTTTTTATTAGGTTTAGCATCCCCTCTATCATTTTGGTAGTCTTTTTCGTGTTTTCTTTCACCTTTGTTTGTTTTTGCCAATTTGGCCAATCTGGTATTCTCTCTATATGTCTCTCTCAACATTTTCATCTGTTTTGTCATCTATTTTCCTTACTTTATATCTTACCATTCTCTATTTTGTATGCTTTGGTCCTTGACTTCTTCTCTTCTCATTCTGCCAATATTTCCATTTTACTGATACCAGTTACTAGTAATGCTTTCTGTAGATTCCAATGACGAGAACTGATGAAACTGAAGCAGTACTACGTCAAGCGTTCATGTGGGGTACCCTGATGTCTCCTTTAGCTGCCAGTCGAATAGCTGCTAGAGTTGGAGCCGAAAGATTATATGGAGTAAGCGTTTTAGGAACTGGAGTAGTGGCAGTTTTGGTACCAGCTAGTTGGTTGACAGCTGGACATGTCACTATACGATTCGTGCAAGGGATATTTATGGTTAGTATCATAGGTTAGTATTTAGGTATAATAAGCTAGTAGTAAGTCTAATCTGTTGTCTGAGGGACTATGGATTTAAGACTAATGGGGCTAAAATGACAAAGCTGGAAGACAAAGGTAACAGGCATATTTTAAAGGTCTAAAATGGACTTTAACAAAAAAAATATAATTATAATAATGATTATAATTATTAATAGATTAACACTTTCGATCAGAACGACGTTAGAACTATCAAATGGCAATCTAAAATTTAATTTCTTTTTTTAAAAGGTTAAAATTAAGTTTTCTCTTTTAGGGTGCTACATGGCCAGCTGCACATATGCTTGCTGTAACATGGATTGAAAACAAGGATCTCAGTGGATTTGTCTCTCTATATGCTGGTAAGTCTTTTGTTAATTTAAATAAAATTTTTGCATCTCAATTTTGGTGACAGTCTTTTTAGACATAAATCTCTTTATCCATCATCCTCTATAATAAATAACGTAGCCTATATCATGCTTTTTAGTTATACATATAGAAATAGAATGCTTCTCTCAGATAAAAATTATGTGTTTCCATAAAGTGATGTTCTTTTATAGCTGTAAATTTAGGATATTCGGTGGTGGGAATCCTTGGTACCCTTTTAGTACGTAAACTTGGAAGAGACTGGCTCAGCTATGTCATATCTGGACTTGCTTGTGTTTGGTACTTTTTATGGTGGAGATTTGTCGAAGAATCTTTGCATCCCAATAGGCCAAAACGAGACGTAAGTTACAAACTAAAAGTATATACAGGATGTTTCCGGATTGTCTTTGCAAGAGGAAAAACTTTTTTATTATTGACATTTTGAGAAAAATGCATTCTTCATTAAAATTTTTGCTTGTCTTGAACTGGTCAATCCCGTTTATACTTTACAAAATTTCCATACGGTTTTAGAGAAAATTAAAAAACATGAAAATATAGCTGTCCTAAAAATCAAAACGCGTTTCTGTGGTAATATAATTCCGATTTCATTCTTAGATAGATTGTTATTGATAGAATTTTAATAAACGCCATATTTTTTGCTGTTACAAAATTTTAAAGACGCACAAAATAATGAAAATAGTTATGTTGAACCTAGCAGTCTCTCGTAATTTCGATCTGCTTGGATCGTTATAATCTATAATTTGTCCAATAATATCTATGAAGCACTAATTATTACGTTATATTTCATGTTAGTTTTCCAAAAGGGGGGGCTTTGTATAATTTTACTTATTTTTGAAGTTCTGCCTTTATTACACTTACATAAATATTTTTTTAAAATTTCTTCATAAATTGTACCATTTTAAAATATAATAACAATATAAATATATCAAAAAGACTAACAAGCTTGTTCTAGGAACATAGGAACTTGCCATGGAGGAAACTTCTAGCTTCAAAACCAGCATGGGCTTGCGGAGTGGCTGTGGTGGGTAGTCAATGGGCAGATGCCACGCTTATGTTGGGCGTAACAAAGTACCTGAAATTGGTGTACGGATTTTCAATCGAATATGTAAATAAAAAGAGATATCTTTATATAACTTAATGATCTTTAAAAGAGACTTTATTTCAGGAAGATATCTTGCAATCCATGCCTCACATAGGACATTTCTTCGCAGCCATTGCTTTCGGCGTTGTTGTAGACCATGTCAGAGAATCTGGAATAGTGTCCACGACCACTGCTAGAAAACTGTTTGTTTATATGTGTAAGTTATTAAGTTATTTAAACAATGAAAGGGCAAAAATATAGTTATTAAATTTATAATTAATAATTCTTAATACAATTTTTTTAAGTATGATTTTTAAACATTTTCTAGGTGTGAAAAAGTAATTTTTGATAAAACATTAAAAATATAATAATGATTGAATAACGGTTGAAGTACAGGGTGTGTCAAATTCAACGCTTAAATGGAAACACCCTTTTCTATAGGAGATAGACAAAAACTAATATCGGTGTCTGGAGCTCAATTTTTGTCAAAAACATGATGGTGAAAACCGCATATCGATATCTGTTACTGTTTCGGAGTTACGGGGTGTTTTCAAAAATATGCATTTTTAACAAATCGCTGTAACTTTTTTGCTATGGAAAATTATGTATTTTTATGAAAACATTTCCCAAGCACCTTTTTACGTAAAATTTAATGGTTTAAGTATAATTTTTTTAAAATTAATAATTTAAGAATTATCAACAGAAAATTTGATTTTTTATATGGGACACCCTGTATATTTTTAATCTATTGAAAATAATTTAAAATTACCTTTCCAAAAATATAGCATACTTGATATCTTGCTCGAATCCTCTTCGAGATATAAAAATTCGCCGGCTTTAAATAAGTAGGCTTTGAAGGGCACCGGCTGTAATGCAAAAAAATTCTAGCTGTGAGCATCAATTAAAACGAATATTAAACGAAATAATATTTGCTATGAGAGATGCATTGAATTTTATAACCATTTAAAATATATTTAACCAACATCAACACATTTAAACTATATCTAATAACAATAAAAATAAATAGCAAACCAAGACATGAGATTTTGCTACAGGTGTTCGACATATCGACCGTCTTCTGTTATGGACAGATGGGGCAGTTTTTGAGCATTTCTCGCGGAATTCATTAACTCAGTAGATGTGAAAAATACCCTCTCATAACTGCTAAGTATTTCTAAATCTTGTCTAGATTATACGGAAGAATAAGGATCCTTTATTCTTCCGCAAATATATCCATAGGATTAGATCCATGGGCACTAAGTCAGGCGGCGTCGACGGCCAACGGCTGGGATCTTGGTTAGCTATTCAATTATTCTTGAAATTGGCTGCAAAAATTTGCTGATAACTTCAGCGTTCAGAGGCGGTGCGTCGTCTTGCTAGAAAAATATGTTTTCGAGTTCCATTAAGGGCATATCATCAATAAGGGGTCCAAAGCATACTAGTTAACAGTGGCAAACTTTTAAAAATTCTGTATTTCGAAGGGGATTATAACAAAATATCAAGTGTGCTATATTTTTGGAAAGGTAATTTTGAATTCTTTTCAGTTAATTAAAAATATAGAGGGTGTCCCAAATAATATATCAATTTTTCTGTTGATAACTCTTAAATTATTAATTTTAAAAAAATTATACTTACACCATTAAATTTTACGTAAAAAGGTGCTTTGGAAATGGTTTCATAGATATACAAAATTTTCCATAGCAAAAAAGGTACAGCGATTTGTTAAAAATGCACATTTTTGAAAAACACCCCGTAACACCGAAACGGTAACAGATATTGATGTGCGGTTTTTACCATCATGTTTTTGATGAAATTTGAGCTCCAGACACCGATATTAGTTTTCGTCTATCTCCTATAGAAAAGGGTGTTTCCATTTAAAAGCGTCGAATTTGACCCACCCTGTACAGGGTGGCACCTCTTATACGACGCGGAGGCTTCAAGGAGAACGACAGTTTCTATTGAAATGAAATTTTGTAAGCATAATTAGGTTACTTCAGAGCACTTTTTAAAAATATAGAAAATTCTACAGGGTGTCCTCAAAAAAAGTTACATATAAAAGTTGTGTTTTTTGTAATCGAACATCTTATATATTAATTGATTTTTGGAATCTAGGAGAAAAATTAAGGTGAGTTTTATTAGAAAAGTATATGACTAAAATGTAAAGTTCTTGACTTATTTGACATTTTTTAAAACTGAAGCACAATTTTAAATTTCAATAAAAGTTACCTAAATAGGAATTTACCCGGTATAGTCTAGTATGTAGTTAAAATAACTAATGTATTTTAAATTAAATTAAAACTTGACCCTAAAAGTTATACAGGGTGAGACAAAATTAATATTGAGCATTGGTCACCTCTAAAAGCAATAAGTTACACTTTTATTTTGAATTTTGAAAAGAGAATAATTTTATGTAGTGAATAGGAAAAGAAGCATTTTGTACATTTGATTTCGTCTCGGATTTCGTTTAGCTATTGTTTTCACTCTACGTTTTTATACATATCTAGTTTGAATTCTGTAATAATGAAAATATGTCTTAAACATGAATATTTTATTTCCGTTGTATTGTATTTTACTCTTTTTTTATTCTACTTTACATTCTTTAATTTTTGTTAAGTTAACAAAAGCTATATAATAGTCATTCTAGACTTTTTTAAATAATAAAGATCTACTGACGCAAAATCACAAAAATTAAATTAACGAGAAAAATCTTTGTCTGGGGGGTAGGCAGCCGTAATAATATTTTGAAGATATATGAATTTTCCATTGAACACCGGAATATTATACTGGGTGTTCTACTTAAAACAATTGAGTAACTTGCTTATAAAAATGTGACCAATATTCAATATTAATTTTGTCTAACCCTGTATAACATTTCGGGCCAAATTTTAATTTGTTTTAAAGCATAATAGTTCTTTTAACTACACATTAAGCTTTACCGGGCAAACTCCAATTTAGGCATTTTTTTTATTGAAATATAAACTTTTATTGAAATAACAAAACATTGTTCTTTATTTTTAGAAAATGTTAAATATGTCAAAAACCTTACATTTCAGTCATATACTTCTCTAATAAAACTCACCTATTTTTCTCCTAGAATTCGAATATCAATTAATATACAGGGTTGTTCACCACATACGACACGGAGTATTGTAGCTAAACGATTAGATTTTTACAAATTGTAAGTGTTGGGTTCGTTGAAGGACTATTAGAGCTACAATCTAAAAATATTTTTACAAGATACAGAGTGTCCCAAATAAGTAAAAAATATTATAGTTGTATTTTTATAAACAGAACACCCTGTATATTATTCTATTTTTGGATTCTACGATTGAAATAAAGGTAAATTTGATTAAGGTTTATAACACTTAAACCTTACGGTTTTTGAAATATTTTCAATTTTATGAAATTGCAGTAAAAAATTTAAGGCTTTATTTCTCCAAGAGTATCAAAGTTTTTAATATTAAATATTTACTGAAGATTATTTATTGATCAGATATTGTGTTGCAGTAATAAAAACTTTACTACATTATACAGAGTGTCCAAAAATTTATATTAAATAATTACTAGCTTTAAACGGCAATAACTTGTTTAATTTAAATGAAACATCCTATATATTTTACGTGAATCAGATGCACAATGTAATTGTCTATCAAATTGTATTATACCATTTTTACCCATCTCTTCAAGTTTTCGTAGAAAATGCATTTTCTTATAATTTAGACCTCATTTATCACTATACCCATGGAATATTGACATTTCAGCTTATTTTTAAAGATGTAACAAATTTTCAAAGGGTACAGATACTAATATTGTCGATATAGTTCGCTTATTTAATTAAAAAATAAAAAAAAACTGTTTAAATATTTTTTGTTAGAGGACCAATTAATATGATCTTAGTATTCAAACTACATTAATTGACTATTTTCGTTGTAGTAATACTTGCTCCAAATAGTAAAAAAAAATAATTTTGTGTGGGTATTAGGCAGTGTGGTAAAAAGTAACACCTTATAAATTTTATTTCATTTATTGAATGCTTATTTATAAAAATAGAGACATTCATTTTCATAACTTATTATTATATTGATTTCTGAGCCAAATCCACATTTATTTAGAATAATTTATTAATTAAAACAATTTAAAATATGTAATTAACTAATTTTTAGTGTTTTTGGTAGGAAATAATGGTGGTATATTTAATTGGTATACTCTTTTACAAAGATTTAAATAGTTTTTTGTATACCAATGGGCTTGCAATATTTACCACCAGTACATTTTGTACATATTATGGTGCTATAAAAAAATATGAAATGTCAATATTCCATGGGTATAGTGATAAATGAGGTCTAAATTATAAGAAAATGCATTTTCTACGAAAACTTGAAGAGATGGGTAAAAATGGTATAATACAATTTGATAGACAATTACATTGTGCATCTGATTCACGTAAAATATATAGGATGTTTCATTTAAATTAAACAAGTTATTGCCGTTTAAAGCTAGTAATTATTTAATATAAATTTTTGGACACTCTGTATAAGGTAGTAAAATTTTTATAATTGCAACACAATATCTGATCAATAAATAATCTTCAGTAAATATTTAGTATTAAAAACTTTGATACCCTGGGAGAAATAAAGCCTTAAAATTTTTAATGCAATTTCATAAAAGTGAAAATATTTCAAAAACGGTAAGGTTTAAGTGTAATAAACCTTAATCAAATTTACCTTTATTTCAATCGTAAAATCCAAAAATAGAATAATATACAGAGTGTTCCATTTAAAAAAATACAACTATAATATTTTTTACTTGTTTGGGACACTCTGTATCTTGTAAAAATATTTTTAAATTGTAGCTCTAATAGACCTTCAACCAACCCAAAACTTACAATTTGTAAAAATCTAATCGTTTAGCTACAATACTCCGTGTCGTATGTGGTGAACAACCCAGTATACAAAAAACACAACTTTGATATGTAACTTTTTTGGGGGATATCCTGTAGAACTCTCTGTATTTTTAAAAAGTACTCTGAATTAACCTACATATGTTCACAAAATTTCATTTCAATACAAACTGTCGTTCTCCTTGGAGCCTCCGCGTCGTATGAGAGGCGCCACTCTGTATTTGTTACAGTGAAAGTCAGAAATCCAGTAACTGAAATATGCATTTTTAACAGGACATTGTCACAAGTTTGAACATCCTGTACCTTTAAAACAAAGCATTTTTATTTTTCATGAGAAATCAATTCCTGAAATTTGGCCGTCCATTTTTCGAACACCTTGTAGAAATTACTAGAAAACGACATTTTCAAAAACGTTAATTATTTGCAGCTCACTTTCCGCCAGCTGCCCTGATGTTTATACTCGGTTACACTGGGTGCGATCCTGCCGCTCCAGCCGCACTATACGTAGCTGCCCTAGCAATGACAGCTGCTACACCGGCAGGAGTGTTTTCCAGCGCTGCGGATATTGCACCTAATTTTGCAGGTTGGCTACAGCTATTTTGCATATTGTAGTTGTAATTTAAATTTTAGAATGTATTAGTGGTTAGTTCCCAAATTTTGTTGTGCTGTTTTGTTAATAGCACCGTACGCATACCCCTAGTAGATTATACACAGAACATACATTAAATAATTCGGTTTATTTCGATGTACAGGGTGGTCGAAATTTGTCTGTTTTAACAGGGAAACCCCATTTCCTGACTAGATACTAGAGCAAAACCGACATAGATGTCATGGGCTCGATTTCTGAGACACGTTTAATGGCTTAAACCGCTTGTTGATATTTTCACTGCCAACTGAGATACGGGGTCTTTTTGATTTTTTTACTATTTTGAAAATTGCCCATAACTTTTTTAATTCGCGGAATAATAAAATTCTGTAAAGACGTTCTTAAGGCACTTTTTAAGCACAATCCAGTGGCGTAGTCAGTCTTTTTCTATACTTGCTCTTTTTGTCAGAAATAATAAAAAATATAATTATTTAAATGAAAATCATAGTTGGCTATAAACTTACAAAAATGCTGATGTTTAACCCTTTGCAACGATATAAAGTTATGGGTATTTATTTCTAACAATGAGAGAAATATTAGGGTTCTTTATCTTTGTATCGAAGCGGGCATTGATTTTGTGTTGGCCTAGTTGCCTAATTATTTTTTATCGCAATTTCATATTCTATATTATTATTTATCTAAAAAATTAAAGACTTTTGAAAAAATAAATCAACATTATATATTAAGTTTTACCAATTACAATTAAAAGGCCATTAAATGAAGAATTTAGAGAGAATCGGATTGGAACAAGGGACCCCGTATCTTGGCCTGCTAGGTCCTGTGATTTAACTTCTTTCTAATTTTTTATGGGGAAAATTAAAAGACCTTATATATAAGGGAAAAACCATTGGGACGAGAGAAGAATTGCAGAAGGCTACTAGGCAAGCTTTTGGACTTCCACCAGTTCGCCTAATAGATCGCTGTAACTCTGTGCGCAAAAGACGTTTATTATGTATTCAACAAGGAGGTGCTCAGTTTGAACATCTTAGATGATTTTTTTAGAAAACTATATTCGTCACTAAAAAATACGTTTTTTAGCTTTGTTCTTTGTTTATTTTATCGATTTCAATTGTAATTACTAAAACTAATATAGAATGTTAATTTACCTTTTCAAAAGTCTCTAATTATGCAGATAAATAATAATATAGAATATTAAATTGCGATAAAATAATTAGACAACTAGGTCAACACAAAATCAAGGCATACTTCGATACAAAGATAAAAAACCTAATATTTATCTCATTCTTAGAAATAGGTACCCATAACTTTATATCGTTCGAAATGGTTAAACGTCAGCATGGGCAACGGCCCAGCTACGTCGAAACACCGGTTCCCATTAGAACACCGAAGTTAAGCGACGTAAGACGATGCTAGTGGATGGACGGGTGACCGGTTCGAAACTTTGCATCGTGCTGTTGTCCAAAAGGGAAAAGTGTAAAATCTATTGATACACACTGCTCATTCACGCCGGTTCAAGGCCGGATGAGATCGGATATCTCGTGAGAAAGAGTTAATTTAGACACTTCCTAAGTCGGTAGGCCATTGACCATGATATGGCCGAGGACCGCGGTTCGGATTCCGCGTAAACAAGTAGGTCCCGTCCAGTTTAGCCATTGCAGCAGAAAGGAGACGTTAACTTGAACCTCAAAACGTCAGCATTTTTTTAAGTTCATAGCCAACTATGATTTCCATTTAAAAATTATATTTTTTATTATTTCTGACAAGAAAAGCAAGCATAGAAAAAAACTCACTACGACACTGGATTGTGCTTAAAAAAGTGCCTTAAGAACGTCTTTCCAGAATTTCATTATTCCACGAATTAAAAAAGTTATGGGCAATTTTCAAAATGGTAAAAAAAATAAAAAGACCCCGTATCTCAGTTGGCAGTGAAAATATCAACAGGCTGTTTAGGCCATTAAACGTGCCTCAGAAATCGAAACCAATTTTACACTCAGAAGGCAGTCGCTGACAAACCCTGAAAAAATCAGCTTGCCCGCAATTTTTTTTTTCACTCTCTATACGGCAATACAATTTTACTGGATTATTAACATTTCGTATGAATTAGTGTCCCAAAATTCTTTGTTTCGGAAATACAGGGAGTAGAAGTTTCATTTTTATTTCGATGTTTTCAGAATTAATGTCAATATTTGGATGGAAATTGGTGTCTGGGAAGTTTGATGATCGATGCCAATACGACACCTACTTGTTGGGGCGTCATCTATATATTTTTTAACTGTTTTGAAGAGTAATAACTTTTCGTCTGTACCTGTATTTTTATACAGGTACCATTGGGACGTAGTATTTTTATACTGAGTGAAAAAATATATATTTCCGCCGTTTTTTACGTAAAAAAGGTCTTTTGGTAAAAATCGTTATAACTAACCGTTCTCAAGATATATGGAATGAAAATTATCAATGCATATATTGTTATTGACAAAAAAATAGGCATGCTGACTACAGTATGTTTCCGGTTTGTCTTTACAAGAGGAAAAACTTTTTTATTATTGACATTTAGAGAAAAACGTATTCTTTATAAACATTTTTGCTGAATTAAATCGAAAAATGCGGAAATGGCACTCTCGGTATTTTTTTACTTTATTTGATAGAAAATAACACTCTGAATATAGAATGACATATCATATGTCAACTCTTGACAATTTCGCATTTGGTTTATTTGAAATTATAACTTGCGGTTCGTAACTTTCGTTTCGTAACTTCTGTAAAATGTAGTTCGTTCGAAAATTTGATTCGAAATACCAAGTGTGTGGTATCAAATTATTCGTAAAAAAATGCTTTTTCTAAATATGCTAATGAGCCACCGTCGTTCGATTTGAAAAAATTGAGATATGATTAAAAATACGATTTGGGCATTTTTTAACCGGCAAGAACAAGACACTAAAAACATTGGACGATCAAATCTATTTTTCCACGGCTCCTTGATTAAGAATTAGTGTTTTTAACGTAGCCATGGCACTCTAGATTGGAAATTAAAATACGATTTTTTATTAAACAAAACTGTAAAAAGTTGACATATGATATGTTATTCTATTCAGAATGTCATTTTCTATCGAATAAAGTAAAAAAAATGAGGGTGCCATTTAAAAATCAAGAGTTGAAGTCATTTCCGGGGAAACAGGAAGTGACCAAAAACAATCGAATACGTCAATCAATCCTAATTTATGTCATATACTAACATACCAAATCTCGTTTTTTTATCAGAAAAAATTAAAAAGTTATAGGGGTGAGTCACTTTTGAGACGCACCCGGTATACAGGGTTGTTCACCACATACGACACGGAGTATTGTAGCTAAACGATGAGATTTTTACAAATTGTAAGTTTTGGGTTCGATGAAGGACTATTAGAGGTACAATTTAAAAATAATTTTACAAGATACAGAGTGTCCCAAATAAGTAGAAAATATCAAAGTTGTATTTTTTTAAATGGAACACCCTGTATATTATTACATTTTTAGTTTCTACGATTAAAATAAAGGTAAATTTGATTAAGGTTTATTATACTTAAACCTTACCGTTTTTGAAATATTTTCAATTTTGTGAAATTGCAGTAAAAATTTTAAGGCTTCATTTCTCCAAGGGTATCAAAGTTTTAATACTAAATATTTACTGAAGTTTATTTACTGATCAGTTATTGTGTTGCAATAATAAAAATAATACTACCTTATACAGAGTGTCTAAAAATTTATTTTAAATAATTATTAGCTTCAAACGGCAATAACTTGTTTAATTTAAATGGAACACCCTGTATATTTTACGAGAATCAGATGCACAATTTAATTGTCTATCAAATTGTATTGTTCCATTTTTACCCATCTCTTCAAGTTTTCATAGAAAATGCATTTTCTTATAAATTAGACCTCATTTATCACTATACCCATGAACTATTGACATTTTAGATTATTTTTAAAGATGTACCAAATTTTTAAAGAGTACAGATACTAATATTGTCGATATAATTCGTTTATTTCATTAAAAAATAAAAAAAACTGTTTAAATATTTGTTAAAGAGGACCAATTAATATGATTCCAGTATTCAAACTACATTAACTGACTGTTTGCGTTAATTAATAATAATTGCTCCAAATACTAAAAAACTGAATTTTGTTTGGGTATTAGACAGTGTGATAAAAAGTAACACCTTAAAAATGATATTTCATTTTTTAATAAATGCTTATTTATAACAACAGAGACTTTAATTTGATAACTTATTATTATATTGATTTCTGACTCAAATCCACATTTATTTATAATAATTTATTAACGAAAACAATTAAGTATGTAATTAATTAGTATATGGGCGGAAATAATGGTGTTATATTTAATTAATGGTATACTCTTTTATAAAGATTTAAATAGTTTTCTTTTTGCATACAAATGGGCTAGTAATATTATCGTTTTGCTAAAAACGATAATATTACTAGCTTTTTTCTTTACTATTTTTGTTACTAAATATTTGTGGTTTTGTTTGTTTTATTTATTTAATAAATGTTTTTATACTTTAATTAGAATAGTTTTTTTTATATTTCCAATTACATATTGCTTGTTTGTCGCAGAATATAAATTCTTTAAATTTTTGAGATTAAGATTAAAATATATAATTGATTTAAATATAAAAAGGGCGCACCAAAGAATGCTGCACGTAGGCGCCAGATACCCCAGAAACGGACCTGTTAAGTCTTGACAATGTCCTGAAGATTTTTTCTATGTATTTATCATAGATAAAGCAAGAGAAACCGTCAAATTCATGCAATACGTTGTTATCTTTATGAACTCTTTGTTTAAATAGATTAATCGCCTTAAATTGTGCTCTAAATTTGTCCAGATCCCGAAACTGCTGAAATCTGAACAAATATGCAAATAAATCTGGCAAGAGCCGTATTTTGTCTGTGAAGTGGTAGTTGCGCTCTAGCCCGGCGTCTGTCACGAAATATTGCATGTGATAAATTAAAATCCTCGACTGAATAATGACCAGTTTTATCATCTCCGCAGTTTCAGTCTCTGTAGGCACTTCACGCGGTGAATTTTGCAACAGTATCTGAATCCCGTTCCGGAAAAGGGGTATAGCTTTAGGCCGACCGCCCACGCTGAGACTGTTTTGGGGCCAACGTTGAAAATTTGAAAACCAGTTGAACTTGCAACTGTTTTGCAACATCGGTAGCGCATGTCAGTGTGAAGCCGCACACGAATCGATTTGAACGGGACCAGTTTGCTTCAGGTTTCAGTCACAAATCTGTTGTTCGCGACCATTCCCTGCGGTCGCTGTTGCGTTGCGAAGTTGCCTGCTTTTAAGCGATTTGGATTCCTTGGAACGTGGTTATTTTATATATATCAATATGGCTGATCAAGAACTGAACATAAAATTCGTCGGAGAGGTTGAGAAACACGAAGAACTCTATAACTATAAACTTCCTGGTTACTCAAGGAAAGACGTTACAGAGAAGGCATGGCAACGAGTGTCTGCTGAGGTGAATATGTCAGGTATGTATGTATGTATGTATGTCCGGTTTTACAGCGTCCTTCGTCGCCCTCCGGTCTCCATGCACCACCTCCGCCTATTGTCCCAATCTCCTGGTAGTAGGTTCCTTTCCGACATGGCTCTGTCGATTCCTTGATTCCAGGAGAGTTTAGGTCGGTCTCGTTTACGTCTGTCTGTAGGGGTCCACTGCAACACTTGTTTTGGTATTCTATCGTTAGCCATTCGTTGTACATGGCCGTACCACTGCAGTTGCTTTTATTGTATATTTTGTACAATGTTACCCTCCACCTTCATTTTTTCACGTATTCTCTCGTTCCTAATTCTGTCTAAACGGGAGATTCGGGTTGATCTTCGCCAGAAGTCCATTTCGGTCGACAACAACTTCTTTTTATGTTTTTCGCTTAACTGCCATACCTCAGAGCCATATAACATTCATTACGCTTTTCAGAATCGCGTTATAATTTTTTTTTCAGTGATCCGAGGTATCCCTAGACCAAAGCACCGAGTTCAGCGCTCCTATCACCTTTCTGCCTTTACCAATCCGTTCTTCGATTTCCTTTTCGCATCTCCATTTGCTTGCGATTTTTACTTTTAAGTACATATATTCTTCCCAAGCTTCAATTTTTATATTGTTATTTAATTTTAGGTCTTCCAAATCGCCACCAACACACATATATCTTGTTTTCTTCTTGTTTCTTCTTGCTCCAGTCCCCATTTCTCGTACTCCTCTAGCAGATTTCAGTTATTTATAAATATATTGTTTGATTTCAGCTGCTGAGTGCAAAGAGAAATGGCGCAACCTCCGCACCGTTTTCATGCGGAAAATGAAGCCTTCACCAAGTGGATCTGGAGCAAAGAAAAAGGCGTACTATTTGGAAACAGCCATGCAATTTTGTTTGCCATTCATGAAGACATTGGCACCTCTCACATCCGGAAATTTGCCGTCAGTACCACTGTCCTCAACCGATGACGATGTTGGAGCATTTGAAGACGCAGAAATATCTTGCGGCACTGATATGGATATTTCCCATCCTGTGCAATCCTCACAAATATCACCTACACATAGTTCTTCAGAACCACCCCAAAAATATGCACATTTATCACCATGTATTCCAGTAAAAAGAAAATCAACAGCGATCAATAAATCATCAGCAGCAAACGCAGACGAATCGGTGGCCGAATATTTCAAAGCTAAAACAGCAAAAATGCAACAGACTGAGGCAGAGACTAGGTCACAGAAAATAGACAGGCATGAGGCTCTCAAAATGTTCCTTCTTAGTATGTTACCGGAACTGGAAGAATTGAGTGATTCGCAAATTAAATGTTTTAAACGTCGAGCCTTATCTCTTATTGATGAAATATCCGCTTCGTCCCAGACATAGCACCAGACATCAAAAATGCTCCCACCAGTCTGATGCTTCATCAGCTCAGAACTCGCACTAAATGTTAACACTGCAGTCTGTGCCCTAACCAGACCCAAGACTCTCAAAAGTAATTTTATAGAACAATAAATTTTGTTTCTCCCGCATCCCCAGAAGGCGCAAAAGACATTAAAAAAAAAGTGCAGATTTAAAATTTATATACAAAGATGACATGATAACCTCTGTGTTGAATACCGTCTATGGTCTAGTTGATAAAATGTTGGTGATCCGTCAAGTTATTTTTAAATTATGATTTAAATAATTATTAATTCAGATATTCGTGATTTGTCGGAAAGTTCAGTGATTTGTGTTTATAGTTCCTCTTTTTATTAGTTTATGCATTTTTATATTTACAGTCGATCATCGTTTTCGTGTTAGATACTTTCGCGTGTGATACCTTTTTTTAATAAAGACATTTTAGATATTTTAGAAGTAATAAATTTATGAGTCAAATAAAAAAAATTGGCGCGGGGAGGCACGTATAGCTGCCCATACTAAAATATGCTAATAAAAAGTTGGTAGGCAGTTTTTTTAGTTTCAAAGTAAAGGAGTTTTTCCAATTTTGGTCCGCGGTTATTTCCCCTATCCGCCACCTGGGGTCGCGTCCGATGGGAGTTTGGAGTTCTCCACACGAATTTTCTCAAAAACGGACTACGGAAACACGGAATATCTCAAAAACTGCGACTTTGACTGATTTTGATGTTATTGCAAATTTTGTTGCAAATATTATTCCTAATCTTAAATTGAAAACCGCGTTTCGCTAGATACTGTAATTTTGGAGTTACGATTTTTTTAAATTTTTAACCCCCTCTCATACCCCCTTACCAACCCCCCATCCCCACCAAAAACTAATGACCAGATTCTCGGGTGCCACAGTATTTTTGTGCCAAATTTGGTTAAAATCGGTTTAGCGGTTTTTGAGTTATCGTGTTACAGACGGACAGACAGACAGACACCATGAAAATATTTTGTATTTAGGTCATTTATAAGTGTCGTTGAGTTAGCTGAACAAAAATTACAATTTACTAAATCTGCCAAGAATTTGGGATTACTTATAGATTATAATCTTCGCTTTGAGAAACATGTCTCTCAATGTATCAGAAGGTCTTACATCTCTTTAAAAATGTTATAGGTATCCGCATCGAAAGTTACTTTCGGAAACTTTAAAGATAAAGTTAGCTGAAGTACTTGTCTTATCCCATTTCAACTACTGTGACGTTATATATGGACCATGTCTGGAAAAAATTGACATTAACAGAATAGAGAAGCTACAAAAAAACTGCCTACGTTTTATTTATGGTATAAGAAAATATGATCCCATTTCGCATAAGTTAAAAGAAGCTAAGTGGTTGAATATGAAAAACAGACGTAAGATGCATTCATTGGTTTTATTTCATGGAGTTATTTCTAAGAAGTGTCCCCCATACTTGGTGAATAAAATAAAATTCAGAACAGATGTGCACAACTTAAATCTTAGATTTAAGGGACTTATTACTCCACCACTTCACAAAACAGCATTGTTCACTAGATGTTTCTCATTTAATATTTCCAAGCTTTACAACTGTTTACCAGCAGAAATGATAAACCTTCAGAGTGATGCATTTAAAAATAAACTTAAAAAACATTTTCTGGATAGTTCTCCTCCCTCTTAGTTTTTTTTTACCTCAGAATTATTTTAGTATAAATACTTTTCTTTGTGTTTATTTCCTTGAATTTCATACTAAATTTTCTTAGTCATAGGATTACTATATAATTTACTTATATTTGTAGATAAGTTACAGTAAAATAATTTAGCCACATAACACACATTTATGCTAGCTGATATTGTGATCTGACAGGAACTGAATTTAAACCAGTTTTAATTGTCTTCAGTTCCTTTTTTGCATGTTTTTTTTAATGTTATTTTTTATTTGTAAATTACATTTGTTGTAAATCATATTCATGCAAAATAAAGTATTATTATTATTATTATTATATGTCCACGCCATTTTTGATTAAAAAAATCGTATTTTATATTTCAATCTAGAGTGCCATGGCTGTGTTAGATTAGAAACACTATTTTTTAATCAGGGAGCCTTGGAAAAATATATTTGATCGTCTAATGTTTTTTGTGTCTTATCCTGGTCGGTTAAAATTGTCCAAATCGTATTTTTAACCGTATCTTAATTTTTTGAAATTGAACAAGGGTGGCTTATTAGTATTTGGAAAAAGCATTGTTTTACGAATTATTTAGTACCACACACTTGGTATTTCGAGTCAATTGTACTTATGAACCGCATGTAATAATTTGAAATAAACCATATGCGAAAATGTCAAAAGTTGACATATGATATGTCATTCTATACAAAGTGTCATTTTCTATCGAATAAAGTAAAAATATACTGAGGGTGCCATTTAAAAATCAAAAGTTGTAGTCATTTCCGGTGAAAGAAGAAGTGACCGAAAACAACTGAATACATGAATCAATCCTATATAATTTATATCTTATACCTACTAACATACCAAATCTCTTTTTATTATCTGAAAAAATAAAAAAGTTATAGGGGTGACGCACCCGGTATATTTTATTGTATATTTGATATTGATATTAAGTATCTAACAATAGCCATAATGACGAAAAAAAACTTAAAACCCCTTTTTTCTAGGAACTGTCTTTGGATTATGCCAAACTGTCGGTGCTGCAGGATTGCTGGCTGCCAACTATGTTGTTTCTGAAGGTCTCCACGGGTCGGTAAGCATCATAATTATTATTTTTTATTTTTTAGAATTTAACAGTCCATATTAAAATTTGTATGCAATACTTCAGTAGACGTAGACATATAAACTGGCATTTTAGTTCAAGATTGATCGTAACATAGACAGCTTCTCATGAGCTATTTAACGCTCTTGTTCAATTTATAACAAAATATAAATAATTTATTATATTATAATTATTAATACAAGTTTTTAGTGTTAATTATAAACTTACAACTATAGGAATCTTTTGAACTATTTATTTTTTCCAACTCTAGTTTGCTGGCTGGTGGAGATTGGTATTCGGTGCATCTACCGCCATTTTGCTTTCTACAGCAGCGTTTTTTATGATCTGTGGTAGCGGTTCAGTCCAGGACTGGAACGATAGTCAAAAAGAAAATCCAATAGAACTAGAAGATGTAGAAGAACCATCTAGATTAGATTCAGTTTTAGAGTGATAATAATTAAAATTATAAAAAGTTATTTTTTAATTATTTCTTGTTAATTTAATAAATAAAATTTATATTGTTATTGTCTTGTAAATCATTTATAATTACACATTAACAGTTTTACTAAGTACAAGAGTTGACTAAATCTGCTAAATCAACAAAATAAAAAGTTATTTTTGGTAAACACCACTGCGTTGAAACCAAAAAAAACCTCTCAAGCTGGTTGCCACAGCTTAACAGGATTTTATTGCTAGTTCAAAGTTACAAAGAAATAAGAAAGAACTATTTAAAATATCTAAATAAAGGTATTGAAGAACACTATAATTTTTAGCAGATATATTATATACCGTTGACGATCTACGTTCTATTCACCAGAATTATTTTTTTTTCATTTTATACGTATATTCTTTGAACAGTAGTTAAAAAGCCAGACATTTTTCAAGAAATGAATCAGCCACAAAAGTATAGAGATTAATTGAAAAAATCAGTTATGATCATTCTCAATTTTACAAGTTATACTTGTGGTTATATCAACGGTTATACCCCTTTTATACCGTGCTTTAGAACGTCTGGTGTTTTGTTACATTTTTCATTAAAAAGTTCCTTCGCCAGAATGTCAAGAAGTATTAATCTCCGTCTTCCACTTTTTCCTTTTTACGAAAACGATTTTATGGTTATATATTTTACAATTAATTACAATATTTGAGAATTGAGTAACTTTCACGCAAAAACTACTTAATGGATTTTAATAAAACTTTACCAATAAAAAATATACCGAGTGCGTCTCAAAAGTGGCTCACCCCTATAACTTATTAGTCTTTCAGATGAAAAAAACGAGATTTGGTATTTTAGTGTATCTACATATATAAAATGCTAATGTTTATCTGTGTCGTCTCTACTGAAGTAACGACTTGCTCTCCAAAGTTGCTTTTTTACTAAAAGATAGATGTAGAATGTAGAATGTTTAGGAGGGGAGTTAGTCACCGCGACCTTAAAGATCTATTGTGTGTTCCCCTTTCTTGAGCTATAACGAGTTATAACTCATCATACAGTCTCAAGGCTTTAACAATAGCCAGTATCTGAGACGGCTCCATAGAGGCCAGCTCTCCATCCTTGACATCAGCCGTACCAAAGTTCATTGCACGAATGGTCGTCGTCTCGGCGCACTAAATAGTAGTTGGCTCTCTCTTCATCTCCTTCCGTGTAGCTTCCGTCAGGTTTCTTAAGTGCCATGTTGGGGATGGGCCCACTCTTGGCCATAGCTTTGTGTAGTCTAGCTGCATAAGTAGTTGAAGTGATGTTTTCGCAAAAGGATCTGAAGTCAGACCGTTTTGCCCTTCTAATCTCCTTATTATACTCAGTTAATTTCTCGGTGTAGAGCTGCCATTCGCCGCTGTGTTTGGCTCTGTTGAAGAGTCGTCGGACCTCCGACCTAAGGTTGGCCAGCTTCTTGTTGTTACTTTTTTGTATGCCCTTACTTGTGGGGCAACTAGATTCATATGCATCCAATATTGCACCACTGACTTCCCTTGCGTACCATTCTAGATACAGGTGGTTCCTAGCCCTACCTGCATCTATTTGGTCCAGGTTCTCTACGAGATTGGTATGGTATAGTTCTTCTTGGATTCCTTCGAGTTTCCGTTTGGAGTATGATTCCTCCTAATTTGAACTCGATGATTCTGTGATCTGATAGGGAAGGTTCCGTTGATACCCTCCAATCTTTCACGTAACTAGTTACACTAGCACTCCCGATTGTTAAATCTAATACTTCCGCCCGCGTTTTTGTCACAAACGTGGGAGTGTTCCCTATATTGAGAACTTTAAGATTGAATGCTAAGAGGAATTCTAGTAAACACTCATCTCTAGTGTTAGTATTAGTGCTTCTCCATACCTCATTGTGCGTATTGGAGTCACATCCCAATAGCAGAGGTAGTCACAGTTGGCTGCAGAATCGCGCGTGCTCCACTACTTCCGGAGGCGGTGTCTGCCCATCACCCGGAAAGTATGCAGAGGCAATCACGATATTTTTGCTATAATCCTCGATATTTAGTTGAACCATGATTGGAACAAGATCTCGGGTTGTAAATTCTGAAACACATGTGTAGTTAATGTTGTTTCTTATAAGAATACAAGCTCGGGGAAATTCCTGCTTGTTATCATATATTACACTGGAATTTTTTCCAGACAGCCCCTTAATTTGTCCCTGATATACCCAGGGTTCCTGGGCTAGTACCATTGCATGTTGGTTTTTCTCAAAGAGTCTTGCGATTGTGGTAGAAGACCCCTTTGCATGGTGCAAGTTTATCTGGGATATCCCATGCATCATGTTTCTATCGAACCAAACCAAACGGTAGCTTGTGTCGCTTGTTGGGTCTAGAGGTAGACTCCCGACCCTTACTAAAGGAGGTGATAGCTTGTGTACCACTTGTGGAGGCTAGCCTCTCCTGTAGTTCCCTTTGGGTTAGTCCCTTGGAACTTCCATTCATAATGTTCCCAGTGTTACTAGGGGGTTTCCCCACAGCTTCACCGGTGGTGTTATTATGATCGTCCGATTTCATAGTGTTCCCACGAGTCGCTAGGGATAGTCGGTCCACTTCTACAGAGCCCCGCATGTAGAAGTAAGGGGTAAATACAATGGGGTGCCCCCTGATGCCCCAAGGTTGAGACCAGTAAAGGCTAGTCCTCTTTCTAGCCACGCATCCCTTTGACTTGGTCCCGCCATCGTAGGATTTAGGTTTTTGGTGAGAGTTTTTTCCTCTTGGTCCGGGCGGTTAACATATACGTATTACTTTTTACAAATATACTCAGCCTAATCTCCAAAAAGTGAAGCCCAAACAGTGAAAGAACAATATGGAATTCTGCATAAGTCTATTTCACCCGGATATTCATTTAACTGAGCATGCCTCACCTGAAGAAGTTTTCATTGGTCGATGTTTTTAAAGGGAAGTGGTTCACTGACATTTCCCCTAACCTTCAATTTGATTTATATTTTTATTATTTATAACACATTATCATGGAGTTGGAAAAATATAAAAAAATAGTTGGAAACAATAAACTAAACAAAATCACTCTTTTACGCGCACAAATAAAAAGTAATACAAACAGAACTAAAACAACAATCAATCGGAGTTTGGCGCAATCGCAGTTCAATCCATATCCGGGTGAAATACACTTATGCAGTTTTAATATGGAGCTGGGTTATGTTGTCTTTTTCTTACGGCACAGAAATTGCACACGGGGTTAAATAGGGAACCCTGAGTATATTTGTAAAAAGTAATACGTATATGGCGGTTAAGCCAAGACCCCCACACCCTCTACCCGCGAGATTTGACCACAGTCAGTAGAGGGTGCCTAGTATGACGGATAGGGGTAGCCCCGTCCGGCATCGTTATATGTCTTGGTGCAATTCCCTGGCCACGACACTACAGCTAGGGACAAGACGATGAGTGAGATACTTCTTAGACCAAGCCAGGTGCTAGGGGGATTCCCTCCAGCACCTGACAAGGAGGTTCCCCACCAACGACAAGGTCTTGCATCTCCTAGGGGAAGAAAAGATAGATAATTGGCTCTTCTAAAAACTGTCGTCGCCGGATTTTTTGTTTTTCATTTAATTAAAAAAATAAAAGGTATATTATATTAATAAAATTCGAATTTTATGCGGATGAAGCCACAGAAAAAAAATAAGTAATAAAATAGAGACAAAAGAATTTACAATTCACATCCATTATAGTCAGTGGCGTTTATGGTGGCGTTAGCCTAAAAATATTTCAGTGCCGGACACCAGCACCAAATTTGGCACACGCTTTCTAGAGGTAATAAGGCTTCAAAAATTGCCGAGAGACAATCTCTCGCATCTCCGGATCATCCTTTGATGACGTCATCAAAATGGCGGACCAAATTTTTAGCATGAAATTGGATTATCACTTGTAACTTTGTTAATATTTAACCGATTTTAAGTTTTAATAGATCATTTTAAAGCTTGAATAATTTGCTAAAAAAAACTATATTCCGTTTTTTTTTGTAGGAGGGGTAGTTTCCCCGCATCCCTTAAAATTGGAATAAATAAATGAAAAATGACGGTTTTATTCTAAACAAATTGAAACGTTAAAACAACAAAACAAAAAAATTTGTTTATTACGTATACTACTCTTAATTTTAACTATTTTTTGCCCCCCCTCCCCCATCGACACATCCCCTATTAGTAGGTAGACCAAAAACTAAAAAATTGTCCGAATTAATCCAGACGTATGGAAACTCTACGATTACTTTTTATACAGGGTGTCCCAGAAATAAGTGCAAATATTTTAACTGGTACTATAGTTCAACCCCAGAAACACGCCCATGAGGTTTTTTCCGTGAAAAAAAAAATTGAAACTCTAAATTTTTTGGAAATTTTTTTAGTTTTTAGTTAAAAAACATAATTTCTTGATAATATGACAACATAGGTATTAGATTAAATTTATAAGAAAGAAAATCCAGAAAAGATCCAGTGGTTCTCAAAATTTTAGCAAAAAATCATTTTTTTTTTAAATTTCCAAAATAACATAACTTTGTTATTTTGCACTTATTTGAAAAGCGATAAAGAGAAAATATATGTTTCTTTTATCGAGATCTACCACCCTTTAAAATATTTGCACTTATTGCTGGGACTCTGTATAGTAAAGTTTGTTTATATTATTTGTATTAGGTTTTTAGTATCTGTGCATTGCAAATTTGGCGAAATATACAGGGTGGTCCGAACTATATTCCGGAAACTTCGGCAGCATATTCTGCAGATTAAAATAAGTAACAAAGTTCTTATAGATGTAAGTCCTAAAATGCTTAGTTTCTGAGATACAGGGTATAGAAATATCATCTTTATTTCGATTATTTCCAAATAATTTCTGAAGTAAACTCAATATTTGGATGAAAATTGGTGTCTGGGAGTTTTTTCACATTGAGAAATTTTGATGTCAATATGACTCCTACTTGTAGAGAGCGTCAACTACATATCTTTTAACTGGTTGGAAAAGTTATAACTTTTCGTCCGTACATGTATAAAACAACTGAGTACAAAAATATTTGTGATTTTCAACAGAAACTGTTTTATCATCATTTTTTCGAAGGAAAATTTATCATTAACTTAAAAAGAAATAAAAAGTCCCCAAATTTCAGTGAAATACTTAACTATTTACTCAGTATGTTTATTTGTCCGTGTCCAGCGTCCAGCGTCCAGCGTCCAGCGTCCAGCGTCCAGCGTCCAGCGTCCAGCGTCCAGCGTCCAGCGTCCGCGTCCAGCGTCCAGCGTCTAGCGATCCCGTCCAGCGATCCCGTCCAGCGTCCGCGTCCAGCCTCCGCATCCAGCGTCAGCGTGCAGCGTCCGCGTGCAGCGTCCAACTTTGATGTGTTACTTTTTTTGGAGACACCCTGTATAATTCTATATATTTTTATAAAATGCTTTCAGTTAACCTACGTATGCTGCCAAAATTTCATTTCGATATAAACTACCGTTCTTCTTGGAGCTTCCGCGGCGTATGAGTGGCGCCACCCTGTACATTCGTTTTGTAGAGAAAGTTTTGTTTATTTATATTATTAGTTTGAGGTTCTTAGTTACTGTGCATTTCAGATTTAGCGAAAAATTAGTTACTAAAATACCTGCCATCACACTTTTGTTGAACTTATTTAATTTCGCACACCGTTCGAGACACAAACTTTACATTTTGTTTGAGAGACTTACACGCCAGTCTGAATATAATAATTGGTTTTATTCATTGGTTCATGTAAATGCAAATTAGGCCATCTGAAGAGACGGAACGCCGCATTCGAGTGGTTCCGACGCACACAGTACTCGTATTCATTTCTCATTAACGGTCTTCTATTTGCGGTTATTATCATACCAAATGCCGCACCTTCAATAAAAAGCACTTCTTTCAGATACGAATAACATTTCAAGTTTAATATGATCAAAAATTTTTGTGATTTTCTAGCAAACTACATTAATTTATAAGAAAAATTGTCCCAGATTCTAAATTGTCTTATAAATTACGTTAATGTTTCTGTTTTCCAAAGAAAAAACGACACCGACAAATTTCGACCCGTTAATTAAACGCGGAGACGTCTTGCGGAAACGGCCCATTATTTACGTAACGCTCGGTATTATAAAGGGTATTGTTGTCACATTGTCATTAAAACACCCAACTTAACACGACAAAGAGGTACTTAAACCGTGCCTTTATTGTAACTTTAACAGCAGTAATGGCGGGCTATACGTTATTATATGAAAATTCCTTAGTGTCTTTATCTCTTTGAGGTTTTTGTGCCTATTAAACATTTAAAGCGACTTATTATTAGATACAGGCGCAAAAATGGAGTCCCTTATTAACATTTTTCTCTTCAATATCCATAATTTAACGGAAAAAGAAAGAAAATTACATATACTATGTAATGATTCATAGCTATTTGTTTAATAGATATCAAATTGTTCATACGGAAAACAGGCAATCTACTAAAAATAAAATTCTGAGAGGTGTGCCTCAAGGAACCATATTGGGCCCATTACTTTTTAATATTTATGCAGCACAAGTTTCTACGGAAGTGGTTACATCTAAAACATACTTTTACGCAGACGACACAGTTAAGTTATTCATTCTATCCTAATGACATAGATAATGCTAATAAAGTCTTAAATAGTGATGTAGATAAATTGGTTAAAGCTTCCAGTAAACATGACTTAATTATTAATCCTAATAAATCTTCAGTGTTAATTTTTGGTTATAAACGCTAAGAAGTACAAAGTAAATTAAAGATAATGGTTGACAATAAAGAATTAAGTGCTGTGTCGTGTGCTAAGAATCTGGGAGTTGAACGGGATGTGGATCTTAGATTTAAAAAACATACTGCAAAGCTACTTCAGAGAGCATATTGTAACCTTAAGATGCTTTACCCCCATCGTAAAATACTTGATATACCAACTAAAATAATATATATATAATTACCGATACATTAGTTCTTAGTCATTTTAATTATTGTGATGTATTGTATGGGCCTTGTTTAGACGTTAGAGATACCGCCAGAATAGAAAAAGTTCAGAAATCTTGTTTGCGTTATATATATGGTATTCGGAAATATGATAGAATATCTCATAAACTTAAGGAGACAAAATGGATGAACATTGCAACTAGGCGTAGACTGCACTCTCTGACTCTGTTCCATTCAATTATAATAAATAAAAGTCCACCTTACCTTTATGAAAAAATACAGTTTCGTACTGCTATTCACAATTTGAATTTGAGGCAGAGGGGTCTCATTTCACCCACTCCGCACCGATCTGCATTGTTTGAACGATCTTTTACATTTAATATTTATAGTATGTACAACAATCTAGATGTTAAGTGTAAGAACTGCTCTTTGGGTGAATTTAAGATAAAAGCAAGAAAAATACTTTCTGAATATTGATTAGGTTGCATGTTGCGTGTGGTGCTGTTTTTTCTATCTGATTTTTGTGGGAAATTTTAGATTGCCTTTAGTTGTTTTTGTTTTTATTATATTTAAATTATTATTTTTATATTACTTTTTTTTTAACTTTGAGGCTGGAACTTGATCAGCAACTGTTGTTTTTCCAGCCTTTTTGTAGTTTGTAAGATTATATTGTTGTTTTTTGTATGATAATGTTTTTTAAACTCATCTGTATAAATTTGTTGCCATTGTATATATACAAACTTCAATAAATATATTATTATTATTATTATTATTATTACTATTACATATAAAGGGCAGCATAGCAGAACCACAGATTAGGTATACTATATGTATACAGATAAAAATCTTATCCCTAATTCGTGGTACAAAAATTGTTTTTTTATGACGATGTGCAAACGAGTAAAATTTCCTGTGCGCAAAAATAAACTCGCATAAAATAACAATAAACAGCGTAATAGAGAGATATCGCTAAACCGAATAGCGTGCATGGACGTCTTCGAGCAGCATCGAATTTCGTGGCGGTGCAGAGCGCCGACTTCGTTTCACGAACACTCGATCTCTGCGTGTGGTTATTTTATATCTGTTATTTTTTAAAAGCAGTAACGGTTGCGTTATGTTATTTCTAAATAATTGTTATAAAATAACAGATAGTTAAATAACAACCCATCACTAGTTTACTAGGTATTTTAAAACTAAAGTTTTTAAAACAGTGGGTTTAGGACGACAAATTCTCTTAGAAGGGCTAAGTTGTCATCTGCTGTAAACCTAAGCCTCTTTATAGGTTCTTTAATATTGGAAGAGGTGGAATCCATATTTTGGACCATATTTATTTAATTAAAACTAATCCCAGCTACTTAAATATCAAATGACCTAAAAAAACTAAAGTACTAATTCAAAACAATTCAAACATAACCTAAAATAAAAGATCTCGCCGGCCGGCCCCGGTTGTCAAATACCTGCACATGCCCATTTAAGCAATTTTTAAACGTTATTTAGAAATAGCGTTTGGTGTAATTGATCAACGTGCAAATAACGTCAGGCGGTAATTTTATTAGCGGGTGTTAGGTTAAAAATTGACTCGCGCATATCGTAACCATGATAAGGTACGCGTAAATACTGCATGACGCTATTTGGTTTTCCGATATCTCTCTAATAACTGTGCCGGTCAGGCGCTGTGCACAATTTTAGAGGCCATAAGTGGGCGTGCTATCTGCGCAAACTAGTAACCTAACTAGTGCCCGATTCCGAAAATTGGAACCACGAAAAACAATAAAGAAAAAACAAAGTTTATAATCTGTATAATATGTGGCAGAACATTACAAACGTTTTCATTGAGGGAAATTAACTACATGCAAATTGGAGGAGTTTGTTTTTCACGCCGAAGGAAATACCTTGTTGATGTCAAGAATTTACGTTAGACACGATGACTTTGCCTTTCCTTCAGGCAAAACAATTTGTTCATATATCGCTCTTCCACAAAAAATGCGCGCAGTGAGATGAAATCTTAGAATACGTTCGCAAAAAATATTTTCACTCAAATTTCTTACATACCTATTTTATTTTACAAAATTTTAATAAATTTGATTAACATAACCTATAGCTGGTTAAATACATTACAAATAAACTTTTTTTTAACTATTTTACAATATATTTTTATTTTTCCGAATATCTTCGAAATATTCGGATATTTTTAAATTGCACTTAAATTGCACAAATTGCATTGCAGTTTGTCAGTAAGAAATACCTAACAGTTGTACTGCATTTAGTTTTTTTTTCAATCATCATACGAAAAACATTTCTATTTGTGTTGTGAAATCATAAAAATTTAAAAAAAAATGAAGAAAGACTTTAATTTTTGTTTTTGCTGTAATAATTCTCACAGTAGAACCACTGTATTCATTCCATTTTGTGGTGGAAGGAGATGTAATTTTAAACAAAAATGCAAAGCTTCTGAAAAATCAAGGGAACATTTTAAATAACGCTATACATTTTTACGACTTTCAATTAATGTTTTTCCTTCAATAATGTTATGCAAACTCAGGGGATACCTGTTTATTTTTTGTTGGTTTAAGATTAATAGTGCTTGTTTTCGAGTTTACCACAAGCATAGCTATAGAAAATATAAAGGGGATCTACATATATAAAATGCTAATGTTTATCTGTGTCGTCTCTACTGAAGTAACGACTTGCTCTAGAAGGTTGCTTTTTTTACTAAAAAAAAGGTAGCTAATTGGCTCTTCTAAAAACTGTCGTCGCGGGATTTTTTGTTTTTCATTTAATTAAAAAATAAAAATAAAGAGTTTTTTTTTCCTGATGTTATGGCGGATGCGCCAGGCTTCAACTAGTTATCACAGAACAGATACAAATTTTTTTGTATCTTTATGTATAAGATTTGTATCTGTTCTGTATAGTTATTCTCTAAAGTGTTTAGAATGATTGCATAATAACTTTCAGGTTAACAATATTTCTTCAAAAATTGGCGCCGGGAGGCACGTATAGCCGCCCATACTAAAATAATGTTAATAAAAAGTTGGTAGGCAGTTCTTTTAGTTTCAAAATAAACTAATTTTTCCAATTTTTTTTATCTCAAAAACTGCGACTTTGACTGATTTTGATGTTATTACAAATTTTGTTGCAAATATTATTCCTAATCTTAAATTGAAACCCCCTTACCAACTCCCTACCCCCACCAAAAACTAATAAATAATAGCCAGATTCTCGTGTGCCACAGTATTTTTGTGCCAAATTTGGTTAAAATCGGTTTAGCGGTTTTTGAGTTATCGTGTTACAGATAGACGGACAGACGGACAGACGGACAGACGGACAGACGGACAGACGGACAGACGGACAGACGGACAGACGGACAGACGGACAGACGGACAGACGGACAGGCGGACAGACGGACAGACGGACAGACGGACAGACGGACAGACGGACGAGACGGACAGACGGACAGACGGACAGACGGACAGACGGACAGACGGACAGACGGACAGACGGACAGACGGACAGACGGACAGACGGACAGACGGACAGACGGACAGACGGACAGACGGACAGACGGACAGACGGACAGACGGACAGACGGACAGACGGACAGACGGACAGACGGACCGACGGACCGACGGACAGACGGACAGACGGACAGACGGACAGACGGACACCATGAAAATATTTTGTATTTATGTCATTTATGACCCAAAAAAACTTAAAAACACTAATTAATAATTTAAAAAAAAAAACGATCTTTAGCCTACCATACCTGTTGGTATGGTCGGCTAAAAAAGTCTTATTGGTATTTCTCCACTGTAAGAAAATCTACAAAATAAAATAGTTATTTTTTTGTAAACACGCTGCGTTAATCCAACAGAGACTAATTGTCAGCAATGGTTTACTAATAAATAAATTTGCGTAACGGACAAAAAAATTATTAACGTTTCGGGAAGTATATCTCTTCCTGTTGTCGGAAGCAAAAAAACACAAAAAACAAAGAAAAAAGCTATTTAGAATATCTAAATGCAACTATTCGAGAACAATTTAGTTTTTTTTCAAACAAATAGGTGCATCTATAAAAACCGTTAAAATCATTTTTTAATTTACAAGTCAAAAAATGACAGTTAATTTTTTTTGACAGTTTTTCTTTAATTTTTGTTCTGTTAATTTTAACGGAACGTTACTAGAAGCTGCCTCCTAGTCCCCCCCCCCTAGTTGCGTCACTGTCGAAATACCAAATGTGTGCCTAATCTAACCTAACCTAAAATAATAATCTAAATCTAACCTAACCAAATTATTCGTGAAAAAATGCTTCTAAATATGTTAATGAGAAACACCCGTTCCAATTGAAAAATTGCGTTATGATTAAAAATACGATTTGGGCATCTTTTAACCGGCCAGGACAAGACACGAGAAACATCTAGAACGAGAAACAAAATCTATGTTTCCAATACTCCTTGAATAAAAATTAGTATTTTTAACCCAGCCATGACACTCCAGATTGAAGTTTGACACTGTCGCTTTAAAATATAATTTTTTAAGGCGATAATGTCAAAAGTTGACATATGATATGTCATTCTATTCAAAGTGTCATTTCCGAAGAAACAGGAAGTAACCGAAAATAATTGAATACGTCAATGATTATGTCATATACTAACGTACCAAATTAACGTCCTGATTTATGTCATATACTAACCTACCAAATCTTGTTTATTTATCTGAAAAAAATTAAGAATTTATACGATTTAGCCACTTTTGAGTAACACCCGGTATATATAAAATCAGCGGTAAAGTTAATTACTTCAGGAAAAAACAAAATCTTGATTAGTACGAGTCTTTCGTTACAGATCATTAAAGTAGACAAGAAACATCACTAAAAGCACCTCAAATTCTCCTACGAAACCTTAATTACCATTCTATTCCTCACATATACCGTATCTAATCTAACTTTTCCGTATCTAATACGCATCACGAGGCGTAAAACACCGATAAAAATCATCGTATCGCACATTTCCATTTATAAGGCTCCATCTCGATGTCTATACTCTTCTTAATATCTTTGAAGCCTGAGTATAGTAGATATTTCCGATTTTATCGATAGCCACTATCTATTCAATGAATCGACAGATGATTTCCTTGTATCGTATTTCATTTTAACGAACACATTTTCTGATTATGTAATTATACAGGGTAGTCCAAACTGTATTCTGGAAACTTCGGCAGCATATTATATTCTGCAGATAAAAATAAGTAAAAAAGTTCGTATAAATATATGTCCTAAAACGCTTAGTTTCTGAGGTGTAGAAGTTTCATTTTTTATTTCAATTTTTTCGAAATAATTTCTGTAAGTAACGTCAATACTTGGATGAAATTTGGTGTCTGGTAGTTCTTAGACCTGAGAAATTTGATTTGATGTTAATATGACTAGTACTTGCAGAGAGCGCCACCTACATATTTTTTAACCGGTAAAAACTACTGAGTAAAAAATATACTAAAAAAATCTCTTGGTAAAAACTGCTACGAGTAATGGTTCTCGAGATACTGGGAATTGAAATTATCAATACCTGTCATCACTGACATAAATTAAACATGTTGACCAAATAGTTATTAGACTGAAATCATAAATTTGAAATGTTTTTGTGCCAAAAGTTCAACAGAAACTGTTTTATCATCATTTTTTTGAAGAAAAAATTATGAGATATATATGACATTTTTTACGTAAAAAATCACGGAAATGTATATTTTTCCGGCTGTAGTTTTATACAGGTACGGACGAAAAGTTATTACTCTTCAAAACTGTTAAAACCATAGACTTAAAATAAAATATAGACTACACTATTTACATCTTAACGCGGTCAAACAATCTTTTTTGTAAACATGTTTACCTCTGGGTACAGTCGACCGAGCCTTCCTCATCCAGCCTATGTTGTCACGTCTTTACTATTATCAATATTTTTTTTCTTGTTATACACATATATTCAGATATTAATACTACATTTTAATAAAGTAGGTTTTAATATTCCATAGATGTATTAAATAGTCCTTATACTACTAAATTATAAGTCGGATACTATTTAAAAAGGATAGGTTCTTTACAATATGACAACACCGATTAGAGGCGAGGTCGCCTATTCATTCATTTATTACCTTGTAGAACGTGTCGCACGTGTGCGGTAAAGCTTTGTTGCCGCTATCTCCCCGGATGGATTAAAGCATTTTCTTAGCTTGTAGTCCTTAAGTGTTTATTTTGTTTACTTTTTCTGTTCAAGAACTATAAAATATGGTTCGCCAGTGCCAAATTTGCAAGATATTTGACTTAAATAATCCATTTAAGTTTTGAAACGACTTTCTACCGGTAGGCAACTTTCAATTTACCCATTAGGAGTCAGTGGCGTTGTTGTAGAAAGGCGCTTATTTAGATAATATTTTAGTAAAATGTAAAATCTGAATTTTTTCTCTTACATAATCATTTATATAAAGGCTTTTGTAGCAAAATCATAATTATTATAACCCTGTTAATAATTAATAATGTTTTTATTAAAAATATATTCCGGTTTATTCTAAAATTATCTTCAGAATCTAAAATAACATACAAGAATTTTTAAATGATATTACATTATGGAACAATAATTTTTAATATACCGGGTTCGTCTCAAAAGTGGCTCACCCCTATAACTTTATTATTTTTTCAGATAAAAAAAACAGATTTGTATGTTAGTAGGCATATGACATAAATTAGGATTGATTGACGTATTCAATTGTTTTTGGTCTCTTCCTGTTTCACCGGAAATGTTTACATTTTTTGATTTTTAAAGGCACCCTCGGTATATTGCTACTTTATTCGATAAAAAATGACACTCCGAATAAAATGCGATATATCATGTCAACTTTTGACATTGCCGCTTAAAAACAAATCGTATTTTAAATTTCAATCCAGGGTGCCATGGTGTTGTTAAAAACACTAAGTTTTAATCAAGAAGCCTTGGAAAAATAGTTTTGATCGTCTAATAGTAAATAATAGTTTCGTGTCTTGTCTATTGTCTAGGCCGGTTAAAATGTGTACGAATCGTATTTTTAATCATATGTCAATTTTTTCAAATTGAATAAGGGTGACTCATTAGCATATTTGGAAAAAGCATTTCTTTATGAATAGATATATTGATACCAAACACTTGGTATTTCGAGTCAAATTGTCGTTATGAACTGCGTGTTACAATTACAATTAAACCATATGCGAAAATGTCAAAAGTTGACATATGATATGGCATTCTATTCAGAGTGTCATTTTCTATCGAATAAAGTAGAAATATACCGAGGGTGCCATTTAAAAATTTAAAGTTATAGTCATTTCCGGTGAAACAGGAAGTGACCAAAACAATTAAATGCGTCAATCAATCCTAATTTATGTTATTTACTAGCATACTAAATCTTGTTTTTTTATTTGAAAAAATAAAAAAATTATGGGGATGAGCCACTTTTGGGACGCACCCGGTATAATAAAGACAGTACAGAGTTAAATAAATGTAGTTTTTCATTTTATCTACTTCTTATCACCTTCCTTGCTTTAATGGAACAGATTTATGTTTTCTCTAATTTACATAAATAAGACATCACTTAATCAGAAAACAAAATTACAACAATCATAATTTTTTTTTCTCCCTGTCGCCGATTCTATTATATCTGTAGAATAGATCCTATTTTGATTAATATTAGGGGTTGTAAATGTTTGACTAAAATTAACATTTTTTTTAATAATTTCAAAAATTACGTAATTTCGATTATGAAATTTCTTCTATAACATGTATTTTATTATTTTTATCCTTTTTGGACTCTAAGACGTTTTTTCTAAACCTTTATTTAAAAAAAAAACTCTCTAAATCTTAATAAAATATAAAAAAGTTTAAATACGATATATTTTTAATTTAATTATAGCTTCATTAAAATAAAAAATTACCCGGCTATGGTACGGAGAGTTCAGGTGTACTGAGGAACAAAAGACAGTGTTGCATTCCTCGTCAGTGTCGTCAGGGAACGACCGTTACGACGGAGACAACATATCTATCGCTCGTGTCGCACTCGTTAGAGCCAAAAACAATAACACAACAATAACAAGACAGTGTCTGACCGCATGTTCCAGCTATTTATGAATGAGATGCTCAGTCTATATTTTATTTTAAGTCTATGGTTAAAACTCATGTAGGTGGCGTCATATATTGATATCAAAATTGAATTTCTCATGTAAAAAAACCCCCAGATACCAATTTTCATCCAAATATTGACGTTACTTCAGAAATTATCTGAAAAAACTCGAAATAAAAATGAAACTTCTACACCATGTACTTATCACCACAACTACGCTTAATTCTTAATTCTGTAGTATAGAGTGTCCCATTTTTGTGGGTTCTATGGAGTTTTTCGTTTATGATATACAAAGAAGTGTTTTTTTACATCACTGTTCTAGAATATGATCGAAAAAAAATGGCGTCAGCGATGGCTATGAAATGAAGATCGCTGATGTCATTTTATATCTCAAATTACATGGGGAATGTCATCGATCGTCATTTTCACGACAACTGGACGCCGTTGTTTTATACATTCTACATTCTACAACATACCAAATCTCGTTTTTTTTATCTGAAAAAATAGAAAAGTTATAGGGGTGAGCCACTTTTGAGACGCACCCGGTATAGATTAGATTAGATTCTTAGAGGTGGCTTTCGGCCTGATCCACTGCGACCTTCTCAGATCTATTGTGGTCCTCTTCTGATCCTTAGATTACATTCTCCAGTCCTATCCTTTTCACAAAGTTTAGCAACTTGGAGACTGAACTCTCCATGTAGCTCCTTGGCAATGGCCTATCATTGCCTATTACCGGGAACCGCACATTTGCCAGGCTTTCACACCGACATAAAATGTGTTCTGACGTTTCTTCTTCAGATTGGCAGAACCTACACATAGCTTCGTCTGTCAATCCCATCAGCTTTAGATGCCTATTTAGCTTACAATGCCCTGTTAGTAGACCTACTTTATTGACCTACATATGACTGTCTTTCTGTCCTTGCTTATCAAGTCTACCGTGAATTTTGGCGAATGTTCTACAATGAGCCTTTTCGCCTGTCTCTGCCCTGGTGAGTTTCTCCACCATTCTAGAGATTTGTTGGCCATCCATCGTTCCGTGGCCATTCTCGTGACCGCCTTTGCAACGTCGCAGAAGGGTTCTGGGCCTATGAATGGCATTGATGAGCCTTGCTTGGCCCTTTCATCTGCCTTTTCGTTACCCTTGTGACCCTCGTGCCCTGGCACCCAGGCCAACGTAACAGTGCTACGTTCGCCCAAAGTATTCAGAGCACGCACACAGTCCCACACTAGTCTAGAATTGACGTCCGCGGAGCTGAGTGCCTTTAGCGCCGCTTGGCTGTCTGTAAAGATGGCCACAGAACGATTTGTTCTTTGTTGCCCTATTATATACCACCGGTATACTTTAACAGAAAGTATGAATATATTGTTTATTTTCAATGAAAATGTGTTCTCAACTCTCTAAAGCAAAAAAAAATGATACCTTGTCAAATAAATGTTTATCCGCCATGCGAAGTAAAAGAATCGTAGCAAAACAAAGATAGAAAATAAATAAAATCGGGATACAGCTGAGGAAGATATCGAAGACCGAAGACACGCATATCTTAAACTAAACAAACAGCAAGGTAAGAGCGCTTTTTGAATAAGGAATTTTTTGATTTTATTCCTATGTCAAGACGGGTTAAACCTTGTTCCTTTTTAAGGATAAAGTGTGGCGTCTTTAAATTTACATATTTACATAACTTTACAGTAAGGATTCCCTGGAAAAGGCGAGAGAGCTTTAGGAGTACAGTATTTTGTGTTACAAGGACTTACAGATAGATATAAATAACTCTTCTACGAGCTCTTCTATATTTGGTAAAATAGTTTTACTTATACTGAGTGACCAACGATGATTGAAATAGTTGGCAATATTGTGTTATACTATGTTTTTTTTCAGCTAACATTTCGACAGACGATGACAGAAAAAAAGCAGATGACGTCCATACCAATCTATTTATTTCATTAAAAAAATTCTATAATATTTTTTAAGTTAACTATGGATGTGTTTATACAGGGTGAGTTTTCTAGGATGATTCTAGGATTTCTCTATGGGTATCTCGGAAACTACTGAAGATAGAGAGTAGGCTAAATGGGGAAAGAATTGCAGTTTTGTGGAGTCATAAATATGCGCCTTTCAGATTTTTGAAAACATTCATGGCTCACTAGATATTTTGAAAAAAACAAATTTCGGCTATTTTAAAAATTGTCCCTAATTCCATTATGATCTATTTTAGACAAAAAGTTTTCAGATAAAAGTTGTAGATAATCACATCCTTAATGAGATTGTGCTCTCAGTTTTTTTTTCAAAAGCCTATCATTTTTGACATATAACACAAACATATGTTTTTTTTTAAATGGAAACCATAGTTGGCCATGACTTCATAAAAAGCGCAATTTTTGAATATTTTCAGCGATATAAGCTATAATATGTTTTTTCGAGTTATAGCCAATTCTTATCATTTTTAAACAATTTCACTTAGTTAGCCATGGAAACAAGTTCAATCGTCGTCGCTCCTAGAAATGTGAAACTGTTACATCCAAACTTTGTATATTAAAATAAACAAAAATTGTAAATATGAATTTTTCAAATAAAGAAAAACGTGTAGGATTATTGGTTCAACTTTTCTTGGCCACACACTTTCGAGAGTAATATGTTGATCGGTGAACGTTACGTTTTTTAGAGAATGGTTTTCAAGACATGTTAGAAAAGTTAAATTTAGATACTTGCGCATCAATAGAGTGATTCCAACATGACTTTCATCACCGTTGGATTGGGACTTCTCATGTTAATAATTTAAAAAATGACATTAGTCTGCAATATGTAAAGAGAACTCATTTTGGCAGATGTCTTTTTAATTAGTTATTATTAAGAATGTATTAGATTAATTCTTGTTGTTCATTATGATTCCATAGATATAAATATAGATTAATTAATTCGTTATTAATAAATTCTTTTTATCTACGTCAGTAAGTTAGGCTTTAAACTTACGCATTTTGAGTGAGTTAAGAGCTTCTTAACTCACGCATTTTCATTACCGGACTCCTTGTTTAGATGACTACCAAAGAGAAAAAATATTTTGTAAAACATTTATTTTGCACTAAATACAAATAAACTGTTCTATTGACAATAATTATAAAAACATGAAAACTTATTTATTATAAATGTTAATGATACAGTTTGAACAATCTTTCAAGTAAATGCCTGATGAAGCATATATATTCATTTTAGTCCCTATAACATAGGATACAACATTTTAATGAACAATGCTTTCTATAAAATCAATATAATGAAAAACATACGAAATAATATACATGTACTGATTTCTTTCGAAAATCGACAACTATGAAACTATGAACCCTTCCCGGACACAAACGGTACATTGTGAGACAGGAAATTGTAGAGTGAAACAAGCCCTATAACATAGGATACAACATTTTAATGAACAGTGCTTTCCATAAAATCAATAAAATGAAAAATATACGAAATAATATACATGTACTGATTTCTTTCGAAAATCGACAACTATGAAACTATGAACCCTTCCCGGACACAAACGGTACATTCTGAGACAGGAAATTGTAGAGTGAAACAAACCCTATAACATAGGATACAACATTTTAATGAACAGTGCTTTCCATAGTTGTGTACTTTTCGGTGTACCTGTTTTGAAAAGTAATAATTTTTCGTCCGTACCTGTATAAAAGTACTGAGTGAAAAAATATACATTTTCGTGATTTTTTACGTAAAAAATGTCTCTTGATAAAAATCTTCAACATAAAAATAATGTTTTACTATTTCAGTTAAAGACAAAAACCATATCAAATTCTATTTGTTATAGCCGTATTACTATTTGATATCCTTTTAAAGTATTTCTCTCACGATCCCTTTTCCATATATCAGTGCATTCAATCGAATAACACTACGTGAATATCTCTGGCCCGCGTTATCTAATCCCCTTTTATTTTTTCCTTTTCTCTTTTGTGCTCTTGTGGCGGTGTTACATGCAGAACTCGACTAGCGTAAAGAAAGATAATACGAGATGCGGCGAACACGTATGAATAATAAAAAATAGTGTGTTTTACGCTAGCGCTCTGTTGCATTATATTATTTATATGAAATTTTAGTAGGTTTTCTGAGAGGGTTGCTAAAATGCAGACGCTGTTTTACTAGAATAATATGCGAGATGCAAAAACGTAAAGTATATACCTATAGTAGGGTGTTTAAAAAAGAAGATTCGCGTCTGGAGTTACATCAAGCTTCATGGACCTATATCCAGGTTCCAATTCTGCTAGATCTATACAGGGTGGTCCGAACTGTATTCCGGAAACTTCAACAACATATTCTGAAGATAAAAATAAGTAAAAAAGTTCGTATACATTTATGTCCTAAAATGCTTAGTTTCAGAGATACAGGGTGTAGAAGTTTCATTTTTATTTCGAGTTTTTTCAAATAATTTCTGAAATAATGTCAATATTTGGATGAAAATTGGTGTCTGGGAGTTTTTTGACAGGAAAAAATTGATTTTGATGTCAATATGAATCCTATTTGAAGGGGCTGCCACTTTACATGTGTTTTAACTGTTTTGAAAAGTAATAACTTTTTGTTCGTACCTGTATAAAACTACCGAGTGAAAAATTATACATTTCCATGATTTTTTACGTAAAAAATGTCTCTTGATAAAAATCGCTACGAGCAACCGTTCTCAAGATAATTTAGAATGGAAATAGTCAATACATGTCATTATTGACAAAAAAATAAACACGTTGATTAGATAGTTATTTGACTGAAATCTGTGAAATAATAAATTTGGAAACTTTTGATTTTTTTAAATTAATCATAAATTTTTCTGCAAAAAAAATGATGAATGTTGTGTATTCGCTATACATCATTTTTTTTACAGCATTCACCTTCTAATAGAATCATATCAATTATTCTCTCTGATGTAGGAATTGTTTTCATTTTCGGCAAATTTCTGATATTTTTTGTGTGTGTGTGTTTTTACTGACACAAAATGATAACTGGTTGTTAGAGTTGAACTAATTAGACAGTAAATTTCAATTTAAGTTGGTCTTATTGAAATTAAAAAAAATGTTCTTCGTTTTTAGAAAATGTCAAGTAAGTAAAAAATCTTACATTTTAGTCATATACTTCTCTAATAAAACTCATCTTTATTTTTCTCCTAGAATCCGAAAATCAATTAATACCTAGTATATTATATGTTCCACAAAAAAACACATTTTTGATGTGTAACTTTTTTTTGGGGACACCCTGTAGAACTCTCTATATTTTTAAAATGTGCTCTGAATTAAGCTACATATGCTCACAAAATTTCATTTCAATACAATAAACTGTCGTTCTAATTGGAGCCTCCGCGTCAGAAAGGAGGCTTCAATGTATATCACCCTGTATGAGTAGCATGAGAGGCGCCACCCTGTATATCTATGAAAATAGTTTGAAAATGTGTGCTGCTATTGCTCGCATATTTTACAAAATGTATTTTAAAAAACTATATTTTTTTGAAAAGAATTTCTTAAAATGAAGAATAATAAACATTATTATTTAATAAATTATATTATTTTATAAAAGAAATATAAAACAATATTATTAAAACACACTGTAATAACTCATAACATTCATTTTTACAAATATACGCATAAAAATCATAATTTTTGTCTATGATCATTTATTATAGTCATTTAAACGCATGTATACAATTATTTTGAACAATTTATTTCATAAACTACACATAAAACACCAAAGAACGAATTAACAAATATAAATTTTAATAATAAATTATTTTTTTCATCCAAGTTAAGCTTAAACATTAATGAAAAATTAGTCTAAACCCTGCCTTAGCTCTTTCCACTCTGCTAGCATGCGGCGCAACGCTTGGAAATTTTGAAAAGTTGGCCGTGGATGGCTCGGTTGCTAGGACAACTGAAACAAAAAAACTATCAACGTCGAAAAAAGTTCATGTCATGTTTTTCTTACCAACAAGTTGAATATTTTACTTTACTGCGCTTAAATTCATTTTAAAACGTGTTTTATAGCGTAAAATAGTGTTTTCTCGTGTTATTGGACTGATTTTAAGGTGCAAAAGTGATTTCGGCAAACCTTCAGGTAAGTTTTAGCTTGTTTTTAATATTTTTCTGTGCGAATTTGTTTATATTGTTTCCGATTTATTAAACGGTATTTTTGTGCAGTGTATTTTTAGTAAGAGTATTAAATTAAATTAATATGAAATTGGGGTGTATAGTACCTAGTGTTTAAAAATACCGAAACCAAATAATATTAAACGAATAAATAATACGTATTATTTTAGATATATGTAATCTGTGGATAAATATGATATAACTATATTTTCTAAAATTCTATTAGGGATATCTTTTGGGTGTCAATTGAACTTACATCCTACTAACTCTGTTTTTATACGGAGTATACCAAATCGGGTTGTACAATGTACAGGGTGGCGCCTCTCATACGCCGCGGAAGCTCCAAGGAGAACGGTAGTTTATATCGAAATAAAATTTTGGCAGCATCTGTAGGTTAACTAAAAGCATTTTATAAAAATATATAGAATTATACAGGGTGTCCCCAAAAAAAGTTATACATTAAAATTGTGTTTTTTCTAATAAAACATCCTATATATTAATTGATTTTCTGATTCTAGAAAAAAAAAGGTGAGTTTTATTAAAGAAGCATATAACTACAATCTAAGGATTTTGACATATTTCACATTTTGTGAAAATGAAGGGTAAATTTTAAATTTCGATAACAGCTACCTAAATTTTAGTTGACCTTGTATAGCGTGATATTTAATTACAGTAACAATTGTAAGTTAAACCAAATTGAAATTTGACCAGAAAAGTTATACAGGGTGAGACAAAATTAATATGGAACATTAGTCACTTTTAAAAGCAAGTTACTCCTTTATTTTAAATAGAACACCCAGTATATTTTTCCGGTGTTCAAAGGGGAATTTATATATCTTAAAAATATTATTAAGGTTGCCTACCCCTCAGACAAAGATTTTCACAGATACTTTAATTATTATGATTTTCCGTCAGTAAATCTTTATTATTTGAAAAATCTAGTGTGGCTGTGTGATATACCTTTTGTTAATTTAAGAAAGATTAAAGATTGTAGAGTAAAATTCTCAAGGGTAATAAAAAGATACACGTTTAAAACATATTTTAATTATTACAGAATTAAAACTAGATATAAACCTGTAATTATGCGACAAAAATTAGCTAGATGAAATCGAATGCACAAAATGCTTCCTTTCCTGTTAACAGCATAAAATTATTGTCTTTTCAAAAGGATCTTTTCATTTTAAAAGGCATATGTGGAGTTCTATCTCGAAAAGCAGCTACAATAATTTCTCTCATGTTGTCGACAATAGGTGGTCGAGTTTTTTAAACACTGTCTTTAACATATCCCCATAAAAAAACAGACTAGATAAAATCAGGAGCATTTAAGGATTCGATTAATTATCATATCAATTCTCTTTAAATTATCGAATCATATCAATTCTCTTTGATGTAGGATAAGATTGCATTTTCGGCAAATTTTTGAGATTTTTTTTGTTTTAACTGACACAAAACGATAACTAGTTGTTAAAGTTGAACTAATTAGACAGCTATGTTGAAGTATCGTCAGACATATCACAGCTACCCCTATATTTTATCAAATAAGCAAGATCTATTCACACTAAATGATGAAAATGAAAATATCTAAGATTTTTATCGTATCTAATAACTTTTAAAGGTGACGAATGTTCAATATTAATTTTGCCTCACCCTATATTACCCGATAGTTATTTTAACTACATATTAGGCTATACCGGGTAAATTTCAATTTAGGTTGGTTTTATTGAAATTTAAAAATCGTTCTTCATTTTTAGAAAATGTCAAATAAGTAAAATCTTACATTTTAGTCATATACTCTAATAAAACTCACCTTTATTTTTCTCCTAGAATCCGAAAATCAATTAATAACTATATTATATTTTCCATTACAAAAACACATCTTTGATGTGTAACTTTTTTTGGGGACACCCTGTAGAACTTTCTCTATTTGTAAAATGTGCTCTGAATTAAGCTACATATGCTCACAAAATTTCATTTCAATACAAACTGTTTTCTGCGTCAGAAAGGAGGCTCCAATGTATATCACCCTGTATGTCTAGAATGAGAGGCGCCACCCTGTATATCTATGAAAATAGTTTGAAAATGTATGCTGCTATTGCTCGCATATTTTACAAAATGTATTTTAGAAACTATATTTTTTTGAAAAGAATTTCATAAAATCAAGAATAATAAACAATATTATTTAATAAATTATATTATACTAGCGTGTACCAGCGACTTCGTTCGCGTCGAATTAATCATTTGTAATGGTGATGATAAAGCAAAGCAAGAATTTCCATTAACATACAAACTGGATAAAACACCCGGTACACCCAACTTTTGTATTTTTAACATTTTGAGTAAAATGGATTCCTTATAAAAATGTTTGCTTGTTCTAAAATGGTTCATCCCGTTTATGTTTTTTAAAATTTCCATACTGTTTTCTGAACAATTAAAAAAATATGAAAATATAGTTGATTTTTTCCCTTGAAAGTCCTAAAATTCAAAACGCGTTTCTATGATAATATTATTTCGTTTTCAATTTTTGATAAATCGTTATTATTAATGTTGATTAACATCATATATATTACTAGCGTGTACCAGCGACTTCGTTCGCGTCGAATTAATCATTTGTAATGGTGATGATAAAGCAAAGCAAGAATTTCCATTAACATACAAACTGGATAAATTTTTCTCACATTTATGTCAGCATGAGAAAAAACAATATGGCGATATTATTATATAACTTGGTAATATTTGAGGGGTAGTTTCATCTCGTTGGAATTTGACTTTCGAAAAATCCGTTTGCCAAAAATAAGCTTTTTACGTCAAGCAGTTTAAGCAGAATCGTGGTTAAGAAATTACCCAACTTTTTTGACCACCCTGTATGATTTTTTAAAAAATTTCAAAATATGTAAAAAACCAAATAAATTATGCTTGTCCAAGCGTTTTTCCGTAAGACTAACCGTTTTTTAAATAACAAATATTGTGATATTTGAGGGGCGTTTTCACCCTCTTGGAATTCGAGATTCGAGAAACCCCTCCTTATCGAACCTCTAAACACCCCACAGTCAATCCGTTTGCCAAAAATCAGCTTTAAACGTCAAGCAGTTTAAGCAGAATCGTGATTACTCAATGGTCATATTTTATGAAACACCCTGTATAAATTTATAAAAAATCTTAAAATATGTAAAACAACAAAATAAAATATACGTGTTTAAGAGTTTTTCCGAAAAACTCACCGGTTTTTAAATAAAAAATATTTTAATATTTGAGGGATAGTTTCACCCCCTTAGAATTCGAGTTTTGAAAAATCCTTTCTTATAGATCCTCTACACCCTAAAGTCAATCTGTTTTCCAAAAATCAGGTTTTTACGTCAAGCGCTTTAAGCAGGATCGTGATTAATCAATGACCAGATTTTTCGAAACACCCTGTATTCAATTTTAAAAGATCTTAAAATATGTAAAAAAACAAAATAAAATATACGTGTTTAAGCGTATTCTCGGAAACTTGACCGTTTTTTAAATAAAAAAATATTGTAATATTTGAGGAGTGGTTTCACCCTCTTGGAACTGGAATTCCGAAAAATCCCTTCTTATCGAACCTCTACACCCTAGAATCCACCTGTATGCCAAAATTGAGCTTCTTACGTTGAGTGATTTGAGCAGGATCGTGATTAATCAGTATGTCAGTCACTTAAGGATTTTATATATTAGTATAGATTATAAAAGAAATATAAAACAATATTATTAAAACAAATTTTAGTAACTCGCAACTTTAATTTTTACAAATATACGCATAAAAATCAATAATTTTTGTCTATGATCATTTATTATAGTCATTTAAACGCATGTCTACAATTATTTTGAACAATTTATTTCATAAAATACACATAAAACACCAAAGAACGAATTAACAAATATAAATTTCAATAATAAATCATTTCATTCATCCAAGTCAAGCTTAAACATTAATGAAAAATTAGTCTAAACCCTGCCTTAGCTCTTTCCACTGCTAGCACGCGGCGCAACTATCTCTATATCTCTGGGCGCAACGCTTGGAAATTTTGAAAAGTTGGCCATGGATGGCTCGGTTGCTAGGACAACTGAAACAAAAAAACTATCCACGTCAAAAAAACGTTCATGTCATGTTTTTCTTAGCAACAAGTCGAATCTTTTAATTTACTGTGCTTAAATTAATTTTAGAACGTGTTTTATAGCTTAAATAGTGTTTTCTCGTGTTATTGGACTGATTTTAAGGTGCAAAAGTGATTTCGGCAGACTTTCCGGTAAGTTTAAACTTGTTTTTAATATTTTTCTGTGTGAATTTATTTATATTGTTTCTGATTTATTAAACGGGATTTTTGTACAGTGTATTTCTAGTATGAGTATTAAATTAAATCAATCTGAAATTGGGTGTATAGGAGTGTTTAAAAATGCCGGAACCAAATATTATTAAACAAATAAATAAACGTATTTTTTTAGGTATCTGTGGATAAATATGATATTACTATATTTTCTAAAATTCTATTAGGGATATCTTTTAGGTGTCATTTGAACTTATATTTTACTAACTCTGTTTTTATATAGAGTGTATCAAACAAGGCTGTATGTATAGAATTCTACCACATATTATAAAGTTAAATACAGATTTAGTTTGTTTTGATTATGTTATTATATCAGATTGAAAGCTATTATGATACGGGGGTCAATTTTAATAATATATTTTCAATTTTCTATAATATTTCTTGATAGGGATATGACTATGACATACAGGGTGATGGTCACGGCCATGGCCCGTTATATAGACGTTTACGGAGAACTGGTGATAGGATTTTTTTAAAAATTTGGATTTGTCCATAAAGGCACCTGCTCCACCTGTCTAAATTATTTTCAGCATTACAGTGTTGCCGCTTCATACTAAAAGTGGTAACATATACTACTTAGCGTGAATAATCCTATATTTAGTATTTCAAAGCTAAATAATATTGTAACTGCTATACAGTATAATTGTACAATATGATCGAAAAAAAACGGCGTCAGCGATGGCTATGAAATGGACATCGCTGTCATTTTATATGTAAAATTATATGGGAAATGTCATCGATCGTTATCTCCAAGCCCAATGGACGCCGTTTTTTTCGATCATACGGTATTATGTGTTAAATTATATTATGTTACTTTCTAAATAAACAGTATTATTATTCGAAACAATAAAGTAACTATATGTTTGTTTTTAGCTGTTCTGTTCAATATCATCATAACACAGTATTTTTTAAACCATTGTTTCTATTAGCTCTGAAACTAGATAGTTTTTTACTATTTCCAGGCGCACATATACACTCTATTGACCTACTTACAGAATTTAAGCCAGAAGAACACTTGAGACCGGCTCTTTTATCTACAGTGAGAAAAAAGAAAGCATAAATATGCCGCCACTTGAAAACATTAAAAAAACAGTCTCCACTAACAGTAGACCTGTTTCTGGAATAAATTTGAATTTGAGAAAGATATTTTTTAATATTATATGGATAAATTGATATTTTTACTATCTTAGTTTAACTGTGTGTAGGTATTAGAATTTTAAAATTTTCTTATTGTTAACTGTTTTTTTAAAGAGTAAAACAAATCATTGTCCAAGTATACCCGGTGTTTCTCAAAAGTGGCTCACGCCTATAAATTTTTTATTTTTTCAGATAAAAAATCGAGATTTGATAAGTTAGATCATGATACTATATGACATAAATCAGGATTTATTGACGTACTCTTCCTGTTTCACCGGATATGGCTACAACTTTTGATTTTTAAATGACACCCTCGATATTTTTTACTTTATTTGACAGAAAACGACACTCTGAATAGAATGACATATCATATGTCAACTTTTGACATTTTCGCATATAGTTTATTTGAAATTGTAACATGCGGTTCATAACAAATTGATTCGAAATACCTACCAGATGTATGGTACCAATGTTTTCGTAAAAAATGAATTTTTCAAGTATGCTAATGATCTATCCTCGTTCCATTTGAAAAAATTGAGATATAATTAAAAATACGATTTTAGTTTTAATCATATATTTTTTTATTCATTTTTCCAAGGCTTCCAAAAATTAATGTTTTTAATACAGCCAAGGTACTCTAGATTAAAATTTAAAATACGATTTTTTAAGCGAAAATGTCAAAAGTTGACATATGATATGTCATTTTATTGAAAGCGTCATTTTCTAACGAATAAAGTAAAAAAATACCGAGCGTGCCATTCAAAAATCAAATGTTGTAGTCATTTCCGGTGAAACAGGAGGTGGAAAATAATTGAATACGTCAGTTAATCCTAATTTAGGACATTATGCTAAACCTACCAAATCTCATTTTTTTATCTGAAAAAATAAAAAGTTCTAGGCGTGAGTCACTTTTGGAAAACACCCGGTACACGTATCTTTTTTATTATTAACATTTTGAGTAAAATGGATTTTTTATAAAAAAAAATTTGCTGGTTCTAAAATAGTTCATCCCGTTTATCCTTTTTCAAATTTCCATACCATTTTCTGGAAAAATAAATTGGCTGAAAACATTTGCTGATAACTTCAGCGTTCTATGGCAGTGCCTCGTCTTGCTGGAAAAATATGTTTTCCAGTTCCATTAAGGGGCAAATCATCAATAAGGGGTCCAAAGACTCCAAAGCCTACTAGTTAAAAGTGGCGAACTTTTAAAAATTCTGTATTTCGACGGGGACTATAAAAATATCAAGTGTGCTATATTTTTTGAAAGATAATTTTAAGTCCTATGCTATTAATTAAAAATATACAGGGTGCCCCAAATAAAAAATAATTTTTTCTGTTGATAACTCTTTAATAATTCGTTTTAAAAAAATTATACTTAAACCATTAAATTCTACGTAAAAAGGTGCTTTGGAGATGTTTTCATAAAAATACATAATTTTCCATAGCAAAAAAGTTACAGCGATTTATTAGAGATATCGAGGTGCGGTTTTCACCATTAGTTTTCGTCTAGGTATCTAATATATATTTTTATATATTGTATATCGTTCGTCTATTCTAAACCACAAAATAAAAATTAAGGTAGTTAGCTATAATGGAAAGTTGAAACTAGTACAATGACGTAGAGAATAAAATATAAAAACTCTTAACTAAGTATTAAAACCCCCCCATTTTAATTAAATTAATTTTTCTGCAGTCTCTTATATACCTACATCACACCAAAATAACTTCATTATTCATGTAACACATAAAAAATAATGTAGTAAACTAAGTTCTAAAATACAGGCATTAATTCCGCTCGTCCTGCATTCGTACGCTACGTTAAACAAGCCAACTCGCGCCACAGCAGCAACAGCAGAACCCAAACAAGCAGGAAGTTTGCAATTTGCCTGCTCTTCACACAGCAATCGGCTTAAAAGAATCGACTACGTGTCGTATGTGAACTTGTTACGTAATCTGTTTGAAATGTGTGTGAACTATAAAAAAATGCTTAACTAAAGCTAAATTACTTCTAATTTTGGCATATATAGGGTGGTCCGCACTGTATTCCGGAAATTTTGGCAGCATATTCTGCAGATAAAAATAAGTAAAAAAGTTCGTATAAATGTATGTCCTAAAATGCTTAGTTTGGGAGATGCAGGGTGTAGAAGTTTCATTTTTATTTCAATTTTTTCCAAATCATTTTTGAAGTAATGTCAATATTTGGATGAAAATTTGGGTCCGGGAGTTTTTTGATATGAAAAATTTGATTTTGATGTCAATATGACTCTTTTTTGTAGGGGGCGTCACCTACATGTGTTTTAACTGTTTTGAAGAGTAATAACTTTTCGTCCGTACCTGTATAAAACTACTGAGTAGAAAAATATCAATTTCCGTGATTTTTTACTTAAAAAATGTCTCTTGGTAAAAATCGTTACGAACAACCGTTCTGAAGATATTTAGAAAGGAAATAGTCAATATATGTCATTATTAACAAAAAATAAACACGTCGAGTAGTTAGGTAGTTATTTGATCTGAAATTATAAATTTGGGAAATTTTATTTTTTTAAATTAATCATAAATAAATTTACGAAAAAACGATGATAAAACAATTTTTGTTGAACTGTTGGCACAAAAACATTTCAAATTTAGGATTTCAGTCTAATAACTATTTAGTCAACTCATGTTTAATTTATGTCGATGATAGGTATTGATAATTTCGATTCCAAATATCTCGAGAACCATTACTCGTAGCGATTTTTACCAAGAGATCTTTTTTACGTAAAAAACGTCGTGAATGTATATTTTTTTACTCGGCAGTTATATACAGGTACAGACGAAAAGTTATTACTCCTCAAACTAGTTTAAAAATATGTAGGTGGCGCCTTCTATAAGTAGGAGTCATATTGAAATCAAAATCAAATTTCCCATGTCAAAAAACTTCCAGTTACCAATTTTCATCCAAATATTGACGTTAGGTACTTCATAAATTATTTGGAAAAAAATGGAAATAAAAAATGAAACTTCTACACCCAATATCTCCGAAACTAAGCATTTTGACACATACATTTATACAAACTTTTTTAATTTACTTATTTTTATCTGCAGAATACGCTGTCGAAGTTCCCGGAATACAGTTCAGACCACCCTGTATATGTATTGTAACATTTTTCATAATCAAATAAAACTTAAAAAATTACGCTTTTTATAAAGTCATGATGACCAATAATTATGGATTCCGTTTAAAAAAAAATGTTTGTATCATATGTCAAAAATGACAGGCTTTTGAAAGAAACGAAGAACACAGTCTCATTAAGGATGTGGTTATCTACAACTTTTATCTGAAAACTTTTTGTCTAAGAAAGATAATAATGGAATTAGGGAGCATTTTTAACATATCCGAAATTTGTTTTTTTCGAAATATCTAGTGAGCCATAAACATTTTCAAAAATCCGAAAGGCGTATATATTTGTCCTCACAAAACTGCAATTCTTTCCCCATTTAACCGATTCTGTAGGTCCAGTAGTTTCCGAGATACCGATAGAGAACATCGTAGAAAACTCACTCCGTATATTTCAATATCTTTCTAGTTTTAAATATGTGATTTTCTGTTCAATAATGTCTATTGTCTACTATGTCAGTGATTTGCAGTGCATAAAATATCGTTTTATCTACGTCGTGTGTTAAGAAGTTCTTAACTCACGCATTTTGAGTGAGTTAAGAGCTTCTCTCACGCATTTTCATTACCGCACTCCTTGTTTAGATGACTACCAAAGAGAAAAAAATATTTTGTAAAACATTTATTTTGCACTAAATTGGAAAAATATGTTATGAGTACCTTTTCATTTCCATAGTTGTGTGCTTTTTTTTCGGTGCACCATTTTTCATACTTATACAGTATGTATATTCATACTTCTGTTTCGATCTTGCTGGAAGCAATCCAGAAATGGCTCTGAATGCCTCTTCTTCAATGTCAGAGGGAATACTTTCCGATTCGCTCATTTTTTAAACTAGTGACATCAGTATTATTTACTGTCATATTGACATTGCCATGCATGTGGTGTTATTTGAACAAAGATATTAAGGTAACTGATTTTTAGGATAGCTATATAGTTACGTACAATAATTTTTAAAATTTATTGTGTGTTTTTATAGTTGGACGTAGATAAAATATTGTACAGGGTGAGTCAACGATAGAGTAAAGTCCATTATCTCATTTGTTTCGAGGTTTACAAAAAAATGTTTAATATAAAAGTTATAGGGAAGGTTAAGATACACATTTTAAAATTATTACAGAGTATATAGGGTGCTTCAAAAAAGTGTGGCGGATATAACATATGTTTTTAAAGGCAATAGCCTATTTTTTATTTTATTTTTAGATTCTGCGTAAAATTTTATAACTTTTTTATATATAATGTTATATACCTAAAATTAACAGTTTTTGAAATATTTAAATTTGTTTAAACAAATGTTAAATTGCAGTGTGGTAAAAAAATGCCAGTAGTACCATTGTTTCTGAAGTTGGAATACCAAAACTTGGTATGATAGTTCTATAGAGATTAAAAAGAAGATATATGTTAAGATATTTTAGTTAAATGCTACAGGGTGTTCAAAATATATTTATGAATTTCAACTACTTAAAATTAAGAAATTTCAATTTTTTTAAATAGTACACCCTATATATTATCATTTTTTCTGATAGATTTTACAAAACTCTTCAACTTTTATAAGTATGTCATATACCTATTTTTATTAGTTCGCGATTTATTCCAGTTTTTTCTATTTTTACCCATATTTTTAATGCAATTGCGCTATAACATAGTTGCCATGACAAAAAGTAATAATTATCACAATTTCATGTCCGTTAAGCAAGTTAAGAACAAAATTTGAATTTTAGTTTAATTTGTTGTAATAAGTATAAATGGTAGAGATAATAGTTACAGATTTTCTTCAAATGAATTAATCAATGTGACTGATATACACGGACAAGCCTAGAAAACCACATTTTTTGGTTCAGTACTACATATTATATAGTACTTTGCTAACTACTATAAGAATAGATGTATGTTATCTAGAAAACATCTTCAGTGTGTAATGGGACGGTTTCGCGGCAATAGTAAATTGGCTTTACCAAATTTATAAACCAGAATTACTACGAGAAAAAAATTTACTGTATGTCGAAGAAAATTCCTATATCAGTAGTCTTTAGCAATTAGGTAATCTAGTATTACGCTAATCTGTGGCTATTCGCCTCGACGAAAAATCCCAAGTGTCATTTATCATAATATAGAAATACACAAGAAATTCACTACTGCAATTTAGTCTATTTGAGTAAAGTTAATTAATTTTAACTTATACCAGGAATTGTAACTAATTATGAAGCTACTTGTTAAAGGTTTTGTTTTGTCATGGCAACTATGATTTTATAGAGTAATTGTATTAAAAATATGGGTAAAAATAGAAAAAATGGGAATAAATCGCAAACAATTAAAAATAGGTATATGACATACTTAATAAAAGTTGAAGAGTTTTGTAAAATCTATCAGAAAAAATGATAATATATAGGGTGTCCCATTTAAAAAAATTGAGATTTTTTAATTTTAAGTAGTTGAAATTCAGAAAAATATTCACTCGAAACGCTAAAAGTACTTGGAAGAAAATTATAATAAATCGAAAAAAATTTAAGATTTTAACACCCTGTAGCTACGAAACAAAACAGAATCGGACCTATATTGATATGAAAAATATATCTTATTTTTACCTGAGGAATCTCCCCACGGGAGATGACATATGTTTTTTGAAACACTCTGTATATAGTTTTGACAGTTTCGGAAACTGTGGTTTTACTATTTTGACTACTCTTTTATGCCCATCTCTGTCGAAATAGCGCCCTAAAAATAATATTTTCCTTCCAAAATGCACTCCGCATTTCCGAAGCAAATGTGTGTTCTCGACTACCACGACATCCATTCATTTCGCATTACCAGGGCGCACAGAAACTGTTCAAAAAAAAGCTGCCTGACTTTCTTTTGCACCTTACTTTTCTTCTTAGACCATTGAAGCAAGTAGACCTAAAGTAACATAATTACCTTAATTAGTTTTTAACAACCGTTAGTTATTGGCATTACTTGCCTTTGTATTTTTTAATTATTACCAGTACTCTACCATTGTTTTTTTTTCTGTAATTTCTTCAATTTTTTTTTAACTGAGTTTACAATTCTCCATTGCGTTCATTACGTTTTGAGTTGTCCACCCGGTTTCCTCTTGCCACAAGGCTCAGTACTAGGCCCTATTCTGTTTCTTCTTTTTATTAACGACATTGCTAACATAAAAATCAGTGGTAAAATATGTCTTTTTGCGTACGACACTAGCTGCACTTGGAGCAACAAGGACGTCACGGCACTTCATAGGATTATATCAAATGACTTAATCACCATTAAATCTTGGTGCGATTCGAACCTCCTGAGTCTCAACATTTCTAAAACTAAAGCTTTGTCGTATAAAAACTCGCTGCAGCCTTTTGTACTTAACAAAACCACCGTTAACGTCGTAAAATCTGTAAAATTCTTAGGGCTTGTTGTAGACAATTAGTGTTGCATTTAAAAAAAACATATGTTATAGCCGCCACACTTTTTTGAAGCACCTTGTATACTCTATAATAATTATAAAATGTGTATCTTAACTATCCCTATAACTTTTATATTATACATTTTTTTGTAAACCTTGAAACAAATGAGATAATGGACTTTACTCTATCGTTGACTCACCCTGTACAATACACGCGAGTTAACTCCATTAAGATACTTGTGTGGTTACACAACTCGTGCTACGCACTCGTTGTGCAACTTTCACACGCGTATCTTAATGATGCTGTTAACTCACTTGTATCGTAAATATCTATTCCATGTTCTGAAACAAAATTACTCTGTGTAGACAAAGTAGATTGTAGACATCCTTTATTATAAACTCACCCTGTACACATGTCGTTATTAAAAATCATTAAAAATATGTAAGGCTACCCTTATAAAAAATATAATGGAAAAAAATATGGAAAAAGGGAGTTTATTGGGAACTTGACTCGGGCTGGTAATGACCGTAATCCAATCAGCGCTGGACTGGCCAAATTGGGATCCTGTGGGAAAATTGAATTCCCCCAAGTCAAACTTCCGTTTTGGGCGAGATCGCATATTGTGAGCGGAATGGGGAAAGTTGTGTTTTATCGGGTTGCAGCCGGGGGTCGGGATAATGGAAACTGGGATAATATCGGAAAATACCAATTTAATATTTAATGTAAATTAGTTTTAATTTATCAGAAATGGGCAGAGAAGGTTGTTTGTTGGTATACAATATTGTCAGAAACTAAAATTAAAGTTGAGTTTCGAACAAGAATTAAAAAAGAATATGTTTATTATTATATGGGCTGTTCATACTTTACCCAATTATTATATGGGCTGTTCATACTTTTACATATGTTAGTCCTAGACATATCGTGTGGTGCATCGGAATGCGGGACATAGGAAATCTCTTGTTAATTTTGAAAAGGTCAAAATTATATCCTCAGATGATTGATGCAAATGTTGTATTAGTTTTTTTTAAGAGGCGCTAAAGCTGTACTTTTATGTAGAATTTCGTTTCTATACTATCTTTATAAATAAGGAAGTACCGTATGATCGAAAAAAAACGGCGTCCAGTTGGCTGGGAAATGACGATCGATGACATTTCCCATATAATTTTACATATAAAATGACAGCGATCTTCACTTCATAGCCATCGTTGACGCCGTTTTTTCTCGATCATACGGTATTTTCCCTTAATATATAAATTGGTTAGGTTGGGTTAGGAGACATACCAAATTGTCATAATACCATTAGGGCGCTTAAGCAATATTTAATTATGTTCTACTAATTCATGAAAGTTTGTGTCTTTATTTTTGCTGTAAATTCCACAAATCATGCACTATACCGGGTGCATCTTAAAATTGGTTCACCCCCTATAACTTTTTTATTTTTTCATTTAAAAAAACGAGATTTGGTACATTAGTTGCGGCGATTTTTTAAAAGGTTAGGAAAAATTATAAAAAAAGATGGTAAAAATTAAAAAGAAAACCGCAGCGTACGGCTGCTCTTTGTCTGGTGAACAATAGGTGTAGGTTCATTTAATTATTTTTGCATATTGTTGGGCACCACTTAATTTAAGCCAAGTTAAGGTGATATTTAAAAAATTAAGAAAATTACCACAGGCTAAAGATGTTCAGTAATGATATATCTCCAATTAAAACAACAAAATTTAATAAAAAACTATGTACATTTATTAATAATTAAATAACTCCAGTTTGAAAGTGAATTAAAAAGTCATTTATAAAAAACAATAAATTAATATTATATTGATATAGCGAAACTTAAATTAAATATTACTAAATATAAATCATCAAACGTAATCGTTTGTTTAAGTTTCATCAAAAAAGAGGTTTCAATATAAGGTAAGTTTCAGTAGAAAGTTAAGAAAAAGGCAAAAAGATTCTAAAGCAAAACGTAAATGAGTACTTAGCTTTTGCTCTGAAGCTGTAGTCAATCAGTGTTGATTTGGTGTCGTACTGGGGCCCATATCCATTACGTAACTGCTTCAAACCATCAGAAAACTTGTAAATTTGCGGAAAAAGGGAAATCTCGTCAATTTCACACCAGCCTCCAACAGGGAACCTTCACGGAACCATTCAGAAAAACCCAAAAATGTTCAAAATCTTCGGCTCAAAAAAAACTACTGCTAAATCTTCTTAAAAAAACTCGTCCAAAAAATTACTCCAAAAAATTACTCCAGAAAACTCCCAAAATGTCAAATCTTCCCCTTAAGTTGGTAAGGGACACACCTATAATAAATGATTTTTTCTCTAAGTATATGAAAGAAAGTAAAAGAAAAAAATATAACTTACTCGTAGGGCTATTCTCCGCCACAAACGATGTACAAAAAAACTTCTCTGGGAAGGTGAAAACCACCCTGGGACTTCTCACCAGTGGTCGAAATGGAAGTATCGAAAAATCCGAATAAAACGTTAAAATTCTGCCAGAGATTATCTTTTGAAGACAAAAAATCAACACACACCAAACTGTGCTCGAAATAAGGAAACTTCAGGAAAGTTATTAATAACATTTAAAGAAAAATTTAAATAATAATATAAATGGCAACCCTGCGCCACCACATTGAACGGCATTCACGGTACTACCAAAATTGCAGCGGTACCGACTAGGGATGGGCATTATTTGCTTAAATTCTGCTAGAGATGTAGCGCAAAAATAAGAAATTATTTTAGGCTGCTACATAGTATATGACATAAATTAGGATTGATTGGCGTATTCAATTGTTTTCGGTCACTTCCTGTTTCACTGGAAATGACTACAATAACTTTTGATTTTTAAATGGCACCCTCGGTATATTTTTACTTTATTCGATAGAAAATAACACTCTGACTTTTGAACAACTTTGTGCATATGGTTTATTTGAAATTATAACTTGCGGTTCGTAACGAAAATTTGACTCGTAATACCAAGTGTATTAAAATGCGCGTACTGCGCCACGGACGCGAGGCACGCGCGCACCGATTCGCCTCTATTGGTACATGTTTTCAAGTTGCGCGCGCTCCGCGCACAAACCATGCCGCAACCATCTCCAGTCGGTTTTTCGACGATTCGCTTTCTATGTTCGTTGTTCAATTGGGACGGCCGGTGAAGATACCGCACGCATTTATCAGTGACTATGTGTATTTTCTTTGAATAAATTACCTTTTTTTTGTGTTTTTCGTTGAATATTGTTTATTAATGGAGTGTTTAAAGATTCGCACTACTCATCGCTAAAATTCCGTAATTCTTCTCGGACGATAGAGACATGATTAACGACTAAACGAATGTTCGCGGGATTTCTATGGATCGCGGGATGTTCGTTAAAACAATAAAAGTAGCGCGCGGTCAACGCTCGGCGCGCGCTTTCGCGGCACAGCGCACCAATGTATACGTACCATAACACCAAAGGTTCTAACCCCCAACTGTAATTATCACATTGTAATAATCAATCTTTTACGCTTTTTTTGTCTTTGTAATTGGCTCCTGCACAGGACCGGCGGAAGGAAAATATTGAGACCGGGCGAGTACCCTATCTGGCGCCCCCCCCCTCCTTAACAGTTATTATAACTCTCTTTTTCCTTCAGTCCTATACTTTAACTACAAACTAAGCATATTTATGCTACTTTAACAATAAATTTTCACTTAAAGATACTTCAAAATTCTTCTCTTCGTTCAATCTTAGTCTGCGATTGTTGTTTTTTCTACACCGGTCTCGAAAGTGACTCACTCTTATAAATTTTTTATTTTTTTAGATAAAAGAACAAGTTTTGGTATGTTAGTATATGACATATATTAGGTTGGATTGACGTATTCAATGGTTTTAGTCACTTCCTGTTTGACCGGAAATGACTAAACCTTTTGATTTTTATATGCACCCTCGGTATATTTCTACTTTATTCCAAAAGAAAATGATATTCTGAGTAGAATGGCACATCATATGTCAACTTTTGACATTTGCTTAAAAAATCGTATTTTAAATTTTAATCTATAGTGCCAGGGCTGTGTTAAAAATAAACAAATTATAGGGGGAGAAACTTCTGAGACGCACTCGGTATATAGAAGAAATAGAATTCCAACTTCGGCAGTCTCGTTCTGGTATAAGTGATCTTCGAAAACATAACAGTATTTAATTGCAAGCAGTTGCATTATTTTTGTTATATTTTATTATTAAGAATTTAAGAAAATGTTTCTTTCTTTTCACAAACAATTACATATTTAGTGCAGAATCAGTATTATGATCAGACAGTTTTGTCGGCTGCAAAATGAGGATCAGCCAATTCATTTCTTTGTGAGAAATTTTTCTTTGTGTGAGAAAATTCTGCGATTTTGCTACCATTTTCAGTGTATTACTATATATTATATTCAATCCGGAACAATCAAAAACCACCAGAAGATTGATATCTTTCCCACTACTATTAATAAATTAATTTAATTAATGAGGCAAACTTATAAGTTTATTTTTTTGATAATAAGGATATCGGGATCCTCTTCAGCTTCTTGCGAATGAATATTTGCCGCATATCACTTTAGGGCATATCAGCCATTAATAACAAATAAAGGGTGTGGATAGTAGAAAAAGTGCAATTTTGAGCGGTCAGTCTAAAACTGTTAATTTTGCTGGCTCTTGACCCAAAACAGTTTGTTTAGAAATTTATAAAAACGAGAATTATAGAAAGAAGGATTATTTACAAAAATTTGTTAGCTTTTGAGTTATAAAAATGCCTCGAACAAATCCGATTTATATTTTTTTATTTAATTTTGTTTAATATTCTTCCACGAAAATGAATCCGCAAATCCCAGTTTCGGATAGAGCACTCAAAAAATATATAGAATTGAAGAAATCCAAACTATCCCAAAGCTTTCGTTCTAAAGATTTTTTGAGCATAATTTCAGTATGAGTTAATTATAATAGGATACATCATACATCTGGGATATAGTATAGTGTTTATAATGTTTAGTCAGATATTGTGATAAGTTTAGTCAGCTAATGTGTTAATGTGGAAATTGACAGTACCGATTAATTATTGAAATGAATATTCGTTACTATTTGTTTAGATTACTGTTTTTTAAATATTTTAGTTGCTGTCGTGGCGCCCCTCGTTTCTGGCGCCCCGGCTGCCCGTGTCGCCCGGCCCTTCCGCCGGCCCTGCTCCTGCAATAATAAAAGCACGAGAAGTGTATTTTTTGTATTTAAAAAATTTTTCACTTCAAGATCATTCGATTAAAACTGACGATATGTTTGTGTGTCTAGCGAAAGCACAGTTTTCCTTCAGTTCACAAACTGACAATCCCAAAACTGAAGATTGCATCGTTCTGCATTGTGTGGTGGCCTGACAAAGTTTGGATTGAGCCGGTGAACTGCATGTGAATAGGCACCTTTTCTTTGATGAAAGGATTTCACAAAAGAGTCTCACAATGTCCAAGCGAATATTTTTCACAAAGAACACGTAACTTGCAGCTTAAAAATATCGACAAAGCAAAAAATCCGAAGCTTTCATAAAAGTCAGTATATCTGAGACGGTTTTACAGAGGTTAGTTCTATATCTCAAATATCAGTTATACCGAAGTTTATGGCACGAATGGTTGTCGTCTCGGCGCACTTAGTGATGAGGTATTCTGGTGTTTCGCCATTTTCCTCACAGAATCTACATTCTACGTAGTTTCTCAGCTTAAATTTACTAAGGTGTTCATTGAGGAAACAGTGTTAAAAACCCCGTGGCAATCCGAAGATTGTTCTTTCTTAACTCAAGGAAAATCTTTCATTTTTTTCAGTCGTAAGCCCTGAGAAATTTTGCCGAGTGTTTTTGACCGTTTGAGGATTCCCATTCCAGGTTACGGATGGAGTCCTCCAGGTTCTTGAGTCCTGCTTTAAGTTGGTTTCCACTTGGGAAGCAGAACGGTTCTGCTCGTTTGCCTTTGTTGACGGTAGATCGTTTGCTTTTTCATTACCTTCTATCCCTTGTTGGGCTGGTACACAGAGTAGGAGGACTTAGTTTCTCTAGGCATTCTTTAACCAACTTCGAATTGCTGGATACTGACTTGATCGCATTTAAGGCTGCTTGACTATCGAATATTATGGCTATTTCTTGTTTCCGGTTCCTATATAAGATAAGTTGTACGCATCTTTCGACAGCATATAGTTCTGCGTGAAGGATGCCGGTGTAGGTGCCCATTGGTTCGCAGTATTTAGTTTTCGGCCCAAATACTCCTATCTCTAATCTCCTAATCACTTACTAAAATATAGAAAATGAACAGTCAAAATAACAGTTCTATTTCAACCTGCCTCTATCTCATTCTCTATTTTAATGAATACGTCTTTTACGTGAGAGAGTTTAATTTATTTTTTAAACGTACTGAAAATAAACACATCCAAAATTTCCCAACGGGATTCTTCACATACCACCAAAGCGTCCCACCAATAAAGTTTAATATAATATTAAGCGCAGTTAACAGTCGACCGTTCACGAATATAAAATCCGATATTATCATGAAAGCTGACTTTTATCGCTCCAAGACACTACATAGAAAGCAGATACCGATCTCGACGTCTCCGATTACTGTGATGATTAAAGAAACAACTTAATACAATGCGTCGAATTAACCGCTTTACCTGTTTTTGTTAAAACTTTTTTTTAAACATATAATGTCACATACAAATCTGCTTTACTTATTTCCTACGTATTTATTTTTTGTCAATCATATCATGTATTGACTATTTCCACTCTAAATATCTTGCGAACGGTTACTCTTAGCGATTTTTAACAAGAGACATTTTTTACGTAAAAAGTCACGAAAATGTATATTTTTTCACTTAGTAGTTTTATACAGGTTAAATAAATAAAGTTATTACTCTTCAAAACAGTTAAAACACATGTAGTTGGCGTCTCCTAGAAATAGGAGTCATATTGGCATGAAAATCAAATTTCTCATGTCAAAAAACTCCCATACACTAATTTTCATCCAAATATTGACGTTACTTCAGAAGTTATTTGGAAAAAATCGAAATAAAAATGAAACTTCTACACCCTGTATCTCCGAAACTGAACATTTTAGGACATACATTTATACGAGATTTTTTACTTATTTTTATATGCGGAATATGCTGCCAAAGTTTCCGGAATACAGTTTGGACAACCCTGTATACAGTGCTGTAAGCCAATAAATAAAAAAAGTTTCACATGATGCGTACTTTATCTGTGAGGCACTGTATATTTTAACAATCATACCTTAATATTTATTATATACCTTAATATTTATTACATTTTTTAATATACAGGGTGAGTCTTAAATAAGTGCAAATTTATGTGTTTTTTCAGGGCTGGCAGATCTCGATACAGTACATCTGCTGGATCTGTGTCTATGAATGCGGGCAAAAAACATTTAAATAAACAGCAATATATTTTATACGTCGATTTGACGAGTGCGTCACCGCAAATCGCTCCGCCCTCTCACTTTATTTGCTACTTGCAAATTTGTCGAATTTTTATTGATGGGACGCGTCGTCTAATTTTTTACGAAAAACATCGAGAAAATATCGTTTCCCCTCACGGATACCCCGGAGCTACAGAACGGACAGACGTACTGTACAAGAAATATAATTTATCTTTATACCATTTTTAAATAATTCCAAAATAACCAAGATATTTTACTTTGAAAATTAAAAAAAATGCTTTTTTGCTTAAATTTTGAGAATCACTATATACATTCAGGGTTTTCTTTCTTGTAAATTTAATGTTGCCATATTATGAAGATATTCTGTGTTTTAACTAAAAATTGAAAAAATTCAAAAAATCCCAAATTCTCAAAATAGATTTTTCGAGAAAAAAAACTCATACACGTGTTTGCGGGTCGAAATATACCCCTAAAAATATTTACACTTATTGAAGACTCATCGACTCCTATCTATAAACCTCAATATAACCTCTATTTAAAAACAGATGTTATCCTAAAACACCTTCCTTACTCGAAAGGTCCCACTGCAAACAGTCCCATTTCCACCTTAATCCTTAATCTAGTCCTAATTTCATACGAAACCAGGACCTCCTCTCCTGAACTAACTCCTCTTATATGCGCCGTTCTGTGTGCGTGAGTTTGTTATCTTCGGCCAGGTCAAAAGCCCCTTTCATGAATTATTAAACGGACTACGTCTCCGGGGATTACCCCCTTTTAAGCTTCGATGCTTCTAGTGGTTTAAATTGGCACTGTGTACTGATTTTATCCTAGTAATGTATATTTTTTACCACTGATAACACTGTTGTGTTTTTGCGTATACGATCACTTTTAATTTCAACTTTGATAATCATATACAGGGTGTCAAAAAATAGCGTATCTAATTAGCGATTCTACACATAAAAAAATAAAAAAGTTCCTATATAAATAAAAATGAAACTTCTACACCCTGTATTTCCGAAACTAAGCTAATTTTAGGATATATACATTTATATGAACTTTTTTAGAATATGCTGCCGAAGTTTCCGCATTACAGTTCGGACCACCCTGTATATTAAATAATAGTAATAATGAATATTAAGGTATGATTGTTAAAATATATAAAAAATATCTTATGAAATACAACTTATACACAAAAAATCTACTTAATATTCAAGTATTTTCTAACAAAAATTGCAAATCTCCGCACAGAGCATATAGTTTTCGCCATTGTAGTAGTACCTTTGATGCTCAAGTGCGATTTCTGCGCTTTGTTTGTCAGATGGAAAGATCTAGAAGAGTTGGCCTGATGATGGGGATAAATCCCTGGAAAACTGGGATGGCTTGGTTTGGTGAGGTTGTTTTTTAGTAGTTTATTAGTTTCCTTAGGTCTAAAGAAATTAATGCGGAAATTAGCACACTTGTAGGAGTTAGGCTTCTTTATGTTTTGCATACTATGTATATTTTATATAGAATCCTACCTGACTTTAAATTTCATCTACGGTTACATAGGTGAAGCAGGTTTGATTATTTAATGTTCTAAAACAATAATTAAACACATCATTAGATAATGTATTAGTATATATGAAAATAAAATGGGGAAAAGCTGCTGGCCTAGGGCATATACCGCCTGAAGTATTAAAACGCGTGGTGCTTAACAAACCTGACTATACACTGAAATTGTATAACTCTCTTGGGGTAGCTGCTATTTTTCCAGTAGAATGGAAGCTAGTAGATCTTGTTCTTTCCAAAAAATAATAAATTGCCTTTAGATAATTCTTTCTATAGACCTATCAGCTTACTGGATGTGGAAGGTAAGCTGTACGAACACCTAATACTTAACAGATTACAAATTGAATTGGACAGAACTGGTGGTCTTTCACGAAGACAATATGGATTTAGAAAAGGTCTACAGACAGATGCAATTAAAAAAGTTATAGAAATTGCCAAGCGCGCTGCAGGTTTTGCACATGCAAATAGAAAACTATGTTCTATGATTACACTTGATGTGAAAAACGCTTTTAATAGTGCACCGTGGAATAAAATCTTAAATGAGTTGAGAACTAGATATATCGATGAGCATCTTATACAATTAATATCATCATATCTAAGTGAAAGAAAAATAAAAATTGAATCTTGTGAGACCTACGATTGTGTCAATTTATGGTTGTGTTCCTCAAGGATCGGTCCTTGGTCCAACCTTGTGGAACATTCTGTATGATAGTTTGCTAGAGACCCGCATGCCAGATGGAATTACACTCGTTGGTTTTGCAGACGACATCGCCATGGTTGTAACAGCTAGTAGTGAGGAATCCTTGATGAATTTGACCGACACCGGACTAATACGAGTAACAAAGTGGATGAGGAGGCAAAACCTTCAACTTGCACCTCATAAAACTGAAGCAGTTCTACTAACGACCAAGAGAAAAATAGCTAGACTATATTTTAATGTAGAGCAAACAATAGTTAATCCAAGTACTCGTAGTGCCATTAAGTATCTTGGTGTATGGCTGGACTCAAAACTGACATTCGGGGTACATATTGACAAAACTGTTGTTAAAGCGCAGAAGACGATATCGGCATTGACTAGCCTCATAAGGAATATAAGGGGTCCCAAACCCTCCAAAAGGCGTATTCTGGCAAGTGTGGTACATTCGCAATTACTGTATGCAGCACCGGCATGGCATACTATAACGCAGAATAAAAACAACTGCAGAAACTTAATAAGAGTGCAGAGAACAATATGCATCAGAGTTTGCTGTGCATACAGAACAATATCTGGTGAAGGTGCTTGCGTTGTAGCTGGAATTCCTCAATAGAGCTTCTAATAAAGAAAGACACGCAACTTACTGTGGGTTGCCAAGGCAAGAACCCCGAAGTAAAATGATTATTGAGTGGCAAAATAAATGGGAAAATGGAAAACATGGCAGATGAACACATAAACTTATCCCAAACATTGAAAAGTGGATTACTAGAGGCTACGGAGAAGTAGACTACTACATAACGCAAGCGTTGTCGGGTCATGGGTGCTTTGGTAAATATCTGTTCGAAAAAAAAAGACCACACCTTAGTGTATATATTGTCATGCCGAAGATGACGCAGAACATACTCTATTTGAATGCCTTAGATATAAAAATAGCTTAGTTGGCGGGGAAAATGCCTGGGACAAAGTTACAATGATTATAAGACATATTATGGAAAATAAAGAGAAGGAGTCCCAGATGATGCAAAGCCTGATAGAAGAAGATTAAGGACAACGAACGTCCGGATTGAAGAAATGCGAAAGCGGATTCCAATGCGGTTCTGTGGCAGGGCAGAGGATGGTTTTTTTAGCCGGTAGGAATCCGGCACTACCCTTTTGAGGTGTCTTATGCAAGATTTGTTCCCTCCTCAACAAAAAAAAAACAAAAAAAAGATAATGTATTATTTTAGTAATATTGATAACATCTAATTTGCCACTTATTGATGTGCTAGAAAAGGTCTTCGGCAGAACTTAAACAATTAATAGTATTTCTTCAATTCTTATAAAGAAATTCCGATAAAATGGCTATAGAAATGTGAAAATTTTCCCGTAAATTCCACTCCAGAATGTAAATCAAGCTTACTGGCTTGATAAACCTTTACGATACGCGAGGGTGTCCTGTAAAATTTCAGCTGAAACGAGGGAGGAATAAAGTCAGGAGGAGCTCAGGGTCGCATCGGGATACTGGGGAAGAGGCGGTGCTGAATGTCAATCGGATCCTTATTGTTGCGGTTAGAGAAAATCGAACCGTTCCTGCCGGTTTAATCAGACGGTTTAGACGTTGAATGGCATGGTCGGTGTTAAAACGACAGTTTTGCTGTAGTTTCTATAAGAAAGGAAGACTTAAAGTATAGGCAGTGAAAATTTTAATCGGTTATTAAATGGTTCTCATTAAATTTCTATGATTAATCGTTGTTCATCGACTCTTACATTTGTCATTTGTGATAATCATCTCATATAAAGATTAATATACTAATTATACCCTTCATGTACAGAACATCGGACCTGCGGACAGTGATGGCCAAAAACGCGAAAAGTGGCAAAAAATAATTTCTTAACTTAATACTAGATTTTTAAAATTTATTTCTGTGAAATGAGGTTACCCAAGAATATACCGGGTGCGTCTCAGAAGTGGCTCACCTCTATAACTTTTTATTTTTTCAGATAAAAAAAAACAGATTTGGTATGTTAGTATATGGCATAAAATAGGATTAATTGACGTATTCAATTGTTTTTGGTCACTTCCTGTTTCACCGGAAATTACGACAACTTTTGATTTTTAAAAGGCACACTCGATATATTTCTACTTTATTGGATAGAAAATGACACTCTGAATAGAATGACATATCAAAGGTCAATTTTTGACATTCTCGAATATGGTTTATTTGAAATTGTAACATGCGGTTCATAACGGCAATTTGGCTCGAAATACTAAGTGTGTGGTATCAAATTATTCGTAAAAAAATGCTTTTTCCAAATATGCTAATGAGTCACCCTTGTTTCATTTGGAAAAATTAAGATATGATTAAAAATAAGATTTGGGCATATTTTAACCGGCCAGAACAACACACGAAAAACTTTAGACGATCAAATTTATTTTTCCAAGGCTCGTTGACTAAAAATTAATGTTTTTAACACAGCAATGGCACTCTAGATTGAAATTTCAAATACGATTTTTTTAAAGCGAAAATGTCAAAAGTTGACATAATATGATATGTCATTGTATTCAGAATGTCATTTTCTATCGAATAAAGTAGAAATATACCGAGGGTGCTATTTAAGAATCAAAAGTTGTAGTCATTTCCGGTGAAACAGGAAGTGACCAAAAAGAATTGAATACGTCAATCAATCCTAATTTATGTCATATACTATCATACCAAATCTCGTTTTTTTATCTGAAAAAACAAAAAAGTTATAGGGGTAAGCCACTTTCGAGACGCACCCGGTATATGATTTTTTAAATTCAGAAAATTGAATTATCTTTAATAATTATCTCAATAAATGCACTAGCGAGCAACTAAAATACTTAAATATTATTACGAAGCCACGATTTCAATATTATTTTAATGCGATCAACATGAACTGTAACCGGGACGGTGTGAAAAACATAGTGAAAATTTCTGATTTCTGCCGTATAGAGCGCTGCGGTCGGAATTTTTTGAAATCAACTGAAATGGACCAAGCCTATAGACCTATAGAGTAGTTTAACCTATTTTATACAAAATCATAAATCTCTTTAATCTTACGGTACTTTTTGATGCACTCGAAACACTCTATTTAAACAGAAAACGTACAAACAAACCAAAGGCGAAGAAGTAGTTTTATGTAAATACCGAAATCACCTTAAAATTGTAATCAGATTACTTCGTAAAACTGCCTTCGAACGATCGCTTATCGCAGCCTTTCTTTCTTTTTTGTTTCTTATAGGAATGTCCTTTTTTCGGTTAAATTATCGATATATTTACAGTAAAAAAGTTAGGACAGCACTTCAGGGACATAAAGAGCCATTATTACTACCCCTTTCCGGCCTTTCCTGTTCAAGACATTCTAATAAGGTTGCGATGAGTTTTTTACAACGGCTATTAAGCTATTTTGTACACTTCGGATTAAAAGAGGTTCTAAAAAGCACAATGTTTGACTGCAAGGTCTGCTAGTAAAAAATTTTAAGCTTAAAGTAGCACAACACAATTCATTTAAACCAAAAACTCGTAATACAAAACGACTGACTATGTTAGGAGATAAATAAATAAATTTGGAAACTTGACATTTTTTACAGCAAAGCTGAATCACCAGCGGGAAATTTAAATTCCAGTTAGTCAGTTCGGCTCCGAATATATCCATGGTTGGCAACAATGAATTTAAAAATCGCGCTCTCGATTACGTAACTAAAAGTTTAATTGCTATCGCTTATACCGGGTGTTGCATCGTCGGACGGGAGAGGAAATCCCATGTAAATTTTAATGGGGTCAATTATTGGCTTCCCTAATTATTTTAGAGAATAATTCTATTTAAGTTTATTGAAGAACACTAAAACCCATATTCAAAAGAATAACTTCAGATATTTTTGATTAGCCCTTTTACGAGTTATCGCCGATTTCTTTTTAAATATTTCTCCTTTCTTATGGCCCTGTATTTACTTATGAGCACCAGTCAAGGTAAAAGATAACTGTCAAATGAAGTTGTCATTTCAGAAATTTACCTATTTAGTGCTTTATTATTATTGAAAACTCATTCCTACATCGGAAATTAAAGTAAAATAAAGTAATCAATTACAAGGTTAATTATTATTAATTAATTAATTATAGTATTATTACAATATTCAATAACTTATTAATTTAGGTACTATTAAATTGTTAGAACTTTAGGATTTAAGAAGATGTTCAAATATTCCTCCATCGACTGCTAGACAATAACCCAGGCGATCATAAAATTCCCTTCTTACATTCGCTAGTTGGTAAACTGAAATTCTATTGCATTCGGTAGAAATAGCATTTTTTAACTCGTCTAGATTTGGGTATTTTTTATCCTTGTATATCCTGTATTTTAAATGGCCTCAGAGAAAGAAATCATTTGGCGAAATATCAGGAGACCTTGCTGGCCAATTTACTGTATGATTTAGGCCAATAACGTTTCCGTTAAAACTATTGCCTAAATATTCCCGAACAGCCAGGGTACTATGTGCCGGGCAGCCATCCATTTGGTACCAAACTTCCTGATTTTCCCTAGCGGAATCATGTAAAGCAGGTAAAATATGATTTTCGAGTAGTTCCAAATAATATTCTGCATTTAAATTTCGCGTAAGAAATAATGGCCCGATAATATTGTGTCCGAATATTCCTGCCCAAACATATACTTTCTGTGGATATTGCGTCCTTGTTTCGACAAACCTGTGTTGGTTTTCTTTGTTCCAATATCGATAATTTTGAACATTGGGTTCATTATTTAAGGTAAACGTGCATTCGTCAGTGAAACATATGTTTTTTAAAAATTCCCTATCCGTCTTTGCTCTTTCTATCATATCAAAACAAAACGCCTGCCGCCGTATTTCGTCCCTATCTCGTAGCTCTTGGTGCTTTTCATATTTGAAAGAATATTATTTATGTCGTTTCAAAATTCGAAACGCTGTAGTGTGATCTACTCCTATTTCATTCAAGTTTTCTTGTGCTGATCTTTCCATCGTTCTCTTCCACGCACAATAAAACTTCCAAGTCGGTATCATTTCTTGCATCTTCTCTTTGTTCCTACCTTGCTTCACATCTGCAGTTATTTATTAGGGTACCTTTGGTCTCAAATCTCTGGATATTCCTTGCGATTGTAGATTTTCCAGGTATCGGTCTATTCGGATACAGAGCAGCAAACATGTCCGACACCTTTTGATAACTATTTCCTTGATAATACCATTTAATCATCAATACTTTTTCTTCGGTAGTGTAATTCATGGCTAATATTTTCGATGTAGGTATGAGTTTTTAATAATAATAATAAAGCACTAAATAGATAAATTTCTGAAATGACAACTTCATTTGACAGTTATCTTTTACTTTGACTGGTGCTCATAAAAATAAATACAGGGCCATAAGATAGGAGAAATATTTAAAAAGAAATTGGCGATAACTCATAAACGGGCTAATCAAAAATATCTAAAGTTATTCTTTTGAATGTGGGTTTTAGTGCTCTTCAATAAACCTAAATAGAATTATTCTCTAAAATAATTAGTGAAGTCAATAATTGACCCCATTAAAATTTACATGGGATTTCCTATGTCCCGCTCGACGATGCAACACCCGGTATATGTTACGGCTAAAGTGGCTACTTAGCTATTTTGCAAAAAGCGCTGTTTTTTTGTTGATTAGGTGTCAGTTTGTGGTGTTGGTTTTGCTATTTGTTTGCAAAATAGCTGGCTAGTTTGAAAACTAGCCAAGTATCCATTTTAGCAGTAACATATATACTTATATCGATTTGGTAATTTTAGAAGTGTGGTTTGAATTTTAACGTATAAAGCTTGATTTTCATGCATCCGTTGTTCGACGATACGTTGATACGATATTAATTTTATTGGTTGAATTTAAAGACTTTGATTGGTTAGAAACGGTTAACCAATCGAAGCCTTTAAATTCAACCAATAAAATTCATATCGTATCATCGTATCGTCGGACAACGGATCCATGAAAATCAAGCTTAAGACAAAGAATAATATAAATGACCAGTTGACTGACAGGGAGACAAAATCATAAGCGGCATACAGTGTTGCCGGTTTTTACGTTTGTAGGAAAATTTGTGAAGAAAAATAATAAACTATTTTAAAATCTTTCACGCATACCACTGAAATAAAGATAATATATCTAAACTAAATATAATCTTTGACATCTCTAGTAAAATGAGTAACTAATTGTGAAAAATAAGTTCCCAACCCTAGATGCAACATTTTCCATAAACGCCTATTTATGCGGTTTGAACTTTTGATGGAAAATCCGGCAATACCGCATAGAAGAAATGTATCAACCCAACTTTTATCTCTTTTTAATACATTTGATTTTCCGTTTTTTTTACGCGTTAAAATCCAGTCCACACTTATATGGGTCTACTATACTTTGAAGATATCGAAAATTTTAGAACATTCCTAAACTCACTTTTTTTGGTCCTGCTGTTGTTAAATAAAAACACGGAACATCTTAACTCGGCCTTTTCGAGATTTTATCTAAATAAGTTCGGGCAAACTACGGTCTTAGTAATGTTTCGGATTCTTGGCGTGGGGTGTCAAATTTATAGCCGTCATTTAACCGTCAAAGATATTCACGACTTTATTCGCCTCGTTCATTTGGATATTTTAGAAGAATATTTGTAGAAGAGATTTATCTGAATATATTCAAGAATGAAACACATACATATGTCCAAATATTCGTTAATTTCATTGATACAGGGTGTTTCAAAAAACATGTACCATCTCTCGTGGGGAGATTCCTCACGTAAAAATAAGATTTATTTTTCATTTCAACATAGGTCCGATTCTGCTTTGTATCGTAGCTACAGGGTGTTAAAGTCTTAATATTTTTTCGATTTATTATAATTTTCTTCCAAGTACCTACTCTTAGCGTTTCGAATGAAATTTTGAGGGTAAAAGTTACTATAAGTGCTATATATTTTAATGCTAAAAAAAGTGTCGATAGTGATTCATCAGGGACGTGCATATGGGTTATCACTAGAATATCTTTCAAAAAAAAAAACATGTGCGCCACTGACTTTTTTCTTTTGATATCAAAATTGTGTGGGCCGTTTAATGCCAATTAAAAGTTACTTCTTGATATTTTGTCGAATTCGGCCTCCTTGATGAGATAAACGCAATTTTATTACTCACAATTAATAAAATTAAAATAAAAGTAAAATTAATAAATTATATATTTTACCTAATTCTCTTATTAAATATTATTACTATTGGTCCAACCTATAGCAATTTCAAATAAAAAAATAATGGTATTTAAGATAATTACAAAAAACCTAATTTTAAAAAGTTTTAACATCCTGTAACTCTAAAACTATGCATTTTCATACCAATGTTAGTAGAATTTTTTTCATATGTTTTGATGAGGAATCAATGAGTACTTATTTCAAACTTTCGCAAGTTAATGATATTAAAATTTTTTACAGGTTGCTATTAGACTTGGAAGAAGGCAGATTAATAAAATTGCGTTTATCTCATCAAGGAGGCCGAAATCGACAAAATATCAAGAGACAACTTTTAATCGGGATTAAACTGCTTTTATAAAACATTTTTTTAGCTTTAAAATATGTCGCATTTACAGTAACTTTTACCCTCAAAATTTCATTCGAAACGATAAAAGTACTTGGAAGAAAATTATAATAAATCGAAAAAATATTAAAACTTTAACACCCTGTGGCTACGAAACAAAGCAGAATCGGACCTATGTTGATATGAAAAATAAATCTGCTTTATATGTAAGGAATCTCCCCACGAGAGATGGCACATGTTTTTTGAAACACCCTGTATATGTTTTTATTTTCATTTATGTTGGGCCAAAACAAATCAACTTACTGTTTTTATTCCACGCTGTTTTATTAAATAAATCTATAAATTAATGATAAAGGTATTAAATAAAATAATTATTTCTAAAAAACAAAACGAAAAATTTGTCAGATGCAGGGAAAATCCAATTAATTTATGAATTTGGCCGCCTATTTCAGGAGCCAAATGTTTTTAATTAAAATTTTATATTACAGTAAATTACAGATACGCTGGTGAAAATATGTGTGTATATTCTTATCGATTTAAATAAATATTTTAATAATTTCAAGTAATTATACAGGGTTGTTCACCACATACGACACGGAGTATTGTAGCTAAACGATGAGATTTTTACAAATTGTAAGTTTGGGGTTCGTTGAAGGACTATTAGAGGTACAATTTAAAAATAATTTTACAAGATACAGAGTGTCCCAAATAAGTAAAAAATATCAAAGTTGTATTTTTTTAAATGGACCACCCTGTATATTATTACATTTTTAGTTTCTACGATTAAAATAAAGGTAAATTTGATTAAGATTTATTACACTTAAACCTTACTTTTTTTACCCATCTCTTTAAGTTTCCGTTGAAAATGCATTTTCTTGTAATTTAGAACTTATTTATCAATATACCCATGGATTATTGACATTTTAGATTATTTTTAAAGAGTACAGATACTAATATTGTCGACATAATTCGTTTATTTCATTAAAAAATAAAAAAATTTGCATACAATGGGCTGTATTATCGTTTTTAGCAAAACGATAATATTACTAGTCTGTACATTTTGTACATTTGTTGCTTTAAAAACAATCTAAAATGTCAATATTTCATGGATATATTGATAAATGAGGTCTAAATTATAAGAAAATGCATTTTCTACGAAAACTTGAAGGGATAGGTAAAAAATGGTATAATACAATTTGATAGACAACTTAATTGTGCATCTGATTCTCCTAAAATATACAGGGCATTCTATTTAAATTAAAGAAGTTGTTGCCGTTTGAAGTTAATAATTATTTAAAGTAAATTTTTAGACACTCTCTATAAAGTAGTATTATTTTTATTATTGCAACACAATAACTGATCAATAAATAAACTTCATTAAATATTTAGTATTAAAAACATTGATACCCTTGGAGAAATAAAGCTTTAAAATTTTTACTGCAATTTCACAAAATTGAAAATATTTCAAAAACGTAATGTTTAAGTATAATAAACCTTAATCAAATTTACCTTTATTTTAATCGTAGAAACTAAAAATGTAATAATATACAGGGTGTTCCATTTAAAAAAATACAACTTTGATATTTTTTATTTATTTGGGACACTCTGTATCTTGTAAAAATATTTTTAAATTGTAGCTCTAATAGTCCTTCAACGAACCCCAAACTTACTATTTGTAAAAATCTCATCGTTTAGCTACAATACTCCGTGTCGTATGTGGTGAACAACCCTGTATATGTACATACGTGTTGCAGTATAAAGATTTAGAAAAACTACACTCCGATGCAAAAAAACGCAACGGATAATTTATTCGTCAAGTTAAACATTTTTTTTTTATTTTTAGCCCTATTTTCATGATTTTTTTAGCAAATTGTATATAAATCTATCAACTTTAATTCATAAACTCAAATTTTTATAAACTTTAGTATTTCGGCTTATTATACAGTGTTAATTGAAGGGTTGTTTTTTACCCTAACTTTTAAACACCCTGTGCAATAATTTCGTGAGTAACTTTTCACAAAATATTATTTTTTCGGTCAGAACCATGTCTCCTGAGCATTTTATTTTTTGATTCATGTCAACACATGCTAATTTGAACGATGGAAAGATCAGCACAAGGAAACTTGAGGATGAAATAGGAATAGATCAGACTACAGCGTTTCGAATTTTGAAACGACATAAATAATATTCCTTCAAATATGAAAAGCACCAAGAGCTACGAGATGGGGACGAAATACGGCGGCAGGCGTTTTGTTTTGATATGATGGAAAGAGCAAACACGGATAGGGAATTTTTAAAAAACATATGTTTCACTGACGAATGCACGTTTACCTTAAATAATGAACCCAATATTCAAAATTATCAATATTGGAACAAAGGAAACCAACACAGGTTTGTCGCAAAAGGACGCAATATCCCCAGAAAGTAAATGTTTGGGCAGGGATATTCGGACACAATATTATCGGGCCATTATTTCTTACGCGAAATTTAAATGCAGAATATTATTTGGAACTACTCGAAAATCATATTTTACCTGCTTTACATGATGCCGCTAGGGAAAATCAGGAAATTTGGTACCAAATGGATGGCTGCCCGGCACATAGAACCCTAGCTGTTCGGGAATATTTAGACAATAGTTCTTCAGTCTCCTGATATTTCGCCAAATGATTTCTTTCTCTGGGGCCATTTAAAAAACAGGATATACAAGAATAGAAAATACCCAAATCTAGGCGAGTTAAAAAACGCTATTTCTGCCGAATGCAATAGAATTTCAGTTTACCAATTAGCGAATGTAAGAAGAGAATTTTATGATCGCCTGGGTTATTGTCTAGCAGTCGATGGAGGAATATTTGAACGCCTTCTTAAATCCTATAGTTCCTAAACTAAGTTCCTGATTAATAAGTTATTGAATATTGTAATAATACTATAATTAACTTTGTAATTGATTACTTTATTTTACTTTAATTCATATTAATTTGTATTTATAAATACATCTTTAAGATTTCCGATGTAGGAATGAGTTTTCAATAATAATAAAGCACTAAATAGGTGAATTTCTGAAATGACAACTTCATTTGACAGTTATCTTTTACCTTGACTGGTGCTCATAAGTAAATACAGGGCCATAAGAAAGGAGAAATATTTAAAAAGAAATCGGCGATAACTCGTAAAGGAGCTAATCAAAAATATCTAAATTTATTCTTTTGAATGTGGGTTTTAGTGCTCTTCAATAAACCTAAATAGAATTATTCTCTAAAATAATTAGGGAAGCCAATAATTGACCCCGTCCGACGATGCAACACCCGGTATAGACGGAAGTAAGAAGAAGTTGCACTTCAAATATGCGCACGTAGTGCACACATAATTTTTTTTGGTATTAACTCTCTTAAAACCAAATCACAGATTTATTTTTTTCACAAAAGATTGCATTGAATTTAACGTATAGAAAAGCATACCTTTACTAAGAGTTACTACTAAATTGCAGCGACGCACTAGAGTAAGCTTTCTGTATTTTATTACAGAAATAAATAGGATACTCTTGCACATTGAAAAAATATCCCGCATCACAGAACACTACGAACAGGTAATATATCCGCCGTCAAACCAATTTAACGCATTCCTGCCTTTATCAGCGTTATAGGCGGTAGCATTTGGAAAATTAGTAAACATAAACAAAACGAAGCTTTCGACGTTTCTGGCATTCCGAGGTTGAGGAATTACCGTGGAGACTGTAATCATTGTTTGTGATGAAAGAGAAACTATAATGTCTTATTTCTTCAAGAAAAATATTGTTAAAGATACTTTCGAAAAAGTGGTTAGTGTTGACCGAGGTGTTAACCAATATCAACATTTTGTCAAACCATTTATAATTAATAAAACAAATTGGTTATATTAACCCTCAGATGCAAAAAAACGCAACGGAGAATTTTTTCGTCATTTTGTGTCAACGATACAGGCTTGGTTTTAATAAATATTAGTAACACTAACAGAACTAAGGATATAAAAAAATAACTGAAATAACTAATTGTACAAGACATAATACCACAGTTTAAAGTATATACAGGGTGTTTCAAAACAAATGCGAAAAACTGTAGGGGGTGATTCCTTGTTCAAAATAAAGGGTAGTTTGCTTTATAAACGTTGGCCCAAAAGTCAACCATTAGGGAGATATCGCGGTACAAAGATGGCGGAATTTTAATGTTTTTATTTTTTATCTTGAAAACGAAAAGAGATATTATGATATGATATATAAATGAAATTTTATGGAAGCATTACTGTTATAAAAACACACTTTCAGGTAATTTTTTTACTTTTTTAAAATGAGTGGAAGGGGTTGAAATAAACTACCCCTATCATTCTTGTTAACGAAATTTAAAGAAAAATCTTATCAAACACATGCAAATGCTTTAATTTGGATAGTTTAGTTTGTTTAGAAACTTTTATACCTCTTGTGTTTTTTTTTGATAAAACTCACCGATTGGAAATTAAAAATAAAATGTAAAGCATTACATGTCAGGACAAAACCATTTTTAGATTAAGAATCTAGTGATAATAACGATAATAATAATCATCTAGATAATAACGTATTGCAGTAGAGTAATGTCAAATAAAATAATATTAGGAACATCCTAAAAAGTAACAGCGGCCGACTAGATTTTTTCCTAAAAAAATTACAGCAGCCCACTAGATTCTTTATCAGAAAATGTTTGACATGTCCTGACATGTAATGCTTTACATTTTATTTTTTAATTTCAAATCGGTGAGTTTTATCGAAAAAATACAAGAGATAAAAAAGTTTCTAAACAAACTAAACTATCCAAATTAATTTTTTTGCATGTGTTTGATAAGATTTTTCTTTAAATTTCGTTAACAAGAATGATAGGGGTGGTTTATTTCAACCCCTTCCACTCATTTTAAAAAAGTGAAAAATTTACCAGAAGGTGTGTTTTCATAACAGTAATGCTTCCATAAAATTTTATTAATCTATCTCTTTTCGTTTTCAAGATAAAAAATAAAAACATTATTTTTCCGCCATCTTTGTACCGCAATATCTCCCTAATGGTTGACTTTTGACCCAACGTTTATGAAGCAAATTACCCTTTATTTTGAACAAGGAATCACCCCCTGAAGTTTTTCGCATTTGTTTTGAAACACCCTGTATAATACTTTGTATTTGACTAGACGTCGATTCTTAAGGTGGGTATTCACTTGCAACAAAACACTCCGAACGAACGTACGTTGCGCCGAACCGAACCGAACGCGCCAAACATTTTTCGAAGCTTGTCGGTAAACGGGATTTGCTCAAAAGAATTTGTTCGTTGGCCGGTGTTCAGTGGATACGGCAGTTTTGAACGTTCGTTGTGTTTGTGGTGCTTTTAAACTGTGCCTAGCTATGGAGTGGAACAGAGAAAAGTGTTTAGAGTTAATTGATGAGTTTGAGAAGCAGCCTATTTTATGGGACCCGACAAATAGGACATATTATAACAAAGTAAAGAAGCATGATGCTTGAGTGGCAATTGCTAATAATATAGGGTGCACCGCAACTAGAACCTACTAAGCATATTAGATTCTCAAAATCCTCTAAAAAAGGCCATATTTTGACGGCGCAAAAAGAGGCGTCTTGCCCACATTTTTCGTTCTTTCCTTTTTTTTTCTCTTTTTTGTTACCCGCTAATGCCTCTATAATTAAAAAAAAACACCAGCTGCTATGGTAATATCAGATGCATCCATGTCGACAAACACACTAACACTGATTACTGGCGGGAACGCAGCGAACACCGCAAACAGGCGGAACGCTCCGCGCAAAATATTTTGTTGCACGTCGTTCAGAGTGCGCCCGGAAAATGTTTTGTTGCAGATTGTTTGGAGTGCGCGGCGCGTTTGGTTCGTTCGGAGTGTTTTGTTGCAAGTGAATACCCACCTTTACATATGAGGCTGCAAATATACTGTGTTATTTTTTCTCATTCTTCTTCAAGGGCCAAGCGAATATTCATAATTTCGGCCATCTTCAACAAGATCAATTACTTTTGCGCAATCTTCGACACTAAGAACTATATTAAATCGTACGCAACATTAAACACCACAGCCACCTCGTCATTATGAAGAATAACATCAAAAACTAACGATAATTGAAAAAATTGCAAAATGTTTATGGAAAGTTCATTTATGCTCTTAAAAATTAACCAAGGGATGTGTTGACATGAGTCAAAAAGCAAAATATTCAGGAGACATGGTTCTGACCGAAAAATAATGTTTTAGAAAAATTTCATCACGAAATTATGGCACAGGGTGTTTTAAGGATAGGGTAAAAAACAACTCTTCGATTAACCCTGTATAATAAATCAAATACTAAAGTTTATAATAAACTGAGGTTACGAATTAAAATCGAAATATTTATATACAGCTTGCTAAAAAAATTAAGGAAATAGGTATAAAAATAAAAAAAATATAATATTTTAAACCCTAGACCAAAAATTTTTCTGTTGCATTTGTGCATCTCAGTGTATTTACTCTTTTTGTTAACTCGTAAGTTGACTTGGTTATCAATTTTTTCATATTTTTTATTCTAATATTGGGCAACGGCATAGCTACCTCGAAACACCGGTTCCCATTCGAACACCGAAGTTAAGCGACGTAAGGCGATACTGGTGGATGGACGGGTGACCGGTTCGAAACTCTGTGTCGTGCTGTTGTTCAAGGGAAAAGTGTAAAATCTATTGATATACACTGCTCATTCACGCCGGTTCGAGTCCGGATGAAAATCGGATATCCCGTGAGTAAGAGTTGATTTAGACACTTCCTAAGTCGGTAGGCCTTTGACCATGATATGGCCGAGGACCGCGGTTCGGATTCCGCGTAAGCAAAGTAGGCCCCGTCCAGATTAGCCCTGGCATCAAAAAGGAGACGTTAACTGAAATCTTTACTTTATTCTAATATTGAAAGGTTTTAACCTAAAATCAATTTTTAAATAAAAATACAACAATAAAAAAATAATTTTCTATTGATATTTTACAATAAAGTACCGAAAATAAGAAAAGAGCGAATATTTTAGAATTATTCAGAAAATCACGTTACGTCAAAGCCAAAACTTGTAATCTCGTAGACATGCGGAATTTTCTCGGTTTAGCAAGAAAATTCTTCTGCCATTTATCAGTTTTCTTTATGCTATTTTTCTCGCTTTCGTTTTTTCTTGTTAAAGTGATGATTCGAATAACGTGAGCTGTGTTCGATAATCACCCACAGTGAAATTAAATATGTTCTTGTCTTTAATTTACAAATTTTACACTAACAACTTATTGGTCAGATATATTCTTGAGTTATAACAAGTTATAACTCATCATACAGTCTTAGTGCTATGACAAAAACCAGTATTTGAGACGGCTTCACAGAGGCCAGCTCTTCGACATCAGCCGTACCAATGTTTATGGGACGAATGGTTGTCGTCTCGGCGCACTCAGCAATAAGGTGTTCTGGTTTTTTCCCATTTTCCCCACAGAATCTACATTCGCCGTTGTTTTTCAGCTTCAATCTACTGAGGTGTTCGTTGAGGAGACAGTGTCCTGTTAGAAACTTCGTCATAATCCGAATATTGTTTTTACTTAAATCAAGGAAAATCTTTGATTTTTCTCGGTCGTAAGTTCTAAGGAACTTTTTCGAGTGTCTTAGACCGTTGGATGATTCCCATTCCAAGTTAAGGATGGAGTCTTCCAGGTTCTTCAGTTTCTCTTTAAATTGGTTTCCGCTTAGCAAGCAGAACGGTTCTGATCCAGTTAGAGGAGTGTTCGTTCCTTTTCTAGCTAGATCGTTTGCTTTTTCATTGCCTTCTATCACTGGGTGAGCGGGTACCCAGAGTAGGATGCTTTTATTTTCTTTGCCTAATTTGTCCAGTTTCTCTAAGCACTCTTTGACCAACTTCGAATTGATGGTTACTATTATATTAATTGGTGGTTACCATATTGAAGAAATTTTCATTCTTTGATTGCTAAGGAAGTTATAGTTGTTGGATATAAACCAGCTTTATCTATTTCCAATAAGGTTCCTTGTGGAGAACCCGCGAGCTTCCGTCCACTTTATGTTGGGCTGCATGGAAAACACATCTACATCTGACTTGTCCTATATTTGTCGTAATGGGAAAGTGTATTGGTTTTATTTAATATGTGCTTTGTATAAGGCATCTTCAGCATCCGACGAAATAACCATATTTCAAAGGCTTCAATTTTCCTTATTCTAGTCTCTTTCAGGATCCATCAGGATTCCATTCCATATAAGAGCACAGAACAATATATTCAATGTTAGATCTATTGCAAAAGATTTGGGCTTGCTCTATCCTTTATTCTCCACATCCTGATACAAATCCTCACTAATTGTTCTATGTCATTTAGGTTTACTTTTTTTTAGATATTGTGAATGATAAACTAAAAACATTAAAAAATCAACGTAAACTAAAAAGTATAAAGTGTAATTGAAACCACTAATTGCAAATGTTAGCAAATTAATGTGTTTACGTTTTATGGAAATAACTCTACAAAATGGGTATTAAAGAAAGCAAAACATTTCACGATATTCCTCTACCTTAAGTAAGTATTCCATCTCGGATAGCGTGACAAGATATCATTTTTCAGTTTGACAAATATTGTTCGAGAAATAGGAGAGCCTGGAACACGGAACGCAGCCTCACATCTGACGGTATTGCCTAGTGCAATCTGGCAAATATTCGCCACCGCTGTCATTGGGGCTGTCGTCGCTCGCGAAGAAAAGCGATATTAAGCAGAGGGGTCGGTTTTGGGAAATTGCAGCTAATATTGAATTCGAGAGCGGAGTTTACCAAGTTTCGGTTTTCTAATCGATTTATCACTCCTAAAACTGCCACTGAAACAATGTTGACTTTTATTGTGCAGATAAAAACTTGCAGTTCTGTTTGTACTTTATACAGAAACTAAAGTAGCTAAAAGTAGCTCAAATAATAAGAAGTAGCTGAAAAGTTATAGTAGCTAATAATAAGAAAATATTTAATTTTTAAAGAGAAATACAAAAAAAAATCAGATAAGGCGCGTTTTGTTGCAGTATGAAGCATAATATGACGGGTTTTGCTACAGCAAGATATTTGCATCTTAACTTGAAATTATTAGGTAAGCTATTTTATTAAAAAAAGGGATTTGAAATGGATAAAACGTCAATAGTAATATTATACTTCTGTAAAAATACTATGAAAAAATGCAGGAAATTCCAACAATAATGACAATAAAAAGCCAACATAAGTGGATAAGACGGATTTTACTGCAGTAACGTAATTTCTAGTGTATTTTATATAGGAATAGATGATTTTTGCGGCAGTTTGGAACTTGGGACTATATTGATGTAAATTTTAGGGTCCACTATTAATATATTGTCGCGTCGGATAAACTGCTAACTCCATTACCCCTAATTTTACAGGAGACCAAAAAAACGGTACAAAAAAATATTTACACATGCAGGAAATATATTCATGCGTTAATATGATAAAGAGATAAGAATTGTATTTGCTGGGGAACAATAAAACTCAATATATATTTCGTGTTACTTTATTTTTTTACAATAGGGAGACAGCAGATATTCGTCTTGCAGAAATAAGAAATAAAAATGTATTTCTGGAGATAGCAGATTTATTGTTTGAAATTTTGAAAATGGAATTGAATATTACCCAAACATATTTAGAAATAATCAATTAAATTAAAAAAAATATGATATTCATAACCATATATTTATAATATCGTGGCGTCGGCGTCGGTCTGGCATCAACATACACAAGTCCAAAAACGAATAATTTTTTAATACATTTTTAATGAACTAAAATAGCGCCATTTTGGACTTAATGAATATGAAAGTAATTTACAAATTAAACTTATAGTTTTTAGAAGATATGGTAGGTTTTCCTGGATATTGCTGAATATTTTGGAAAAAATCTAGTCAAATGATATTACATTAGCCACTTGTAAATTTGTCGAAATTTTATTGACAAGATACTTAGCCTAATTTTTTACGAGAGTTTATTAAATTTTTATTATTTTTTTCCTTAACTTTTTTAATTTTTAAAGATTATATCTCATTTACGTGGAAAAACGGTGAAAGAAATAAAATTGATTAGGTATTATTAATTCATTTAATTCTAACACTCATTTAATTCTGCTGTTAATTCATAGCAGCTCTGTCTTTGTTTTATGTTATGTTGAGTAGGTCCCTTATGAATTTCTACGGAAGACCTGATAAAAGATTCAAAGAAAATAAATAGGAAGATAGGTAACCTTAATCTAATTCAACTCATGGTAATCAGTATGCTATTTTTGATTTTTTGAGATTTGTTGCTATTAAAAGAAAGATTAAAAAATCAAAATACATGTTTTCTACCTAAAGAAATTGACAATTTTCTACCTAGAGAAAATTACGCTGCCAAATAATTTTCTGTAGCTCTATACTTGACATAATGTTTTATGCCAAGTCTATAATAATTAAAAGTAAATTAACAAAAAAAATAATTTTAAAACACTAATTTTTATTAGGTTTTTATTTATTACATTTGAAGTTGACAGATTTGTTAATTTAGTGTCAAAATATCCCTGTTACCAATAAAATTAATTTTTTAAATCTTCTTTAGAACTTTTTTGACAAATACTTACTTTTCTTTTTACTTACGTATCCGGTTTATAGTTTGTTAGCCCAGTAATAGGCTACGTCCAATGCTAGCCAGCCATAGGTCGTCGAGGGTAGTGGGGGCAGGCAGGACATTGAAGAATATGTTCCATCTCCTGAAAGGCGCCGCAGTTGCATTTTTCATCACTTCTGTCCAGCAAACCCCATTTGATCAGATTGGATTTTACTGGGGCCACTCCAGTTCTGATACGGTTGAGCATTCTCCAGGTTTTCGAGTCGCTAGAAACACCATTTGGTGCACTGAGAGAAAAAACGTTGTAAAATAAAAAAAAATGCTAATGAATCAAATAAAATCAAACATATTTTGGCCTCATTAATGGTCATAATTGAATTAATAAGACATCTATTGATTTTATGCATATTATACTCGTACATATAAAACATACATGATCATTGTCATTGTTAGTGGTATAATAGATTTAAAATAAAAATGCTGCCTATTTGATTTAAATAAATATATATTTGTTTATTAGTGTTTTCCTTTTGTTTTTCAAATACATTCCTTTTATTTCAAGCCTTTCTCTTTATATTTTGAAGTGATTTTTAATGATTTATTAATATGTGACTTTGTTTAAAGCTTGAGTCGATTTTAATCGAATAGGATCAGTACTAACAATTTAAATGAAATGAATATCAATCAGTAAAATACCTTTATTTCGAAATTAATCTTTTGGTGATAAGTTGGTAAATACAATTGTGTTAAATGTCTTCCAAAATAAAAAATAATAGATACAATCGGCTCACGGATATTCACCGGTATCCCGGTGAATTTTGTCTAGTGACGAATGGTTTTTGTAATGTCCTGGAATTGATCTGCCTTTATTAGATTCCTTCAAAGGTCACAGAGATTCTGAAAAAAGAAAGCAACGTTTAGTTAGGTTAGGTTAGGTTGATTATTCTAAACAACTACTAAAACAACACATTACCTGTAAACAATACAATTCTCCTTTTTGTCACTAACAACTGTCATACAAAATAAATACCATTGTACTACATTGCATTCAAAATAATAGAACGCGACAAAAATCATATAAAAACGTGTGGTTGATCGGGCTTATCGCGTCAATCTCGCCAAACACCATCTTTCGATGTCCATCTCGAATGACTTTCTATTGGAAAGAATTAATCACGTGGCAATATCCTACCAGAAATGTATTTAAACTGTTAGCAATTCTTATAGAAATAAAATACTCTCGTGCTTAAAAAAATTATTATAAGGACGCCTTATTGGAATAAATAGAGACGCAACACAAAAATAATAAGGCTATGCCAGTTTATTTTGAACGTGGTTCTTTTAAAACATATAGGGTTATAATTACTTTAAAAGGACTAAATATTAGATATCCGATAAATAGTATTCACTTTATTTCGAATGCTTTAATTTTTATTTTGTATAGAAAACAATATTATATTATCAGCAATCGTTTATGAAACAAATAATTAGGTAAATCGAATTCCATAGAACGAGTTAATTATTTTAACGTGATTTATTGTGCATTTTACAATGCATTTTTTTTCTGAGTGTGGGTCATCTCTAAGTGGGTAGTGGGAGGGAGGTTCATACAGGGGGTTGCTTAGTAAACAGCGCAGCGTCTGGATTTAAGTCTACTTGGGCCGTACTCTTGGCCAAAAATTGAGTGACGAACATCAAAGGTTTGTTTTAGTTTCTCAGTGTGTTCATGAGCTTTCCGGCGTAAATCGGGGATTGTAAAATCTGCGATAAACTTTGACAAATAACAAAATGTATTTGAGACGATTTTATAGAGGTTAGTTCTCCATCTCCGATATCAGTCGTACCCAAGTGTATGGCACCAAAGTATGGCACGAATGGTTGTCGTCTCGGCGTACTCAGTGATGAAGAGTTCCAGGTGTTTCTCCATTTTTTCCCTCATTTCCCCGTTGCGAAGAAAATTCACATTTGTCAATTGATTTATACTTATTTGGAAATTATTTGGAATTGCAGCCTTAATCTATCAAATTGTCATCTTTCGTATTGGGTATGTTTCATATGATTTTATAAAAACATCCAAATTAAACTATTTAGTTAGATTCAAATTTGTTTGAGAGTCAGAAAATTATTTCTCATTAGAAATATCCTACATCACAACTTGACAACTATCCTACTTTCATTCAACTCCACCCAACGAATAACAAAATATAATTACAAGTACAATCACTTTAAAAGAATGTTTTAACTATATATGATCTAATCTAACTGAAACTGTTTATGTATGTCGTGTTTCCACGTTTCTATGAAATTTAACAGTAAATGTTTTAAATTCACCGTCACCCTATGAAAGGGCTGATTACTCACCCTTGACGTAATAACGTTATTTTTACCGGAATGATTCATAACTCGAACGGATAATAACTTCCAAGGGTTAATAAAAGTATTCGCCTAGCGTGTGGCACCAATAATGATGACGGTTATAAATTTTTAGAAATAGTTTGTTTTTAGAGAAATTTACAACTCTATTTTTAAAAATATCACTTCGATGTATGTGACACAACACAAAATTGGGAAGTTTTCGAAAAAAAAATCAATATAAGCTTATTTGTGTAAGTATAAGAAACATTTTATTCCTTGCTTTATTTTCACGGTCATTGCCTTGAATTTATTTTTGAATACCCGATTTAAATAAAAAAAATTCTAAATTAATCACACAGCATAAGCGCAGCGCTGCCAAATTTAGATGTTTTGCAGGGTAAATAAAAAATAAGACACTTTTATTTTATGTGTTGTTTTGGTAAATTAATTTTATGATTATGATGATATAAATAAATATTTTCGGTTATTCTATTAGCTTAGCAAATTTGTATCCAGATGGTTGCATTGAGTTCTTAATAACTGTGTATTTTTTTACTGTAAAAAGCTACGTTGACACGGGTAGTGAAGCACGATCGTGGTCCACACTTTCGTGGACCACGCCTCATGTCAACAGTAGATTCGTGAAAGAAGAATCGAAACGAATGAATACGAAAGACGCCACGATCGTGAATAAGCAAATGAAACGTGTTAGATATTTCACGAATCAAATCGATAGTAAATGAGAAGTCGCAGAGAAAGTTGAGGTAAAAAAGGCATTTTAGAAACATTAGAAAATATTGATTGACTTCCGATCATAATCTTTGTTGCAAAAAAAAGTTCGAATGTTTAATTGTTACATTTTTTTTAAATATATTTTAGTATATGATTATAAAAATTAACTTCATGTGCATAACAAAACCATAATTAAAATAAATATAAATTGAATTTTTATATACAGTAATGACACTCGCAAGTAAATTAGAAATATGTCTGATCAAAAGACGTAAAATAGTAAATATTGGCAAACTCTGTGACTCTGTGAATAGATATTGACATGAATGCCACAATTAATTACTTTCACTCGTCTTTTAATGTCGTAATATTTGGCACATTAGTGTACAATTTTCCACGAAAGGAACTTTATAGAAGACTGGCACGTTTGCCGTGTAAACAGCCTACGATCGCTGGACGATTTTCGTTTTTCACGAATGGCTTTTTGGTATTTTCGTAGCTCAAGAAAGTGTGAGACACTAGCGTGCTTCGCTACCCGTGTCAGCCTGGCTTAATGCTACTTTTTAGAGTAATGATATATAAAACAACCCCAGAGTTCCCAACTGGCAAAGGAGTACGACAGGGAGACGCGATATCCCCAGAGCTGTTTACAGCAATATTAGAAGAAATCTTCCGTCAACTGGACTAAACCAACAAAGGATTAAAAATAGATGGAGAATATCTTAACCATCAAAGATTCGCTGATGACATAGTCCTAATTACCAATAGTCTTGAAGAACTACAAGCACAAATTAATGAACTAAATTCAGCCAGAAATAAAGCGGGTCTCAAAATGAATTTAGCAAAAACTAAAGTAATGTACAACGCACTAGTGGAAAGAAAATACATTCTAATAAATAACACAACACAGGAAATAGTAGAATAATATACATATTTGGGACAACTAATACACAGCTCGGGATATCTACTACCAGAAATCAACAGAAGAATTAAGTTACCATGGAGTACTTATGGAAGAAACTCAATCATGTTCAAATCTAGAATGCCACTGTCTAAAGAAGAAAACATTCGACCAATCTGTACTGCCAGTCATGACCTATGTATGCGAAACCTGGACATTTAAACTGACAAACGGGCAATACTGTCATCCACAGGGTCAAATCCCTAAAATTGCTATGGGCAGGACACATGGCAAGAAAAACAGACAACAGATGGACCACAAAAATTATAGATAGCATGGTACCCACAGGGAATTAAGAAACCCAGAGCAAGACCGAACCTGAGATGGGACCATGGTATTAGGAAATTAGCAAGGATAACTTGGGTCCGCATAGCCATCAATAGTCAACAATACAACTACAAAGAGAGTATATGAGGGAAGCTACACCATAATGATTGGAAATGCTTGAATAAGTTGAAAATGATGATGATGAATGCTACTTTTTACAGTCCACCAAACCAAACCAAACTAATAATCGTGAAAAGAATAAAACCATCAAAACTTACATACATTGTGTCAATTTTAAAACTTCCCACCCTTAATAGATTTCTTGCAGTTAAAATTATGAAAAATCGGAAAGATACGTCAATTTTATTTGTGACGGGGACACTTTAAATTAATATTTTTAGCCCTTTTCTTTCAACCCCCTAGGAGTGATAGATGTCACCTTTAAAATCTTAAATGGGAATGGGTGTCAAGTGGCACATCGTTTTAAAGGGCGTTTAATTCTCTTTTTAGTGGTATCCTTCTTTGTTGCTTTTTGTCCAGAGGTTTCCGAATAATCCTCTGTTTCAAACCTGCAGAAACAATTAAATATGTCTGCATTGAGATTTTGGTTTTCAGGCTAGTTAAATGATTGAAATGGATCTCCTTGTAGTACAAATAATGATTAGAATATTAGGTTACATCACTTACGCCCTATCTTATAAGTTGTTTAAAATGTTGTCTGGACGCCGTTTTTTTTTTCGATCATACGGTATAAAGAAGCGTTCCCTTTAAAAACATGCAAAATTATTGTTTGTTGAGAGTACAAGGAGTCCAAAAAATATTTGAACACGGGCCCGCGACTTCTTCGCTACGTCACTGAATCCAAAGATTGTTCTTACTTAATTTAAGGAAAATCTTTTTTTGATTTTTCTCGGTTGTAACTCCTGGAAAATTTCTTCAAGTGTCTTAGATCGTTTGAAGATTCCCATTCCATGCTGTGTTCCATATTCTTAAGTTCTGCTTTAAGTTGGATTCTATTTGGGAAGCAGAACCGATCTCTTAGCGGAGTGTTCGCTCCTAGAGCATTTGCTTTAGCATTACCTTTTATCCATTGGTGGGCTAGCACCCAGAGTAAGAGGACTATATTCTTTGCTTAACCTGTTCAGCTTCTCTAGGTATTCCTTGGTCAACATTGAATTGATGGTTACACAGTTGGTCGCTTTTCATGCTGCTTGACAATCGGATAAGATGGCTATTTCTTCTTTCCGCTAGTTCCTATCCTCGTTCCTATCTAAGATAAGTATCATTGGGTGTAAATAAACTACTTATTTGTGCTGTAAAATAAGTGAGATATAGGTAATCCAAAATCAACGAAATATTTTGGTCCTTCGAGCCCTCAAGCGCGTCCCTTTCGTCTTCCCCCGTTCCCGCTTCGCCCTTTTGCGCTGCGTGCGATCCGCGCTCGTCGCGACTCGCAACCGGCTCCCAAACTTCTCTAAAATCGCGGCGCCCGCTTCAGTCGCATCTCCACTACCGCACGGAGAACGTACGAACGTAACGCCGCCAAACGTAACGACACTATCGATATATTTTACGCGCGCGACATTTCTTCCGAAAATTTTTCTCGATCCGAATTTTTTTACAATTTTTTTACCTTAAAAAAATGAGCAAGTCGAACCGGTTCCTCCTAATCTAGTCGCGCGTACCGTCCCCATGGTTTCGGGCCCTTTAACCGGCCACCCTCAGGGGTGCAAGGAACCACCACCTCTACGCCGGTGGTTCGCCTGTTTGTCGCAAATCTGTCTGGCTGTGTGTGTGTTATGTATGTGCGCGTTGTCCTACAACCTTTTGGAGCAGAGCAGTGTGTTACGTATGAAAGTGGAGAAGTTGGAGACGCGGGTTGCAGTACTGGAGGAGAAAGTTGGACCGGACGCTGATGTCTATTTGGAGAAAGTGAGGAGGGTGACTGTGGAAAATTTGAGGGGCAGGGTGGTGCGGGACCTGGCTGCCAGGGTTAGGAGGGAGACGCCGGAGTGTTTATGTCCAGCAGGTGAGTCCAGTTTGTTTTGGTGATGTTGGAGTCCATCCAGATGTAGGCTTTAGGCTGGTTATAGGAAGAAATTTTCGACTCAAATGTGAAATTATTGGTGCGGAATAAAAATATCTTAATATTTTTCAAAATATTATTTTCACATCATTCACTATTAGATATCATCAACAACATTTTTTGTGCTTATTATAGTAGCTAAAATATATCTACTATCCAGAACTTCGGTTGAGTATGTACTTTTTTTGCATAGATTGCAACTATTCTGCTTTTAGGTAATTTTTTTTGTAAATGATCCAAAATAGAAGGACATTTTGGTACAGAAAGGAAATATGGATTTTAACCAATTAATTCTTCTGTTTTTCTGTCACATTATCTAATGACAGTTTTACTTCTTATAGTAACTAAAGTGTATCTAGAATTTTTGTGGAGGTCATAACTATTTTGCAAAACACTAATATTTTGTCTGCAGAATCTGGAATATTTATTTTCTGTAGTTAAGATGATATTATACAGGGTGGCCCATAGAAAACGTTCCGCAAGGCATAACGGGCAGGGTAGTTTTTTTTTCAGAAAATCCAAAAACACGTCAATTTTGTTTGTCAGGGGGACAACACTTTTGATTGCAAAATCTTCAATCCTCTAAGCGGGGGTGTCATCCCCCAACTTTTTTTAAACGGAAAGGGGGGTCAAGTGGCGCCGCAATGAAAAGAGCTTTCTATTCTCTATATTTCCCCGCTTCGTGTTTGAAAATCGGTAGAGTCATTGAGAAAATATAAAGGATTGAAATTTGAAAAGTTTATTTAAACATTTATCAGAGTAAATGATAAGGATAAATTTCTTCGACCAATTTGCTGTTTTTTCTTATTATTTCTAGATGTTTACGCATTTTTTCACTTGCCACAAGGTTGAACGATCAGGTGCGGTAGTTGCTAGATAGCTGTTCTGTGACTTGTGCGTTCAAGTTCTTCTCAATATCGTTAAACTTTTTAACAATTATGGTTTACTCACTTGCAGAAAAAGTGGAAATAATCGAACTTTACTTTAAAAATAATGAATGTGTCAATCGGTTTGCGTAGATATTCAATGAACGCCATCCTGACAAACACCTTCATGGCAAAATTGTTCGCGAGTTAGTATCAAAATTTCGCGAAACTGGTTCCGTTATGAATAAAAAGAGGCAGAGGGAAAATCCTGTAGTAAATGAAATTATGGAGGTATTCGTATTGGGCCAAGTTGCCATGGATAGTACGCTGAGTACCTACAAGAAAATTAGCCAATGAGACCGGCGTGAATCGTACAAGTGCCACCCGTACAAAATTCAGTTGGTATAAGAACTCAACGAAGACGATTTTAATCGTCGCGGGCTGGTATTTTTGGAAATTCTATTGTAGGTCAGTTTAACGATATTGAGACCGCACCTGATCGTTCAACCTTGTGGCAAGTGAAAAAATGCGTAAACATCTAGAAATAATAAGAAAACACAGCAAATTGGTCGAAGGAATTTATCCTTATCATTTACTCTGATAAATGTTTAAATAAACTTTTCAAATTTCAATCCTTCATATTTTCTCAATGACTTGACCAATTTTCAAAAACGAAGCCGGGAAATATAGAGAATAGAAAGCTCTTTTCATTTGAAAAAAGTTGGGGGATGACACCCCCGCTTAGAGGGTTGAAGACTTTGCAATCAAAAATTGTCCCCCTCACAAACAAAATTGACATGTTTTTGGATTTTTTGAACAAAAAATATCCTGGCCGTTATGCCTTGCGGAACGTTTTCGATGGGCCACCCTGTATAGTTTGTTGTCAACCGAGAATGCAACTTAGAAACACATGTTGGTGTTGAACGGTGATATGAACTTTAACTAATGGTAAATTCTTCTGTTTTTCTGTCATATTATCCAATGCCATTTTTACTAAATAGAATAACTAAAGCATATTATCTTTTGGGTTTTCGTCATGGTTAGTCCAAAAATATTTTGAAGACATTGGTACATTTTCTGCAGAATCGGAATCGTTTCTGTTCTGTAGGTTATGATATTTTGGTGTGAATGGTGCTAGAAAGACATGTTGGTGCAGAATGGAAATATGAACTTGAATAATAGTACATTCTCCTGTTTTTCTGTCATATTATCCAATGACATTTTTGATTATCAGAGTAACCAAAACCAATCTAGAACTTTGGTTAGTCCACAAATAGTATATTGAATAGCATTGAATCATTTTCTGCAGAATCAGGAATATTTCTGTAAAAAACAAGCCACCTTTTTTGGGTAAAACAAACAACATTATTAGAAAACAATAAAACATAAAAGTGTAAACATAAACACAAAAACACTATACAGGGTGAGTCTTAAATAAGTGCAAATATTTTTAGGGCTGGTAGATCTCGATAAAAGAAACATATTTTTTTACCGTTTTTCAAATAAGTCCAACATATCCGAGATATTTTACATACTTTAAAAATTAAAAAAAAACTTGTTTGCTTAAATTTTGAGAACCACTGGATATTTTCTGAGTTTTCTTTCTTGTAAATTTAATCTATTACCTACGCTGTCATATTATTAAGGAATTATAGGTTTTAACTAAAATTGGTCAAGTGCGAGTCGGACTCGCGCACGAAGGGTTCCGTACCATTCATTTTCTATACAACATTAGACACTATATTATTATAAACTCTTTTTCCGATTTAGCTGAAATTTTGAATGCGCTTATAAGAAATTTAAAAAAAATGGAGAAACACATTACTAAAAATTGTATTAATCAATAATAAATATGTAAAAAGTAAAAATAAATATGTAAAAATTAAAAAAAAAAAACGATTAAAAAAAGTCGTCTGGACTAGGATTCGAACCTGCCTTACTACGGCTCCAACGTCATAGCAGCGTATAGTGAGTCCTAACGCTTTAACCACGAGGACTTGAAAGATTCTATGTAAAATTCTTACTTAAAAGATAATGTTTAGTGAAAGTACTTTTTTATTTATAAACATTTATTTAATTCTGTTTTTAGTATTTGTTCTTATAGCGGCAACATAGATACATTATCTGTAAAAATTTCAACTGTCTAGCTATAACGGTTTATAAGATAGACCTTTGTGACAGACGGACGGACGGACGGACAGCGAAGCCTTAGTAATATGGTTTCCATTTTTACCCTTTGGGTACGGAACCCTAAAAAACTAAAAAAAATCCATATTTAAAAAAAATTGTGATCATATCGTGATTCTGGGATTCAAATATACTACCCCTAAAAATATTTGCACTTATTTAATACTCACCCTGTATAATATAGTAGGTATTTTAAGTGCAATTTAGCTAGTAACAATCTTTATATACTTTTTAATAATTTTTGCTATATCTCTCGACCTTTTATAATAACATTAATGTCCCCCACCAAAAAACCTTTTGAAGTTTCACCAGTTTCTTCCAAAACTTCCTGGTTTCACCAGTTTCTTCCAAACGATACTTCCGAAGTAAGAAAGACTTATTTCTCAAAGTTAAACATTAATCCTTAGGGCAAAATAAAAAATAACTCGTTATTTACTTATTATTTTTTCATCCCTAATGTAATTAACGAAGAAGAAAGCGAAACAAGGGCGGAATCATGATTTACGTCACGATATTAAAGTCCGGCAACGGTTTTAATTTTAGTATCGCCGCCAAGTCCGTGATTTACGAACAAAAATTGAATTATCTTCCTACAGTTTCGCGCAAAAAATAGCAACGAAGCGTTAATTAGTTATGAATACAGATAAATTAGGTTTTTATTCGATTATTGCTAATTTTTGTTTGTGTGTTTTTCGTTTGTTAATTTGCTTAAACAACAAATAATCATGTTTGGTCGTATTGATTAGCTTTATAGGTAGACGGCTTATTCACTGGAGTATTTTGAACGTTTAATTTCGTTAATAGAAGTACTATAGTAATAATAATGATGTCAATTTGTCTCTGTTAAATGACATATGTCTTTACGAACCTAACTTAAAGTATATCAAATAAAATCCATAAGTTCTAACGAAACAAGACATAGGCATGTCTTACATAGAAACTCTTCTAATAATATATATGTTACAGTGAAAGTCGGAAATTCAGTGATTGTTAACATTCACTAGGAAATGCTAACAATTACGCATTGGACCAGTGAATGTGGTATTTTAAAGAGATTTGTCAACATTTCCTAGTAACATTCACTATAGTGAAAGTAACATTTACTAAAGGTAAAAGCAGTAAAAGTTATTCTATTGTACAGGGTGAGTGTGGTGAGGAAGAATGTTGTTGGAAGTTAGAACAAATAAAACTTTTAAGAATATTGGATCACCTCAAGCTGATCCACATATCTCAAAATTACAATTTACTTCTTTATTAGTTTATTTATTAAAAATTATAGAAAATAACGACATTACCTTCTAAAAATATCAAAAGAGAAAACATAGTGAACATTTTGAAGTGTACGAAACAATTAAAAAAAACATTCATAAATATTTTAAGATTACTTATTGATACAAGGTGTTTTTTAATAAAGTTCTTCATCGTGGACAAAATAAAGTATGCCCGAATTTTCATTAACGGGAGTTATTTGTTTTTTCACACCCGCTTTTAAGCATATCAAAACGTTTAATAAGTTTATAGTCACTAGGTTCCTTAATATATTTTTCTCTTGCATGCTTAACTTTTCCTACGATTTCATTATATTGCAAAAAAATGAAAAACAAGCACTATTACATTCTTGCGAGTGCCTAGTTCAGGGGCGCCGACTTTTATGAAAGCTCGTGGGTGCTCATCAAATATGAGTAAATGTAACAAATTTCCAGATTGTTACATTTGCTGTATTTATTACACGTTTTTACATATCGTCCTATTGCTGCCAAAAGTCACTAACTAACATTTTACCGAACAACCAAATTCAATCACTAACTATGTTTTGAATCGGAGAATCGATTGCAAAAGTCATTAACTACGATTTCTGGCTATTTATGTTTTATTTTAATACCGAATAGTTACTAACTATAACATCTTTATGCAATGCAATTCATTTTTAGACACATTTTTCTCGGAAGTAATAAAAAGTAAGTTAGTGACTTTTGGCAGCAATGGGACGATATGTAACATACATAACAAAATTAGGAAAATACCATATCAATCTGTCATTTTTACAATTCTATTGACTATTGAGTATAATTTGAGTTATGCAGAAATATTTTTTTTAATGCAGATACCAATTTGTGAAAAATATTAATTCTACCCATTACAATCCTGTAAGAAGGGCAGGCAATAAAACCGACAGATACTTCATTCTGTGACTGTATTTTATAAAGGGATGCAAAATAAACGAAGCTGAAAGTCGCTGAGAAGAGCTAGCTAGTGGAGGAATATTCGAGACTGGAGGGGGGGGGGCAGCTTAGGTTTTTGATCGAGAAATTTATCCGTCAAGACTAAAAATTCTCAAAGATAAACAGAATATAAACATACACAACGAGCTTTCAAATCACATAGCACATTTCAAGATTGACAATGAGTTATCGTGGATCGATTAAAAAGGACATCATGAGGAAACTGCAGGCCGCAAAACGTTCAATGGAATGAAATATGCTGGTATTAACCCAGAGAGACCGTAAAAGAATAGAGTGGATACGACAAAAGACCCAGGTAATAGATGTTATAGATGTCATCCAGAGAGTCAAATCCCTCAAATGGCAATGGGCAGGACACATAGCAAGAAAAACGGAAAATAGAATTAAGAAACGTCTTAAAGAGAACGAATTAAGAGACCTAGAATAAGACCAAACCTGAGATGGGACCATGATATTAGGAAATTAGCAGGGATAACTTGGGACCACATAGCCAACAACAATGAGTCCAATTACAAGGATGTTATCTAAATATATAAGAAAGGCATCATAATTAGAAATGGTCAAATAAGAAAATTTTAACAGGGATTTGAAACCTACGAGATATTTTAAGTTATTTCTCTCTAATATGTCGTCATGTTAGTAATAAATTATAAGAATTTTGTTTGGACCGACTAGAATGTTTAATTGATTTATATGGAATATTAATTAAAAAATTAAAATTAACCAGATAAATATTGAATGATTTATTATGAATATTTATAATTTTATCAATAAATTTTGAGGTCTTTGCGTTACATAATACAGGAATTAAGTAAATGCCTAGTATAATTTTCTAGTTGTTCTTAGATTTTTGGGACCTGAAATTATTTCTCATGCCTTTGTGGCTTCGTATCGTTGATATCACTAAAATATAGACAATTTGACTAATTATACTTCAAAATTTGCGAATAATTTTATTTTGGCCATTGATTATCATCCTCCAAGAGAAATAATTGTGGTTATAAATTATTTACAGTTTATTGTTTTTAAGCTAGACACAACTGGCTATAGCAAGCTGTTGCTTGGATATTCTATTAATTTTAGTTTTGTTCCAATAACAAGGGGCCGTCTTCTGCCGGAAACACTGCGACCTGTGGAGCTTGTTATTGTGTTTTGTCCCCTTTCTATATTAACACCCATTCTCATATCCTTGTGCCCTGCACTAACTTATGCAGGTCCTTGATAGGATGGGAGCATAGTTCCTCTGGTTCTAGCCTAGCTTTCCCAAATAAAAAGCGTCGCTTGCGATCCAGAGCCTCCCAGTGACCTATTATGTGCTCCGCTGTTTCAGGATCTTTCTCGCAGAGTTTACAGCAAAGACTTCTTTGATACAGGTAGAGCTTGTTCAGTTAGCATTTGACAGCCATATGTCTTGCCAAGAGGCCTGTTGTAATCCGCACTCTATTCCTAAGTATTAGCAGTTCTTTTGTGGTTTTAGAGCTGGGTCCTAGGCCCGTTACTTCAGTGGACATTCTGCTTTTCCCTGATCCAGAGTTTTAGTGCACTACGGGCCATACATTTGGGTTTTCAGTACTGGCTCTGGACCAAGATAGGATGCCGATGATCCTTGCCTAGCTCTCAAGTATAAAGTATAAAGTACAACGATGCAGCAAAATAAATCAGTATTAGAGAGCATTGGAATAAAGAGAGAATTGTAACTGCTGCTGAGTTGTATTCACTGATTTTTTAACTTTACTTTCGCGAAACCGTAACAGTATTTGAAATTATTTTGTATTATTTGCAATTTGAGTCTAGTGTTGTTAATTTATTGGTAAATTCAAGATTTTATGGAACATATTATGATTGTACAAGGTACGTCAAGAAATCAGCAGACGAGGACTACGTTCAAGTTTAGTTTTAGTTTTTTTTGTTAAAGAGATGCCATTTTATTTTTTAAAAATGCCTTTTAAATGCCGATCAGTTGAAAGTTTTGATGAAAGCCTGTAATTGTGTTTCATCTATCTTTTATTAGTATGTAAAGTTCGAAATACTTTGCTTCACAGTCATAAAATTGAACCTTAAGGTACCTCTATGAAATAAATAGAACAGCTAATATCAGGTAACAAGGATTTGGCAATACGCAAACATCAGATTTCCCTAACGGACTAAAACTTTTGAACGCGGATTGGTTCATGCAAAACAAAATTTATTTAAAATAAAACTAAGGGTTAGAATGATATAGATCCGGCCGAACTAGAACCTTATGGATGTAGATCCCGAAGCTTCATAACTTCGGACCCGACTCTTTTAAATACCGGATCTACCTATCTCTAAAGTGTATGGGGACCTTTAGTGAAACGTGCATTCAGAATTCGGTGTACCCCCGGTTATCGATATGTGTAATTTTATTCTATCATTTTATTACCAAATTTATTTTTCGAGTTATTTTCGTATTTCTCCATAACCATCTCTTATTATATTTTAGAATTCTTCGAAACCGCGCTATATATAAGCAGATCGTGTATTGTCTATATTTATCTCGTATTTTTGCCCCGTCCTCAGTATTCCGTTCTTACATTGTCGCATGTCTGGAATAATAGAGCTATCGATTCGGGAGAGAAAAGACTAAACGCAATTTTCCGTGTATCGCAAGACTTCTTTGAGCGTATGTGGGCGATCGATTTGGTGGGAGAGGGGGGCTGAATTTGGGGGAGGGTGGGCGAATGAGGAGGGTAGAGTAAATGTGGTTTGTGTATCTGTGTGTTTGTGTTTCTCTACGTAACTCTCGTTTTGTAAAACTTCGAAGTAGATGTTGTATGTTTGTTTGGTATGTTCTGTTGGTGTTTGTTATTACTTCTGATGCTATGTATGTAATGTCTGACGTACATTTGAAATAAAGTATTATAAAAATACTAAAGTATTTATCGAATGTAATATCACAAGATGTTTCGGAATTACCGAATAATCCTAATCCGATGAATACCTGACACGAAATGTGTTACCCGGCAACACTAACTACGACTCCGAAGGAGGAGTAGTGTTGAAGACTATACAACGAAATAAAGTACACATATCCTTATTTTTCTTTTGCCATTTTGTAATAAGAATTGACGGGATATTTTGTGGAACTGCCAGAAATGACTTCTGAATTAATATTTCAAAAAATGACAATTACAATATAGCCACCAAGCGATAATCACTTCTATATAGGAAAAATATACATAGAGTTGTATAATCTGTATAAACTAATCCTTTTCTTGAGGCGATTCACGGCATTTTTAACCCCTGTAACTTTATTGTGGATAAAGAAAGTATCTTAATTTTTAGTGATCAAGAGGACATACTGTAACTGGTTATATTGCCAATACTTAAAACAACGCTTTATTGTGCAAAAAGCCAAAACAGCTTCATCGACAAAGCACTCACAAACAACAAAATCACAAAAAAATACAAACAACAAAAAATACACAATACAAATAATACAATTCAAAAAAATTTAAGTCTTTAAAATTACAAAAAGAATATACATGGACAATTTTGGAGTAAATAGATATAATTTTAAAGTTATAGAATATTAAATACTTGACCTTTGACCAGTGTGTGAGATGATCAAAATTTTAAAATTCAAAATTGTTCATAATTAAACATCAACAAAAAAGTCGTTTACCGCATATAGGGCTCTCTCCAGTAGGTATGATTTTAGAGCCTTGCGAAATGCGGGAAAGAATGAAAGCGATTTGATATTCAAAGGCAGATGATTGTACATTTTTTTGGCATTGTACAGTATTGAACCCTTAACTAGTTCTGAGCTCGGGGTTGGCAGATAAAGATCGTGCTCTGCATTCCTAAGTGGATAGTTATGAGATGGCCTTTCGGGAATAGCAGATATGTGCTTGCGGATTAAGCAAACGGATTCAAAAATGAATAAAGAAGGAAGAGTCAGTATTTTCAAATTTTTAAAGAAATTCTGGCAGTGAGTTCTACTGTTCAGTCCCAATAAATATCGAACTGCTCTCTTTTGAAGTATGAAAACACGATCAAATTTTGTTGCGCAGCAAGTACCCCAGAATGGAAGGGCATAACGAAGATGTGACTCAAAAAGGGCATAATAGGCTATTCTAGAGGTTGAGAAGTTAAGTTCCTTAGAAACTGATCTTAGCGCAAAACAGGCAGCGCTTAGTTTCTTTGATAGAGCTTCAATGTGAAAGTCCCATTTTAACGAGTTGTCTACAAGAAGTCCTAAGAATTTCACAGAGTCCACTACGTCAATAGTAGTGTTATTAAGTACAAAAGGTTGTATAGTACTTTTATATGACAAAACTTTAGTTTTTGATAGGCTGAGGCATAGGAGATTAGAATCGCACCAAAACTTAATGGTGCGTAAGTCACTGGATATAGTATCATATAGCGCCGCAACATCTGGGCCCAAGTGAAACTAGTATCGTCCGCAAAGAGGCAGATTTTACCGCTAATGTCTAGATTTGCAATGTCGTTGATAAACACCAGAAACAAAATAGGGCCAAGTACTGAACCCTGAGGGACACCACATTCTATAGGCTTACAAGAAGACATAGACGTATCAATCCTCACAAGCTGCCTTCTGTTGCCAAGATATGACTTCTTAAGAAATTTTAATTTACCCTAGTTTAACATTGCCGAAGTAGTGTCACATTTACTGCGTGAAGTATTAATATTATTTAAGGATTAATATAGTATCAGGACATAGTTTTGTCGGCTGTAAGGAAATGTATCAAATTTTTTGAGATACCTGTCCTTCTACCTGTCTTGTCTGGAAAACTGACTTGTTTTAGAAAGAAGACATTCTTCATAGGCCAATAAAAATTACTAATCCCCCTTACTGTGACGTAATTATTTAATGGGACAAACCTGTGCTTCTCGCAATAATATCGGCATCCTCCTCAGCTTGATGTGACACAATTTTTGCCTTTTCTGTGAGACAGTACGCACTATGGACTCAGTAAATAATATTGGCAGCAGATTGCTTTATTTGCATAATTGTTGATCTTCCTGTGCTTTTGGTGCTTTCACATTCGCAAAGTAATCATCAAAAATGACAAGGGAGAAAGAGAATAGGAACTTTGCTTGAACCGTAAAAATTCATTATCTGAATCTTTTACGATGGCAATTTGATGGAAATTGTGGTTGGATTGTAATTATAGTTCTGTTTTCTATCTGTACAGAGTTGTTTATTTAATATTGCAAAGGGTTTTACTTTTTCACTTCATTTAAATTTGATAGTTTGAAAATTATAATAATAATAATAGCTCTCGTATATAGCATTTAACGCCTTGGGAGTAGCAAGGTCCAACTTGCCATACTAGAGTCGTTCGGTATACAAGGAAGGTAATGTGGCTAGCACTACGCTTCAACTGCCTATTATTACCTTAAGATTGTGAATCCCAAGTACTCATTTAAGTTCGAGTTCTGAGTCGATCTAGGTACCCAAACTATTTTTATTTTAATAAAAATAGTCGGCTGATGAAATGCCGGGTGTAGGATTCGAACCCACAACCTTGAGATTGGTAGACGAGAGCCTGTACCTCTACGCCACCGGGCACCTTTTAGTTTAGAAATTACCACCCATAATGCGCTCTACACAGTGGCGGCTCGTCAGCGGAAGCAAGGGAAGCATTGCTTCCCTTAAAATAATTCAGATAAAAGTAGTACAATTATTTTTAATAAAAATAAAATGTAAAATAAACCAATTTTTACTTTTTACTCTTCCATCGCTTAATTTTTGGGGAATCCGAGTTATCATATCACTTTAACCTAAACGTACTTAGCCAAAACTGAACACGCCGATTTAGTTTTCATAAGTTTCTAGCCGAACGCGTGCCGAACGAGACGCCACGCGCCACGATCAAACGGCAGCAAATTTTACAATGACGCAATATGATTCCGTTCGACAATAAATAAAGCCCAAAGATAGGCAACCAAACATGTCTCACCTGTGTAATTTGCCTGAAATTTTGTCTAGTGTATTACGGGCTGGAAGCATCGGCAAAACTTGGTTCCTATGTGCTTTTTTCGGACATAACAAAACCTAACCTTTGTCTTTCGTGTTTTTACTGTTTTTCGGTATAGTAATAGCGAAGTTTTTAAAGAGTCATACAAATTATTTTGTTTAATAGTGACTATTCCCTCCACCAGCGTTTCCGTTGAATGAAGTTTTTCAGGTTTAAATTGAATTAAAACCTATTTGCGACATACAATCACTGAAGAAAGACTTAAGTACATTTTTTAAATTACAAAATACCTTTGTATTCTGGATTATTTTATTACTGTAGGCAGCAGAAAATAGTGCATCACACTAAGAACAAAAAATAAGATTAGACGCGTGATTAGTATACATTTTTTGAAACACCAGATCCGAGTCATTTCTTTTTTAAAATCATTCAAATTTTGTGCTGTTTGGTCCCCATTATTTATTATTTGTTTTTTTAGCACTACCGCTTTCCAGTTCAAAATGTTCTAATAAGAGTGCGATGAGTTTTTTTTACGGCTATTAAGCTATCTTGTACACTTTGCACTAAAAGAAGTTCTAACAAGAACAATGTTCGACTGCAAGGTCTGCCAAATTCAAGCTTAAAGTATCACAACACTATTTATATAAACCAAAAACTCGTAATACGAAACTGAAGTGTCAAAACGAACGACAACGTCAGGAAATAAATAAATAAAAGCGGCAACTTGAAATTTTTTACAGCAGAGCTACCACCTGAATCTCCAGCGCGAAATTAAATTCCAGTTAGTCAGCACGGCGCCGAATATGTCCATGTTTGGCGACAATGAATTTAAAAATCGCGCCCTCGATTACGTAACTAAAAGTATAATTGATATGAAATATAGACCAGTTATTCATGGCTTAAAAATGGCGACAGGGTGGGGGGAAGAGGCAGACTGAAAAAAGGGGAAAAATGATCGACGACGCAACCTTTCAAGCGCCGCTTCCGTAATGGATCTGCGGATGTCGCCGCCGTATCCGTATCCGGTCCAATATAATAAATTAAATGGGCCGATAAATTGCCGTTTGGAAAATTGGCAACGATCGATGCGCCCTCTGCTGTCCGAAAGCGTGACGGATAAATTCGCGAGGAAAAGGCGTCACTATCGTCTCTTTTGAAAAGGGGTTTTTGGATCGCGAGATGCGATAATACTTGATATATTTTTCGTTATGAAATTGTGCCAGGTTAGGGATGATTGATTTTTGTTTATTTCTCTCGTTTTTGGTCGGATTTGAAATTTTATTTTAGTGTCAAAAATAGCTCCATTTCCTTTACTGAATTTTAGTGGGAGCTCGTGAAGTATAAGTATGCTTTTTTTAAATTTAAATAGGAATGTGATTGTATTGAATGTCTTGATTTCAAAATTTAATATCTCATAATCTGCGATTGTAATTTCCGGATGGAAGTTAGGGACAACTTTTTTTTCAACAATTTGAATGCTAGCATTAATTAGTAAGCTCTAGGCGATGCTAACATTCACTAATAAAAATATGTTTCAAAATGATTTGTTGCACTTTTACTGGCGTTTTGATAACAATTCAATAAACGTGAGCTTTTACTACCCAAGTACCATTTTTGGACACATTTTAGGTAATGGTTCTAATAATTGTTTCTAACAGAGTTAATTAAATCAGGACCGAAAAAACTGTACGAACACTTAAGGAAAATATTCCAGGACTGCATAAACGGAACGGATGTACCACAAGAATGGAATGAGGTTTACCTATCAACCATATACAAAAAGGGAGATCGTACTAAGTGCGAAAACTACAGGGGAATATCAGTAACAGCCACCGTGAGTAGAATATATGGAAAAAATTGAGAAATAGAATCGAAAACGAATCCAAGAAATAGAAGCTGAAGAATAAGCAGGATTTAGAGCCGGAAGATCGATGGTGGATCACTTATTTACAGTCACTCAAGTAATAAGTAAAAAGAGCAATCTAAACCAAGAGCTACATCTTGTGTTCGTGGACCTGCAGAAGGTATACGACAGCGTTCCCCTTGTGAGACTTTGGGAAGCTATGGAAAAAACCAATATAAATGTAGAGCTAATAAAAGCAGTAAAATCATTATATAAACAAACAAAAACTAGAATAAAAGTCGGCACAAAGTTAACAACAGGATTTAATGGAACCAAAGGTCTGAAACAAGGGTGCTGTATTTCACCAACACTGTTCAAGATATATCTCGAACAAGTTCTCAAAGGTTGAAATCAAAAATGTAGCCATATGGGAGTACCCATAGGGAATAACATGCTCTACACACTTTGCTTCGCGGACGATCAGGTGATCATAGCACAAGATTACGATGACATAAATTATATGACACGTAAGCTTATAGAAGAATATCAGAAATGGGAACTCGAGATCAATACTAACAAAACAGAATATATGTGTATCGAAGGAGAACAACAAGATCTAATACTAGAAGAAGGGAAGAAAATTAAGTGCTGCACAAAATACAAATATTTGGGTATGAAAATCACAAATGATGGATTGTTGGATACAGCAATTAAAGAACCAAACCAACTTGGAAGGAATGATATCACGGTATTAAATGGGATACTGTAGAACAGAAGCATAAACAACAAGAACAAAACACTAATATATAATACCATCATTAAGAGTATAACCACGTACAGTTGTGAAGTGTATTAAGGAAACAGCAAAACGAATGCTGGAAGCTACAGAGATGGATTTTTGGAGAAGATCAGCAGGCCAATGAAGACTCTTCTTCAACGAATATTTTATGTGGCTTTATTACATGTGTTTCCAAAAAAGGAAATATCATAATTCCAAATGACTTATATTTGCAGATAGAGGTAATCAGCTGGTTAGCACTAAAATTAGGTATATGATAACCGCCATTCAAAGTAATGGCTCTTAGCGTTATCAAAATATAGTTTCCTAAATAGAGTATATAATTTGACAGGTTTGACAGTTCCATATAGTCCCCTAATGGGCTTTATTAAACAATGATAAACTCTATAACTACCATAATTGATAAAATTCCTATTTCTTAAGTACCGGTTGCTGTCACCTTTCCTTACAGATTTTAAATGAATTTTTATTAATAGAGATATCTCAAAAAAGAAATTAAGATACTTTTAAAAGGCTCGGAATCACCTGGTCGGCTTTTTCCTCCAACTGTGCTTATCTCGACCGAAAAAAGGACAGATTTTTCAAAAAGAATGTGTAAAATTCTCGTCTAACGTTCTATCAAATACTAGAGATGTTGCTATTTAAAAATTATCGATATTTCGAGTGTCTTTAAATACAAATATATTATTATATTTTAGAGTATAAGATAAGAAAGGACATAAACGCCGTCCAATTGGTTTGGTAATGATGATCGATGCCATTTCTTGTATAATTTTACATAAAATTTATCATAAAATGACAGTGATCTATGTCAGGAAATAAATAAATAATAAAATTTTTGTTTTTTGTCATTTCTTTGTTGACATATACTACATCGCTTTCTTTTCTGGTATAGATTATTCAATTTTCTCTCTTCTACAAGTAAGAGATTTAGAATCGGAGTTATGGTTACTCTTCGGAGAAAAATCAATGTCTCGATGATCTTCATCTCACTTAAGCCTCTTTAAGTTCATCAAACCACTCAATTAATGCTTCCTCAAAATTTGCGTCCAAGTGAGGCACATTTTTTAGACCACCCACCATCCAAATAATGAAACATTCTTGGCGTGGTGGTGCCACACAGACCCCAATGAAACTTTAGCCCCCCTTGATAGGAACAATACTTGATAAAATCAAGTGCGCCTTTAACAGTTGCATAATGGTACCCTAACATAAAGGTAAATGGCGCGGCGAGGGTTAATTCTTAAACGTAAACATTTTACAGAGGTTTAAATAGTGCTTGGGGTCCGCTAGACCCCACCAAGCCAGATGAGGGTTAAAAAATAAGTAATAAAACACCAAATTTCTAAAAAAGTATATCGATATTTTACAAAATCGATGTCTCCTCTACGTCTCTAACGACACAGGCGGTTCACGGCTGGAAGATTGTCCCGTCCCTCTATTATTGCCGTAACAGAAGACCTAACAATGGACAAGATAAAATATTTACCTGTTCGGAATAACCAGAAAACGTCCAACCGTTACGTTTGGTCCCCTCTCTCGCTCTATTCTATGTTTAATGTTTGTTCTAGGTACCAAAGCAAATGTAATAATTTTAAATTTACAACTGGCTTTTACCGGCCAACAGAAAAATAATACGTATATAAGCTGACTGAAGTGGCACTTAATGGTGTTTTCTTTATCATCTTTTAAAGTTTAATGGAGACCACGTACGTTATTTTATACATTAAAGACGATGGTTGTCGGAATAATTGATGTCTCTAGTATGTATGGATAAACAAAACGTGTTTTTGTTTTAATAAACTATTAAGAAATATTAAATATGGATAGGGTAGAAGTCATGAGGAGTTTTCCTCGTTTTGACATTTGAAATCGTGTATGGTGACACTGGGGTGAAACAAGATCGAGAACAAGATATATGTATCTAGCCTGAATTCATAAAATCTTTATCTTTTAAATCATAGATATAGTATGTTACAGTAAAAGCCGGAAATATAAAAATACAGGGTGGTCCGAACTATATTCCAGAAATGTCGGCAGCATATTCTGCAAATGAAAATAAGTAAAAAAGTTCGTATAAATGTATGTTCTAAAATGCTTAGTTTCGGAGATACAAGATCGAGAAGTGCCATTTTTATTTCCATTTTTTCGAAATAATTTCTTATTTTTGCGCTACATCTCTAGCAGAATTTAAGCAAATAATGCCCATCCCTAGTCGGTACCGCTGCAATTTTGGTAGTAACGCGAATGCCGTTCGATGTGGTGGCGCAGGGTTGCCATTTATATTATTATTTAAATTTTTCTTTAAATGTTATTAATAACTTTCCTGAAGTTTCCTTATTTCGAGCACAGTTTGGTGTGTGTTGATTTTTTTGACATGAGAAATTTGATTTTAATGATAATATGACGCCTATTTGTAGGGAGCGTCACCTATAGTCTGTCCAACGAGAAGATCCTTGACCGTGATAGATGTGTCTGTCATTTTAATTTTAAAGTAGTTTATTTTATTTTACATAGAAATAAGATGGTACAACTGGAACGCATAGCAGGAAATTATTATATTTAAAATTTGACATGAATTTGACTGACAAGTGATTACTTCAAAATATTGTGAAAAAAACTGTGTAAAACTGAAAAAATGTAATCGAGTTATTTAATTTAATAAAAAACGGTATGTGTTTATACAAAACAAACAAGAACAAGACACCACATACCAAAAAAAATATAAAAAAGAACTATTTCTTACTTTCAAGCTTTATGAAACTTCCCGCATTTATGATTATATTTATCAATATAACTTATGTACAAATACAAATTTGTAATATTCCGCAGGAATAAATAAAACAACATAAATAAAACAATCTATTTTATTATTAATAACACTTACCAAATTTTATAGGTACCTTAAAGGTTGATTAATTAACATTAATCTTAATTTTTTAAACCAGTACCTTTGGCATTATTTTTCTTGTGCAGTACTAAAATCCATTATTTACGTATCGTGTGATGTCGATATTTTACAGCTACTCCAGTTTTGAGTATGTGTTTAGTATGGTCCATCTACCACATTCGAGATGCACTTATCTACGACGAGATGGTATACGAACTTTAATGATGGTAATTTTATTGGTGTATAAGACTTTTTGCCTGGGCAGCGAGTATTAACCATAAACTGTGCTCTAAGTCTACAGTTAATTTTCACTCGATTTTTCCTCCACTTGACTTCAAAAGACACAAAACACACGTAATAACACGAATCAAAATGCATCATCTTCCAACACGCAGGGTATTTGACAAAACTGACAAAAGTTGACACAAAATTATAACCTCTAATTTGGCAAGACTTTGACAAGCGTCAAAAATCTAAAGGCGAGATCATACGCATCGGCGTCCGTTTTTGAAATAAACCAATAAAACTGGTTAAAAACAACAAGAGACGACGCCTGACGGATTTATATTTAAACCCATCCGTAGTTAACTTAAAAATTATTAGAAACTTTTTTTATTAAAATAAATAGATTGGTATGGGACGTCATCTGCTTTTCTTCTGTCACCGTCTGTCGAAATCTTACCTGAGAAAAAAAACAGAGTATACATGTGTTTTAACTGTTTTGAAGAGTAATAACTTTTCGTCAGTACCTGTATATAAGTACTGAGTGAAAAAATATACATTTCTGTAATTTTTTACGTAACAAATATCTCTTGGTAAAAATCGCTAAGAGCAACCGTTCTCAAGATATTTAGAATGCAAATAGTCAATTTATTGACAAAAAATAAACATAATATTATATTGAGTAGATACTTATTTGACTGAAATGATAAATTTGGGAACTTTTTATTTTTTTAAATTAATCATAGAATTTTCTTCGAAAAAATTGGCGATAAATTAGTTTCTGTTGAACTTTTGACAGAAAAACATTTCAAATTTACGATTTCAGTTTAATAACTATTTAGTCAACATGACAGGTATTGATAATTTAAAATCTCGAGAACCATTACTCGTACCAAGAGATCTTTTTTACGTGAAAAACGTCTTAAATGTATATTTTTTACTCAGTAGTTTAATACAGATACGGACAAAAAGTTATTATTCTTCAAACCAGTTAAAAAACATGTAGGTGATGCCCTCTACAAATAGGAGTCTTATTGATATCAAAATCAAATTTTTCATGTCAAAAAACTCCCAGACACCAATTTTCATCCTATTACCTACTTCAGGAATTATTTCGAAAAAATCAAAATAAAAATGAAATTTCTACACCCTCTATCTCCAAAACTAGGCATTTTAGGACATACATTTATACGAACTTTGTTACTTATTTTTATCTGCAGAATATGCTGCCAAAGTTTCTGGAATACAGTTCGGACCACCCTGTATATTTAAATACTAGCAATATAAATGAACACTATACCTATAATTGCATTAATTTTTTGACACATTTATTTGCCTGGTAATATCCCGTGACATATGTTTTTTTACAAGCTGACTTCCTACAATAGATTTTCTGAGCATTTAATACCTACGGTATGATCGAAAAAAACGGCGTCCCATATAATTTTTATTTTAAGGTCTTTAATATTTTTAATAAGAAATCTTTTAAGCAGCAATTACAGGTATAATAGAAAATAGAAGAATTTATATAGACTTGTCTGAATTACATCGTATTCAAAGTGTCCTAAAAGGCCATAAAAATACCTATTAATGTCTTCTAACCAACTGACGTTTTCTACCAAAAAAACATAGTTTAGGGTTTGTTGTTTCGGTTGTTCTGTCAAATAGAGCGAAGCCTGTGTGGCCTCAACCCGTAACAAGGGTCCGATCTTTAGAGAGATAATTCATCCTGTTCATCAAGATAAGAAGGAACTATAGCTTACCTGTTGAAAAACCGAGAATAAAAATGAAAGACATATTCATTTAAAGCATTTTTTTTGGGTGAGTTTTCTACCATGTTCTTTATGGATATCTCGGAAAGTACTGGAGATAGGAGTCAGTTAAATGGGGAAAGAATTGCAGTTTTGTGGGGTCATAAATATGCGCCTTTCAGATTTTTGAAAAAGTTTATGACTTATTAGATATTTCGAAAAAAACAAATTTCGGCTAATTTAAAAATTGTCTCTAATTCTATTATGATTTATTTTAGACAAAAAGTTTTCTGATAAAAGTTGTAGATTCATAACTTCATAACAAAAGACGTATTTATGTAATCAAAACAATGGCGGATTTTTTGAACATTTTCTAAAATAACTTAAAGTGTATGTAGTGATATTATTTTTTTAAGTTTTAGTTTGTGTAATGTAAATTATAAAGAACAGTTTAATAATATATTCTGTCTTTTTATAAGTTACAAATCATAACAGAATAAGAATACCATGCCATCTAAGTGAAATTAGTTAAGAAAGGTAAGAATTGGCTAGAACTAAGTAATTTTTCGAAAAAAAAACATATTATAGCTTATATCGCTGAAAAGCTTAAAAAATGGCGCTTTTTATGAAGTCATGGCCAACTATGGTTTCCATTTAAAAAAACATATGTTTGTGTAATATGTCAAAAACAGGCTTTAGAAAAAATTGGAGAACACAGACTCATTAGGGATGTGATTATCTACAACTTTTATCTGAAAACTTTTTGTGTGTTATTGGAATTAGGAACAATTTTTAAAACAGCCGAAATTTGTTTTTTTCGAAATATCTAGTAAGCCATGAACTTGTTCAAAAATCTGAAAGGCGCATATTTATGGCTCCACAAAACTGCAATTCTTTCCCCATTTAAGCGACTCTCTATCTCCAGTAGTTTCCGAGTTACCCATAGAGAACATCGTAGGAAACTCACCCTGTATTTCTTCTCATAGATGTATTTTTCAATGTGTCGTTTTTTAAACAGTTAGACTGATGATGCTAGTAGGTTACGATTCGAAATAAGTAAGGGTAGTTTCGAATTTGTTTAAAGAATGTATAATGTATTTAATAAAAGTTATAATTGGAGTACCTACTTGGTGCTCAAACATTAGGAGAAATATTTAACCAGACTATCCAACTCAAAACACTAAACTAAACGAGTTAAATAATTTAGTCTCGAATTTAGTTAATTTATTTGCTTAATTATTTACTATTTTAATATTTATCTTCTCAAATAATAGTGCATTCCAACAATTTTAACACCTCAAAATGACAATTCCATCTTTTTTAAAATCTTCATTCGTTTTTATTTATTTTGGACACAAAGCTATTCAGAAACGAGTTTGGCTACAAAATAAAAATTAATTTGTTTGGATACAGCTACCATTGAAATCCTGAACATAAAAAGGAATCAACAGGTAGATATTATATGACTTTCAGATTCTTCGCTAGGGCTATTGATATAGTGAATAGTGAATACGTATAATACTTGACTAACACAGAGTGTTTAGAAAAAGGGAACTTATTACGGTCCTTAGGTAGACAGTTCTTTTTAAGTACCAGCACTTTCTTTCATATTAGGTAGTGTTAGATTCTTTTGTAAGAATTCAAGTGTGATGTGTTGGTGTATTATATACTACTATACGTTACAATTACCTAAAATACACTCTATTTAAGTGATGGTAAAAGAATAAATTTAGAAAAAGTTTATAATGGAGAATTAATATAAAAATGATTAACCTGATTTTTGTAAAAACTGATTTTTGGCAAACGGATTGACTGTGGGGTTTAGAGGTTCAATAAGGAGGGGTTTCTCGAATCTCAAATTTCAAGAGGGTGAAAACTATTAAAAAAAAAATGTTACAATATTTGTTATTTAAAAAACGGTTAGTCTTTCGGGAAAACGCTTGGACAAGCATAATTTATTTGGTTTTTTACACATTTATTTGGTTTTTTTACATATTTACATATACCACGATTCTGCTTAAACTGATTGACGTAAAAAGCTTATTTTTAGCAAACAGATTTTTCGAAAGTCAAATTCCAACGAGATGAAACTACCTCTCAAATATTACCAAGTTATAATAATATCGGCATATTGTTTTTTCATATGCTGACATAAATGTGAGAAAATCTTATCCAGTTTGCATGTTAATGGAAATTCTTGCTTTGCTTTATCATTACCATTACAAATGATTAATTCGACGCGAACGAAGTCGCTGGTACACGCTAGTTAAATAATAAAATCTTGTTTCTGTTTCGCACAAGGTATATTTGACTTATTACTTGTGCTTTTTGCTTGAACAGGCAAATCTATTTATTTCGTTAAAGTTTCCCTTAAACTTTTAATAGAATATGTCCATCAATAATTCCACTTCTGTGGAAAATATATTGACCTCGATATTGACCTTATAATATTAAATTTAACAAGTATCGTATTAAATTAAAATTGCGTCCAGTTGGCTGGGAACTAACGATCGATGACATTTCCCGTATAAATTTACATATAAAATGACAGCGATCTTCATTTCATAGCCATCGCTGACGCCGTTTTTTTTTTCGTTCGTATGGTATAATGGTATAATTAAAAAAAATAGTTTCAAGAAATCTTTTTTAAAGCTAAGTGAACAAAACTTCATTAACGTTGCCATGTTGATTACATTTGTTATATTTTACACCAGGTATTAGTAATATTAACAAGAAACCATTCGAAATTCTGGTATAAAAACTATAGAAAATATAGTACTTATATATATAGTATAGTTATTTTAAAGTGCAGATTTTTCCTTTACTCTTTTTTCGTGCAAATATCTGTCACTCATCACTATTTTATAACGAGTTTGGATTTATGAATTCGTTCCTAGAAAAATAAAGATTTTAAAGAAAAATATCTTTGAAATATTTTGAAGATAAACATTTCCTCTTGTACTAATAAATATATATCCTTGGTACGAAAATTTTTCAACTAGATCCTCTTACATTTTTTGAGATTTGTTAGTTTTATAATAATCTAGGTTGTTTATATAGGAACTGACGGAATATTTATGACAGACGATTATTTTGACAGTGGTGCAATTAAGGTCTTATTAACTGTACACAAATATTTTAATGTGGTTGCTAAGCTTGTTTTTATTTTAATATATAAAAATACCATAAAAATTAAATTAGTTTAGTACGTTAGGTAAATATATATCACAGAGAGGTTACCGATTAATCAAATAAGTAACAGGGTGTTATAAAAGGTATTTGTAACTCATATTTTTTAAAGGGAACCTCGCAATTAGTGGAATAAATTAGTGGTTTCAATTAACGTAGAAGTTTGTTCCTCTAATTTGAATGTAAGCATTCAGAACGTTAAAATTAGTGGTAGGAATTTTCAATTAGTGAAAAAAGTTGCCAAATTTTTAACTTTTTCACTAATTATACTTCAAAATTTGCGAGAAATGTCATTTTGGCCTTTGATTATCATCCGTCAAAAGAAAATGTGGTTGGATATCAAAAGTTTATTGTTTTATAAGCTAAATATTAGGCTTTTTTATGGATACAACTGATAATTACCGCAAGCTGTTGGCTAGGATATTCTATAAATTTTAATTGTGTGTTTTAGACATTGTGAATGATCGTAAACTAAAAAGTATAAATTGTAATTAAAACCACTAATTCATTCCACTAATTGCGAGGTTCTGAATGAAGCTTCAAAGGAAATTTTTGAAAGAGGAACTCAATTATAAGTGACACATTGAGATATTCCAGATATGAGTCCATAATGGATATTGTTTTTGGGACAACACATTTTTATTTTCGCTTTTTGAGCAATATGCTGCCATATGCCGAAATGTTGATAACGGAGCTTACTTAAAATTGTTCCAAATTATACGAAATAACATAGAAAGAAATCGAGAAAGAAATGCTGAAAGCAATTTCGAATTTACTCAGAATTTGTTATCAAAATCGTTTTTATGTCCTGTATAACCGTTTGATCGAACAAACGGTGTCAAGTTTGGCTTGGATATGACGATATTTGACATTCACAATTCATATAAAGGATGGCGCGGGCGCCTCTCGTATGAGAGGCGCCACTGCAAGGAGAAGTACAGCTTGAATTGAAATGAAATTTTGTGAGCATATGTAGGTTGATTTAGAGCATTTTTTTTAAATATAGAGAGTTCTACAGGGTGTCCTCAAAAAAAGTTACACATCAAACTTGTGTTTTTTGTAATGGAACACTCTATATATTAATTGATTTTCGGATTCTAGGAGGAAAATAAAGGTGAGTAGCATTAGAGAAGTATATGGCTAAAATGTAAGGTTTATGACATATTAAACAATTTTTAAAAATAAAGAACAAATTTAAAATTTCAATAAATGCTATCTAAATTCTAATTTATCCGGTATAGCTTATTATATAGTTAAAATCACTATTGTACTTTAAATCAAATTAAAATTTGACCAGAAAAGTTATACAGGGTGAGAGAAAATTAATATTGAACACTGGTTACATTTAAAAGAAATTTACTCCTTTATTTTAAATAGAACAACCGGTATATTATTTCAATACTCAATGGAGAATTCATATATTTCAAAATACTATTAAGGTTGCCTATCTTTTAAACAACGATTTTCCTAGATATTTTTTTATTTTTATGATTTTGTGTCGGTAGATCTTTATTATTTGATAAAATTAGTTGGCTGTGATATACCTCAAAGTCTCGGTCTCAACGTTTATACAATGTTAAACTGTTACACGTGTTTCGCTCATATACGAGCATCATCAGACCTAACAAGAAAGAACCTAAATAAATAACAAATAATAAAAAGGTCATCATAACTTACAAATACAATTATACTTAAGTATAATTGTATTTGTATGTAGAGTTAAATATTCAACGGTAATAAAAAGTTACATGTTCAAAATAATATTGAAACTAGATATAAACGTATAATTATGTGACAAAAACTAGCTAGATGAAAACTAATGCTCAAAATTCCCCCATTCCTATGCTCTGCATAAAATGATACTCTTTTCAAAAGATTTTTTCATGTTAAGAGGCATATGTGAAGTTCTACTTCGAAAAGCAGCCACAAACATTGCTTTCATGTTGTCAACAATAGTTGGTGGAGTTTTGAAAACACTGTTTTTAGCATATCCCGATAAAAAAGTCAAGACTAGATAAATCGAGAGTATTTAAGTATTCTATTAATTGGTGAATGCACACTGCAGTCCCCAACTAATCGATTCATATCAATTTTCTCTGGTATTGGATAAGTTTCCATTTTCGGCAAATTTCTGAGAATTATTTTTTTGTTTTAACTGACACAAATTGATAACTAGTTGTTAAAGTTAAACTAATTTGACATCTATGTTGAAGTAACGTCAGACATGTCACAGCCACCTAGATTTTACCAAATAATAAATATCTACTGTCACTAAATAATAAGAATGAAAATATCTAGAAAAATCTTTGTTTAAGAGGTAAGCAACCTGAATAGTATTTTGAAGAGACATGAATTCCCCATTGAGTAACGGAATAATATACTGGGTGTTCCATTTAAAATAAAAGAGTAACTTACTTTTAAATGTGACCAATGTTCAATATTAATTTTGTCTCACTATGTATAACTTTTTGGATCCAGTTTTAATTTCATTTAGAGTACAATTGTTATTTTAACTACTATACCGAGTAAATTCCAATTTAGGTAGCTTTTATAGAAATTTAAAATTTGTTCTGCATTTTTAGAAAATGTTAAATATGTCAAAAACCTTACATTTAGCCATATACTTCTCTAATGAAACTCGCTTTTATTTTCCTCCTAGAATCCGAAAATCAATTAATATATAGGCCTTAATGGCCAAAAGCAAAAAACACAACTTTGATGTGTAACTTTTTTTTGGGCGCCCTGTAGATCTCACTCTAATTTAAAAAAATGCTCACAACCTATACCTATATTACAGTTGAGGGTTGGAACCTTTGGTGTTACACAGCAAAATAAAAACACTAAATCACCACAATACACCAAAACACTTTTACTTTTACACTGGACGCGCGTTTCGCTAACCATGTTAGCATCACCAGCAGATGATTATAAACTAAAGTACAATCTACAAGTTGAGCGTTTATATAGTCGCCGTGGTAATAATAAATTACAACAATTATTAGGGAATCCAAAGGATAAAACACCTCCACTGGAAAAGTCAGGTATTTATGAAATTTCTTGTAAAGATTGTAATCAGAAATATGTTGGGCAAACTAGAAGATCAATATTAACTAGATTTAAAGAACATTTAGCTCAGATAAGATATGGTAGACCGGATAAATCTTGCGTTGCTGAACATATTGTTGATAAAGAACATTGTATAGATCTTAATAATTTAAAATTAATTAAACAAGTCTCAAATTACAGGCAATTAGATACACACTAAAGCATCAGAATTAATAAATGTAAAGATAGTATGAACAGAGACAACTGTCCAATTCCTTCAAGTTCTTTGTTCCTACTACTCTAGTGGCGGAAATTTAATTGTTACGTTCGGTACCTATTCGGTACCCACTCGGTACCCACTGAGCGAGTATATAAACGCTCAAATTAAGACATAAAATAAACGCTCTAATTAAGACTACAATTTAGATTAGTCTTGATCATCTGCTGATGATGCTAACATGGTTAGCAAAACGCGCGTCCAGTGTAAAAGTAAAAGTGTTTTGGTGTATTGTGCTGATTTAGTGTTTTATTTTGATGATTTATATATTAGAACGTCACTATCTTCATTTATTTCCCTGATGATAAAACAATCTGGTCACACCGAATTATAGCAATAAATTTCCTCACTGACGCATCTTTCAACAAAAGACCCTTTATTGATAGAGGCCGTTAATGTCTCGTTATCGTCATTCTACGATGCGGATCTGAAAAGAAAGCCGCTCGCGTTGCCCCAAAGACACGCTTAATCGTCCACTATCACTTTTTCGCACCATCGGAGACGGCACTATAAATAACGCAGGCTCGGCCGAGTGTATGATTAAATTTGCCGATTGCCGGGTCGGGCCTTGCCAATGCCAATTTTGCCACTATTTTCTCAAAGAAACGACCGAAGAGGAGGAGGTGTGTATATAATAAGTATATGCGGAGAGTAGGGCGATGCGATGGGTATATAATAAGAGTTTTGTGGTGTGGAGAGGTTACAACCAGTTATTGAGGGTAATTCTGATATAAATTTATTCGAAACTTTAATGATGTGTCAAGGATTTAGAATTATAAGACAGTTCAGTACGATAACGGTGGAAAAATATTACCAGGCTAATTATAGCACACCACACCTTACACCACATACGACATGGAGTATTGTAGCTAAACGATTAGAGTTTTACAAATTGTAAGTTTTGGGTTTCTTGAAGGACTATTAGAGCTACAATTTAAAAATATTTTTACAAGATACAGAGTAAATAAAAAATATCAAAGTTGTATTTTTTTAAATGGAACACCCTGTATATTATTGCATTTTTAGTTTCTACGATTGAAATAAAGGTAAATTTGATTAAGGTTTATCCGAGGGTTTATCACACTTAAACCTTACCGTTTTTGAAATATTATCAGTTTTGTGAAATTGCAGTAAAAATTTTGAGGCTTCAAGTTTATTTATTGATCAGTTATTGTGCTGCAATAATAAAAATAATACCACCTCATACAGAGTGTCTAAAAATTTATTTTAAATGATTTCTAGCTTTAAACGGCAATAACTTATTTAATTTAAATGGAACATCCTCTATATTTTAGGTGAATCAGATACCCAATTTAATTGTCTATCAAATTGTATTATACCATTTCTTACCTATCTCTTCAATATTTCGTAGAAAATGCATTTTTGATAATTTACACCTCATTTATACCCATGGAATATTGACATTTTAGATTGTTTTTAAAGCAACAAATGTACACAATGTGTACAGGTGCTAAAAACGCTAATATTATTAGCCCATTTGTGTATAAAAAGAAAACTAAATCTTTATAAAAGAGTATATCATTAATTAAATGTATTACAATAATTATTTCCACTCAGATATTAATTATTAATTGTATACTTATTGTGTTACTTAATAAATTATTCTAAATAAATGTGTGGATTTGAATCAGAAATCAATATAATAATAAGTTATGAAAATGAACTATGTTATAGATAAGCATTCGTCGAAAAATGAAATAACATTTTTAAGGTGTTACTTTTTACTACACTGTCTAATACACATACAAAATTCAGTTTTTTAATATTTGGAGCAATTATTAATCAACGCATACAGTCAATTAATGTAGTTTGAATACTGGAATCATATTACTTGGTCCTTTTTAACAAATATTTAAACAGTTTTTTAAGAACTATATCGACAATATTAGTATCTGTACTCTTTAAAAGTTTGTTACAACTTTAAAAATAATCTAAAATGTCAATATTGCATGGGTATATTGATAAACGAGGTCTAAATTAAAAGAAAATGTATTTTCTACGAAAACTTGAGAGATAGGTGAAAAGATGTTGAATAGAAAAGTTTTATGGAGTGTTAAGGTTAAGATTAGTGATGGGTTGTTATTTAACTGTTATTTTATAACAATTATTTAGAAATAACATAACGCAACCGTTACTACTTCTAAAAAATAACAGATATAAAATAACGACACGTAGAGATCGGCCGCTCGTGAAACGAAAAACGAAGTCGGCGCTCTGCACCGCCCTGAAATTCTATGCTGCTCGAAGCAATTCCAAAAAACAACTAGTATGGATGGAAAACATGTTATTTCGTCAACCATCGATACAGGCGGCGAGACAACGGACAACGGAGTGGGGAATGCGCTACGGCGAACGTAGCTGCTTTGGTCGATCCCGTCGACGGTCGTATTGGGCTTACAACAGCTTAAAAATAATAGGATATAAAAGAAGCAGGTATTTTGAAACAGTTGCGGGGGCATAATCCGGCATAACGCCGGACGGTCGAGATAACAGGAGTGGGAAAGGAAGGCTGCTGCATCGGTCGATTGTCGATGGAGGCTCGCAACGGGTTGGAGAAGTAGTCATTTTAGATACGTTGTTTTTCAACCTGTTACGAGCATAACAGGGTGGCGGTCGAGATAATCGGAGTGGGAAAGGAACGCTGCTGCATCGGTCGATTGTCGATGGAAGTTCGAAACAGGTTGGAGAATAACGCATCAGTTGTTTTAGATACATTGCTTTTCAACCTGTTACGAGCATAACGGGCGGAGGTCGAGATATTATGGCGCTGTATGTTTCAGTACGTTATTAAGTTTCAATATTTAGGTATTTATTTATTCTGAAAAATTTTCAGAATAATATTTTAAGATTTTTTAAAAATGTATACAGGGTGTTTTGAAAAATCTGGTCATTAATTAATCACGATCCTGCTTAAAGCCCTTGACGTAAAAATCTGATTTTGGAAAACGGATTGACTTTAGGGTGTAGAGGTTCGATAAGAAGGATTTTTTCGAAACTCGAATTCTAAGGGGTGAAACCACCCTCAAATATTAGAATATTTTTATTTAAAAACCGGTGAGTTTTCCGGAAAAACTCTTAAACACGTATATTTTATTTCGTTGTTTTACATATTTTAAGATTTTTTAAAAATATATACAGGGTGTTTCATAAAATGTGACCATTGAGTAATCACGATTCTGCTTAAACTGCTTGACGTTTAAAGCTGATTTTTGGCAAACGGATTGACTGTGGGGTTGAGGTTCGATAAGGAGGGGTTTCTCGAATCTTAAATTCCAAGAGGGTGAAAACGCCCCTCAAATATTACAATATTTGTTATTTAAAAAACGGTTAGTCTTTCGGGAAAACGCTTGGACACGCATAATTTATTTTGTTTTTTTACATATTTTGAAATTTTTTAAAAAATAATACAGGGTGTTCCAAAAAGTTGAGTAATTGATTAACCACGATTCTGCTTAAACTGCTCGACGTTTAAAGCTTATTTTTGGCAAATGTGAGAAAATTTTATCCAGTTTGTATGTCAATAGAAATTCTTGCTTTGCTTTATCATCACCATTACAAATTATTAATTCGACGCGAACGAAGTCGCGGGTACACGCTAGTTTAAGTGTAAAATTAATTCGAACTCTAGTGTATAGTTGGTTTACTTATGAAGAATATACTACACATTTTCTTATATTGCTATTTTTTGACCACAAATGGTAAAATTATAACTAAGAGCTTCTTGCCCGTCGAGTGAGATGCACCCTGTACACTGCTACGCAATTCAGGATCTACGCCGATCGAGGGGCAAGGCGTAGGTAGATCGGAATGTATACGTATAGACGAGTGGCGGAATTTTGGCTTTTTTATATCGCAATTTGTAAACAGCGCTTATTTGTAAACAACGACCGTTTTTAGAGAGGTATTTTAGATAACAATCGATATTTAGAAATTTTTAGACACCCTGGAAATACTACCACCGAGCATGTCATTGTAGCAACTTGCAACTGCGTTAATACGCCTGGCGGTGACCGCCTCATACTCTTTCAGATATTTTGCAGTAAAATAAAGAAACCTGTTATTTTTAAGCTGTTATTTTAAGCTGTTTTTTATAAATAACTATAACAGTTTCAACTGTTATCTAAAAATAACAGTTTTGCCCATCACTAGTTAAGATACACCATGAGAGGACTCAGGCATATCCACTACAAATTTTTGGATATTTAGTTTCGTAAATATTTTTTTTCAAGGACTATGTGTTTACCTAGTAATACTTTTTCTTAATAAATATTGTTATTTTTTTATCGAGCAAATAATATCCTATTTAATATCCTTCAGTGCAGATGGCGCTAGATAAATCCCTGTAAATCCAAAATAAACTTCGGGAAACTCAATATTTTTAAAGCGTTCAAACTCGAAGCGCTCGTAGTATTATATTTATTATTCAAATAAGTTCTTGGGGATATTAGAGCAGATGAAAAAATACCGAGAAAATATCGAGTGGAGGGTTTAGCTTAAGCCAGGCAGAGCAACCCCAGAGATTTATTTTTTATCAAAAAAGTTTTGATTTTTACGTCGTGGTTATTTATAAACATAATGTTAAGATTTAGCCGTTTTTGCGTCTTAGCGTTTATCTCCTTGATGAGATAAAAGCATTTAAATTAAAATAAAATTAATAAGTTATTTATTTTATCTAGTTTATTATTAAATCTTATCACTATTAGTTTTAATTACTATTAGTCCAATCTACAGCAAAATCAAATAAAGAAATAATGGAAATTAAGATAATTACAAAAGACCTAATTTTAAAAAGCTAACATCCTGTAATTTTAGAACTATGCATTTCCATACCCATGTTTATAGGACCCTTTTTTTGGCGAGGAATCAATAAGTACATATTTATAAACTTTCGCAAGATAATGATTTTTTAAAATTTTAAACTTTGCTGTTAGACTTGGATCAAAGCAAATTAATAAAATTGCGTTTATCTCATCAAGGAGGCCGAAAAATACGAAAAAATATAAACAGACAACTTTTAATACACATTAAACAGCTTATAGTATTTTTCTAACAAAAAAAAAGATAAGTCAGTGGTGTACATGTTTTTTTACAAAAATATTCCAGTTGTAACCCCTGGTAGGTCCCTGGTGAATAGGGCGACACTATTTTAGCATTAAAATATGTCCCACTTATTATATTATAATCTGTCCAACGAGAAGATCCTTGATAGTGATAGATGTGTCTGCCATTTTAATTTCAAAGTAGTTTATTTTATTTTACAAAGAAATAAGTTGGTACGACTGGAACGCATGGCAGGATATATTTAAAATTTGATTGACAAGATGACAAGTGATTACTTCAAAATATTGTGAAAAAAACTGTATAAAACTGAAAAAATGTAATCGAGTTATTTTATTTAATAAAAACGGTATGTGTTAATACAAAACAAACAAGAACAAGACACTACATACCAAAAAAATATAAAAAAGAACTATTATTTACTTTCAAGCTTTATGAAACTACCCGCATTTATGATTATATTTATTAATATAACTTATGTACAAATTCAAATTTGTAATATTCCACAGGAATAAATAAAACAACATAGGTAAATAAAACAAACTATTTTAATAATAATAACACCTACCAAATTTTATACCTTAAAGGTTGATTAATTAACTTTAATCTTATATTTTTTAAACCAGTACCTTTTGACATTATTTTTCTGCAGTACTAAAATCCATTATTTACCTATCGTGTGATGTCGATATTTTACAGCTACTCCAGTTTTTAGTATGTGTTTAGTTTGATCCTTCTACCATATACGAGATGCACTTATCTACGACGAAATGGTATACAAACTTTATCGATGGCAACTTCATTGGTGTATAAAACTTTCTGCCTGGGCAGCGAGTATAAACCATAAACTGTGCTCTGGGTCTACAGTTAATTTTCACTCGATTTTTCCCTCCACTTGACTTCAAAAGACACAAAACACACGTAATAATACGAATCAAAATGCAGCATCTTCCAAAACGCAGGGTATTTAACAAAAGTTGACACAAAATTCTAACCTATAATTTGGCAAGACTTTGACAAGCGTCAAAAATGACAAAAATCTAAAGGCGAGTTCATACGCATCGGCGTCCGTTTGTCGTTCATCGTTCCGTCAAACCAATAAAATTGAAATACGATCTGTCATTTTTTAAATAAACCAATAAAACTGGTTAAAAACAACAAGACACGACGTATGACGGATTTATATTTAAACCCATCCATAGATAACTTAAAAATTATTAGAAACTTTTTAGTAAAATAAATAGATTGGTATGGGACGTCATCTGCTTTTCTACAAAAATATTCCAGTTGTAACCCATATGTAGGTCCCTGGTGAATAGGGCGACACTATTTTAGCATTAAAATATGTCCCACTTATAGTAACCTTTACCCTCAAATCTTCATTTGAATCGCTAAAATTTTTTTTCCACTTGGAGGAAAAATATTAAGATAATAAATCGGGGGGAAAAAACTGAGACTGCCACGAAATAAAGCAGAATCGAACCTACTATGTTGATATGAAAAATAAATCTTATTTTTACGTGAGGAATCTTCCCACGAGCGATGGTACATGTTTTTTGAAACACCCTGTATATTGTACTTTAAAATATTATACATAGATATTTTGAATGAAAAAAAGTGTATATTTGTATTAAATCCCGTAATTTATTTGAGTGTATATTTTTTTTATTAAAACTGAATGGAGTTTACACCAAACCTGTCCTAAAACCTATTATAACCACATTATAGCCGCACTAATGCTTCCGAAACCGCCCGTCCATAAGAAACATTTAATGAAATAAAACGAAAAACATCCCGAGCGGACCGGAGGAATATCTCCTAATTATGAAACGGTCGAAAAACTTTCGACTGAAACCTGATTTTACTCATTACGCCGTGTAATAGGATTAGGCTTATGCTTTTCGACAAGCCCCGCAGGGCTAGAGAGCCCTTTATGCCACGTAGGGTTTTAGGTTTTACAGATTTTCGGTCTGCAAGTCCGATAAAAATCTCCACCAAGAATATGCAGGAATTATCTAAAATCGAATTCATCTTTTTTAATGATTAAGGTTTGATAAGCTGGAGATAAACTGGGTTTTATTCGATCTAAGGGATTTATTGAAAGCTGAAAAAGAATGGATTAGTTTAAAAGCACCTTTTTTGATATTTGGGTTTCGAATCTTCTTTTTTCTGTGGCACATTGACATTTCAAAATTAATGACCGCTATTTCCTAACTGTGTTGATGAGTACCAAAAGTACAGTTTTTTTTTCTTGAAAAGCTAATGGCCCGTACGAAGAAAAATGAGCAAAACCTTCTACTTGCAAAACTTGAAGCATATGCTATATAGTTTATGAATAAAAATGTAAGTAAAAGGTTTTGCTCAAACTTGTATTAGATGAAGCATGAGCATCTACTCACATTTAAGTATTTGCTCAACTTGTTATGAATGAAATGTATGCTTTGCTTACTTAGTTGAGCATATGCTCCAAAATTTTTGCATCTCATTAGTAGGAGATGCACCTTGCAATAAGCTGGTCATAAAATGGCAGAATTCGTGAATTTACATGCACAGAAGCAATACAAAGTGCGAAGGGAAGGTAATTGGCGAGATTTTAAATCTCTTTACAGATTTCAAGAAGAAAACGTAAATTGGATGGCAACGTACTTTTCTTGAAATTCTTGATATAAGAGGAGGCGCTCTTTCTTCAAATCATAAAATGAAGGTTTTCTTGCGATATATGGCCAATCCTGGATTTCAGATGGGTGTAGCAGAATAATTGGGAATCACTCGGTCGACTGTTTCAAAAACAATTTCATTTGTAATGATAAAAATAGTTGAAAAGTCCCATTTATGGATCAAGTTTCCATCAACCCAACCCAAAATAAACGAAGCACAGCAAGAAAAATGTTAGTTTCCAAGTATATAGTTATTGGAGTGATTGGAGTGCTATTGGAGTGATTGATTGCACGCACCGTTCAGATTTTGAAACCGGATCAACACGGTGATGAACACATCAACAGAAAGGGATTCAGGGATTTGAGTCTGTGGATGGCATCTATTACCTGGGTCTTTTGTCGTATCCACTCTATTCTTTTATTATTTTTCTTGGTTATTCCCAGCATATTTCGTTTCATTGGGCGTTGTGCAACCTGCTGTTTCCTTATCACGTCCGCTTCAAGTTTTCAGGTTTTGCATGCATAGGTGATGACTGGTAGTACACATTGGTCGAATGTTTTCTTCTTCAGATAAACTGGCATTCTAGATTTGAGCCTCATCTTATTTCCTCTGAAACATCCAATAACTTACCATTTATTACACTTATACCGATATTCATACATTCTGTTTTCATTATATTATATTAGGGATATATATTATATTCTTTGCCACAAATTTCCTCATTAGTACATTATATTTTAAGTAACATAATAGAGAAATTTGACAAGATTAAAACTAATTTACTGGCGTTTAAGCACCGAAAAACTAACTAAAAATTCTTCATTATGTACTAAATTACATCTTTATAGAAAGATTTAAAGAACATAAGTATATACGTCCGTGAAAATAACTGTAATTAACGTCACGTCCATATATGGCCTATAACTATAATCGCTCGGCTTAGAAACGATTAGTAGTTAAGAAATTCGACACACCTAACCATCCAATACATCCCGGAACACTAAGGCTTCTCTTCTTCCGTGTAACGTCAATATTAGTCAGTACAGTACGTAAAACAGTGTATAGTTCAGGTATAGTTCTTCCGAAATCAATTGAAACAGATTGGGACTATTGTCGGCATCATCTGGACAAACGAATTAAGAATCTCAGTACTTCCAGTTGACTTCGGAAATACTATTAATGTCTTTTTTCATGATATCGAGGGAAGTGAAAACTTCTTCTGCTGTATGTACCTTGATGACTTATTTCTTCATTTTCCACTTTTTCCAATTTTGATTTTCTTGCCGATCTTCTGGGGAAGTCCATTTCCTAAAAGCTTTCCCTCCATGGCAGACTTCAGCGCCATATGTAAGTATGCTCTTAACCAGCGTGTCGTATTATGCCCATTTGGTATAGAACTGCCCGTTAATATTTAGGCAAAAAAAGATGGAATGCTAAACTTGGCCGTTAAATATGTTTTTTTCCTGAAACACTACAAGCCTGATTGTGGGCTTTAGTATTCTAGGAGGCATTGTATCATCCCAAGAGGATGGATTATTAATCGAGCAATTATAATAATTAATAATTATCTACTAATTTACATTACAGTAAATTAATTAGTTGATTAAATGACACGGGAATAAATTTGATATTAATGATTTACATTGATACGTGTGTAGTTTTAATTATGCGAGCTTAATGAAAAATATGCATATTTATTGAGTTTAATAATTAATATATTTTGTCGTGTTTAGGGTTTACGTGAAGGTAAATTAAATTTTGAGTGTATGTGACTGAAAACCCGATTTGGTTGTATGCATAATAAATTTTCATATTTTACCAAAATACGACATAAATAAATACGCTATACGAATAGGTACAAGTTATAAATTCCTAGGATTTAAAGTTTGTAATCCAGATACACATATTTTATTAATTTTATTTTATTAAAGCCGTAGATCTGTGACTACTAAATTTTATATTCTTATTTTTATTTTTTCAAGTCTATGCTTTGTACATAGAGATTGTTGCGAATTGAACAAAAAAAAATGAGCTAATGAGACAGCAAAAAAATAAAAAAATTATAATAGCCAGAAATTAATGAAACAGTAAAAACAAATAAAAAATGTGCTACAATACGGATATTGTATAATCCTTTATCTTTAATTTCCTTCTTCATATGTGTAAAAATACGGATTAGTGAAATGGACTCTTTTAAGTTGGTTTCCACTCGGAAATCAGAATGGTGAGTGGAATGTTCGCTCCTTTTCTAGATAGATCGCTTGCTGTTTCATTACCTTCTATCTCTTGATTGATACCCAGAGGAGGAATAGTTTTTTTTGCCTAATTTGTTCAGCTTCTCTAGATATTCTTTGACCAACTTCGAATTGATGATTACTGAGGTTATTGATCTTTATGCTGCTTGACTATCGGATAAGATGTATATTTCTTTTTTCCGATAGTTCCCATTTAAGATAAGTTGTAAGTCTTATACTAGAATACAGTAACAGTCCTTGAAGAGAAGCTCAACAAATTAGGCAAAGAAAATAAAGTCCTCCTACTCTGGGTGCCTGCTCACCAAGGGATGAAAAATCAAATGATCTACCTAGGAAAAAAGCGAACATTGCACTAACTGGACCAGAACCGTTCTGTTTTCCAAACGAGAACCAACTGAAAACGGAACTGAAGAATCTGGAAGACTCCATCCGTAACTTGGAATGGGTGTCCTCCAACGGTCTAAGACACTCGAAAAAGTTCCTCAGGACTTACGACCGAGAAAAATCAAAGGTTTTCCTTGATTTAGGTAAGTTCAACAATCTTCGGATTGTCACGGGGTTTCTAACAGGACACTGTCTTCTCAACGAACACCTCAGTAGGCTCAAGCTGAGAAACAACGGCGAATGCAGATTCTGTGGGGAAAATGGGGAAACACCAGAACACCTTATCACTGAGTGCGCCGAGACGACGACCATTCGTGCAATGAACTTTGGTACGTCTGATGTCGAGAATGGAGAGCTGGCCTCTGTGGAGCCGTCTCAGATACTAGCTTTTGTTAAAGCCCTGAGACTGTATGATGAGTTATAACTCGTTAAGGAAGAGATACAAGATATACAAAAGAAAGGGGTACACACAGTAGATCTATAAGGTCGCGATGATTAACTCCCCTCCTAAACATTCTACATTCTACATTCTACATTCTACAAAAGTCCTTGAAAAAAAATGGATATTTCGCCACAGAAATATTACTAGGTACTCTTTTATTAGGAAATTATTATTACTGTACAATAAAAGTCAAACTATGCGAAACAACCAAACTATTCAACTAAACAGAATAAACGGAGGTAGAATGTATGTATGTTCCGATCCAAAGGGCTTATTTCGAACTAACAGGTGTTGTTCAAACAATCGTTTATCGAGCCATTGCCAGCGGGCATCGCGAACCAACCGGAATGGCCCTATTTATTTTCTACGATACATTTAATTCGGTTGGCCCGGGGAGCAGTCGGTGGTGTGGTGCTAGAATCGTTCGGCTAAATCCACCCAGGGCGGTGTTGTGGAGTTATTCCATTAAGTACTGGAGTCTGGTATTTATGTAGCCGCACAAACAGTTATCTAACATTATTTGTCTAGCCTGGCGTCAGAAAATATTCGGTTAAAACATTATTGTATTGTATTGTATCTTCTGATAAGAGGTGAAGTTACTTTAAATGTGGTAGACAAATGATTCAATATTAAAACTAAAAGAGTTTTTTAGAGTTGGTTGAAAACCAGATGAAAATTGGCCTAAACGACGTGCTACCTACCAAATTACAAGCAGAAATGCGTTCAGGACCTTTATTGAAAGTAAAGTAGTCTTTGCAGTGACGAGATGTAAATTCCCCGTCTGTCAGAGGAATAAACCGAATATAAGGAATAAGGAATGGAAGTCGGAGCCTCAAGAATTGTCTCTGATAGCGCACCACCCCGTGAAATTAAGTCGGAGAGACGTTTTCGGTAGACTTTTTGTTAAAGCTACGTGATCCACATCCAAAGATGCTACGGAATTCGACTAAACGAAGCTAGAAGGTGGGAATCTTGATTCTGTGTCTTGTATTTTGCGTTTATTGGCAAGGAATTTGCATGAACCGACTGAGAGTATTACGAAATGTTGTAGAATTTGTTTGACGGTGAGAAGTAATAAGAATGGTAATTTTGTACTAGAAAATTAACACTTTTAAGTTAATATAATGTATAATTTAAGTTAATAACCTAAAATTGCTGGAAAAAAAGGTAAACTTTCTAAGACTCAATTCAATGAAAGTGCAATCATATACAAGGTGACTTCAAAAAAGTCTGAGTTTTTCGCTACTCGAAAAGAAACCTACGAAATAAAAAAAGTTATTTTTTTTTTCAAACATCACAAAATGTGTATATTGTAATTAACAATATAAAAAAGTAATTTTAACGTCTAGGCATAAAAGTAAAGCACTTTTACGCCTAAGCATAAAAGTACAAATAGTTATTAATGATACAAGTTCGATACGAACATCATAATGAAACGCGTGTAACGTTAAGCCACGAGGCGTAAGCCGAGTGGCTTAGTTACACAAGTTTCATTAAAAAGTTCGTATCGAACGTGTATCATTTAAATTTTAATCTACGACGCGACACGAGGGACGATTCAAAGAGATTTGATATAATTTAATCAGAGATATCCTCATAAAAATTAAAATTCAAAATTTTCATGTGCCCATATTAGTCGACGCCGCGGCCGTGGTAACCGTGCTTGTTGATTGTTTCCATTTTGACTTTGACAACTCAATTATTGATGTTCAATTTTGTGTCAAACGTTCAGTTTTAGCAAAAAGCAAGAAATAATATTAATATGGGCGATTCTGATTCTGAAAGTGTCCCTTCGGATATTGAAGGCATTGCGCAAAACGTTGTCGATTCCCTACTTCCCGAAAAATCAAGACAAACGTACGAGCAAGCCTATGTTGTAAAACTTGAAGATTGGTGTAAAGGGAAAGGAATCAAGAATAGTAGTAACGAAAAGGTTCTCCTGGCATATTTTGAACATCTTTCAAAACATAGGAATGCTTCATCACTTTGGGTATATTATTCCATGCTACGTTCAGTTATATCAGTGAAGAAAAATACAGATATTAGTAAGTACGTCCATTTCATTGCATGCCTAAAAAGAAAATCAAAAGGATTTCGGTCAACAAAAAAGAATTTTAAGAAAAGAAGACATAACTCGTTTTTTGTTGGAAGCTGATGATAAAACTTATTTCCTGACAAAAGTTTCATTGATAGTGGGACTTGAGGGAGCCTGCCGGCGTATCGAGTTGACAAATCTGCAGCTGCAAAATGTTAAAGATGAAGGACAATGCATTCATATCATTATTCTATTTACGAAAAAAAAGATATCACGAGATTTTTTTTATAACGAAAGGGAATGTTGAAGGAATAAATATGGTGGAAATAGTTCGAAGATATATAGCTATGCGGCCAAGCAACACAGAGCAATACTCGATTTTTTGTGGGGTACAGAAATGGAAAATGTATTAAGCAACCCGTTGGCATTAATACTTTAGGGAAAATGCCGTATAAAACCAAGACACTCCAAGAGCAAAAGTCTTCCAAATCCACAACAATACACTGGACATTGTTTCCGTAGATCGTCTGTTTCGTTGCTTGCAGATTCAGGAGTGGATTTATTAACTGTTAAAAGACATGGTGGTTGGCGCTCTAACACAGTGGCAGAGAGCTATATAGAAAATTTCAAAGAAAATAAGAAAAAAGTGTCATATGTAGTCAGTGTCATGTAATATTTTGGGTAACATTTCTGGCAATGATGGGTCTTCAACAAGTTCAAGCACTCAGGAAATAAATTTACTTTCTACAAATACAACTCACCTGTCATCGTCTGGAATTACTTTAACTTGTAACAATTGTACTGATATTATAATTAATGTTTACAATAAATAAACGTATTTAGGTACCTTTTTTTGCTTGTTTCTTATTTTAAAATTAGCGTGTTATTATGAAGCCATAATGACATCCAAATGACAATGTTAAATGTGTCATAATGACATTGTCGTTGATTAAATATATTATTAAACTGATATAAAGTGTCAAATTCAACGAGCGTAACCATAGTTTCTTGATATATAATTACGGTAACAAGGTATGACTCTTTTAAATCTTTTTATATTATTTGGAACGTTTGAAATTGTTTAAAAAATTATTTGTGGCGTTTGAAAAAAATAGCATGTTTTTTTCGGAGTAAAAATGACTTTTTGTGCCTCGGCTGTATGTCAAACGTACAGACTCGCCACAAAATTACAAGAAGTATCATTTTTACTCCTAATAAAACAATATACTATTTTGGAGACACCATTGCGTTGAAGCCAAATGAAAATCAGCTGGCCAGTGGGCTACTACTAAAAAAAAAACAGCGTCAGCGATGGCTGAAGATGAATGATCAAATGAAGATCGCTGTCATTTTATACGTAAATTTATAAGGGGTATACCATAAAAGTATATAGACATTATTAACCATTATACCGGGTGCCTCTCCAAAGTGGCTCACCCCTATAACTTTTTTATTTTTTTCAGATAAAGAAACGTGATGTGGTATGTTAGTATATGACATAAATTAGGATTGATTGACGTATTCAATTGCTTTCGGTCACTTCCTGTTTCACCGGAAATGACTACAACATTTGATTTTTAAATGGCACCCTCGGTATATTTCTACTTTATTTGATGGAAAATGACACTCTGAATAGAATTACATATCATATGTCAACTTTTGACATTTTCGCATATGGTTTATTTGAAATTGTAACATGCGGTTAATAATGACAATTTGACTCGAAATACCAAGTGTGTGATACCAAATTATTCCTAAATAATGCTTTTTCCAAATATGTTCACGAGCCATCCTTTTTCCATTTCTAAAAATTGAAATATGATTAAAAATACGATTTGGGCAACTTTTAACCTTCCAGGACACGAAAAATATTAGATGATGAAAACTGTTTAGTGTTTTTAATAAAGTCATGGCACTTTACATTGCGAAAATGGTAAAAATTTACATATGATATGTCATTCTATTCAGAATGTCAGTTTCTATCGAATAAAGTAGAAATATACCGAGGGCGCCATTTAAAAATCAAAAAGTTGTAGCCATTTCCAACAGGAAGTGACCAAAACAATTATTGAATGAGTTAATAAATCTTAATTTATGTCATATACTAACATACCTATGAAGTGTAGAGGTAAGGAGAAATATCTTCGTGCATTAAAAATGGCCATAAAAAAGGGAAGACTTAAGTGCTGCTGTAGCAAAAATCTAAAATTTAAAATATACGCCGAAAATTTTTAGAACAGGAAATGGTTCAAAAGAGATATATATTTGACGTGAAGGCGTGGGTTTCAAAAAAGTACAAAAATTTTATTTTCATGTCACATGAAATAAATTATCGATTTTTATTCAGCAGCAATAGACTGAGCTTCTAAAATATAAAAATAACTGTTTTATATTCTAAAAAATAATAACAAAGCTTTTTCCGGTAACGTTTGGTTATGTTACTTTTATTCTCTTATCTATGGTTACTTTTCATTTTTTAGATTTATGAGTCATTAGCGCCACTGTGGTTATTCGGTGAACCCTTATTCTTCCCATGTTTGTGACCACTTTTTCAAATCAAGTCCCATAAAAGATTTTTCTCCTCATCTCTACACTCCATAAACATACCAAATCTCATTTTTTTATCTGAAAAGATAAAAAATTTGTAGGAGTGAACCACTTATGAGACGCATCCAGTGTGTTCTACCTTTTTTAAATTTATATAAAATAATTTAATTTGCTGCACAAACCTCCTCCAATATCGATACATAAGTACAACTAAAACGATACATACTTCAACGTTATATTACAATTCCAAGGCAAAATGCATTTTATGCAACCCCATTAAGAGACTTAGTCTAAAACCTCCCGAAGTTGGTAACACTGGCGCTCTGTATTAACTCGTTGAGCTTAAGGGACCTTGGTAATTCGAACCGACTGCTCCTCGGTATAAATGGGGCCCACACAGCCCTCAAATACCGATACAGACCAGAGTTAAGACCCTTTGTGAACCGAACGCAGTTCATTACGTTCGCCCGTTCTCATTGTTAGAGGATATTCCAGTTAAAACGCGACGAAAAGAGATACCTACCGTTATTAAAATATTTCGATTTGGGGTAATATTTTAGGGGCCGGTTTGGGAGCGATTTAATTTTCGATAAGGGCGGATGTTGGAGGTTTTGGATTTTGTTTCTGGCTAGGTAGAAATATAGGGACTTATTTTTAATGGGTGGTTAAAGGCAATTGTAATCGAATTTGTTAAATATAATTGTATTTTTCTTTTAAAACTCGTGAACAAAAAAATAAAAAGTTAAATTAGTTACACTAAATCTTGATTTTGATCTATGCAGGGTAAGTCTTAAATAAGTGTAAATATTTTGACCGATTTTTTTTTGAATATTTGGAATTTTTTTAATCTTTAGTTAAAAAACATAATATTTTCATAATATGGCAACATAGGTAGTAGATTAAATGTACAAGAAAGAAAACCCACAAAAGATTCTGTGGCTTTCAAATTTTAAGCGAAAAATTATTTTTTTAATTTTTTTGTAAAACGGTAATGAGAAAATTGTGACTTTTATCGAGATCTTCCAGCTCTCAAAATATTTGCACTTATTTAAGAGTCACCCTGTATAAATAAAACCGTCGGGTCGGATTAGTTACCCCATTCATAACTCAAGAATAGTTGGATCGATTTTAACGATTTCTAATTTGTTGGATTCGTGTCCGTCTCGAATAGCAGAATTACTGTTAAAATATTGAAAAAATCACGAAAAAAATTACAGAGAAAGTTAATTTTTAAATAATTCAGATTTGGACCTTCGACATCTTCTGCAACTGGAGGCTTACCTCAGGCAGGCTTATAATAGATTATTTGTAATAATTAATAGTCACATTATAGAATAGAAATTCAACAGAAAATAATAAGAAACTAGCATATTCAAATCTAGAAAGGTAGTAATATACAGGATGAGTCTTAAATAAGTGCAAATATTTTCAGGGCTGGTAGAAATAGGTTAAATTTTGAGAACCAATGGATCTATTATGGGTTTTCTTTCTTCTAAATTTAATCTACTACCTATGTTGCCATATTATGAATATAAATATTATGTTTTTAACTAAAAATTAAAAGAAATCCAACCATTTTTTCAAAAAATTCTGAATTTTTTTTGACAATTTTTTTTTCTAAATTTCTATTATTTTCGTTAATTACTGTTAAATAAAGCATAAACTTTATTTAACAGTAATTAACGAAAATAATAGAGGGTTAGCCCATTTCAACCTTGTGAACTCATTTTAAAATGGTGTAAAACATGCCAATAGTGGCTTTTTATTGCAGTAATACTCCCATAAAATTTTATTACTTTCAAGATCTGGTTTTTTATTTTTATGTTAAAAAATAGAGACTAGAATATTTCCTTCGTTTTTGTAACGTATTAGTTTCTCTACTGGTTGACTTTTTACCCCACGTTTTTGTATAACAAACTGTCCCGTAAAGTTTTTAGTACATGTTCTTAAACACCCTATATAAGGAGAGAAAATTCAGCATTAGCTCCATCGTCCTTATTACCGTTACTAAAATAGAGAAAAGAAACTCTACTTGTGAGAGCCTGTATTCATTCATTGCAAATTCTTTACTTATTTTATTTTGCAAAAAACTCTTGCAAGTCAACTAAATAAGAAAACTTCAATAATTTTAGAGGTATGGAATGAAACCGACAGTTCTGAATAGGACGAAAGCAACTATGATTTTTAAGCCGAGCAAATTGGGCAAAGAAAATAAAATCTTCCTACTCCGAGTGCCAGCCCACCAAAGGATGGAAGACGATGAAAAAGTAAACGATCTAGCTAGAAAAGGAGCGAACACTTCATTAGGAATAGAACACTTCACTGGAATAGAATCTTTTTGCTTCCCAAGTGGAAACCAATTTAAAGAAGACCTTGAATGGGAATCATTAAATGGTCTAAGACATTTGAAGACATTTCTCAGGACTTCAAAGGAGACTGACTATGTTCCTTGATTTAAGTAAAATTGTTCTACTTCGGAGTGTCACGGGGGTTTTAACAGGACACTATTTCTCCTAATGAACACTTCAGTAGATTGAAGCTCAGAAACAACGGCGAAGTTATCGAGTTGTGGGGAAAATGGGGAAACATCAAAACACTTCATCACTGAGTGCACTAAGACGAAAGCCATTCGTGCCAAACTTTGGTATGACTGATTACGGAGATGGGAAGCTAACCTCTGTAAAACCGTCTTAGATACTGGATTTTGTCAAATACTGACTGTATGATGAGTTATAACTCAAGAAAGAGGGAAACAATAGATCTATAAAGTCGCGGTCATTAACTTCCCCCCTCTTATACAATTTACAACTATGACTTTTTGAATATGTCCGGACACATCAGTCTTTGAACTGCAACTGGAATATTAAAAACACTTTGTTAACTCAATGAACACATTCATAAAATAAAGCAGAGTGACATACTGACTTTGATGACACTCATATTTTGGATGAAGCTTAATCTATTGTGGACTATTTACAAGAGAGAGTCTTATTCAGAGGGAGTAATTATTTCCTTTTTAACCAACTTAATTTGTTATCCTGTATAGAAATTCTTAGGTATCATCCAAATAAAAAATTCCTCCATGCACTTTACACAGTGTCCAATTTAACATACCTAGTCCAATTCGATCTGTGGTCAATCCGAAGCCGTCGGCACGCTAAACGGGCCCGAATTAAACCAAATATTGGGATAAGGCAGATGCCGCGCGGTCCGGAAACGCTCTTTCGGACACGTCCCGGACTTACTTTTGCGGTCATCCGGAGCGCCTCATGAATTTTGATGGGGCCGGATTAGTTTGGCCCGTTGCGCGCTTTCCAAGTGCCGGATTATCTGGATAATATCGATTTCGGCGTATTTTTATTCCAGCCCTGGCTGATTTTACTTTAGTGTTTTTGGTAGTAGTAATTCATATTTATTTTATATATTAAATTTGAATTGAAAATGCATAACTGTTGTATAATTATATTATAACAGATTCTTTAGAGAAACACCAACAAATTATAAAAAGACGAAAATATATACTTACTGACGAGTATTTGACACGCATCAGAAGATAGTTACATAGGGTGTTTTCTTTCATGACTGAATTTCTTTCTGTGACTGAAAAGCCCGATACGTGATGCTATATTATTATTATATATTTTTCATATACACTTTTCATTTCACATTCAAAGATCTCATTACTTTGTTGCCTCTTTAGTTTTTGGTTGTCGTTGTTAACTGAGCTTACAATTATTCTTCTCCATTTTGTTCTATTGTGCGCTGCTTCTGCCCACTGATTCTGCATGCTTATCCCCTTTAAGTTTTCATGGAAAATATCCTTGTATCGTTTGAGTTATCCATCCGGTTTCCTCTTACCGTCTACAAGTTCACCGTAAAGAAGATATTTCGGTATGCGGTTTGCTTGTATCCTGTCTACGTAACCAACCCTCTTAAGCGATTTAGTAATCATGACTTCAGCGCTCTCGCAGCTAGCTTGTTCAAGGACTGATACGTTTGAGACATTGTGTTACCATTTGATTCTTAACAGTTGTCTAAGGTGTCTCTTTTGCAACTTGATTAATGCGTTCGTGTACCGGCGCGCGCGGCGGTACGGTCCATAAAAGATCCAGTGGTTCTCAAAATTTAAGCAAAAAATCATTTTTTTTAGGAAATTTTCAAAGTAAAATAACTTGGTTATTTTGGATTTATTTGACAAACGCTGTAGAGAAAATATGTTTCTTTTATGGAGATCTACCAGCCCTGAAAATATTTGCACTTATTTAAGACTCACCCTGTATATGATATAAAATATTATAAACCCCGGCTTTATTATATACATTAACTTTTACGAAAACGTCTTACATCAAAAATAAAAAAAAAACATACAAAAAGGACAACCAGACACTTATCTTTGTTATGCGATGCTACCGTCTCCTATATCTCTTTATCCGGTTAACAAAATAGAACAAGTAGTTGTCGAAAGCATCGCGTTTAGCATATTCTACGACCCGACTCGGCATCACAAAAGAGCACAAGAGCTGACAGAGCGCTAATCCTAAGCTAGGCTCTATCTCGACGTTTGCAGGACGCGTAAGGATTCGAACCAGTCTCTACTGCATCACCGTATCACCTCGTACACCCTTCCTATAAAGCAGTCTATGGGATTAAAATCGGGGTTAAAATATCTATAGTTTGTTTTCTGAAATATTAATACATATGATATTATCTGTTTACCTTTTTTCAGATCCAAGATAACCGAGTTAGTTTCAAGTCCAAAATAACCGAGTTATTTTTTGCTTAGATTTTGAGCAAATTACTGGATTTTTTCTGTATTTTCTTTCTTCTAAATTTTACCTGCAACCTAATATTACTATAATATCAATATACAGGATGGTCCGAACTGTATTCCGGAAACTTGATAGAATATTCTGCAGATAAAAGTGTCAGTTTCATTTTTATTTCGATTTTTTCCAAATAATTTCTAAAGTAACGTCAATATTGCGATGAAATTTGGTGTCTGGGAGTTTTTTGACATGAGAATTTTGATTTTGATGTCAATATGACTCCTACTTGTAGAGAGCACCACCTACATATTTTTTAACTGGTTTGAAGAGTAATAACTTTTCGTCCGTACCTGTATAAAACTACTTAGTAAAAATATACATTTACGAAGTTTTTTGCGTAAAAAAGGTCTCTTGGTAAAAATTGCTGCGAGTAATGGTTCTCAAGATATTTGGAATCGAAATTAACAATATCTATCATCATTGACTTAAATTGACATGTTGACTAAATAGTTATTAATTTTAAATATTTTTGTGCCAAAAGTTCAACAGAAACTGTTTTATCATGATTTTTTCGTAGAAGTTTATGATTAAGTTAAAAAAAATAAAAATTTCCCCAAATTTATTATTTCAGTCAAGTAACTTCTACTTTCAACGTGTTTATTTTTTGTCAATAATGACATGTATTGGCTATTTTCATTCTAAATGTCTTAAGAACGGTTGCTCCTAGCGATTTTTACTAAGAGAATTTTTTTACGTAAAAAGTCACGGAAATGCATATTTTTTCACTCCATAGAAAAAAAAAACATACAAAAAGGACAACCAGACACTTATCTTTGTTATACGATGCCTTTATACAGGTACGGACGAAAAGTTATTACTCTTCAAAATAGTTAAAACACAGGTAGGTGGCGCTCCCTACAAATAGGAGTCATATTGACATCAAAATCAAAATTCTCATGTCCAAAAAAATCCCAGACACTAATTTTCATCCAAATATTGACGTTTACTTCATAAATTATTTGGAAAAAACCCCGAAATAAAAATGAAATTTCTACACCCTGTGTCGCCGAAACTAAAACGTCCTAAAATGCTGAACGTACATTTATACGAACTTTCTTACTTATTTTCATCTGCAGAATGTGCTGCCGAAGTTTCCGGAATACAGTTCGGACACCCTGTATTATATTTTTAACTAAAAATTAAAAGAAAGTCCATTTTTTCGAAAAATTCCGTCTTTTTGCAAATTCAATTTTCTGGGGTGTTTCTTGGGTTGAAATACAACACCCCTAAAAATATTTGCACTTATTTAAGGCTCACTCTGAATATTCAACAACTTTTTTAGAGGAAACACCTACAGTATATCTCAGATTAAATTATTTTAAAAACTGAATAAAAAAGAGCCTAATTAAGCACAAGAGGACTGACTAAATTAAGATTGATTAAGTCTGAATCACACTAACGATGACGTCGAATGACAATTATAATTTTCCACATTACACGTACACGTCCCAGGCATTTCACGTTAAGTAATTGATTAAAATGTCACTATCATTATCTTTCTTCTTAATGGATGGCCTCGCTATAACTACAAGTATTTGTGACATTCGTTAAGACGTACATGATAATATTATTAAAAATTTGATACCTAAGCTAATCCAAAGAGAAGATTTCATTTATTCAGTGAATGCATTTTAATTACTTTGTTATTTCTGTCGGAGAATATTATTTGTTTTAAAAATATTATATTATTTAATAATGAATGCAAGTATTTATAAAAAAAAACAGTGTGTGCATTATATGCGCATTTTGAAGTGAAACTTCTTCTATATATATATATATATATATATATATATATATATATATATATATATATATATATATATATACATATATATATATATATATATATATATATATATATATATATATATATATATATATATATATATATATATATATATATATATATATATATATATATATATATATATATATATATATATATATATATATATATATATATATATATATATATATATATATATATATATATATATATATATATATATATATATATATATATATATATATATATATATATATATATATATATATATAAAACGAATAACTCCCATTGAAGAGAATACGGGCATACTTTATTTTGTCCGCCCTGAAGAACTATTAAATAAAACTTGTACAAGTAATCTTATGTTTATGAATGTTGTAATATGTCGTTATTTTCTATAATTTTTTAAAAATATACCAAAGAAGTAAATTGTAATTTTAAGATCTTTGGAACAGCTTGAATATTGCGGTGATCCAATATTCCTAAAAGTTTTATTTGCTCTAACTTCCATCAACATTCTTCTTCACCATACTCTCCCTGTACAATAGAATAACGTTTACTGGCAACCTTTAGTAAATGTTACTTTCACTAATGAATGTTAGAAATTACTAGGAAAAGTCGACAAATCTCTTTAAAATACCACATTCGCTGGTCCAATGCGTAATTGCTAGCATTTCCTAGTCAATGTTAACAAATGTTAACAATCACTGAATTCCGACTTTCACTGTAACATATATATATTATTTTCAATGTATTGATGTAATCTGTACATTTTCTGTTTCCTCAATAGACCACATAAAGTGTTGAAAAACAAATGAAAGAACTGTATATTTCTTTTTCTGGTACCTGAAGTTATTGTCTGGTCAAATTATAGCCGGTAGTGCCAGTTACGATTCTTGTTTTTATGAAACGTAAATTGTGCATGTGGTTCGTACAAATAAACGAATCGTAGGAGTCGATTCAATATGAGAAATTAAATCGTGTGATTCGATTCACTAAAAAGAATCGTAATGCCCATCACTACTTCATACCATCTTACAATTACTTAATTTCGAAACAATTTAAAATCACAGTTATGCATGAATACGCAGCTTTAGGCTTACAAAGTGAGCCTATAAGCCTGGATTTAATACAATTCAAAGCCTTATTCATTCCAACTCATGAAAAATATACGGTAGATAAAATTAACTCTGACAAAATTCTGACTACACCAGCCAGCAATCAGCCTCCAACTTGTAATTACGCACAAAACGACTAAATTAAAATGGATCCCGCCCCAGTCGCACCGACACGAATAACAAATTCCATTTTCCGCGACACACATATTAAATTCGACCCAGTAAATTGCGCGCGTACACTGTCATTTCGCGCCGGCAGGGCATTGATTAAAACGTCACAATTATTATCTATGTGTCCCCTCTGGGTGACCTCAAGATGTCGCAGGATATATGCGGTCGCGGTATCGTTTCGCATTAAACCGCCCGAACTATATTAATTTTGCATTTAATTATGGTCAGTGGTGGCTCGTGATTATGTAATTCGAAGGAATATATACTGTAAAACAGCCGCTACACTATGCGAGAAATTCTTCGAAACATGTCAAGGTCGCATTTCGTCGCCCGACTTTGACGCATTTCGATTTATTTTCAGTTGTCTTTTTTTTGGCATTTTATGTTGCCTCGTTCGATTTTGTTTTGTTTCCAAAACGTGGCGGTATCTGTATCCGAGGCAAAGGATATTTTTTCATGAATCTCAGTGAAATAAGTAAACCTAGACGTTTTAAAAATAGCTGTTGTTACAATGATATTTCGTTAATTACATCTCGTTTTATGTTATATTGATATACGTTCCACAAAATTAATATTTGGACACGCGTTTATTATATGTATACTAGATATTTTAGTTGGTTTATTTGATGAAAGAAGCAGAATTCTCTACACGATGGAATAGAATGTGTAGATTTCTTATACAATTTGCTAACATTATTCCCAGAAAATTGCTAAAATAATATATGATATTTACAGTACCTTCTTGAAATGACACGAGTCGCTACTGAATATATATGGCCAGCAGCGGTTGGCCCGTTGTTTTAATATATTTTTCCACCGTTGGCGGACCACACAAAAGTTTTAAGCCCGATTTACATTAAAGACGCATCTGTAAAACTTCACGATAACAGCGAATAAAGGCGGAATCGTTTACGTTTTTAATTTTCCGCAGCAGGTAATATTTCGGGCTTTGAAAAGAGTTTTATTAATAAAAAGCAGTGGATATGAGCTTCAATTATGAAAACGATAACATTATTTATATTATTATTAAATATTTGATACACATTTATTACATATTATATATAAGTAAATGTGCAATGAACTAGTGAACAGAAAAGACATTCTAATAAATAACATTACACTGGAAATAGGGGAAGAATATATAATATATTTGGGACAACTAATACACAGCTCGTGTACTACCAGTGATGACTTATGCATGCGAAACCTGGACACTTAACACGGATATCATAAGTAAACTGCAGGTCGCACAACGCTCAATGGAACGAAATATACTGGGAATGACCAAGAGAGACCGTAAAAAACAAAGTAGATACGACAAAAGAACCAGGTAATAGATCAGAAGAAGCTGGTCATCCACAGAGTTAAATCCCATCAAGTGATGGCAATGGACAGGGCATCTGGACACCTGGCAAGAAGGACGGGCAACAGATGGCTCATAAAAATTACAGCATAGTACACACGAGGAATTAAGAGACATAGAAGAAGATCAACCTGAGATGGGACCATGATATTAGGAAATTATCAGGGATAACTTGGGCCCGCATAGCTAACAATAGGCAATAATGGGCCCAAATACAAAGAAAGCATTTATATATTTGTGATGGAGGCATCATAATTGGAAGTGGTTGAGTAAGCTGAAAATGACGGTGATGGTGATGATGATTAATCCTATTAAATAGTGTTTATTGCTTTTTAGTGTCACTGTCATAGAAAAGTCATATTAATATTTTTTGTATGGTTGCTCTAAAGCAGCTCTATTACTCATAAGCTTTTTACACAAGTGCAATATTACTACTGACATCTTTTCAAATCCTTACTTAATCTTGATAAAATAGTATATTTAATAAATCAAGTTAGGTTGCAAATACAGTATGATCGAAAAAAAAACGGCGTCCAGAAGATAGGAAATGTCGATCGATGACATTTCCCATAAAAATTTACATATAAAATGACATAGCCATACTGCAACAAAACCCGCCTTATCCGAACCAAAAGCCTTTTAAAATTTCTAACCAAAAGCCTTTTTAAAACCAAACCAAACTAAATATTAATATTTATTTCTAGAAAATACGAAATAAAAGACAATGATTTCACACAATGGACAAGTTTTTTGTAAACTAAGGCTTCAAACATTTGCTAAAACAGTTTTTGCTTATTATCTCGCAACAACGTTTGCGGGATAAGGCGGGTTTTTCAACTTGACGCCTCAAATATACTACAGGGTATCCCAGAAATAAGTGCAAGTATTTTAAGGGGGGTGGATCTCGATAAAAGAAACATATTTTCTCTTTTTTAAAATAACGGCGTCATTTTATTTCGAAAATTTCCACAAAAAATGATTTTTGCTAAAATTTTGAGAACCACTGGATCTTTTCTGAAATTTCTTTCTTGTAAATTTAATCTAATACCTATGTTGCCATCAAGAAATTATGTTTTTTAATTAAAAACTAAAAAAAAAATCAAAAGATTTTTCAAAAAATTTCGAATTTTCAAATTTTTTTCAAAAACATCCAACTTTAGCTTCGGGATCCGAAACCAGGGCCTTAATCTGCGGGCGGCGGCGGCGACCTGCTAACAAACAAAAACTCTTCAGTTTTGATGATATAAATGTGGCATGTTTTGAATGTATGAAACTACAAACCTTGGTACGAGGACAGTTTCTATATTATTATTATTTCTCTTTTATTAAAGTTCAGAACAGCATAGATAGATTCATTGGAATAGTGATTAAGGTTTTCTCTGCCGTGCCCTTTTACTTGTGAATTCCAGGCAGAGTACGGCACTCCTTTCATTTTATTTAATAAAATAAGTAGGGTATTTACTTATTTATTTGGCGTTTGATTTACATAACGTATTCTCCTCAAATTTTCCAAAATATTGCTTCTGCCGCGGCGCATCCGAGGTAATTAAAAAAAAATAGTGAAAGCGTATCGAAATTGACAGTTTTTGGTATTTATTTGAGATTCGAAATTACATTCTTTTAGGCACTAGTATCTAAAAGTGACACTTGTTTAGGCACTAGTGCTTAAAAGTAAAAACTGAAACGTTAGAAACAATGAAAATATTTATTTATTATAAATACGATTAAGACAGCTTTAGCTAACAAGAATTCATTATCATCGGCTTCTTTCATAAAGCGTTCTATTTCCACTTTTGTAAATACTTTTGATTTCATTGCCTGATATCCGGAAGCTTTTCTTTTTAAAAATGCAATAAGATTTGTGAATTTTCTAATATCTACGTTTCTGTTCAGGTAAATCATGGTGCGGAGGGAGCATCGAATATTTACTCCACAGAGTTGACGGCTTTAAGGTAGTGGATAACTTCAGGAAATAGGCTAGCAATACCCTTTCTGTGAAATTCTCAACATGTTTTTCTTTGACCTAGGTTTCACAGTTGTTGTAGGTGGTCTCGTATAAGTTTTTCGACTTCTCGGGCACTAACGTGGATAGCGTAGTCTCAGCAGCTTGTTGAATATCCAAAGACTCGTCATTATCACTCATTTTTTCACAAAACTTTGTAGGAAATACGGCGACGTTTGAACCTGACAGAACTTTGTCATTAAACAATGCATAAACAATACCTTAGAAACCGATTACCAGAATATTTTAAAAAATGTTTAAAAATAAATAATAATAATAGCATGAAAATCTCAAATTATCCGCTTTCACAAAAAATCTTGTATGAAATTCGTTGCGAAAATGGTGTTTTAAGCATTCGATGCATTGTCCAACAATTTTGCATCCCGTGCTTAAAACACATTCATTTCGCAATTTGTTACATAAATAGCTATTAACACAACGTAGGTTCCTTTAATTCATTTAAATTGTTTGATATACAGTTGGTCAAAATATTACCTCTTCAACTTTGTTGAACGAATTTGGGTTGTTACACTACAACCTCTAAAAATATTTGCTCTTATTTAAGACACCCTAAATAATGTGTTTCATTATCTGTATTCAATTTTGAGACGTAAAGGCCTCAAATCTACCTCACACAAGAACTGAGGCTGACGCTCACTGCAAGGCTTTTCGAACCGAAATTTCTTATCTTATCCCTTCGCTCTGTAATTAAGCCAAATTTATAGTCGAATTTCCCGGAAGAAAAGGCGACCCATCCCGAACGTGCCCGTTCAGTAATTGATCCAATACGTTTCCTATCGTCTGGAAAGGGGAATCGTCCCTTTACTCCGGGCTATCGCGGATTAGACGGGACCGTTAAAACCTTATTTTAATCCTGCCGTAGGACTGGAAGAAGCTGGAGGAAATGAGGGGTGAGGAAAGTTTAAAATCTCGTTTTATTGACGTCGAAATTAAGCTGGTTGTATCTTAAAAATAAATAGCATTTTTGAAGTGAAACTTCTTTACGTGATGGGAGTGAAAATTCAAGGCCGCGAACGCATAGTAGGAATAGTTGTTACCTAAACCCATGGAGGAATAAGAGAAGGGAGATGCTACTACACGTATTTCTGCAGGATAAAAACAGTCTCACTTCGTTGTTTGGGCGGGGCCAAAAGTGGACCCTTTGGGCAGGGCCTGGCGGGCGGCGCGGCGCGAAAAACGGGCACATTAAATTTTTCATGTATTTTAAAGTTCTATATGTTATGTTCTAGTGGACCGATTTTAATGATTTTTAAGCAATTTATAGCAAAATTATTTTATTTTTTAGTATCTCTTTCTAAATTTAAAATGAAAATTTCGATCCGTCAATTATTCGAGAAAAGACAAAATGTTGATATTTTGGTGAAGATTTGAAACACCCTGTGGAGTACGTTAACAAAGCAAGGCATTTAAAAATCATTCTTTCACCTAGATGTACCTTTTGTCGATGGTTTGTTTTTAGATTTATCTCAATAACTGTATTTCTTTTGGAGATATTAGGCTTGTGAAGACGACACTTACATTTTTTCGAATTTTTTACATTAAAGTCATGCCTTTGTTTTTGGTTCTAGCCAACAGACCTACAAAATAGTGTTTATGATTTATATAATGCCACTGTCCTTGAAAAATCATGTTATTATTGTCTGTTGGCAGTTACTCCAGCAGATATGGTTTTAAGTCCAAAAATTAATCTCTACCATGATCAATTAAAGCAGCAATAGCCGATACTACAGAACTTAAAACCATATCTACTAGAGTAAACGCCAATAAACAATAATAAAATGACTTTTCAATGGCAGTGACATTACAAAAAAATTAAAAAAAAAATCGTTACTGTCTTATTCAAAAGCTAAATGTGTATTATGACACTTTTCTTTCTTAACATAAAAACTTAATGCGTATTATTAAATAAAACCCCACTCAAGCAAAGGAATATCCACCGCCGCGCAATCGAAAACCCGTTCCAGGTCTTTATTAATTAATTTTTTTCCGAGACATCATAAATCTTCTCTAGCCATAAATATTCTCTCGATCAAATTAAGCTATCCTTATCTCGAGAACGCCTTGTATAGCGCGCGCCCCCTGTAATTTAAAAATTAAGCCACCAAATCGAACAAGAAAAAAAAGTGACGAAACGAGTACAAAACTCGATTTCGGAGTCCGGTTAGTGGGTCTAGAATATGTAAAGGTTGGTAAAAAATGAAATTTAAATTAATTAAAAAATATATAAGCTAATCCAACCTGTTGTTTGCGGGTGTCTGTCAAATTTGACATTTGAGGCGTCAAGTTACGAAACCCGTCTTATCCCAAAAACGTTGTTTCGAAATAATATGTAAAAACTGTTTTAGGGAATGTTTGAAGCTTTGTTTTACAAAAAAAAACGTGTCCATTGAGTCGAATCATTGTTTTATATCTCGTTTTTCTAGAAATAAAAACTTGATTTATTAGATTTTATTAAAATTAGGTAAGGATTTTAGATGGGAAAGACGTCAGTAATAATATTATACTTGTGTAAAAACCCCATGAAAAAATGCGGGATTTGCAACAATATATTGACAATAAAAAGCAAATATAAGTGGATAAGACTCATTTTGCTGCAGTAACGTAATTTGTAGTGAATTTTATATAGGAATAGGCGACTTTTACTGCAGTTTGGGACTATGTTTATGTAGATTTTAGGATATCATTAGGCTATTTTTTTTAATGGATAAGGCGGGTTTTGCTTGACGTCTCATTTTTATTCAATAGCAGCCCATTCTCCTGAAAGTAACATAAATAACTGATTGTAGTCCCCTTGTTTGTTAAATATTTATCTAGAAGTCATGTATTAAGTTAAATTTATATATATGGACTCAATTTATAGCTTTAAAAAAAATAAATTTAGTTCTAAAAAGACTTAAGTGATGACAAATTATGCATAACTTCCTCATTTATCGAGATGACATCAATTTAATTCATATTTTTAGACTGTGGGAACTTATTTGCATAACACTAAATGTTAAAATACTTATAAAATTGCTTGTTTGGGCATTGTCCCTATACTGTTTGTGATCAAATTAAAAAGAAAGTAGTATAGAAAATTGTTTAGCTAACTATTAGAGAGGTATTTTCATTAAAAAAGTAACATATGCATGTTTTCAAAATTAATATTTTTAATAAAACTAAAGGGATTTCAGACAAAACTCTATTTTAGAAAATATTTTTTATTTTTTACTGAAATAATTGACGAGTCTAGAAGAATTTTTACTCTGCACATTTAATTATTAATTTTTGGCAAGTCTTTCTATAATATTTTCTTAAACGCTATACAGGGTGGTCCGAATTGTATTCCGGAAACTTCGGCAGCATATTCTGCAAATAAAAATGTGTAAAAAAGTTCGTATAAATGTATGTCCTAAAATGCATAGTTTCAAAGATATCAATTAAAAAAAAATTAATCAATATTTGGATCAAAATATTGATTAACGCGTAGTAAAAACACGCGTAGGTAGCGCCCTCTACTAGTAGGAGTCATATTGACATCAAAATTAAATTTCTCATGTCAAAAAACTCCCAGACATCAATTTTCATCCAAATATTGACGTTATTTCAGAAATTATTTAGAAAAAATCGAAATAAAAATGAAACTTCAACGCCCTGTATCTCTGAAACTAAGCATTTTAGGACATACATTTATACGAACTTTTTTACTTATTTTTATCTGCAGAATATACTGCCGAAGTTTCCGGAATACAGTTCGGACCACCCTGTATATAGCTATCGACCCGAATAACAATATTATCAATTGTCATTTGAAAAACCACTATCACGCCATTATTTGACTGTATGGCATTTTTTACAATTAACAAACAACTAATTACTTAAACATCAAGTCCTATTCGTACCCTCCCATTTTGTCCAATTTTTAAAACGTTTTAGCTCACTGTAATGGATTGATAAACGAAAAAACAATTTTCCGAATTAACCCAGTCCGATTTTTGATGAATGGCCCCAGATTTAATTAGATTATTTGCAAATCACTATTTCGAAATGAAGACTAATTTAAATTTTTTACTAATAAATTTACTCAGGCAAAAAAGTCTTTTAAAATGCTTCATAACGTTCGGCCGACATCTTGATTTCCCTTTGGAATGTTAATGAAAACAGCTTTAATAATTTTAGTGGAGTAGTAGTTCTTGAATAATATTTTTATCTCTTCTTTTATAAGTGTACTTATTTAAAAAAGGTGTTAATTATCCCTATTTATTTCTTGAATTTTACTTAATAACCAAGTTCAAATTAATTTTTTTTAAATAAATCTATGATTTTCCATAGATTATTACAACACATTCCACAAATATGCAAAATCCATTAAATTAATCTTTTTATACAAACTAATTTATTTTTAATTGATCATAACAACTATGAGGCGCCTGAATCAACATTCCAATTTATTTCTTGCACTTTTGTAATTGTTATTTCCTTAGATTAAATTTACCATATTCAATCTGAGTTACTTCATTCAACCGGCTTGAAAGACAGATATAAAGCATAATACTAAATAATAATAAATAAATAAATATTATGTTTACAATCACAATTCATGCATGTTTAAGATAAAATGCTTTATTTTATCTTAAAATATATCATTTTATTTTTCAATAATTAGCTATACCTAAGTAAAGAAAACATTTTTCTGGTATTATTATAGTCTTGAATAATACGAAAAGGCTATAATTGATTTTTATTTTTACGTGCTAGACCGGAAAACATCCTGTTTTCTATCTAAACGACAAAAGTAATATAAACACTCAAAACCACGTTCTTTAAAACAAAAACTTTCAACTAACTCTGCGAAACATCCTAAAGTCACGTACACAGTGGTTAACAAAATATTAGTTTTAAGTTATATGTCTCCAACGAAGAACAAAAATATTCACTCAAGACATAATTAATTTTTGACTTCCTTATTGAATAGATTCTAAATTCTAAACTTAAATTCCGAAGTTGTTCTTCAGAATTTGATTTTGAACGACACATTTTTTTTATGAATATGTAAAGAGTATAAGGATATAAAGTCCAAATATAGTAAGTAGTAAAGTTGACCAAGTTGTAAAAATGACCAATAAAATGCCGCTTTGCATATTGAAAATATTTGAATATTTCTCGAATGAAGGAATTTCATAAAAAAAGTAAATATTGTAAAATCATTTTCAATTTTCAAGGCTTTTAAAAAGGAAATAGAAAATCCTAATCGAGAACGAAACGTCAAATTTGAAACTTAATTGCACTCTTGGGGTAAATTCTTCGGATTACACCATTTTTAATGTGAAAACAGTGGCATTTATTTTTAACTCTTTTTATACCCAAGATTAATTAAAAACGATTTTACAACATATCCTTTTATTTCCGAATCTTCCCAAGTTCCTGGATATAGTACTCGCTTGTGATGTTTTAATACCTCACACGAAATTTTACTTAGATATCTTGGTGAGTTAATGTCAAAATTGCATGCCGGCTCAGGTATTCTTTAACCGTAATGTGCAGGTGCGTGTGCTAGAAGATGGTGGCAATTGCGTCATCAACATTTAAGAAATACTTTATTGAACATCCTTTTTTGGATGTTGAGAAGCCACCAAAATCTACAAAAGTATATGATCTTGAAACATTATACGTGCAAAAAATGTCCCAAAATGACAAAACAAGATGTTAAGCTGCCCCAAGTGTACCAAATGGATATGTAAGACCCATCAAGAATGATCTCGCAAATGAGGCCAAAGAAGTTTCTGACTCAGGCAATTAATATTTAGTTACAATTTATAAGTTTTTCACTTAATTTATAAGTTATAATTTGGTTAATTTTAAATAGATAATGGATATTATTTATATAATTACTAATATGCCTTCTATTTTTTTTATTTTTCTCACTAAAAATTAATTGGGGTATTAAAGAATACCTCACGATAAATACTTATTTAGAAAAATGAGGCGCGAGTAACGGTAAGACAATTTTCAAAACGCTATTTATTGGTCATAAAATAAGAAAAAAATTGCCATAATTTGACCTCTGTAATATCTCTTAGATTTTTATAATTTTCGAGATCCCAAAGTGCACCCTCCAGTTTGGGACACCCTGCACAACTTCGAATAGATATTTAAATCGCCTCCTTCGGGCAGGCTCGATCCCGTTCAATAACTTCAAACGCAATTAGCTGGGCGAAAAAACATTGGCATAAACCATGTTATTTACCCTAGACAGCCGCGTCATTCCCGTCCCAACTCCACGCCTTTCTAATACAATTACCCGCGGTCCGATAACAATAAACTAATGTTAATCTTTTCCAGTTGACGCGTTCAATTATTCTAAAACACTGCGCTCGAAGAGGCAGATCGTTATCTGGAGGAAACCTGATGGCGAGGTGGTGAGAAATAATGACGTGATGGAACATAAACGTCTGTAATTGATTTCGATTTATAATAATCTTGGCCGATTTTGACATATCACAGTTTAAAGTGAAGTTTCACTCTATAAACTTCATTCAGAACCTCGAAATCAGTGGAATAAATTAGTTGTTTCAATGTAAGCATTCAGAACGTCAAAATTATGGTAATAATTTTCATTTATACACACAAAAAAAAAGTGTGTAAGTGTTTAGGTAAATGGTTACAGAACTGAATCCTTCTATCTGGATCGTCGTCGCCAAGTTCCTGCAGAATCTTAAGTTTGTAGGAATGGAATTTGTGCATTTTCAGTACTCTTCTGACAGATGTTCGAGGTATACATGCCAACTGGCGTGTTGATGCTTCTGGATTGACGAATTCCTGACCAATAACTTCTATCTGAATTTCTTCATTCAGTACCCTGGGCCCTGTCCTTTTTTTATTTTTGACCGATCCAGTCAACTTTAGAATCAAATCTCTAACATAAACGTGACTTACGTTTTTGTCCGGATTTCTCTCATTGAAAGCACGGGCCGTTCTCAAATAGCACATACCTTTAGCACCATAAAGAAAAACTATTTGAATTCTTTCTTCCACAGTATAAACCATTTTTCTTTCAATTAAGCGAATCAAATTAAGGTTTAAAATACCACCACCACCCAATTTAATGTACCACCAAATTTGCAAACGATTGAAAATCGATAGAAGACAGTGCTTCGGAAGACAGATTTAAGATTCGTGTTTGTTGGAAGTAAAAAAAATAGATTATAAGGAAGAATTTGCGTTATCGCAACATTATAGGCTGAACGATTAGTAAAACATCTTTGTGTTGCCTTTTTTATTATCTACATTTTTTATTTTTAGCTTCAAAATGGCAATGGTTTCAAAATGGCATTGATGAGATTAGAAGTGAGGGGGTGGCACCTAGGGGTGGGTCGTGGTGGTTTGAAAAATACCACATTTGCCTCCTTTAGTTGGGTCCGAATTTGTAGCTTGTGCTAAAAAAATCACTTGTAACACCAAAGGTTCCACACAACCCCCCAACTGTAATCTGATTAAAAACAACAATAACGGGTGCGTCTCAAAAGTGGCTCACCCACTGAAAAAAAGGATCTCTCAGTCGAAATGAATATGGGGCCAAGAACGACGTTTCTTTACCCAAAGCATTAACTATCTTTTCATAAGCTTTAAAAAATTACTTTAGAGAATAGAAGAATCTATCTGTCCAAAGTATTTCACTCTTGACCCAAAATTAATATGCAAAGAAGTTCTTGCTACAAGAACAATAGTCTCTTTGATTCATGCAAAAATTCTTGATTGAAAAGGGACATTTCTTGATTAAAGAGACACTTTTCTTAAACCAATAGCGAATACTATTGACTCAACTAAAATTTATTTTGATCTGAGAGAAGTCTATACATCATATACAGGCATATTACGAGGTATATTATTTTCTGATAAATTTAGGTTTTCCTGGTCTCTAGTAAGTAAAGTGATATTATTTTCCTCGATAGTAGTTATTTCTGCTTCTTCACTCCTTGGTATTTTTTGGGGTGGTCCATCACTCTACAAATTATAAAAAAGTGTTACATCACGATTAATCAAAGTAAAGCAAATAAATTATTAAAATTATAATGTTTGGTCACATTTTAAATTTTTTAATACGACGACTTGAAATTCTAAAATTTTTGTAATTATTTGCATAAAAAAATCGATACCTATATTCTTATTCTATCTATAGTCACACATGCATTATCTAAACAGGTGCATTAGGTAATGTCTCTTACCTTCAAATATAGCAAATAAATGCTCTAATTCCATTTTTTCAGAAACTCCTTTAAAGAATCCATATATCCTAAAATTTGTCCATAAAAAATGACAAATGCATGTTAATAACGATCACTAATTTGTTATACGATATGCGTTTAAAAAGCAAATTATGCAAAATTCCAAGTGAAAAATTCCAAGCAACAAAACCCGTGCGTACTATGATGTACGACTAATCGGACTGCCGACTGATTGTATATACCGTCCTTCGTCATCGTCTCTGCGTGTTGTTATTATTTTCATCAAAAGAGTATTTAGCAATTGGAAAAATGGCCATGTTTCTTGAATGAAGTACTTCCTAGCGTATTTTTCTTATTATCTTAAAACAAAGTCACTTGCACTTGGTTGAATGAAAATAGATTCAAGAGAAATTTTCGAATTTTTCAAGAGAACCCGTTTTCTTGAGTTAAGAGAGTTTTTCTTCAGGCAAAATATTTTCTTTTACGTTAAAATAAATTCTCTTGTCACTAAATATTTTTTTTCAAGAACGATGACGACTTTAGTTCAAGTCTATCTTTTTTATCAGTGCCGCCCCCTATCACTTTTTTATTTATTCAGATAAAACAGTTATGGCGGTGAGCCACTTTTGAGACGCACGCGGTATTATCGAGTATATTATAAACCCATCCCATAGTTAAATTAAAAAAAATTAGAAACTTTTTTTAGTGAAATAAATGGATTGGTATGGACGTCATCTGCTTTTTCTTGTCATCGTCTATCGAAATCTGTCCTGATACGTAAAACAGAGTATACCGGATTCCGAACCGTGGTTCTGTCATGTAATGTCCTACCGCTTAATTTTATTCTATATTTTAACAGTCAACTTTCAAAAAAATACTGCAAAATGATCTAAAATACGAAATACGCGTCAATCATAACAAAGACGTGAATAAATTATATAAATTATTTAATCTAATATCATTGTTCTATAATAGGGTATTACAGTTAAATTAAATTTAAAAAAAATAATTTTCAATTTAATTTTCTTCAAGGTAAACATATAATTGAATTGCAGGCGTTGCTGAGGTTTTAAATAGCAATGCCTACTGACTGACACTTTCAAAAATAGGCATGGAATCTTGACCGGCCTGACTTGTGTTTTAAAAATGAAGAAAAAAGCTGTGATGAGTGCGCGTTTAAGATATTGAGTAGGTGCTATAGAAAAATGCTGTTTAATATATTACGTTAAGATACTAAGATAAATAATGACTTTTATTAATGCAATATCAGAAAAAAATAAAATCAATAGATACAAATCTATAAATTTTTAAATTAAAATAGTGTGGCGAAATAATCTTTATGTAACTTTAAAGAATCGTACAATCATTATGTATGTGTTATGGTAATCATGGTACGAACTTTTAACATTTTTTTAACATTACCTTAACATTACAGTTGGGGGTTACAGTTGGGAGGTTTGATTTGGTTACACAGCAAAATAAAATACTAAATCACCACAATACACCAAAACACTTTTTTTTTAGTTTTAATCATCTGCGAAAAACGCGCGTCCAACGTCCAGTGTAAAAGTAAAAGTGTTTTGGTGTATTGTGGAGATTTAGTATTTTATTTTGATATGTTACCTTAACATTTTTTTTTCATAAATCAGTGGCAGCCTAGCATTTTTATTTCTATATTAATTATTATTTGTTTTTTATATTTTGACAAAAAATAAACATGTTGAGTACATGGTTATTTGACTGAAATGATAAATTTGGGAACTGTTTATTTTTTTTAATTAATCACAAATTTTTCCTCGCAAAAATGACGATAAAACAGTTTCTGTTGAATTTTTGGCACAAAAATCCTTCAAATTTATTATTTTAGTCTAATAACTATTTAGTTAACATGTTTAAATTATTAAATTTATATCAATGATGACAGGTATTGATAATTTGGATTCCAAATATCTCGAGAACCATTATTCCTAAATGTATATTTTTTACTCAGTAGTTTTATACAGGTACCGACGAAAAGTTATTACTCTTCAATCCAGTTAAAAGGTATGTAGGTAGCGTCCTCTACAAATAGGAGTCATATTGACATTCAAATCAAATTTCTCGTGTCAAAAAGTCGCAGGCACCCATTTTCTTCGTTAAAAAATTATTTGGAAAAAATCAAAATAAAAATGAAACTACTATACCCTGTATCCCCGAAATGAAGCATTTTAGGACATACATTTATACGAACTTTTTTGTTTATCTTTATCTGCAGAATATGCTGCCGAAGTTTCCCGAATACAATTCGGACCACCCTGTATATTACTCGCTATCCAGTCTAGAGAAGAACTGCACTTATAAAATAAATGCAATTTACAACAAACTCTATTACTTTCTGCAGTTAAAAAGAACTATTTCCATTTTTCGACTTGCAAACAAAAGGCAATAATGGAAAAACAAGTCAGAAAAAGTTTGTAAGAAAACTTTCAGTGTCGGCTAGGGTTAATTATGAAATATTGCTCTCCGGTATAATATCTGAAGCCAGGGAAAATGAATTGTTATTATTTCATTATTTTTTAATTATTCAAGACAACAAAGTAACTGCGTTAGTTTTTAACGAGGTTAAAATAATCCCAGTTTCAATTTAGAGGGTTTTGTTTACTTGCATTCTTCCGTTAGAACTATAGTATAATAAAAATTTGTATAAAATAGTAAATTTTAATTAGCCAGTCTAAAGTTTATTATGTTAGAATTTTAGCCTGAAACTTGCAATATAACTAAGCCTTAAAAAAACTCTCTGTATAGTTATTATTTTCATATTATGATTTGTTTAATTATACAGGGTGGTCCTAATTGTATTCGGGAAATTTTGGTAGTATATTTTGCAGATAAAAATAAGTAAAAACCGACATATTATTTAGCTGTTTTGAAGAGTAATAACTTTTCGTCCGCACCTGTATTACACTACTGAGTGAAAAAATATACATTTCCGTCATTGTTTACGTAAAAAAGGTCTCTTGGTAAAAATCGCTACGAGTAACGTACCATATATATATATATATATATATATATATATATATATATATATATATATATATATATATATATATATATATATATATATATATATATATATATATATATATATATATATATATATATTATTATTATAGATCACTCTGTATATTATTATTATATTATCACTCTGTATACTATACCCTGTATCCCCGAAATGAAGCATTTTAGGACATACATTTATACGAACGAAAGAATTTATCCTTATCATTTACTCTGATAAATGTTTAAATAAACTTTTCAAATTTCAATCCTTCATATTTTCTCAATGACTCTATCGATTTTCAAAAACGAAGCGGGAAAATATAGAGAATAAAAAGCTCTTTTCATTGCGGGGCCACTTGATCCCCTTCCCATTTGAAAAAAATTGGGGGATGACACCCCCGCTTAGAGGGTTGAAGATTTTGCATTCATTTTTGGGGCAAAAGATGTCCCCCTCACAAACAAAATTGACTTGTTTTTGAATTTTCTGAAAAAAAAAATACCCTGGCCGTTATGCCTTGTGGAACGTTTTCGATGGGCCACCCTGTATCTAATATAGTTTTGATTTCAGGACCGTTCTTGTATTTTTAATAATTTTTTTAAGAAAGGCTGAAAAATATATATTTTTTTTTATTCTCATATCTTAGTCAAGCCAAAAATGCAATAATATACAGGATGTTCCATTTAAAAAAATCATCCCGATCCACTCACACTTTTTTGAGCCACCTTATAGAAGTTAAAATATTTTTTTGAAATATATCCTAGTACATAATTTAGCTTTGCAAATTTCCAAGTTTTATATTCTAGGAGCTACAGATGCCATACGCCGGTGATGCCAACTCGTGGGAGATTTCTAGATCCAGAGAGAAAAGGGAAATTTTAACCTAAAACACCATATTCGTGGGAAATTCTAAATTCATGTATTATTCGTAAGTATATTTCGATCCCAGGAACGTGCTTATAGTTTTTTTTCGAAAAAAAAACAGAAAAGTATATTTCTAGAAAAGTTTGTTCGGAAAATTTTTAAATTTCAGTTTAAAAACATAATACATATCTGCATTGTGTTGGGGACGACACTATAGTGAATTTGAGAACTCGTGGAAAGTTTAAGATCAAACGGGAAATTTTGACCGTCTTCATGGGAAATTTTATTTCAGAAAGTTGCCAACACTTTTCGATGCACTTTTGCCGGACCCTGTATACTTGACAAAAACTGTCTAATAGAAATTTGTTGAAGAAAAAAATAAAAATTGGCGCCGGGAGGCACGTATAGCCGCCCATACTAAAATATGTTAATAAAAGGTTGGTAGGCAGTTCTTTTAGTTTCAATTGTCTCAAAAACTGCGACTTTGACTGATTCTGATGTTATTACAAATTTTGTTGCAAGTATTATTCCTAACGCATTTCGCTAGCTAACTGTAATTTTGGAGTTACGATTTTTTTTAAAATTTTTAACCCCCTCCCGTACCCCCTTACCAACCCCCCACCCCCACCAAAAACTAATGGCCAGATTCTCGGGTGCCACTGCATTTTTGTTCCAAATTTGGTTAAAATCTGTTTAGCGGTTTTTGAGTTATCGTGTTACAGACAGACAGACAGACACCATGAAAATATTTTGTATTTAGGTCATTTATGACCCAAATAACTCATTTTGAGTGAAATTAAAAAAACTGTTTTTGTCGATATTAATAGCCGACCATACCAACATTAAAAAGAGCACTCGGTTCATTATGGTTCATTCATTCAACTGAATTAAACAAGAATGGAAATGCCGCCCAAGTTTTTCATCCCTGTTGTTACACCTCATCACTGAGTGCGCCGAGACGACAACCATTCGTGCCATGAATTTTGGTACGACTGATATTGGAGATGGAGAACTACCCTCTATAAAACCGTCCCAGATACTGGCTTTTGTCAAAACCCTGGGACTGTATGATGAGTTATGATTCAAGAAAGGGGGACACAATGGATCTGTAAGGTCGAAGTGATTAACCCCCCTCCCACTCATTCTAAATTCTAAATTCTAAAATTCTAATCCCTGTTGTTATTTGCGATTGTTCTGTCTTTTGTAGCCAAAAATTATTTTTTCTTTTTAAAACAGAAAAAAAACATCGTTGAAAAGAAAAATCTGATTTAAAAAGCGAGATTTTCATAGAGTGAATGGACGCAGCTTGAAAGTGAACAAGAGTGCCTTAAAGTTAATAGAATCTCCCCGGAGCTGGAAGCAGCATAATAGAAAATGATATTAGTTTCTAAATGAGAGAGGAAGGTATCTATCTCGTTTCTGCCTTTGTACGAAGGGAAACTTTCAAGATTATGGAAATTCCCAGTGCAACTAGAGAAAAGAAAAGTACGTAAGAGTTAGCGAAGTTTTAAACATTATTTCAGAATATTCAGATTATGGCGTATAATTGTAAAGGTGCACAAAGGATTCAAAGGAGTCTCGATTTAGATGTTGCATGATAAAATTTCTATGTACATTCATGAAAGATGACGATTTCGCCAGAATATTTATTTAAAAAGAGATGAAAATATATATGCGGAAATGATAATAGGTTCGTTTCCACAGCATCAGAAAACTGTGCAAAATAGTGAACCGTCATGACATGCCTATTAGGTCATTTTTTAACATAGCGAATTTGCGCATCTCAATATTATACCTCCAAAAAATCATATATGTGTATTTCGCCACTCCAAGAAAATCTACAAAATAAAATAGTTATTTTTTGTAAACACTGCCGCGAAACACTTAATCCAAACGGAAAAACGTTGCCTGGCGAACAAAAAAACGCTTAAAGTTTATCCCTTTCCGACGTCGCACAGTGGTTCAGATTGCCAAAAAGTGGCGCATAGGATATTTTTAATTTTATTACAAATTCTGGACTTAGTAGGTTTAATGGCGGATTTATTAACATGACAAAGATAGTCCAAGGAATAAACAAAATATATTTCAGACTATGTTTGTTTAGTATAAAAATAATAATAAATGAGGATTTTCTATGAATTTTATTCAAAAATTATGGTTTGAAAAATGCTTCGAACCTAGTCAAAAAAAGAATACCCATTAGGTTAACTGGTCTAAATTAAAGAAAAAAACATAAATTGCAATATACCTTAAATGGAGTCTTCAAACTCATTTTGTTCATGACATGATTCACCACCACTTTCTTCTAGTTCCTCTTCACTATCTGATTGACAATAATATTCGGACTGCTTTTGCCGTCTCATTTTTATGTTCCTTCCTTAAATTAGAAACTGTAGCATATGCCAGAACTTCAGAGGTGTAAGAATCTCTAATTCCTAGAAATAAATTGATTTTTAATCTTTGCCATTAATTAAAATCAATAATGCAATATTTGCAGCATTATGTGAATAAAAAAACATGTTTTTTTCTGTAAGATATTATAAATTAATTCCTTGGCAATATATACTTTTGATCTCTTTATTTTTTTGGGAGTTGGACAATTCTGAAAAAAAAATTCTTCTTGAAGGGCCAGGGTCATCAAAAGATTGATTTTCTTCCATTTGAAGTAAATTTTTATTCAGCCAGAGACAATTGTTGGAAATAAAACTGCTCCAAGTATAATTACATTTCCTCCACTTTTCTGACCATTTATAAACAAAATTTTCTGTAAACATAACTTCTGACAAGAAGTGTCCGTTTAGGTTTAACGTAGAAGTGTTTACAAAAAAAAAATAATTATTTTATTTTGTAGATTTTTCTTGCAGTGCAGTGGCGAAATACCCATAAAGGATTTTTTTGGAGAGATGAATCCGCCACATAGGTATAGACAATTCTTAAAATGTTTGTATTTGCGTTTGTTGGAAGTACAAATACCATTCAAAACTTATAAAAAGGTAAAACCAAACGTTCCATTTTTCCCTGTTTTTCGCTTCGCACATCAGTAATTCTATCAGAAAATTCACATTTATCATCGCCCTGCAAAAAATCCACTGCGCGCTATCGTTTCCCGGAAAACTCCGGCCGACTTCGCCGTCAATAAATGATAAAATACTCGTCGCTGGCAGACGGCAGTCATCCAAATCCCGATCCGATTTGCATTTATCAGCGCCCTCCCTAAGTTTTTCGAGTAGAATTGGCATACCGGAAATTTTCCCGTTTTTATTTTTATTCTATTCCCATTCGGTGAGAATTGAAGGGATGTGGGGTATTAGACGACTTTCCAAAATATCGATACATTCTAGGTCTATGTATGGTATTTTGTATCTATATTATTAGCCTTGCTATATATTATACTTGCTCGCCGCTATCCTCGTCGCTCCACTATGTTCTAGCCTGAGACACATACAGACGAACGAACAGAAATTTAACGGGTATTTTTTTGCTCGATGGTGTATGCGATGTATTCTCGATGTATGCTCGGGTATTTAATACGGTAATTTGCGCCATTGTATTTTTTTCAAAAAAAGAACCCGAGACTGCAGTATCAAAATTTGAATCTTTCTCACGGTTTCCTAGATACCCTATAGAATCAACCAAAATGGTCCACCCTGTACATATTACACAATACAGTTGGGTACATATTATGTACATATATCTCTTCAGGTTCGATAGTATTCCAATAAAATACAACCCATTTTTTTCTTTCGTTTGATAAATGACGTTACTCGTAGGAATATACCTTTTTTTCCTGAAAAAAGGAGAAAGTCTCTTGTGTACGCCCCAGGAAAAAAAATGTCCTGGCGCTTCCCAAAAATTCGTCTCAGGAATGGAAATTTATTCCTAAGCCAATACATTTTGATCCTGTCTCCGTATTTTTACGAGGGTTGTTTCTTAACACCTCCCCTTCCCTACCGCACGCCAATATTTCATCATTTTCATCTTATCTCCTATATTTTCACTACATTTATTGCCTAAAAAACTGTTAACTTTACGTTATCAAGCTTTTTGTCATTCTTTTGTATTTGAGATTATCTTTATTCGTTTTAAGATTTATAATTTGTATGTATTTTAATATAAGGCTATTTTAGCTCCAAAATGAAACAATCAAACCTAAATAAACCACATTTATTATTACTTTATACAGCTTGTTGATGTTGGATTACTGAGGTATGGATCAGGATGTAGAGGTTAAGGCTAGAATAGAGCAAGCCAAGCACATTTTTCAAAATGAAAGAAATCGTATGGACAGGTGCTACACTTATTCTGTGCTGTTATATGTAATGGAATCCTGGACTCTGGACTCTGAAAGTGACTGTAATGAAGAAGATCAAAGCCTTTGAAATGTAGATGTTTTGTCGAATGCTGAAGATACCTACGGAGTAATGTCCTTCGTCTACATTACTTGGACAAATCAAATCAAATCAAAAATCTTTATTTCTACAGTGGTACATAGTTTTACAAATTATAATAAAATATAAATAGTAGTAACCTAGTTACCTAATCAATAATATAGTTCATACAAGTTCGTGAATTCGTAATAGATATCAATACAAATACTTACAAAAATAGCCATACGTAATTTGTTTAGAATATTTACGCCATCGGAATGAATGTTCAAACAGGACAGAAATGAATGTTCAAACACTCGGCAGAACAGCAGAAAGACGAGTTGAATTCGCTGTAGTTATTAACTGAAGAAGAATGCAACTTGTACTCCGCACACTTCAAATGGGGTGAAAAATTTCAAATTTAGACAATGCCATTCAAAGAAGATATTTCATTTCAGAAACTGTTAAATATCTCTATTAGTCAAATCGTATTGTTTCATATAGTCCGTGTGTATAAAGGATGTTTAAAATTTCAGAATTTAGAATGAGTGGGAGGGGGGTTAATCACTTACGTTCTTGAGTTATTACTCATCATACAGTCCCAGGGCTTTGAAAAAAGCCAGTATCTGGGAGGGTTTTATAGAGGGTAGTTCTCCATCTCCAATATCAGTCGTACCAAAGTTCATGGCACGAATGGTAGTCGTCTTGGCGCACTCGGTGATGAGGTGTACTGGTGTTTTCCATTTTTCCCCACAGAATCCGCATTCGCCGTTTCTTCTTAGTTTCAATCTACTGAGGTGTTCATTGAGGAGACAGTGTCCTGTTAAAACCCCCGTGACAATCCGAAGATTGTTCTTACTTAAATCCAGGAAGATCTTTGATTTTTCTTGATCGTAAACCCTCAGAAACTTCTTCGAGTGTCTTAGACCGTTGCAAGATTCCCATTCCAGGTTGCAGACGGAGTCTTCCAATTTCTTGTGTTCCGCCTTGAGTTGGTTACCACTTGGAAAGCAGAACGGTTCTGGTCCAGTTAGTGGAGTGTTCGCTCCTTTTCTAGCTAGATCATTTGCTTTTTTATTGCCTGCTATCCCTTGGTGAGCAGGCACCCAGAGTAGGAGGACTTTGTTTTCTTTGCCTAATTTATTCAGCTTCTCTATGCATTCTTTGGCCAATTTCGAATTGATTGATACTGAATTGATCGCTTTTAACGCTGCTTGACTATCAGATAAGATGGCTATTTCTTGTTTCCGATAGTTCCTATCTAAGATAAGTTGTATGTACGCATTTTTCGATAAAGGATGTTTTCCAAGGGATTATCGAATCGTGTGCAATATTTAAATATAAAAAACAATAATAATCAAAATAACAAAGGACTTAAAGAATTACCATTTCATGCAACTTTCTTGAAGGTTATAAGCTTCTTAATAATCTTATTTTTTTTAACTAAATTTCATTTTCTTTATTTTTGAGAACGAAGTATAAAAGTCGATAAGAAAATCCCATATTTTTTAAAAGGTCTTCTTTATCACCTGACTCCCTATTTTACAACTTTTTCCGTTTCTCTTACTCTTCCTCCTTTTCTTCGCTACTCCCCTCACCTTAGTTCTCAGGCCTTAGCGGAAAATCCTCACGGCAGCTTTCCGAATTTTTAATCGGATCCGGAGAAATATTAGCGGTCGGATTTCCGATTAAACTTCCACATTTTACAGATTTCAACTAGGGATGTATTGGATCTGCTCTAATATCGATATGGTGTATTTATGGACATTGTTCCAAAAGGCATTGATACAGTATAGAAATCAAGCAAAAAAATCGACGATTACGGTTGAGGGTTGGAACCTTTGCACAGTGGTTCCCAGATAGGTTACATTACTTAGAAATATTAATTTCAAAATGTTTGCATGAAACTGTTGCTAATACTTTTCTTATATTCCCCTGTAAACGATACATAATAAATAACAAAATCAAGTAAGCCTAGTGTAGCGCTTTTTTTATTAGAAATGTCACATTTTTGCTACTGTATCAAGCTGACATAAACCGTTTTCAGATAACGCCAATTAATTACTTATTTTATTAAAATTGATAAAAGCTGTTGCCTTTTCTGTAATGGACGTTCGAAAAGAAGGCAAAAAGAACTATTTTTCTTTTTGCACTTAATTAAACCCAAGTAATATTAGTTTATGGCAATTTATTTGAAGGTAATAAAAATAGCATTTTTACATTTTTGCTTGTCACTCTTTAAGACTTTTAACTACTTTCCCTTTCAAATCCTCTTAAACGGCATGAAAATACTTGTTGCTTAAAGTATATTGCATATAAATTAATTGCCACTGGCTGCTGCGAATTGCCGCCGGATCTTATACCGGGTGGTTAAAGATTGACTTTTTGTCTTAAAATAAAAGTAACTTATTTTTTCCTCTTCGTGTCAACTTATTTCGCGGACACACTGCACATCAATTGACAATAAAATTGTATTTATAAAATGAAACAACTGTCTCTTTTATTTTTTCAACATTTAAAATTAATTTGACCTCTTCAATATGAAAAAAACATGTACAGATGTGCAAACATAATCTGTATACCTTTCCGAATAGTTAGAACTTAAAAATGCAAATCACGCGAATTGGGCCCAATTTTTTTAATACATATTACATTAAGTTTTTTATATACATTTATTCAGCATTTGTTATCAATTTCTATTAAAAAAGCTGCAGTCAAGCTATATCTAGGTATATAACAGTTATGACCGCGCAGCTAATTAAGGGGAACCTGCTTTGGTGTGAACAACAACAAAGTAAAATACTGATTCACCACAATACACTAAAACACTTTAGTTTCGCATTGGACTCGTGTTTCGCTAACCATGTTAGCATGTTAGCATTATCAGCAGGTTGTTAGCTAACCAATGTGGTTAGCGAAATGCGCGTCCAGTGTAAAAGTAACGTGTTTTGGTGTGGTTGTCTTCCTCGAAATGGAGAAGAGTTCCTAAACTCAGTTAACAGCGACAACCAAAAAGTAAAGAGGCAACAAAGCACTGCGATTTTTGAATGTGCGGAGTGCGGTAGGCAGATAACATCACGTATCGGGCTTTTCAGTCACAGAAAAGCTCAGGAAAGAAAACGCCTAGCGTGACCATCTTTTGATGTGTGTCGAATACTCGTCAGCGAGTAATGGCTGTATGTATGTATGTATGTCTTCCTCGAAATTTTAAAAAAATAATATATTTTGTTTATTCTTAAGAACATTGGTAAACCGTTTTTTTTTAATTTGGTACTCTTGAACATATTTTAATGCTAAAGCGAATGGCGATCGTGACATTCGTAAAATGATCGTGAAATTCCGTAACAGTCCTTCTACACTTTCCATTAGGGTAGAGTTACTGGTTGTACCCTGGGTTGTACTTCTTATGCTTATAGATACTGTAATTTCAACAAATAATATAAAAAGCTAGAACTTTTTTGCGTAAAACAGGTGCTCTTCGTTTAGTTCGAAAAGGTGAACGGTTTTCAAGATATTTGCGTTTAAAGATTACGATACAAATGAGAAATAAAGAAATTTTAAATAAATTAATCTCCTGATTTCGCTAATGCTAAAATCGAAGCATCGGAACCTTTAATTTTAAAGAATTTTTAATTTTAATGAATTTCATTTTAAAGTTACTATATTTATATCTTGTGCTACTGGAAAAGAAACTACGTACATCCTTTAAAAGAAAAAAGGACTTCATCCTGAAATATTTCAATTACGGCATTACAAGAGAACCTTAGAAGCATTTAATATATTTTTAACGATAAAATTAAATATCTGCATCTTCTCATTTTGAGGAAACGTAAGAAATATTCAATTTCATGAAATATGCCGATCGAGACATCCGATTTCCAATCAACTCTAACATCAGAGGACTCAGCTAAACTGAATCTTTCTTGAAATTCTCCTAAGAAAGGGGGACTTTTTGAAACGAGGACAATTGATAAAAGGAGTATAAGGATTCCGATTTTAAACGAAAATCAAAGCTTTGGCGTTCCGAATGATTTTATTCGAATGGTTTTGGGGTTAAGTGATCTTGGAGATTTCATTAAAATGTCGTTTTAGGGTTATATGTGAGAGAAATAAATTACACATTTTGTTAAAAATAATTTTGTAAATTATTTTTCATGTTAATTTATTTATATTTCATTGTTTATAGTTATCTCACTTTTATTTTCTTTCTTTTTCAGGTAATGTAGTAATGATTGGTTTAACAGTGTGGTTTGCAGTTATTTGAGTAAGTAGATAGTTTAATATACACATAGATATTAATTTTTTTTCCATACGAATTGTTAAAATTGCCTTATATCTATCAAAACCTTTTAAGGACCTTTTAAAAAAAAAATTTTTTCAGAAACTATTTGAGACAGAGTTTACCAAAAATGCTTTTTATAACTACTACTGGGTAAATGAATTTCTAGTATAGTATGACTTTTTTTGAAACTTTAGTTTTAGAGATATAAATTTAATTGGACATTTAAAAAAAAATAATTTTTTTTCAGAAACTATTTGAGACAGAGTTTACCAAAAATGCTTTTTATAACTACTACTGGGTAAATGAATTTCTAGTATAGTATGACTTTTTTTCAAACTTTAGTTTCGGAGATATAAATTTAATCGGACCTTTTAAAAAAATTATTTTTTTTTCAGAAACTATTTGAGACGGAGTTTACCAAAAATGCTTTTTATAACTACTACTGGGTAAATGAATTTCTAGTATAGTATGACTTTTTTTGAAACTTTAGTTTTAGAGATATAAATTTAATTGGACCTTTTAAAAAAATAATTTTTTTCAGAAACTATTTGAGACAGAGTTTACCAAAAATGCTTTTTATAACTACTACTGGGTAAATGAATTTCTAGTATAGTATGACTTTTTTTCAAACTTTAGTTTCGGAGATATAAATTTAATCGGACCTTTTAAAAAAATTATTTTTTTTTCAGAAACTATTTGAGACGGAGTTTGTCAAAAATGCTTTTTATAACTACTACTGGGTAAATGAATTTCTAGTATAGTATGACTTTTTTTGAAACTTTAGTTTTAGAGATATAAATTTAATTGGACCTTTTAAAAAAATAATTTTTTTTCAGAAACTATTTGAGACAGAGTTTACCAAAAATGCTTTTTATAACTACTACTGGGTACATGAATTTCTAGTATAGTATGACTTTTTTTCAAACTTTAGTTTCGGAGATATAAAATTAATCGGACCTTTTAAAAATAAATTTTTTTTTCAGAAACTATTTGAGACGGAGTTTACCAAAAATGCTTTTTATAACTACTACTGGGTAAATGAATTTCTAGTATAGTATGACTTTTTTTGAAACTTTAGTTTTGGAGATATAAATTTAATCGGACCTTTTAAAAAAAGTAATTTTTTTTCAGAAACTATTTGAGACAGAGTTTACCAAAAATGCTTTTTATAACTACTACTGGGTAAATGAATTTCTAGTATAGTATGACTTTTTTTGAAACTTTAGTTTTGGAGATATAAATTTAATCGGACCTTTTAAAAAAAGTATTTTTTTTTTCAGAAACTATTTGAGACAGAGTTTACCAAAAATGCTTTTTATAACTACTACTGGGTAAAGTACTGGGTAAAAAACTACTAAGCTAGTAATATAATCTATAAAATATTAAATATTTGACAACCAGCTATTGAAAAAAGATGACACAATATATAGATAAGCTGACGTCGTATTTTCTTCAGAAATACTTCCATGTTGGGCCTGTCAAAGAGGGGCAAACTGGAGACGAGTTGAAGGAACGCAGATTCCACCCCGAACGGTTCCAGATCTGTTGTTGTGGGGACTTTTTAATTTTCTCTTTGCCCCGATAAGACTGCCAATGTAAATTGCGCTGTCAGACTCTGGCATTGCCTCGCCAGTTCCGATACCGAGACCCGATATAATGTAAATATGGAGGAAAAATGATCTATGCGGAATGCGATGGCATTGGATGGAATTTCGTATAATATTTTCCCTAAGAGTAATGGAAATATTTGGATATACTTTTATATTATGTGTACGTCTATCGGTATATATGGATTGTATTTTTCAGTTTCGGTTTTGAAGTCTGGTGGTTTTGGATGCCAAGAGTTTTCTTTTATTATTTTTCAATAGCTGATTTGTAGATTTTCTATATATGTGTTATATTTTGAGCAATATAAAACAAATAACACAGGGTGTCAATCAATACATTTTGGTACAGTCAATCTGGCATCAAAAAAGGTCTAAACTCCCTCGCTCTCATACTTTGCTAGTCGTAAATGGTCCAGTAGTCGTAATGGTAAATATCTCTCCATGCACCGTCTTTGAGAGCTCTTTCCTCCATAAAAGTGTCAATCCCTTCCTGCCAATTTCTTCTCGGTCTACCCGGGTTTCTTCTTCCTGCAGGTTTCCAGTTTATGATTTGCTTTGGGATTCTTATTTGTGCCATTCTTTGGACATGCCCGTACCATATGAGTTGTCTGTTCTTTATCTCGTCCACTATTGTATGTTTAACTTCCATAATCTCTCGTCTGCGTTCGAGTCGTGATTTGCCTGCTGCTCTCCTCCAAAAATCCATCTCTGTAGCTTTCAGCATTTGTTTTGTTGTTTCCTTTATTGGCCACACTTCACAGCTGTATGTGGTTATACTCTTGTATTATATATTAATGTTGTGTTCCTGTTGTTTATGCTTCTGTCCCACAATATCCCATTTAATACCGTGATAGCATTCCTCCCAAGTTGGTGTCGTTCTTTAATTGCTGTATCGAACAGTCCATCATTTGTGGTTTCCATACCCAAATATTTGTATTTTGTGCAGCACTTAATTTTCTTCCCTTCTTGTTGTTCTCCTTCGATACACATATATTCTGTTTTGTTAGTATTGATCTCGAGTCCCCATTTCTGATATTCTTCTCCAAGCTTACGTGTCATATAATTTATGTCATCGTAATATTGTGCTATGAGCACACCTGATCGTCCGCAAAGCACAGTGTGTAGAGCATGTTTTCCCCTATGGGTACTCCCATATTTCGACATTTTTGCTTCCAACCTTTGAGAACTTGTTCGAGATAGATCTTGAACAGTGTTGGTGAAATACAGCACCCTTGTTTCAGACCTTTGGTTCCATTAAATCCTGTCGTTAACTTTTTGCCGACTTTTATTCTAGTTTTTGTTTGTTTACATAACGATTTTACTGCTTTTTTTTGGTTCCACGCTTATATATTGTTTTTTTCCATAGCTTCCCAAAGTCTCGCCAGCAGGGGAACGCTGTCTCTGCTCTCTAAATCGTGCTTGTTCTTAGACCTCTATTTCTTGGTATTCGTTTTCGATTCTATTTCTCACAATTTTTCCATATGTAGATTGAATGAAGATTATTCTAATTCATTTAATCACTAAATTTCTAAATTGTGAAGGGCACAATTTCTTGATATCGTTATTGCTGATAGGCAAGTAAAATTGTCTTTGAAGTATCATTTTCTATAAAGTGAAGTAAAAAAATACTCTGTGTACCATTGAAGAATCAAAATTTATAGGCATTTCTGGTGAAACCAGAAGTGGCCGAAAGTAATTGAATACGTCAATCAGTCGTGACTTATGTCATATACTAACATACAAAATTCTGTTTTTTGTCCGAAATATAGAAAAGTTATAGGGGTGAACTACTTTTGAAAAACACCTGGTATTTGTTCCACGATAAAACTAGTTTTAATACTTATACATTTATTAATCGCAGCAGTCCAATATAAGACAGTAAATCTGGTAACCTAAATTTACCATCAAACTATCCAGGACAAAGAAACGACCACCGACCGACACGTGAGTTTAATACCGATCCGATAACCAGAACGGCTGATCAAAAGGCGAAGGGGGATCCTAAAGGTGATAGAGGAGAGGTAGGAGGAGGGTAGGGCTCATCCGGCATCCCGGATGTGGCAATCAGAGAGTGGTATTTGGCGCGAAAGGGACCGCAACGCCGCAAATTGATATGATCCGGTAGAGGAGAGTCGGCGAATTGGACGCGATGGCCTGTGATCGGGTTTTATAGAGTAGCCGCATCTAAAGATGAAGCTAGATCAGATATATGGTAATAGCAAAGCAATTTCCGATGCACGTGATCAACTATGAGTGACAAGCCATGGCGACAGCGCTGCCAGATTGTGATGGATTTATGAGATGAATCTTAATTTAAAACTGACAAACCATATATTTATTATATCATTTTTTAAAGATTTTTACGTTTTATTTATTTTAATAACTAATATTTTAGTAATTAATTGATTTATTTGTTTTATAACTGATTTTACTTATTACATATTGGCAAAAACTAGTTCATTATGAAGATTATTCTAAGCGTTATTATGGGTTATTTATTTATTGATGTAGATCTCACAACGCCGTAACTGGTAATAACAAGTAAGAGGATGGTATTAATGCACAAACTAATAATCACAGAACTTAATAAAAACTAACGTAGAAATAACTTTGAAAGTGGTGTAATGTGCTTATCAATCAAACTTACTTCTCTGACTGTTTCTTTCTGAAGTCGTTTAAAAGCAGGAAAGCTACAAGCTCTTTGCTTCGACTATTTAAACGCTTCAGCATATTTTCAACACACAATTTCAAGAAATGTAATACAAAAACTCGAAAATTTAGTTCTTAAAAGAAGTGTTTGTTCTTAAAAGCACAATTTAAAAAAAATAAAGTATTCTAATCAATTTATTAACAGCCTCAGATTAAAAAGCAAACATTTAAAACATATTACCAAACTTCATTTTCTAAATACGCTTGAGGAAGGCACTCTAACTAATTAATGGTATGTTTCCGGTTAATTAATTAAGTCTAGACAATGTATTAGAAAGTTCGGAGTTTCTTGCAAGAATTTTAAAGTATTGTTAAGTGTATATTCCTCGCAAAGCTTTCTTGTATAGCACGGTAGTTGAAAGTTTCAATAGAGTTCAGATGCCTTGTAAAAGAAATTTCTTATGAGAGTATAATAGTTCATTACATTGTATTTTAATTTTTTATTTTATACTAGCGTGTACCAGCGACTTCGTCCGCGTCGAATTAATAATTTGTAATAGTGATGATAAAGCAAAGCAAGAATTTCCATTAACATACAAACTGGATAAAATTTTCTCACATTTATATCAGCATGAGAAAAAACAATATGGCGATATTATTATATAACTTTTTTAAATTTGTTTGCCAAAAATAAGCTTTTTACCTCAAGCAGTTTAAGCAGAATCGTGGTTAAGAAATTACCCAACTTTTTCGAACACCCTGTATGATTTTTTAATAAATTTCAAAATATATAATAAAACCAAATAAATTATGCTTGTCCAAGCGTTTTCCCGAAAGACTAACCGTTTTTTAAATAACAAATATTGTAATATTTGAGGGGCGTTTTCACCCTCTTGGAATTTGAGATTCGAGAAACCCCTCCTTATCGAACCTCTACACCCCACAGTCAATCCGTTTACCAAAAATCAGGTTTAAACGTCAAAGCAGTTTAAGTAGAATCGTGATTACACAATGGTCATATTTTATGAAACACCCTGTATAAATTTATAAAAAATCTTAAAATATGTAAAACAACAAAATAAAATATACGTGTTTAAGAGTTTTTCCGAAAACTCCTCTACACCCTAAAGTCAATCCTAACCTAACCAAAAATCAGCTTTTTACGTCAAGCGCTTTAAGCAGGATCGTGATTAATCAATGACCAGATTTTTCGAAACATATACATTTTTAAAAAATCTTAGAATATGTAAAAAAACAAAATAAAATATACGTGTTTGAGCGTTTTTGCGGAAACTTGACTGTTTTTTAAATAAAAAATATTGTAATATTTGAGGGATGGTTTCACCCTCTTGGAACTGGAATTTCGAAAAATCCCTTCTTATCGAACCTCTACACCCTAGAATCAACCTGTATACCAAAATTGAGCTTCTTACGTCGAATGGTTTGAGCAGGATCGTGATTAAGCAGTATGTCAGTCACTTAAGGATTTTATATATTAGTATAGAGCATAAATTAGAGAGAGGTAGGAGCATTGGTATCTCGGTAACCGTAATAGACACGAACATGGTTAAATTGGGGCAAAGTTGCGCAACAAAAACGTTTTAAAAATTTGAAGGAATGCTGAGTTTTTTGAAAAAAAAACGAATTTTTTCCTGTCGTTACTTTTTAGAAAGTCAAAAAACTAATTGTACATTCTCATAGCCACTCTGTTAAGGTGCGTATTCATTATCCGCACGAACGAACGAATGTTCGCTAGAACGAACGAATGCACGATAGGACCGCACGAGAAGACCGGAGGCATTTGTTGGCGAACGCCTTTGATGTACCGACTCGAAACGGATGGTCGAGCGAACGAACGAACGAACGGCCGCATGCGTTCGGTCCCCGTCTAAATATACCGCACTTTCATTCGTTCGTTCGTTCGTTCGTTCGGATAATGAATACGCACCTTTAGGGCTATCTGATAGTATTTTTAGATTTTCAAATTGGCTGATAATTTCTGAGATATCAATTTTGTCATATCTCAATCTTTCAAATGGAACGAGGGTGGTTCATTAGCATATTTGGAAAAAGCAATTTTTACGAATAATGTGGAACCACATACTTGGTATTTCGAGTCAAATTGTCGTTATGAACCGCATGTTGCAATTTCAAATAAACCATATTCGAAAATGTCAAAAGTTGACATATGATATGTCATTTTATTCAGAGTGTCATTTTCTAGCGAATAAAGTAACAAAATATCGAGGATGCCATTTAAAAATTAAAAGTTGTAGTCATTTCCCGTGAAACAGGAAGTGACCGAAAACAATTGAATACGTCAATCAATCCTAATTTACGTCATATACTAACATATCAAATCTCGTTCTGTAATCTAAAAAAATAAAAAAGTTATAGGGTTGAGCCACTTTTGAGACGCACCCTGTATATGTCAAATATTCTGAACACATTTTACACACATTTTTCAAAGAAATCTTTTTAATAAATAAGCTATGATTTTATACCGCAAGATCGAAAAAAAACGGCTCCAGAAAAATGGCTATGAAATGAAGATCGCTGTAATTTTATTTATAGGGAATGTCATTGATGTTCATTTCCAAGCCAACTGGACGCCGTTTTTTTTCGATCATACGGTATTATCAAAATAATTTCCTTGATATTCTTTCAGAATAAAATTGTATGTACATCTTTAATACCAACCTCATATATTAAGTAACTTGTTTTTATTCTTATTATCTCAGATTGCCAAAGGTTTAAGAAAATTACTGTTATTATGTTTGTTAATTCATAAAGTTGACATTATCGGTAAATTAAGTTTATTAACTGGTTTGCCGATCCTTATCCAGTATTATTTATAGTGGAATTGATTGGTTACGGGGATCGATTGAATTAACTATTTAAAGTCAAAGACACATGGCCATGATCTATTTTTCTACATCGATATATGTTTGCTTGATTTCAGAAATAAAAATGTCATATAATATTTGGCATCAAAAAATAATTAAATTAAATTTTTGAACATAACTACAATTTACTCTAACCGTCACGAAAAACGGACACTTTAAAAATTTCATGTATATTAAAGTGTAATATATTTTTTTCGCCACTTTTAATAAAGTAGGTCTCAAAATGAATTTAATCTTCTTCTTGCGGTGCCGTGCCTGTCTTCAGGCGTTGGCGATCTCCATGACTATTTCGTGGAAGAGTTCTCTATCTTCTGCTGCATGAAACAGCTTCTCCACCCCCAGACCGGTCCAGTTCCGTATTTTAATAGATAGTTATAATTTAATAGATTTAATATAATATACTTTAATAGATTAATTTAATAGTCTATCTTTTGTACATTACTTTAATTTAATAGAAATTAAAGTAATGTACAGGGTGTCCCATTTTAGTTGAAATCATAGGTATCTCCGTTATTCGTGAAGATAGAAGGGTGCGGTTTGCACAAACCATGCCACTTTTTTGTGAAACGGAAGATGCCGTAAACAAAATTTTCATAGCCCTCTTCGTTTCTGAGCTACAGGGTCTTTTTGAAAATTTTGCAATTTGGGACACCCCCTGTATCTCTGTTATTGTTAAAGGTATTGAGACGGTGAAAACTGTTTATTGTAGAACTTTTTACGTAGAATACAGTGGCGTAGTCTGTTATTCTACGAAAAAAAATATTTTTAAAGATATAGGTAAACTAAAGTTGTGTTTTTTAACTGTAACACCCTGTATATTTATAAATTATATGATCTGGCTTGCCCATAAGCTTATCACGGCCTACTAATAAGACAATGATATATTTTAAATATTGCAGTAAATAGTGAAAATAAATATAGAGTGATATATTTGAGAAGCTCATAGCAAGGCGGATCATATTATTTATAAAAACAGGGTGTTCCATTTGAAAAAACATAACTTTAGTTCATATTTTCAAAAATATTTTTTTCGTATAAAACAGACTATACAGACTGTATTCTACGTAAAAAGTTATACAAGAATCAGTTTTCACCTTCTCGATATCATCCATAATAATGGAGATACGGGGGCTGTCCCAAATTGCAACATTTTCGAAAAGACCCTGTAGCTCAGAAACGAAGGGGGCTATGAAAATTTTGTTTACGGCATCTTCCGTTTGACAAAAAAGTGGCACAGGTATGTGCAAACCGCACCCTTCTATCTTCACGAATAACGGAGATACCGTATGATTTAAATCAAAATGGGACACCCTGTACACAAAGAATAGACAGAAAAGATATTCTAATAAATAACACAACACTGGAAAAAAATTGGGAAAAATAATACACAGCTCAGGATCTCTGTACTGCGAGAAATCAATAGAAAAATTAGATTAGCATGGAGTACATAATAATGAAAGAAACACAATCATATATTGAAACTAAAAGAATTTCGGAATTTCATTGTTTTTACTTTTATTGCTTACACAACGTTTCGGTCAGACCTATCACTGACCGTTATAAAGAAGTGTGAACTAAAGCGGCCCATACATTATCAAACAAATTGCGCAACGCAGGCTATTGCACAACTAGTTGCCAATGTATGGTAGTGTTTGATGCGTTGCGCAATTGTTTGATGAGTTTCAAGAATGTTTGAATTCTTTTGTGCAACAGGATTGTTTGCGCAACGCGTTGTGTAGTGTATATGTGTGTTGCGCTTCGTTGTGCAATATTTTAGTTTTTTCATCCAAATTCTTTGTTTTCTTTTTCGTTTTTTGGTATCATCGACATCATCTTGGGTATATACGATAATAATTGACGCTATGGCAATTGAGGACATGATTGTTTCTCAAACAATGCACAACTTCTAATAAAAAGTTTGATCAAAATTTTACTAAGTGCATGGGTGATGCAGTTGTTCAACGGAACGTTGCGCATCGCTTTGTTGCGCAACTTGTTTGATAGTGTATGGACCGCTGAATCAGTTGTGCAACGCAACGTTGCGCATCGCTTTGTTGCGCAATTTGTTTGATAATGTATGGGCCGCTTACATTGTGTAAGCAAAATAAATAAAGACACTGGAAGTAAGAAATTCTTTTAGTTTCAGTATTAAGTAATTCTCTTACAAACCTTTTCCGGTTTGGTCTTTTTCTAGATCTGCAGTGGGTATCATGCTGTAATTTTTGTGGTCCATCTGTTTCCATCCTTCTTGCCAAGTGTCCTGCCCAATGCCACTTGAGGGATTTGATTCTGTAAATGGCATCTATATTACCTAGGTCTTTGGTCTCATCCACTCTATTTTTTAGGCCTTTCTTGGTTATTCTCAGCATATTTCGTTCTATCGGGTATGGTTGTCGTCTCGACGCACTCAGTGATGTGTTTTCCTGTTTCTTCCCCATTTTCCCGCAGAATTCGCCGTTGTGTCTTAGCTTAATTCTACTGAGATGTTCATTGAGGGACTTGAGGTGTCCTGTTAAAACCTCCGTGGACAATCCGAAGATTGTTCATACTTAAATCAAGGAAAATCTTTGATTTCTCTCTGTTATCGTAAGTTCTGAAAATACTTGATAGCTTATTATAGTTTATATTTTAATGTAAAAAATATAAAAACACTGTTTTATTCCCGAACATAAACCTATTAACGATGTCATTGTAATAAAGAAAAAGGCAAATAAGGAGAATTTTTCTTCTGAACCACTAACGCGCTAGTCCGCAGCTTATAAAATTTTAAATAAAACTTATCTTTACGATACCATAAGGAAAACCTTAAAATTTTCTAATGGAAATAAGTTTTTGTTCTTTAGAGACTGCGGTTTCTCCTAAAGTCGTACTAAGAACAGAGACTAGTTCTAATTTAAATCGTATCGTTATGAGTGAGGACAGGAATGTAAAAATTTAAATGAAGGAAAAAGAATATTTTTGAGGACATTGTTTTATTTTTAAAATAATATCGAATAAAGTTTATTTTTTAGTTTTTCAAATGTTTTATTGTTGATAAAAATATATGTACAGGGCGGGCCAAATTGGAAGCTTTTAAATGGAAACGCCCTTTTCTATAGGAGATAGACGAAAACTAATATTGGTGTCTGGAGCTCAATTTTTATCAAAAACATGATGGAAAAAAACGCATGTCCATACTTGTTACCGTTTCAGAGTTACGGGGTGTTTTTCAAAAATGTGCATTTTTAACAAATCCAGGAACAAATCACTATAACTTTTTTGCTACGGAAAATTTTGTATTCTTATGAAAACATATCTAAAGCACCTTTTTACCTAGAATTAAATGTTTAACTATATTTTTGTTTAATATATAATTTAAGAATTATCAACAGAAAATTTTATTTTCTATATGGGATATCCTGTATATATTTAATTCATTGAAAATAATTTAAAATTAAAATTTTTCCAAAAATATAGTATACTTGATGTTTTGCTTGATTCCTTTTCCAGATATAGAGGATTTAAAAATTCGCTTATTTTGAATAAGTAGGCTTTGAACGGCACCGGCTGTAATGCAAAAAAAATCTAGCTGTGAGCAGCAATTAAAACGACAATAATATTTGCAATGAGAGATGCAGAATTTTATAACAACTAAATTGAACGACATCAACACATTTAAACTATATCTAAGAACAATAAAAATAAATAGCAAACCAAGACATGAGATTTTGCTACAGGTGTTCGATATGTTGACCGTTTTCTGTTATGAACAGACGGGACCGTTTTTGAACATTTCTCGAGGAATTTATTAACTCAAATCAAATTCACTCACTCAAATTAAAACTCGAAACATGCCTTCGCATAACCGCTAAGTACTCTAATTCCTGTCTAGATTATACGGGCAATATAAAAATAAGGACCTTTATTTTTCCGTAAAGATAAAAATCCATAGGCGCTAAGTCCGGCGACTTCGACGGCCAACGGCTGGGATCTTGGTTAGCTATTCAATTATTCTCAGAATTGGCTGCAAAAATTTGTTTATTAACTGACAGCGTTCTGAGGCGGTGGCTCGTCTTGCTGGAAAAATAAGTTTTCGAGTTCCATTAGGGGCAGATCATCTATAAGGGATCCAAATCCTACTAGTTAAAAGTGGCGAACTTTTAAAAATTCTGCATTTCGAAAAGGACTATAACAAAATATCAAGTGTGCTATATTTTTGGAAAGGTAATTTTAAGTACTTTTCAGTTAAGTAAAAATATGCAGGGTGTCCCAAATAAAAAACCAAATTTTCTGTTTACATACTTCCATAGCAAAAAAGTTACAGTGATTTGTTAAAAATGCTCAATTTTGACCCCCGTAACTCCGAAACGGTATCAATGTGCGGTTTTCACCATCATGCAGGGTTGGAAAAAATCATGATTTTTTTAAAAAAATCAAAAAAATCAGATTTTTTTGATTTTAATAGAAAACATTATTTAAATCGGATTTCCAAATAATTAGGACTTATTTCCAATTAAAGTATTATTCTAAATGACTAAATCTTCGTAATTTTGCTGATAACATTAACAGTTCTACAGGGCGTGTCATATTTCCATATCGGTCACCAATATATTCCGCAAAAAAGTCGCTCGCTTAGATCAAAAGGCGTTTTTTGTCAAACGTCACAAAAATATTCATTTTTGGCATTTTTACGCCTAGGAATAAACGGGAAACGCTTTTATACCCAAGCACGAAAGTACAAAATATATTATTAAACTGATATTAAGTGTAACATTGAACGAGTGTACAAATTGTTGCTCGATATATTCTAATTATTACTTACAAGGTATTACTTTTTATATTATTTTCAACATTTGAAATTGAGTAAAAATTATTTGTAATGTTTGTTGTAGATTATTATTTACCATTATTTTTCGATTTATTAAAAGTACTTAAACGTTACAATAGCAAGTGTAACATTTTATTTGATGATATAGGGTATACCTGTCTGTCACAGAAAGATTTTTATAGTTTTCTGGGACACATTTTTATAATTTTTGCATAATTATTTTTCGATTTATTACAGAGTTTTAAAAAATTTGATTTTTTTGATTTAAATCAGATGATTAAAATAAAAAAATCACTTGATTTAAGTCATGCCAACCCTGCCATCATGTTTTTGATAAAAATTGAGCTCCAGAGAGTTAGTAGACTCACTAAAATTTTTACAATTTTCGTGTCTTTGCTTAACGTTCTAAACGTTGAAGAATATTCAGCTATGTGAACTCATCTGCCTCTGTTCTGGTGAATTATTCCACCATTTTAGAGTTTATTTGACCACCCACTGTTGTGTGGCAATTTTTGTAATTGCATTTGCAACACGGCAAAAGGGTTCTGCACCTATGAATGACATTGTTTACATTTACAGCATTGTTTAGTAATTTATTTCATTTGCCTTTTTGTTGCCTTTGTAACCTTTCTGCTCTAGTATCCAAGCTTTTCCCAAATTTGTTTTATATATTTGTAAGAGTAAAAAAAGACTTATTTAACATAAGTAGGTCTCTGTAAATGATAATGAAATTTCGGAATTACAGATTTCTTTCACCAAAACAAATAACTCCATTAATAGAACGATTAAATATCATCTCCCAAAAGAAAAATGATACCATAGAAACAATGCCGAAGATCACTGACCGAGTAGTGGCTCCATAAAACAAATTAAAACCACACAACAATGTCTATGTGGGTCGTGGTTCCATCATGTCTTTTTTATAGTCGGCCATTTGTAATTAATTGACTTATGAAGTTTATTATATCGTAGTATGGGTGGGGAGGGGTGTGTACCACAGGCTGCGGCTGATTCAAGCCGAGGTAATTGCTATTGTAAAGGGTCGCATCGTGGTATCAATTTATTATCGAAGGCATTGGATTTAGTAGTCAATGATTATTATTGATGATTTTATTATGGATATGTCTTCGAAAGAATGGGCTGTTATTAAATCTTAAAGCAATTATGCTTATTTAAAGACCATTTTAATAACACTTATGAATAAATAAATAAATAAAGTGAGCTACGGAACGAACAACAATGATTGAAATACTTTGCAATACTGTGTTAGAGAATTAGTGGTTGGTAATGATGCAAACATAAATTATTGACCGAAAAGAGTAAGCCAAATTTGACGCCATTCGAAGTCAGAAAGTGTGGCATCTTGTGATGGATATGTTCCATTAAATTAATAAGTTCCACCCAAAGCATTTAATACTTTTTTGTTTTTGAAGTGGAACTTCTTTACGCACGATGGGAGTAAGAATTCAATACTTCACGGCTTTGACAGACGAGCTAGCGAAAAAAAAGTGGTAAGGATCGTACGATCGCGCAAGCACCAAAAGAACATTAGATTTTAAGCTCGGAAAATCATTACAATAAACTTGATACTGGGCCTGATGTGTATCAATATCGTCTGGCTGTGTATTAGAAAGAAAATTTTCATGCATATTTTCATCGATAGGTTTGTAGCTTTTGAATAACGGTCTTCAAGCATCTAGCTCATCTGCTAGCTCAGAATTAGAATTATTAGAGTTAAGCAACTCGCTTTTTCATTGGAGGACATTATCATATTTATTTCAAACCAATAATCAACGAGAAAAAAATCCTGCAAATCACTATAAATGATGAACAAAACATGTAAACAAAAACTGCCCAAATAATTGTTGGTTAGGCTTAAAATTTCTTTAAGCAAAGAAATTGTTGGATGAATTTGTTTTTTCTTTAAAACACGGCTACAGTCTGTATTACGGACAGTAAATATGTAAAATTCCCTATACAGATTCAGTAATGACATCAGATATTAGTACCTACTTAATTACCTTATACAGACGTGGATTGACCTAATTTAAAAAAAAACAACGCTTTATTGTACAAAAAGCCAAAACAGCTTCATCGACAAAGCAAAACAAAAAAGCACAAAAACAAATATACAAATAATAAATAAAAAAAAACGTCATACAATACAAATCAATTCAAAAAAAATTACGTCATAAAATTACAAATAAAACATATATGGACATTGCAGAACACAGGCGTATCTAGAAAATTTTACAAAAGGGAAACTGTAAATGAATAAAATAATGTTATATATCATAAAATCAAGAGTTATAAAATATTAAATATTAAATACTAGTGTATTTAACCAGTGTGTGAGATGATCAAAATTTTAAAATTCAAAATTGTTCATGATTAAACATCAAGAAAAAAGTCGTTTACCGCATATAGGGCTCTCTCCAGTAAGTATGATTTCAGAGCTTCGCGAGTTTTCTTTCGTGACCGGGACAATTACTTTTTAAAAAACAACACAGAGACTTGATCAGTTTATTAATATGTTTGGTTGAACAGTACTAACAAAAAGATGAGAAAATATAAATGTAACTTATATTTATAGGCAGATAAATATCGTGCTCCGCATTCCTAAGTGGATAGTTGTGAGAAGGCCTTTCCGGAATAGAGAATATGTGCTTGCGGATTAAGCAAATGGATTCAAAAATGAATATGGAAGGAAGAGTCAGTATTTTGAAATTTTTAAAGAAATTCTGGCAGTGAGTTCTACTGTTTAGTCCCAATAAGTATCGAACTGCTCTCTTTTGAAGTTTGAAAATACGATCAGATTTTGTCGCGCAGCAAGTACCCCAGAATGGAAGGGCATAACGAAGATTCGACTCAAGAAGGGCATAATTCTACCAAAAAGCGACTCAAAAAGGGACCATTCTAGAGGTTAATGAGTTAAGTTCCTTAGAAACTGATCTTAGCGCAAAACAGGCAGAGCTTAGTTTCTTTGTTAAGGCTTCGATGTGCAAGTCCCATTTTGACGAGTTGTCTACAACAAGTCCTAAGAATCTCACAGAGTCCACGACGTCAATAGTGGTGTTATTAAGTACAAAAGGTTGTATAGTACTTTTATATGACAAAACTTTAGTTTTTGAAAGGTTGAGGCATAGGAGATTAGAATCGCACCAAGATTTAATGATGCGTAAGTTACTGGATATAGTATTATATAGTGCCGTAACATCTGGGCCGCTCCAAGTGAAACTAGTATCGTCCGCAAAGAGGCAGATTTTACCGCTAATGTCTAGACTTGCAATGTCGTTGATAAACACCAGAAATAAAATAGGGCCAAGTACTGAACCCTGAGGGACACCACATTCTATAGGCTTACAAGAAGACATAGAAGTATCAATCCTCACAAGCTGCCTTCTGTTGCCAAGATACGACTTAAGCCATTCGAGCGGCACTCCCCTAAATCCATAGTATTGCAATTTGTTAATTAAGATATTATGATTTACACAGTCGAAAGCCTTAGAGAAATCACAGAAAATTGTAGCTGTAGAGTGATGGTTATTCAGGCTAGAGTATACATTATTACGAACATAGCATCATTTGTGCAACTGTTACTTAGAAATCCAAATTGATGAGTAGAAACTACTTTATATTTAAGGAGAAAAGATAGAAGCCTTTTTTTAACCAATCTTTCAATTATCTTAGATAATGTGGACAGGAGAGCACACACACAATTAATTTAATAAAACTTCTTCATAAGCATAAAAATTAAGAAAATATATGTATTCACAACATCCCAAGATAGCAGTCATTAGCCTTTTTGGGATTTTGTATAGTTTTGCAATCTTAGTAATTTTTTTTTTCGTTTTTCTCTGTTTTTTTAATATGAATTTGATTGTTTTAGTTCAACCTTCTTTGTTGTTATCCTGTTTTGGGTAACACTGTACGTAACCTTGTATTTTACTTGCTTTACGAACGTTATAATAGTGGTTTTCGCATCGAGTGAAAATTTCGAAATACCAATTTTTTTTCGTAGAAACATTGATCCATCCAACAATTTCTTTCATTTAAACTAACTTTTTTATTTACATTAACTTTTGTTTCTAATTCAGCTTGCAAGATTTGACCCAAACTAACACGGCCAGTTATATAAATACAGGGTGAGTTTTCTACGATGTTCTCTACGGGTATCTCGGAAACTACTGGAGATAGAGAGTCGGTTAAATGGGGAAAGAATTGCAGTTTTGTGGGGTCATAAATATGCGCCTTTCAGATTTTTTAAAAAGTTCATGGCTGACTAGATATTTCGAAAATAATAAATTTCGGCTATTTTAAAACTTGTCTCTAATTCCATTATAATCTATTTTAGATAAAAAGTTTTCAGTCGGTCCAGAACCGATCATACAAGTCGGTCCAGAACATTCTACGACGTTTTCCGACACCTAACTTCCACTCTTGTCTATTTAGCCAGAGATCATCAGGTATTTCTCTATTTTCTAGTTCTTTATCCATACCCTCCCTCTAGCTTAGTCGTGGCCTCCCCCTTTTATTTCTGCCTCGCGGTGTCCACAGTAAAATTTGTTTTGGTATTCTGTGGTCGGGCATTCGTTGCACATGACCAAACCATATGAGTTGTTTTGTTCTTAAGTCGTCCACAATTGTGTGTTCTGCTCCCATAATCTCTCTTACTCTGTCATTGGTTATTTTTTCTCTTTTTCAATTTTCCAGCAGATCTCCTCCAGTAATCCATTTTGGTCGCTAATAGCACGTTCTCTGTTCTGCTTTTCAACTGTCATACTTCGCTTCCGTAAGTTATTATGCTTTTCACTACGGTATTATACTCTTATTAGCTTTAGAAGTTCCTTGATCCCACAGTACACCATTCAACATAGATATTGCCCTCGTGCCTTGCATTATTCGATCTTTTATACCCTCATCGAGTTTTCCATCGTTAGTTATTTTTAATTCAAGATATTTATATTTGTCGCAGTTTTTATCACCTTTCCATTCTCTAAGACTATGTTCTCTTAGTTATATAAAAACTTATAAAAACAGAGGCAGAGCAAACTACAGGTTATCTAGAATTCTTATAATCATATGAAATTTATTGGACATTCACAATTTTAAACATATTCGAACAAATGTGTTGACATTTGACTTTATCGTTAAGCAAAACATTAATTCTAAAACGTTTTACTATAAACAAGAACATATAATAAATGAAAAAGTAATACGTCTTCTAGGGCATTTCCTCGAAAACGCCTCTGAGCTACGGTTAGGCTTTGATAAGTAGCCACAATAATCGTGTGTTCGGTAGTAGTGTCGTTTAAATTGCTTTTTTCCTTATTTTATTCGCTTAGGCCGTCGTTAGATTTAAGTTTTACGACTGTGGCTCTAACGTATTTAGCGGGGAAATTTATCGAATGGCGTAAAGCCATACCGAAATCGTCGTTAAACATGGGGGTATAAAGAAAATTTATCAGAAGTAGGAAGAGCTTGCCTTATAAATTTACCGGAAGCGTGTTTAAATAATTCTTTTTTATAAATGCCATTAATACTACTTGAATTTACCACTGCAAGGCTCAGATGAGACGGTGGCGATTTAAAGTTATATTAATTTATGTACATTTGTGTACACATTCTATATAGGGAATGTAGAACGTTTAGGAGGGGAGTTAATCACCGCGACCTTACAGTCTATTGTGGTTCCCCCTTCTAGAGTTATAGCAAGTTATAACTCATCATACAGGGCTTTAACAAAAGTCAGTATCTGAGACGGCTCCACAGAGACCAGCTCTCCATCCTCGACATCAGTCGTACCAAAGTACCATGGCATGAACGGTCGTCGTCTCCGCACACACTGATAAGGTGTTCTGGTGTTTCCCCATTTCCCCACTGAATCTGCATTCGCCGTTGTTTTTCAGCTTCAGCCTATTGAGTTGTTCGTTGAGGAGACAGTGCCCTGTCAGAAACCCCGTGACAATCCGAAGATTGTTTTTACTTAAATCAAGAAAAACCTTTGATTTTTCTCTCGGTCACTTACTAAATATCAACCTATAGGGAGCTTATCAGGAGAAAGTAACTAGGGCAGAGACAAGGGCGAAAAAGTTCACAGTAAAATATAGACAGAACAACAGTCAAAGCTGGTCTTCTAACAGGGCATTGTAAGTTGAATAGGCATCTAAAGGTACGTCCAGACCTGACGAGACGAGAGCGAGGAATGAGCGAGAGTTTTTCTATCCATTTTTTGGGGTAACCCTGCCTCTAGACAAGCGAGTTGGATCATAGTGAAAGGAACCCAAACACATATTAAATTGTAATTGTATATAACAAACGATGGCCAAATAATAACGCATACAGTAATAAATTTCTGTATTTTTAACATGGTATTTGGTTCATCGTATTTTATTCATCATCGATTTTTCTTCTTTTGGTGGTTTTTCCCCTTTTACCTTTCATTTGTTTCCAGACACGACGTCTTTTAGAATAAAATGTTAAATAGAAAAGTTATAGGGAAGCTTAAGAAGCACATTTTAAAATTACAGTAGAGTATATAGGATACTTCAAAAAAGTGTTGCGGAGATAACATATATTTTTTAATGGGAACACCTTATTTTTAATAGGAATACCCTAAAACATTATTTTTCTATCAGAACCATGTCTTCTGAGAATTGGATCATGTCAATACCTGCTTTGGTTAATTTTTAAGAGCGACATGAACTTGTCACCAATAATTTGCAATTTTTTCAATAACCATTCCTTTTTGAAGTTAATTTTCAATATGACAAGGCTGCTTTGGTAATTATTGTGAACTATATACTACTATGAACTGCCCATCATGTTCGACGTTCGGGAAATGCTTGGCAGGAGGGTTAGAGGTCGCGAAGCGGTATCAGCTTCACCAAATGAACTTCGCTTGGTTTTCAAAGGAGACTGGGAAAGCATAACGCAATACCATATATGCAGCTACAGCGGACGTATACAGGCAGTTATAGCGAGGGAAGCAATACAAAGTATTAGGGTGCTTTTTAAAGTTTTTACTGTTGTTAAAAATTGCAAAATGAAAATTGAGCTAAAAATAAAAAAAATATAACATTTTAAAATTGAAATTTTTTTCCGTTGCGATTTGCATCTATACAAACTATTTCAATCATCGTTAATCTCTCCGTACCTTCGTATTGACCATTTTCCATTAAATCTAAGCTTCTAAGAAACACTACACTCTCTTATATTTCCTCCAGATCTAAATTTCTTATTGTTTCCTACTCGGTAAGATTTATCGTAAGAAAGTCGAAAAAGAAACAAAACGAAACAAAACAATGTTCTAGACTCGAACGGACCATGTTCCGGCATCCGACAAGCCCATGTGCAGAACCATCATTCATTGGGCCAAGGCGGTACCACGCCTGGTACCTACCACGTACAAGCCCATGATCGTAGCCCGGCAGCACAAAAATATCACTTAAATAATTATCGTTTGTCTCCTTTTTCACTCTTTATTAATGATAAATTGGTGTATACTGACAACGTACACAGTATACAAAAGGAATTAGCCATTAATTGAGTTATTTTATCTTTACCATTTTTCAAATAAGTCCAAAATAACAGAGTTATTTTACTTCATTTTTTTTTCCTTTTTCCATTTTCTGTGTGATATCTAACAACACTGCGGTCGACCCAATCAGTACTTAAAATTCTAGAAAAAAGGTTTATATCATGCGTTCAGCTTTACGATTTAATTTCGTCTCGTGATACTTTATTTGTTTATTTATTAACAAGTGCTTGTAATTTTCCCTATAGCTTGTAAATTTTTAAGTGCAAGTTAGAAACATTTGCAATTTTGGTAAAAATAAGTAGAATTAAGTTGGTGTTCGACAGTGGTCACGCTATTAGAACTCTGAATTATAGGGGTGAGCCACTTTTGAGACGCACCCGGTATTTAGATGGTTAGTCTATCTTTTATACATATCTATCGACTTATACATGTTTAAACGAAAGAACGAAGATGTAATACATCCCGCACCACGTCGGACACAAAGTATATTTATCGTGGATTTAAGTCGGCCGAGTGTCCTTTCCAGTTTAGCCATAATTGATATTGTACGACGTCCATAAATATACATAATTCGACGGCTCGCCCCGTCTTTATGCGATCTATTTCGACCGAAGCCTCGTTCAAAATTTATTTCCTTTCTCTGTATACGCGCGCGCTCCCCGCTCTATGGCTTCTGAATACATAGAGCGGTCATTGTTTCGTGGTTCGTGAGCGCCCGTAATAGAATATTTAATTTGGTGCCCTTTAGGATTAAGATTTGGCCTCGGTTTGCGTGGCTGAAATTCGAATAGAGAAGGTCAGTTATCAGTGGAGAGTTTTTTTTGGAAACAACAATGTTGAATATAGGCAATAGTAATGAAGCAAGCGGGTGAAACTGGCATTTGAAATTTAGGAACACGGCGGAGTGCCAGTACGAGGATAGATGGCGCTTCGTAAAAATGTCAAGTCATCCGCAGAGTATAATTTTATTATTTCATTTGATTCGCTCTGGAACTCTGGAGTAGTTGAAAAATATAAATATTTGTATTCATCATCATCATTTTCAGCTTATTCAACCATTTTCAATTATGGTGTAGCCTCCCTCTCATATTTCGATACTCTCTTTGTAGTTGGATCCATTGTCGTCTATTGTTGGCTATGCAAACCCAAGTTATCCCTGCTAATTTCATTGTACCATCTCAGGTTTGGTCGTCTTCTAGGTCTTTTAATTCTTCGTGGGTACCATGCTGTAACTTTTGTGGTCCATCTGTTGTCCATCCTTCTTGCTAGGTGTCCTGCTTATTGCCACTTGAGGGATTTGATTCTGTGGATGACATCTATTACCTGGGTCTTTTGTCATATCCACACATATTGATATTAAATGTAGTTATATTAAATAAAACATATTAAATGTAATGTTGAAAAAAAAGTAATGTTGATTTAGAATTATCAAATTCTTCGATGAGGAGTCCTTCTAAAGCTTTTATTCTGCTAAAAGCAACATCATCTTGCCCAGCGGTAAATTAAATGCGTCCAAGCACGGTGGGCTTATCTTGTTTAGATTATAAGTTCCTATGGCCACCTTCTGACTCCAATTTCAGACCAATTTCACGGTATCATAATATTTAATTGTCACCGAAGATACGCGAGGATACTATACGTGAATCTAATCGAACGTCAGGAAATTGTACTATATACTTTATATGCTTCACTATAGCATAATAGTGCATTGTCATTGAAGATATACGCAAGTGTACCAAATTTGAGCTGTCTGACTCACGCTAATAATATCATAGGGGAAGTTAAGTAAAAGCTTGTAAAAAGAGTGTTAAAAAGTCGTTATCAAAGTTGCCGTTTTACAATTAAGTCCATAAAAACCGAGTTTATTTAAATTTTTCCCATTTTTTCATTTTCGTTAGAAATCATGAGACTATTAGTATTGAGATTGTGACATAAACTAAATGACGCAGTTTCCTCAAAGTTTGACAGTGATCTATTAATAAATGATAGTTGACTGAAGCGGTATTCCGTTTAAAGTTACTGTGCGAGAAAACCAAAAAACTACTAACTATTACTTAACTGCCTTCGTATTAGGCATCGAAACAAGTCATTGTACAGTATGTCTCCAGATTAAGGGAATCCAACCTGCGGAACCAGATCAACTACGGTCACTCGAGGATGATAGGGAATGCTAGGGAACCACCGCATAGGGAATTCCCAATGATAGAGAAAATCATGACCAACAAGAGTTCACATCTGCTAGACCACAAAACGGACTATATGCTCACCAAACATGATTTTGGAGAAAAGATAAGGTTCGCATCCCGACAAGAGAATAATGGGAAAGCAACCGAGTAATGAACATTTAAGAGATAGCAATCTACACTTTCATGACTTCAGGATTCATAGGTCTAGGCATCTTCTCAGAGGAACTAGACATCCGATGAAGAGAAAATCATGACCAACAAGAGTTCACATCTGCTAGACCACAAAACGGACTATATGCTCACCAAACATGATTTTGGAGAAAAGATAAGGTTCGCATCCCGACAAGAGAATAATGGGAAAGCAACCGAGTAATGAACATCTAAGAGATAGCAATCTACACTTTCGTGACTTCAGGATTCATAGGTCTAGGCATCTTCTCAGAGGAACTAGACATCCGATGATCTTTAAGGCTATCGGATGGCTGTAATGTTTACAAGCAGAGGTTTACGCTTTAAAGGAAGCGGTCAGTTCTATACAAGAGAAAATCGCTGATAGACCAATAGGAGATATCGTGATATACTCTGACAGCTTGGGGACTTTAAGAAGCATCACCATACAATCAGTGAGATCGAAAACTGTGATAAACTGCCGTGTGAAGCACTGGCCTGGCTACGTCAAGGCCAGGCCACAGCAATGTGGTGGGTGACCAAGAAGCGGACAGACTCGCCAAAGAGGGGGCCGGGGAATAGACCATGGCAAATAACCCACCACTTGTGACGATCCACACACTGGAGGAAGCTATAGGGAGTACCATCAAGACCAAGCAGCAAGAGACGTGGCAATGCCGTGAAGACTGCGTTACAGTTCGAAGATTGTGGCCAGTGGTAGATAGTAAAAAGACAAAACAACTACTAGAGCACAAAAAGAACCTAGTACGCATAATTGAAGATGTCGTCACTGGAAACTGCCCCATGGGGGTAAACTTCGTGAGATGGAAGATTTCCAACGACGACTACTTCAGAGAATGCGGTGAGGAAGAAGAGACCATAGAGCACCTGCTGTGCCACTGGCTGGTGTCCGGCACTGAAAAAACGACTAAACGCTTTAAAAGTTTAGGGCACAGTTTTTTGGAGTGAAATCAGCGACATCGGGAACTTCGCAAAGAGCTGGAAGTGCTTTAACGCAAAGAAAGAATGAGAGGAAGGTTTGGTACAATAATACAGGGCCCCCGAGTGAGGGATCAACAGTATATCCCCGGATTGTCTTTATAAGAGGAAAAACTTATCAACGAACATCATTTAATTCTTATTTGTTTTAGAATAGAAATCGAGAGACATCGCTTCTCACCCTGAAATAGTAATCCTTATATAAGCATTGTCTGGAGGATTAATTAGCCAAAAGCTATCGACAATACGGAGGGCATCTCGTTACCGTCGCGACTCGAACCGACGACACGACGAACCTATCGTTCGTCTCTGTCAAATTATTTGTGCCCGATCCTCTGCCTCCATTATCCATCAAGCGGGCTCGTGCATTGTCGCCACCGATGCACTGCCGCTCCACGCTACCCTGCACCGCTGCTCAACCCGCCAGCTCTCTTTTTCCGACGATAAATCAGCCGATGACTACCGGCCGGGATTGCCGTTCACATTTAATAATTCCAAGAGATTTATCGACGTTTCGTGTTTCCTTTAGCCGGATAATTACTCTTCGGGCGAAGACGACAGCGAGAGCGGTGCATCTAAACAGATCAGAACCTTGATTCAAAGCGATGGATACATCATGGTAAATAGGGGTTAGACTAACAATGTTGTGAAGGGCGTAAGTCAGTTATTGAAATAGAAAAATAGGATGGGATGGTTTTTTGCTGCATTTTAAATATAAGGCACTCCATTGCGGCAACAAGACCTTCTGCTTCTTTACTCGCGGTCTACATATATTTTCGGATATACACCACCTATTTCCAATTTCTATTTATTTCGATTACATTAGATGGTAGAAACAATATTTTCTCATCCAATGTAATCCCGCTGTCAACTTAATATTAGTGAACCAACGCATCAGTATTCATTCTCTATAGGTCTGTTATAGATGTAAGGTTTCCAGGTAAGTTTCTTCTCTTGTGTTTCTGACAACATGGTCCTGCCTTCCTTTTTTAATTTTATACTTTAGTAGGCTGCCTAATCCATTTGTTGGTTTTATGAATCTCTGATATACAGGGTGTCCCAGAAACGAGTGCAGATATTTTAAGGGGTGGTAGATCTGGTCAAAATAAACATATTTTTCCTTTACCATTTTTAAAATAAATTGAAAATAACCGAGTTATTTAACTTTGAAATTTTAAAAAAATAATAGCAAACATTTTGAGAACCGCCGGCAGATATCGCCAATTACCTCCAATTACCCGAATCAAGCCCGCATCTCAGGTATTTGGACGCCCTGTGTTGCTATATGGAGTAAAAAAAAGTCATAAAATCACCACCTGAGGAGTTTGGCAGAGATTGCAGAGATGCATTACATTTTTAATATTGTGATATTATTACAGAAAATAAATAAGAAAAAACTTTACTCAACATTGAAAAACGATACTTATGACAGATCGATGTGACACATCCCTTTTTTGATACACACTTAATTAAAATACACTTCACTGTGCTGCTTTACTTGTATATGCTATTATAATAACTGCTAAAATAACAGTCCCCATTTCTAACACATTCTTTCCATATAGGCTTAATCACAATTTGAACCACTGATTTACAAAACACCTTGAAAAACGCACATTACTTTGAATACCTTTCTGAATGAATAAATGTTGAGAATTATTGTCTCTTATCGCCACTTTACGAACTACTTTCAGTCTAAGAAAATACATGTTTCACTCAACAATTTTAAATACGTATTTTGTTTTTTCGCTATTTTTTCGATGTGTATTATGGCAGACGGTTTGGTTTTCCATGGAATTGTCGAAAAAAATCGAAAAAATAGGGAAAAAACAAAATACGTATTTAAAATTGTTGAGTGAAACATGTATTTTCTTAGATTGAAACTAGTTCGTAAAGTGGCGATAAGAGACAATAATTCTCAACATTTATGTGCGATTTTCTAGGTGTTTTGTAAATCAGTGGTTCAAATAAAACAGAGAAACATGAAAGAAAATAAACAAAACAAAAATGAATCGATTATTCGTTGGGCTGTTTTCGATATATTGAATTCTAAATTACGATAAACATTTTAGGAATTTCTTTTTTGTGACCTGATTGTGAATAATATGAAGAATCATTTTATTTAAATTTATTCCAAAATAAAGTTATTTTGCAATATAACAAAGATTTTCGTAAACGTCATAAACGTAATGTTTTAGTTAATTTTCGGTGGTTTTTATTAAGTTTTCATTGAAAGGGTAAGTGCTAAAAATAATTAATGTGTTTTTTTTTCTATAATTATTAATAATAAAATAGAAAACAAATTTCTTGCAGTAGAGGTATATAATAAAATTATATAAGGGTTCTTGCCACTTAACTGCTAATATAGAAATTTAATTCTACGCTGTGTTTGTTATAATGCGGATCAACCTGCTCTCACTACCGGTTTCGGAGCCCTACTCCATCATCAGGTGTGCTTGGGAGATCCACAAAATGACAACCACAGCGCAGAGATAGTTAATTCCGACTTGTCGGAAAGTATCGGTTAGATATTAAGTCCCGAACAGGAGATAGCGGCCTGCGTGCAATGGTAGTACTTTCGTACCACCGAGGCGCAACTATCGATAGTAAAATAAATTAATATCTAACCGATACTTTCCGACAAGTCGGAATTAACTATCTCTGCGCTGTGGTTGTCATTTTGTGGATCTCCCAAGCTCACCTGATGATGGAGTAGGGCTCCGAAATCCGTAGTGAGAGCAGGTTGATCCGCATTATGACAAACACAGCGTAGAATTAAATTTCTATATTAGCAGTTAAGTGGCAAGAACCCTTATATAATTTTATTATATACCTCTACTGCAAGAAATTTGTTTTCTATTTTATTATTAATAATTATAGAAAAAAAAACACATTAATTATTTTTAGCACTTACCCTTTCAATGAAAACTTAATAAAAACCACCGAAAATTAACTAAAACATTACGTTTATGACGTTTACGAAAATCTTTGTTATATTGCAAAATAACTTTATTTTGGAATAAATTTAAATAAAATGATTCTTCATATTATTCACAATCAGGTCACAAAAAAGAAATTCCTAAAATGTTTATCGTAATTTAGAATTCAATATATCGAAAACAGCCCAACGAATAATCGATTCATTTTTGTTTTGTTTATTTTCTTTCATGTTTCTCTGTTTTATTTGAACCACTGATTTACAAAACACCTAGAAAATCGCACATAAATGTTGAGAATTATTGTCTCTTATCGCCACTTTACGAACTAGTTTCAATCTAAGAAAATACATGTTTCACTCAACAATTTTAAATACGTATTTTGTTTTTTCGCTATTTTTTCGATGTGTATTATGGCAGACGGTTTGGTTTTCCATGGAATTGTCGAAAAAAATCGAAAAAATAGGGAAAAAACAAAATACGTATTTAAAATTGTTGAGTGAAACATGTATTTTCTTAGATTGAAACTAGTTCGTAAAGTGGCGATAAGAGACAATAATTCTCAACATTTATGTGCGATTTTCTAGGTGTTTTGTAAATCAGTGGTTCAAATAAAACAGAGAAACATGAAAGAAAATAAACAAAACAAAAATGAATCGATTATTCGTTGGGCTGTTTTCGATATATTGAATTCTAAATTACGATAAACATTTTAGGAATTTCTTTTTTGTGACCTGATTGTGAATAATATGAAGAATCATTTTATTTAAATTTATTCCAAAATAAAGTTATTTTGCAATATAACAAAGATTTTCGTAAACGTCATAAACGTAATGTTTTAGTTAATTTTCGGTGGTTTTTATTAAGTTTTCATTGAAAGGGTAAGTGCTAAAAATAATTAATGTGTTTTTTTTTCTATAATTATTAATAATAAAATAGAAAACAAATTTCTTGCAGTAGAGGTATATAATAAAATTATATAAGGGTTCTTGCCACTTAACTGCTAATATAGAAATTTAATTCTACGCTGTGTTTGTCATAATGCGGATCAACCTGCTCTCACTACGGATTTCGGAGCCCTACTCCATCATCAGGTGAGCTTGGGAGATCCACAAAATGACAACCACAGCGCAGAGATAGTTAATTCCGACTTGTCGGAAAGTATCGGTTAGATATTAATTTATTTTACTATCGATAGTTGCGCCTCGGTGGTACGAAAGTACTACCATTGCACGCAGGCCGCTATCTCCCGTTCGGGACTTAATATCTAACCGATACTTTCCGACAAGTTGGAATTAACTATCTCTGCGCTGTGGTTGTCATTTTGTGGATCTCCCAAGCTCACCTGATGATGGAGTAACTCCGAAACCGGTAGTGAGAGCAGGTTGATCCGCATTATGACAAACACAGCGTAGAATTAAATTTCTATATTAGCAGTTATGGCAAGAACCCTTATATAATTTTATTATATACCTCTACTGCAAGAAATTTGTTTTCTATTTTATAATTTGGCTTGCCTGAAAAAAAGCCTTTTACCATCCTTTTACTATCGATAGATGCGCCTCGGTGGTACGAAAGTACTACCATTGCACGCAGGCCGCTATCTCCTGTTCGGGACTTAATATCTAACCGATACTTTCCGACAAGTCGGAATTAACTATCTCTGCGCTGTGGTTGTCATTTTGTGGATCTCCCAAGCACACCTGATGATGGAGTAGGGCTCCGAAACCGGTAGTGAGAGCAGGTTGATCCGCATTATAACAAACACAGCGTAGAATTAAATTTCTATATTAGCAGTTAAGTGGCAAGAACCCTTATATAATTTTATTATTATTAATAATGAGCACTGATAAAAGATTAAATTTAACATTCCTAATTTTTTGAGTAGAAATTTGTCTATGAATTGATAAATGTAGAACTATGTAGAATGTGGATAACATAGGAGGTTGCAACACTGCAAGGTTTAGATACTCCGTAGAGAAATCTCAGGTGAATAAACAAGTGGCACTAAAAAGTTTTTCAAATTTTCCAGAAAATGCCAAGAAAAAATTTAAATTTTCAACTTTTTTTTTCGCAAAAAAAACCTCAGGTGTGTTTCTGGGGTTGAACTATACTACCAGTTAAAATATTTGCACTTATTTCTGGGACACCCTGTATATTCTGAACGTAGCTTTCAACTATACAATTTTCTACACGATAACTCATCAGCTGTAGTATCCTTCTTCTTCTCTTAGGTCATTATCGTCTCCTGGGACCCAAACACTGAGGCTATGAGACAAAAAATAGATTGAACATATACACGAAAAGAAAATGTCATCAATCATATAGGGTCTTAAATATATGTCTACGCTGCAAGACCCCCGGCAAATCGAATAAAATACCGGCCAAATCCACAGAAAAAAATCTCGATTACAATAAAATCGAGTCTCATTATTTCTGGGAAGCGGATTACCGATTTTATTGATCTCCGAAGAGAGGAGAAATCATATCGACATAATAGAAATCGTGAAAAGGTCCCGAATCTCTTTTCAATTACAATAAAACCCGGAAACAGGATTTTTCCTCTTTCCTTTTTAGCGTCCGCCGAAAATCCGGATTTTCCTTTATTTTACGACGGAGCAAAGGACGAAAGACGATTCTTTCGTTCGACAATCGTGTGTCTCTATCAAAAATTCATATGGATAGAAAATAATTGGCTCTGGAAGAGATTCCGTTACATTGTGCTGCCTTTTATTGGTTGGGGAGATAAAAAAAATCTCGGCTTGAATATGAAAATTCTTCGTGTCTTTAAGGATTGGAGAATGGATTCAGGGCATAAAGGATTTGAATTGAAACATTATTAAATAATTAACTCTTGACGTATCCGCTTTCTCTTAAAAGAATTACAATAAAAATTGTAATAGAGAGTGTACCAATATTCCGTGGATACAGAGGTTATTATCGCCTATCAGTAGTGATTCCCACGAGACCAACAAGACGAGACTTTCATAAAGTCTTGCCTCGTCTCGCCGATAAAATAAGAAGTCTCGTATCGAGTCTCGTCTCGGAGCCTCCAGTCTCGACTCGTCTCGCGTCTCGTCCGAGAGTCTCGTGAAAGTATCGAAATTTCGTCATGCATTATTCTTGTTCAGTCCAGTACGGGATATGTATTTATAGTTTGTACAAAACAACCTGGGGATCACGTGACATTTGTAAAGAAACCGGAACATTTTTGTAATTTATCTAATTTTTCTTGTTTATTTTTTACTAACTAATCGATATTTATTAGGCTACAACTAGCATTTAAACATTTAGGGTGTAAAAAAAGATTGATCTCAAGTCACGTGTTCCCAAAGTTGTTTTGTACGAGCTATAGTTGGCTATAATGTAAAAGTAGGATGAAAAAATTACAAATGTTGAAAAATAAATCATATATTTCATAGTAATACGTAAACACAAAAGAAAAACCAAAAACTTAACATTAATTTTGAAAACAAGTAAAAACAATAATATAGGTACTAACAGCCTTCTCGGTCGCAAATGTTTTTCTTTTTCACCCAGTCATTTAGGCATAACAAACATCGTGCAGATTCATTATTAAGGCGATTTCTGTGTTTTCTAATGGTTAACGCAGCATGAGAGAATAACTTTTCCGCCGGGACTGAGGTAGCTGGTATACTCAAGAGATCTCGTGCCATCAAACTTAAAATGGGAAGTTCAGAACCATGAGTTCTCCACCATTGTAATATCTGTGTCTTTATTACACCGGGGAATTGAATAGTACTTTTGGAGCTCCTGCATCCATTCTCCTTCGGCAGGGGTAGGATTTACTGCGTACAAGCCATCAAAATCAATTACAAAGTCCGACTTTTCAGGTCCAGGATTTTCTCGTCCTTGTTGCGCCACCGCTGTTTCTGTCGAACGTTGTCCCTCTAATTGATGAAGATAAACTTTACAAATATTCTGAATCGAATTATCTTTTAATTCTTGAACCCATTTTGTCATATCAAACGTTTCTAACTTATGACGTGGATCGAGAATTAAAACTGCAGCATAGTTCATTTTGCGATAATGCTTTAGCATCTTGTCTCTCGCAGCTTGAAAACCAACAATAAGCTGCTCTTTGACAAGGGTTCGATTTGTTTTTCTGTCCCATTCAAATAGTTTGCTCTAAAGATTATCTATTAGTATATATTGATACATACAACCACCATATGTAAGGTGACGTACTTCTATTCTCCGAGTTTTTTGGAAAGTATTTGAAAGTTGATTAATAATTTCTGCACTTCTTCTAGCAGTATCCATTCTTCATCTCTTCAAGAGCATATGGTTTTAAATCAACAACATTTTGATATAATACACCGAATCCATGTCTGCCTTTATGAGCTACTTGCAACATATCATCACTGGAATTCCATCGTGTAGGTACATCCAAGACAGGTGTCAGTTGCCGAGAATTACCAGTTGCTTCACACGCACTTCGGAACTTAAGTAAAGGTTTTTCAAGTGTTCACCTGCGAGACTTCTCGTGTCTCGTACGAGAGTCGAGACTCGAGACCAATAAAAGTCTCGTCTCGTATTGTCCGAGTATCGTCTCGAGTCTCGTCTCGAAAACGAGACGAGACCATACGAGACTCTCGAAAACGAGACTCGTGGGAATCACTACCTATCAAATTTTAACTCTTGATGAGACAAGAAATATTTTGTTGGGCAGCTTCGAAAAAAACATTTTTTTTTCAAAAACTGGGTAATAATATTAGTGGCGCATTTTTTCTACAAAGGGTATTTCATGTAAGCCTATACTAACACGTACCATCTTTCAATGGCTTTTGAATGTGGAGAGTGGCGAATTTAAATGGAAACGCAGAGCAAGAGACCTGGTTTGTAATTAAAAAGAAAGAAATTTGGAAAAAGACTTGGAGTTTTTTTCTTCATTTTAATTATCAAAATTGATTGTGTTTTGGATGATTTGTTACAGAATGAGTCATGTAACAATGATTAATATTGTCAAGAGTTAAATAGACGTCAACTTGGGTTTAGATCAAATTGGGAAAATAGTACAAATAATATAATTCTAGTAAATATAATATAATTCTAGTAAACCAATTTGACATAGGCCCAAGAGATCGGTTACCTGTATGACATCGACCCAGATATGTTTTAAATAACATTAAAAATTAAACAATTAAAATACAACAATCTTGGGTCGATAATCAAACGCAGGTTATCGAAGTTCGATTTCCTCATGGTCATAGCCGGGTGAATGTAATTAGATGAAATTAATAAAAAAAAAATTGAACGACGTAACCGGCGATGACCACGAGGGATAGAAAATATAAAAGAGTATACTGAAGAGAGTTCGGGGTTAGTCGCATTAGGAGTTAGTCAGTTAGTGGGTTAATCATTTAGTCGAGGTTAGTCAGTTAGTCGATGTTAGTCAGTCGGTTAGTTGCGAGTGAATCAGTAGAAGACAGAGAAGACAGAAGTTAACCAGGCAAACAAGATGCTGTTGTAAGTACCTCTTTGAGTCTTGAATCCTTAAGTCTTGGCATTTCCTAAAATTGTAATCTACACTTATTTGTCATGTATGTAGTTGTATACATAATAAATGTATATCTTTCTAATGGTTTTTTGATTAAAAGAGAGTACCTACCTGGTATAGCGACCCTAGCAAACACTCCCCAGCTAGGTCGCGACAATATCAACTTTGTTCCTTAAATAGTTTTCCATGAGCTATTTGTATCATTATTGTAGTTAAATCTATAAGGATATATTTTATTTTATTTCAATCTTTGAATAACCTATGAATAGCTAACATCGAACAATGGGACTGTTTGTCAACTAGAAGTATGTGCCTTTTCAAACAGAAGTACCTATAATACCCCATTTGTTTTACCATTACCTATTGCATCGGCAGCATCTTTCTTGCATGTTTAAGCTCGCGAATCATTTCTATTTTACTAATACTCCTGGAAATGTAGCAAATTTGGATTTTTTATAATAAGTTTCATTGGTATCCATGTGTTGTCTCCTTACCTAATGTAGAATTGTTATTTTGCACATTTCAGATAAATGAACCGTTTTTATGAAGGATATTAGGATCCTACCAATTATTAGGAATATACCAAGTTGTCTCCCTCTAACACATTTAAATATCTTAAAATAAATTTATTGTAATACGAATTATAAATATGAAACAGATTTCCAAACCCAGCGAAAACCTTTGCAAACTATTTTTATATTAAAAGCGTATAAATTTTACGAAAGGTGTTTCAAAATTCTCTGGAAATCTAACGCAATAATACGGTAGAACAGTCTGGAAGCGACTAAAACAGCAGACGAAATAAATCGAATAAGTTTGGAGCGGCGCTGTTTAACGTTTGGAGCGCGGAATCGTGATAAATTAATATTAAACCATCAGATTCAACTTATGATGGCTTCTTTGAGCGGCGCGTCGAAAATGAAGCGGCAATGATGAAAACCGAATCTGCCTTACGAACAAGAGGGGTTATTAATCAAAACGTAATTGATTTATAAGTTTGTGTACTGTTTCTTAGAGAAGAATTAAATACGGTTCAATTGCGATAAAGGATTGCTGTTAAATAACAGTAATAAATAAATGGGAATTTGGAGAAAATTTTACTAATGAGTCAAAAAATATTCTAAATTAACAATGTCATATTAGAAAAATTCTGGATATCGGCACTGAAGCGGATATTTTATAAATATGTTTTAGTTTGAAGGGGTAGTTTGAATAAATCGGATTTTCATCAGAATGGTTAGTCTGAAAAATCCCTTGACAAGATTATTTCAGCATATAAGCTAGACTCATTGGCGCGTCAACCGCAAGAATTTTAAATTGTCTTTATTTTCGAGAAAATTTAGTCCAAACATAAGGAATATTGTGTTTGATGTTTGACCATCAAAATCTTAAAAATAAAGAAGTTGTCTAAAAATGTGCTACAATAGGGATATATTATAATCCTTTATCTTTAATTTCCTTCTTCATTTGTGTAAAAATACCTAGCCAGTTTTACATAAAACTTTAAATGCCGAACGCTTATTTTGCTACTTTTTCGGACTAGTGAAATGGACTTTTAATTTAAATATTTTACATTAAAAAAACCACAAAATAATTGATGGCTGTTTTGTTGCTTAAAAGAACATTTAACAAGGTCTAAAGAGAACCCAAGTAGCATCTATCTGACTTCGAACTAAATCTGACCTGAAGCGACGTCAGACTTTGTGCAAATTTAGGTCGGGTGCTCGTGATACGACCTGTGACGTCGCTTTCCTATTAAAAGCGACGTCGTTGAATCCGAGTCGGTAAATCCAACGATCTGTCGACGTACAAAATAACAACGTACCATTTTTATTAATTTCCCAACGTCGTTCCCACGTTGGTTTGCACGACGTACATATACTTGAACTAGCCCGACGTCTACCCGTTGTCCGAATAGGATACGTCTCACTGATAATCCCTAAAGTAACGTCCAATTATATTTTGTTGTATTTTATGTTCATATTTATAACCTAATTTACGTATCTCTATTTATGTCCGTAAATACAACCCATTAAGTAGCATTTGCGACCTAATGAACATCATAAACATAACCTAATAAAAAGTTTTTGTAAACAAACTTAAATTTTTTATTATGCCTAAAAAACACTAAAAATGCATTTAGACATTCATCTACATTTTACAGAAAGAGGTCGAGGCTTTTGCAAAATAATAATAGTAGTAGTGATGTCTTGTCTCCACCCGTAAATGCTTTTTATCCGGAAGAGATGCTGCATTACACTGGTGCATCTTAATTTCATTTTTTAGCTTAGGATACCAGCAGACCTCATCCTCCTCCGACATGTGAGGTTAGGCTTAAAAACGTGGCTGCCCATTTTTTCAACGAGAAAACAAAAACTAATATATAGTTGCACAAATCCACAAATCACTGATACGCAAAACGCAAAGTGAGGTTACGTGGCGTACGTTGGAATTATATACGTCATAATACGATTGCCGGTCGTCCGGTTTGATGACTTCGGTCGTGTGAGACGACTAATGTTGGAGACCCGGTCGGAATTGGTATATTGGTAGTTCATATTAAGTCGGACACAGAAATCCGCCATTCTTAACACGTATCCGATTGTCAGCCATTTTAAAATCGTTTTTTTGTTTTAAAATTTATATTCACATTTCGATTTCTAGTAGAATAATATTGATAAGGTTGAGTTTGGGGGAACCACAGTACAGTTTTATGATTAAACCAGCTAGAAAATTAAAAAAAAATATTTTGCGAGTTACTTTTTATAGATATTTTTATTTTATAAATCTACCTAATTTTGAAGGCGCTCCTTGTTTTCCGGAGTATTTTAATCAGATATATCAAGAAAGTGACTTCCGTTGACAAAACTGATGTCTGGCTTAATGATTCAGAATTATTATAATATGAAATTAAATAGGCACTTATAGTTATATTCGAGGATTGATTATGAATCCATTTGTAATTAGGTAGTTTGGTTAGGTTTTTATGTATTCTTGGTAGCGAATATGAAACCAAACGTAACGTAAGTGCTTAGCGACGAATTTTAAGTGACTAAAATCCAACGTATTATGACGTTGGTAATTGGTAGAATTACATTCCCTATTAGGTCAGATACCGACGTCGAGGCGACCCGAATCTGTATTCCCCATTTAGGTACAAAAGGGTCGTCAGGCGGTCGAACCGACGTTGGTACCCGACGTCGGGTTTATTGAACGCGACGTATACCCGACGTTAGATAACGTCCAAATGCTACTTGGGAAACGCCTCAGAGAGTTTCTAACAAATTGCTTATTAAAACAATTCAATTTGTACAAAACACCTTAAAACAATTTAAAGAGTCAATTAAAATTCATAAGGCGATGCCTTATCTAGCTCCATAATATCCGAAGAAAAACTATTTATATCCCGGAGGGAAAAAACAATTATCATATTTCAAAATGCGAGAGCATTATCTGCCAGACGTAGGTATAATGAAATAACACTATAAAGTGGCTTGAAGAACGGTGGAAACAAGACGCGTGATAATTGAATAAGGCCTTTAGCCTTGCCTCGTATCATCTGTTAATAGGTTAATATGAAACTGTCAGTTTTGGCTTACGAAATGCTGTTTAGGATTGAATGCGAAGCACTGATTCTGTTGTAAATAATATCTAAGGTCTATCCAACAATAGAATATCTGACAGTGAAAGTTCGACAGTCGTCTGTCTTATTAATTTATACCAGGTGCATCTTAAAATTGGCTCACCCCTATAACTTTTATTTTTTCAGATAAAAAAAATAGATTTGGTATGTCAGTATATGACATAAATTAGGATTGATTGACGTATTCAATTGTTTTTGGTCACTTCCTGTTTCACGGGAAATGACTGCAACTTTTGATTTTTAAATGGCACCCGATAGAAAATGACATTCTGAATAGAATGACATATCATATGTCAACTTTTGACATTCTCGCTTAATAAAAAATCGTATTTTAAAATTCAATCTAGAGTGCCATGGTTATGTTAAAAATACTAATTCTTAATCAAGGAGCCTTGGAAAAATAGATTTGATCTTTTTTTTTGTTTTTAGTATCTTGTCCTGGCCAGTTAGAAAATGCTCAAATCGTATTTTTAATCATATCTCAGTTTTTTCAAATGGAACGAGGGTGGCTCGTTAGCATATTTGGAAAAAGCATTTTTTACGAATAATTTGATATTACACACTTGGTATTTCCAGTCAAATTTTTGGTAAAAAAAAATTAAAAGTTGCAGTCATTTCCGGTGAAACAGGAAGACCAGAAACAATTGAATACGTCAGTAAATCCTAATTTATGTCATATACTAACATACCAAATCTCGTTTTTTCAACAGAAAAAATAAAAAAGTTATAGGGGTGAGCCACTTTTGAGACGCATCCGGGATGTAAATTGTATTTTCTGTCATTTTGGATGTCGTCTGTCTACATTTTCCTTACTCGTTGGACATACTTTGTGCCTTTCTGATCGGTTCATTTTCTGAAAAAATGGATATTTTGCTATTGAAATTATTTTTTTTTTGGAAAATGTTATTGTATAGACTCCAAAGGGAAACTAAGCTTGTCGGTGGTTTTTACTCATAAAACAAATTAGCCCAATCAAATACAATGGATATTTTTAACGTTTTTCATCTATATTGACGCATACAAAACCAATGAAAACTGAATAACAAACCAAAAATATGATATATAAAATACCATGCCAATGTGAGCAATTTTATATTCGTTTTAATTTTGAATGAAAGAACATATAGATTATTTAGAAAAGCGAGATTTTCACAAATTTAAAATTTGTCAACATTTATTTATTATACATCTTAAGCTTTTTGGTTTAGTAGCAATTGTTAATTTGAAGTTGGCGATTTTATGTGGTGGTGTTAGTTCATCAGAACGTCAACTGTTTTAATAACGATTGCTTCTGATGCCAGGAGAATATATACTACCTGAAACGTTAAGCATTTTTTGTTAGTTAGGCAAATTTGTTGTATCGGGTGGCCAACTAAGAATGGACGCCGGCTATATCTCAGAAACTACTTTTGATATAACTTTAAGAAAAAAATTGTAATAAGTAAATCGGCCAGAAGAAATCGCTGGAAATTATTTTCAAGTTCGAAAGATGTCAGCTAGAGGGCGCATCTGTGATGGCCAATCAGAAAACAGGATTTTTCTCAAAAATATGCAGGTGAAGAGATATTTTAGATATTGCTATTGTAATCAATGGCGACTTTGTATTTTTTTTATATAGCGTATTTTGCTCTATCTCATAAAAGGAGAAGGTTAAACTTGCTTTTATTATAATAAAGCTAACTCTGTTTAAAAGAGCTTTTCTTCCCTAATGATCTCCAGTATAAATTTTGTTTCCAACATTTTAAACCATGATGTCCAGTATAAATTTTGTTTAACATTTTATTATGTAATTTATATATTTATTCAATATCCCGTCTCGAGTCGGTAAAGATCAAAGTGTCTATGTTTCGTATATTTTACAAGTTCTCGGCGCAGTGTGGATGGCGTTTGCTGCCAACAGTGGGAGACCAGTGAAATCACGCATGGTTAATAAAACTCATTCGCAACAACTAAACTTTTGACTTTGTTGTACTTTTGTCCTTGCGGTGTGGACAATTTGTCTCAAGTTTGTCTTGTCAGAATGCCCCATTTTTTGTCGCAAGTTTGTCTTGTTTTTGTCTCAAAATCGTGTTTACTTTTTGTCGCCTTGGTCTGGACCCGGCATTAGAAAAAAAACGGCTATGAAATGAAGATCGCTGTCATTTAATATGTTTTTTCGCTGTCATTTAATATGTATATGGGGAATATCATCGATCGTCATTTCCAAGCCAACTGGACACCGTTTTGGTATTAGTTTATAGTGTAACGTTTTTAGTTCGTTACATGTCTTTTTTATATATGATATATATGATGTCTGGCGTATCGTCATCGGATTCCGTATCGTTCAGGCCTGATAATTTATTTGGCACGCTTGGCGTAATTTTTACGTTCCCTAGTCGCCAACCCTGTTATTGTTTGACACAACCCTGTTATCGCTCTGAGGAGGCGCTGTCAACATCGCTTCTGTCAACTCTCTCCGTGTTTAACCTCACTTTGTTTTGCCGCTCTGTTGTATCCCGGCTTTTAGAAATGGTGATTATTTAAATCTTGCTGTATAATTTGAATCAGCTGCTATTTCAAACCAACAGGTAAAGATGAGATATTATCCTTTTAGATTCGATATTATTACTGCATATTTTTAGGGTAGAGTTTTGGATGTCCCAACTTAACTTGTATTTGTATTTTGCTGGCACGTTGGCGTCCCTTTTCTTTTGTCCTCCAGAATGTTACATGGAAGAAAGGACAGTTTTTTTGTTTATTATTGAGCCCTCGGAAGTAATTCGAGGTAGGTTTATTTTGTTTATTAGACCTTGGTTTTAAACAAGAGTTTCATATTTTTAGGGTCCAAGGTACGGACTGTTTACAAGGTACGGGCATTATCTAAGGTCCTAGTAGTATCCAAGGTACGGGTAGTGTTCCCCTGTACCGTTTTCTTATGGACGTACATTATCTTATGGACGTACATTATCTTATGGACAGACTGTGTCCAAGGTACAGGCATTATCCAAGGTTCTAGTTGTGTTCCATGGTACGGGTAGTGTTCCCTTGTACCATTATCTTATGGACGGATATCCCGTGGACGAGTGTCCCCCGTAGGAGTGATTTATCTTACATATAAAGTGCCCCAGCGTGGATGTAGCTTGAGCCCCATGCTGCTTCGTTCCCATCTATAAGCCAGTTAGTAGTTACGGCTGTATCAATTCATGGTGTCCTCATTCTGGCCCCTTTTGTTGTATTGGATGGCCGAGTGCAGAGATGCGAGACCACCTCACGCTGCTACTGTTTGAAGCAAGATTACATAAAGAACAGCTAAGTGTAGATTTACGTTCTAGTTTTTATGTTTTAGATTTTCTATATTTTCAGTCTTAAACAATAACGTACATCTTAAGTAATATCGTACGGACTCTGTTTAGTGGTTAGATTGTTAAGAACATATTTAATATTATTTACATACATAGCTTTTACTCGACATATAACCACTATAATAATTATTAAAATTTTACAATGCTATTTACCATCAGGATACATCATAAATGAATATAGTCACTAGTTTTAAGTAATAAACAACTGTGTTTTCTTTCTCTGTACATCAAATACGTTTAAAATAAAGTATACGGAGGGTACCGCTTAAATTCCTGTCCCGATATTGAAGGATGGCTATAGAATTTCAATGCATTTCCTACATAAGTCTATCCTTGGTTTGTAGGAGGTTTGACTAAACAAGGATGAACCTATGTCTTGAAACCATTCGATTCGATTTTCTGTCCTCCTTCAATACTGGGACGTAAATCCTCTCATTGCTCTTATGGGAGGCCGTCGTATATTTTATTTAAACGTATTTGCTGTACATGCCTGGCGCCCAATATCTATATTTTTTTGTTTATTGTTATTGCTAGTTTTCTCTCTAGTGAAATACCTTAATCACAACTGCTCTCCGATGAAAAGCTGCCGTTCGCAGTGGTAATGTTTATAAAAAACGCTACAATAGGACGGCATTAGTTTAAATGGACGATTACACGGCATTAGTTTATAGGGTATCTAAATTCGCTCTCATGGATCACCGAACCGTCCAATCGCAAGCAAGAGGTATCTAGTTAGTTGCGTCATTGATGACGCTCCTGGTATTTTCTTTAGTTGCGACCATTCTACTAATTCGTTGAGAACAAAACAGTTGCAACCCTCTCTATCAAATTGCTTCCTTTTAACTAGCAATCGTTTAATTTACTGTTTCCAATTTCCAAAAAGCCATCGCCAAAGTCACTTTCCATTGCAAATCGACGAAAACTTTTCCCACCCTCAGGCACACCACCTCTCATTCACCTCCCCTCCTCCATCGCAATCCATCCTCTTATTTTTTCCATTTTATCGACGACTTGGCGAAAATTAAATGGCCGCGGCCATTATTCGAAACGCAAAGATAACCGCCCCGTCCGCAATTCTATCGAATCCTTTATACAATTATCGGAAAAAGTTTCCGGAAAATTAAAGGAAATCAAGCCGATTGAACGCGAACTTTTGTCGTTTCGGTCGGGCTTTGTAAAAGGAAAAAATTGAAAACGGATATGGAGTCGAATTTAGGTGCAGATAGCAGAATCAAAGTATATTAAAAAAGATAAATTAAAGTTAAATTCCTTTATTCTAATTTTGATATTAAAAGTCACTTTCCTCATAATCCTTCGACCTTTTGAACGACGAATTAGTTAAGAAATATTTTTTCTTTTGGCAATTAGTGATGAAATAAATGATTATACTCGTAATAGGCCAATCAAATTAGAGGGTTCACTTGGAAGAAAATGTTGGTAAGCTAATTATGGTCTTGATTCGTTCAGTTGACATGAAAGATAAGTATCCTAGTTTTGCACGGTTGCTCGACCGCCGCTCGTGATTATGATTACGACTTATGCAAATGTTGTATAAACCCGACATTAATATTGACCAGTGTTCATTTTTTTTCTATCATAGCTAGTGTTTTAGAGTTGAGAATGAAATAAAATGAACTCGAGGCAACAAACCGTATATTGTTAATTGGTATTATACACAAAATTATTGGTATAATGGTATTATAAAAAAACTTACGGTAGTTGAAACTAATGGTGGGTTCGTGGAGCACGCTATTTGCGCTATTCGGTACTACTTTTCATGCACGAAATTGCTCCGCGAACAAAAAGTAGTATCAAATAGCGCTAATAGTACACTCTAGCATGACCTTTCGGACACCCTGTGTCCAAACTTTTCCAACCAATCTTCCATAATAAAAAAATAAAAGAAATACCATAAAAAATAAAAGTAACAAACGGGTAATCAAAATAGAACATAATAAACTAACAAGAATTAACAACTAGAACTAAAAAATGAACGCACAAGGTTGGGTACGAAATAATAACGGAAACCCCATAAATCGAACTTATAACCTTACTTGTTCTTATTCAGCTTTTTGCTAAAATTAGCATTTGTTGTTGTTCATTTTTCCGTATTACATTTTGTATACGACGCTTTCTATGAAATAAAATAAAGAAATATTATTACCTTTTTGTTAGAATGTAAAATTTTTCAAGAAATTTCAAGAGTTTTGCAAGACAAGACAAGACTTTGCCATTCAAGAAATCTGCAAAACAAGACAAGAAATTGATTTTCAAGACAAGAATTATTCTTGTCTTGTGCAACACTACTCTTCTTAATAATGTTAATAATTAATAAAAGAATTATAAAGTTTAAATTGGATTTTTTCTCAATTAGAAGAATTAAATTTGGTGGTTTACTTGCGCACGTGCACTTATTGAGGTACCGCCACTGAGTGTTTGTTCTTTTTTAAGTGCACGTGTCCCATTTTATTCTCGAATGCTCTCTTATATATTAATATCTTGCTGACTTTTCAATATTTACATTGGCATTTCTTCGGTGTATTTGTTTCTTTAATTATCGTTCAGAAAATAACTTGTTGGGAATGTTGCAGCGTCACGAAACGTGTCGCTCAAACGAGTTCCGATCGCTGACCATTACACTTATCGAAAACGGTTGTTTATTTTATAGTTCGATGGGCATTATTACCATTATTATTTTAAAAAGCATCGATTTAAGCACTCGTCCTAAGTGGAAACTATAATAAATACGCTCGCTTCTTCAGAGTAACAAAAAAAATGGTCAAGTGCGAGTCGGACTCATTAGAGTCGGAACATTAGACACTATATTATTATAAACTTTTTTTCCGATTTAGCTGAAATTTTGAATGCGCGTATAAGTAATTTAAAAAAAATGAAGTAACACATTACTAAAAATTGTATTAATCAATAATAAATATGTAAAAATATGTAAAAATTAAAAAAAAAACGATTAAAAAAAGTCGCCTTGACTAAGATTCGAACCTGCCTTACTACGGCTCCAACGTCATAGCAGCGTAAAGTCCTAACGCTTTAACCACGCGGCCACCGAGGACTTGAAAGATTCTATGTAAAATTCTGACTTAAAAGATGATGTTTAGTGAAAGTACACTTTTTTATTTATAAATATTTATTTAATTCTGTATTTAATATGTGTTCTTATAGCGACAACATAGATACATTATCTGTAAAATTTCAACTGTAATAGGGTTCCCGTTCTTACCCTTTGGGTACGGAACCCTAAAAAGCATTCGATATGTTTTTCGTTCACAAGGAGTGTCAAAATATTCCCAAAAAATGGCAAAAAGTTATTTTTTTTTGTAGTGAAACTTCATTACGCGCGCTAGTAGTAAAAATTGAAGGCCGTGACACCCGAACTAGCGTGACGACACGCGACACATCACGAAAAGTGGTAATGACCGAACTCAATCATCAATAACGAAAAAATTGTTCAATTTAAATGAAATTTGGTATGTCGATAGATTGGACCAAGGCCAACTTGGCCGTGTACGACACGTGTCATTGTGACAGTTAGTTTTGAAGCAAGAAACGTCAAAAGTTGATGTCCGATCTAGGCCTGTTCCAAACACCGGAACACCGTTTTAACATCGGTGTTGTGTGCTGACACCGGTGGCCAAATATAGGCTATCCGCTGTTCCGGTGTCGACACCGACACCGGTGTTGGCACTGACACCGGTGTTCATGTACAACACCGCACCGGTATTGGTGAGGACACCGGTGTTCATCTTGATACCGGTTTTGACTACGACACCTGTGTTTGGTAAACGGGTTAAAAAAGAAATAATGTTAGTTAATAAGTTCAAAATAAACCTAATAATAATAATGTCGTATCTGTGCTAATTTTTATCGTTTATTAAAGCGCACCTACTTTAACTTAAAGCTTTCAAATTTAAATATAATTTTTTTGCTAGACCAATCACCAAAATAAAGTGGAAGCGTCAGATAAACAACTATAAAGTAAAAAATTGTTTAATCAAAAACAAATAGAAAACAAAACAAAACATAAAGAAACAAAAATTTGTAGCTGTAAAATAAACTAAAAAATATTACATTAAAAAAACTAAAAAAAAACAAACAAACGGCACCATCGACATGGACACTGACACCGGTGTTGATCTCGACATCGGTGTTCATCGCGATACCGGTATTGAGATAAACACCGGTATTAAGATAAACACCGGTGTTGTAGATGAATACCGGTGTTGTAGATGAACACCGGTATTGAGATAAACCCCGGTGTTGAGATAAACACCGGTACACCGACTGAAACACGTGGTTATCAACACCTAACACCGGTGTTCAAATCTCAACACCAAACAGGTCTAGTCCGTTCGCGACCAAGTTTCGTGGGTAGGCTACGACGATGGGTTGATAGGTACGACATTTCGTTTACATCTTCATCAGGGTGGGACTAAGGATTTGGTATTGAAGAAAAATGTGGGTCAATTTCGGCATAATTGGGGACGGGCTACAGGATGACGCCCTTGATGTTTCAAACCGATCGATGCCTCGAAATGGACGAAATCATCAGGATTTTTCTTAATTATGGGTCGATTGGAACCAAACTTGGCACGTGGATAGAGGTACCCGAATGGAGTCCTCAGACGGACAGATGGTCATTTTAATAAGTACAAATTTTGTGAAAGTGAATCAAATTATTTATTAATTTTTAATTTATTACTTTTTCAACAGTTCAAACTACACTTTTTCAAACATTTCCTTCGAATACTTTGATATAATAGCTGTTTTTAAGAAGTTTCACTTCAAATATGCGTACATAGTGCACACATTTTTTTTTATTCAAAGCTCTGAACTCATTTCAGCCAATCGACATAATTATCAAATCGAAAGGAAATATAAAAGTTAACGGATATTTTAATGGTAAAATAAGCCGCGCGGCGCCGTATAGATTAGTGAAAACGCATTTTTTATTAAGTAGTTGTTAATTAATTTTATGATCTGTATAAAGATTAAGTTAAGTGTAATATAGACCTGACTATATAGTTCTCGTCATACCTTTTAAAATAATCAGTAAACAGGTTATCTTTTCTCGTCTTTTAGATTAGGCCGCAAACCTTTAGTTAAGTTCTGGTATTTAAAGTGTGGATTTCATATAAGCCTATATAGCCTATATATATATATATATATATATATATATATATATATATATATATATATATATTTATATCTGTCTCTTCATCGCTGGTCATCGTTAGTTATGTAGTTAGACAATTTACAATATAATTCCACTAATCTGGCGATGACTAACCTTCAGTTACCTGCATCTGATTTCGTCGACCCTATTATATTTTATTTCATTTTTCCATAGCAACTGTTAAAATTGCCTTATATCTATCAAAAATACGAGCCCTAACAACTAAATGTTCGGACAAACAAAAATTTATTAAAAACCTTTATTTTAATTAACTGAATTATTTACATTTAAGAAATAGTTTAATTTCTATAAACATTAAAATAAACTGTAGGCCAATAAATAAACAAAAATATTACACAATATCGTGACAACTAAATGTTCGGACACTTTAAAAAATAACTGTTCTAATATGGCGTTACATCAGCATGAATTTTTGCAACCACTTCAAGCCTGTTTGGCATTGTTTTTATTAGTGATTGACATACGCCAGAGTAAACATTTTGCCATAATTCACTTAATATCATCGTCAAATGGGCGACGGTTTCTTGGGTATCGTGGCACAATTTTTTTTGTTTTATGCCATTTCTCGATAATATTAAGATCCAGACTGTGCGAAGGCCATGAGGGGACCTTGATGTTCATGTCCCTAAACCATTTTTTAGTAGTTTTAGCCGTATGGCATGCCCAGCCATCCTGTTAAAATATAAAATTATTGTCCTGGTCTTTACCAGAACAATTGGTTACAAGGACCTTTGTTGTTCCCACTTGACACAAGAATATTTTTCAAGAATTTTTGATTTTTTGACGCATCAATTATGTCTTCTACCACCTCATACTTTTCTGGGCCTATTGTGGACATACACCTTCAAATCATAATGCCTTTAGGAAACTTCACTGTCCTTTTAAGGCAATCTTTATCAAATAGACACTCTAGCAGTGTTCGATTATATTTATTATATCGATATTAAGGTGGCTCATGTGCACATGTAATCCGTGCACTTGCCATTTGCGACTGGAATTATTAGCGTCGGATTGGGAAATAATTTAATATTTTACCTTAATGTCATTTTTGTAGTTTGTGACGTCAGAAGTTCCAATCCAATGCTGATAATTCTAATTGCAAACTGCAAGTTCAATGAATACATCTGCACGCATGCATGATCTTTATGAAAGATGGACAGTGGAATTTCTTAAAGACATTATGCTTTTAGAGTTTATGTCCGCAATGGGTCTAGGAAGGTATGAGGTGGTAGAAAAGCACAACTAATGTGTCAAAATATCAAGAAATTTTGAAAAATAGTTTTGTGCGAAGTGCGAGGGACCTTTACCAGGATATGAATTTTATATTTCAACAAAATGGCGGGGCATGCCATACGGCTAAAACTACTAAAAATTGTTTAGGGACATGAACATCAAGGTCCCCTCATTGCCTTTGCACAGTCCGGACCTTAATGTTATCGAGATATGTGGCATAAAAGAAAACAAAAATTGTGCCACGATCCCTAAGAAACCGTTGAACATTTGACGATAATATCCAGTGAATTATGGCAAAATTTTTACTCTGGCGTATATCAATCATTAATAAAAACAATCCAAATCGCCTCCCAAAATTAATCCACTCGCGATTTCGTCGCTCGTGAATTAATCTTTTTGGTCGACGATAAAATACCACTTTATCGTCTTGTATAAAAAATAACTATTAATTAAAAAGCTTCATTCAGAACTTCGAAATTTGTGGAATTAATTAGTGGTTTCAATTAGCGTAGAAGTTTGTTTCTTTAATTTCCATGTAAGCATTCAGAACGTCTAAATTAGTGGTAGTCATTTTCATTTAGTACAAAAAGTTAACAAACTTTTGACTTTTCCATTAATTATACTTCAAAATTTGCTAGGAATGTCATTTTAGCCTTTGATTATCTTCCGTCAAGAAAAATTGTTTTTAGAGATCAAAAGTTGATTGTTTTAAGAGGTAAATATTAGGCTTTCTCTGTGGATACAAATGATTACCGGAAGCTGTTGCTATATAGGATATTCTATTCATTTTAATTGTTTTTTTTCGACATTGTGAATGATCGTAAACTAAAAAGTATAAAGTTTAATTGAAACCACTAATTTATTCCTCTAATTGTGAGGTTCTGAATAAAGCTTAATTATTAAATTTGTAGAGAATTCAATTATTTACATATTAGACATAACCTTCTTTCTCGAAAAATGCAAAGAGGGCACAAAATCGCATCAAGACTGTAATTTTGTCACCTCCTTGTCAAATAGAAACAAACTGCGTCAAAACTTTCGACGCTATTCTATTTTGTATTCTTTCGTCATATTTTAACTAAAGCAATTGGGCTAATACACTGTTCCTCCTCCATTGTAAAGGAGTCTTACTTACAGGGAACGGAGTAGATAACAATAAAAGACGTACACGGAGATGGCAGATACAGTCCGGAGAACAATAGCCCTTTTGCGGCTAATGCGTATTGCAGAGGATGTTCCTCTCTAAATATGTGTTGTACTGTGTAATGTCTCGTGTGGTTCATTCTTGTCGTTGTTTTCGGGAAAAGAATGACTCTCGTTGAGTTTTGGAGGCTTTTTTTCGGTCATTCTAATAACGAGTGTATTAAGTTAATGTACAAGAAAACTTATTACTTTAATAGTTTTTTTTTCTTTTTTTTAGTATGAGTATGTTTTTAACCTTTAACTTCTAACGTGCGGTCTGAGAGACCACGGTAACTATATTTTACCTTACAACTTGACAATGTAGGTCATAATGGGGAGCTAGGCAACTCTCTGAGATGTGACGGCAATGTTTTTTTTTAGACAGCAGCATCTTGTCAAGTAAAAATATGTCGTCCAGGTCTCCGAGACCTCAGGTTAGCAATTATGTACCGGAAGCAAACATATTATTTCCGATGCTTTTCTCAAGTTGGTAGTTATTGCAATGTCCCTATAGCATGATTTCTAATGACTCAAGACTCTTAGATCAAAATGATGACGGAAAAAGATTTAGCGAAAGAAGATATACTTAAAAAGTTGAAGAGACGAATGGAGAAGATTGTGATTCAGACTATTTTTTCAAATATTTGGCAGGAAATTTGATTATCGATCTTCGTTTCCCAAAAGAAGATCGATAAACGAATTTTTGAATAATTGGAAAGAACTTTGAAAACCGCCTTTGCGAGATAGATATATTTATATCATCGTATGTTGCATGTATCATGGTTAGATAGAGTTGAAGCTGAGAAGACATGTGACTGTCTTTGAATAAAAAGGTGACTATCTTTTTCAAAAAATTAATTGTTCGAATGTCATAATAATGGCGGTAGCTGTCATGGAATTGAGCTATTAAAAAATGATCATAAATCGTTTCTTTTAAATGGAAACCCCCTTTCTTTATTTCACTAGTGAAAAGGTTTTTCAATTCGTTACTTTTTGACTATACATGTTCTTCTACATATTGGCTATACAGTGGCGGAATATGTATAGCGTTGGCTATCGCTATGCCTGTTCCTATACCTAAAATAATAAATCGTTTTTAAGTTATTTAAGATTTAGTTTTAAAACGTATATTTTTCTTGATTTTCTCTAGCTTTCTTTGACATTAAGTGTCAAACAATCAGACAATTTATTTTCATCTGTCAGAAAACTAATTATTTGAATCTCTTATATCATAAATACTACCTGCTTAAGAGTTTAAAAGTGTACTTATAAAATATATATCCGTATTTTTGCTCTTTAGTGATGTCTAATAGTTGATATTATTAATAATATACCTCCCGATCGAAAAAAAACGGCGCAAAGTTGGCTTGGTAGATCCATGACATACTGCTTTCTAAACAAAGTCTCACAATATGACATGGCCAGATCTATTGTAATAAAATCAAGAAAAATATACGCTTTACAACTAAATAATAAATAACTTAAAAACGATTTATTAAACGATTAAAGTGTGTTTCCATTTGAAAAAAAAAGATATATGATAATTTTTAATCTCTCAATTCCATGACAGCTGGGGCCCTTATTATATGACATTCGAACAATTTAATTTTTAAAATAGATAGCCACATGTCTACTCTTTATATCACAGTGGCTGTGGTAATCACTAAATTTGACTTTTAAGCTATACACATTTTTTTGACAGGCACTTTTTTCTTCCAAAAATTGTAAATATTTGTTTTCTCAAAAACGGTAAATGTTAGATATACAGTGTTTAATATCAAAATTCATAAAATTTTACAGAGTATTTAACTATGTAATAAATAATGGGGGTACCCATTTAAAATAAGAAAGTTGCTGTCAACTTCCGGTATTTCCGGAAGTGCCGCCATACTGATTTTTTTATTCGATAGATCTCGTTGCGAAACGATGGTGTGCAAAAAATCTCCGATCTAGATACTGTAGTTCTCTAGAAACTTCTAATGCACGCTCAGCTTGGGACACCCTGTATACAGGGTAACTTAAAACTGTATATCAAATACTAATGAAATTTAGTAACTTTCTTAAAACCTTCATTTTTTAAGTATCTATTTTTGGAAAACAACTACGTTTTTATTTCCTAGGATTTTTTTTCTGTTCAGGTAAAGAGGCCAGCAAAAAAGAACACCGAAACAGTGGAAAGTCCTTAAATAAATAATTCCCCCGTTCATTATCAGAGATAAATCCGGGAAAACTAATTTCCGCCGGTATTTCTTTTGCCGGAAGTCCTTAGTTCTTCTCCGCCTATAAATTGGAGAGGCGCCGAAATATTTATTTGCACCCGACTTATCCCGAGGGAATACTTTACGTCCCTGCTTCTCGGTTCTTTTTCTCCTTTTTCGTTCGATTTAAACGTTAAAAATAAGCGTCTGTTTTACTAGATTTTAGTTTGTTTTCTAAATAAAAAGAAAAGAAAAATAGATATTCGAATTTTTAGTGCGCTTCGTAGATTTTTACCTTAGTTCTTGATATTTCGCTACAATTTATTTTGGTTTATTATGGAATTAACTAGGAAACATTGTCCTTTGTCAGGACTTGCTTGTAAATTGCTTACCTATTTGTTTATGCAATAAATACATCAAACTAAAGACTGTTCAATCATCGTTCACCGTTACATCATTATTATTTGTCAAATATGAGTTTTAGGGTGTGTCTGAGATCAGTTCGTATATGGTTTAGAAAATGTTAAATGCGTTCCTATCCTAGATCATATATACTTACGTGGATAAGTAAATCACTATGGAAGCTGTCTCAAACATATCAACGACTTCCATTTATCTTCTTATTTTGTTGCGCACGCGGTGCTTGTACTCTATCTATCCTTGTCGAGGACCTCCTATCGTCCACGCGCCAAATTTGAACATTAATTTTAAAAATTTAATTTGTAAAATGCATATAGTTCAACAATAAATTGAATGTTTACTGTCACAAAAATTAAATTATATTAATAATACATTTAGCCACTCCGTACGAATATCAATATTCTTAGGAAATCTAACCAGAAAGCATGCATGTGGTTTAACCCTTAAGTACTAACACCCCGTCTCACAGACGCAACGGACTAGCTGGACATATGACATCTCCCCTCCTCTCCATTTCTAATTATCATCCAACTATGTAATTTCAATACGCATCAAGACAAGTTAAATGCCGGCAGGGCAATTTGCGAAAGTGTGTAGTTTTCAAAATATTTTAGTTTAAACTGCCGATACCGTCTGACAGACGGAGTGTTAGCGTTAACGTAAGTTTTTTTTCTAATTTGTGTAATGGATCAAGCCCCTAGTAGCTCAAAACATGTGAAGTATGGCGAGCAAAATTACAAGGATACTCTTCTAAAGTAGTTTGAGGAGATTGGCAGCGATAATAGCAAAATAGTGACAAAGAAGTATGTGGCGAAAATTTTGCTATAGATAGCGATCATATTTCTGAATTCGAATTAGAAGGTGAAAACGATTTTTAACTAATATCTAAAGGTATGTAGCTGTGTATGTTTTGTAATAGATGATGAAAATATGGATGTGAACAATCAGTAGACTAATATCGAAGAAAATGAAGAGAACAATTTGTTTGGAATGCGCAAAAAAGTGTGTAGGGAACAAGCCCATCTTTAGGCGTTGTCATTTTTTCTATTCTTTATATTTTCTTTTGCTTTTTGTGCTTAATAGATAAGTTTTTATATGCTAAATATAATAACAAATATATTTTTTCATTTTCCTTTCGTTTTTTTTTCTATCTCGATGATAAACAAAGACATGTCAAAAATCCAAAACTAGTACTTTTATTTCAAAAATATAAAACATGTTTGCATAATATAAGCATTAGATATTTTTTTCCTGTAGTTTTAATGCTAATGATTCACCCCACTTACAAAAAATCTGTTAGACACAAACAAAATATGTATTTTTTAAAGCGTCTCTCTGACGGTCTGTTAGTATAGACGCGACTATTTCAATATGTTAGTACTTCAGGGTTAATATAAATAAAAGAACAACTGAATACTCTACTTGCCTATGAAAAGATAATTCGGGGACCTTTATATTAGAACTTCCACACACCAAACACTTTCTAGTCATTTTAACGAATATTTAGAAAGTCCAACGAAAAAAAAATAGAAATATAATTGCACAAATTTAAAATTAACTTCTCACTGAAGACAGTTGCATCCTTGGCTATATAAAAGCGATCGATAAAAGAGTAATTAATACAATTTTTAAAATAAAAAACGCAAAAAACAAGCGCCGTTACAAAATGTAAATAAGATTAGGACATATGATTATGATAATATGATGACAATGAAAAGTTGGTTTCCATAACAATGTATAATTTGTACTTTCTAAACCGTCAGAAACCGTATAAAATTGTGATTATTTTGGAAATACGTGCAACTTTTAATGCGCATGCGCAAAGTAAGATCCTCGAGAAAGACAAACCTATTGAACATTTCATAAGTGCAATAAAGAAGGTTTGAAAATGGCGTATCGTGATGTTGGAGACATTTTTTTAGTGCTAAACTTATGGCGTTGATTTATCCACGTAATCCACATGATCTAGGTTGTGAAGTGATTGACGAAATTCGACAGTATATGACGTAACGTTGAACGATGGCTGAATGTTCTACAATATATACATATATACCGGGTGGGTCTCAAAAGTGGCTCACCCTTATAACTTTTTTATTTTTTCCGATAGAGCAAGCTGCCTTTGTGTAAAAATTCAAATTTTCAAAACAAACTATGACCGATTCTCCGTAAACGTCTAACCTGCCATCGCCGAGAATCAATTAAAAATAAAACACTTTAAATATTTCTAAATTAACTTTTAACAAATCCTCCTGGTTACTTCAGTTTCGCTTTTCAAACTAATCGCTCTCTATAGTCTCCTTAAACGCCTTGTCATGTCGTACGTCGCGCGATATAACATTTCCTATCCGTAATGACGACTTTGCCCGACCCTGGACAGCTGGATACGAGTTTCTGGAACGTCTTCATCTTCCTACACTAATCCGTTAATGGTCTGTCTTAATCCCGGTGCAGTTCGTCACGACGCCGTTATTCGATCCTTATTTCGTCTTATTACGTGCATTCATCTCCCCGACAACGGTAATTAGTTGGAGCGGGCCTAGCAGCAAGCGAGCGGATGAAGAAGAGCCGGGATCAGACTCGAAGCCAAGGAGAAGAATGGGGGGATTAACGAGGGATTTCAATTTCAAATGCGATTGTTTCTTGCTATCGACGATATTTGAGATGGAGGTGCTATTCTTGTAAATTTATAACGTGTAGGAAATAAAAGTAGGCGTGCAAGTCATCAAAATGTAATGATTTAAAAATTACTTGACGGATCACCAACATTTTGTAAACTAGACCAAAACTAGACCCATAGATAAAAGACTCTGACTAGACCATAGACGTTAGTCAATATAGAGACTGTCATCTTCATATATAAATTAGAAACCTGTACGTTAATGTATTTTTCCGCATCGCTGTCTGGCGATGCGGAAGAAACAAAATTTGTAGTTCTATAAAATTACCATTGAATATCTAGGGCCTGATATTAACCTATTTCTCAACGATTTTTTTGGAATTCGCAATAATGTCACTTTTAATTTTAGTTTTGACACAATATCCTTCCAGATTTACTACCTCTGAACAAAACAAATTGTATAATAAATAAAATAAGCTCAGAAAAGACCAAGAAATCTGAAAAATGTCATGAAACACGTCAAACAAAACTGTCAAATATGGGGTGGTGGCACTATATCGATTCCGGCCCAAACGCATGAATATATAAATAATACCGTATGATCGAATAAAAACGGCGTCAACGATGGCTATGAAATGAAGATCGTTGTCATTTTATATGTAAAATTATATGGGAAATGTCATAGATAGTCATTTCCAAGCCAACTGGACGCCGTTTTTTTTCGATCATACGGTATTAGACTTCCTCCTTGGTATTTTTATTCAAAGTAGCAAAGTTTGCTTTGCTCAACCTGCGACACCCTGTATACTGCATATTCATTTCATTCTTAGAGACCGATTTACAAGACCGCTTATCTTCTCTGGCGTACAGATGCCAACATTCTGTCCGAGAACCTTAAAATTATGCGCGCTAAACTTAATCTAATTAGAAAATCAGACAAGAAACGAAAATATACGAGGTAATTAAGATATTAATCTCGATAAGGCCGTAAATATTTGTTGGTTTTAGTGGGCGATTTGTTAGATTTTATTAGCAGTTCCTGTTCGTGTCAATTAGATGTTATTAAGTCGCGAAATTTATCACCGCCATGATCGAAACTGTTTGCTTATCCGATGCTAGGTCTCTATATAGCCGACAGAGTTCTGTGTAGTTTTTCATTTTGCTTTGGATATAGGTATTAAGTGTCTCATTAATAACCAGAAGAACGCTCTTAACATGTTTATAAATTATAATTTTCCTGGAATTTAGTATCTGTATTCTATTATAAACAGATATACAGGGTGTCCCTGGCTGAACGTGCATTAGAAGTTTTTAGAGAACTATAACTTCTAGATCGGAATTTTTTTGCACATCATTTTTTCACAACGAGATCTATTGACTAAAAATATTTCCAATATGGCGGCACAAGTTGACAACTGCTTTCTTATTTTAAATGGGTACATCCATTTTTTTATTACATTTCATTTTTATTACATATCAAATTCCCTGTAAAATTTTATGATTTTTGATATTACATGAATTATATTTTGATACATGAATTAATGCTCGGCGCTGGGTGCTATTTGTAGTGTTGGAAAGAATCGGATGATTTCAATCCTCGAGTATTAATCCTCGAGGATTCCAATAATCGGATGATCACCCGAGGAATCGTCGGTCATAACATTTTCTCTGTATAATATTTCGATCGATACCTGAATTAATGCTCGGCGCTGGGTGTTATTTGTAGTGTTGGGAAAAATCGGATGATTTCAATCCGCGAGTATTGATTCTAGAGGATTCCAATAATCGGATGATCACCCGAGGAATCCTCGGTCATGATTTTTTTTCTGTATAATATTTCTATCGATACCTGAACTAATGCTCGGCGCTGGGTGTTATTTGTAGTGTTGGAAAAAATCGGATGATTTCAATCCTCGAGTATTGATCCTCGAGGATTCCAATAATCGGATGATCACCCGAGGAATCCTCGGTCATATATTTTTTTCTGTATAATATTTCTATCGATACGTGAATTAATGCTCGGCGCTGGATGTTATTTGTAGTGTTGGAAAAAATCGGATGATTTCAATCCTCGAGTATTGATCCTCGAGGATTCCAATAATCGGATGATCACCCGAGGAATCCTCGGTCATATATTTTTTTTTCCTGTATAATATTTCTATCGATACGTGAATTAATGCTCGGCGCTGGATGTTATTTGTAGTGTTGGAAAAAATCGGATGATTTCAATCCGCGAGTATTGATTCTGGAGGATTCCAATAATCGGATGATCACCCGAGGAATCCTCGGTCATATATTTTTTTTCTGTATAATATTTCTATCGATACCTGAATTAATATTCGGCGCTGGGTGTTATTTGTAGTGTTGGAAAAAATCGGATGATTTCAATCCTCGAGTGTTGATCCTCGAGGATTCCAATAATCGGATGATCACCCGAGGAATCCTCGGTCATAAAAATTTTTCTGTATAATATTTCGATCGATACGTGAATTAATGCTCGGCGCTGGGTGTTATTTGTAGTGTTGGAAAAAATCGGATGATTTCAATCCGCGAGTATTGATTCTGGAGGATTCCAATAATCGGATGATCACCCATGGAATCGTCGGTCATAAAATTTTCTTTGTATAATATTTCAATCGATACATGAATTAGTGATCGGCTCTGGGTGTTATTAATATTACCTATCAAAACTTCCAACGAAATGTAAGTTTCTCCATGTGTATAATTCTGCCCCCTAGTGTTGGTGAAGACAAAGCAAATGTTCTCCGTGGCCGATTTGTCTAAACGAGACAGTATCTGGACCACGCAGTAGTTCATGAACACATCCAGGCGCGTATTGGTGGGTTTGAGCAGGATGCACACGGCGTGGATCTTCGACAGTTGTCCGACGTAGTTCAAAATGTAGTCGCAGTTTTTGCTATCCTGCGAGATTCCCCTGGGATCGCCCATTCCCGGCATGTCTATCAACTATATTTTGTATGCTTGTCGTCGCTGCTTACGTTAAACACATAAGTCCTGCCAGCTTATATGGCTGCAGCCCCTGGTGTCAAATTTTCGTCGTCGTCACTAGTGCCGATTTTAATTGATTTTTTGTGAAAAAATCTTAAAAAAAGAAAAAAAAACTCGTTTCTAAATGACAAATAAAATGTTTGTCACACTCTATACCTAACATTAACCGTTCTCGAGAAAAAAATATTTAAATTTTTTGGGACGAAAAAACTGCCTGTCAAAAAAATCTCTATAGTCGAAACGTGAAATTTAGTGATTACCACAACCACTGTGACATAAAGCGAAGACATGTGGCTATCTATTTCAAAAATTAAATTGTTCAGTGTCTTATAATATTGGACGTATCTGTCATGAAATTAAAATATAATTATTTATTAGATTTCCTTTTTCATAACACTGTACCACCTTGTATATATGTGTAATATATGTTTATCTTCTTCAGATTTATGATAATGGATAACAGAGGTTGTATACTTTCGAAATAATAAAGTTTTAACCAAATGACTTCTGTCTGCCAAAATACATATAGGCTTTAAGACCATAAGATATACGAGTACCCGCATCGCACTTATGGGTAACTGATTTACACCTCGTAAAACTAAAAATATGAGTAGCGCAAAATAAAGACTTTTAGAAATCCTACACACAACAGAACAGAACATTCAGAAAGTCATCGAGGCAGAGGCAAAAAGCCATAACATTTCACGGGGATATATTATAATTTGAATATAAGAGAATACGGGCACATTAAAAAAACTGTGTATGCACACAATTGAAGTGAAACTTCTTACTAGCATTAATAGCTGTTGATTAACATTAATAATTGAAGGATTTTAAGGACAGGTTTTTTGATTCATGTCAATACATGGCTTTGGTTAATTTTTAAGAGCGAAATGAACTGATCACGATCAATTTGTAATTATCATTACTTTTTGATGTAATTTTTTAATATAACGAGATTATTTTGATGACGTATTTTTTTTTTATTGTCGTAACGTCATACATATTACGCTGTATTAGATACTCTATACTAAATTTAAAAAAAATCGTTTAAGACTAACGATACAGTTCTAGTTTTAATAAACATTAATAACAATATTAAAGAAAACCAACGATATTAAAGAAAACATCTGTAATTCTCAAGTATACAAACAGAAAAAAAAAATTGTAAAAAAATACCCTAATAAAAGTATTAGGGTATTTTTTACAATTTTAAACTATGTATTGCCTCCCTTGGATGCTATAACTGCCTGTAAGTATATGAGTAAAATAGGGCTAAAAATAACAAAAATATAACACTTAAAATTTGACCAAAAATTTCTCTGTTGCGTTTTTTTTGCATCTGACTGTATTATATGGGTTTTCGTTCAATAAAAATAACCCTTCTTTCTAAAAATACTCGTTCGTCTATGATATAGTGCTTGTTCTGCTTTCACACATGCATGTACACAATAAAGTTTAATAATATACTAGATATAAAAGACACATATTCGTACTCAAGACGTAGCTCTTTCCACTTTAAATTTTCCAAAACTGTTTCGCATTTGCCCCACATCAGTCTTGGGTAAACCCGACCGGCAATACTAGGATGATTTAAAGCCTTCCACTCTCCAGATATAAAATTCCTGCTTTTAGTGTTCATAAACGTGGCGGTCCGTACTTATTTGCCGGTTTATGTCCATAAAAGTTCGCAAACCGTAAATTCCGAGAGAATTTAAATAGTACTTGCGGTAGATATAATTAAAATGTAAATTCTAAGCATGTCATATGCTGAAATATAAAATGTTTATGGTACATTCTATACTGTGTTATATAATGAAAATGAAATCACAACAAACGTATAATATTGTAGATTGTATGGGATTGGGGAAGTTAATCACCGCGACCTTATAGATCTATTGTGCCCCCTTTCTTGAGTTATAACTCATCATACAGTCTTTTTTAGTAGGTTAGTTCTGCATCTCCGATATCAGTCGTACCAAAGTTTGTGGCACGAATGGTTGTCGTCTCGACGCACTCAGTGTTCTGGTGTTTCCCCATTTTCCCCACAGAGTCTGTATTCGCCGTTGTTTCTTAGCTTCAATCTACTGCAGTGTTCATTGAGGTATCCTGTTAAAAACTCCGTGATATTCCGAAGATTGTTCTTACTTCAATCAAGGAAAGTCTTTGATTTTTCTTGCTCGTAAGCCTTGAGAAATTTTTTAGTGTCTTAGACCGTTGGAGGATTCCCATTCCAAGTCACGGATTGAGTCTTCCAGGTTCTTGAGTTCCGCTAAAAGTTGGTTTTTATTTGGAAAGCAGAACTGTTCTAGTATGTCTTTATTTTCATTGCGCTTCTCTAGGTATTCTTTGGCCAACTTCGAATTAATGGTTATTTAGTTGATCGCTCCTAAGACTGCTTGACTATTGGATAAGATGGCTAATTCTACAGCAAACGTAAAAATAAGTAACTAACAAAACATTCGACTAATGTGTACTACCAAGACTGGTAGTACACATTAGTCGAATGTTTTCTTCTTTAGATAAATAGCATTTTAGATTTGAATATGATTGAGTTTCTTCCATAAGCACTCCATTCTAACTTAATTTCTTCTGTTGATTTCTGGTAGTAGACATCCCGAGCTGTGTATTAGTTGTCCCAGATATATATATGTTCTTCTACCGTTCCCAGTGTTGTGTTGTTTATTAGAATATATTTTCTGTCTACTAGTTCGTTGTACATTAGACTATTTTATAAACTAAAATTATATAAATAGTATTTGTGGTAAGTAACCCTTTTTTAATATAAACCACCGTTAATTTTATCCTAAAAAATGATGAAAAACCACCAAAAAGCAACTAAAATATCTTAAAGAGATCATTACTTCACGTTCTGTCAAAACAACAAACAACCAATTTAAACTGATTTGTAAAGGATATCAATATTTTATGATTTTATGATATGAGTTTTTAAGCTTTTCAGCGATATAAGATATAATATGTTTTCTTCGAAAAATGACTGAGTTATAGCTAATTCTTATCATTTTTAAACAATTTCACTTAGTTAGCCATGGAAACAAGTTCAATCGCCGTTGCTCTCAGAAATGTGAAACTGTCACATCCAAACTTGTTTGTGAAGAAAAGCGTGTAGATACTCGCGCATCAATAGAGTGGTTTCAACATGACTTTCATTATGACCCCCCCCCCCATAATGAAAGAAATGTTAAACATTATTTATATCATAATTATGTACTCAGGGATAGAAAGAGGTGGACCAATTATTGCATGGGCCTCCTCGATCACCTGACCTATCCATTTTAGATTTTTTTATGAGGTATGGTTAACAAGAAGGTTTACAAAAAACCTTATGAATTAAGAGAGGCACTCGAAGTGGCGGTACGAGAGAAGCTTAATTAAGTCGACCGGTCCTTGTGTGAGAATAGGTAGTAATTCAGTTTTAAAAGATGCAACTCTCAAAATAATGGCGGATTTTTTGAACATTTTCTAAAATAACTTAAAGTGTATGTAGTGATATTATTTTTTAAGTTTTAGTTTGTGGAATGTAAATTGTAAAGAACTGTTTAATAAAATATTCTGACTTTTTATAAGTTATAAATCACAACAGAATAAGAATACCATATGCAATCTAAGTGAAATTAGCCAAGAAAGATAAGAATTTGCAATAACTGATTTAACGTTTCTAATATGCCTTGAAAACCGTTCTCTAAAAACGCAACATTCACCGGTCAACGTATCCTCGAAAATGTATGGTCAAGAAAAGTCGAACCAATAATCCTACACGTTTTTCTTCAGTTGAAAAATTCATATTTACAATTTTGTTTATTTTAATTTACAAATTTGGATGTGACAGTTTGATATTTCTGAGAGCAACACGATTGAACATGTTTCATGGCTAACTAAGTGCAATTTTTTAAAAATTATAAAGGTAAGCGTATTCATTATCCGCACGAACGAACGAACGAACGAATGTTCGCTAGTGTTATGGACGGGGACCGCACGATAGGACCGCACGAGAAGACCGGAGGCATTTGTTGGCGAACGCCTTTGATGTACCGACTCGAAACGGATGGTCGAGCGAACGAACGAACGAACGGCCGCATGCGTTCGGTCCCCGTCTAAATATACCGCACTTTCATTCGTTCGTTCGTTCGGATAATGAATACGCACCTTAAGAATTGGCTATAACTCAGTAATTTTTTGAAGAAAACATATTATAGCTTATATCGCAGAAAAGCTTTAAAATGGCGCCTTTTATGAAGTCATGGCCAACTATGGTTTCCATTTAAAAAAATATGTTTGTGTCATATAAAAATGACAGGCTTTAGAGAAAAACGTGGAGGACACAATCTCATTAGTGATGTAATTATCTACAACTTTTATCTGAAAACTTTTGTCTAAAATAGCTTATAATGGAATTAGCGACAATTTTAAAAATAGCCGAAATTTGTTTTTTTCGAAATATCTAGTGTTTCATGAACTTTTTCAAAAATCTGGAAAGGCGCATGTTTATGACCCCACAAAACTGCAATTCTTTCCCCATTTAACCGACTCTCTATCTCCAGTGTAGTTTCCGAGATACCCATAGAGAACATCGTAGGAAACTCGCCCTGTATACTTACTGCCTTGGAAAACGGTATTATAATAAAAAATTAAGTTAAGTAAATTAACACATTAGATACAGGCCTTGTGTGGATACAGAGCCGTCACTTTCCCCAACAAAAATGGCCGACTAACGTCACATTAATGGAGTGTGTTGTGTTATACCGCATAATTTTATTTTTAATAAACTGTAAAGCCAAATCGCAGACACTGTATACTTTTTAATCTGTGTTGAGTATATAGTTTTAATTTTCAGTACCTGGCGGTCTTTGACCTTCAATAAGTTAACTAAACCTCGAAATCGTCAACGGGTCGTTCAAGTTCAAGTCCCCAAACCTTAATTTTCCCATAAATCTTTGTGCCATTCTAATTACCTGATTCCCGTCACGGTTTCCCGATCCCGGCCCTATCCCGGATCTCTCCCAAACGGCGGCGACGACTGTTTACTCAATTTAAACGAGTTTCCGGGACGTTTGCTCCATCCGCAGTTCCTTTCTTCTCCAGGTTATCCTTTAATTTCTCCCCTGTTGCCGCAACGAAACTAGTTTACAGACTTTAAAGACAATGGAAAATTATTACAAAAAGGACAAGTGAATAACCTCAGTGGTATGGCGTTTGTGAAATATGACATTATATGGTGCGTTTAGACTGAAGCACAGCAATCGTTCGCGCTCTCGGCTCCGTTTAAATTAAAAACTTTCGACGAATGAAGTGATCCAATGGTATGTGAGATAAACACTTGTGCGCACACAGCAGAGTTGTGTTGGCGAAAATAATGGACGACCAAGAAATAGTCGAAGCTGCAGTCATTGTTATGCACAGCTTAATTATTAAAAAGAAGAAAAATCGAAAACATCGTCGGCTTCGCTGGTGGCAAACCCAAATTTTTAGAAATCGATATAATTTACTGCAACAACTTAGTGTCTGAGGAGGGCTATGATCAGTTCAAAACTTTACAAGAATGACCAGGCTCGACTTTTGAATATTTATGTGGGAATTTAGTAACACCAAAAATTACGAACAAAAGATACAAATTTTAGAATACTAATTTCATTAATATCGACATACTCAATATTCATTTTATTTAAAAAAAAAAAAAAAAAAAAAAGTTATTTTTTTTTGTTTTTTTAATAATAAGAAGAATATTTAACATCCCATAATATAGGCAACTTTTCATATTCTTCAATTAATAATAACGAAGATTTTAATAAAGAAAACGAAAAAAAAATCATACACACACGCACGAACGAAGACAAAACAAATTGCCAGTGCAAACTGAGCGAAGGATCAGTGCGTGCGTGCTCAAGTCTAAACGCACCAAATGGAACAAGTTTAGATTGGAAGAAATAAGGATAATGTAAATACCGTATGATCGAAAAAAAAACGGCGTCAGCGATAGCTATGAAATGAAGATCACTGTCATTTTATATGGAAAATTATATGGGGAATGTCATCGATCGTCATTTCAAAGCCAACTGGACGTCGTTTTTTTTCGATACGGTACTATTTGGCGCTGTTCTTGCAACTTTCACGTACAAATTTATTAGTACTTATTTTTTCATAAATAAAATATAGTGTGGTTCATATTAAAAACTATATTTTATATAAACATATACCGGGTGCGTCTCAAAAGTGGCTCACCCCTATAACTTTTTTATTTTTTCAGTTAAAAAAATTAGATTTAGTATATACATAAATTAGGATTGAAATAATACTCTGAATAGAATGACATATCAATATGTCAACTTTTGATATTTTTGCATATTGCGGTTCGTAATGAAAATTTGACTCGAAATATACCAAGTGTGTGGTATCAAATTATTCGTAAAAAAAATGTTTTTTCCAAATATGCTAATGGTTTCACCTCGTTCCATTTGAAAAATTGAGGTATGATTAAAAATACAATTTGGGCATCTTTTAATCGGCCAGGTCAAGCAAACATTAGACGATCACATCTAATTTTCCGAGGCTCCTTGATTAAGAATTAATGTTTTTAACATAGCCATGGCACTCTAGATTGAAATTTAAAATACTAGTAGAGTATCATTTTCTAGAACAAAGTAGAAATATACCGTGGTGCCATTTCACAATCAAAAGTTCTAGTTATTTCCGGTAAAACAGGAAGTGACCAAAATCAATAGAATACGTCAATCCATACTTATTTTTGTCACTCACATACTGTTTGACCAGCGGATCTGAAGCTACGGAAGGAATGCAGAAAAAAATCGATACGCCACGTTTATTCATAAAATTGCAAATTGCCAGACATGAACTATAAATTTAATATATTTTTTAATATATATACTGTGTTTAGCATATATTCTGACGTATATTACTAAGGAATTTTAACGAAGTTCATATTGTTCGATATGTTTTATTTAAAATTAACTTATTTCTTTCATTCTGTATAATCTGCTTATTATGAAAGTTGAAGATTTTTCAACGATATTATTGGCAAACCGGCATCGCTGCGCATGGCCGCCTATTCATCGAACATGATTGGCGAGAGTACGTCACAGGATTTGTTACCACGCGGTTGCCATGGCTTTTACGCCTTCCTATTCGCTTGCTTTATCCCCAACTTCACGGTCTCTTCTGAAAAGAGTAGGAATATTGAATACCATCAAAGAATATTATAGTTTTAAGAACTCTCGTGTGGAAGCTTTAGTGATTTGTCATACGGTGGCGCTTTTGAACAAAATCGAAGCCTGAAAATGCTAATATTTTAAATTTTGAGGACTACGCGCGGCGATATTTCGTACGGTGCTGCCAACCATTTTTTATTTCTCGATATTTAAAGAAATATGTATTGATTATATTTCGTATATTCGATAGTACATGAGACATCCTAAGGCTATAAAAACGTAGCTATGAAAATAAAATTTAGATTTTTAATTTTTTTGTACCCTCTAATAAAAATTACTTTCTATTCCAATTAAAAATTAACTAGTATGACTATGTGTTATCTGTGCTATTATTAGGAAACTGGAGTAAGTACGGAGAATATTAATTCTTTCTCTAAGATGAGCACTTTGGCACTACTAAGTAATTTTTAAAATTCGACCCATAAGGGGGTGTAATTAGATAAAGGGATGTAATTATACAAAAAAAATCTGTACCTACTAGAGTATGAACTTTTGCACAGATGTGGCGCATTTGAAAATTGATAAGCGATATTTGGAAATGTATAGCCTAAGGGTAGTGAAACTGGGGGTGAAATTTTGTACAAAAGTGTTGTTCTAGGAGTATGAAATTTTGTACAGAGTTTCCTTAAGTGACGAAAGTGAGTACCTAGAAGCTAATTTTGACATTCATCCTTTAGAAATATGATGAAAATTTGTACAAAGGTTAAAATCGGTTTTAGAAGTATGACTTTTGCAGACGTTCCTTATGTAGCGTAATTTAGCATTAAGAAGCAATTTTTGGAAATTCGCCCTAAGGGTGTGAAATGAGGGGTTGAACGTTCTGAACAATAAATTCTGTTCAAGGAATATGAGAATTTGCAGAGGTTCCTTATGTAGCGTAATTGAATAATTAGAGGGATTTTTGGAATTCATTCCTTAAGGGGGTAAAACTAGGGGTGAAAATTTGTAGAATTTTTTTATGTAAAACTGTTCTAGGAGTAGGAGTATGAAATTCTGTTCAGAGGTCCCTTAAATGATGAAAGTGAGTACCTAGAAGCGAATTTTAGGCATGCATCCCCTTAAAAATAAGGGATGAAATTTGTACAAAAATTTGTTAAAATCGGTTTTAGAAGTATGACTTTTGCAGACGTTCCTTATGCAACGTAATTTAGCACTAAGAAGCAATTTTTTGAAATTCGCCCTCTAAGGGTGTGAAATGAGGGGTTGAACGTTCTGAACAATAAATTCTGTTCAAGGAATATGAGAATTTGCACAGAGGTTCCTTATGTAGCGTAATTGAATAATTAGAGTGATTTTTGGAATTCATTCCAAGGGGTAAAACTAAGGTAAAATTTCATAATTTTATGTAAATCCGTTCTAGGGACTAGAGTGCATACTTGCATTTTGTACAGAGGTCCTTAAGTGATGAAAGTGTATACCCAGAAGAAAATTTTGGACATGCACCCCTAAAAATAAGGGATGAAAATATGTAAACAATTAAAAATAAAAATTTGTCTAAAAATAAAAAAAAAAGTTGGGGTGGGCCACTCTTATCACTTAGGGGTATAAAAATAGATAACAACCTAGGAATAGGTTGTGACCAAAACCAAACCAAACCAGACCTACTGAATATACATATAAAAATTTATCAAAATTGGTCTAGCTGTTTCGGAGATGGTAACAAAAATTAAAAAACAACCCCTATTAAAATATAGGGGATGATGGTGGAACGGTGATAATTTAGGGTTATTTGTATTTATTAATGCCAACTAAAATAAAACATTTTTTTCTTTTCGAAAAAATAAAAATGAGGGTGGGCTACCCTTCCCACATAAGGGTATAAAAATAGATAACAACCTATTCTTAGACGTACTGAATATACATATAAAATTTTATCAAAATCGGGTCAAAGCTGTTTCAATGGATGGTAACAAAAATTAAAACAACCCCTATTAAAAAATAGGGGGATGATGGTAGAACGGTGAAAATTTTAGGTTCTTTTTTGTATTTTTTAATGCAAAATAAAAAATAAAAATATATATTTTTTCAAAATATAAAAAATGGGAATGGGCTACCTTATCACTTAAGGGTATAAAAATAGATAACAAACTATTTTCAGACCTACTCAATATACATAATAAAATTTCATCAAAATCGGCAAAACCGTTTCAGAAATGGTAACAAGAAACTTTAAAAACAACCCTATTAAAAAATAGGGGATGATGGGTAGAACGGTGAAATTTAGAGTTGTTTGTAGTTTTTAAGGCCAAATAAAAAATATTTTTTTTCAAAAATAAAAATGAGGGTAGGCTACCCCTCTCGGCTACCTTATCACTTAAGATGGGTATAAGAACAGATAACAACTTATTCTTTAGACGTAGTGAATATACATACATATAAAATTTTATCAAAATCGGTCAATCGAAGATGGTAACAAAAACTTAAAAAACAACCCCTATTAAAAAATAGGTATGATGGTAGAACGGTGAAAATTTTAGGGTTGTTTGTATTTTTTAATGCCAAATAAAAAAATTAAAATAATTTTTTTTCAAAAAAAAAATGGGGTGGGGCTACCCTTACCACTTATGGGTATAAAAAATAGATAACAAACTATTTTCAGACCTGGCTAATAATATACATAATAAATGTCATCAAAATTGGCCAAGCCCTTTCGGAGATGGTATCAAAAAAACAACCCCTATTAGGAAAATAGGGATGATGGTAGAACGGTGAAAAATTTAGAGTTGCTTTGTATTTTTTAAGGCCAAATAAAAAATATTTTTTTCCAAAAATAAAAAATGAGGGTGGGCTACCCTTATTACTTAAGGGTATAAAAATATGTAACAACCTATTTTCAGACCTACTCAATATACTTATAAAATTTCATCAAGATCGGCCAAGCCGCTGTTTCGGAGATGGTATCAAAAAACAACCCCTATTAGAAAATAGGAGATGATGGTACAACGGTGAAAATTTAGAGTTTGTATTTTTAAAGCCAAAAAATATTTTTTTTTCCAAAAAATAAAAATGAGGGTGGGCTATCCCCCGGCTACCCTTATCACTTATGGGTATAAGAATAGATAACAACCTATTCTTAGACGTACTGAATATACATATAAATTTTATCAAAATCGGTTAAGCCGTTTCGGAGATGGTAACAAAATCTTAAAAAACAACCCCTGTTAAAAAATAGGGAATGATGGTAGAACGGTGAAAATTTAGGCTGGTTTGTATTTTTAATGACAAATAAAAAATTAAAATATATTTTTTTTAAATAAAAAAAATGGGGGTGGGCTACCCTTATCACTTAAGGGTATAAAAACAGATAACAACGTATTCTCAGACCTACTGAATATACATATAAAATTTCATCAAAATCGATCAAGCCGTTTCGAGATGGTAACAAAAATAAAAACATCCCCATTAAAAAATAGGGGATGATGGTAACGGTGAAACTTAGGTTGTTTGTATTTTTAATGCCAAATAAAAAAAATAAAAAATATTTTTTAAATAAAAATGGGGTGGGCTACCTTATCACTTAAGGGTATAAAAATATAACCTGTTTTCAGACCTAATTAATATACTTATAAATTTCATCAAAATCGGCTAAGCTGTTTCGAGATGGCAACAAAAAAATAAAAACAACCCCTATTAAAAATTGGGGATGATAGCAGAACGGTGAAAATTTAAGGTTGTTTGTATTTCTTACCAAATTAAAAATAATAAACATTTTTTTTCTTTCAAAACTAAAAAATGAGGGTGGGTTACCCTCTCGGCTACCCTTTTCACTTAAGGGTATAAAAAAGAGATATCAACTTATTCTTAGACGTACTGAATATACACATATAAAATTTTATCAAAATCGGTTAAGCCGTTTCGGAAATGGTAACAAAAAATTAAAAACAACCCCTATTAAAAATAGGGGATGAAAGTAGAACGGTGAAATTTAGTGTTGTTTGTATTTTTTAATGCCAAATAAAAAAATTAAAATATTGTTTTTTCACAAAATAAAAAAATGGGGTGGACTACCCTTATCATTTAAAGGTATAAAAAATATATAACTACCTATTCTCAGACCTACTGAATATACATATAAAATTTCATCAAAATCGGTTAAGCCGTTTCGGAGGAGTACGGTCACAACCAAAACTGTAACACGGGAATTATATAAGATAATATTATATGTAAACTGCGGAGTGCGGAGAACGGAAAGACTGATTATAGCGATAGATAAAATTTAAAACTATAATCAAAGAATTTAAAACTATTCAAGAAAGTACACACAAAACAAGGCAACGCCGCGCGTCTATTCGTTCAATTCCGAGCAAAATAGCGAGGCTCCACGAAGTTGGGGCCTCGCTCGCCAAAGCGAGGCCCCTTCGACAGGTCAGATTTTGATGCCAGACGAGACTTCTAGGTATTAAGATATTCTTTACTACTATTGAAATATCCAGTGGCGGTGTCATTTTTTGATCATTATTACTTTATTTCATTATTTTATACTGGTTATCCTAAACTTTATCCCTATATTTTTCGTATATTTTATAGTTAAGTTGTGTTTTATTGTTTTGTTATCTTGTTATAATGTTTTTCGTTCGTAGTTTTAATTAATATCAAGTTTGATCGTATATTTGTGTTTTAAAATGAATAAATTAATATGGGTAAGACACTGGCATAGTCTGACAAGAGAAATAATAGCTAATTTATATAGGTAAGTTAATAATAATGTGGATGAAATCTCATTTGGTTTATTTCCTTGTGTTCATAATAGGGTTTGCGATGAAGAAGTTACAGAGAGTTCGCTTAAGTTGCCGCTTAAACGTAAACTTGAGTGGATATTTCTTTATACCGAAATTAGCGTATCGGCTATAAAAAATTTCACACAGAAGATAAAAAAGGGCTGAAAACTAACCCCGATAAAATGATCCAGCTTTGGAAAGAAAGGACCACGTGAGACCGCTGTCGAAAAGCTCGACATTTTCGAAGTGGTCAGGAATTTGATAAATAGATTTTATCTCGAATTCAAACTCGTCCCCACAACTAGAAAGCTGCAGGAAGAATCGAATTTTCCTTTGCAGGGAAACGCTTAGGGGTTATTAAATCACGATTTTTTTTTGGCGTAAAATGTCAAAAATAACAGATAAATATTAATGGAGCGGCCCATTATATTGCAGAGAGAGAGATATAAATATATACGCGAAATTCGAGAATATAGCCAAGTATTATCTATTTGGATGGAACATATGGGTAGACAATAACCTAACCTTTAAAAAGTGTTGGCGGAGCGATACCATATCTGGTGTAATAGGCAATATTGATCTACTGGTGAGTAAAATTATGTTTTGTTTGCTCTTCCAAAGTTAACTATTATCAAGATTTTTTGCTTGAAATAGTTATATCTAAAATTATGTATTATAGAAAAATATAGTTAGTACAGATATATATAAATAAATATACCTCAAGACTCAGTCCTGATCATCTGCTGATGGCAGACATGGTTAGCGAAACGTGCGTCCAGTGTAAAATTAAAAGTGTTTTGGTGTATTGTACTGATTTAGTGTTTTATTTTTGTTGTGTAACACCAAAGGTTCCAACCCCCCAGCTGTAATTATTTCTTCTATTATATTAACAACACAATAATAAAATGATTCAAAAATATTTAAGCTTTAATAAAAAGCTTTTAGTGTTTTATCTGCTAACTCAACAGTAACGATTCAAACAGCATAAAGTTTTTGAAAAATTATTAATCTGAGTATATTATTTTATGATACATTATTTCATATAACACCGTACGCCCATGCCTATTTTATGAATGAAATTGGGCGTGTTTGTTTACAACTGCGTTCCCCTGCCGATTCCCCGTAGCTACAGATCCGTTGGTCACACTTTGCTATATCTGTTTTATCTGAAAAATAAAAAGTTATAGGGGGTGAGCTTTTGAGAAGCTAAGATATTTTAGTAAATTTTATACATGTGTTTATATTAAAATAAAGTTTTTACTACTACTAGTAAATACATAAAGCAATACGTAACTGAACGAAGTACAATTGA